>NC_143552.1:71864642-73092500 GCF_054136105.1 Typopeltis vanoorti | reverse complement strand
AACCATTGTCAGGTACTATGTCTTATTCTGTAT
Source organism: Typopeltis vanoorti (assembly GCF_054136105.1). Taxonomy (NCBI): domain Eukaryota; kingdom Metazoa; phylum Arthropoda; class Arachnida; order Uropygi; family Thelyphonidae; genus Typopeltis; species Typopeltis vanoorti. Next base: position 73,092,467 of record NC_143552.1, on the reverse strand, counting down.
TTTTTTAATATATTTTCTTTTTTTTTTCTTTTGTTACACTGAAGAATATCTTCATTCGACTTGAAGGTAATTGAAATCTGTCCCACGCTCCCCAAAAGTTAGGAAAAAATAAAAAATAAAAAGAAGTAGAATGTTTGCATTCACATCTTTTCTCACTGGACATCAAGTATCAAAACTCCCTTGAAAGTCTCAGAGTCCGCTTCATTTAGGGGTTCATTCAGCTTGTCGCCTTGACAAACATAGAGAAGAAGGGGTGGGCGGCATCGGAGTACAGAAAGCAATAATGCATTACACAATCTAAAGAGTGCCAGATGGCAAGTAGACCCTTACACCTCTCACCGGTGACACAACACTGATAAATAAACTGTACGCCTAGGCTTACGAGAAACTGCCGCGTTTAACAAGGGCAACTAAAAGCCATCGGTCATTTTCTTGACAAGTATATCCATCACTGAAGCCAGCTCTGGTTGGTCACGTCCAAGTAATCCATCTTATCTTTCAAGGGTCCAATTTGTTTGTCATTCATAGCGGGTTACTACGAGCTTCTACTCTATCCAGACATCTCTCCCCAGGAGTGTGATAGATACACCAAAGTGTCACCTCTGGTGATTTTCTATGGGACTTTATTTAGTCAGCTGTGAAGCTGCTAAATTTACTTATATTGTTTGGATTGTACCAAAAAAAAAAGAACGTGTAAAACGAATTTTGCATGGAAATTATGTACGTCCAAATGCATGACATATATGTTCTTAAAAAATCACTTGCAGATTTTTAACTAAACAGCACTAGCTTAGAGAAATTTTTTAAAAAATAAATGATTAATAAATCTTCTCTACACCGATGTCGCCATGGTAACTAAAGTATTGCAAAGACATTCATTACTTGAGACAGTTTAGGCAGCAGTAATGGTGGAGTTTTTTTATAGTTTTTAAATATTATTAAAGCTATTTTAGTTGCAATATTATCTAGCGGAATATGAGCAAGAACATCTGAATCTAAACATTGATTTTTCCCCCCTCAAATCACCAGCTTGTAAGCGATTTGGAATCGAGTTGAATCGCTTTCAGTGATTCAACTCGATTTCAAATAGCTTACAAACTGGTGGGTTAAAAAAAAAAGTTGCAAATGAATAGAAATTAATAACGAAAATGGAATTAATGATATAATCCAAATGAAACGTAAAATTCTTTTAACTCGGCACGGTTTTACGAAGGTGGTCGTTGATTATTATAAGTAGTGTAAGTAGCTATTCAAGCATGGCACTGCTTGTTATGTTAGAAGCATGCTCAAGGTTGCACGAATCATCAGCTGACAGCTTGAACCCGTGAACCCTCCATAAACCAGTCTATGTGTCGCCTATCTATGTCTGGCAGCGTATTTCTTCTTGTACAAAGATTTTTCCCTTTGGCCAACCAGTTCTGATCGAATAGCCAAAGCCCGCTAGACGGATACTTTATCAATCTTTACCATGTAAAGTTAAGACAGGTCTTATCAATATAAAACTATAAGAGAATAGGGGAGAAGGGTGAATATTGAAGCATTTATGTCTATAATACGTCATGTGATTGGATGTATTTTGAATAATATATTTGCTGGACGTTGTTATTATCATAGAAAATGGGTAGGGTCACAACGCAACAATATTTAGTCCAATGATTAAACTCTCCATCAGTTTTTATTCTTTTATGGCTTAAGTAGGGACCCAGACCCCCCCCCCCCAAAAAAAAACAAAAAGCGCTTTTTTCAATATAATAAATTTTGAAAGGGAAAAAAAAAAGCAGTTCTCAGATAGAATAAGCAAGGGTTTGCTTAGGGTAGCTGATAAGGCGAAAGGGCAAATTTTATTAGCTGTGCTTCGTACGCTATTAAATAGAAGTCTGATGCTTTTCATGACAGCTACTAATTACATCCCCATTCACTGCACTCCCTCTCTCCGCCCTCCGATGTATCCGACATACGAATAGCAGTTTGCCAGTGTTGTTGACAGACGCTGGGCACCACCAGCTTTCTTCCGTACCTGTTGTTACTATTTGACAGTCTGGTCCTAGAGTTCACTAGGGATCATCTGTAGTGCGCGGAGATATTCGGATGACAGACGGGGCGGTAAACAACTTTCCTATCCTCGTGACATGACTGTAGACAGAAGACAAATCTCGGTGTGTTTACATCGTCATACAAGATAATGATTTCAAGGGAGTAAATGAAAAAAAAAATAATAATAATAATAAACGCATAAAAGAAAATGTAAGATAATTCAAGAAATTAGTAGACGTTCTCTCTCTCTCTCTCTTTTGTTTTCTTCCCTTTTTTTTTCTTTCTTTCGTAGATCGAAATAAAGTTTTACCCCTCGTCCACTTACATATTTCGTGAGTTATCTCATTGCATTGCATATTTGTTCGTTTAATTCAATTAGTAATATCCATTCCTAACAGAAACATTTTAAAATTTATGAACTCTTTCTACTTGATTTATAAAAAAAAGGAGTTTAAGAAGAATGAAAAAAAAATAGAACTTTTTAATTATTTTCAGTAACTATACGAGCATAAAACATACTACTTCTTATCTATTAGGTCAATTTATGTTTCAACTCCCCCATATGTGTGTATGTTTTCGTTTTCCGTCCAATAGTAACTCTACTGGGGGTAATTTATTTCCTACATACTTCATTGCATACAATGCATATATTACATGCAGCTTCCATGAACTGATTAACATTTATATTTATATTTTTGTATCGGTATTCATATTTACATTTATATTTGTACATCTAGATGTACGTATTCCAACCTTTACATCCAGATTTATATTTTTATATATACACACAATATCAGTAATAATTTACGACTGGAAGTTGATCGTATTGGCAAATTTAATTAATTCTGATTAATACTTTTCTATAAGTCTCTGTTTTGACACTGGCTACTTGTCTCCAGAAGTGATGACGTGTTGTATTAGGAGCATCCGGATGGAGCCCAGTAGCTGACAGTCGTAAAGTATGTGATCGAAGGTCTGTTGAAGGTGCGGACAACAAATGCATGATGGAGATTCCAGGATATGAAATCTGTGTAGGTAGTGGCTTAGTTTTCCATGTTCCGTTAGCGTGGTTAAACCTGGAGAGTTGGCGTAGTTTTTCAGCCAGAGTCTGCTTCTGATACTTGGACAGAATTCTTTTGTTGTTGATCCCTTTTTTGATGTCTTCCATTCTTCTTCTTCCCACAAGTTTAGGCTTCTTTATTCTTCAAGTGTTTTTATAGCAGATTTCGAGAACTTTTGTAACTTGTTTCTAGTCGTTCGTTTATATTCGCTCCTTTAGCCAGCTGATCCGCTCTCTCGTTTCCTGCTACCCAAGTATGTATCTTCACCGCACAACTTGATTTCCCATCCCTCTAGTAGCGTGAGATTCCAAACAGATTTTTTGTCTGGTAAGAGGTGATGAGTTCTAATTCCCGGAGATATGTAAGTGAATGAACTACAGCAAGTTGTTCAGCTTGGCTGTTGAAACAGAGAGGATGCAGTCTAGAGTTATAATGAATTGTCTGTTATATGCAATGAAAGAACAACCGACGTTCCCTTCGGTTTTGCTTCCATCAGTGTATATATGGAAATCGTCACTTTTAGAGCTTTCTTTCTCCTTATTCTCTTTGATGTGTGAGGCCACCTACTGTAGTGAAGCAGACGATCGTAGCAATTTGGATCAATGGTGGAATTTCCGTTCTCTCTCTCTCTCTCTGTGTGTGTTGCGTTTTCCTCCCAATAGTAACCCTACCAGGAGGTAATTTATTCCTACATGCTCCATTGCATTACAATGCTTATATTACATGTAGCTTACAAGTACTGATTAACATTTCTATTTTTATTTCTGTATCAATTTTCAAATTTACTTTTATATTTTTATATATACATATATTAACACTATACAGTATAATTCGCATAATATCAGTATTTATGTTAGATTACAAGGACTGGAAGTTGATTTTATTAGCAAATTTAATTAATTCTATGTAATACTCTGTGTGTGTGTGTGTGTGTGTGTGTGAGAGAGAGAGAGAGATAATCCCACTGACGAAAGGTTGGAAATCTAATGCATCTAAATACTGTCCACTACTTAAAGTTGGAGCCTCCGTATCTCAATTAATTTAGGCCAACTCTTTGGTTGGAAAGACCTCGGTTCCTCTTCCGTCTATGACATGAAGAAGCTTTATCATGTGAATTTAATTGCGAATTGGTTTATAGTATTTTTAATCAAATAGTGAGTTGGCCGGTCTCATTTCCTCCCATAAACTCGAGTTTATCGTCCCTCAAAACAGGCAAATCAGCCTCGTGAACACACATCTACAGGCATAAATACTTGCCCTTAGGGAGCAGAAGAGGAGGAGGAGAGACATGCATGCTGGCTGCATTAATTGGACTAACCCCTAATCAGGGGACTCCACCCATCCGTCCTTAGGATGAGGCCTAAGAGAAGAAGTTAAAGATTAGACAATTCGGGTACTCCTCTACTCCAATTACAAATACTAATTTCCAAGTCCCTTCAGATCTTCATTAAGAAAGTTAGTAGGCTAATGAAATAATGCTAATGAAAATCACCTGCCGCCTAAAGATATTCGTATGTATCCATGCCAGTGAGGGTCGAACCCACATGCTGTCACGGAGATACTATTCCACTTGAGAATCATATTATTTATTTAAAATTAGTTTTATATTCATTGTTGAGCGTGCAGTTTCATTTAAATGAAAATGATTTTTTTTTTTTAAATGCTTTCCTGTATTCATAAATTCTGGAAATGAATAACGTTAAAACAAGTAACAGCACATAATGGATGTAGGATGATTCGAGATCATCAGAAAACTACGTTTCGCAATAGCATCGAAACCGTTTGATTTGTTGTTGTTATAATAAATTGAGTATAACAGGAATTGAGCGATTGGAGTGATTTTTAGATGTTGGATTGACATGTTGGAGACAGTTTATCGCGTGTAATTTGCAGCATATATTTTTGGTATCATTTTGTTAACTTTCGCTACTAGAAAAATATCACGACCAAAACCAACATTGAGTCTATTCGACAAATTAATTTTAGTAGAGATCCTAATCAACAAATTTTGTTAAATTCCGTTCAGTCAAGCAGAGTTATTCTTTGGTAACTTAAGTAAGTTATTCTTTTACTGAACTTTTGCCACTTAAAATGTTCTAATTAAAACCAAAACTGAGATGACTCGAAAAATTTTAGTAACGATCTCAAAAATACTGAACTTGGGATCTTTACTAAAATTTATCCAGCAAGGACAAAGGTATAATACGTATTTAGGTCTTGCGAATAAGGTGAACCTAAAAAGGCGTCGCCGATTTTTAATTTACAACCTGAGTTAGAGCAGTTCGAATTTTGACTTTAATGATTCTTGTAAGAAGAGTAGAGTACTTGACTCTAGATCAACGAAATTCCAAAAGATAGAAATGAATTTATCTGGAAATTTTCATATTTCCGTAATTTCTTTATTAAAAAAAAATAATAACGTGATATCGAGTGAGAGGTCTGAAGCTAAGATCCCCTAAAAGTCTTAGGGGATCTTAGCTTCTTAGTTTGCTGAAGGATGCCGTTGCTACAACTGGAAAACTATTTATTTAATCCTTAATTAAGAGCTTTAATTTATCAATTACGGAGATTATCTTAATTAATTCCGATTTAATTCACATGACGAATTATGTTAATTAAATCTGAATTAAGAAGAATTTCTCTATTATGATGAAATTTCTTCGTAATACGGACTGAAATTACAATTGAAATTCCTTATTTTGATCTAAGGGATAATTCAGAATCCATGTTCCTTTAATAATTCCATCCACTGAAGATTGGATTGCAGTGGATTCAAATTCACCATGAAGAAATCTAACTCAGGGAAGCAACTCATTATTGTGATCTACAAGCGCAGGAAACCGCATAACAGTGCTGTAAAATAAATGAAATATTTTATAATTAATGGGTTATTTATTTATTTTTATTTTTTTATACTCGTGAACCTTTGCAATCACGACTCTAAACTGGAATTTTAATATCTTTGAAAATAAAATGACACCAAATGCGTATTTATTCTTTTCAATGTCATTTTAAAAATTCATTAAAATCAGATAAGGAACTAAAATGCCATTCATTAATTAAAATATTAGTGCTGTTGAGAGAGAGAGAGATTTTTTTTGTTGTTTTTTTTCTAGTAGTTAATTGGTATTGTACAAATTAGGAGAACGATCATTACAACTAAACTAACTTGACTAAATATCCTTTTTATTGTTCGTTCTTATGTTATTTAATTTGATTATTTCGAGAACATTGATATAATTGAATTTATAAAAAATTATTAAAAGCGTACTTATGCATTTTAAAAATATGCAACGCTATTCATCCCAAAACGAACACCATGCAATAAATAATCCTTTCAAAATAAATAAAAAAACTAGCTGTGAACAATACAAACTCATTTATAGGTAAAATAATTACGCCAATTATTTTCTAATGACTTTAATGACAGCCGCATGGGATGCTTTTAAGTACACCGAGATCATAAAGTTTATGAACTCATGGCTGTGGGCAAGGATTCAACAATAAGGAAAATAGAAGTGTGGGAAGTCTGTGATGGTGGTTAAATATGCATAGTGGGAAAGAAGATAGCAAAAACATTTAATTATCAGAAATTAGGTCCCACTCGTACATACTAAATAATGAGATTTAACAGCAGGGTAGCAAATAGGTACAATCCGAAATCAACACCCGATTCTCTCCATTTCCAGATTTAGAATTGGCAATATTTTCAATGTTCTAAAATGCGACAATACCGGAGAACCATTGAAAATATGCCTGCTGCCACATTACATGATGTCCTACTTACCCCTACTCATCGACAGAAGGGAATAAAATTTGGCCCTCGACTTCGCTGCGATCTGGCTCTGCTAAAATTTGGCTCAGATTCGTTATTTCCTGAATTGCCGTTCGTCGTTCGTGACACCTTTTGCGTGTCATCCGTCGATCCTCTACGTTTTAACGATAAAGAAGAATGATGACACAAGAATTTTGTTAATATACAAAAGTAACAAAATATAGTAGATGAGTTGTTCACAGTTTGTGAGAGAAAACAAATGAAATTTCAAACTGCTACCACTTCTTGAATCCATAAAGTATTGTTTTGCTGAAAAAAGTGTTTACCATGATTCGCAGGGTGATAGAAAAATGAAATTATCTGGCTTTAACATCGATGGAGAAAAATTGATTATATATTATTAAATTCATTTATTCATGACGCTTTTCTCTTGGTTTTGATCTACCGAACTTCAGTTTTACTATCAACGGCAGATACTAAAACTTAACACAATTAATCTTATTACTTCACCGGTAGTTGTATAAAACAAAAGAATGCTTTGTATTATCCTTTGAAATATCAGCCGTGACAGATCTGATATCAAAATTAAGTTAAGAGTTGGGCTTGGGTTATTACCACTTAAGGATCGAAGAGTATGCTGTGCGCCTGATATTTCGCACCTATAAGTTCAAATCCCATTATGGCATCGATGTTTATGAAAGTCATCCAAAGTCAGAGAAGCTTCATTACCTGATACAAGATGAATATTCGGCTTACTGGATGCCTGAAGTCCCTCGAGCTTAGTTACGAGATTATCTAACCCTTATCCTATTCACGTTACTAATACGATATACAACATTACAACATTTCGTGAGTCTTCCTGTGTGTGTGTGTGAGTGGGCTGGTGGATGGGTAGAAAACTCTGATCTGAAGTTCAGATTTATGATACTTGAAACTACTAGCACCACGTGTGGAATATTTCAGAAGGCTACCACGTATTTCACAACCGAGTGGTGAAAGGGAGGGAGAAAAGGTTTGTTTTCAGCATATTTATTTACAGTTCTAAAACTTTTGCTTTCAGCTGGCATTTAGTGATTTCTTTGATTAATCAGCAAACATACTGGTTCCATTATTTTACATAAGAACGTCCTAACAGAATCGTTCGCAGTGTTCATCACTGGCCACATGCAAGATTAGAGGAAAACATTCCAAATGTGAATACAGAAAGTGGATTACAGCATGTTGCATTTTATTGTTTGGTATGCTTCATCTTCTATAAACAAATTTGGTGTAGATCAGGAAAGAAAAAAAAATTCGGCTTCACAAGGGGGGAGGACATGATTTTTTTTTTTTTTTTTGCATTAAACTGTCTGACTATTTTTAATTGCAGTCTTTTATTCAACTATCTTATTCCAGTCCAATAAAACAACAGTATCAATGAAAAGGGTCTCACACCTCAAGTCATTACAAATGTTTAACTACTACTCGTCGTAGTAGTAAGAAGCAGAAACATGTTTCGGTTTCCTTCAAATGGAACATAAGCTACAAAAAGCTATAGATATTTAATTCAAGTGTGTAGAAAGACAGCCTTCAAATTAGTTTTCATGCATCTATAGCTCAGTGCCATTCGTTGTGATCATGTTGTTACGCCAAGAAAGTGCTAACACAAAATACCACTCTAATATACAATACTTTTAAATTTAGCTCACACTTTAGAAACAAGTGCTATTCGTATCTTTTTCAGGGAGGTTCTAACCTCAAGATCTTGATCCTGAGATTTTGGTAAGATTCAGATCTCCTTCAAGATCTCTTCAACTCTGTTCAGATGACTATCAAATGAGGTCCTTGCTTCTTTGGAGGCTGAAATTCTGAATCTGGTTCAAAAGAACATAATGTTCAGTTTTCAAGTCCATCAACAAATTGTCATCTTCGAAGTCCACATTTCAAGACAGCGTAGAAACTGCCAAGGTACTACCTTAATATACTGGTCTCGCAGCAAGTTTTGATATTTTATTACATGTTTGGACCTTTGCAGAAAAAGGAAATGCTCGTTGAACAAAAACAGCAATCTATTACATGGTCTCCTGAGCTCCCTCCATACGAGTGAAATATCAAATGGTATAGTGTAGTCACACATCTGTCTGCCTGTTTTCACTCTTCATAGTTTTACGATCACGGCATATGACGAAGCTATATATACACGTGTCGCATGATGTGATGACATAATCTTTGCTTACCTCCATGGTACTAGTGACCTTGAACTGATTCAATGTATCTCAACATCGTCAAACAACATGCTTAAAAAAATTGTGGGTGATGGCTATCAAATAGCTGTATAATATCGGCCATTTTTGCATTCTGTGCATACAGCTATGTTCAAGTTACCAACTTTTGTAAAGACAAATGTATTTAAAGCAACGCATCTCAATCTTTCAGTCTTCTATATCCTTTCTTCCTCTTTCCTGTTTAAGCTCACTCGTAAACGCACACTTTACCTTATAAGCGTTCAAAACCCAATCCTGCACAATGGAGTGATTAATCCTTATTCCTGTTGTGTCTTGTCTATGTATTTAGTGTGTTCTTCTGGGCCGGTTTGGCTGTGTTGAGGAATGAAGAACTAGAGTTTCCGGGAGAAAAAACCTTCACCTTCGTATGAGACCGATAATTCATCATTTGATTGAAAACACCTGAATTAAAGATTCCCCAGTCCTCTATAATTGCCTTTAAGAAGTATCCCTGTTAGTATAATATTAGATGATCAATGAGTACGATTCATGATTTTTTCCCATCCTTTTAAAGTTTTTTTTTTTGTAATACGCAGAGTTTTTTTACAATGAATACTCGGGCGGTGCATAGCACAAGTGGTAATACCCAACAACTGTACTACACAAAATTAGAAAAAAAAAATAAAAATCACGAAATACTGGTCCCCACTATAATGTTCTTCTAAAATAGCACGGGGGAATTCCAATCCTTGCTTTTACACTTCCGGGTATTATGTGTGGGTGGCTAAACAAAGAGAGTTACCTGCTTTAATGAACAAGTAGTGAACTGAATACTGCATGACCTTCTACAAAATGCATAAAAAAGTTCTAACAATTTCATGAACGCGGAAATTTTCTGTAATGGGACTGAAATTAGAAGTGGGGGAGTAGTTGTACTGACAGAGAAGTTAGAGGATAGCAGCATCGGTTTTGACTGTCATTAGAATTTTATAAAAATTATAGGTAGTAAAATACCATCTTGATACGAAGGGCAAAATAAAAAAGGAAAAGAAAAAGATGACGTGTGAGAGTATATATATATATATATATATATATATATATTTTTTTTTTTTTTTTTTTTATATGTTGCATCTCATTTCTTTGTTCTAGTTTGACGTACATGGAATATACCTCGATGGTTAATTTCCCATATACGACTGAGACTTTTCATCCAATATATTGAAAGGAAATTTACCAAACGGATTAAAAAGAAATATCTACAATCTGCGCGTGCTTTCGTATGTATGTAACATGCGAAATGAGTGACGAAAAATAATAGCAACACAAAAAGAGCCGTTCTGGGAAAAAAACAGACAAAAACACTAATAAGCGGATAAGGATACAAAGAAAGCTAAGAGATCTTACACGAATGATAAACGATATTAAATGGTGCAGGATAGAATAGGACATATGTGAGAATGTTTGACAAATAAAAGAGAGAGAGAGAGAGAGAGAACAACGGAATGGACACCAAGAACTGGACAATGAAGACTGGATATATCGAGAATAACATGAACGAGATATTATGACTGCGTATGAAACAGACATGCACGAGAGCGGTTAAAAGGGAAGAAACATATAAAAGAATATGTCCAGTATTGAAATGAAGAAAGCTACTCATGATGGTAATCAGTCGGACACGAAGTTAAGGTGAAACTGACCGATAATCGACAGCAAGGAAACTTGGAATTTCTGCTAAATTGTGTATCTTTTCCTTATTATTAATATCATGTCACCGCTAAGAGACAATAGTGCATCTTTTGAAGTTTAGCGTCTGTTAAGATTTTTTTTTTCTTTAATGATTATCTACTGCTGCCACTACTGAAAGTGGCAGCAGTAGAAGTTTAAGTAATAATAAGGAAAAAATTAATATCATGTCACCGCTAAGAGACAATAGTGCATCTTTTGAAGTTTAGCGTCTGTTAAGATTTTTTTTTTCTTTAATGATTATCTACTGCTGCCACTACTGAAAGTGGCAGCAGTAGAAGTTTAAGTAATAATAAGGAAAAAAGAAACAATTCAACCATTCAGTATCTTTATCATCCTTCAGTATCTTTCAGTATGAATCAGTAAACTTCATCTGAGAATGAAATGAATTTTGTTCTTAAGAGATCGCAAAAATAGGTAAAATAGTGGACCACACTATCCTCTCCTCTCAGCTATACTGCTGGTGGACGTAGCTATATGCTACCATACTAGGGAGATGATGAGGAGCAAAGTGATTTCCCGTGTTGCCTTCCTCGCCGTAGTATATTTTTATGACAGTAGCCGTGTGTGTGTGTGTGTGTGTGTGTGTGTGTGTTCAAGAAACCTGTTTACCTGTTTTTTGAGGGATGAAAAACCCGAGTTACTGGGAGAAAAAAAAAAAACTCCACCTCTGTATGAAACCGATTAACTCACCTTTAGTCGAAAGAGAACAGATAAGGTTCGTCATGTCATAGATGGGAATCTAACCTAAGTCATTCCGACCAAAGGGCTTCGTTTATACTGACTGAGTTACGGAGGCTTTCGGGCTACACTAGGCGATGAAATTTATCTGCCACCTAAAAAAAACTTTCATGACTTCCGTGCGAACCCATGACCTGACGATGTTGGCATACAATGTTATTTTAATGTGTTAGTGCTCATTTATTAATAAATACTATTTCAGATACAGTTTTTGTGGATGATGGGAACGTGTCATTGCTTTTCTTTTTTTTTTTCACCCCCCCATAGAGGTAGCTATGTGGATTAATTATATGACTCCTCCGTATTTTAGCAAGAAAAATGACACGTGCCTTTTGGCTAGAAAGACCCGAGTTCGAATCTCTTCGAAAACGCGAAAAACATTTTCTAGTACAGTATTTAGCATCTAGTATTCTAGTAATGACTCGAATTTAAGTCATTCAATCTCAGTATAGAGGTGGCCTGGTTTTTTCTCTTAAAACTCGTTTTTTTTTCTTTGCAGTGCAAACTGACCAGAGAATTCACGCAAATGTCAGGCGGGATATATACTCACCTCATGAGCTTAACCTCTTCAGCGTGAATTCCAAACAATTCGCCCTCAAACTTAGTTCTGAAAAGTGAATTAAAGCTCTGCATTTCGTTTCTATCAGAATTTAAGATATATGTCATAGTATTTTCTTTCCCAATGGAACAAAAAACTTTATGACATGCACCAGCTAGGAACATTATTTCACGAGGACTAAAATGCTTCCATTATTCGAGAATGGAAAGAAATTAGAACGATCTTGCTTTAATTGCTTGTTATATATAGATCAGCTAAGAGCAAATATTACTAGAAGAAATTCGCATATTAAATGAGTTAAGTTTTCATTAGATAAACATTAGGTCAGAGGTTAGGAACCTCTGGTATTATTCTAAGACCAAAACTTGCCCATCATACCTCAAACTGTTAGAGTGGAGTGTGCGCAATTCGGGGGAAATAAATGATTCTGTTTTCCTCATGATGTGTTCGTGCAGAAGGGAATAAGAAAGTTGCACTGCTTCGCAACTGAAAAAATAATAATAATAAAAATAAATACAATTTGACTACTGTCCAATTCACTATCTATATTATTAACTAGGTCCACTTTTTTGCCATAAAAAAGACTTAAGTATATTAAAAAGAATTCCAACGTTCTTTGTAAGCTTTTCATCCGATGAATTTCGTTAAAGAAACTATTAAAATTTAAAACACATAAAATAAACTTTATTTTAGAACATTTATAATTTAAATATTTCTATTATTAACATACTTCTATAATTATAAGCATAAAAAATAAAACTGTCGCTAATGCATTTTTAGTGATAATTACATATATCGCAGAGACAAATGCAATCAGCCAAGAGAGAGAGAGAGCCAATGTATAAGTCAGGTACAATCTCTAATTCAAAAATATTTCCTATGATTCTTATAATTGCGATTAATCTATATCATATATTAACTCATAATTAATGTTATTTTATTTAACTGATTATTCCTTATACACTTATACAACACGCACAGTTTTATTTAACATTCAAATCACCCATTACAGGTCTGGAAATGTCATATATGATTCTAAAATCTTGATTATCAGCAGACTATCAGATTTTCAGACTGTATCATTAGAATACGTTCCATTAGGCTGTATTTTGATCTTAATGTCTGGTTTACATGATAAACGATCAGCTGGCAAAGTGCATACTATAATCACGGATGTTAAACTTACAGGATTGAAGTTTTTATTTTCCCATCATCCTTTATGGATTGGAGTAATTTGCACTCCTCCCCAGTAAACGGAAACTCTTCAAAATCTAATGAAGCCCCCATTATTAAAAACCTGTTAACTATTTCTTTTCTCACTTGAATGTATCATAATGGGTGTGTCTTATCTACCTCGAAAGACGCAAAAAAAATTATTCTCAAGGACTTTCTCATTTATTAAAATATCTTTTAAGTTCTCTACACACATAAAGTAGATTACTAGCTTCATTTCCAATTCAACAGCATCCATTCTTGAGTTGACAAAAAGAAAAAAAAAAAAAAGATTTAATGCATTAACTATCTCGCTTTGGTCGCCACTAATCTTCCCTGCACACTCCAAAGAAGTGTTTCCAATTTCAATAACCGGAGGATGTCCCACTTTTTTTCATTAAAAATGGGGATCCTTGATCCCCCAAAATGCAACGGTATAATTTCTGTTAAAACATAATAATAAATAACATTTATATCAGGATTGAGTTTATTGTTGTTAACAAGACATAATGTATGATAAATTGAGTACAATTGTATAAATAAATAAATAGATATAATTTCTTTTATTATGTCTATTGTATTGTATAAAAAAACCGTAACAAGAACGATGAATATACTACTTAACTACTATTCCCCTGGGGAAGGATGTTTAACTCCTAACGATTTCTTTCATGTATGCTGAATGCGTTCTACATTCTTTACACAGTGTGAAATATAATAAAAATAGATAAATTATTAAATTTTTGTATTAAAATATATAACTCCTCTTAAATCATCATATGTAACTCGAGGGTCCTTTGGAATACGTTCCGAGCATTAAATTTTAAATGTTTCAAAGACCGCGGGCCACAGTTTCACAAGCACTGGTCTGTAGGACCGAGTGAAACTTTTTTTTTTTCGATGCTTTTTTTTTTCTTTTTTTTTTTTTTTTCTTGGCACGTCTAAACAACACTTTATCATATTCTGTTTAATAAAACTTGTACATTTCGTAGTCTAATTACAAACGTCTTTATAATTATCATGCCTAAGTAAATCTCTCCGAAAGACTATAATTATCCCAGGCTGTTTTCTTCTTTCTCAACTGGCTTTTTCGTTCGATTATTATCCATTTTCGTTTGTTTTCAAGAGTTCTGTACCAGCGATAACTGGCAGAGAGCGGTTGGAAGATGAATATATAACTTCCTCTTTTTTTTTTGTAATCATTTAACTTATTCGGTTTCTTGATCCAATTAATTCTCTTCTCTTAAGTGTTTTCTTATGGGAATTAAATGGTTGAATTGTTTCAAATTAAATCCCTTGTCTTTACCTTTCGCCCTTGTAGTTACCTAACACAGATTCCATTGTGGAGCATTTTGATCGCTATCTATTTTTTGTACCGTAACCTGAAGGTCAATGTCAGTCACATCGGACGATTACTTACTGAGTATTAGACTGTATATTTCTTCCTGTTGGAAATGTCTTACTTCATGATGTCAAAAGCAGTCTTCCGCATCGAGAAAAGTCTAATACTAGTCGAGTATTCACTCCCACAATCCCCAATCAATATCAGAGAAATTAAATCTCCCAATGTTTATTTTATCTCCCTCATTCCATCGGTCTGAAAAGTTATTCATAATCCTAATTGACGACTGTTGTTGTAACAACTCCTCGAAGGTTGAATTGGAAAGTTTTGTATCACATCAAACATTCGATAATGGGATCAGAAATATCAAATGGAAATTTCCATATGAAATATAAATTTTTACTGATCATTAATATAACGAATATCTGCTCTCACTTTCCCTCTATTCAGCCTATAAATTACATAACTAGAACATTCAAATTTATAGTGCTGAGTATCAGGATGATATCATATTTCCGTTAGATCTATTATATCCTGTTAATTACTTTATCATTAGCTCAGTTCTTAATATTTATTAACTATAATCCAAGCCTTTGTACAAAGTCAAGTCATGGTTTCCTGTTTAAAAGAGGTCTGACAACTCCTAAAGATCCAAAGAAGTATTTTCCATCGATTTAGACTCGGAGTTCCTATTTCGGTCATTAAACGCACTACATACTTAATTTGGAATTATGAACTATATTAAATGGCATCCCTTACTAATACTGCGTCCTCTAGCAAACCAAATATCGTAAAGAAATCCCCCCCCCCCATGATTTATGTGATTCTGTTGTTCTCAACTGAGTTCATAGCGTAACTGTCCCCAGTTCACAGTTTCAACTTTAATAACACAAACGTTTTGCTATAAACGTGTTGTCATTATTATGAACTTCTTTCTATTGAAATGAAACCCATCGTCACTAAATACTTCCCATTTTTTCCAAAACAGAACTTCCATTCACGCCATGTTTTCAGCAGTCTGTCTGCCCTGATCTAAAATTAATCTTTAAGTATCTCATTTTTGACAATAACAAGCTCGTCTCATAAATTACTAGTATGTTAATTACTCACTTTAATGTTTTATCTGTTTAAATTTGACTTCTAAATGCTAATGAGATTTTTCTCAAAATAGATTAGCAGAGCCCTGTTTCTTATAAAGCATTAACTATTTAAAGCAATGTATTCACGGTTATTAAAAACAAATTCGGAAAGTCAATAACATTCATTATATGTATAGTGTATATAACTTCAAATATTTCCTATCTAGATTTAAGATTTATTTATTAATGCAAACAGTTATTTGCATTAATTTTAGTGTATTAAATATACAAGTAATATAGAGTAACATATATATAGTAATATTTTTACAACTCTCAGAATTCGTGACTTTATTTGCGTCATTGTAGGTACTTTGGGCATTAATATTTCGGATTCCCAATTTGTATGCCCTTTGGAAAAACCCAAATTTCAATTTAAATATATCATTAAAATATATCGTTTTTAAATGATATTCATTCACCAATGTTGGAGAGAAGCTGTAAGCAATGCAAATGATGTGATTGAAGTTATTTTTGTTTATTTATTTATTTTTAATGATAATCCATAATTCAAGAACGCTGATCTAGAGATCAGACAGTAATTTTCTCCCCAGATACTTCAGGTATTCAATAAAATTATGAACGTAGTATCTCACCCAAGAATGAAATAATCTGCTCCTTAAAATAGTCACAAACGTTTATGCCGCAGTGGAAGTTGAATCCACAGGTTGGAAAGAGGAGGTGCTCTTCACCTATCCAACCAGACCGACAGATTTTGATCGTTTCTCCCTTCCCTTTCGAGGGCATGACCAGAGTTTGAAAAACATTGCATTGTCTACATTCTGCACTGATTACTGGTCACTGTCCAAACATTAATGCAATTAGCATCAGAAACATATGCTACTAAGTGTTTCCGTATCATAGTCCAAATGGCATATTTCCTTTCGATTAAAATAGATGAATTCAGCAGATAGCAACAGATAAAATCCCATCGACAGTTGTGAGGAATCTTTATAATAACTTTTCAAGTAGCGGACTGCATAGTGTTTCATACAGAGATAGCAGGATTTTCCTCGCAGAATTCCCCCCCCCCCCGCCACCAACTAGAAAAGTGGACCAGAGAACAGAATATAATTCATAGAGCTTTGTCGTAATACTAAATCACAAATCAACTAACTAATGGACATACATTACTATATTGATTTATATGAAATTTAACTCAATAAGACTACTACTAGAATGAAAAATTTCGTACAGACGTTCTTAAATATAACTGCGTGTACACATGTATTTGTAACAACGATGCCTAGCATTCTGAATCCCTTGTTTTCATTTGACTGGATCACCGAAGTGTTCTGTCTTCCATAGTCACCCTTGGTCAAGTCATAACTTCATAGTTCCGTAGCATTGGTAATTATTGTTTTTTTTTCTCTCTCACAGATATTCACCTCTGATTCCTGACTCTAGTTGACAAGGTTGTTTTGACAACAATCGTAGTTTGTCGAGAGTGTCATGAGCTTATTAGAATGCTATCATTAACTACACATTCATTAACACTTACTAACTGCACTTATTAATAACTGAATTGACTAAAACTTAGCCTTTTCTAATATTTATACTCTTTACTTCGGCATCTTTCAGCGAATGATTCGACTTAATTCCGTCTCATCTCCACCTTTCATTCGTACTTGGTGACATTTTTCCACTTTACAAATTCACTCTGATTCTATTTTGATTGATTTCATTCCCATTTATTCTCTATCCATCCCCCTTCTTCAATCGGCGCATGTCTTTTCACTTGAAGGGTTTAAGTTTTATTACTTTGACCCCGTAGATAGATCACGGAATTCTTAGAACTGCGTGTCTACATGCGCTGGCTCTCACGTAGCTTTCGGGTTAATTAAATAGCCATTGCAACCTCTAATTCCTTTTTCATACGAGAGGAATTTGATAATTAAGTATGAAATTTAATTAAGTTGTTCATAGTATTTTATATTTCACCTTATCACCTACAAATAGCCTTCAGTTTCAGCTATCAAAGTTTTATATAAACAAAGAAAGGCAAAAACGAGAGCACAAAAAGAAAATAAAATGAAGTACTAGGAAGACAAACTTGTCTTAGATTGGCATGTTAATTAATTTTAACATGGCTCGGAGCAATTAATGTTTATCGTCACATTTTATCAGTGTGACTGATCAATTATGGCCAAAGGAAAGTTTTGAAAGTGAATAAATGTTAAAAGGAAAAAACAGAAAAAAAAGAAAAATCTGGAACAAAGTAATTGAAGAACTAGAAAGCAATATACATTATCCACCACCATAAATTCATAAAATTCGTAATTCATAAAACATGAAAAAAAGGCATGAAAAGGGGAATATGCATAAATACAATACCTAATAGATTTCTCATTAACTAACAGTTTTAGAGAGCCCAATAGAATTTATTGGGCGCGCTAAAACTCATAAATCTTAGTTTCAAGGAAACAAAACAAAAATAAATAAATTAATTAATTAATTAAACGAAATGATTAATTAAATAAATGCAAGAATTTAAATGATGGCAGACAGTCAAAATGGCTATTTCGTAATATAACAGTTGAACCTAGAGCATATTTCAGTTTATGAACGGTAGATATAATTTTGTATTGTCTAAGCTTGACATTAACACGATCGAAACAGCCCTATACATTTTAACAGTTATCTTACTAACTAAATTTCATTAAATTCAATCAAGCGAGAGAGGCATTAATATCATTTGAAATTATTTCTTTATCATTTAAACGATCGAATTGTGGAGATAAAAAAGAGAAAATATAATATTATTATTTAGCCTCATTTTTTCTCAATAAATATGGAATTATAAAAGATAGAGAGGAGGGGTGGAGATGAACGACTGTTTCATGAAGTAGTCTTGAATCTAAGACTGGCATAGGAACGAAAATTATTGCAGGATATTATATGACTATAACGATCCATGTCTATGATGGATTTATGTTATTCAAAAAGGGCTAACGAATTTTACTTCTGTAAAATAAAATTGACGTGTATATCAAACATTACAGTAACTCATTCATGAAGGCAAACTGTTTTTAGGCTCGCATGCAAAATGTCTAAGTAATTACAAATGATTCCTTTGTGATCAGTCCGTAGCAAATTATTTTGACCCTCAGACGTGATGGATTTTATTGGAATTTGGTATTTTGAATTCATAGAACAATTTTTGTAACGATCCTAATTTTGGTTTTTCTTCTGGTTGGTTTGCCTGTTTTAAGGAATGAAAAGTCCATGTTTTCTGGAGGAAAAAACTCTTACACCGTAGTCTGTGAGTGACATGATGTCAAATATGGGATGCAAGGCGGTTGCGGAATAACAGCGTTGCATTTTTATTTTTTTATTATTATTATTTATTTATTTTTTTTTTTTTGGAAATTCCCATACTGATAAAACAGATCCAGTAAGATTTGGACTGATTAGCTCATTTGCAAATATGATGCGCTTCTTTTCATGAACCAGTTCTTTGATTACAGTCATTATATTTTCATCTCTTTTGCTTGTCGGTTAGTCTCCCCAACGTTTAGCATAACAGACATCATTCCACTTTTGAAGAACGGAAGCCAATCATACGTTTGAGTGCTGCTCATCGTTTACTCTCTGAAAGACAGTTTGATCATCTCGAAATGAAATTGTTCTTTGAAAATTCTGTTTATGAAGGAGCAGAAGCCGTAAAATGAACAATGTATACTTTACAATACAGTACTTCTCAACGAATTACAACTTTGAAATAAGTGGCGAATAACTCAACAGATTCTATTTTATCCTACATGTAGTGGAGGATTCTAGTGCTACTAACTGCAGTAGCGTCATCTGGCGTTCAAATGAGATTTAAAAAAAAATCTCTCCTCGTTTATTTTCTCACATTGAAGATAATTGAAATAAGATATTTTAGACTCTCTCTCTCTCTCTCTCTTTTGCAATTGTTTTTATTTCTTGCTTTGATATTTTGAAATATATTTTTTGCCGATTTGATACAATTCCTAAACTGTTCTTTGTAATTGATTGTTTCTTTCTTGTATAACTATTTGTTCATCTGCAAAAATAAAGCATTTAAAATTCAGATAAAATGTCATGTAAAATGTATTGTTCCAAAAGAAATGTCATCTTTGAAGGATCGTACAATTCTGAAATAATTTTGCTTTTCTAGTAAAATTACCCCATTATTCATGTCAAGTTTCTGGAACAACAACAAAAAATAAAAATAAAATAAAAAAATAAATAATAAAAAAATACGTAAACGTTGGAATGTAATTAAAAATTAACCAACTAAAATTAATTATTTACCGACGACGTTTCGCTAGTTTAAGCAAGCATTATCAGAGGCAATTTAACACTACACACTCAGTGAAGGTAAAAAAAAAATGACCACGATAACGAGGATAGTCACATGTGTGTGTGTGTGTGTGTGTGTGTGTGAGGGGGGGAAGACACTGACACTCTTCCTGGTGTTAATGCGGATGGATTGATAGTGCAGTGGGCCAAAATCTGGCCCACCGCCCTATCGTACTATTTAAAATCATACCATTCGTTCTGTTGCAGTTAACCGAGTTCTGTAGAACTTACCACTTCCAGGAATAGTCTGTCCGATTTTAAACAGGATTTGCATAGTAGCCTGGCTTTTTTTCATCTTATAAAGTGGTCTTTCTCTAGGCATGTTGAGATAGTCTGCTTTTTGGTTCTTCATTCCGGATATATGTATATATTTTCCCCTGACTAAAGTAGTTCGTCCAAGTTGTCCTGTCTGTCCAAAATATTGAGTTCCATACTCGCAGGGGATTATGTAAAAACGTGGGAAGGAAAGAGGCTCCTACGCGATCTTTAAGTTGTCTTAGGCAGGTAGAAATCTAGTTTAAACATGGAATTAAAATGACCTCAGAAATAGACTGAAGTCGTTGACTTCAGTCAAATTATAATAGGCATTAAAATGATCAATGCTTCTTAATTTAGCACACGCACATCTGTTCGTTCTTAAAAATGATATCATTCATGCTTGTAAAATATATCTGAACAAATCTACATTTGCTTACCACTTTTTATAAATGATATGCTATACTTTTAACAAGAATGTTGTGTACTCTTTCTCTGATGATCTTCCTCATTGACATTTGTTATTTGTTATATCTCTTCTTCCATCCATCTATTCATTGGACATCATCAGACGCTGTATGGTCACTTCTTATGGTGTTTAAATATTTTTATAATTTGTAAGTTATTATTTATTGCCCATGAATACTACAATCTTCTGTACGTATTACTCTATCCAAAGATCTTAAGTGTTCAATATTTATTAATGGTTATGCTTCACCTTGCCTATTTTTATAAATTTTCTTGCTGCATCTGTTGCAAGAGAAAATTATAAAAATAAGCAAGGTGAAGCAAACACGTTAAATAAAAAAAATATTGAACACGTAAAATCTTTGGATAGAGTAATGCGTACAGAAGATTTTAGTATTCATGCCTCTTCTTCTTCGTTTTTTCTTGTTTCGCACTGTATCTACATCCCATATTACTCAACTTCTAAGATATATGTTTTCTTCTTTCCCAATACCTACTGCAGTTTTAATTATCACTTCTCTCATCTTGTCAATTGGTCATTTACATCCTGCATAACAACTTGATTCTGCTGTTATAAGCTGCAATAAATGGACTTTGCGGAATTTCATTTCTCGACTTTCATGACATTTTTTTAAGTCCTCGATTTTAGCTCTTTTGAAAACATGTCTTGCACTAGCAGCTATTTTTGCGCAAGTGATGACAGCAGATGATAGATCGTAACGGATCACTCTATATATATTTATTAATTTTTTTTCTATCGGAGAAAGCAATGGTTACTTTCAGCCCGTTGAATGTCTCAAAGACTCCCCCCCCCCAATGTTGTCAATTTTCATTTTGAGTTCTTTCCTTAGATAGTCTTATTATATAAGGAGTAGGCATATGCGCCTATGTTGGTAACATATGCGTCTCTTTTGATACGGTTTATTTTTATTGCTAAACCTCACTGTTATAATTCTGTTATTTATATAGCAATATTCTCGATGTCCACCATTTGTTAATCGAGTAATGCATGCTATTTAATGATAACAATGGTCACGCCAATTACAGGCTCTCTCAGTATGGTCAACACAACTCTACATTATAATATGAATATCACTTTCTTTTTAATTTCAGTCAACACACACAAAAATATTAGCCGTTCTTTCGTTATTTCTTTCTTTCTTTCTTCCTTCTCATCCTTTAACAAAGTCCTTTTCCTTTATCTCTCTTTTTCCTCTCACTAGTTCTCTTACTTTATTTCTCTGATATTTAATTTTTCCGATATAACGAATTGCTTGTTCATCTGACGTTCCGTTTATAAGAACCAAAAATCGTCGTGAATGAAATGGTTTTTAGTCCCTTTCACAACTCCCAACTTTGCGGACTACGGTTAGAGGTAAAAATAAGGAAACCGAAGTCGCAACACTTCAGAATATAAAAGACAAGAAGCTCGAACGCGTAAACAAAACTTTTTCGCATTAAACTTGAGAAAAGTTCTAGAAATTCAAGAAAGAAATTCTCTTAAAAAAACATTCAAAGAACGAAGACCAGTTAGCACCATAAGTACTATTGTTATCTTGAAATAAGCGTTTTATTGGACACTGAGTTTCCTTGAGCTATTAGAGTCAGTACAATACTAAAGTGAAATTATTACTATATTCGGATAGTAGTAGTGTAATCACTTCTGACCAGATCAAGATAAGATAAGGAATCGTGACGTGATTGGTTGATAAGAAGATGACATCATTGCGCGCGCGTGTGTGTGTGTGTGTGTGACGTCATGAGTTTGGAATTTCCCTGTGGGCATATGTGTCAATGGGTTCAGTTCTTGTGTTTTGGTTCGCGTGTGGAATTATGGGTAATGGTAGAGATAAGGATTCGTGTCGTGATTGGTGGGGCACTTTGAACAAGATCAAGATAAGATAAGGAATCCTGTCATGGGTGTGTGTTGTTTTCAGATGTAGATAAGTGACGTCATTCGTTGTAGTCAATAAGTGACGTAATTTGTTAGTTGTAAATAAGCGACGTTATTGTTTTGAATGGAAAGGAAGATATATTAGTGAATAAGGAATCATGTCGTGATTGGTGGGACACTTCTGACCAGATCAAAATGAAGATAAGATAAGGAATCGGGACGTGGATGTGTTGTTATCAGATGAATATAAGTGAATTTGTTAGTTGTAAATAAGTGACGTCATTTGTTAGTTGTAAATAAATGACGTTATTGTTTTGAATGGAAAAGGAAGATATTAGTGAATAAGCATTTGTGTCGTGATTGGTGGGACACTATGAACCAAATAGGGGTAGGGTGAAAGGGGGAAGCGATGTCAGTGGCCTAGATGTGTGTTGTTATGAGTTGTAGATAAGTAAATGGTTTGTGTATGGTATTATGGGTGATGGATAGTGATAAGATAAAGTTTGGAAATGTTTGGAATTTTGATGGGGGGGGGGGCTCTGATTTGTCAGAGACATCACGTTGCGTGTTTGGTTCGCTTAGCGCATTGTGTAATGTGTTTAGAGATAAGGAATCGTGACGTTTTCTGTTTGAAAATTTCTGGGAACATATGTCTCTCTGCGATATCACATAGTGTTATGGTTTGCCTATGGAATTGTGGGCGATGTTTTTGAGATAAGATATCTTGGAATTTTCCCAGGGTGACACACATCCTTCATTGTCGTCATGTTTTGTCTTTCGTTATCTATAGATGGCTGTACTCATTTTCCAATACATTTTGGGGTATTTCTTTCCTGTTAAAGGGTGGGAATTCTTAGAGTAGATTCGTGATGGCGGCAGTGTTTAGGCTTTTCTGAATAATTTGATTATATGCTGGTGTCCCTCAAACATACACTTTTTTTTTGCTCTGATGTTATCACTATCAGTTGGAGGTGACATCACTAAAAGATTATTGGCAAATGACAGCCTCTTTTCGAATTAACGTTATCTTGTTTACTAATGTTTGGGTATTGGTGTTTTTTTTTTTGTTTACATGAAGAGAAAAAAACAAACGTAAGATATCTTGGAATTTTCCCAGGGTGTCATGTTTTGTGTTTGGTTGTCTATGATGGCTGTACTAATTTTCCAATACATTTTGGGGTATTTCTTTCCTGTTAAAGGGTGGGAATTCGTAGAGTATATTAGTCTAGTGGCGGCAGGGTTTAGGCTTTTCTGAATAATTTAATTATATGCTGTTGTCCCTCAATCACAAACATTAGACATGAAAAGTCGCTAATGTATCCCATGGTAATACTCTAATGCATGTACCCTATGATAATTCTTATGAAAAAAAAAACTATTCAGTATTAGAATTAGAATTGCGCTTACCAAACATACGATCACTGGCCATTGAAATTACAAACATCACATGGTATGTTTAAGTTAAACAAAAAAGATTTACTTACAGTCTTTCTAGAATGACTCTTCTTAATGCAAATAGATATTCCAAAATTGTTGAATTTTTTATCCACAGTACAACACACAAAAACACAAGCTTGAAAAGAACGAAATTTCTGTAATAACCTGAAAAGCTATTTGACTTTTGTTCCCTTAGATTTTCTGTCCATTTGGTACACTGTTAATTCCTTCACATTGGGTCATACTATGTTTTTATTCCCACGGTGGTGAGTATATGCTCAAACTGTCTTTTCCTGACTAATATATCCGCCAGCGATCGGTAATTTCCCATCTCTGAATGCAGATTTTTTTTGATATGGTTCTTCTTTTTTTTTTTTTTTTTTTTCAAATGATTTGTTGTTTTCTATTTTACTTTTAAAATTCAGTTAACTACATATTATAACCAGAATAACTGAGTAAAATAAATAAACTGTGTGTGAATTTTTTTCCCCCAACAGTACTTATATTTTTATTAGTCTTACTTGAAGATTAGTCATTAATTTCCGGTCCTCTTTCAGTTCCCACAGTGACTAGGTGATTTTAGCATCCACGTGAGTTGAACTATGGTTTTTAATGTCTTTTTCTGACTAGATCCGACAGTGACCGAGAAATTCGCAGATGTGTGACATCCTCTGATTAGGTTTGGAATTCTCGTTAGCGTTTTCTTTTTACCATCACAAATAAATAGTTATTTCTTATTATTTCAAATGAATATTAGCTCTGTAATATATATACACTTTCTTAATTTCTATGTTACCTTTTATTTGACTGTAATATTATTAACAAATTCTATTTACTGAATCTAACATACAGAAATTAAATAAAGTGAAAAAGACAGTATTTATTTATTTTTTTTGTAGTTTTCTTATTCTTCTGATTTAACATTTGTGCTGATATTCATAGTGTATAATTTGTCACTGGTGCTTACGTGTAATTCACGTGATTTTTCTCCATGTGACATTTCAAAACAAGTTGAACTATAGTTTTTACATAGTTCAACTATGTAAAACTCATCTCCATTCATCCCAATTGATTGTTGTCCTCTCAGCCCGACTTTTTTGTTTAACAGTAGGGATATTTATATATATATATATTTTTTTTAACACAATTATTATATTAGATATTCTTTCCAACACAAATAAATAATTATTTATTCTTATTTCAAATGAATATTAGCTCAGAAAAAAAGAAAGAAAAATTGTAAAGAAAAAATGCTTATCTTCAAATAACTATTTTGGAATCACAGCAAGCAAGAAATTCGCCAGCTTTTCAAAGTTTTGAAATTCCTACCCATATTGTTGTTCATCATTTGGTATCATTTAAATGAAGAATGGTTCTGGCTATGAAGTTTGTTAATGTTTTTGATTTTTCTCTTCCAATGGCGGTCATTTTTTGATACATTCGTGCTGATTCCTTGTTATCTGCACACTACAATACCTTTTTATTTTCTACAACAAACTTTTTAAGAGTTTAAGTAACATGATAGGCTAAAATATCAGCTGTTTCTCTGTAAAATAATCAAATTCTAACAGTCGTATTGTTAGAATTTGGTACGACTGTTTTTTCAAGTCTGTTGAAGGTATCTACAGATGTAGTAACAAATTGTCACTTTTCAGTTCATTTGTGCTTTATTCACAAAACTACAAATCCGTTATTTCATATGGTCTGTTTTTAATACCCTCATCACTAGGATGTATGGGTGGTAAAGTTTTGAAATAAGTTTTGACTCGCAAAAAAAATAAAATGTTTACCTTCAAATAACTATTTATGATCACAGCAAGCAAGAAATTCATCAGCTTTTCAAAGTTTGGAAATTCATACCCATATTGTTTTCATCATATGGTATCATTTAAATGAAGAACAGGTCTGCCTACGAAGTTTGTTAATGTTTTTGATTTTTCTCCTCCAAAGGTGAGTATTATTTGATATATGCATGTTGATTCATTTGTTATCTGCATACTATGATACCAGTTTTATTTTCTACAACAAACTTTTTAAGAGTTTAGTAACTTGATGGGTTAAAATGTCTAATGCCTCTCTGTAAATAACCAAATTCTAATCGTATTGTTAGAATTTGGTGCGACTGTTTTTTTCTAGTCTGGTGAAGGTATCTACAGATGTAGTAACAAAATTGTCACTTTTCAGTTCATTTCTACTTTATTCACCAAACTACAAGCATGTATTGTCAAGTTTTGAAAAAAAAAGTTTCGACTGCCAGTCATATGTTTTTAAACTTTTATCATGTACAAATATTTGAAAAGAAAAGAAAAATGTACCTCCTTTTCTTTTTTACATCAAGCGTTTTTAAGAGTTTAGTAACGTGATGGGTTAAAATATCTGCAGTCTCTCTGTAAAATAACCAAATTCTTATCTTACTTTGTGTGAGGAAAGGTAAAATTTGTATTTGTGTTATCTGGAGAGTACAAACCTTTTTTTCTATACCAAATTTTAAGAGTTTAAATCACGTTTTGGGTAAAATTATCTGCTGTTTCTCTGTAAAACCACCAAATTCTAACAGGTCGGATTTTCGAGTATGTGAACGAAATGTTTACAGATAACTCAAACAATGTCAATAGGTAGCATTAGACAAAATTTCTAAATAATTAATAACAGGATATCAGGTTTCCCATGTTCCTGGCATTAATTTCACAGAAGTGATTTAAACAATTGCATACTTAATGCAATTAAACAGAATTGCATTAAGGTATAAAGTTATGGATTTAAATATCAAATTCTAAACTGAATAACTGAGTAAAAATTTCGTTGTCGAAAACAACAACACACATCTTTGTTCATTTAAGTTTTACAAATGCTTATTTTATTTTGCTGAAATATTACTTACAAAGAAAAAAAGTCGAAACTTGTAATTACCTAAAAATATTTCACAATATTTAATTTGCACTATTTTCCTGAAGAAAGAAAATTCTCAAACACTTTTGTAGTTCACTCATTATTTTACTTTACTGGACACAAAACACCACAACCCAACACAATACGATAGCTACACTGGATGAACAAATTGCAGTAACTGAAAAGACACTCGACTCGAATTGTTTTCCTTATAGTACTGTTTACCTGACCCTTTACCCCGACCGTTCCTTCCAAAATGAAACTTTTGTGCAGATGACTCACAGACATGTTTTCTCATGCTGGTGGATTTGATGTTGATGTGCGTTTATCTTACTTTGTGACATCATGGTGCAAACTTTATCTCTGTGGCTCGAATTCATCCAACGAAGATGAGCGAGCTCGCCATTTGCAGATATCTTTTAGTGATGTCATCTCAAACTGATAACCAATGAGATAAACGATCTCGCCATTTGTGGATGTCCGAAATTGGGATGGAAAAAAAAATTGCATTATGTGGTGGATGTGAAAGGGTAGTCGAGAGGTTGACAAATTTCCAGAATGACACTAAGAAGAGTCATTCTAGAAAGACTAAGTAAATCTTTTTTGTTTAACTTAAACATACCATGTGATATTTGTAATTTCAACGGCCAGTGATCGTATGTTTGGTAAGCACAATTCTAATTCTAATATTTAATAATTTTTTTCATAAGAATTATCATAGGGTACATACCATGGGATACATTAGCGACTTTTCATGTCTAATGTTTGTGATTGAGAGACACCAGCATATAATTAAATTATTCAGAAAAGCCTAAACGCTGCTGCCACTAGACTAATATATTCTAAGAATTCCCACCCTTTAACAGGAAAGAAATACCCCAAAATGTATTGGAAAATTAGTACAGTCATCATAGACAACCAAACACAAAACATGACAACAATGACAGATGTTTCTCACCCTGGGAAAATTCTAAGATATCTCTTACCATTTGGTTTTTTCTCTAAATGTAAACTAAAAAAAAAACAATAATACCCAAACATTAGTAAACAAGATAACGTTAATTCGAAAATAGGTGGTCATTTGCCTATAATCTTTTGGTGATGTCACCTCCAACTGATAGTGATAACATCGGAGAAAAAAAAGTGTATGTTTGAGGGACACCAGCATATATTTAAATTATTCAGAAAAGCCTAAAAGTTTACTGCCGCCATCACGAATCTACTTTAAGAATTCCCACCCTTTAACAGGAAAGAAATACCCCAAAATGTATTGGAAAATGAGTACAGCCATCTATAGATAACGAAAGACAAAACATGACGACAATGAAGGATGTGTGTCACCCTGGGATAATTCTAATATATCTTATCTCAAAAACATCGCCCACAATTCCATAAACAAACCAAAACAACATGTGATATCGCAGAGAGACATATGTTTCCCAGAAATTTCCAAATAGAAAACGTCACGATTCCTTATCTCTAAACATCATACACAATTCTTTAAGCGAACCAAACACGCAACGTGATGTCTCTGACAGATCAGAGCCCCCCCCCCATCAAAATTCCAAACATTTCCAAACTTTATCTTATCACTATCCATCACCCATAATACCATACGCAAACCATTTACTTATCTACAACTCATGACAACACACATCTAGGCCACTGACATCGCTTCCCCTTTCACCTTACCCTTATTTGGTTCATAGTATTCCACGAATCACGACACGAATGCTTATCCACTAATATCTTCCTTTTTCATTCAAAACAGTTACGTCACTTATTTACAACTAACAAATGATGTCACTTATTTACAACTAACAAATTCACTTATATTCATCTGATAACAACACATCCACGTCCCGATTCCTTATCTTATCTTCATCTTGATCTGGTCAGAAGTATCCCACCAATCATGACACGATTCTTTATTCACTAATATATCTTCCTTTCCTTCAAAACAATAACATCACTCATCTACATCTGAAAACAACACACACCCATGACAGGATTCCTTATCTTATCTTATCTTGATCTTGATCTGGTCAGAAGTGCACCACCAATCACGACACGAATCCTTATCTCTACCATCACCCATAATTCCATACGCGAACCAAAACAGAAGAACTGAATCCATTGACACATATGCCCACAGGGAAATTCCAAACATTCCAAGCTCATGACGTCACACACACAATGACGTCATCTTCTTATCAACCAATCACGTCACGATTCCTTGTCTTGTCTTGTCTTGATCTTGATCTGGTCAGAAATGAATATACTACTACTTCGGATCACCCAGTGGTGTAACGGAAAAGTCTGCAGTGTCCAAAATGTGTGTCACAAGAATGAGAGAGTCCAAAATTTGGAGAGCATTTGTCAGAATGTATTGCACAAACGTCACAGTAATACATTTTTTTTAATGATTGTATTTCACGTTTCATATTTTCACATTCTACGAAAGGGAACAAATTTCGATCAGAGATAACAGGCAGTGTTCAGACTACCTAATAAGCGTTGTATAGCAAAGACCTTATTATGCTTTTTTTTTAAGTTTAAATTATCTTTTGTTTTAAATTTTCCTAGGTCAAAAAACTAATCTAAGCAGCGTTCCTTACTGAGTTCAAAGCCAAGAAAAGTAGTAAATGAATCCATTTTGAAATGAGACTAGTTTAGGATTAAGCATTTATCGTATCATATAATTCAAGTATAGTTATTTGGCAAACAATTATGTAATAATAAAAAGCATTATTTGCACATAATGTGGAAATATGTTTAAAAGCATAATGCCTATTTTCTGTAGAATTAATTAATAACATAAAAAAATTATAAGTCTTTCTCCAACTTATCTCTATTTCTGGAACTACCTTCGACCTTTGGGGGAGTCTCCAATTTTTATGCTACGCCACTGAGCCGTGCTACTTCACATGGCAATTCAAAGTATGATGTTATATTACTGACCGCATTTTTTGTCGCCGCTAATTTTTATCTCAGCGCAAAGTGTTCCTAATGCATCCCTCCACTGAAACCCTCGTCTGTGTATATCTTCAACCTCAAAATAGAGAACAACCAGCGAGATGCTCTCAGCAAATTTCGCGTTGTAGTTTTACCCTCAACCGGTACTACAGATTATGGACGGTGCTAACAGCAACAAATCGCGCAGTTATAAATACTACCATTTATAATATAATAAATATTACATTTATAATAAATTTATTTGATGGTCGTTTATCAAATAAATAACAATAATAAATAAATATATAAATAAATAAACTGTTCTATGCATAATCCCTAGCTAACCTTGGGTAATCAGGGGACGATAGGACAGCACCTTGGCCATCACTGAAACTTGAGCCTGGCATCGATGATCATAGAACCATTGGAAAGAGAGTGTAGCATGCAGTTCTTCCTGTCGAGATTCTAAACCCTCACACTCTTATTGTTGTCTGAAATAGCGTCAGTTCTAAAGTTGATTTTTTTTTTCAGTGAAAGGTAAAATATTCTATTTTATTGGGGGAAGGGGGGGAATGTCTATTCCGGATATCGATTAGCTTGGAAAACGGCAGAAAAAATAGGTCTAGAAAGAACTCTTCTCGGCGAAATCGAATCTAACTTCTGGGTCTAGCTTACCAGAAACGTTGGCACAATGCAATGTTAAATGCAAAGTTTAATTTATTTTACATTATTTTTCTATGCCTATAAACTGGAAATTGTTGATGTTTTTGTAACATACTATCAGAGTCATATGTAAGGAATACTATAACTTAAATTTCTATTGGTTATTGGTTATTTTGCAGTATTTAAAATCAAAGAAGAAAAAATGTAATGATTGATTTGTCATTATTAACTAGAAAAACAGATGATTGAACTTTCAATGTATTTTTAAATGAAAATAATCGTATTAT
This sequence comes from Typopeltis vanoorti, assembly GCF_054136105.1. NCBI lineage: Eukaryota > Metazoa > Arthropoda > Arachnida > Uropygi > Thelyphonidae > Typopeltis > Typopeltis vanoorti. The sequence goes on along the minus strand of NC_143552.1, from coordinate 73,061,483 downwards.
ATTACAGTTTTAGTTCTAACATTGGTAATTAATTCCCCATGACTTTAGAAAACAGAAAATTAACATATGAACATTTGACAGTTGTTTTGAGGAGGGAAGGAGAGAGAGAGAGAGCGGTGAGACTGAATACATGAACTTGCATTGTTTGTTTCTTTGTAACCCCACGAGATAGCACCACACGAGAACCTTGTCTGCTGACAATTGAAAATGGTAGGACGACCTGAAATATAATCACACAGCACATGATGTTTCTGCCAGTGAGGTACTTTTAACATACGTGTTAACACTATTAGAAACATCATTGCTTATTTATTTATTTGTAGGCTTCCTATAATAGTACAAAATTTTCACAATCATATGTGTAACCGAAGAGCAACAGCTCATCCTGGTTACGATATGCATAAAGTTTCAAAAATTTATGCAATTCATTTTTATTATATACATATATGTACATTCATATAATATACATATTATTATAATATGATTACATAATAAAACTGCAGATAAAATAAAATTTCATCATACAGGGAAAGTTGCATAATAATTAATTAGGAACAAAATAAAACAAAGCAGTTAAATAGCATTTAAACTTTACGTTTTACACATAAGACTGGATCTTTGAATACAAATATGCTAAAAACCAATAATTTATACAATTATTTTGAACAGAGCTTCCTCATTTCTGTGGGAAAATAAATACTCTTTGATTAGAGTTTTGTATTAGTTTCATTTCTTATTGTAGTGGGTTGAATACTTTTGGCGCTAAATAAATATGTTTGTGTATTGCTTCTTTATTTGCTTTTAGAACTAAATATTTTAGGCTCTTATGTCTACTAAGGAAATTATCTTGTTTGATATTTACGTATTCGCTGTCGTTTTTTATGAATAATAGTACCCTATAGACGTATAAATATCTAAGGGGTAGTATGTTTAGTGTATTTATTACACATTGCAGTATCCTTATATTTGTTTCCAGTTAAGATTTTAATTACTTTATTCTGAATCGAGACTAAAGGTTTCAGAGTAGTGCGATAGATTCCTCCCCAACTTAATATACTATATTGTAGTGTGCTTTGAATCCAGGCAGAATATAATATTTTTAGCATATTTAAATTTAAGAATATTTTTAGGTAGTAAAGTCTGTTTAACATAATCCTTACTTTTCTTTACGACATCGGTAATATGCGGTTTCCAGCTTAAATTACTATCAATTTTTAATCCCAAGTAAGTTATTACACTGGCTTTTTCTATTTTCTCGTAGTTGCAATTTGAATTTGTCCTGCAATTCTAATCATGCAAAATTAATTGTGCAGTGAAGTTCATTTAGCCAGTTGTATTTCGCAAGTTAAAATTTACATATTTAGTTTTTGAGACATTCAGACTGAGTTTATTTGACTGGAACCAATTTGTTACTTTCGAAAGATCAGCATTCACGATGGTTTTCATTTGTTCGGCTGTGTCTGTAGAGAAAATTAGTACTGTATCATCTGCAAAAGTATTTATTTTACTGTTTAGTTTAGGATTGCAGAAGTCATTGATATAAATATTAAATTAGTCCCAAGAATTGGGACTAATTTAATATTGGTCCCAAAATAAAATTGGTCCCAAGACAGATCCTTGTGGTACACCGCAGTCTACTGTTTTTGGAGCTGCTATAGCTGCCGTTTATTTTTACAATTTGTGATCTGGCATTTAAGTAATTTTTGAACCAGTTTAGGGCAGTACTCCACTCCACTCCACTCCACTCCTCGTATTCCACTGACTTCTAATTTTTTTTAATTAAAATTTCATGTGATATAGAGTCAAAAGCTTTGTGTATATCTAGAAATACTGCCAATGTTAGTTTAGTTCGTTAAGGGAGGTATAAACTGTGTTTGTGAAGTTGGTAGATGTGTAAAGAGAAAAACCTTCGTGTAAGAACAAAAAACGCTTCTTTTGGTGTTATACCATATTGTTAACGGTAGGTTATAAGTCCAAAAACGGTCAACCGATAAACACGATGTTTGTCTTGCAGATATCTTAATAAGAGAATACTAACGCATTAACTGTATCTTTGGACATTGCTCAAGAACTTAGTTCACAGGGTAGTGTGCATAACATCGTCGTGACCATCTGACTACAGAAAGTTTGTGCCCGCTAATTGCGAAAAACTGTGATATCGGGGAACGAAAACAGTATCCATAATGTGGGAAAAAACGCCATTTCCCTACGCAAACAAACAAAAAATCATAATGTTATTATTAGTATTATTTATTTTTTTTATTTTAAGATTCTTAACCAGATTGGCAGTGTGCATGTTGAAGCTACTGTAACTACTGAAACCACGCTTTGCTGCACGATAATGCTGTACTTCACATTGCGAACTGCATACGTGAGAGATTGAAGGTTCGTCACATAATCCTGACCTTGTCCCCCATTGCCATTTCTTTGATTCACAATAAAGTCGTTCACATAAGAATACTTTAACTTTTTTTTTCCTCGAAACACTCTTATTAAAAAAGAAAAAAGGGAAAAAAAAGCGATTTAATCATGAATCTGATTTGCATTCTGTGTGTAACTAAGGAAAGTATATGCCTTCGAAAATGCGAATGCCTTCATTTCAAAATGAATACTCTTAAATGAATGTCACAGAAACTGCATCTAAACTTCAAAGTTGCACGAGAGAGTGTGTCTCTCTCTCTCTCTCTCTCTCTCTCTCTCTCTGTTCCGTGCCATAACTGCGGCATTCTTCCATCTCCCCGCGCAACCAACGTTTCATTGGACCCCTTTAAGAGCTTTTGTTGCTTTCTTTCTCTCTCAGGGTCTTTGCAATCCTTCCTGCACTGCATTGTTTCGAGGTATGCTAGCTATGCCGCTTGTGTGTGTGTGTGGTTGAAAGAACAGAAGCAACCACATTATTGCCAAGCAAACTAAAGAAATTAGGACCTTCGGATGTTATCGTTTAATTCTATCGTGTTATCGTGTTTAAATATTGATGATCATAAGAATACCCTTAACTAGATTGTTTTGTGTCATATGCACTAAGTTTTGCGAGGTTCCTGATTTCAATATCCAATATCTGAAACAAAAAAATTATTATAAATACGAAATTTATTATTAAGGCAACAAAATTTGGGCTTCAGAGAACGAATTTACCTACAGAGAATTCATCCGGATAATCGCTAAACTCAGATCGGTAACTTCCCGAGCTGCAATATTGTAAATGAATAATTTTTGAATCACGAAATCCTGATTCCATTGAACCATTAAGGCTTAGGGAATAGTGATACATATAACATTCGTAAAACTGGCCACGTACAAATTGCCAATTGCTGTTAGCAACAAATTTAACAACTTTTGAATGCTTTCTCTGTAAAAATGCTAATATCTACAATCAGTGGCGCACTCAAGATTTAATCTTGGGGGGGTGAGCACTTAGGATTTAATCTTGGGGGGGGGAATTGAGTAGACGATTTAAGAATACACACTACGCATCGCATACGACTTATGACTAAGCATCTACAATGATCGCTAATTCATAAGTAGTTAGAAATAGAAGTCACGACGCAACATAAATAAAAAAAAAAAGAATTTTAATTTGGAAAATATTTTTGGAAATTTTTCTAGTGTTTTTTACCTTTTTTCTTTTGGAGGGGGCAGGGCCCCCTCTCTGGGTGCGCCACTGTCTACAATACTATGTGTTTCTTTTTGACATTCCTTGTACGAGTTTTCGACGCAGAATATTTTCTCCAAACGAAACTTTCAAGATGGACAATAAACTTGATCAAAAAATATATAAAAGTCTTGTCATTTCTACCACATACATTCATAGCTTTCATGTGACCTCTTAAGAATCATGATGATCCTATTACTGCACCAGGTGTCATCAATATGAAACCGTCACCGCCAATGATAGTAACCACATTCCCCAGCTGCACCTATCCCTGTCTCACCTTGATGAAAAGCTGATCTAGTGTTCCGCTCAGTTCAAAGGTAGGGAAAGGGGGGGGGATGAAGGGAGGAAACGTACTGGAAATATCTGCTTCAAATGGCCATACTTGGATCAATTTTCTAGCCTTGCGGAACATGTGACGGATAAGCAGTACACTCTCGGAGCCACGTGACGGTGCACGCGGTATAGCTTTCGCTCTTACAGGTCAGCTGCCGATCGTGGGAGCGCGTGGCGTGCGCCTGTCCCATGGCTAGCGTCTTGCCCTTAGGTCACATTTGCTCTAAGGATTGTCTGTTCGAGCGCGCGCCCTTGGCGCACGTGGAAGTTCCCGCCACTGGTGTAATGCCGCGGGAGCTGCGCAACAATGAGGAGGGTCGATGGTGATCGTCGATAGTGGAGCGCCCCTAGCCAGTAATTAAGAAGTCTCCCAGATGCGGAGGGCAGGCAGGAAGCTAAGTGATGGACCTACCCTGAAGTAGGCCATCCCGCATCGTAAAGGTTAACAGGCCTAGGGACGGGAACGAGTAGTAATGTTACTTACTACCGGTGTTGGAGAAGAGCAATAGCTGGCTGTCGAATTCCTACTACGATGTTCCTTAGTAGAAGGAAGGATTAAGTTTATTATCATCCACTAAAAGGTTACACTTAGCTTTCCGATAAAGTCATACTTAGATTATCCAGTACGGTTAGCTCCCTGGAATTAATAGGAACAAAATTATCGTGATAATGAAGCCCTAAACAACCAAAGCAATACGGTGCTTTTTTTTTTTTTTTCTGCTTAGTTGTTTACCAAGCTGCTAACATTGCCGATGTTGGATTAATGATTGCTAAGATAATTTTATTAGACATAATTACACATTTTGGAGGAGTTACTTTCAAGTGTTATTAATAAATTAACGATAATCAAGTACTATAATAGATTTAGTTTAATCCTTTATCCCAGTGAGAGCAAACAAAGTTTGTGCCTGAAAATATCTTCAGGACTAAATATAGTGTTGTACTATCTTATCCAGTAAGTAGTGCAACACCAAGGCAACTCGTGGCAAAGGTGGAGCAAGCTACCAGGCACTTCTAACCCAGTATCTCCCATAATGCAAAACACATTTCCTATGTGGATATGTATACTGTTATGCATTAAAGGGATTGGCCATCTACCCAGACTAGTTTCGACCTTTATTGAGGTCTCTTCAGTGGGAGCCAGGCCCAGAGCTGGAGATACCAGGCAGAAGCAGTAGCAAGTCATCTGTGCCTATGGGAGTTGCCAAAAGGTTTATCACCTTTTTTAAAAATTACTCTGGATTTAGAGAAAGATGTTGAAAATTTATTTATCACTAGGTTAGACTATAATAATAAATTTTCAACGATAATCAAGTACTGTTGACAGCACTACTGCCCTCTGCTGTTAAAGATATAAACAGTTGTCACCGATATTTTATAAAAATCCACCGAGTTACAGTTTTCGTTGATATGAACAGCGATCATGTATATTATTATTATTATTATTATTATTCCTGATACCTCCAAGGAGTCCGAAGACTCATCGCGGGAGGACATCTTCAACTGTCCCTACACCTTACCTCTACTACGAATCAACGCCATCTACCGCCCACCTCCAACACCACCACAACTAGTAATTTTTGTCTGTAAATTGCGTGTGTTCTGAAGGGCCGATTTGTATGTATGCGGGATGAAAAACCCGAGTTTCCGGGAGAAAAAACCCTGCTACCTCCGTATGAGATCGGCTAACTCACCATCGATTGAAATCGACCAGATAAAGATTCCTCCCGTCGCGACGAGAATCGAACTTAGGCCTATTCCAATCGAAGGGCGCAATGTACCGTCGTTCTTCCAATTGCGCTACGGAGGCATATAACAGCTCTGTTCGAAATAATTGTATAAATTATTGGTTTTTAGCATATTTGTATTCAAAGATCCAGTCTTATGTGTAAAACGTAAAGTTTAAATGCTATTTAACTGCTTTGTTTTATATCATATCAGATATTAAATAATTTCATATTTCAAGGGAAAATGCCTTAAACTAAAAGAAATATTTGTAACTTAAAATATCAAAAGAATATATCAAACCATATTATAAACAATTCATCAAAGATTTAACTTTAGTTGTTTGATGGTATGATGACGATGCGATCACTAATGGACTGCAGTTCGCTAGCTGATCAATTTCTTCTAAAGTATTATTAAATCCGTTACAAAATAAATTAAAAAATGGTGCTCGTTTTTTTTTTTTCATAATAACTTTTTTTTTTTTTTATCCATGTGCTACAACTACTTGACTAAATGTACTGACTACTTGATTACATAAGCAGAGCCTGTTATGTCTCACCAGACGCCAACCAGCCTGAATGTAGAGTCGCTCCCTACCACCTCGGCACACATTATAAAAGTCCATCACGAATGCTAAAATACATTTTGAAGTTCTAAACATTGTCAGTGCCGTTGTGTTGGTCTTTCATTCTAGTTTAGCTAATGTTATAATTCGCAAATTGACTACCTGCTTGTATTGTAGCATCGAGTACATATTCTCCTGGTAGGGATAGGATATACATGGCAATTTTCTACTTCCTGGAGAATCAGTTTCATGATCCCACAAGACCCTTCTCTTTCAAACATATTGTTGGAAAGATGCACTTTTGTAGGTAATGTTCTCTGGGCATTCTCAAAAAAAAAAAAAAAAAAAAAAAAAAAACGGAAGAATACACAGCATGTAGAACCACAAAATTTTTCCATCTTCTGCATTCCATGCTCTCTTTTTTTTTAACCTCAATCTCGGTCGACGTTATGATTCATTTGCCAAAACTTACCGTGCAGTTTTGCCATGGAAATTCATGGTGTGCAACTTGTTCCAGATTGTTCAAGATAATTCCGTCTGGTAAAAACCGTGTGATTCGACATCCTTTTTTCTTGGGGAGGACCCATAACATTGTAAGGGTTTTCCAATCACTGTTCGTAAGGTTCAGCTACTTATTAAATGCTTTTTATTCTAAATATTACCACTTTGATTCTTAATATCACAATTTCATGACTTCGTAATGAAAAATATAAGATCAATTGCTTATAAAAGGAAAGATAAATGGAAGAAGAGGACAAGGAAGACGAAGAAGATCTTGGCAGGCAGACATCAGAGAGTGAACTGACATGGGCTCTGAAAGACTATTTAGAATGGCTGAAGATCCCTCAAAATTTGACAAAGTGGTCGCCGACCTGCGATAGGAGATAGCACTCAAAGAAGAAGAAGAATATTATCACTGGGATAGTTTTAAAACCAACTATGGGGTGATTCAAAAGGTCTGACCGGTTTTTAGACTCTAATATTGTAAGAGTATACCAATATTTTATCAAAATTGCAGCTGACGACCATGTGTTTCTAAAAGTTCTTGAAATTCTTATCGCAACACATGAAACTACATATTTCAATGTTTACTTTCTAAAGATGACACGCTTTGTGTGTGTGTGTGTGTGTCCTTTAGAACTGGTAATGATGTGAGGTTGACTATTTTGCTCTGAAACCGAAATGTGCAACCACACGACGGAGGGCAGTGCGTATTGTGTATCACTTCATGGTTTCCACAAATTTTTTTCTTGCTTTTTCCTGAGTCGTGATTCTGCATAAAAATATATTCGTGCATAATGGCAATTTTGGAAAAGATAACTATAGAGGTAAAAAAAAAATGAATTCGATTTTAAGGACTTCAGAAATTAGGAGGACAAATATACTCGAACCTTTAAGAGGAAGGAAAAGCAAGTGTGCAGTCTGCCTGCTTGTAAATAACACATTCATGTCATCTTCAATAACATGACTTTTTTTTTTTTTTGTTCACGACTTACTTAAAGTTTGATATATCATCTGGCTGTTTTCTGCTCTCGCTCTAAAGCCTACAGTCGGTGAATTTGAATCCACTGTTATATATGTTTGGGAATGTTTTTTCAGTAGTAAATTTTCATCATCCAGTATGAGTCCAACACACTGGACTCACACCAATTTTATTTCATTACTTAATTGTCTTTAGACCATTTACAGTATTAATGTGCTATAGATTTACAAAAATTCGTGGATGAAATGCGTGTAAAAAAAAAAAAAAATACGGCCACTTTTATATAGTCCAATGGTGGCCTTCTTATTGTATGATGCAATCAAATTAAAATGATTCAACAAACACATGTTGTTTTCATAAAAATTCCCTTTCCCATCGTAACTGAGGTAGTAAAAGAAGGGGGGGGGGGACCTTAACTAGTTATTCTGAATAATAACGAAGGTGCCAATGACAAAAGCTGCAGCAGACAGCTGGTAATCCAGCTTCACTGTCCTACCATTAACTTCCATGGACCAATCAGAAGACAACAGAACGATTTTTGATATCGTGGCTGAGGAAACAGACGTGCCAGAAGATATACATAGAATTGGTGTAACACACAAATAATATAAAACGGAATATAAAACATGTGCAGGCCTGGTTTGCCGAGTATTTAACATGCTACTCACTCTCCAACCAACTGACCGCGAATTCGAATCCTTCCATGGGCATGGACGTTTATGATTATGTTTAGGCGAGATATGAATTTCATCGCCTAGTGCGAGACCAACTCCCCCCCCCCCCGCTTACTGGAGGCCTGGAGTGCATTGAAAAAAAAGTTCCATTTTTGGTCTCTATAAAGGTAAAGGGATTATCGGATTATGAAAAAGTAATTATTTTCAAAAAATAATAAAAATTCTTAGCCTATTCACGGTTCTATAAGTATACTATTGTACTATAGCTTGGTAGAGATTACATAAATATTTGATATTAGCATCCGATAGATTTATAAACTACGTCTACTTCAAGGGAGCTAGAAATGCATAAAGCGGAATATTACAGGCATTTTAGAAACACACTGGAGGGAAAATTATATGTGAATGTAACACAGGTATAAAAATGGTAGATACTATTCTAGCCACATCTAAAAAGGAGAAATTGACTGCTTCTTTTACAACCAACTTCAAACAAAATAGGATAAGCAGACCGGAACGATCTAATTATGGTGATGATGGATTTTTAAGCAAAAAAGGGAAATGTTACAGATGAAATGAGGCAGCAGCATCGAAGATTGCAATGAAAAAGGAGAGTGATCCGTTCAGCTTATGTAAAGTAAACAATCTAATGATCGAAAACACTTTTGTATGGTCTCCATATAAATATGTATAGTTGTACATAACCTCATAAAAATTTAAAAAAAAGTAATTGATTAAAGCGTCAATTAACAGCATCAAAAATCTTAGAATTTCTGTAATTATTTCTGTAAGAATGAAATAAAACTAAATTTTTATAAAGTCATTAAAGAACCATTTTGTAAGAAATTTGTTCTAATCAAAGATTAAAAAAATACGAGTAAATAAGATTAAATGAAAATTTCTTATCCTACCATTAGGAAATGTAGATCTATTGAATAAAGGAGAGGATACTCAGAACAGACCATTCAAGTATACCTGGATAAGCTAACATTTCAGTTTGTCTCCAATGATCACCTCAGAAGTTATAAAACACAGCCTGCAGTTAGAGGGGCTACAATAAATAACTTATCCATTTTTAAAAATAAAAAAATAAAAAATGTGACAGTGACTCAAGAACAACTAAAGATTATACTATTATTAAACATTTCAAAATGAAATGCCTTCAAAATATAAAAGCAGAGCTAATTATACATAAGACATAAGATAACTGTTCTAGCTCTGAATGTGATATGCAGCCTGATATATATCCACACATGAATGTGAACAACAAAATAAGAAAAAGAGACAAGCTTTGGAAATCTCAAGATTATGTTTTAACACCATCAAGGAGATGTTAGTCTTCTAAACCTAGAGGGATTGGATATCATCAGCTATCAGAGAGAGAGAAGAGTTACTGAAAATCATGACATCCGTTTGGACATCTGCTACCTTCCCCCCCTCCCTTTCCTACCAACTGGCTGGTTGGAAAGGAGGGGGGGGGAAAGCTCATCCACTGTACTAATCTATTACAGGTTTGAAACCTTTCGTGGGTAAGAGACAAAAAATATTTTAAAAAATATATTTATTCATTGAAGAAGAAGACTCAACCATCAACGACAAAAGAGGATAAGCGCGTAAATATAATGTTGTCATTACGGTGACCGTGTATGTTTTTGAAAGAGCAATATTCAAAGAATTTCGCAGTTGGAGAAGCGAAAAACATATATCAGAAATAAAAAAAAAAAAATCTTATACAGGAATTAATAAAACTTTTTATGTGCAAATTCAGTAGTTATACTAAGAGCAGTGAAATCGGGCAGTGCTGTCTTTTAGTGTTAACAAAATTTTTAGAAAACAAAATGAAAATTCCGATTTGTGTTCGTAATTTTTAGGAAATGTTAAAATGAGGCGAGGGAATCTCACTTGTAGCTGAAACAAAAATGGAAGAAGTTACGTTTTGTCATATACTGTGATAAAACAGTATTTTTGTTTAAAAAATTGTCTTTTCTAACTTCAAGATTCTTTGTACCAGTTCAATATGCCAAGTAAACTCATAACGAGATTTGAAGGATGGTTATACACCACTCTGTAAGAATGTCTTCATAAATCCTGAGAGTACATCTCCAGATATCAACTTGAACGTATAAACTGTCCAGAGGAAGTATACACTACACCCTTTGGTTTCCAAGATAGCTACATCTGCTAAACCTCGCATAATAAACCAATGAAATCAAAAGATTATTTAAAGCTGTGTAATGCTCATCATTCTTGTTCCATGGGACATTAAGAGAAGTCGTGCAAAAGAGGTAAGGCTACACAACTTCAGGTATACCACATTTCAAAAATGTCGCAGCAATCTACTTATCACTGATTATTACACAACATTTGAGAGGAGGATGAGACGTGATGGAATTGCTTCACATAGTTTGTATTGGGACTGTTGCTAATAATGACGCGCTCTCATTACCTTATCGTATCATATGAGTACATCAACAGTTTGAGAAAACCCATGAGTTTGAGGCCATTTAGCAGTTTCTTATTAATTCGTTTTTTGTCTCTTTGGAGTATCCACCTTAAAAAAAAAATAAAAAAGATTAATATTGTGTGAAACTTTTTGACTCCTTCGCTCTCTGTCAATTATTACAGAAGACTACATCTCTACTTCCTGCTACAGTTTAAAAAAACGATGGTAATTTCATTTAAATATACAAAAGATTTTCTAAATGTTTACTGTGAAGGATGAAACCTAGGCAGATTGTTCACAAATCCAGATGGGGTCTTATCAAAGCCTCATAAAGAGAATAATAAAGTGCCCATTTTTGCTTGTAATAGTGTTCTTCAATAACCAGGTAATTCTATATGCTGTTTTAGCCACTTTTGTAATTTGTAATATGTTCTCTGAACTTCGATTCCCCATTCACCAACATCCCCTAAATCTTCGGCTTCACCAATTTTCCTAGTACAGTTCCATCAATACGGTACAGCTGGTAATCTTTTCGCTCCAAAATTTACCTTACACTTTGCCACATTAAATTTACATTCGTTCTCCCCCCCTCCCCACCCACTTCCAGTCTATTTAAATCATTCTGTAAATTTTCAACATCATCTTTGATGACTATTGCTCTACCTAATTTTGTATCATCTGCAAACAACTAAATATTTCACTGAGATCATTTTTATATCATTAATAGATAATAATAATTAAAAAAAATACGCTAACGCATTTTATTTCCCTATAAAGAGTAGGCGAGGCCATTTTAGCCATATCTAATACTGGAGACCGAGGAGGCAGTTTGTTCTCCACTGGTATCGAATCAGAGATAACCGCAAGCTATCACTAATTATAAACAGTATCCCGTGAAGAGACAGCTGATAAGTGTCGCCACATTGTGATCCCTGACACCGACACAGTTATGTCTGAAATACTGTGGGTTCTAAGGTCGATTTTCTTAAATTTATGGCACGAAAAACACGCGTTTTCGGGAGTAAAAACCCTCTTGTCCGTTCCAAAGATCAACTAATTCAGGAACCAACTGAAGAAAGGGTTAGAAAAAGATGATCTATTAGGCGACTAGATTCTAACTGAAAACTAGATATCATTAATGTATAAATTAAATAATAGTGCCCCAAGTACAGACCCCTGTGTCACTCCACTAGTCACAAGCCTTCTATGGGACTCTGCTCTTGATTAAACTACTGTCTGTATTATCCCTTCATTAACTAATCCTCTTATCCATATCACCAACTTCATATTCTCACCTTTGCTGTAATTTATATATCAGAATTCCATAAGGTATTCTACGCTATTGCGAAGTCCAATCGCATCACTGTGTAGCCATTATCTTTATCCAGCTCAACTGTCACATTATATTAAAAGTAAGTTATTGAAGCATGACCTACCCTTCACAGAACTGTTCCCACACAATATCCCATTCCTGTTCATCCATTCGTGAATTTTATCTTTAACCAACTTTCTAATAGTTGGTTTCCAATACTTACCAACTTTCCAACACAATTACTGACATGCCAACTGGTCAATAATGTTAATTCCATCGAGACACGTCTTTTATGCAACGGAACTATCTTCCTCTCCTTCCATTCCCTTGAAACCCTGCAAGAAAGGAAACTCAGATATTAACAATCTGGTCAAAGACACTACCAATTTCCTAACTCAGTCTTTTTCAAACTGCAGGTCGCAGCCCATTAGTGGGCCATGAAATCAGTTTATGGGGTCGTGACAAACCAGCTAACGCCATTTTGTTCCAGTATAGGGAGTAGGCGAGGTCGTTTAAGCCCTATCTAATTTTTGGAGACTGAGTGGGCGGTTCAATTCCACTAGTAGCCAAGCAGCGATTGCTGACCTAAGGATATCACTAATTAATCGCTACGCAGTGAAGAAGGCGGCTAGCAAGTTCCGTCATCTCGTGATCCCTAATCCTGACAAAATATTTTTTTAATCTCTGAAAATAGTGTGTGTTCGACGGCCGATTTTCTTGGTTTACCGGACGAAAAACCCGCTTGCCCGTGCCGGAGATCGACTAACTCGGGAAACATTGGAAAAAAGGCTTTAGAATAATGTTCCTCTAGTCGGTGATTGGAATCGAACTTATAAGCCTTTTTTTATGCGGTCAAGCGCCATAGAGTGCAAACGCCATTTCTATTAAGTTACACAGGCCCCTTTGTCACATCTCACGTTTCCCTTCAAAGAAGGATCTGACCTAATGGTATATTATGTCCCTTTCACATTGAGCGGGTGCATTTTTACAAAGTTCTAAATATATGGTATGCTAGATTCAATGTTTTCGATCAAATTTTAATTGTATAATTAATATTGTCTTAAGATAATATATAGTGTGTGTGAGAAGGGAGTTGTTTATCGTTATGCAGAGTCGGATCATTTCATACCAGATGTCTCCGCTTTAGACTAATTGTCTCTATTTATTCTTAGACCCTAAATGTGCAAAATATGTCCATACTGTATTAGTAGTACAATCAAGCTATTGTTTTTTTTTTTGCATTTGCAGTGTGGTGTCTGTTGTGGAGGGGATATTTGTACTATACAAGGATATTTACATTTGTCTACCGAAAAGAATATGCTTAGTGTGCAAAACTCCGTTTATTCTTATGAATAAGAAGGAATCGTTCCATATTTTATGGCAAGCATTCCTTTTCCATTTAAAATATACTTTTTTTAATCTTTTATTTTTGTTTTTTTCAAAAAACAAAAAAATCAGCTAACGCCTTTTTATTCCCGTATATACAGGGAGTAGGCGAGGCAGTTTTTTAGCCCTATCTAACTTTTTGGAGACTAAATGGGCAGTTCAATCTCCACTGGTACCCAATCAGAGATAGCTAGCCAAAGGCTATCACTAATTATGCGGTACGTAGTGAAGACAGCTTTACAGGTGCCGCCATCTCGTGGTCTCTAACCCTAACACTCGTATTTAATGTCTGAAATAATGTGGGTTCTGCGGTCGATTTTCTTGAGTTTAAGGGACGAAAAACCCGCTTGTCCGTGCCAGAGATAGACTAACTCGGGAACCGGTTCAAAAAAAGGCTTAGAAAAATATCCTCTAGTTGCCGACTAGACTCTAAACCAACTGTTCCTTCGTGCAGCCAATCGCTGTGGTGTGCAAACTCCACATTCACTGAGCTACGCAGGCTCTCCTAGTTTTTTTCATGCTGTATTTAATTAAATACGTGCCTGGAAACTCAATAAAATTCATTTTCAATATTAACTTTGTTACGATCTTGTTTTTACAAAGTCTGTGCGTGTGTGTGTGATTCTTTTCCGACCTAGTTGGCTGAGCGGTTAACATACCCACTCCTCCAACCAACAGGTCCTGGTCGTATCTGATGGCATGGATAATTGTGAAAGGCCTACTGTGGACTAGCTTGTATAGCTCATTGAGTTTATAAGGTTTGTCTGGTTTTTCATTTCTCACTAATGGAGAGAGTACAACAATAGAGGTACTCTCTCCATTAGCGAGAGAGAGTACCTCTATTGTTGTACTCTCTCCATTAGTGAGAAATGAAAAACCAGACAAACCTTATAAACTCAATGAGCTATACAAGCTAGTCCACAAGCTAGTCGACACCAGGACAACAAGGGAGAAACGGTGGAGAAAGCTAAACGCACTTCACCGCTTTCCAAAAAAATCACTTTAATATCTTGTAGTACAGTGGATCCAGTATCAGATATTCAGGACCGTCGCCAGATTAGATTGTGCCCTGAGGAGGCAAACATCGCCACTGATGGATTGTAAGACAAAAATATAAGAAAATCTCCAAATGTTATTTTGTTTTTATTAAAGAAATATTAATGCAAAACGATTACCTAATAATATTATTTAAATGTTTGCTCTACAGGGATATCGCACAAATTATTTTTAATTAGTTTAATCTTGAAAAAACTTCTTTCTGCACTTGCTACGCTAACAGGAATTGTAGCGAAGGCGCCTACCGCAATATGGCTGAACGAGCGCCCTTATTAAGCAGTGCAGTGCAGATATTAAACTGATAAGAACTATGTACTACGCACTTCGCTTCTCAGATTTTGGCTAAGATAAGAGTGCAAACTGATTTTTGAAAGGAAGCGAGGTGCGAAGTATACAGTACCAAGCGAAGCTGCCTGGTATCATACAACAGCCAAACTGAAAATGATATCCATGGCAAAACTTTTTTTTGCCATGAAATAACATGCCAAAATTGGATTCCTTAACAGACATTATTATTTTTTTTTAATTTTGCGATTCACTGCGAGTAGATTTGCTTGGTTGATAAATACCAGGTTTTTAATTTGTATACAAATGTTTGTTTACACTATTGTTGTTGTTATTATTATTATTATTATTATTATTATTATATAAGGTGCCTCCATGGAGTCAAAAGGCTCATCGTGGGAGACCCATCATTAACATACTAACCATTATTCACACAATACCTGTCACTTCCCCTTAAACTCATTCACAGATGAAGCATTCACAACCACCTCTGGCAACACATTCCACCCATTTACAACCCTCCAAGCCAAAAATCTAGTCCTAATACGCTTGTTAACCACACTCTTACACAATCTCCACGAATGACCCCTAGTTCTCTCCCTTCCTGCACTGGTCTTAAAAAAGTTATCAGTATGTATCCCATAAAACCATTTTAATAATTTATATGCCTCTATCTTAGCTCCTCTCCTACGTCTAACAACTATTTTTAAAATGAAGCCCATAGATCTTCAATCTATCCTCGTAGGAGACATCCCACAAGCCTGCAACAATTTTCGTAACCTGCTTCTGAATCCTCTCTACCATTTCCACATCACCAAGAAATCCAAGTGTTCAGATCACAATAGTCCAAATGAGGTCTTACTAATGCCTTATAAAGTGGGATAATCACTTCCTTATCCCTGCTTGTCAGTGTGTTCTTCAATAACCATGTAATCTTACATAAAGTTTTGGCAATCTTTGCGATATGCCATCTAACCCAATGGCAGTGTTAGCATTAAGGTTCTGTAATATACTTAACACCTCAAATTCTTCTGTCACTAGACTCTCATCAGTCAATGACACATTCGGCACTGCAATATCACAACCAAGATGGTGCACTTTTGCAAAATGATCCATAAGTAACTCAACTATTTGATTGGCTTCTGAATTTCCTTGCCATCAACACTTTTAAAAGTCATCCTTCCAAAGTTATTCCTCCTTTTACTTGCCACAAAGCGAAATAACTCCTTAGGATTTTTTTGGACTCATTAGCTAGCTTCCTCTCATAATTAGCTTTGGCCTTCCTTACCATGCAGGTTACCCTTCTTGCCTATATGTTGTACTGCTCATGGAAATGCTCATCACCTTTTTCTTCTATACTTATACCACAACCTTCTCTTTATCTGCAACACTCGCTTGATAATATTATTCATCGTTCTTACTCCTACCTGATTCCTCTTCCTGACTCTGGGAAGAGGAATCAGCTAGGAATCCTCTTCAGATACGGCTTTCATTAAGCTGACTTCTCAGTTTGTCATAATCACCAGCCTGGTAATTCCACATATAACCTTTCTTAATAGAATATTCAGCACATAATACAATTTCCCAAGTCAAGACCACATGATCACTTTCCCCAAGTGGAGACAGTGTATCTAAATTACTTACTGATATGTTCTCCGAAGCTATGACCACATCTAACACTCTCAAATCTCTCGTCCTTTCAATTATATGCTGTCTCAGGTAGTTATCTCTTAACAATTGTATAAACTCCAATTCCTTTGTTCCGTGAGACCATTCCTTCCCCCAATCTATGTGCCCAGAGTTAAAATCGTCCATAATAATTACACATCCTCCACTCATCTTACAAATTTGCCAGTGCATACCATTTACATTCTCTCTCTTATAGCAGCAACCAATTACATATTTCATCCTGCTGATTTCTATCTCACACAAAAAAAAACAGCCTCAAATGAACTACCGTCTACACGCCTGTCACCTTGAGGCACTTCTACTATTTTTGGCTTTAATACTTCGTCTATCATTAGTAAAACTCCCCCCCCCCAATTCTTCTGTCCTCTCTATCCTTTCTGAAGATACTATATCCCTTACATTCAATCCCCATGAGTAAATCAATCTTAGTTAACCAAGTCTCACTAATATCTATAATTTTTGGCCACATATAACTATGTAATGACAAAAATTCATCACACTTATTCCGAATACTTCGGGCATTTGTATACATAAACGGCAATGCTCCTTTCCCCTCATAATCACATGGTGAGTAAATTAGCCCACTCTGAAAACAGTTAAAATTCTGAGTACAATGATTTCCCCACATCACAGTTATTATGGACCTTAGTACTATTTACTGCTAACTCTACTTTCCTGTCATTATTTCTGACAACCATCCTCGCACCCTCCCTTCTCATAAATCTCGTTTCCCTGGTCTAAAACCTCCATATATTCATTAAACAGTAACTTTTGTAAAAAAAAGCTTACTCCCGTACTTATTCAAATGCAGACATCTTTGGCATATAATTATTTTCTCCCATAAAATTCCTCCCATATATCCACGTATCCCACCCCTCTTTTTCTAAAAGAGGGGTAGGATATGTGTTGTTCCCCTCCATCTGTTCTTCCCCACCACCAAACACAGACTCCTCCAACAAGTCAGCAAGCGACAAAGTAGTATCTTCTTCAACATATGATGATTCAATTTCATCCATTAGCGATGAAATTTGATCCTCCTTAGGGTCATGGCAATTAATGCCTATGAGTTGTGTAAGGCTGTTCACCTTAAGCATTTGGGCAATTTTCAAAAGTTCAGGCAAACGTTCATGAGATATACTAACTTCGCCACTATACATAAAATCCACAACCAATTTTAAATCCGCATATCCTATATCTTCCATACTTACAATAGGATGCTTACATGGATTTTCCACAAACATAGTTTGAAACAAGGAACTACATGTTGCAAGCACTACACCGTCTGTCCAAAAAGAAACCGAACTTTTCGAAAATAGAAGAAACTAGTGGCATCCCCTGTATCTTTTTTTTGTTGTCGAAAGCGTTAGTGTTGCGTCAACTGTTTATGACATTTATTTCATTAGAAGCTGAGTTATAGCTCCAAGAGTGACTGTGTTTTGACGAACGGTCGGAAAATGGGTTTCAAACAGAGAGTGGCACTTGGTAAACGTTTTATCGAAACGCATCAAATGCTTCAAAAAGCATACGGTGATGAATGCTTATCTCGTACTCAAGTTTACGAGTGGTTTAAGCGATTTCAAAGTGGTCGTGAGACGCTTGAGGACGACGAAAATCCGGGTGGTCCAAAAACTGCACTGAGCGAAGTTAACATTCAAAAAGTGCATGAGTTCATCAAAGAAAACCCGAAATCATCCGTGAGATTGATTGAAGATGAGAT
Organism: Typopeltis vanoorti; assembly: GCF_054136105.1. Lineage (NCBI taxonomy): Eukaryota > Metazoa > Arthropoda > Arachnida > Uropygi > Thelyphonidae > Typopeltis > Typopeltis vanoorti. Next base: position 73,043,157 of record NC_143552.1, on the reverse strand, counting down.
TCCAAAATCAACTGTACACAACATTTTGACCGAGAGTTTGGGCCATCGTAAATTCAATTCGCGATTTGTTCCCCACAAGTTGAACCGACGACCTAAGAATGTATCGAATCGAACACTGCAAGGACCTCATTAAAACCTATCATAAGGACTGAAATTGAAACGATCATTACTGGTGACGAAACGTGGTGTTTTGCGTATGAGCCCGAAACAAAGCGCTAGAGTGCTGAGTGGACTCTACCAGAAGAGGGATCCGATAAAAAGTCGCTTAGAGAATTCAAAAGTAAAGACTGATGATTTGTTTCTACTATTCCAAGGGCATTATCCAGAAAGAATTAATTCCGCCTGGCCAAAAGGTTAATGGCCAGGTTAATGAGTTTTACCTCGAAGTTTTGAAGCGAGTGATAGCGAGAATTCGTCGCGTACGGCATGAATATCGTGATGCAGGCTACTGGTCACTTTTGCACGATAATGCACCATCTCATCGTACGAACATTGTGAGACAGTTTTTGAGCAAAAAAACAAGTTTGCGTGTTGGATCACTCGCCGTATTAATCTGATTTAGCACCCTGTGACTTCTTTTTCTTCCCCCGACTTCAGTTTCCGATGAAAGGAAAGCGATACTACACCATTGAAAACGTTCAAGAGGCAGTGACTACGACTCTCAACAGTCCCGAAAACCGATATAAAAAACTCATTTAACGAATTAATTGATCCTGCCAAACGCTGTATCGAAATTGAGGAAGAATATATTGATTGAAATAAATGATTTCTTCTTCTTCTATATGTAACTTCCTCAGTGAGAGGGTGCAGCACCATGTCCTTCAAGTTTTCTCTGTTTTTGACTTTCCTTTTTGTTTCTGCATAGCCATGTGATCCTGTCCATAAATAAAATTTAATTCCGTGTGATGATACAGCATTTCCCCTTTATACAGGAGTTCACGGTACCATCTAGTCCCCCAAATTTTATCTGGGCTCCGGAACCGGCATAGGCTGACGGATCAGACCTATGGCTAGGTCAGTATTCCTGACTGTAATCCGCGTGTATCCTTAGATCGGTTTGCTTGCTTGCGGGATGAAAATCACCAAATAAACTAGCGGAAAAACCCTGCTGTCCACGCCCCAGACCGGCTAACTTGGCTATGACTGAGGAAGATCCTTGAGCTCCTCACGTCGTTGACGAGAATCGAACCTAGGAAATTCCTACCCCAGGCATATGGTTGCGAAGCGCAAAGCCACTAGGCTAACCGCGCGGACATCCTATCCATGATCTTATGCCTTCAAGCCATGTCCTTTGTTTTTTGCCTCTTGATCCTTTTCCCATAATTTTTCCTTCTAAAACTGTTAGTATCCTCTGTCCTGCTGAACCTCTCAGTACATGTCTTGCCAATCTCATCTTTCTCTGGATCATTTCCTGTAATAAAGATCTCTGTGTTCTCATTCTCTGTAGGACATCTGTATTTGTCACATGTTCTGTCCATGGGATTTTCAGAGCTCTCCTATAGCATCACATTTCAAAGGCCATTATCTGTTGCGTCACTCTCTTCTTGAATATCCAGGTCTTATTTCCATATGTGAAAATTGGCCACACTAATCTTCTTATCATTCTTTTCTTTGTCTAGATACTCACATAACTTCTGAGCAGATCTTTATTTTTTCCAGAATGCATCTTTAGCTATAGCTGTTCTTATTTTTATTTCTTTATCTTGCTTCCCATCTGCAGTAAAGTAGGTGCCTAAATATTTGTATTCTGTTGTATGTTCAATTTTCATATTGTTTTTGAATTTTTCTGGCTCGGATCTGCTTTCTTTTGAGATTTTCATAAATATGGTCTTTGCATTTATATCTAATCCAAATTCTTTACCTTCTTCAATTAGTAGCTGCAGTAATTTGATTGATTTGTTTCTGTTTTCTGCTATTAGAATGGTATCATCAGCATATCTAAGATTGTTGCATTTTATATCATTGATATTAATTCCTATTTTTTGTTTTTCAATATTTTTCATCACTGTCTCACTATAGATATTAAATAGATTTGGTGAAAGGATACAACCTTGTCTAATTCCTCTTTTTATTTTCACTACAGAAGTCTCATTGTTAAACAGCTGCATTTTCTGTTTGGTGTAAATCATTTTTATAATCTTAAGTACATGATCATCTTGTCTAATTTATCTAATATATTGTACATTTTATTATGTTTTCTCAGTCAAAAGCTTCTAAAATCACTTGAAAGAAATGTTCCTATTTCTTTCAAGTGATATTTCTATTAGTATTTTTAGTTCCAGGATAGCATTAATGGTTCCCATTCCTCTTCTGAAGCATTTCTGTTGTTCACTCAATTCACCGCTTATGGCTCTTTCAATTTGTTTGTTAACAATGGTTAAAATAATTTTAGATGCATGGGATGTTAGGCTCACAGTTCTTTAATCCTCGCAATTTTGTGCATTATGTTTCTTTGGAATTGGAATGCAGATAGATGTTGTAAAATAAATTATTTGGATAATTATAATTGGCCTGTTTTTATTTTCTATCAAAAGTTCGGTTTCTTTTTGGACACAGGGTGTATTTTGTGAGCTTTTAAACTTAAATGTATTTTCTCTACATGTCAGCCTCTCTATGGCTAGCAGTATCATCGGGAGGTAGCTTAACATAAATAAAAAAACGACAAAAAAATTAAATGCTTTCCAATAGCAGTTATTATCTGTAAGTTAAAAAGACTGGAAGAATGATAATCTGATCACGAGTATCGTAAGGCATGTTACGTGCATTCTCTCCATTGTTGTGTAAACTCTGTATGTGATTGCTGGCATATATTGCGCATGTTAATTAATAACTTCCAAATGTCGAATGATCATTCCATGATTTATATTTAGTGTACCTTTTGAGCGAATGATAACAGAGGACTCCTTGGACAACCTGTCGAAGTAATTCTCTTCTAAAGCATGGGGAACGCTTGCCAATTTACAGTGTGATGCTCTTTGAGGACTTGCCCTATGAGTCCGTTATTGTCTTCCCGTTTGTTTTCAGCGCCTATGCTCTTTGTTGCGGATTTCGAAATTCTTCCAATGCGATCTATGTATATCTTTCCAAAAGAGCACGGAATCTTGTATACACCATATCCGGATGATTATAAAATGGGACTTTTTTCTTTAGGGGAGAGCGTAGAAAGCTTCGTAAGATGCTTTCTGGTTTGAAGTCTGTTCTGATATTGACTGCCTTTAATATTTCGGCTATTTTTCTTGATGCATTGCCAAAGTGTGGAACAGATAACATGCCTTTGTAATTAATTTCTGGGTTACCACGGGATGGGTCGTCAGAAATAAACATTTCTCTAGTACCCTTTTTGAGTATCCATTTTGAAGGAACTGATGGAATAGGATTTTAAATTCTTTTTTTTTGTTTAAAATCATCATTTTTAAGAATGTTCAAAGCTTTATTTTTTAAAGTTTTGATTATACCTAATTTTTGTTGAATGTGATAATGTGATGGAATGAGCTTGCTTGTAGACGCCTGCCTATGTGGGTTTGTTTCCTATAGGCTTCTAATGGTAATCTTCCAGCAATGTTTTTGTATTTTCCGTTATTTTCCGCTTCTAATGTGAATTTTATTTTCTGATGTCGATTATTCAGAAAATATAGAAAATCTTCCAGGTCTTTCTGGGTGCGTTTCTAGAAAATAAAGATATGACAATATGGTTTTAACATTGCCTGTTAGCTAATTCTTCAAATGTTTGCATGTAGAAATTGGCGATTGGAGGAGATGGAGGTGAGCCCATTGCAAGACTATATATTTAGTAGTAAAATTTTCCTTTTCAAGTGAGGAATGGAGATTTTAGACAGTGTTGGACGAGACGTGTGATGTCCGGAAGAAATAGTTTTTCAAGTATCACTACTGATTCTTCAACAGAGTCGTTGGTAAATAACGTCTGGTAAAGTAACGATGGTAAATACATTAACCATCTAAACTGATTAATATACATTTGAAATTTGAAATTGAAAGTTTATCTACAAAATGCTTCGAGTTTTTAAATATGAGCCTATGTCTTGGATGTTTTTCACATCCATGGAATCTTTAGAATAAACTCATCCACTTTTTTCAGTTTGCTCGTGCTTTTTTTCCCCCACATATTTGTTATACCAGTTGTTCGATTAGTTTAAGATTTGGAGACTTTGTAATGAATTTATTTAGGACTTTAATATTGTGGGCAGTAAAAAACTAAGTTCGTTACATCTATTTTAATTTCGAGTTAACTACCACTTTCCTTCATACTGTGATCCATATAGAAAGTGAATAACAGTGCGATAGCGAGCATACATTTTTTTATATCTAATTTTACACAAAGCTAAGTTTCTCAGGCCTGGCTACTAGAATGGCGTTCGCATTCATAGCGGTTGGTTGCCCGGAGAGAGAGAGAGAGAGAGAGAACACGTTATGTGTTCGATTCTAGTCACCGACTAAAAGAACTTTTTCTGACTCTTTATTGAAATGGTTCCCGAATTAGTCGATCTCTAACATAAGTAGTTAGGGTATTTTCCTCCCAGAAATTAGAGGGTTTTAATCCTTTAACTCTGAAGAATAGACTGTTAATAAGCTGAAATAGAAAATTAGACTGCAACAGACAATAATATATAGGTTTCGGTTTTGTTTGTTTTTAGGAACTACGAGGTGACAGCAGGTGTCTACTGTAGTTTTGTTCCCAAATACCAACTGAAATCATTAATAGTTTTGGGCCACCTATCTGTGATTGGCCAACGGTGGAAACGGGTTGTCCACTAGGCTTCAAAAGATATTTAGGGATACACGGCCTTGCTTATTCCCATTGAGGAACAAAAGGCGTTATCGAATTCATTTATTCATATTATATTTACTGTTTCTCTTCAGCTTGCAGTTCTAACTGCTGACCTAGAAATATCTGCCAAACAATTCCTCGCTTACATCATATATTTTCATACATTAAGTTTTGAACAGGTTTTCTTCCATTTCACCTACAAAACATTTTTTTAAGAGTTCAAGTCATCATCAGAAATTTGATCTTCTGACAAAGCTTTCTGAATTATACATCTCTAAAATTTCTGTATTATTATTGTATTTGAGCATTTCTATCGATTATCATTTACCCTGAGCTATCTTTAAATCTTTCAAATTTTTAAAACGTTTCTACTTTCATTTCTAAAATTTACTCATTACTGCTTTCATCCAGGATATTTCTCAGATATCCAGAATATCCTTATTTTCGGTTTTTAAGTCGCAGTTCTCATCTCTGTTTACACAGAGTAGATAGTGCAGAAGCACTATCTACTCTCTGTAGATAGTGCTTCTGCTATATTCTGGTTGGTCTCTAGAGCAGCGTTTCCAGATGGTGTAAATAATCAATAAAAAATATAAAATTAATATTAATATAAAATGATAAAATATATATCATATTTGGCTTTCATCGAAATCACTATTTATTTATTTTTATTTATGCCAAAGCTCGAAATTGTCGTAAGCAAAAAACTAGGTTTAAGAGGGCAAAGTTGGAAACTTGCATGAGTTTCAAATGGTAATTACGTTTTCTGGTGTGTTGCAAAATCTCTTGGCTGTGACAGCAGTGCTTCCTCCACTTTGCACTTGTAGTTCCACTACATCATTATCTACAGAACAAAGAATTTAAAAAAAAAATTTTTTTAAATTTCATCTTTAGCTCTGGCGTTGATGATCTAGAAAAATGTCTTCCTACCCTTCCAAATTCACAACATTCAATGCTCTCCTTTGTGAAAAATTAGAAGAGATTAAAAGGCTTTGTCTAAATTGGACACCCAAATAATTTCTCTGTCCTAATAGCACATCTCTTATGGTTGTGTATGCCTGCCCTCGAGAGTTGACTTATTCTCTTCCATTGGTGCTTATAATGTAGCTGGAAATTAGACCATATTCAACCTACTCCTCAATCTTTACCATCACGTTATCGCTGAATTGATTGCTTGCAATCCAGTTCTTCCTAAACTAATAACGAAAACTGTTAACATCCAACTGCAAACTCGCAGAATGGACTTTTTATTCTGTTTGCTTGTTTCCTCCACTTCTTTATTTCTGGCCAGCCTTTTACTCTTATGTAATCCTCCCACGATGAGTCTTTGGACTCCTTGGATGTGCAAGTAATAATAGTCATCCATAGTTTTCTTAAAGTCCATGTCAACATGCTTTATTTCAACTTAAATTAAGCTTCTTGAAACTATTGATATGTTATAAACTGAACAATCTCTCGTAAAGGTTACTTATTCACTTTGAAAACAAGGTAAATCTACGGTAACGCAAGGAATGTTATCATTGACGAAACTACCCTCAAACTAATTATGTTTTCTGTTTACATCTTCCTTCAGGTTTAGATACACAAATAAAATAGTCAGGTTTATTATTATTTTTTTTTAAATTTTTTAATAAGTATAATGCTACTGTCAAGATGGGTGAAGCAAAAATGCTTTTCATTCCCCTTTGTCTGTAAAGGAAGTTATTTGGGAAAGGGAGTTTTGTGAGCTTTAAGCTCGCACTCTGGGGCCAGTTGTATTAGTTTTAATCAGATAGGAGTAGAATTTCCTTTGGTCTTTTGTATTTGTAGTACTCTGTTTCATTGTAATTGACAGCTTGTATGATCAACGGGTTTGAATGCTAACTTGACTTGAAGAATTTTTCTGCGAGATCACGAAGAAGGGAGGAGATGTATGGAATGCCGATTTCTCGATGAATCTGTGAATTTATGATGAACCATGGGGCATCTAGAATCATCCTTAGGCACTTATTTTGGATTCTTTGTAGTTTTGAAATGTTTGATAGTGAAGTATGACTCCATGCTGGTGAGGCGTAGGTAATTACTGAACGCATAACCATCTGGTAAATTAGTAATTTATTTTGTAAGTTCAGTTTACTATCGCGGTTGACCATTGGAGAGAGTTGAGCTATTATTTTGGATATCTTGGAGCCAATGAGATTGATATGCTTGTTAAATTGGAGTTTCTTATCCAGTAGTATTCCAAGATATTTGGTCTCTGATTGCCATGGGATCTTTTGACCAGAGAGCAAAATGTCTTCCTCAATGCAGACCTTTTTTCTAGAGAATAACATGGCTGAGATTTTGAGGGGATTTATTTGAATCCTTCAGTTGGTGGACCATTTTTCCAGTGCATTGATACTTCCTTGTAGTCTACTGATTGCCAGGCGAGGGCTGAGAGACCTTGCTAGAATAGCGGTGTCGTCGACATAAAGGGCCGTAATGGTTATTCTTGAATTTAGAGGGATGTCTGATACGTAAATTGTGAACAGTAGCGTGGCCAGAAGGGAACCTTGAGGTACACCAGCTAGAATTTTGCATCTCGATGAAACAATTCCGTTAAGCTTTACTTGCATGTACCTTTTGCTAAGGTATGAGTTAATAAGTTTTACTAGCTTAATTGGGATGTTGTTTTCAATAAGTTTGAAGATAAGGCCTTGATGCCAGTTGAAATTTATTTATTAACCATGGACAATGCGTTCTGTTAATCGATGAATTTGTTGCACTGTGCTGTAAGCTTTGCGAAAACCAAATTGCTCGTTTGGGATTATTTTATGTTTGTCCACTGCTAGTTGTAGCCTTGTTAGGATGACATTTTCTGTTACTTTGTCGAGGCAGGAAAGAAGACTGATGGTCCTATAGCTTTGGAGGAGTTCTGGGTTATTACCAGGCTTTTTCAGAAGGATGATGCCAGCAGTTTTCCAAGCTGTGGGGGAAGTACTGGAGTCTTAATATAGAATTAGTTATATTAACTAGATGAATTATGACCTTCCTTGGGAGTGATTTTATTATTCTATTTGTGATGCCCTCAGGACCAGGAGCCTTTTTTATTCTTCAAGTGGGATATAATGTTGATTATTTCTGTTGGAGTAGTGGGGGTGATGAGATCTGAATCATCCTTAGGCTATCTTTAAAACTTTTCTGACTTGACAGTGAACTTTAAAAATGAGATTAATATTTAAGTTTTCATAAGATGGGCTGCATTGATTTTCCAGCTTGTCAATTAGGGCTTCTACTTTTTCTTCATCTGAGTGCGCAATTTCATGTTTAGTCTTCATAGGGGGAAGGAGTTGGCTTTTTGGTACGAAGAGTTTTTAGAAATTTCCATATAGAGTTATCTTTTGGGTTAATTTCCGTAAGTTTTGATCCCCATTCTGAATATCTGTGTTTCTGGAGAGCTTCTCAAACCCGTCTGTTCAAGTTGTTAAAGGTTGTTTTGCCCCGTGGTGCTCTTGTGGTAGTTTCGCGGTACTGTTTCTAGCTTTGTTTTTAGCCCTAATCAGGTCCATTATCTCTTCCGGAATCAGACTGGACGAGAGGAAGGCAGTGGTTTGTGTGACTGATGTTATTGTTGTGTTAATTTGTCTTGTTAGGTTGCTTACAGCTAAGTCTATGTCTCTTTTTTTTTTTTTTTTTTGCGAATGACAGGAGGTCTGCCGATGTGATCTGGGGGAACCTTAGAGAGCTTATTCCATGCTATAAAAGAGTGTTGAGGAGAGAACTGATCCTTTTTTAATCAGTAATTTAGAGGAAAAGCAACGAAAAGAAATGAAAATATCAAGCTTTGGCTTGTTTATTTATTTATTTATATCATCTGTTGTGCTTTTGGCCACAAGATGGAGCATGGATGTTTTTTTTTTTTCTTGAATTGCTGAACAAGGCACGATTTTAAATTCTTATTTACGTGAATTTGATTATACGCACGAGACAATGTGCGTAATGTAATTCCAGAGTATTATATTACGGTGTGCCGAAATTCCGTAATAGTTTATTTATTTATTCTTTCCTCAGCTGATTAGACAGAGGTTAATTTTCCTGCTCTCTATAAATGTTTACCTCGTAAATATAATGAATATATAATGAATACACTTTCTGAAATATATTAGCTCTGGTTAAATTCGTCACTGATCCCATAAGTTCTTGAAAATGGCAACGTCTTCAAATTCATCTTCTAATTTACTAAAATTTTATATGCTGATTGGTCAGTTGAAGGTATGAGCAAATTTTGTGTTGAAACCGAGTTTAGATACTTCACTTAGTTATAATATTAATCTTTAATATCTTAAATCTTGAATGCTTCTGGAAGCCCAAATTGATCATGCTGTTTAAGGTGTTCTTTTCTTTCTAACCTACGAGTGCACAATAAAACTTCAGGAATGAAAGAATATACATGCAAAAGACAAAAAGCTGTATTCAAAATCTGTAATTCATTGTCCTTTAACAAAAAAGGATAAAAATGGGAAATTTATGGATACTTTTTTATTGTTTGAAAAAGCGTTTTATATGTATTCCTGTTGTGTAGCATATCACAGTTGAATACACAAATTATATTCTCAAAAAAAAAAAAATTGGTGCAGCAGGTTCATCCACATATTATATATATATATATATGGCTTCCACCCACCCATGAAAGGTTTTTGTAAACATATAGCACTTACCATGGGTGGCCAAATGATTTTTTAAATTTTATTATTATTATTATTATTTATTTATTTATTTATTTATTTTTCATAGTCTGGGAACCCTGCTTTTGAGACCAAACATGGATCTTTTTTCAAGCTACTTCAGACCTCCTATAATTAAGGTGGTGGTCTCACCCTGTGTGATGTAATTCATGTCCCACCTAATGACAATCACAAATATTCCTGCCCATGGTTGGGATTTGAACCTGCAGTCTTGATTGGAGAGTGGATATGCTAACTACTTGGCTAGTATGTATACAAGTAATAATTCATGATGTTGCTTATAGATGTGTTTATTATGCATGAGTTTATGCAAGTCACACACACAGTATTTTTCTGGCTTTAGTATGGATATAAGGTACATTTTACTCTTATTTAATTTGTTGAACACATTGTTGGATTTTCAAATAATTTGTAATTGCTTTTGGAATGTGTTGTTGAAGAACACGCTGACAAACAGAGCTAGAGGTAATTATATCTCTTTATAAGGCCTTGATATAGCTCCATTTGGACTAATGTGCATAGATTTAGTCACCTGGTTTTCATGGAAAATGTAGAAAGGATCTAGAAGCAAGTGACCAAGATGGTGGCAGGTCTATGAGAGATGACATGAACCTAGATTGAACATTTGTGGTTTACAGAAATTGGTTGATAAGCAGGGGGATGTTACAGAGACATAATGGTTAAAGAGTTTTATAAGATTAATGTAGTGAAAATTTTTCAGTACATTATTAGCATGAAGAAAACCAAGAGGTCATCCATGGAAATTAAGTAAGAGAGTAGTTAGCGATTTTTTGCTTGGAGATTGGTGAATGAGTTTCAGTTGTTAGTGCTTTGTCAGTGTGAGAGTACACGTAATTCACACACACACTCTCAAACTATCCTGATAGGGAACATTCAACAGGCCACTCGCCATCTTGGTCACTCTCTTCTTAATCCTCTCCACTGCTTCCTCATCCCCAGGGGACCAGACCTGATCACAATAATCCAGATATGGACATGTCAAGGCCTTATAAAGAGGAATAACAGTTTCTTTATCTCTACATGTTAATGTGTTCTTCAATAGCCAAGTAATCTTATGGGTAACCTTAGCAATATGCCCTGTAAACTTTAACTCTCTGTTTACCACCACTCCTAAATCTCTACCTTCATCTATTTCCTGGAGTACAGTGCCATCAATATGATACGTGGCTTGTAATCTATTTTTCCCAAAATGCATAACTTTACATTTCTCCACATTAAACTGACATCCATTATCTTTTGCCCATACTGAAAGCTTATTTAAATTGTCCTGCAAGCTCTCCACGTTGCCTTGATTAACTATTACTCTACCTAATTTTGCATCATCAGCAAAGAACTGAATATTTCCTTTCAGGTTATTTCCTATATCATTTATGCACAAATTAAACAGCAATGGTCCCAGCACTCAACCTTGCGGCACACCACTAATCACCTGTTTCTGCCTCGATTGTGCCCCTTAATTTTTTTTGATATCTGTCCTGCAGTCACCCTCTTATCCACTTCACCAGTGTCATGTGCATCCCCATTTGTTTTAATTTGCTATAACAGTTCCATGTGATATTCTGTCAAATTCCTTGGCAAAACCATCATGCAACCATTTCCTTTACCCAACTCTGCTGTTACTGTATTATAAAAAGATAGTAAATTACTAAGGCATTTAATAAAATAAAGAGCCAAAAGGCTTCACTTCGACGATGCAAAAATTATAAAAATTAAGTGGATATTAAAATCCAGCATTATTTCAAAGCCAAATATAAAAACTATAAAAGTTTTTTTATAAAATTTGACCAGAGAGCTTACGGGAATACACTTGCCAGCATTTACGAGTTGCCCTAGCCAAACCTTATAGGAGAGAGATGATTGCTATGCCCAAGCGTCAATATATTCCCCTCCTATTGGTCCATTTTGATAACGTTTCACTGTCCTAACAGCTGTTTCAAACTGGTTAGTTTTCGTCAGAGACCAGGCAGAAACCTTAAGAGAGCAAAAACTCTTTTTCAGTACTAAGAAACTTGAAACATCGGAGAGGTGTATTTTTCGCAAGTGAACTCTCAATCAGTGCGTAAAAGTATTTACTAAAATAATGAGCCAAAAGGCTTTACTTCGGCAATGTAAAAATTACTAAGGCATGACTGACCCTTTACAAAGCCATGTTACCACTCACATATAGTATCATATTTTTATCCACCCATTCTTGAATTCTCTTTTGGACCAGCCTGAGATAATGATTGGTCTATAATTTGCTACTGTAGTCTTAAAAACTCCCTTATGCAAGGGAATTATTTTGCCCTCTTTCCACTCCCTTGGAACTCTACCAGAGCTGAGATTTAATTAAAGAGCCTAGTCAGAGGCATTGCCAGTTCCCTTGCACATTCTTGCAAAACCCTTATGATATCCCATCTAATCCACAGCTATATTTACATTGAAATTCTGCAATATCCTAAGAACCTCCAATTCATCCACCTCTGTTCCCACATCAGTGTCTGTCACATACCATATTTATATAACTTGCACTTTTTTCCCGAAAAATTAAAGTTAAAAAAACGTGATATATGCAGGGATTTTCGGAAACTAAAGTTTTTCAGAGAAAAAACAAACTAAATTGACGTTTATAATTAAATTCTCAGCATTCGTTATAATTTATAATTGCTCACATTTATAAAATGAATGGATTTAAATTTTAATTATCGACATTATTTATGCAGTCGGCTGCTCACCTTCATCATGCAATATATTTGAATCTTTAGCGACAATGTTTCTGTAATTCAAACAAATAGTTTTTATTGCCTGTCCTTTTATCATTAAATCATAAGATCACCATGATTTAAAAAAACAAAATGGGTTTGACTTACCAGGAATCTGCTATTTACTATTGCTAGTTCCATGTCAAAAGCAGTTTCAAACTGTTCTAATCCAATCTTGAACCATTGTAGTTTCCATCCACCCTTTTTCTTAAATGCTTACATGAATTCCAGAGGGAAATTTCTCCTTTGGCATTATTTTCCTTTTGAATATGACGTAAGGAGGCAATTTTCTTCCATCTGTAATTGCAAACATGATTATGTATTGCTGCTTAAACGTTTTTCATTTGCGAGCTGAACTTTTTAATTTCATTTTTCATAAAGTAAAATCAGGGTGCGAGATATATGCAAGGCTGAGTTATATTCGAGTAAATATGGTATGACAAGTAGTAACCTCACTAGAATAATATGCCCTTCCAAAATGGTCACTCAGTAACTCAACTAATTATCTGCTTCTGTCTCCTCATGACCATCATCACTCATTAAGATTAATCTTCCATAGTCATTCTGTCTCTTACTTGCGACATAATCAAAGAACTCCTTGGGATTTCCTTTAGCATTCTGGGTAGATTCTTTTCATAATCTGATTTTGCCTTCCTTGCCATGCTGGTCACCTTTCTTGCCTGACCTTAAACTTTTCATGAGTTTGCTGGTCACTTTTTCCCTTATATACCCTCCACAGTATTTTCTTTTTCTGCAGCTCGTGCTTAATGATATTACTCATCCATCTGATTAACCCTCCTTACCTTAGATATCCATCCATCAGTGGCTTTAACAGGCACTTAAGTGCCCATAGCCTTCCAAGTTTACCTTAGGGTAAACTTGGAAGGCTATGGGCACAATTTAATATTCCCTCCTCTAGGTGACGCTTAACTATATCCCATGTACTGCTAGCATCCTTACCCTACAGTGTTTTATGCCATGGCACAGATTTAAGCTTCTTCCTACACTTGTCATAATCATCTGTCTTGTAGTTCCCATATACCCCTTCTTGACAGAATATTCCTCATGTTTTACAATCTCCCAAGTGAAGATTGCATGGCCACTTTCACCAATTGGGGGCAATGTGGTCACGTTGGTTATGGATAGCTTTTCTGATCCTATGACCAGGTCCAATTTCCCCCCCCCCCTCCATCACATGCTGCTTTAAGTAATTATCTCTTAGTAGGTGTATAAATTCTATTTCCTTCTTACCATGTGGTCTTTCTTCCTTCCAGTCTATATCACCATAGTGAAGTTCCCCCCATAATAATCACTCAACCTGTACTCCTACTAATTTGATGCATGTCTTCCAGATCAACTGTAAAACTCCCTGGCCTATAGTAACAACTGACTGTAATCGAAAGAACATTCTCTGGAGGTGTCCAAACTATTTTAATTGCTGTTTAAGAATTATAGCTATGATATCTTCTCTATAGCTTAAGAGAATGATTTACACAACACAAATTTTACACCTGAAGACTAGTGAGTTCTTAGTCAGAAAATGTGAATTTAGTGAATTTCTTAGTTATTAAGGAGAGGTATGATAGGTAGTATGGATAGTGTGGGCCTCCCACAGCAAGACTTTGGACTCCATGAAGATGCCTATGTAATAATAATTAATAAGGAGTTTGTGTAAGTGATTACAATGGAAAACGTTTGTTCCACATGGTGTAGTGCCTCATCATGTGGAACTAGTTACTGAGTGCTCTCCTGATAGCCTTTGGACTCCTTGGGTGTGTTACATAATAAAATTTTTGGAAAAGTTATTGTTATCATGGTATCTTCTGTTAGGTGTGTGTGTATATATATAATTATTATTATGGGCTACTCCATGGTATTGTAACAAAAGGCTGTTTGCCTATATTGTAACAATGGCTGTTTGGTTACCACGCTATTGTAATATCTTTATTCTAATTAGCAGTGCACCCTTTGCTTTTGTAACCTTTCTTACTTATTCTATTGCATACTATGTTCATCCACCTTTCGTATTTACTAGTCGTATGCCTATGAACACTGGAAAATTTATTTGTTAAAACTGCTCCACCAGTATTTCTATATCGACATAAGACTCAGTATTACGTCCGATAGATTTCTCTCTCTCTCACTAGCATAAATTCCTTCAATAAAGTTTACATAAACAGTCGTGGCTCTGAAGTACTTAAACTACACTTTTAATGCCTTAGTTGTTTCCCGCTCACAGATCCATCTTTATTTAGGAACAGTGCATTGTAAATTAAAAGATCAGGTGGCACTCTATTAACATATAAATAAAACATATTTGCATAACATTATACATATCTGCAAGGAGATGTGTTGTGCATTATGGGAGATACTGAGATAGGAGTGATGTTAGCTTGCTCCACCATTGCAACGAGTTGCCCAATGTTGTACCACCTTATCCCAGTTCTGAAGATACTTTCAGGTGCAAACTTTGTTTGCTCACACTTGGATAAAGGATTAAACTAAATTTATTATAGTCTAACCAAGGGAAAAATAAACTTTCAATATATTAATAACAAAGTACATTAATTAAACAATAGGGAGGTTACTCTCTATCTATCTATCCGTTAGACCTTTAGCATAAAGAAGCAAACTTTTCCTTTTCAATACTAAATAATTATACAATATAATTACTCAATTACTTCTCTGCTTATTAAATCAAATTATTGAAACACTAATTTACTCACAAAGAGGTTAGCTAACTATGCTAAGTTATTTCACAAGTCTTATGCCAATTATTAACATGCCAAATGACTCTCTTATGGACATTTCTTATTACTATTAAGTTAATTCTTATCAGTCCATCTATAATGTATCTCCTAGATTATAAAAGAAATGTACAACAAAAGATGGAACAAACTTAGAGGCTCTGTGTCGCACACTAATTATTATTATTATTATTACCACGGGCTACTCCAGGAGTCCTTAGACTCATCGAGGGAGGCCCTAAACATCATGTTCACGCAGCTGTTCAACATTCTCACAGTATCTATCATACCTTGCCTTGAACTCGCTCACTGTCATAGCACCCACAACAGACCCTGGCAGCTTATTCCACTCATTTACCACTCTAAAAGTAAAGAACCCAGCTCTAACACCACTGCTAACCACGCTCTTGCCCAGCTTCCATGGGTGTCCCCTAGTTCTCCCACCACCAGTCCTGATCTCAAAAATATCATCTGAATTAATCCTATAGAATCCTTTTAGCAATTTGAATGTCTCAATCATGTCTCCCCTTTTCCGCCTATCAACTAGTTTCTGCAACCCACAAATCTTCAACCTGTTCTCATATGGTTCATTCCATAGACCTGCTATCATCTTAGTCACTCACCTCTGGATCCTCTCAACCTCCTCCCCATCAAGAAGGAACCGAGGTGACCAAATCTGGGCACAGTAGTCGAGATGAGGTCTTATCAGGGCTCGGTACAGAGGTACAATAACTTGTTTTTCTCTGCTCGTCAAGGTATTTTTCAACAACCAAGTGAGTTGATGAGCTGATTTAGCTACTTTCGCAATGTGCCCCCTAAACTTCATCTCCCTATCCACCAACACTCCCAAGCCCCTGGCCTCATCAATCTCTTGAAGTACAGTTCCACCAATGTGGTATACTGCTGCTAATCTTTTCACTCCGAAATGCATAACCTTACATTTTGTCACATTAAATTGACATCCATTCTCCTTAGTCCAGAACTCCAATCTATCTAAGTCATCTTGCAAGACTTTGACATCTTCTGCATTCACTATCGCCCTACCCAACTTTGCATCATCAGCGAACAAATGAACTGTCCCACTTAGACCCTTCCCTATATCGTTAATGAACAGATTAAACAGCAGTGGTCCAAGAACAGAACCCTGTGGCACACCACTAGTCACAGGCCGTTTTTTGGACTCTACTCCTGAATAAACTACTCTTTGATATCTCTCCATCAACCACCCAGCTATCCATCTCACCAACCCTATATCCATTCCCATATGTTGTAGTTTACGGATTAGAATTCCATGTGGTATCCTGTCAAACGCCTTTGCCAGGTCCAGCATCCAAAGGTCTTGCACTAAAGTCCCTATGCCTTTCCTTTCATCTCGGGCCTTAGGCGTCCATCTGGAGAGTCTTGCTTCAGGGTGCATTTCATCTGGATATTGGCAGGCTTTGGACTGCAATTTTCCGCTACTCGAAGATCGCTCTACGACTTTTGGCTTCGGTTGACCACCCATGGTAAAAAGACATCTGACCGACACTATCTCGGGTATTTACATCAGCTGTTCTCTCGTCATTCCCAGTCTTCTCCTCTGACGTGGGCTCGCTGTAACATCTGGTCCTCTGGATCCTGCTCCCGATATTTCTGCCTTTAACTACCGACTCCGATGTTCGGCTCAGTCCCTTTTTATTTCACATTCTTCGGGACCTTGCACGAAGGGTTGCAACCCCCAAAGAATTCGGCACGACTCCTAGATCTTCTGCTAAGACCGACCCATTCTTTCTTCTCCTCCTTGCACTACTTTAATCCTATCTTGTCGGGCAGTGGAAACTCATCTGAACCTTACCGATCTCTGACACTGACCTAGAAGTGTTTATACGCAGAGCTTGCAAACAACTTTCTCATACACTTAAGTCATAAACAACTTTCTTCTGCCCTTATACAGAGCTATTATACAAAGTTCCGGTGGCAAAGCATTGCCTTTGTTTTTGACATTCTAGAAATTTTTGTTAAAACAGTAAGTACAGTCAATTCCCATAGGGTTATTTACATTAATATTTAGCATAAAATATATATATAGACATTCAAAGTTATTTTTGTAGCAATCTCATGAGACTTGACCTCTGTAAAAATCGATGTAAAGTGCTTTTGTATTTCCAAGCTACATCGAGTCCTACAGTATCCTTAGACTCATCAAGGAAGGCCCTAAACATCATGCCAAACACTATCCAACATTTGCACAGTATCTAAACTTTGCTTTGAACTCATTCACAGTAATGGCACCCACAACAGACTCTGGCAACTTATTCCAATCATTCACCACTCTTCAAGCAGAAAATATAGTCCTGATATCCTTGTTAATTACACTCATGCTCAGTTTCCAAGGATGGCCCGTAGTTCTCTCACCAGTAGACCTGTTCTGAAAAATTTCCTCTGTATTAATCTTGTAAAAACCTTTCATTAACTTGTATGTTTCAATATATATATATATATATATGTGTGTGTGTGTGTGTGTGTGTGTGTGTGTGTGTGTTGGATACTCTCTCCTCTCTCTCTCTCTGTGTGTGTGTGTAAAATAATCTGTAAAATTTACATTCCTTAGCAAGAAGGAATAAAAAAAAGTTTTTTTTATTCCTTATGAACCAAAATTTCATATTAAAAACAATACCAAAGTATTATAGTTTCTCCCCTACTAAAGTGTTCATTTCTGCTATGAAGATGCATGTTAGAGACTGCAAAAACAGTTTGCTTTTTATATTTGACAAATTATTATTAACATCTGACTTCCATGGTGTCAGAGACTCATCATGGGAGGTACACACTATCACACACAAAACTCATCCAACTGTGCCTTAAACTGATTCAGTGTATCTACATTTACAACATGCTCAGGCAATGCATTCCACTCGCCAACCATGTAAAGAAACTGTTCGTCTTCTCACACCCTCCTTATACAGTTTCCAGCAATGGCCTCTTGTTCAATCCCCCCCTCCCAAATTAATTTTTAATGAAAAAGACACACTTGCACTCTTAAAGTTTTTATGCTCTGGAAAGTGTGAGTCCTTTATAAACATCAATGCCTTAGATGGGATTTGAACCCACAGCCTGATAGAGTTTACATAGAAGGGGAAACAAAGCCACTATTTTAACCATACTGACAAACCGATTACTCCCCTATCCCAAGCAATTATGTTTGTGTTTAATCTTTTACTCAAATGTAAGCAAATAAAGCTACATTATATAGATATAGAAGCTGTTGACTTCATGTCAATAGCCAATGTCCCACAATGCAGAAATATGATAGGAAGGGCCACTACCCAGACTAATTAGTGGTAGCCAGACCCAGGAAGATATCAAGGGTGGATCAATGCAGAAGTTATATTTAACGTATCAAAGTCGAATAAAAAATTAAAAAATATAAACATAAATGGATGGAACACGTTCAGAGAATGAAAACAGAAAGATTACCAAAACAAGCCTTAAAGTACAAGCCATTAGGAAAAAGAAAACCAGGACGTCCTCTTAAACGATTCAACGATGACTTCTAAGGCCGGAACAGGCTAGGCCTAAATCCTTGATACATATGACGATGATGATGAAGTCGAAAAAAAAAAAAAAAAAAACTCTAAGTGGTTTTTTGTTCTCTATAAGGAGAGACATTCTTAATTAGAATGCATTTCTTTAAATTTTCTTTTAAAATTGCTCTAGTATAGAATTTTTTTTTTTTCCCTATAGGAAGTGAAACGCACAGGTTGGATAAAAAGAGGAATTGAAACTTGCGAAAGTGTTTCTGATCACATGTATCGAATGGGAATTATGGCCATGATTCTGGATAATAAGGAACATAAATTAAGCAAAGAGAGGTAGGATCATTTATTTCTAAATTTATGTTCAGATTTAACAAATAAACCCTTAAGAATTTAATATTAATAAGTTTAACATTAAGTATAATTTAGTACATGATAGCTTGATTGTTTCAAGCTTAACTTGTTTCCAAATAATCTGATTTCTTTTTATTTATCAGAATTTCTGTAAATATAATAATCAAAGTAATTCTGAAAACAGTGAGTTATATCACTGACTGTTAGCAGTCATTCTCTGTCTGGCTGTATCCACACATCACTGCTGTGCACAGCCTCTTTTTGTGCCATGCCTCTCTCACTGCATCTCATTTTCTTACAGGAGTCATGTAATGTATCTATTCTCTCACTCTCATATCCACAACCCACCTCATACACTCATATTCTCCTTCTTTCCATCTCAACAACCAGTCTCTTACATTGTTTTTCTCTGCCTTATAAGTAGTCTCACAATGCATGTTTCCTTGCCCTTTCAATATCCATCCTCACTCATCTAAAGCAATCTGTCTCTCTTATATAACTCCACTTATATAACTCACAGCACAGTGCTGTGCACAGTGCTTGAAATTACATTTCAAGGACTTGAGAGTACATATTATCCTAATACAAAATCTACTTGTCCAGCAGAAATTGGGACTTTTTTCACTGCTCTAAATGTTGTTGGATATGAGAGTAGTAGTTTGGGAAGAAATAATGATATTAGCCTAATAACTATGGCTGAGTTGCATGAAATGAAATATTTGCATCTCACTGATGTCGGAAATGGCTTAGATATATAAAAGTGGAGTTATATAAGAGTGACAGATTGCTTTAGAGATGAGTGAGTATGGATATTGCAAGAGCAAGGAAACATGCATTATGAGTCTACTTGTCAGGCAGAGAAAAACAGAATGTAAGAGACTGGTTGTTGAGATAGAAGGAGAATATGAGTGTATGAGGTGGGTTGTGGATATGGGAGTGAGATAATAGATACATTATGATTCCTGTAAGAAAATGATCTGCAGTGAGAGAGGCATGGCATTTTAAAACTGAAGTAAATGTGAATGTAAGTTTTCAAAGGCATATGATGTGGACAGTAGTGAGTTATTTGGGAAAAATAGGAATTGTTGCAGTAGAAATGAGAAGTTAATGAAAGTGAGGAGAAATGATGAATAATGACATGTCAGACTGAATTTTAAGCACTTCTTACTAATCAGCATTAGTAAGAAGTGCTCTCCTAACCTCAACAAATATGGTTGCATTAATTTACCAAAGATCTGGGCAACTATCATTTTAATACCTGCCTTGACTTTTCTAAATTAACCTTGTGGTTATTCGACCCATAGAGAGTGCCATGTAAGGACATTAGTTCTGTTGTCAGTTATAATTTAAATTGGTTTCCTCAATTAAGTAGTCTAGTGCTGTGCACCTATCACAGTTATAATTGTGCTCTGCTGATGCTTGTTATAAAACAGGCATGTGCAAACTTGTTAAGACCGAGGGCCGCATAGTTCCACTGTTACTTATGGGAGGGCCGCCAAAAAAAACCTTCAAAGTTATCTACCATATATTGTTTATTTTTATTTATAACTATCATAATTGTTACAAAAAAGGTAATAAAAAGTAAGTGAATTTAATTTGATGCGTGACATTGCATTGTTTTGATATTTGGTTTGAGTTTTGTAGTAGCCCACCGCAAAATTGATTCTAAATTTTCATCAGTCAATTTCATCAGCGGTTCCTATTTTTTGATTTGTTAATATTCATGACTGAAAAAGTTTGTTCACAAATATATGTTGAGCCAAAGAGACTTGCACATTTTACTGCATTATCTAGCAACCATTTATAATTGTTTTTATCGACACAACGATAAAGTTTAATAAATTGCCTTCATTAAATTTATTTCGCAGGCTCTCATCATTTTGAATGTCGATGAGTTCAAGCTGTGCTGATTCAAGTGCATTTTCAGGCAAAATGGCAAAAGGATTGCTAAATAAATCTAGCAACGGTTTCACTTTTTTAATATCAGAAAACTGATCCTTGAAGGCTGATATCAAGTTATCAATCTTTTCAACATACACAGTTTTGAAGTTGACATTGAACTTTTCAGAAACTTTCTTATAATTAGGAAAATTATGTAATTCCCTGACTTCAATTGAATTTGAAATAGATTTAACTTGCACTGAAAAGACAAAATGTGGCTGTAAAGTTGAGTAACCAATTGATCTTTGCCCTGAAGTCGTGTATTTAATGTATTTAAATGATTAGTAATGTCAACCAGAATGGTTAAGTCACATAACCAATCCGGATTTTTTATGTCAGGGATGTTTTTGTTTTTTTCAGTCATGAAGATTTCAATTTCATCAATTAAATTTAGGAACCACTCCAATGTTTGTCCACGACTTAGCCACCTCACTTCTGTGTAAAAAATTAAGATGCCATATTCACTTTCAATGTCTTCAAGAAACTTTAAATTGTCGGTGATTAAGGCTACAGGATTTTATAAAATTAATCGTTGAAACCACAACTTTCATGATATGTTCAAATCCAAGTTTCTTAGGGCACAAGCTCTCCTGGTGGATTATACAGTGGAATTGTATCAACTCATTGTCGTGCCGTCCCAAATACTGTTTCAATAATGTTACCAATCCAGAATTAGCTCCTATCATGGAAGGAGCTCTGTCAGTCGTGATACCTGATAATTTTGTCAGATCTAAATCAATTTTGGAACACTGTTCCAAAAACCCAGTGAACATGTGTCATTACCTTTCGTTTGATCTGACAATGAACTCATTCCATTCAGCTCTTCACTTACCTCAAACTCTTGCATTATTCCACGTGCAAATACTAACAACTGGGCTGTGGAAGTAATGTCAGTTGATTCATCAATAGCTAATGAAAAATAGGCAAATTTCTTTGAATAAGATGTTAATTGGTTCTTTACATTTTCCAACATTGCAGTAATTCTTCTTTGCACAGTCATGCTGTTTAACTGAATTTTCTCAACATTTTTGGCTGATTCAGGACAAATTTTTTAGCAGCTATCTCAAGGCAATCTTTAACGAAATCTCTGTCTGTAAATGGTCGGCACCTTTTTGCTATGGGGCAAGATATTTCAAAACTTATTTCTGTTGCGATTTCCGAATCTTGAATAGGTTTTGTAAGCATCACTTGCTGACCTGTCAATTCTCATTTCAAAAATGAAATCTTTTGTTTACGTAGTTATTCGGGTAGATTTGAAAATGTAGAATGCAGACTTTCATAGTGTCTCCTTATATTGCATTCTTTTGGTATAGCTACAGCACTTTTGCAAATCAAGCACACGATATCATTAAACAACTGCACAAAACCATATTTTTCGGTTCCAGCTATCCTGAAACTGCCGTTTTTCATCCTGTAGTTTGCGTTTCCTACTTGGCCCTGCTTTATCCATTGTAGAATTTATTTTTTACTGTTTCTTCGGGATGATAATTAATTGTAGGTTGATTAACCTATGAAAACAAAATACTCATATGACAAATAGACAAATTATAAAATTTGTTAACATTATTACTAACCGATTATCGTAAGTAAACAGGCAATCGTGACGTCGCAGCTACTTTGCTTTGCGCATGTACCATTTTTAAAAATTACCTATTGTGTAGCTTGTTAAAGTTAAAATAAAACACGGTCAGGCAGGCTGCCAGCAAATCAACGGAGGGCCACGTGTGGGCTGCGGTCTGTGCATCCCTATTATAAAACTAGCAAAATATTAATGAGTTTAATAAATATGTATTTTTTCCCTTTCTTGGTGGTGTTTATACCATAAAACATTATCATCAGTAACACCTAAATCTTTCTACATGTATGAAAAAAAATTTTGCATGAAACCTGATATCAGAACTAACATTGAACTTGGCTCCTTACAGTAAGTTCCTAAATAAATCCAGTGCAAGTCTTAAGGACTTTAACTAAATTCATTAACAGTTTAACATGAAAATCATCAATAAACACAAAATACAAATAGACAGGAAACAACTACATTCTCAGTGGTGAACGAATGCACCAAGTAAATTATTTCAGCTATTTAAGCACAATTTTTAGTGAAGATGAGAAATTAAATTTGGAAGTAGATACTGGAATGAGCCAAGGTAGTCTCTTGGGAAGCCAATTGGATAAATTTATATTGAATAAAGAAATTAGTTAAACTAGTAAATTAGATGTATACAAGACAGTATTCAAACCAATTTTAACTTATGGTTCTTTGAATTGGTTAGAAATGAAAGTTATTAGAATACTGACATTCTAATAACTTTTTATTAAGAAAACTGAGTAAGCAAGTGGCATCAGTAGAATGGTTTGAAATATGATGCTATCAGGAAGGAATTTGATGCTGTTAGCATTCAGGAATGTTAACAGCATCAAATTTTTAAATTTTAACTTTATCAAAGTCAAAATTTAAGTCCTGACAAATAGCGGACCACTCCTGAGGAAAACTGTTGATAGTAACTTAATGATGATGTAAACTTAATTATATAAGGATACATATCAGCAATTTTATTATGGATGTAGGAATTGTTTCCTCTAGCAAAAGAAAAAAAACAGGAACATGAAAATAAATTAAAAAAAAAAACGTGCATAATATTTATTCATCATACTCCCTTGCATCACTGCTTGTCAGTAAAGTCTTGCAGAAATCTTCACAATATGCATCTAGAAGGTACAATACTAATAAGAGATTTCATTTCTTAAGAGGATTTATTTCCAAGGGCATTGCATAAGAGAGTGTGCAGTTACCAAGTTTGCTCCAGTAGGTCTCCCTTTTCTTCTTCTCTTTAGATCTGAAGTTCAAAATAGTGTTTCAGCATTTAAGCTGCACTTGAAGTAGGTTTTTGCCTAAAGCTGAGGTGTACTATGGCCATTTAATGTTGAGCCATTGCACTTTCCTTCATCGTCGAGATTTCATGTAACCCGCACATCACTGAGAAGTTGTGAGAAAGCAAAGAAATCATTCCATGTCAGTTCAGTGACTTCTTTTTACCTATGATACCCTTACAAACTGGTACCAGTCTATCATAATTTTTGTTTCTTCATCATCATTATCGTCAAATTCCTGACATCTCCCTCAAGAGGTGTACAGGATATTATGATAGTACTACATGAGTGGTAAAGAAGTGTTTGAGTAAAGCAGTGGCAAACTGCATACCTAGAGTAAGAAGAATAAATCAAGTGGAAGTTAAATGGATGAATACCATCATTAAGCTGGAGTAACAAAACAAGAAAAATTTGTAGAGAGAATTAAAGGAGAAAGGTGACCAGCAGTACTAAGCATAAGCCAGAAGGATAATTGGTTATACTTGTAAGAGAGGCAAAAACAGTATGAAAGGAAATTAGCAGTACAGGCCAAATATAATCTCAATGAGTTCTTTCTGTATATTGCAAGTAAAAAAGAAGAATGTTCATGGCAGTTGTGATTTTAATGAATTCTGATAGTAGGGAGGTAACTGAATCGGACAAAATAGTGGAATTACTAAATGAACACTTTGCAAGAGTATATCATCTAGGTGGGGATGTTGCAGTAACAAGAGAGGCAGAGGCTTATATGGAAACTGAGGTAAATGAAGGTGTTCATTTACCTCAGTTACTATGAGATTAGACAGTATATCTGCTCAAATTTCACTAGAAGGTGCTAGGAATTGGCACTGCTTTTGCCCATGTTGTATATGGGGGTAACCAAGAGCTGACATCTAAGTGTCAGCTCTTGGTTACCCCCAAGGGATGTAAAGAGGGGAAAATAGTTCTGCTGCAAGAATAATGTTGTAAATTACTGACTGATCAGCATATCAGGAGTTGTAGTCAAGGTACTGGAAAAGTTGGTCAAGAGCAAAATACAGAAATGGATAGACAAAATGGAATACTATATGGGTGCAACACAGTTTTGGGAAGGATAGATCATGCCTCAGTAAAGTAACTTGCTAATGTTTTCCACTATTTTGTCTGATTCAGTTACTTCCTACTATCAGAATTCATTAAAATCATTCTGTCATGAACATTCTTCTTTTTCTTGCAATATACAGGAAGAACTCTTTGAGATTATATTTGGCCTGTACTGCTAATTTCCTTTCATACTGTTTTTGTCTCTCTTACAAGTCGATTACCCCTTCTGGCACTTGCTAATGTTTTATAATACAGTGCCAGCTAAGTTCAATAGAGAGAGAATGAGTTTACACTGCTGATACTGCTGGACTTTGCAAGGGCTTTTACAACTTTTGACAGGATACCACATGAAATTCTGATCAATAAATTGCATCACATGGGGATAGATATAAAGTTTGTGGATAAGAGGGTGGTTGATGGCGAGATATCAGAGAGTAATTTATTCATCACTAGCATCCAGTAGAAGGCCTATGACCAGTGGCATGTCACAGGGCTCTGTTCTTTTTGGTCACTATTTAATTTGTACATTAATGATATAGGAAAGGATCTGAGAGAAAGTATTCAGTTGCTGATGATGCAAAATTGGGTAGATCAGTAGTTAATAAAGATGTTAAAATTTTGCAGTATGATTTGGATAGATGCAGTCTGGGAAAAGGAAAAATGGGTGTCAGTTTAATTTATGCACTTTGGGTCAAAAGAAAACTGTGTACCATAGTGATGGAACTGTACTCCAAGAAACTGAAGCCAGGGATTTGGAGGTGTTAGTGGGTAGGGAGTTAAAGTTTAGAGGACATATTACAAAAGTAGCTAAAGCAGCACATCAGATTACTTGTTTACTGAAGAATACCTTGGTGAGCAGACACAAGAAGCTTATTATACCTCTTTATACAGCCTTAGTAAGACCCCCCCCCCCATCTTGACCTACTGTGCACAGATTTGATCAACCTGGGTTTCTTGGGGGAGACGAGTGACCAAGATGGCAAAGGGGTTATATGATTGAGACACAAATTACTGAACAGTTTTTACAAGATTAATACAGATTAAAATTTTTTAGAACAAGTCTGGTAGTGGGGAGAACTTGTCATCCTTGGAAACTGAGCAAGAGTGTAATTAGCATAGGTGTCAAGACTAGATTTTTTACTTGGAGAGTGGTAAATGAGTGCAATAGGTTGAAAAAGTCTGTTGTGGGTGTCAGTTGACTGTGAATGAATTCAAAGCAAAGTATGATAGATATCGTAGAAATGTTGGATAGTACTTGGCATAATATTTAATTTCTCTTTGAGTCTAAGGACTCCATGAAGTAGTCGCAAATAATAATAATTATATGTGAAAGTTTATTTTAGTGAATTTGGATCTTAATTTTGATAGTAGTGCAATAGTTTATCTATCAGTTATTGATAGCTCTCCACTTTTAGCTATAAGAAAAGAAAGAATAAACTCAACATCAGAATAACTGAAGATGGGAACCATCAATATAGGGAGTATTAACGGAGAGTAAATTGAACTTGCTGAAGAATCAGAAAAGTACCACGATGACATAATTGACACTATTTTCAGGCAATAATGATCAAGGAAAGGAAGGAGTAGTGAGTGGGCAGACTTCAAAATGGGAAATGGACATTGAAACGTATTTATGCCTATGCTCCCTTATGGAAGTGGAGGAATTTTTTGAGGCTTTAGAAAAATCAACTGACACAATGAAAAAAGGAAAAGTTGGTCCTTGTTGGGGATCTAAATAGCAGAGTAGGAAATGATTGTGAGACATACAAAAATATTTTGGGAAAATTTGGAGAAAAGAGCAAAGCTAATAATAATGGCAAATATCTGTTGGATTTCTGCTCAGGACATGGACTGGTTATTACTAACACCATGTTCCAACATAAAAATGTGCACAAATTCACATGGAGAGAAGAGGCAAGGAATAAGAAAAGTCTCATTGACTATGTTATTGTTGATAGTGATGTTTTCTCCCTGGTGCAGGACACCAGAGTGTACAGAGGATTTGAAATTGGAAGTGATCACTATTTAGTCTTGAGCAGGATAAAATTGAATTTCATATTGAAAAGAATAACATGTAAGAAAGTTTTAAAGTGAATAAAAGTTGAGCAGCTCTCAGATGTGAGCTGTAGACTAAAATACACAAAGATTATTGAAGAAAAAATGAAAGAGTTTGAGAACAGGAATCAAACCTTGGAGATTCAGTGGCAAACTCTGAAGAAAACATTGATTGATTCTGCCAGAGAGGCATGTGGTGAGGTTGTCTGCAAGGATAAAAAAAATAGAACTCCCTGGTGGACACAGGACGTTAAAGAGGCAGTGAAGGAAAAGAAGAAAGCATATCAAAAGTTCCTGTCAAATAAGTCAGCTTGTGCTCTTAGAGAATACAAAGACAAATGCAAGAATGCTAAATACTGTGTAAAACTAGCTAAACAGAAGTCATGGGAGGACTTTGGCAAGAACATAGAAAATAAATATCAAGAAGGTGGTAAGATATTCTGGAGGTTGTTGAAGAAGCTTAGGAATGGAGGAAAGAGTGCTGTAAAAGGAGTTAGAGATGATAAAGGTGACATGAAAATGTCACCTTTATCATCTCTAAAAGAGATGATAAAGGTGACATCTACTCCAACTGCCTTTATCATCTCTAAAAGAGAAAAAAGGCAGTTGGAGTAGATGATATTCGACCAGAAATGCTGAAGTATGGTGGTATAAATCTTACAGTGGCTGCATTGCATAGTTCAGGAAGCCTGGACGGAGGGACAAATTCCCGATGATTGGAGTAGAGCTCTCATAGTACCCATATATAAAAAGGGAAATAAAACTGAATGTGAGAATTACAGAGGTATTTCCCTACTGAGTGTTCCTGGCGAGATCTATGCAAGTATACTTGAGAAACAGTTGAGAAGAATTGTGGAAGAAAAGCTTGGTGAAGAACAAGCTGGATTCAGGCCAAACAGAGGCTGTCAGGATCAGATCTTCACTTTACGACAAATAGTCGAGAAAGCATGGGAATATAACAAAGATCTGTATTTAAGTTTTGTAGATCTGGAAAAGGCATATGACAAGGTGCCAAGAGAGAAGCTATTCAATACGCTGCAGTTATATGGTGTCAATGGGGCATTATATCAAGCAATACTTAGTCTTTATTTGAGTTGTAAGTCAGCAGTTAGAATTGAAGGAAGTACAGGAAGATGGTTTAATGTTAAATCTGGTGTGAGACAAGGATGTACATTATCCCCTCTGTTATTCATTATCCATATGGATCACATTATGAAGGAAAGTGGTATTAAACATGATATCAGAATTGGAGATGTTAATGTATGCTCTTTGCTTTATGCAGACGATGTTATACTTCTAAATAAATCCGCTACAAGTCTGCAAGATTCTCTGACTAAATTGAATAGCTGTTGTAATAGATATGGTATGAAGATCAGCAATAAAAAGACAAAGACAATGAAAATAGGCAGAATCATTGAAAATGTCAACTGTGTTGTGAATGGAGAACCTGTGGAACAAGTAAAACATTTCAGCTACTCAGGCACGATTTTTAGTGAAGATGGTAAATTAAATATGGAAATAGACAACAGAATCAGCAAAGCTGGTAGGGTGGGAAGTCAATTGAATAAATTCATATGGAATAAGAGAGAAATTAGTTGGAACACCAAATTAGCTGTATACAAGACAGTGTTCAAACCAGTTTTAACTTATGGATCTGAGAACTGGGTCAGAAATAAAACACTTGACCAAAGACTAGAGACCGCAGATATGAGAGTCCTGAGAAAGATTAGAGGTGTGAACAGATGGCATCAATGGCAATATCATATTAAAAACAAGGATATTAGGAAAGAATTTGACATTGTCAGCATCCAGGAATGCATTAGCAGAGCTAATCTCAGGTGGTATGGTCACTTAAACAGAATGGGCAAGGAAAGGTTAGCAAAACAAGTGTTCTCTGCCAGGTTGGCAGGAAAATGACCCACAGGAAGACCAAGATATAGGTGGATTGATTACGGTACAAAGTGCCTTAGACGATAGAAATATAAGATCTGATAATGTTGGAGTCTTGACAAGTAACAGACTGATTTGGAGGAAAATTGTAGATAGGAAGTTAGTAATGATGTAGTTTTTTTCATCTAGTACTATCATATCCTGTATACCCCTTGAGAGTAAATGGCAGGAATTTGATGATGATAATGATTCTCCCCAATGGTTCTAAGGAAGAAATGAAGGAATTTTTTGAGTCATTAGAATGGGCAGCTGACATAAAGAAAATGGAAAAAGATTTGAACGGTAGAGTCAAACAAATCCCACCAAATAAATAGGAATATTTTGGGAAAATTTGGAGAAAAGGACAAAGCTAATGGTAATAAGTATTTACTGGATTTCTGCTCAGGACACAGACTAGTCATTACTAACACCATGTTTCAACATAAAGATGTGCACAAGTAATGAAGAGAGAAGACACAAGAAAATCCTCATTGTTCATATCATTATGCTGGTTCAGGATGAGTGTACAGAGGATTTATAATTGAAAGTGCTTTTACAAGTAAATTATAAACTCACCTATACAAACATTATTGAAGAAAAAATGAAACAAATTGAAAACAAGAACCAAACTGTAAAATGAATCAAAGATAATAAAGTGACATGAAAACTGAAGATGGAAAGATATTGGACACCAAAAGAGGTGGTTAGATACAACCAAAGGGGGGGGGGGGGGAGAAGAAGACCAGCAACAAGATGGAACAGGCAAATGCCTAATTCTTGAAGAGAAAAAGAAGATACCTGAAGATAAGGATATCCTGGTCTGTCTGGAGTAATTACTTTGAAAGACTGTTAAACAAATCAAGCAATGACAGAATACTAGAAAATTTTTGCAAGGAATGCAAAGAGGAGTATGTATCAATACTTGAGGTAGAAAAAACTTGAAATGTTGAAAGGCAGCTTTAGTAGATGATATTAGACCAGAAATGCTTTAGTATGGAGATGGATATCAAGTTTTCCATTGGCTATTGTGAATAATTCAAAGGGCCTGGTCAGAAGGTTGAATTCCCAATGATTGGGGGTAGAGCTTGCACAGTATCCATCTATAAAAAAAAAACGGGAATAAAGCTGAATTAGAGAATTATAGAGGAATTTTTCTGTTAAGTGTTCCAGGTAAGATCTATGCATATATACTTGAAAAGATGTTGAGAAAGATTGTGGAAGAGAAACTTGGAGAAGAATAAGCTGGATTCAGACCAAATACATGTTGTCAAGATAAGATTTTCCCTTTAAGACAAATAGTTGAGAGATCATGGGAATATGACAAGGATCTATACTTAAGTTTTGTAAATCTGTAAAAGGAATATGACAAAGTGCCCAGAGAAAAGTTTTTCAAAACACTCCAATTATATGGGGTGAATGGAACGTTATACAGAACAATACATAGTCTATATTTAAGTTGTCAGTTAGCAGTTAGAATTGAAGGAAACACAGGAAGATGGCCTTGATGTAAAATCAGGGGTAAGACAGGGATGCACATTATCTCCACTCTTATTCATCATCTATATGAATCACGTTATGAAAGAAAGTGGCTTTAGGCCTAATATTAGAATTGGAGATATCAAACTTAGCTCTTTGCTTTTTGCAGATGTACTCCTAAATATATCTAGTGAAAGTCTCCAGGATTTTCTAAATTGAATAACAGCTGTAAAAAATTTGGCATGAACATGAAAATCAGCAATAAAAAGACCAAAACTATGAAAAATAGGCAGGGGCATAGAAAACTTCAGCAGCATTTTGAATGGAGATCCTATAGAACAAATATTTCAATATATTTAGGCACAGTTTTTAGTGAAGATGGCAGGTTAAGTCTCGAAATAGGCAATAGAATAAGCAAAGCTGGTATGGTGGGTAGCTAGCTAAATAAATTTATATGGAATAAGAGAAATTAGCCAAAACACCAAACTAGCAGTATACAGGACAGTGTTCAAACCAGTTTTATGAATCAGAGAGTTGGGTTAGAAATAAAGCACTTGATCCAAGACTAGAGACCACAGATATGAGGGTTCTGAAAAAAAATTTAGTGTGAACTGACATCATCAATGGCTGAATCATATTAAAAATGAAGATATTAGAAAGGAACTTGGCATTATTAGTATTCAAAGTCAGCAGAAATAATCTAAGGTGGTATGGCCAATTAAATAAAATGGGTGAGGAATGTTAGCAAAACATCAGTTTGATGCCAAGATGGCAGAAAAGAGACTCAGAGAAAGACCAAAGTCTAAGTGGATTGATTGTTAGAAATTCCTTATAAGCACGAAATGTTAGATACGACAATATTGGAGTGCTCACAAGTAATAGATTCATTTGGAGGAAAATTGTCAATACGAGATTAATGTGAACTTAATCATGTAGCGTTGTCATAGTAACCTGAACACCCCTTGGGGGTACATATCAGGAAATTGATGATGATGATGTGGAGGAGGATTTCTATGTAGTTAATTCATTGGGGTTTTATTTACAACCAATAAAGTTAATTTCTTTGACTTTTTTGTGTATCATTCAGTTTTTGAAACTTTGCTTTAATGTAAAACCATTACTTTTGTTTGCTTTGCATGAACAAACAAAAAGAGAAAGAGGTAATAATATTTTCAATATTGTGTTTCTCAGGAATCAGTTATTAAATATTGTTATTGCTCAATTATTCCATAAGTAAGAAAAAACAGATGGTAAAAAACCACCTTAGAAGCCATGCAGAAATGTGATTACCTACAAATTGCTACATACTAACCAACAGTATTTCTTATATTATCATAATACTTAAGATTTTTATATTGATATTTTCATAAGTTTCTTTCATGCTAACAGAATGAATCACTGATTTGTGCCACAACAACATAGGTTTCTGTTTTCATTATACAATAAAACTCCAAGTTGAATTTGGAGTCATTATTAAATAGCATCATGTAGTTTCTTATCTGTCTTTTTTAATATTGTTGTACCTTTAACCAGCAAATGCCATTCTTTGATTTTGCCATTCCTTGATCATCAAAATTCTGCTTGTTACTTCGACAGATTAATTTCATGTAATAGGTCATTACCAACACTTACCTAACCATAGTACTATATGTGCTATAAGTTTACAGTCTTTTGTAGGTGGGATTTGCATAAAATATGTTGAACATAACTTGAATCAAGTGTTGTTGGATCTTTCATACAGTGTGCATCTCTTTATTAATCAAGATTTGTATCTTCTTATATTGAGTTGATGGAACAAGAAAATTGTCCATTTCCTGTTTTATACATAATAATTAAATATATTGCTACTGCCAGAAATGTTCCAGGCAAGTTATGTTTTTGATAAGTGAAACCCTAGCACTCTGAGGAAAGCAACCCTAAAACTTTGGGAAATATAACAAGGATGTTTAAGTTTTATTGATACTGAAAAGGTATATATATGATGAAGTGCCCAGGGTAGGGGAACAAACTATGCAAAACACTAAAACTCTATGGTAGAAATGGAAACACGAATATCTCCACGGAGTGCAAAAACTAATTAAGATCACAACTAACCATTATGTACACATTGCCTATCCTATCTCTCTTTCTCTCCTTGTTCACTGACGAAAGCTCTCTCACCACCACATCTGCATTCCACTCATCCACCACTTCCTAATCAAAAAGTTTAGTCTTAATGCTCTTACTAACCATATTCTTACATAGATTCTGGTGATGCCCTGTTGTTCCTCCCCATCAAATCCTGAAGTAGAAAATTATGTTACCATGTATTCTGTATTCTTAAGAATAACTGGAATAAATTGTTCAAAATTCCTATAAGGATGATGAAACAGTATTCCTTGACAAATCATGATAACATTAATAAATTCTGAAATTATGATAATTTATCACAAACTTATGAACTTACTGATAGTGATCTGTCTCAATTAGATAATGGATTTAACAATAAAGTCAGATATTAGTCTGACTTAGAAAATATGGCATAAATCAATCCCACCTTTTAATTTTTCTCTTTTTGGGGTGGTTGGTCTCAAATTCATAAAGCTGACCTTCCCTCCATTGCCATTATATGGTGCTTGGAAAGAAGTCAACAGACACAATAGTGTGAGGAACAAACAGCCATGATGCCTAACTTAATAAGATGTAGGACCTTTTGCTGCAATGACTGCAGCAATCCTATGAGGCATACTTTACACAAGCATACAATAGCGATCAATGGGAATTTTAGACCATTCTTCCTGTAGGCATGTAATGAAGTCCTGGACTGTTGTGGGACGGATATCCCTTGACCTCACCCGACACTAGAGTTCATCCCACAATGTTCAATAGGGTTGAGATCAGGACTCTGTGGAGGCCACTCAAGTGTGGTGACATTCATATCTACAAATCATGCAGTTACAGCAGCAGCCTTATGATACGGTGCATTGTTTTGCTGAAAGAGACAATGTCAGTTCTGTAGAAATGCCACAAAGTAGGAAGCATTACATTGTCCAGAATGTTCAGATACCTTTCAGAGTTCAGTGTTCATGGCACCTCAGAGGTCTGAGACCAAACCAGGAAAAACCTGACCATACCATCACACTGCCACCTCCAAATTTCATAATTGGGTATAAATTAAAGATGCCAAGAAACTATATTCTTGGTTTAATCCTTTATCCAAGTATAAGCAAACAAAGTTTGCACCTGAAGTAATTTCAGGACTGACAACTCGTATACAGAAGCTAATGACTTCATCACTTGCCTTAGCATCCCATAGTGCAAACCACATATCCTTACTCTCTCTCCCTCTCTCTCTCTCTATGTTCACTGGGCATCTACAGATGCCGTATGGTCACTCCGATGCTTGGTGATGTGCTACACCAGGCCTTGCCATGTAGTCCTGTTGTTTGCTTTTCCTGCGGCCTCAACTCTCTGAAGATCAGTCACTCCACACACACACACACCATCCATCCATCTCATTGATGGTCTACCCCTTCCTCTTTTTCCGGGAACTTTACCATCTATTACTCTTCTGAGAAGTCCCACCCCCCTTCCATCCTTTCTATGCATCCAAAATATTTTAACTTTCTTCTGTCAATATCCTTAAGGAGTCTTTAAAGTTCTACTGATCTTTTCTTACACCCATTCATTTGTATGCCTTTCAGTATATGATATCCTCAACAGCCTTCTGTAACACCACATCTCAAAAGCAGATATCTGTTTCTTATCTGACTTGTTTAGGTTCCAAGTCTCACATCCATAAGTTCCTGTTGGAAAAACAACTGCATCAAAAATCCTCAACTTTGTTCCCATGGAGAGAGATCCATCCCTCCAGATTTTAGACAGGTCTCTGACTGTTGCTTTAGCCATTCCTAACTTTGGAATGACTTTTTCTGATATCTTCTGAACAGCAGTTCTTCACATTAATAATGGATCTCAGGTACTCAAACTTGCCTCAATTCTTTCTCCATTAAGGTACTCAAGAGCTCAGGTTTGTATTTCCTTTGAGTTTCTCAAGAGCTTCTCTGTTTGTATTTGAGAACCATAATTTTTGTCTTGCTAGGATTGAGTTGAAGTCCTCTGTTATTACTGATCTTGTTAACTTTGTCAAGAATTAGTCTTAGTTCTTCCATGTCATTACAAAGGAGTACTGTATCATCAGCATACCTCAGATTACTGTATCATCAGCATACCTTCTATCCCAATTCCTGTCCTGAGCTCATCCAGTGCTTCACGCATGATGTCCTCCGTATATATACTAAACAAGTGCGGAGAAAGTAAACATCCTTGCCTAACTCCTTTTCCAACTTGAAGCCAGTCAGTCAATCCAACACCTGTTCTTACTGTGGCTTCTTGCTGCCTATGCAAGTTGGCTATCAACCTGATAGTGTGTAGGAAAACCCATTCTTTTCATTACTTCCCACAGTTTCACATGCTCAACACAGTCAAAAGCTTTAGAGTAGTCTAAGAAACACATTACCAGAAGGAGTCTGAATTCTTTATATTTTTCTATGATCTATCTAAGGCAAAGGATCTGATCTCTGGTGCTCTTACCTTTCCTAAAACCTGCTTGTTCCTTGGGTATCTCTGCCTCAATTTTGGCTTCAATCCTGTTTAGCATGATCTTTAATAAAATTTTGCTTGCATGTGATATTAAACTAATAGTTCTATAATTCTTGCATGCCTTCATATCACCTTTCTTATGTAGCGTATGACCTTTCACCTTCATATCACCTTTCTTGTGTAACAGTTTATATGAAAACCGACTTCTTTCAGTCTCTAGGCCATGACCCTGTCTCCCATATCCTTGTAACCAGTCTATGCAACACTCTTATACCTCCATCCCCTGTGTCCTTAATTAACTCTGCTGGGATTTCATCTGCACCTGGGTCCTTATTGCTGTTAAGCTGCTTAACTGCTCTTTCAACTTCATGCCTAAGTGGAGGAGGTTCCAAATCAAAATTTTCCTGGTGAGAGGTCTCCACATTTTCTTTATCCACTGTGATGTACAGTTCCTCACAGTATTCTTTCCATCTGTTTTTGATTTCCAACTCTTCTGTTAGTAATGCTCCATTCCTGTCTTTGATGACATTCAATTTAGGCTTAAACTTGTGCTTTAAGTCACGAACTAAATAAAACATCCTTTAATAATTGTGCCTCCTCATCTGGAACTCTATTTCTTCACATTTATTAGTATAAACCTTTTCCTTGTCCTGCTTGATGGCTCTTCTGACTTCTTTATGTAATCACTTGTATTCTTCAGTCCCTGTGTCTCTTTGTTTTTCCAACTGCCTTCTTTTGATTAGTTCCCATGTTGAATGTGATATCCATGGGGTCTCTTGGTCTTCTAATTGGGCTGAGATACTTCTTCTTCTGTATCCTGTATTATCACCTTGACTGCTCTTCCCAAAGCATTTCTGGTGAGTTCTCCTCATTGGTCTCCAAAAAATCATCTAACCGAGTTGATGTTTTTTCTGTGTAGCCATTAAGAATCACTCTTAACGTCCAATCTAGTGGGATGTACCTGACCTGGAAGTTTTCGGAGTCTTAGTCTTACTTTGGCTCTTACTAGCTGATGGTCTGTACCACAATCTGCTCCAGGACAAGTATGCACATCAGAGATGCTTGTCTTTCACTGCTGGAGAGCCAGGATGAAATCAATCTGGTGCCTTGACCTATCAATGTTAGATGTCCAAGTATAGGTCCATTGTGGATGTTTCTGGAAGCAGGTATTGGTAATAACTAATCTGTTAGCATGGGCTTTCTTCAGGCCTATCCATGTGGGATGTATAAACTACCACAATTGATACATTGGTAGGCTGAGCCTTAAGTCTAATAGAAAGTATCCTATCATTAATGGGGTTATAACCAAGAAGGCTTCTTGCCTGAGCTGTCTTCAGTATCACAGCTACTCCATGATATTTTGAGTCACCACCTGAATAAACAACTAGCTTAACATCCTGTCTTTGAAGTGACCTTCTCCATTCCATCTGGTCTATGTAATTCCCAGGATGTCAATTTTTTACCTATCTATCTCTTTACAATCTCAAGAGTACCCATCTGTAGACCCCGAACATTCTATGTGCCTATGTAAAATTCCCTTCTAAGATTAATCTTATACATTCTGTGTTGCTCATTCAGAGTATCACTGACTTTTTATGGAGACTGTAATATACTTCTCGAATAGGATCCTCTGCCTAAGTCCTGAACGTGGCTCTGCTTATTCTGCACGACAGCTGATTCAGCATAAGATGTGTTATAAGGCACAACCATATTAGCATTTTGGAGTGAAGTCACTGCAAGAAGAAAGTGGTAGGGTTGCTGAGGCCGAGCAAGAAGAAAAGAAAGAAAAAGGGTAGGGACCAGTCTACAGATAATATAACAGATGTATATTACATGAAGTAAGGCATGATCCAACATCAGGTACCTTGGGTTTGCCATGTTTACGGGTTTGCCATGTGAGTACTCACCAAAGTGAGCCCTTGAGGCCCATATCCTTAGGACATGTATAATGCTGCATTTTGGGAAGGGTTACTACCTAGACCAGTTTCAACCTTTATTGATGTCTCATCAGTGGGAGTCAGACCCAGAGGTGATACCAAGGTTGAAGTAATGCAGAAGTCATATTTCCGTATACAAGTAGCCAAAAGGTGTCACACCTTATTATTAAATTACTCTGGATCAGAGATAGTTGTTGGAAGTTTTTCTATTTGCCAATATGCAAGCCCATGTTGCATATAGTGGTCCTACAACAAAACAGAATACTATTCTGTTGTAGCTGATTCATTTTTTCAATTAAAATAATTTGATTCATTTTGCATTTCTTTAAATTTCTCATTTTCACCCAAAGTCAGTGTGAACAAGTATCTGAAGTTTGGCACATCTTTTGTGTGACAGTCCATTTGTGCATGTGTGTGTGTGTGTGTTATGACCTTGGTGATTTTAGGACATTTTGGTTATTCATCTGCCAATCAGCATATAGTCAAAACTTGGAATGAATCTAATAAATTTTAAAATAAAGGCAGACCCTGTCTGCCTTTATTTTTAAAATGTAGGGCTTGATATAAATTAGTGCTGGGCAAATTACATCCCCCAGCAATTTGTTTCTATACAGAACAGAACACTTATGCTAGCATTACTTATCTTCAGCCTGTCAATAGGACTTCAGCAAATTTCAGAATATAGAGCTTTAGATAAGCTTCACTGCTATGCAAACACACCATCTACTACATAGTTAATGGTGCATACTCTTCAGACCCATGTAGTTAAACATTTTCTCATGCACCAAGAATGTGTGCTCTTTTAAATCACAAATACTGTGTTTTTCTTAGTGCTTGTTTTTATTTAACTTCCACTATAGGTTCCATGCCCTTTCAGTTAGGAAACAAAGATTTTTTTATCAATTAACTGTATGCTTATGCCATCGTACATATGCTCCCAAAAATGGCTTTGACATGAAGACTGAAACATAGAGAATGTTATTCTTAATAAATACATATCTACTCAAGATAATGAGGTTGGTAAATTATTTACACTGAATGCTAACACTATTGAATATACAGGGGGTCCTCGACATGCGTCATTTTGACTTTACGGCGGTAATCCCATAAATAATTTAAAAAATAACTTTCGACTTGAAGCAGCACTATGTAAAATTCAAACATCGCGGGCGAACTTGTTTGTGAGCGCAGTGGAAGAATATGCCGTTACGCACCCTTTGTTTGGAAGAGGTGGCATCGCTTGTGTCCCAGCATACACTCTTTAGGTACCACGTGCTTTGTTTACAGCTCTCTCACTTTTATATTTGTGTTTTTTTGTGACTTTTTACCCTTCAATATGGCTCCCGAACATAAGGCAGACTCTTCCGATGGCAGTGTGTCGAAGAAAAGGAAATCCATTACATTTGTCATTTTGGTATCAGTACAGTTTCATTTGTCATTTTGGGGATTGTTCTCATTTTTATGTTTGTTTTTTTATTACAGTTTCATTTTTGTCATTTTTCTGTACTATACAGTAATTATGTTCTCCCTTTCATTTTCCTATGGCCTAGTTCTGTTTCTTGATATATATGTATGACTTTAAGGTGTTTTAGGTTAATTAAGTAACTTAGGCTATGGTAATTTCGACTTGCATCAAAAATTGCCTTGCGTTGGTCCATAGGAACGGATCTCCGATGTAACTCGAGGACCCCCTGTATTGAGAAAGGCTACGTCACATTCATTCCTCCTGTAGCGTTCAAAATATTTGGTGTTCTTTTTGTTTGGGACATTAATTGTTGCTTGCATAGCAGCTTACACTGTACAAATTCAAGATTCGCTCAACCTTAGCATTCCATTCCATTCTTATGCCATGCTAAATTTTATACAAAAAAAAAATAGTTATAAAAAGATTAAAACTGTCTAAATTGGAAAGAAACCAAAAACATGAACTGCATTCTTGGTACCAAATCTGTACTCATTTTAGCTATTTGTTGTACAGTGCCTAAATAGCTAAAATGGAAATAGATAAGCTAGATATGGTGAAAAGTCAAATCAATAAATTTTTCTAGGATGTGAGAGAGATAGACCAGCTACACCTCAAGCTAGCAGTATAGTAAAGTGTTCGTACTTTAAGATATTTATATCTTAAACACTTTCAAGGACTGGAAACTACAGATATGAGAGTTCTAAGGAAAATTCAGGGAGTGAACAGGTGGCATTGATAGTGGAACCATATTAAAAATGAAGTTATCAGAAAAGAACTTGTTAATATTCAAGAATGTGTAAGCAGATAAAATGGCATTGTTACTTTAAACAGCAGGATGAAAGATTAGCAAACAAGATTTTGAAACAAAAATGGCAAAAAAAAAAGGTCACAAGGAAGATGCATTCAGGAATATTTTAGATCAAAATGCAATTGTTTATCAAATCAGAGATGTGACAAATAACAGATCAGTTTTGAAGTTATTGATAGAAAACCAGGCATGTATTATTGTGTTACTCATAAGACCAAACCAATGAGTATTATTGGAGGACTGTCCTTAGTAGTGAGTGCCATACACATGTTGCTCTAATAAGTCATTCTTTTTTAGTAGATATTGCTGATATTATTAAACATAACTGGTGGTATTTTGTTTATTTTTGACTGTGTTGTTAAGTTATGTTGTTGAGTCTTGACTATTATTACTTGATATTCTTTCAGAAACATTCTTCGTTATGGCACTGTTGCATATGAGAATATTGACGACCAAGACATCAGCGTTGTCATATCAGTTTGTGGGATTTATTGCAGTGTGGCATGTGCTTTTAATGTATTTGTTGTCGAGAGCAAATAGTTTCTGGTATGAAAGTGAAAATGGAGAGAATATTTGTCAGAAATGTATTGTAAGCAAGTTTCAGAAATGCGAGTCATGTCAGAACGGAAGAATAAAGTGGCAGGATTGTGGAAGTGTTGTGGAGAATGTGTAGCGGAAGCAGTGACTGATAGTGCATGAAATATGAAGGAGAGTTTGAAGGAAGTGGTTGAAAGTAATAATGTGGATGATGATGAGATGCCAGCATGGAAAGAAATTGCACACTTATGCAGGAACCCCCCCCCCCCCTTTTACAGGACAAAATGTGAGCTTGAGTGGTTGGAGAAATGATTAGCATGAGGTCTAGAAGAATGGAGAATGAAAGAATGAATGAATGGGAAAAGCATAAAATTGCAAAATACTGGGAAAAAATAGATGGTGTGGAGATTCAATGATAAGAGGTATACTTAATGAGAAAGTGACAAAAGCCTGTTTTCTGGGTGAAAAGATAAAGGATATCAGTGAAGCTGTAACTGGTGGTATTTTGTTTATTTTTGACTGTGTTGTTAAGTGATGTTGTTTTGCAGAAGAAAGAAGTGAACAAGTTAACTGCTTTGGGAGGCACAGATGATTTGAAAGGTGAGACATGCAGTGAGAGAAGATATGCAAGAATTGTTAGAGGAAGCAAAAACGAAGAGTAAGAAATTAAAGATTGGGAGTTTGCTGCCTTTGTATGATAGGACAGAATTGAGAAGGGCCATAATTGCCAATGAGAAGGTTGTGCATGAGGAATGGTGTGCAGTTTATAGATGTGTGGAGTGAATTTGATGGACATATAAGGACCTGTATATGCCTGATAGACTGCACTTAAATGGTTTTGGAGTTAAGTGCTTGAAGACAGTGTTGTTCAGTGGGAATTTGGAAGTGCAAAACCAGGGAAACTACAAATATTAGGAGGAAGCAATCAAGCATGTGTATAGCCACCCCCTGGGACAAAGAGGTGAGTGCAGGAACGATTGTGAACAACCGGGTCAGTTTCCCAGATTTTGAATCTAACTGTGTGTGTGTGGTGGCCCAAGGGAATATTAAAATGCATGTAGAGGAATGCCCAAAGTATCAGAAAAAAAGCAGAGGAGTTTTTGGCATTGGTCAGCTTTACTTGGCCAAAAATTATCAGCATCAGTGAGACCTGGTTGTCAGAGAAGATAAAGGAAATAAGAACAGGAGGACGGGTATTATTAATAATAACTGAAGAACTTCAACCAACCACAATAGAATTTAAGGAAGATTGTAGAACTGATGGAAATGGCTCATTTCAGGCTGTCTGGTATGAGATAGAGACCAATAGGACAAAATATATTGTTGGTTGCTGCTATAGACCTGGGAGTTCAGAAGATGTGAACAACACGAATCAGCAGATTAGTGAATGAGTGTATACTGAGCAATTATTATGGGAGACTTCAACTATGGTGATATTAGATTGGAAGGAGGAAAGGACACATGCCAAAATGAAAATGGAATTTATTACAGTTATTATTATTATTGTTGTTATTCATGACACCCCCGAGGAGTCCTAAGACTCATTGCGGGAGGACAC
The DNA here is from genome assembly GCF_054136105.1 of Typopeltis vanoorti. NCBI lineage: Eukaryota > Metazoa > Arthropoda > Arachnida > Uropygi > Thelyphonidae > Typopeltis > Typopeltis vanoorti. Next base: position 73,002,070 of record NC_143552.1, on the reverse strand, counting down.
CTACTGTCAGCTCTCCATCTCCACCACTATCAAACTTCTACTACCAATCAGCGCGTCTACCGCCCACCACCACCACAACAAGTATTTTTTGTCTGTAAATTGCGTGTGTTCTGAAGGGCCAATTTGTCTGTATGCAGGATGAAAAACCTGAGTTTCCAGAGAAAAAAACCATGCTACCTCCGTATGAGATTGGCTAACTCACCTTCAATTGAAAAGTCCATATAAAGATTCCTCATGTTACAACACGAATCGAACTTCGCCCTTTTCTAATCAAAGGGCGCAACGTATTGTCGTTCTTCCAATTATGTTACGGAAGTGTTATTAAAGGATAAGTATTGAAACAGCACATGATGGAGCGGACCAAGGGTTCGAGAGTATTGGATCTGGTAATAGCATCAGAAGAGTTGAGGGGAAATGGTCAAGAATTGTTTGAGTGAAGCAGTATCAGAGTGCATACCCAGGGTGTCAGGAGGATGAACTGAGTAGAGATTACAGTGAATGACTAGTAATATTAAACAGGAGCTGCAAAAAAAAAAGAAAGCATTGTGGAAGGAATATAAACAAGATGAGTAATATAAAGCACAAGCAAGAAAGGTAACTAGTATGGTAAGGAAGGCTAAATCAGATTTTTAGAGAAAATTAGCTAAGCATGCCAAAGTAAACTCAAAAGAGTTTTTTACTACGTAGCAAGTAAGAGAAAGAATGATTATGGAAAGATAACTTTACTCAGCGCTTATGGTAGGAAAGTGACAGAAGCAGAAGAAATGGTTCAGTTACTAAGTGATCACTTTGCAAGGGTATATCATCCCGGTGGTGATTTGGCAGTTACTGAGATGACAGAGATTCATGTGAGCATTGAGGTAGATGAACTGAAAGTACTCAGTGTATTGTAAAAGATCGATATAAATACAGCAGTGGGTCTGGATGGTATGTCAGCTTAGTGTGCTACGAGAGTTTGCAAGTAAACTGGTAATGCCTCCAATGAAGCTGCTTAATCTAAGTCTTAGCTCTGGCAAGGTTCCAAGGGAGTGGAAAGAGGGTAATTAGTTCCATTACATAAAGGTGGCTCCAAGACAGAAATAACCAATTACAGACTAATTAGTATCTCTGGAATGGTGGTTAAAGTATTGGAAAAGTTGGTTGAAAGTAAAATTAGGGAATGGGTGGATATGAATATGATACTCTACAGGGGACAACATGGATTTGTAAAAGGTAGATCCTGCCACGGTAATTTATTCACATTTTATAATAAGGTGACAGTGGCACTGGATAAAGGAAATGGCTACACCATGATATTGCTGGACTTAGCAAAGGCATTTGACAGAATTCCACATGGAAAACTATTACATAAGTTTTGATTATATATACAGAAACCTGTGGAGAATTCATGACTAAAATTAACACACGTGAACCAGAGTAGCAGGTTTTTTATTATGTAAATATTTCATCCTAGGTAACTTAGGATATCATCAGCACAGTAGAATAATGCTAGGAATGACACAAAGGATGACAGAAGATGAACCCACTAACAGAAGATGAATTAAATGTTCTAGCAAGGTGCCATAAGTTTGCCATTCCCCCTAAATATCTCCCATATCTAGATTTCATACACAACATTGAAAGAAACATCAGCCACCTTCCCAGTACTGAAGCCAACAAACTTCGTTTTGAAATAGCAAAAATAATTTTCGATGTCAAACCTTCAGTCTTAAACATTCCACCTTCAGAATTGAAGGGCTCTTACTTCCTTAAAACATAATAAAAACATAATCATCACCAGAGCCGACAAAGGAAATACCACAGTGGTTCTTGATACTGTTTCATATGACCGAAAAATGAATCTATTACTCCGAGACCGAATATGTATGCAAAACTTGACTATGATCCCACAAAAAGACAGCTGAAGAAACTGAACAAGTTGCTTGATGAAACAAAGTCTTTAGATGAAGAAACTTCAAAAAAACTCGAGACATATCATGCTAGACCTTTGAGAATATACGGTTTACCCAAGCTTCACAAGAACAACATCCCACTCAGATCTATCGTTGATTCAATTAGCAGCCCGACTTACAAGTTATCAAAATTCTTATCCAACCTTCTCCATCCACATAGGCCATTCAACCTCTTCAATAAAAAAATTCCACAGAATTTCACGCCAAAATAAGACTTTCAACTGCTGAAAACTGACATGCTAATTAGCTTCGACATCATCTCTCTCTTCATCAATATCCCCCATAAAGAAACTGTAGACCTGTTAAATCAAAAATTTCCGTTGGATATTGTTGAACTTTTCAAATTTGTTATCACTTCCGGTTACTTCACATGGAAAGGAAAAATCTACAAGCAAGAGGAGGGAACAGCAATAGGGTCCCCCTTGTCACCCAACTTGGCAGACCTGTTTATAGAACATCTTGAAGAAAAAATTCTTGCGTTTAAACCCAAACCAAAACTCTGGCTTCGATATGTCGATGATATCTTCGCAGTCTGGAGTCATTCCAAACAAGAGCTACTTCAGTTTTTAGAAAAAATCAACCTTCTTCATCCACGCATCAAATTTACATTAGAAAAAGAATCCCCACAGGGGATCCCCTTTCTGGATTTACACATCCAAAGAAAAGAAGATGGTTCCATCTCCACCTCTGTCCATCGCAAGCCGACATTTTCAGGTCGCTACATTCACCATACTTCTGCTCACCATCCCTCTCAAAAATTTGGCATCATTAAATCATTGGTAACCAGAGCGCACAGATTTTACTCCTCCGAGGATTCTCTAAAACAAAAATTGAAAATAATCAAAAACACGGCCATTCTAAATGGATACAATCTCAAAGCAACTCAAAATATCATCAACAACTTCTCTACACATCAACCTAGACAAGAACAAGCCCATAGGATTCACATACCTTATATCAAAGGCATCTCCGGACGGCTCTTGAAAATTATGAAGAAATACAATCTTACTGCCACCTACAAACCCATCAACCAGATCCACAACCTGTTACCTTCTCCCAAAGACAAACTTTCACCTATGCTACTACATGGTGTATACGAGGTTCCATGCTCCTGTAAACTCTCTTATTATGGACAGAGAGGCAGATCAGTTTTTAAACACATTTCAGAACATCAAGACCATATCTGCCTCATCAAAGCACAAAAATCAGGCCTCGCTCAACACAGAGTTGAAAACTCAAACCACAAGATCCACTGGGAAAAGACAAAACTCCTACGCAGATCTTTCTGTGTAGGAGTTTTCATAAACGTTCATATTTATATACTTCATATAAATATGAATGCTTATATAAAGAAAGTGCTGAACTCCTACTTCACATACCAAATCTAAACTGCAATGATGTTCTTGCCATCATAAAGTATGGGAAATTGTCATACAAAATTGTGTAAAAATAACTTAACTGTAATTTAATTTTAATTTAATTTAATTCAATTTAATCTAATTTAAGTTCAGGCCACAACGTGCCACTGCACGCAATTTGGATTCCATTGTACGTACGCACCCTATCCTTTGTCATTCCTAATATTGTTCTACTGTACTGATGATATCCTAAGATACCTAGGACGAAATATTTACATAATAAAAAATGTACTACTGTGGTTCACATGTATTAATTTTAGTTATTACATAAGTTGGAGTAAATGGGAATTGATGAGGCTGGTGGCAGACATTAGAGTCTGGTGTATGGTGGAGTGGAATCAAGGCAAATGAGGGTAACTAGTGGAGTGCCTCAGGGCTCTGCACTAGGACCACTACCCTTTAATCCTCTTCTTCCTTTCCAGTAATAGACCTAGTGGCCTGTTACAGTCTCTTCCCATCTTTTCAAAGGCCATCGTCTATTCCTTTTCCGTTGAGGTCGATCTCTCTCTGGAATCTTCCTTCACTCATTCTTTCTGTATGTTGTTTTCATCTCTCTCTATGAAGATCGATGTAGTCTAAGACAATATCACCTCAAGTTCCTTTAAGATATTGCTGTTTCTTTTGAAGTCTAGCCTATTATATCCAGGCTGTTTTACACCGGAATCTCATTTCAGAGTTTTGTCAGTCTTTTTCTATCTGCCTGAGTTATGGTCCCGGCTTCTGAATCATATGTTAGGATAGGTCTTGCTATTGAGTTATGGATTCTTATTCTTATTTTCTTATTTATTAAATTTGGATTGAATATCTGTTTAATAGTTTCTGTTATTCCTATATAATTGGTTATTTTATTTTACGTCTTGCTCTCTTTCACAAGATAAGTGGTAGTCTGGTAGTCTTGATATTTGAATGAATTAACCTGTTCTATAATATCATGTCAGCTAATTGAGTCTCGGCCTTTAGATTTTAAGGAATGCCAATGGTAGGGAGGTAACTGAATCAGTTGATATAGTGGAATTAATGAGCGAGCACTTTGCAAGGGTATATCATCCAGGTGGTGATATTGCAAGAATGAAGGAACCAATAGCTTATATGGGAATTGAGGTCAGCAAAATGGAGGTGAATAGCATATTACAAAACCTTAATGTGAATACATCTGTGGGAATGGATAGTATACCAGCTCAGGTCTTATGTGAAGCGACTAAAGAATTGTCAGTGCCCTTGACCATTTTGTTTAATTTGAGTGTCGGGTCTGGGTTAGTCCCGAGGGGGGTGGAAAGAGGGGAAAATAGTTCCACTGCATAAATGAGGTTCCAAGACTGCTGTTGCAAATTACTGACCGATCAGCATATCAGGAGTCATTGTCAAGGTTTTGGAGAAAGTAGTCAAGAGAAAAATACAGGAATGGATAGATGAAAATGGATACTGTATGGCGGACAACATGGTTTTGTGAAGGGTAGATCATGCCTCACTAACTTGCTTAAGTTTTGTAACACAGTGACGGCTGAACTCTATAAGAGTAATGGGTATACAGTGATACTGCTCAGCCTTGCTAAGACCTTTGACAGGATACCACATGGAATTCTAATCAGTAAACTGCAGCATATGGGGATGGATATAGGGTTGGTGAGGTGGATAGGAGGGTGGTTGATGGAGAGATATCAGAGAGTAGTTTATTCAGAGGTAGAGTCCAAAAGATGACCCGTGACTAGTGGCGTGCCGCAGGGTTCTGTTCTTGGACCACTACTATTTAATTTGTTCATTAACGATATAGGAAAAGATTATTATTATTAGATCTGAAAGGAACTGTTCATTTGTTTGCTGATGATGCAATGTTGGGTAGAGCAATAGTGAATGCACACGATGTCAAAATTTTGCAGGATGATTTGATTGGAGGACTGGGCTAAGGAGAATGGATGTCAATTTAATTTGGCAAAGTGTAAGGTTATGCATTTTGGGGTGAAAAGATTAGCAGCAGTATACCACATTGGTGGAACTGTACTCTAGGAGATTGACGAGGCCAGGGATTTGGGAGTGTTGGTGGATAGGGAGTTGAAGTTTAGGGGGCACATTGCGAAAGTGGCTAAATCAGCTCATCAAATCACTTGGTTACTGAAGAATACTTTGACCAGCAGCGACAAGCAAGTTATTGTTCCTCTGTATCGAGCCTTAATAAGACCCCATCTTGACTACTATGCTCTGATCTGCGCCCAGGGTTTCTTGATGGGGAGGAGGTAGAATGGATCCAGAGGCAGGTGACCAAGATGATAGCTGGTCTATGGAAGAACCTTACAAAAACAGGGTTGAAGATTTGTGGGTTGCAGAAATTGGTTGATAGGTGGAAAAGGGGTGATATGATTGAGACATTCAAATTACTGAAGGGTTTCTATAAGATTAATTCAGAGGATATTTTTCAGAACAGGACTGGTGGTGGGAGGACTAGTGGCTATCCATGGAAACTGAGCAAGAGTGTGGTTAGCAAGGGTGTTAGAACTAGGTTTTTTATTTGCAGAGTGGTGAATGAGTGGAATAAGTTGCCAGAGTCTGTTGTGGGTGCCATGACTGTGAATGAGTTCAAGGCAAAGTATGATACTGTGTGGATGTTGAATAGTTGTTCTTGACATGATGTTTAGGTCCTCCCTCGATGAGTCTAAGGACTCCTTGGAGTTGCGCGTAGTATAATAATAATAATACCATCTTCTCCTGGGCTTCTATGGTTTTTACATTGTTTAAGTGTTGACTTTAAATCTTCAAGAGTAAAAGAGTCTGTTGAATTATTTCCAGATAATGGTTTTGAGAGTTGGTTGTCAATTGTCCATAATTCTTTATAATATTTAAGCCAGTCCTCCAAAGGTATGGTATTGATCTTGATCAATTCCATAAGGTTATTATTCAGGTGTCTTATAAATTTATGTTTGTGTTTTAGGTTTATCAGTATTGTTTTCTAAATTGGCAATGAAATTATTTCATTGAACTGTCTTTTATGTGTTTCTCTTTCTGCTATTGCTGTTTTGTGTTTATATTCAATTTTGATCCTCTATTTTGTTTGTGCTTAACCATTTTTTATAGGCCTTCCTTTTTTCATCTCTGATTTTTCCTGATTTCTGGGTCCATTTATGAAGACCTATTTTCATTCATAATATTGCTTGGGCTGAATCTCCTAAAATATTGCAGAGATGATTCCACCTTCATTAATAGATTCATCTGAGTCATTTTTTGCTGATATAGTTTTTTTTTATTGGAGTCAGATAATGAGCTGACTTTGAACCTAAGTTCTTTTGGTTATCTAATGGATACTGATACTTTGTTCATCTTGGGGGGGGGGAACAACTGTATTGATGTCACACATAGATAATGATCTGATTCAATTTCAAAACCTCAGAAATCTAACATCAAGAATGAATTTACATATTTTATTATTTGCTATAGTATAGTCTATAATAGATTTCAATCCTCTTGCTGACCATGTGAATTTATGAATGTGTTTGAACATTGTATTCATTATTCTTAGATTATTGTAGATTGAGAAATTGATTAATCTTTGGCAATTTCAATTTTTTCTAATTCTCCAAAAGTTCTGACATGATTTTGGATGTTCATATTGCCTATGCATTTAAATCACCCAGCAGTAATAACATGTAATTTTTGTTTATTTTTCTGATATATTTTGGAATTGGTTATAGAAGTCCGAACTTTCTTCTTCTCTCCCCTCCTCTGGAGCATGTAATCTAAGAACTGTGAGATATTCTCTATTAAGTTTCAATCTGAGTTGTAATGTTCTTTTGTTTCAGTATTTATAGCTGCTGATATTGTCCCTAAGGGACCTGTGAATCATGATTGATACTCCTGCTCTTGCCCTCTCTGATCTTCTTATACTCCACTATAGTTATGTATGTAGTTACTGGTTTCTTTGGTTCCCTGATTTTCTTCTTTGTTTCAGTCAATACTACTATTTTGATTTTCTTTTGATATAGAATTTCATCTATTTGACCCTCCGTAGCTCAGTTGGTATAGACAAAGCCCTTTCATCAGAAAGACCTGGGTTCGATTCTGGTCCATGATGTCAGGAACATTTATCTGGTTTTTTTCAACTAAAGGTGAGTTAGCCAGTCTCATATGGAGGTGGAGGGTTTTTCCTCCCAGAAACACAAGTTTTTTGCCCCTCAGAACAGGCAAACCGGCCCCGTGAACTTATTTGTGTTGGACTATTTTGTAACCTGTATATCCCTTGAGAAGGTACATATCAAGAAATGATGATTTATTTATTTATTTATTCTTATGGCAAAAGCAGCTACAGGTCCAGAAAGCCAATCCAGGGCCTTATCTTTCACTTTGTGGATATCCTGGAGGCCACCACCATGAAATTAGCACCTTGGGTAGTCATTCACAATATGAGAAATTGTCTGGGCCACAGGGGAACAGTCACAATAAGGATGATCTGATAGTCTCCATTTATGCAGTAGGTAGCCACATCTGCCCTGGTTAGTTCTGATCCTGCTGATAGATGACCAAATCTTCCTAGGAAGGGCAAAACCAGGCTGCAGAGCACAGGGATCTTCAATCAGGAAACAGATGTTTTGAGCAAAAAAAAAAAAAATATATATATATATTTAAAAGTATAGTAGAGCAGCTGCCATGACAAGCAAGAAAAAATAAACACAAGATACAAAATAGACAGTGGCTGAAGTCTGTTGGAAGATTGTTGGACCAGTGTTCTCTCCACATGTCAGGTTTTGATGGTAAGGCAGCTGAAGAGAGTTCGTCCATGGACCAGAAAGGGGTTTTATGATTTTAGATGAATACTAGGTGGATTTATGAAAGTCTGGTGCAGGGACAAGAGCAGGTTGCTCATTAATTTATTAAATACTTTGAGGCTTGTCTTCTCCATATATTTGGTGGAGCAATGTTAGATGGGATAGGCAGCCAGGGAAGAGGGGCTTCTCGGTGTCTCACTAATTGTGCGCATGGTAGAGTTTAGCTGGGTGTCTATAATGTTAGTGTATTCGCACTTCTTTCCTAGACAGGCACAGTATTCTGCTGCAGAGAATGTGAGAGCTAGTGCAGATGACCTTAAGACATCAGCACCACAACTCCAGGTTGTTCCAGCAAGCCGTGAGATGATATTATTTCTCGTTTTAACTTTGTTGGACAGGTTGGTGTGTGCCTTTTATAGGTTAGGCTTCTGTCTAGGCTCACTCCAAGGTATTTCGGGTGAGGTTCGTGTTCTATCATTTTGTCACAGAAAGAGAGTTTGAAGTGTTGAAATGATGATGATTAATCACAAAGTTTATTATTAACTTTTAAGCATGTAAAGAAAATAATGTACTAGAAGCTGTGAAGGATTTGCTTAAAATTTTTTTTAAAAAAATGATGATTTTTTAATGTAGAAATGGAGATTTTCGTTGCTAATAATGATAGTAACAGATGTTTTGAGCAAAAAAAAAAATATATATATATATGTATATTTAAAAGTATAGTAGAGCAGCTGCCATGACAAGCAAGAAAAAATAAACACAAGATACAAAATAGACAGTGGCTGAAGTCAGTTGATTGTGCCAACAAGAAATTAGAAGATGGCCAATAGTGGAACACTGCAAATTGACAACTGCGTTTATTATTTCAGTTTCTTATTAAGAACTTCTGAAATCCTTCTCAAAGTGCAGTATTTTACAATCTTTGCAGTTATTCACTTCTTGTGCATTTTTACCAGAATGATTCATGATTTAATGATTTTAGAAATTCTATTGAAATCTGTTATGTTTGTTGTTTACAGTATAACTATATCTCAGTGTACTTAATTTATAAATATATGTGCTTTCAGATGTTTAAAAATGGCTTTGGTACATGATATGGCTGAATGCATAGTTGGTGACATCACACCATGCTGTGGAGTACCAAAAGAAGAAAAACACAGAAGAGAAAAGGTGGGTATTTCTCCATCTATCTATTTAGATAATTTATTTTTTGGGTAGGTACATTTATCATTGACAAACATTTAATCTCTGAATTATAATGCTTTTATTGTCAAAAGTGATTCTGAATTTCACATGAAATTATATAATAAAGTGGACTCCCCTTTTCCTAGAATTTGTACATAGAAGACCAAGGACAATCTCTTTCTGCTATACCATGAGCTACTCACAGCTTGCCTCGTTATCTTTTTACAGATGAACATTAGAATAATCCTCAGTAGCCTCTTAGTCCAGATGATATCAACATCAATGGGAGGCTGCATACTCGATTGGAGGAGCTGTGCTGGAAGAAGTAGGGGAGACAAGATCTGGGGGTGATGATTGATAGAAAACTGAAATTCAGGGAGCATATTGCAAAGGTGGTGAAGATAACCCAGAGGATTGCTGCAATACTGACAGGGGACGCTGACCTGAAGAGATTAGTTATCATTCTGTTGTATAAGACCCCAAGCAGACCACACTTTAGACCAGGGGCCGGCAATCTTTTCAGACTCGCGGGCCACATTCAACTTTTATTTTAATAATTGGGCCACAAGCGTTTAATTAAGAGAAAATAGTGAGTGAAAAATACTTGAGTTATCAATTTTTATTATATCGATCTTAAAAAAACACAGAAATGTTTAAAGTACGAGATAAAGTACGACATTCTCATAATGACGTCTGATATTATATTCTTTCAGTTATGAAACTGAAAGAATATAATATACAGGGTGGCCATAAAATAACTTGCCCTCTTTGGAGGCATCTGTAGCTAAAACTAATAAACGGAATGAGACCAAATTTTATATTGAGACTTTTGAAGGAATGGGGAGATGATTTTCGCAAAAAAAAAAAAAAAAAAAAAAAAAAAAAGTTCAAAAATTTGCTGGCAGGGGAAATTTTGGCGCTGGCAGAGCCGAAAGCAGTCAGATATTTGTAGTAAATGCAAGTAAAAAGGATTATGCAAATTTTACTGTGCATACATGACAGCAGCACCACCAATTCCACTTAAAAAGGGATTGGGAACATTCAGGCAGTTATTTGAATGACTGACGAATTGTGCTCAATATGCGTCCTACCTTGCCTCAGCGTGCTTTACTTGTTAAGTTGTTTTACCTTAAACTGTGCAATGCCGTAGCGGCCCTTCAGGAATTTAGAAGGCTTCATAACCTGCGTACAGGTCCTATGTCAGCTGTAGCACTGAGAGCTATGATTAAGAAGTTTGAAGAAACTGGATCACTAGGAGTTAGACCTGCCAGAGGACGGAAAGCAGTGCAAGAAAGGTCAGCACATTGAAAATCATGTATGTGGTCCAGGGGACTCTGATTCTGATGAATAAAACATTATTTCCTGTGAGTTCAATCGCTACATTAATTTCTGTCTCTCTCACAAGTTGTTGTTTTAGTTTAATTATTATTATTATTATCATTGTAACACGCCATATATCCAGCTGAAATGAGTGACATGGCTGTCACTTACACCATCGAAATGTTGTTATTCCATTTTATCTGCCTTTAATGTAATTATCCGCTTGTTTTCGGCTCTGCCAGTGCCAAAATTTCCCCTATCTGTGATTTTTGGTACTAAATCTTTTTTTGCAAAAATCATCTCCCCATGCCTTCAAAAGTCTTGATATAAAATTTGGTCTCATTCCGTTTATTGGTTTTTAGCTACAGATGCTTCCAAAGAGGGAAAGTTATTTTATGGCCACCCTGTATAATTCTTTCAGCAACACTTATGATAAATAAGACAAAGGGACTTACTCCCATTTTCAGTAAAGAAGTACTTGCTGTTCCATTCATCATTAAACCTTCTTTCTTCATCTGCAATTTTACGTTTTCTTGAATCCATTTTTTAAGTTATTTTTAACAAATATATATCCTCTGAAAATAATAGTTGATATAAAATTATTTTTAATTTATTATTCATATTATAAATATATTATTTAAATAATTCAACATATGGGCCACATGCCATGTAAGTATGGTCAACCTTTTATGGGGTGCCAAAAATGTTCGTTTGGGCAGCATGCAGCCCGTGGGCCGCTAATTGCTGACCCCTGCTTTAGACTGTTGTTCTCATATTTGGTCCCCAGGATTTGAAGGGGATAAATTAACTGTGGAAAGGGTATAGAAGCAGATAACAGAGATGGTTTCAGGACTGTACAATGTTAGTTATGAAGATCAGGGAATGTGGACTGCAGAGTTTGGTGGATAGAAGGAGAGGTGATATGATCAAGACTTTTAAACGTTGAGAGGCAGTTACAGGGTTGACACTGGGGAGTTCTTTCACTTGCTGGAACAGCAGGGAGGAGCGATGTCAAGGGGCCATCCCTGAAAGTTACGAAAGGAAGCTGTGAGCAAGTGGTTTCTTTGCGTAGAGGGTGGTGGAACCGTGGAATGCATTGCCTGATAAGAGTTGTGAGAGCAAGAATGGTCAATGAGTTCAAGGAGTGGTATGATAAACTTTGTGTTTCCTAGGAAGATCCTCCCATGATGAGTCTCTTGGCTCCATGGAGACCTGAATAGTAATAATAATAATAATAATAATAATAAATATCCTAAAATATTATGGTTTATCCATTCCCCTTGTCTAGTTCAATGGTAAAACATTATTATAGAATGTAAGCAAGTTGCTAAAACATGATCTTCTCTTAGTAAATCCATGCTCTTCATTGCAAAGTAAAGATATGCTATCAACCCATTCCTGGATGCAAGCCCTAAGTGTTTTCTCAAAATCTTCACCACCACCAATTCTGAGATACTGATTGGTCGATAGTTGGATACATTGGATCTTTGCACCACTCTTGTGCAATGGGATTACCATACATTTTTTCCATTCCTGCAGAATCTATCCTCCCTGTTCTCATACTCAAATTATATAGCCTGGTAAAAGGAATAGCCAGTTCAGCTGAACACCTATTATTATAACTATAATATTAATGGTCAGAGATAACTGGGAGAGCATCTCCATTTGACCTCTAAGGAATGCAGAGAGGCTGACTGGGACTTCCTAATGTCTAGTCCTCACCTATACGATACCCCTTGTTATATAGTATGGTGAAAAAAAATTGTATTGAACAACTACAACAATATGTGTTATGGGGTAAATGGTTTTATTAACAAAGAAATATATGTTTAAACATGGTGATATGTACATCCACAACTATTAGTGGAATCTTGGTCAAGAAAGCATTAACGACAGTAGACTTGATTGATACCTTGTCTTTCAAGACAGGGTTTTGTAGCACATGTGAAGGTTCTCTTGGAGAACAAGGATTGGGACATCTGCTGGACATATCATGTAATTTTATCCCTTAGTTCATCAAGATTTGAAGGCAAGTCATGGTGGAATACCCATTCCTTCAACATTCCCCAAATGAAGGCATCAAGTGATGTGAGATATTCTCCATATCTCACATCACTTGAAATGAGCCTCCTTGGGACATGTTTTGATAAATATTGTACAATGAACCCTGTGGAGAATTCATGACTAAACAAACACACGTAATAACCACAGTAATAAGTTTTAATAAGCAAATATTTCATCCTAAGTATCTTAGGACATTGTCAGTACGGTTAATTCAAATAATACTAGGAATAACATACGGTTAGGACACATGATTACAATGGAATCCCAATATGCATGCAGTAGCGTGTTATAGAATTAAATTAAAATATATCTGAAGGGGAAAAAAATAATTACATTAAAATAAGATAACGTATATAAAAATTATTTTACACAATTTTGCATGACAATTTCCCATACTTTAGGAATAGCAAGAACGTCATTACAGTTTAGATTTGATCTGTGAAGTAGGGCTTCAGCACTTTCTTGCGGTCATGTTTATATAAAGATCTATGTAGAAGTTTGGTCTTTTCCCAATGGATTCTATGGTTTGGGTTTTCAACTCCGTGTTGTGCGAGGCCAGCTTTCTGCGGTTTGATAAGATGGATATGGTCTTGATGTTCTGAAATGCATTTATGAATAGATCTACCTGTCTGTCCATAGTAAGACAATTTACAGGTGCATGGAACCTCATACATGCCAGGTAGCATCAGAGCTGAGAGTTTGTCTTTAGGAGAAGGACAAGTTATAGACCTGATTGATTGGTTTGTAGGTAGTAGCAAGTTTGTATTTCTTCGTAATTTTTGAAAGACGTTCAGAGATGCCTTTGACATAAGGTATGGTAATCCTATGGTCTTGTTCTTGTCTAGGTTAATGTGTGCGGAAGTGACTAATGATTTTTGAGTTGTTTTAAGATTGTATCCATTTAGTATATTTGTATTTTTGATTATTTCCAATTCTTGGTTTAGAGATTTTTCAGAGGAGCAGAATCTGTGTGCTCTAGTTACTAATGATTTAATGATGCCAAATTTTTGAGATGGATGATGAGCAGAAGAATTGTGAATGTAGCAGCCTGAAAATGTTGGCTTGCGATAGACAGAAGTGGAGATGGAATCTTCTTTTCTTTGGATGTGTAAATCCAGACAGGAGATAGCCTGTGGAGTTTCTTTTTCTAGCATAAATTTGAGGCGAGAACGAAGAAGGTTTATTTTATCTAGAACAGGTGTAGTTCTTGTTCGGAATGACCCCCAGACAGCAAAGACATCATCGACGTATAGCCAAATTTTTGGTTTGGTTTTAAACGTGAATATTTTTTCTTCAAGGTATTCTAGAAACAAGTTTGCTAAGTTTGGTGCTAAGGGAGACCCAATTGCTGTTCCTTCCTCTTGCTTGTAAATTTTTTCTTTCCAAGTGAAGTGATAAAGCGAGGATGTAATAACAAATTTGAATAATTCAATAATATCAAAATTTTTTTTTTCTCCTCCAGATATATTTTAATTTAATCCTATAACAAGCTGCTGCATGCATATTGGGATTCCATTGTAATCATGCACCCTAACTGTATGTTATTCCTAGTATAGTAGTTTGAATTAACTGTACTGATGATGTCCTAAGATACTTAGGATGAAATATTTACTTATTAAAACTTATTACTGTGGTTATTACGTGTGTTTGTTTAGTTGTGATAAATAGGCTCTAGAACCACGTGATGTGTGACAGGTTGGGCCGTCCTGTTGGAATACCTGTGCATGAAATGGAATGCGTTTTGCAAGACACATACTATGCAAATCCTGGGTGAACAGAACCAACACATTCTTGACGTTTGCTATTCAAGGTCACAGTTACACCACCCTCTTCAGTGAAGTAGGGCCCAATTATGCCATGGCTGGAAACTGCACACCCTGAAGTGACCTCTCTGTGTAGAGGTTTCTCTTGGACAAATTCTCAAGAAACCAAGAAACTCATCTGTTTACATGACCACTTAGATGGAAATGCACTTTGTCTGAGAACCAGACATTATGGAGAAAGGATGGATCTTTATAGACATTGGCCAGCACGTGTGCATAGTATTCCTGCCATGCAGCATAATCCATTGCTGTTAAATACTGACCCACCTGAATGATGTACAAAAAGGCACCAATCTCTTTAAGGATTCTCTGTAGTGACCACCTCCATATTCCAAGCTTTACCACTGTTTGGCGTTGACTGCATTTTCAAAGACAGTAACATTTGCTCCAACACACGCCCGTGATTCTCATTTATATTAACAGTTTGTGGTCGCCCTGAATGCCCTTTGCATTGCGGCAGAACACTCCTGCCACCTCGGAACCCCTCGATTAAGGTAATGATAACACTATTTCCTGGGGTATGCTTATGGAAACAATGAACAAGCTGCTCACAAACATGTCATAGGCTTGCACCATTTGCTCTACCAATTTCATATGAACGAAAATAATCCTCAATAATCAGTGTCTTTTCTTACATCACCACCACCATTTCTACAGCTAAATGTAATGGCATAATCTCTGCATGTGTTCTTTTATTAATGTGCATGCAGTTGACTGGCATATCTCATAGTGCATGTATTGAAAGGGATGTTGAAGTTCAGTACTGTTTTTTCTTTTTCATTAGACCTTACACTTGCAAGGATGTTGCAAAATTTGAACCCATTTTAGAAAGACCGATGTTCAAATCATGTTAAAAAATAAATTGTATTTCTTTTCTTTATCTGTTTGTTTTTTTATGTTCAAATGAATGCATAAAAGTCTGGATTTTTACAAATTAATAGTTTATTTTATTTATTTATTTATTATTATTTATTATTTATTTATTTTTTGGCATTTTTGATTCTTTAGAGAAACATGTTTTTTCTTATCATTCAGATGAACATAAATGAGGAAACTACTTAAGAATTTAGTACAATACGTAATGAAAATAATTACATAATTTATTTCCCTATTATAAGTAGAATTTTCAGTTTCTTGACCATTTTCATGTGTTTCATGTGACTAGTAAATTGTGGTTGTAAAAATTTAAAGCCCATTTCAAATATGATATTCCCCTCCCATGTCCTCAATATTCCATTTTTTAGAGCTGACTTGTGTGCTACATGAAAAGAAAATTTTAATATATGAAAATCATAATTACATGTGAAGTATTCATACTTCTGTGAACTAAAAAGTCATTTTTGATATGTTTCTAACAAATAGATACTAAAAATTATTACCATCTTCTGTATTCTAATCAAGCACTAAATTTCTAAAATCAGCAGTAGTGTTAGAGGATTTCATTGCTTTGGGAGCAAAGTTGTATTCTTATGGCTGGAAACTGCACACCCTGAAGTGACCTCTCTGTGTAGAGGTTTCTCTTGGACAAATTCTCAAGAAACCAAGAAACTCATCTGTTTACATGACCACTTAGATGGAAATGCACTTTGTCTGAGAACCAGACATTATGGAGAAAGGATGGATCTTTATAGACATTGGCCAGCATGTGTGCATGGATCTTATGTATACCTAACTTCTTTTAAGATTTTATTTAGTCTTCTAAATACAGATCTACCATTTATCTGGTCTTCAAAATAATGACCCTTCAGTTAGCTGACCCTTGCATGTCAACTTCTGGTACAAAACACCTTGTAATTGTACTTCAATTATTTTACCCTTCAGTTATCAAAATGGGGAATTGCCTTTGGAATGTGATCAGATAAATAGTAGATTACTGTAGATATAAATGTGTAAAGAACTTGTTAAATTCAGTAGCATATTCTTGATTTCTGCTTTGTTCTATACTTTTTTATGTATAGAACAAAGTTGAATTTTTCAGTTGAATTTTTATTTACACTGAATTTAAAAATTGCAAACCTTTAGGAAGCCATGGAAAAAATCTGCTCACTTTTAGACAAGGAGACAAGTGAAGAAATTTATACTCTTTATGAGGTTAGTGATACTTTAATATCTATTGAGTAATAGTGATAATACAATGGTCACATATATAGAAAACAGACATAAAATAAACATGAGATAAATATGTATAATGTCTGTTTAAAAATTATCTGGATTGATGTGATTGCACAAGCAATAAGAGACTTACTTGATTCATAGTTCATTTCCACTTTAAAGTAAATCTCTTCTACAGTAAAATCCCTACCCACCTGGCCAGCATGGAATGAATTGGGACCATAACTTCTCAGATATGTGAAAAGAGTCTCTGCAACCCTAAAACTTTTATTTTTTTTCTCTTGCAGTGACTTCACTCCAAAATGCTAATATGGTTGTGCCTTATAATACATCTCATGCTGCATCAGTTGTAGTTCAGAATAATCAGAGCCGCATTCAGGACCTAGGCAGAGGGTCCTGTTCGAGAAGTATGTTACAGTATCCAACACAAGTCAGTGATATTGTGAATGAGGAATACAGATGGTATGGGATCAGTCTTAGAGGGGAACTTTACATAGGTACAGGGAATGTATTGGGTTCTGCAGATTGATATTCTTGATATTGTCTGTAAAGAGGAGGTATAAAATTGACATAATGAGAATTATAGAGACCATATGGAATGGAGAAGGTAACTTTTAAAGACAAGATGGTAAGTTAGTTGTTTATTCAGGAGATAACTCAAAGAATCATGGGGTAACTGTGATACCAAAGACAGTTCAGGCAAGAGCTCTTCTTGGTTATAATCCCCATTAATGACAGGATACTTTGCAGTAGACATGACTCATCCTACCGATGTGTCAATCGTGGTAGTTTATGCACTCTACATAGATAGGCCTGATGAAGAGAGTGGGGATTTCTATGAAAATCTACAGACTGTTTTGGACTACCTACCAAAGAGCTAGCGATCTACTTTACATCTTAGAGGAGTTTAGTGCAAAAATATGAAAGAGTATGAGAATTAGGTCTAAGTGTGGCATGTTTGGTCTGGGTGAACGTAACAGCTGCGGTGAAAGACTGTTTGAATTTTCCCAGGCTAACAGATTAGTTATTACCAGTACTTGCTTCCAAAAACACCCATGATGGACCTATATTGGATATCTACCATTGATAAGGCACCAGATTGATTACATCCTGGATCTCCAACAGTGGAAGACAAACATCTCTGATGTGCATACTTGTCCTGGAGACCATCAGCTAGTAACCGCCAAAGTAAGACCAAGACTGAAACCTTTCAAGTCAGACACATCCCACTAGACCAGATGCCAGAGTAATTCCTAGTAATTTCTCACCAGCAAGTTCACAGAAGAAACATCAATTCAGTTGAATGATCTTTTGGAGACTAGTAAGGAGAACTCACCTGAAATGCTCTAGGAAGAAGTCAAGGCTATAATATAGGATACAACTAAGAAGTATCTCAGCCCAATTAGAAGACCAAGAGACCCATGGATATCACATTCAACATGGGAACTAATCAAAAGAAGGCAGTTGGAAAAACAAAGAGACACAGGGACTGAAGAATACAAGAGATTACATAGGAAAGTCAGAAGAGCCATCAAGCAGGATAAGGAAAAGTTCTATCCTAATAAATGTGAAGAAATAGAGTTCTAGATGAGGAGGCACAATTATAAAAGGATGTTTCATTTAGTTCGTGACCCAAAGCACAAGTTTAAATTCTGATTGAATGTCATCCAAGACAGGAATGGAACAGTATTAATAGAAGAACTGGAAATCAAAAACAGATGGAGCAAATACTGTGAGGAACTGTACAGCACTGAGGATAAGGTAAATTTGGAGGAGCCGTTTCACCAGGAAAATTTTGATTTGGAATCTCCTCCACTTAGGCATGAGTTTGAAAGAGCAGTTAAACAGCTTAACAGCAATAAGGCCCTAGGTGAGATGGAATCTCAGCAGAGTTAAGGCAACAGGGAATGGAGGAATAAGAGTGTTTCATAGACTGATTACAAGGTTATGAGATACATGATCATGGCCTAGAGACTCAAAGAGGTCAGTTTTCATATCACGACATACCACTACATGTGGGTGTTTCTGAAAGCAAGTACTGGTAATAACTAATCTGTTAGCCTGGGAAAATTCCAACAGTCTTTCACCATGGGTGTTACGTTTCTACACTACAGCAAGGATTGCAAGAACTATAGAACTATTAGTTTTCTCTCATGCAAAGATTTTATTAAAGATCATTCTAAATAGGATTGAGGCTAAAGTTGAGGAACAAAAGGTTTTAGGAAAGGGTACCAGAGATCAAATCCTTTTAACAGATGTCATGTACATTTTGGGTTATCCATATCCTTGACACTTTAGCTGTCAGTAGTATTGCTGAAATTAAGGTGGTGGATTATTGTTGCACAGCCTTCTTTGAATTTTCATTCATGCTAGATTTTAGTATGATGTAAGGAAGGGAGTACCTTTCTAATCATTTCTGTGTTTCAAGTACACACGATCAGAAACGTCTTGTTTTCCATAATTATGAATGTTATGTTATTTTTATTTTCTTATTGGGATTGTACATCGTGTTTCCCCCCTATGTAGGGTATGTTACAGGTGTATCAGATTTGGTATATTTCTGGGTGGGAAAGGGATGGGGTAAATCCTAATGACACTTGGCTTGTGTGTTGGATAATGGTATGAGGCTATATGTATATATTGGTCTGTGGATATGCAAACCTACACACACACACACACACACACACACACACACACACACACACACACACACATACATACAGGCCAAGCCAAAGGTTAAGACAGCTTGTGGGAATATGTGCGACAATTACGAGGGTGGTCTGAAAGGTCTCGGCCTCGACCATAGATGGCAACACTATCGGCAAGATTTTTTTTTTCTAAGTTGGTACATCTGTCATAAGCATCCATTGCAAATCATTCTATCAAGTAGTTTGTTTTATACAGCTGTCTGAAGCAAAAGTAGTATCTGTATTCCCTTGAAATGGATAAAATTGAGTATTATGCAGTTATAAAATTCTTTGTAAAAGAGGGTTTAAAGTTTATGGGCATTCTTCTCCTTCATTTTCAACAATTAAAAAAAAGTGTAACACCTGAAATCATTGATCAAGTGCAAGATATGGTATTGGATGACTGACAAGTCAAAGTATTTTGACATATATTTTGTATGAAGAATTGCAAATGAAAAAGCTTTGCACAAGATGGGTGCTGCATTTGCTCACAGCAGATCAAAAACGCACTCGTATGAAAATCTCTGAACAGTGCTTGGAGCATTTTAACAAGAATAAAACTGATTTTTGGGCATCGATTTATTACTATGGATGAGACTTGGATTCACCATTAGAGACCAGAATCCAAATAGCAGTCAAAACAGTGGAGACAGAAGCCGGTTGTTCAGCGCCAAGAAGACAAATTGGTTCCATCAGCAGGAAAGGTCATGGCATTGGTGTTTTAGGATGCTAAAGGCATTTTGTTTATTAATTATCTTGAAAAGAGTAAAACAATAAACGTGGAATATTATTCCGATCTTTTAACCAGACTAGATGAAAAAATTCATGAGAAAAGACCCAATTTGCAGAAGAAAAAAAATCATCTTTCATCTGGACAATGCACCTGCCCACAAAGGTGTTTTGGCAATAGGAAAATTAAGGGATCTGCACTATGAATTGTTGGAACATCCACCCTATTCCCTAGATTTGGCTCCCTCTGACTTCTCTCTCTCTCTCTTCCCAAAACTAAAACTCTTCCTCACTGATCAGCATTTTTCTTCAAATCAAGAGATGATTGCAGCTGCAGAGGGGTATTTTATAGATCTTACTGAGAACTACTACAGGGACGGGATAATGGTGGCGCTGGAATAAATGTATTGGTCTTAAGGGAGATTATGTTGAAAAATAAAAATAATTTCGAAATTGTAAATTTGTTTTTTCATTGTTAGGCCAAGAACTTTTCAGACCACCCTCATATATATCCACAAAAAGAAGTATGTTATGGTTTTTAGTTTCATTGGTAAATTTTTGGTGTCTGATGTTTGTTCAGGTGACTTAGGAAGATGTTTAAATTTTGGCAACTTTGGGTATAAATAGTGAATATATCAATATATTGGAACCAGACTTTGGATTTCATAATAGCTAAATATTTGTAGTTTCACTGGACCATTTTACTATTCTTTGTGCTCTGTCCATAAACCTACACACAACTACAGGCTACATACATGCAGATTCATACCATCATCCAACACAAAAACTAAAACTAGGTCTTTTTAGTACCTTCAAAAAATAGCCTCAACAATTAGCTCTAGTAAACCAGCTCTAAAAAAATTAATTTCAAATAATAAACAAACTATTTCATAAAGATTGGCTACACCAGGAAAACAGTCAACAATATTCTTCACAGTAATAGGGAAAAAAAATTTACAATAAGGCCATAGTCATTTCTTACATTAACACTTTTCTTATGTGCCTGGGATTGATATTAAAATAATATTCTTGTATCCTTTATCACTCTGATGATATTGATGTAGGCAATAATATGATTACTAAGACTTTTCTCATTTCTTGTCTATTCTCTCCATGAGCATTTATGTACGCGTTTATGTTGGAACTTGGTGGTAATAATGACTAGTCCCTGAGCTGAAGAGAATAGGGAGCAGATGCTTTTGTTATTATTAGCTTTGCTCTTTTCTTCAAAATTTCCACAAACATTTTTACACATGTTAGACTGATTTCTTAATCTGCTGTTTAGGTCTTCTCTAGAGTGACACTGTTAGTCTGCAAAGACAGATGCAACAGTTGATGCAAGCTGTTAAAAAGAGATAAGTATTAGTAGTAGTAGTAAGGAAAGATATTTTGTGATAATACTGGTATTTCAGTTTGCATTATTTGAATTGATGATTTTTTTCGTATAATTGTGTGGTATTTGTTTGATATGTAGTTAGGATTTTACAATCTCAGTATTGTCTCCACATCTAGCAGTTATATTCAACATGGCGGCCAGTTTCAGTACTAGTTCTAGCCATTCCCCATTTAAAGACTACATTATTTGTAACTCAGTTAAAGATTTTGTAATTTGCTATGCATCCCATTGTTTAAGAAGGTACACATGTACACATCCTATTGTTTAAGAAGGTAAAACTCCTGGAATAAGAGGAAGAAGGGGTAGACCGTCAATGAGATGGATGGTGTGTGTGTGTGTGTGTTTGTGTGCGTGTGCGTGTGTGTGTGTGTGTGTGTGTGTGTGTGCGTGCGCGTGCGCGGAATGACTGATCTTCAGAGATTTGAAGCCTCCAGAAAAGCATACAACAGGACTATATGGTGAGGACTGGTGTGGCACATCACCAAGCATTGGAGTAACCATATGGTATCTGTGGATACCCACTGAACATATGATGATGATGAAGATAGTGCTTCAGAAATGGGCGATTTTTGGTTTGTGGATGCCAGTAGTGTGTTGAAGGATGGAGAGAATTTTAAAGACCTACATACAGATTTAGTGTTGGGTAGTTTAGCAGACAGAGATGGTTTGTTTGGTGGCCATGATTGTGTGTGTGTGAATGGCAATTTAAAGCAAAATGTGTGGAGAGAGAAATAGAATTGCTGAGAAAGGAGATGGAAGGAAGGAAGATTGAGTTGAGGAGGGTGATTGAAGATCTTGAGAGGATAGAGAGGTAGTCTAGTGTGAGAAGAACAAGAGTAGGTGTAAGAGAACAGCATCAGAGCAAGATAGAGAGGAAGGCAAGAGAATGGGAGAGATGCTGGAAGGGAGAGGAAATTGCAAAAAGACAAGAGATTGTGGAAGCAAGAGATAGAGGTGAGAGAGAAAGGTTGCAAGTCACAAGAGTCATGGGTGCCAGTGAGAGAAAGATGAATGAATCAATCTGAAGTGTCATGTATGGAGTGTCCATGATTCGGGATGTGCAGAGTAGAGTGCTAAAGGTGCGTTTGCCTGGTGGAACGATAGAGAATGGCATTGACAGTGAAGAAGGGTGAAAGTGTAGATTTGATGATAGTAATGGTTGTGACAAATGGCCTGAATTCATGCTATGTGTAAATCGTGTAGCATAAGATTTGAGGTTGATGTTAGACATAGGGCAGTAGAAATGTATCTGAGGAAGGATAGTGAACGTGTTGCTCTAGTATGATGATGTGGAGTGGAGGAAAAGAGCAGTGATGATGAATGAAATGATAGCGAGAATGTGCAGGAAAAGAGATCTGGATTATGCATTTGGAGAGACTGTTGTGTTCTGGGCATGTATGTTGGGACAGGGAAACCAGAATTACACAGGTGGAATGTTGCAGGGATAGTGGCTTGAAAAATGAGGTGGGGGGGGGAGTTACACTGTATTACAGAGCCAGGACTGAACTTTGCCAGCCTTCTTATAGCTATATTTACATAGCTATAAGAAGGCCAGCAAGGTTTTTCTGTATACAAATGCTAGGAGATTAGGAATAAAGAGAATGAGTTTGGTGGCATTGATGGAGTGTCATGTAACACTCCACCAAAGTCATGGTGGAGTGTTACTCATAAAAATTGTGCACTCTCAGGATGGAGAATCTCAGTGGAAATAAGACTAATGGCTTTGAGAGTATATGGTGTGAGTAGGATATTTATAGGAAAAGATATTTAGTGGAATGTTGCTACAGACGAGGGCATATAGATGATGATGATGAGCAGAAAATGTTTAGGCAAATTAGTTTGGCAAGTGCAAAGAGCAAGCAATCATTATGGGACACTTCAATATAGTGATATAAACTGGGCAGAGGAGATGGCATGCAGTAATGAAGGAACTGAATTTTTGGATTTCTTGAGGGACAACTGTCTTAGGTAGCATATGGTTGAAGTAACACAGGATCGAGAGTTCTGTATTTGGTCTTAGCAGCAGAGGATCTGATTGTGATAAATGACATACTTTCCCCTCTCAGTGAGAATGATCATGTAGTTCATTCTCCAAGTCAGGCATGTGGAGATATCAAAACAGAAAGAAGTTATGTGGAATTATAAGGCAGGTGACTATCATAGACTTAGAAACCAGCTTACAGCAGTGCAATACATGAAAGAATTTAAAGGAAGAGGGGTTGATAGTGCATGGTAGATACTTAAGAAAAAAGTATTGTCAGCAATGATAGATTGTATACCTTGAGTGAAGAAGATAAAGCAATTTGGAATCAAATGGATGACAAAAGGAATAAAAGGGAAATTGCAGAAGAAAAAGACATTATGCAAGGCATATAAAGAGAGAGGTGGATAACAATTGCATGAGGAATATAAGGCTTGGGCTAGGAAAATGACTATATTGTAAGGAGAGAAAAAATTAGAATTTGAGAGGAGACTGGCACTGCAATCCAAGGAGAATCCCAAGTAATTTTTTTGCTATGTGGCAAGTAGGAGGTAAAATTATAGTGGACGGATTATCTTGCTGGATGGAGATGGGAATTGGGTGACCAAAGCAGGTGACATAGTTCAGCTATTTAATGAGCACTTTATTGATGGTACTACAGGTTTTATTCCTAGAAGAATAATGAGTGGTGAAGTGTTAAAAGTGAATGAAGAGGATATATCTGAATACTGAGTACACTAAATGTCAATAAGGCAGGGGGACTAGATAGAATTTCACCACATGTTTTAAGAGAATGTACTATAGAACTGACTGTGCCGTTAACTTGGCTATTTAATGAAAGTTTTCCAATGGGGCAGATTCCTAGAGAGTGGAAGGAGGGTAAGATAATACCATTGCATAAGGGTAGTGGTAGAATGGAGGTATCAAACTATAGGCCTGTTTGTATTTCTTCTGTAGTTGTTAAGGTTTTGGAGAAATTGGTAAGAACTTACACACAGATTTGGGTAGGTGAGGGTAATATTATTCATGCAGGCCAACATGGATATGTTAAAGGGTATTCTTGTTTTAGTAATCTGGTTATATTTTACAATACAGTAACAAGAGCAATGAATATTCAAATACATCATTTTTCTCCCCAAGGCATTTGATAGGGCACCACATGATAAGTTAATTTTTAAGTTGTAATACATGGATTTGGATATCAGGTTACTGGATTGGATTGGTGATCGACTCTCTGATAGATATTAGAGTGATGTATATGAGGGAGCAGTATCAGGGAGTAGGAAGGTTACAAATGGAGTTCCACAGGGTTCAGCCATGGGACCATTACTGTTCAATCTTTTTGCCAATAATATTGTCAAAGGATTACAGGAAGATGTTCAGTTGTTTGCAGATAATGTGAAGCTTGGGAAAGTTATTAGTAATAGTGCTAATGTTTTGGCTCTTCAAAAGAATTTGAATAAGCTGGAAGGGTGGGCAAAAGCATGGGGATATCAGTTTAATGCAATTAAATGTAAGGTTTTAAAATTTAGGATCCACCAGAAGGGATGCTTCATACTCACTTGGTAGAGTTATTCTGGAAGAAGTGGAGGAAGTAAGGGATCTTTGGGTGATTGTGAATAGAGATTTAAAGTTCTGGAGACGTATTGCAAAGGTTGTGAAGATATCTTAGAGAATTGTGGTAATGTTGAGAACACAAGAGAAAGAGGTGTGCTGGTCCCATTGTATAAAGCTTAGATCAGACCACATTGGGATTTCTGTGCTCGGATTTGGTCACCAGGATTTGAAGGAGATGGAGTAACCTTGGAGATGGTGCAGAAATGGATAACAAAAATGACATTAGGACTGTTCAAATTGATTATGAGATAGACTGATGGCATATGGACTACAAAGTTTGGTGGATGGAAGGCAAAAGGGGGGCTATGATCGAGACATTTAAACTGTTGAAGGATCATTATTGTGTTAACACTGAGGAGATTTTTCATATGGTAGAAGAAGGGAAAGGAACAAGGATAAGAGGCCATCCCTGGAAATTGCAAACAGAGATGTTGAGTAAAAGGGTAAGAAGTAAGTTTTTTTTCATGGCGATTGGTAAGAATGCATGGAATGCATTACCTGAGAGGATAGTGAATATGTAGACTGTGGATGATTTTAAGGAGTGGTATTGATAGACTTTGTGTTTACTAGTGTTGACTTCCCACAATGAGCCTTGTGGCTCTATGGGATTCAAGAAAATAATAATAATAATATATAAACTTGCTTCCCCCCCACCTTTTTTTTTTTTTTTTTTTGTCATCTGCCTTCTCTAATGCTTTAAAAACTTCTCCCTTACTATACCAGAACTGTAGAATCATAGACACATTCGAATGTTGTTCAGTTTCCCATTTTAAAATCCTTCCGCATCAATCTACTTGAAATTGCTTGCCATTCAATTAGTTTATCTTTGTGTTTCGGGTTAAATGCTCTACCTACTCTGTTCCCTATTCATTATTGTCCAAATACATCTTTTAATTATGAAAACAAAAATAAGTCAGCTGCCTCACCTGTTTTGACTAATTTTGCATCTCATTTCCACCAGTTAGACAGATCAACGTGGGATATGTACTACAAAGGTCGAGTAGTGATGACATAAGTGATGACTAATGATGAGAATGAATGAATGAAACATTTGTAGTCCCTATCAGTGATTCTGATATTCAATGTAGTCCCTATCAGTGATTCTGCCATCATTACTTTAGTACTCTAATACTTCCAAAATGGAGATAATTTTTTGAAGTTTGGTAGAACAATCAGGTCAATAGAGTAGATGCTTGGCAATCTTAAATTCACCAGCCTGGTTGACCGAATGGTTTGTGTACCCACTCTCCAACTAACAGGCTGCAGGCTTAAATCCCACCATGGGCATGGATGTTCGTGATTATCTTTAGGTGAAAATTAATTTCATCGGCTGGTGTGAGAACACTGCTCCACTTATTGGAGGCCTGAAGTGGTTTGAAAAAGTTCCATGTTTGGTCTTCAGAGTAGCATTTCTAGACTATGTAAAAAAATAAATAAATAACACAAAAAATATATATAATAAATTGATAAAAATAGAAAAAAAATCCTTAGCCCACCCATGATATGAAATGTGCTATAGGTTTGCATATAACTTTTTGTGAGTGGGAACAACATAAAGGGGAGGAAAAAATAATTCGCAACAGCATTGCTTGCATGCAGTGATTTGTGAGTGGTGTGTTATAATGAAATGATGCACTTTTAGAGGTTTCTTGATGATGCTTGCAACATTGACACGTAGTGATTTATCTGACATATTTAATAATATCAGACAGTTAAATTTTGAACTTTGTTCACCTTTTCTCCATTTGTGGCAGTTCAATTGCTAGAGTGATAGGGATGGCATCTTCAAGCAAGCCAAAGCAGAATTATTACCATTTCACTGTTGTACAGGGTGGGCCAAAAGTCACGGAGGGGTTTCAATATTTAATAACTCCTTTATTTTTTGTTTTAAATTTACAATACCATAGCATCATATAGAGTATATATAGGAAATAAATTTACACTAGGTGTGAAAAATCAAATCTTGTAACTAGCATCCATTTTTCTGCGTCGCACAAACATGCCCTTTCTAAGGCATTTTTCATGACACCTCTTAGTATTTCAGGTTCCAGTGCTCTGATTTCAGCCCAAATATTGTTCTTCAGCTGTTGGAGTGTCTGAGGCTTGTTAACATAAACTTTATCTTTGAGATAAAGTTTATCTTTCTTTCTTCCCGATAGGAAGAAATCAGTAGTCGTCAGATCTGGAGGACGCGACGGCCAGCTTATGCTGCAACCGCAGGATATTATTCTTCCCTCAAAAATTTTCCTGAGCAGTTGGATTGTGGGCCTTGCTGTGTGATCTGTTGCTCCATCCTGGAACCACATCATGTTTATCTTGAGCTGCTGGTAGTATGAAATTTTCGATCATAGACCGATATTCATCTCCTGTAACATTGACAGGGTTCCCAACGTGGTCTTCGAAAAAGTAAGGTCCAGTCACTTCTTCCGATGTCACTCCACACCAAACTGTACACTTAAGGGGTGAAATTCCCTTTGGTGAATTTCCCTAGGATTTTTTGAACCCCAACTCCTGCAGTTTTGTTTGCTAATGAAGCCATTCAAATGAAAATGTGCTTCATCTGACATTATCAGCTTGTGGATAAATTTGGGATCTCTCCTTGCTAATTCTTGAAATCTGTGGGCATAATCTGGTGGCTTCAGCTGTTGCACCAACTGGATTTTATGCAGAAACAGGTTCAAGGTTTTCAGAATACACTGGAGTGCCGTCCGAGAGACTCCAACCTGTCCAGACCACCTTCGAGTTGAAGTGCTCTGGTCTTCTGCAACACTCTCTCCCTTACATGCTTAACTGTGGCTTCATTCCTAACTGAATGCAGTCTGCCTGTTCGTCGAAGGTCGCTTACTAAACCATGTTTCTCAAAATGACCAGTCAAACATCTAATCATTGATTCGCTTTGAGAATCTCTCATGCTGTAATAGCGACGATATGCTCATTGAGTCAGAATTATTGTTCCTCGGTTTTGATAGTAAAATTTCACAATTTGTATTCACTGTTTGGTTGTGAATTCGTCCATGGTTAATCTCCAAGGTGTTCTTTATAAAATCTGTAAAGGAAAATAAAAATTAATATAAAAAAAAGTTATTAAAACTTCAGACCCCTTCGTGACTTTTTTGCCCATCCTGTATATGCTAGGACATCTTCCCTGATCTTTGGGCTGTGTCTTTCTAGATGGCGTTTGGTTTCTGATCTTTTTTTGCAGATATTGAATCATGGCACTGATGGCAGTGTTGGAAAAAAGAATAAAGAAAATTGGGCAAATTTTTTAAATTTTAATTTTAAATTTTAAATTTAAATTAAATTTTTTTTTTGATTTTAAACAAAAAAAAGTTTATCTGAAGGGAACATTGGTTTAGTCAGAGAGGTATGTGGTGAAGGTGTTTGCACGGAGGTAGTTAATCAGGTAGTTATTGAAAAGAAGAAATGGCAGTGAAAATAACTAGCAAGTAAGTCAGCACGTGTGCTGAGAGGAAGTATGGAGGAAAAAAAGGTTAGAAAGTTTCACAGGCCAGTGAAACCTTATCAGAATAGACTAATAAAAGGTGAATATATAGATGCTTGGGCAGCGCCTACGTCTTTTAAGTAGGCCACACTAAGGCAACTCGTGAATGCCAGGGAGTATATTCCCATAAGTTCTCTGGTCAGCTTACCTTAAGAAACTTTCATAGCTTCTCATTTGGCTTTGAAATAATGCTGGATCTAATATCCACTTTGCTTATATAAAATGGATGATATTAGGAAGGAACTTGAAATTGTTGGCATTCAATAATGTATTAGCAGAGATTTGTTCTGCTCAGGTGTTTGATGGCTGGGAGAAATAACATAAGCACATCGATTACATAACCAATATTGATGCGTGTTAGTTTCTTAGAAGACTGAAATATAAGATCTGAAAATATTTGATTCCTGACAGATAGTAGCTTAATTTGGAAGAAAATTGCTGATAGAAATAATTTACATGAAAAGTTTACATTATTTCTATCGTTATCCTGTACACCCCTTGACGATACCTATCAAGAATTTGATATACACTCTCTACCAATAATTGTCCAGACACCCCATTTGACGTTATGGAACATTCCAGGTTTGCTAATAACATAAAAACCAGTGTACAGATAGTAAGAAGCAATATTTCATCGTAACAGTTGAATAGGTGGTATGGCAATACGATATGAACCCAGTGATTTTAAGAGAGGTGTCATCGTGGGTTGTCACATTGGTAGGATGTCCATACGTGTCATTGCCGCTCGACTGGAGCATCCAAAATCAACAGTTGGCGATGTGATCAACAAATGGAGACATTCTGACATCACTAATGCAGCCACCCAGGGTGGCTGCTGAAAATGACCAACAGGTACAGGCGTTAAAATGGGTGGCACTCAAAAACCAGCTACAATTGTCACAGACCATCTCTGATGAGTTCCAGAGCACCAGTAAAACCATGGTGAGCACTAATACTTTATGAAAAGAACTCCATTTACTGGGTTTCGGTGGAAGAGCAGCAGACACAAGCCAAGCGTCACAACAATGAACAAGGCAGCTCGTCTGGCCTGGTAACCTCATGTGAACTGGACAATTGACCAGTGGAAAATGGTACTCTGGAGCAATGAATCAAGGTTCACTTGTTTCCAGTCTGATGGGCTGTGGAGTGTGGGTGTGGAGGCAACCTGGTGAGCACTTGTTACCATAGTGTGTTGTACCCACAGTAAAGTTTGGTGGTGGAGGAGTAATGGTGTGGAGATTCAGTTGATTTGGAGTGGGACCACTGGCCATTGTCTGTGGTTCCACGAAGGCAGCTCAGTACCTTGATATTCTGGATAATCAGGTGCTGCCTACGCTGTGGAGTTTTTATAGAACAGACCCATGTTACTATCAAGATAACATTGCTCTTGCCACAAAGCTTCAGCTGTTATGGAATGGTATGAAGAGATGGGTATTAAACAGCTGCCCTGTCTGTGCAGAGTCCTTACCTCATCCCCATCGAACACCTGTGGGACGAATTGGAGCAGCGATTGAGGTCCAGAGTAGCACATCTTTGATCTGTCACTGAACTCAGTGCTGCTTTGATGGAGGAATGGAGACAAATTCCACCTGTCTGCTGCACATTGGTGGAAAGCCTTCCTCAAAGGGTGCAGGAGATAATCAAAGTTAAAGTTAGACATACCTGATATTAGAGTTTGTCTGCTAGTATCAGTTGAAAATTGCTAAAGTGTCCAAACAATTATTAGTAGATAATGTTTATAAGGATGTGGTAATTATAAGAAAAAACTAGAATACTATGTTAATGTTCATTTTAACATTATGCCAGAAAATATGTTTTCATATTATCTTAAAACTTCTGAAGTTGGAAAATCAGTTAATTTAAGAATCAACATTGATAAATCTCCTATAATAATTATTCAAAATATCTGCCTTCTACTTGGATACATGTTTCTGTGAATAATGTTGTGTTCTTTTTTATAGTATTGCTTAGTCATTTTGAATGTTTGCAATGTTTGTATCACTCAGAATGTTTCAATATAGTGCATCCCTATTGTTAACTTTTTGCACATATTCTAACACGTAACCTCAGATGCAACAGTCTCAAAGGTTAAGATCAGGAGAGATCTAACTGGCCAGAAATAGGGACTGCCTCAATAATCCACAGACTGAGATAGTACTGGTTCAAATAATCAGAAACTTGCCATTAAAAATGGTGGTTCATCATGATGGAAATACACACTAACATCAATCAAGGAATCTACTTCAGAAATTCTGCAACTCATTTTGCAAAAAAAATAAATAAATAAAAATAAATTGTTTCTTCATTGACACTTGTTATTAAACCACACATTAACTGAAACTAGCATTGAAAATTCATTTCAACTATCAAATAAGGATTTTTACCAACCATAAATGTTCATGTTATTCACTCTATCTAGAATAAAATTTACTTCAGCAGTGAATACAGTGCACATGCACATGTGAGGATTTGCAAGTCCTCAGTGACAAAAATCCACATGTTTCTCATACTCTGCATTGCCAAGGTTCTGTTCATTTGTATCAAAAATCACATCACTGTTTATTTAGCATTGATTTTAGATCAAACAGTGATTTTAGGAACTTCATGGCATACAGATGTTTAAGTGCTTGTTTCCAAACGTTGCATTGTACTGCTCAAAGCACATTATTTTAAACTTGGTGATTAATGATCTATGCAGATACACCAGATGACCCAGTTTCCTGCAGACATCAGTGTATTATTTTAAAAAATACGTTTTGATAGGGACATTATGTTCAGGAAACCGCTGTTAATATTACTCAAACAGTGGCTTTTATGCTGCCATTACAAAAACTAAATGAAGTCAGAATTTATTCCTTTTATTTTCTCTTTGAAAATTTAGCCATTACCCTTTCACTAACAGCACATAGTCAAACCTGATTGACTAAAGATTGACAACACAAAACACTGTTTACGAGTTCTGAGAACTGGACTGTGTGCATACAGTTAGGCAATGCTATAGTTAATAGAAGCTAAAATTTTGATATAACCATATCTTCCCATTTATCTGGAATTTGTAGACCATGTTGATATATAAACTGTTTTGCTTAAAGTAATTCAAGGAATCAACCATGTGGTAGATTCCTTCTGGAAGTGTTATTAATATTATCAACAATACACAGAATTTCATTCGCTTAATACTACATCTGCAAAATGACCACACTTGTAAAGAAAACTTTGGTATGTGTTCTTAATTTTGTAGGTTTTTCACTTTTATCATCATCAAATTCCTAACATCTACCATCAGAAGGTGTATACAATATTATGATAGTACTATATGAAAAAAAGTTTCCTTTAGGCTACCTGTCAAGACTGATCTGGATCTACCTGGATCTTGATCTTCCTTTGGCTCATTTTTCTTCTGTCCTGGCAGAGAAAATTTATCTTGCCAACCTTTCTGTAATAAAGCATTTATTACAGAAAAGGTAACTATAAAATAACCCATCCCCAATATGTCCTTGGTTATCCCATGCTCTCTTGAAATCTATTTATTCTTATGCTACCTGTTTTGGTATTCATTTGTAACATTAATGAATACTGAATTTCTCTTTATAACTGTTTTATAACCAGTTGTACTTATTGTTTTGAAATTGCACATTTCTAGGAATATGAACAACAGTCTACAATAGAGGCTAAAGCTGTTAAAGATCTTGACCGGTTTGAAATGATTCTTCAAGCATATCAGTATGAAAAAGTTCAAGGCAAGCCATACTCTCTTCAGGAGTTCTTCGATAGTACTAAAGGTATGTTAAAAGATTAAATTATTGATATTGTTGATACTATGTAGATAACAGATGATTTTCATTGTCCAATTTCTTATCTAATCTTTGGTCTACAACAACAGACAACTAAAAAACTATCCTGCTGGCCTTGAAAAACATGCAGCAAGCTAAAAGTTTGCTTCCTTTATTTGTTTTGTTTCCAATTCAAAAGAATATTTATGCTAATTGGACTTGTATGCAGACCTTGAAAATCACATTGCATATCTTACCACTGTTACATATCAATCAGTATACAAGCAAGTTGTTCTTTCACTTCAATAGAAGATTAAAATAAAAATATAATTTCTTGTCAAGTGTAATTTGCTTTCTAACCAAGCAGAAAAAACTTGTTACCCCTTTTTGGTCATAAAAATTACTGAAGGGGTGAAAACTAGATAACTTTGGGGGAAAGCTCCACATGACCTGTAAGGAATGTGGAGCCCTAACTAAGACTTCTGACACAGTGTTTATTCTTCACCTTCTGTGGTGTATCCCACTCCTGAATACCGAACATGAGGAGAGCTAGAATTTCAGACTTAGCTGACTAAATTGTATTCTGTATTAGCTTAAACCACAAATGAAAATGATGGTATAACATGATGAAATGTCATGTCATAAGATGTTAGTCTGTCATATTATTCTGGTTGGGGCATTTCCCAATTCCTCTTGTTTCCATCAGTGAACCAGTGCTCAACAAAATCAGCTACTTTAACAACTTCATCAGCAGAAGTGAAGATAAATACTATCAGTAATAAAAAGTATCAAGAAAGTTTATCTACCATGCTGACATAATCGGTATTTTTGATTATATAATTGTTTTCTTCTCCTAAAAACAACGAGACCCTTGTAAATAATTATAAGATATTTTTAGGTGCTAAGGATCAGGAAAGAAGAGAGTAGGTTTATTTAGCACAGAACATTACTGCAACATAAAATCTCCAAGGACTCATGAGAAGGTACTCCATACCACATAACCCACCATTTGCACTACTTAATGCTTCATCTACATAATATCTTGTCGCTATCCACCATCTGCTGCCCACCTATAGTATTTTTGTTAATTCCTTGTATTCTCTGCCAATTTGCTTGTATGCAGGATGAAAATTTTGAGTTTTCTGGGGGAAGAACTCCATATTAGATCAGCTAACATTCCTTCAATTGAAAAAGCCCATCTAAAGATTCCTCCCATCTTGACGAGAATCAAACTCAGCTCTTTTCTGATCATAGAGCTGAATGCCTCATGTCAATGTTTAGTGGAATAAACACACATCTGTAGATAACAAATACTAAGTAAATATTATGACCTTTTTTTCTTGACCACTAGTATTAATAAATTAAAGACTTAATTCGGTATGTTAGTCAAGTAAATAATTGTTTAATATCCGACATGTTTCACTGACTAATATCTGGCAGCATTTTCAGGGATACACTGGTAAGCAATGGAAAGTAACAAAAACTAGGAAACTAACCGACAATTCTAAAAATTATATAAAGTTATCACTGTGCGTGATACAGTACACATGTTGCAAGTACAACGTTTTATTTGTTGAGATATTTGTTGTAATTTTCATGAAAGTTCATTTCTTTTTGATTAAATGATCTAATTAGAGTTTTCCATATATCCGGTAGGATTAGGCCTTGATTCTTATTTAAGTTACCTGTTGAACGGGTGACTGTAGCAGCTTCTTTGAATGTTCTGGAATGGTAGTTCTCTTCTATGTAGGGCATATGACTCATATCCCATTCAATATTATGGTTGCTAAAGGCAAAGTGGGAAGAAAGTCCTGATATATCTTGTTTGTTATTCCTTACATAGCCTATGTGTTCCTTCTTTCTTGTTTCAAAACTTCTAGATGTCTGTCTGATGTAATTGATGCCGCATGAACAGGGTATGCTGTAAACTCCAGAGTATTTGTAGAAAGGATGGCTATCTTTCGGGGATCTTATAAACTTTTCAATGGTCTCCATAGGTTTGAAGGCTACTCTTATATTATATGATTTTAGAAGAAGAGCTAATTTTTTGGATATGGCACTAACAAATGGAATTGTTATAGAGCTGATGTATTGGGTTTCATCTCGTTGTCTTTGTGGTATGTCATTGAAGAGAATCTTGTTGATGAGTCTTGTAGGGTAGCCATTTAGGGATAGATCTCTGGATATGAAAATTACAACAAATATCTCAACAAATAAAACATTGTACTTGCGACACGCATATTGTATCATGCACAGTGATAACTTAACTTTCTATAATTTTTAGAATTGTCGGTTAGTTTCCTAGTTTTTGTTACTTTCCATTGCTTACCAGTGTATCCCTGAAAATGCTGACAGATATTAGTCAGTGAAACATGTCGGATATTAAACAATTATTTACTTGACTAATATACTGAATTAAGTCTTTAATTTACTAAGTAAATATGTTTAGTTAATCAATTATTAAACCAATATTTCATCCCAAGAAATACACTGAGCACACTGGCAAGAAAGCAAACATATTCTGAATTCATAGTGGGATCCTGCAGTTCTGACTGGCACTCCCTATCAGTGCAAGGATGAAAACTTATTTGAAGGGCTCCCAGATTTTTGGTAAAGTGAGGCAGCCAAATTTGCTAAGATTTGGCATATGTTATAATGCTGAAGCAAATTCTAAGAATAGTCTATAGGATTTATGTCTGCTTCTATATAAGTTCTATATAAGTCCCCCCCCCCCCCACTGAATCTGGTGATTCATGGCATGGTTTGCTATTTCAGAATAGCTATAGTGCAAGTAATGGACAATTCTAGTTCCTGGATATGGTTCCTGTGTTCTTCCATGTGGATATTTGCTGTTCTTCCTGTTTGCCCAAAGTAGGATAATTTTCAGAAGCAAGAGATGCAGCACACCCCCAGGATGGTCTGGATTAGGACCCAAAATATGCAAGCTAAAATGAATATTATGTTTCTTAAATGCATCTGGATTTCTCTTAAAAGAAACAGTTGCTTTATTCTTTAGCAGAAACTGTTCCTTATCTTGGAAACCACTTTTCCTTTACAAAATTTCTGAAATAAACAGTTATTCAGTTTAGTCAGGGAATTTTGCAGACTTGTACGGATTTATGTCATACCTCTACATAAAGTAGAGCTAATATTAACATGGCCAATTTTACATCAGATATAATATCACTTTCCTGCATAATGCAATCCATATAGATAATGTATAACAGCGCAGATAATGTGCACACTTGTCACATACCCCTGATTTAACATCAAACCATCTTCCTGTAATTCCTTCAATTCTAAGCTCAAATAGAAACATGTTTATTGAAATTACATATTACTCGATATAATGCCCCATTTATCCCATATTACTATAGCTTTTTAAAGAGCTTTCCACTTGGCACCTTGTGATTTGCCTTTCCCATCTATGAGGGTGGTCTGAAAAGTTCTCAGCCTTGACAATAGATGGCAACACTATCAGCAAGATTTTTTTTTTCTAAGTTGGTACATCTGTCATAAGCATCCATGTGAAATTGCAAGTAATTCTATCAAGTAGTTTTTTTTATACAGCCGTTGGAAGCCAAAGTGTTGTCTGTATCCCTTGAAATAGATAAAATTGAGTATCTTGCAGTTATAAAATTCTTTGTAAAAGGTTTAACACCAAAAAAATTTCATTTGGAGTTCATAAAACTTTAGGGGCACTCTTCTCCTTTGTTTTTGACAATTAAGAAATGGGCTGCTGAGTTTAACCCAGTGTTAGTAAGGTGAGGTGTCACAGACCCCAAAGATTTTAAATTGACTATAACTTTTTAACAATGCGTAGCAGTGAGTCAATCCCATAACCCACTACTCGACTCCATAGACGACAGGCTGTTTTGCACAAGCAACTTTAGTGTGCAGAGGTGTAAAGTGTGCTGGGGGTCCACCAGTCCCACCTTACTAAAAGTGTAACTATATTTACTTCTGAAACATAAGTTGTTTTCATGTATATTCTAATAAAATATTATCGTTACTGCTGTGTCTTCTATATTTTTACATACCAACTATAAGCAAATATGTTTTCTTAAATATTTAGTGGATATTTTGAGAATAATATCTTTTTTTTTACCAGATGAGTTACGAGCATGAAAAAACACAGGTTGCGTCAACTTATAGATGAATGCTTTGACATACCAGAAGCCATTTAGCAGAGATCATGATAGTGAGATTGATTTAGAATTAGTCAGTAATCATGAGTCTGATACAGAACAAGACTGTGAGGAAGACTCCACAGAGAATCCAGTAATATTGATTAAAAAGATATGATTTCTATAATACACTACATTATTTGGGTGGGTCTGTGGGATCCCACATTACCACTTTTGTTACATTTTCCCACCTCACCAATGCCTGGTTAAACATGGCCGTACCAGCCTTGAAGATGATCCATGTGAAGGACGTCCAAAAAGTGTAACAACACCAGAAATCATTGATCAAGTGTACGTTATGGTATTGGATGACCGGCAAATCAAAGTGCGTGAAATTGCTGAGACTATAGGCATTTCAAAAGAACATGTAGGATATATTTTGGATGAAGAATTGCAAATGAAAAGTTTGTCCAAGATGAGTGCAGCACTTGCTCACAGCAGATCAAAAACGCACTCGCATGAAAATCTCTGAACAGTGCTTGGAGCATTTTAACAAAAATAACTGATTTTTGTTCATCGATTTATTACTATGGATGAGACTTGGATTCACCATTACATGAATCCAAACAGCAGTCAAAACAGTGGACAGAAGCCAGTTGTTCAGCGCCAAAGAAGACAAAGTCTGTTCCATCAGCAAGAAAGGTCATGATATTGTTGTTTTGGGATGCTAAAGGCATTTTGTTTATTAATAATCTTAAAAGGGTAAAACAATAACCGGGGAATATTATTTTGATCTTTTAACCAGACTAGTCCAAAAAAAATTTGTGAGAAAAGAACAGAAGGAAAAAATCATCTTTCATCAGGACAGTGCACCTGCCCACAAAGGTGTTTTGGCAATGGGAAAATTAAGGAATCTGCACTATGAATTGTTGGAACATCCACCCTATTCGCCAGATTTGACTCCCTCTGACTTCTATCTCATCCCAAAACAAAAACTCTTCCTCGCTGGTCAGCGTTTTTCTTTGAATCAAGAGTGATTGCAGCTGTAGATGGGTATTTTGCAGATCTTACTGAGAACAACTACAGAGACAGGATAATAGCACTGGAGTATTGCTGGAATAAATGTATTAGTCTTAAGGGAAATTATGTTGAAAAATAAAAATAATTTTGAAATTGTAAATTCGTTTTTTCATTGTTAGACCAAGAACTTTTCAGACAACCCTCATAGAAGACTTAAATACAAATCCTCTGTAATTCTCACATTTAGCTTTATTCCATTTTTATAGATGGGTACTATGTGAAAGCTCTTTTCCAATCATCCAGAATTTAACCCTCTGACCAGGCTTTCTGAATTATGCAGTGTGGCCACTGTGAAACTTCTATACCTCCATTTTTGAGCATTTCTATTCGGATTTCTTCTGCTCTGGCTGCATTTCCACATTTCATGTTTTTGATGGCTTTTTCTACTTGTATTCCTGACCACATTCATGTTGAGTGTTTTCTACCACCATACTGACACTGCTTGTTTCATTTAGCTTTCAAAGTGATTTTTCCAGATATCTTGAATATCTTTATCTTCAGTTTTGATGTCACTTTTATAATCTCTGATTCCTTTTACAGTACTCTTTCCTCCATTTCCAAGCTTATTCATTAACCTACAGAATATTATGCCACTCTCCAGATATTTATTCTCTGTGTTCATACCAAAGTCTCCATAACTTTTGTTTAGCTAGTTTTACGTGATGCACTTTTTTTACTTTTTTTTTTTTTCCATTTTTCCAGACACTTTCGACATGCTTTTTTCTTTTCCTTGACTACCTCTTTAACTTCCTGAGTCCACCGTGGAGTTCTCATTATTCTGTTGATACAGACAACCTGACCACATGATACTCTGGCTATATTCATGAATGGTTTCTTCAGTGTTTGCCACCGAATCTCCAAGGTTGGTTGTATTCAGCCTCTTTCCTCTTCTCTTAAATTTCCTTTGGTGTATTTGTGTCTGTGTCTGTAAACCTCTGAAAGCTGCTCAACTTTTATTTGTTTTAAAATTCTTTTGGACATTCTTCTTTTCAATATGAAATTCAGTTTTATCCTGTTCAAATCTAAATAGTGATCACTTCCTATTTAAAATACTCTGTACACCCTTGTATCATAAACCATTGAGAAATTTGCCATCAACAATCACATAGTCAATGAGACTTCTTATTTCTTGCATCTTCTCTCTGTATGAATTTGTGCACCTTTCTATTTTGGATCATGGTGCTAGTAATAACTTGTTCATGTCCTGAATGGAAATCCAGCCAGCACTTTCCATTTTTACTAGCTTTGCTCTTTTTTACAAATTTTCTCAGAAAATTTCTATATGTTTGGTAATCATTTCCTACTCTGTTGTTTAGATCTCCATCAAGGACCAACTTTTCCTTTTTCATTGTGTCAGCTGCCTTCTCTAATGCCTGTGGGACCATAAGCACAAATAAGTCTCATTGTCCAGTTCTCCATTCTGATATTTGATCACATCAGTCTACATGATGTTACTTTTATTCAAGAAGATTATCCTTGTATTTAATGTTAATTACTATATCTACTCATCTATTCCTTGAAAAGCATCAATATTTTGAACAGCCTTCAGAAATGAGATCTAGACTCACACATACAAGTCTTCTACCAAAAAAAAAAAAAAAAAAAAAAAAAAAAAAAAAAAAAAAAGCTTGAAAAGAAGAACCAGCCCTTATTCTGAATGACCAACTCTGAAGAAAACATTGACACACCCAGTGACGCACTAGGCGAAGTTATCTGCAAGGATCAGAAAAATAATGTTATCCAAAATTAATACACTGGTCTCCAAAACCTGAGGACAAACATTATTTCTGAAGATTACAACCGCATATTCAGATGAATCAGCTTGCGGCAATCTGTATAACTGTGATTTCTAGTAGAAAGCAAGTGCATTTTCAATCTTCGAATTGTGTGCAAATTCGTCACGTGGTAGCACTCAATGGAATAAAGGGCTATGCCAGGAATAAAGCACATTGTGTTTGAAGGAGACTCTTTTTGTGAAGGAATAAAGTTGCAAACTTGAATGTTTCGTAATGTCTCAAAGACATCATC
Organism: Typopeltis vanoorti; assembly: GCF_054136105.1. NCBI lineage: Eukaryota > Metazoa > Arthropoda > Arachnida > Uropygi > Thelyphonidae > Typopeltis > Typopeltis vanoorti. The sequence goes on along the minus strand of NC_143552.1, from coordinate 72,962,525 downwards.
TAGATGACTTCATGCAGGGCAGGATTATTAGAAAGCTTGAAGAAGGCTGCAGAATTAGTGACATTGCCAGAGAGTTTGGAATCTCACATAGCATTGTATCCAGGCTCTAGGTAGCATTTCAAACTAGTAGAATGTGTTCCATACATTTGCTGAGAGGTCATCCTCGCTCTAATCACAGAGCATGAAGACAGATTTTTGGTTATAACATCAAAACACAACATGGCAGGTCAGCTTGCAAGTCGGCTCCATCCCAGCACAGGTATATGCAGATATCTTGACAAACAATGGTAAGACATCTGTGACAAGTAGGCCTATATGTTGGAAGGCCTGTAGTCTGAATCCCTTCATCCACAGCTCATTGTAGAGCATGTTTTCAGTGGTGTTGTATCCATAAAAATTGGACATGACACCAATGTAAACCGGGCTAATGCACTCTTTACAGATGAGAATCGTTTTTGATCTGGTGTGAAAGTGCTACTGCTTACCATTGCAAGAATGTTCTTGAAAGGGATAAATATGGTGGTGCTCAGGTTTTGGTGTGGGGAGGCATTATGCTTAATGGATACACTGACCTACAAGTGCTGGAAAAAGGGACTATAACTGGTGAACGATATTGCAATTTTCTGTGGTGTCGTAGGCAAAGAATTCATTTTTGTGGATGATAATGCCACACGATATCGTTCACAAGCAGTGGGGATACTTCTGGAGACCAAGGATATTAATTGAATCAAGTGGCCAACACACACTCCCGAGATCTCAACACACACAGAGAACATGTTTGGGACACAATAGGGAGATGCGTTTCTGCTCCAAATTTCCCTCCAGTAAACGAGTCTTATCCTTGCTCTGAAGGAGGAGTGTGCCAGTTTGCTCCAAAATCTCCCAAATCACTTGGTGCATGATTCAACATGGCAGGTCACGTGAGAGCTGCATCGCAGTTCGAGATGGATATATTCCATAGTGAAATGTCTGTCCCCATAGTTTTCTGAAAGCATTGTGCATTAATTCCTTAACAACGTTCTTAGGAAATTTGTAACTTTTGCCAAAAATGTACTGCAATTTAATTTCTATGAAATTCATAACACATTTTTTGTGTAATATAATTTATTAATATGCTTGCAATAATTTATGGCTACATTTGACTATAGTCACAAAAAATTTTTTTCATCTATAGGTATATGTAGTTTGTCATTAGCTTTTGGACACCAGTGTATAACCCATAAAATTTATCAGATTGACTGAACTTGTGTTAATAAAAACTTAAATTTAAAAAACATAAAATTCAGTCTCAAAAATATACTCATTTGAAATTACAGACATTGGCATTTGTAAATACCTTTTACATGCTATGGCCAAGTGTATAAATGATAATATATTTTATTAAATCTTCATATTCCTGGTTTACTGAGTGGTTAGTATATCCACTGTCCAACCATGGTGCCAGTTAAAATTCCGCTGTGGGCATTGATGTTTGCGACTGATTGTCTCTAAGTAAATATGAATTTCATCTCCCGGTGTGAGATCACTTTCCCCCACTAATATATTAGAGGCTTGAAGTAGTGAAAAAGTTTGGGTGTTTGGTTTATGGAGCTCAGCTTCTGGATTATGTAAAAAAATAAATAAAAATATGAAAATATATAAAATTGATAAAACCACAACAACAAAACAAATCCATAGTTCATCCACAGTACTAAAAGTTTACCTTTGCAGATGGGAGTCACATAAAAGGGCTCTCAAGAGGTGTAAGGATGGCGTGACATTTCTACATGTTTAAGTTTTTACTATTACTGGACTTTCATAAAAATCTAAATATTTTTATATAAATATAAATCTAAATTTCATAAAATTGTGTGTGTACAAGAGTGCAGTTGATGCTTTCTGTTTTCCTTCAAGGTACTTTCATAGTTTTGTCTTTATTTTCATATAGAATTTGTATACTCATCAGTTTCCTTGTTATGGAAACAAGTTAAATTAGTAAAGATGGTGATATGCTTGAGGACAGGTGTGAGAGTAACAAGATTTCAGTCCATCCTGTAGTTATTAAAAATTACCATTAATTAAATTACAGAATTTCTTATGTCAAGAGTTTTTGAAGCAATATTTTTATTAGCTAAGTGCAAATTATGATTACAGTTCCTCTAACTAGTAGAAAGTGAAAATGTCCTTGTTTTAGGATAAATTAAAAGAAGTTTTCTAGCTGGTGACTCCTCTCTCTCTCTCTTTCTCTCTATGTGTGTGTGTGTGAGTGAATGCACATATACACTACATGTATGTAATATAAAACACTGTTTATTCTTCAGTATAGAAGACTTTCTCTCGGGTATTCTTTTACAGAAAGGCTGTTTACTAATACTTGTATGAAAATATGTACGTTTATGTAATTTTTTTTTTTTTTTAATCTTTGCTCCCTAAACATGCAATACCATGTTTTATTTCAGGCAAGTTTAATCTCCTTCAAGTCAAAGAATGGGTTGAAGAATTAAATGCACTGAGGGCTGCAGCTGATGGTGGTAGTGGAGATCAAAAGACAGATAACGTCATCGGCTCTGAATCTTAATGTATTTTGTTTGCTTTAAAATGAAAATAAATTATATGCAGCCATTTATTTCATACATCATGCATTGTTCTCTTACCAGGTATAACTTTCAGATATTTTGAAATTTGGATGATAGAGTTGAAGATTTGCAGCAAGAAGTGGGCAGCTCCAATTTTATGAACTTTTGGAAATTAAATAAGAACTATTCCAAAAAAAAAATATATATATATATATTTAAAAAAAACAAACAAACAGTAATTTGAGCTATAACATCCCTGAGAGCCATACTGCTGTTGTTCAATACTGGCATTCTGGAGAGTCTACTACCACACATACAATAAACAATGGCACGTAAATAGAACATCTGGAATTTTAATACAACGTTTTTTATTTTTAATTATCTAATACAATTAACCAGTGCTTCTCAGTTTTCTTAATATCTTCAGTATTTTATTATTGTTTCTTCTACCTACAAAGATACCTGATGAAGACCATAATAAGCCGAAACTAGTTGTATCATTAAAGTTTTCTAACTTATTCTCGGTTTGTTAGTCATTAAATATATATATATTTTTTAAATGTATCACAGTAACCGAGTCAATGCTCATGAATATATATATATATACACACACACACACACTAGGGGGGGCTCTGACGCCCCCAAGTTCCGCACTGGCAGGCCGGTTCTCTTTGAATTATGACTCGAATTTTGAAGACTCAAAAGTGTTCCCCCCTCCCCGTGCCCATCCCTCGAGTTCCGGACTGGTAGGTTGGTTCTCCTTGAATTCTGATGACTCGAATATTGAAAATTCGAGGGGGATTTCCATCCTTCTGGTGTAAAGTGATCACAATAAGCGGCATCTACTGTATTTCTACATATTATAGAAATCTACATAATGCTCATTTGTTATATCGAAAAGCTACCAACTCAGATATAAGAACATTGAAATTCAGGGCAAACTTCATAACCCATATAATTGAAGATAAAATACCCAAGACAAACAACAATAAATCTACAAATCCTGAAAATTTCCATTACCTGGAGGCCATACCACTGACTGAAAAAAAAATCATGATCAACTAAACCTTGTCTTGTTTGTACGACTGAAAAATGTTAGCTAGAAATGAGATATTTTTGTCCAGTTTGTGAAGAAAAAACCACCTTATGTGGGGAAGAATGTTTCAAGAAATGTCATACATAAAAATATTTTATATACCTTGTTTTTTTCTACTAGAAAACATTTAGTTGAAAATATGAATGTTTTTTTTCTGAATAAATCCATCTTATTTACAACTTGTTTCATTTCTCGCCACCATCAAGGCTTTGAATGGGCTTGCCACAGATGCCCAATATATAGTTAGCACATATTTGCTACAAGAATGATCATAGTTGGCATCAAAGATCATCCCGATCACTACGAGGTAACCCTTAGTAGGCATCCAGCAGCAGAGTGCTAACATGTTAATGACATTGTAAGAGATTTGACACGACATACAGCTATTTACTGATGATACAACGATAGGTAGGGTAATCAGGAGTACTGCTGATATGTTGTACTTTCAAAATGATTTGAATTGTGGACATGTGTGCATGAAAATAGCTGTCAGTTCAATGTTAACAAACGTAAAGCCATACACTTTGGCTATATTAGATACCCAGTGTTGTATTATATTGGTGGAATTATGCTAGAAGAAATTGATCAGATTAGGGATCTTGGAGTTTTAGTGGACAAGAAGTTGAAGTTAAATGGTCATATAGCAAAATTTGTAAATGCAACTCAGAGAATAATTGCAATACTGAAACAAACTCTGACATGTAAAGATTGTCATTTTGTCTCTTTACAAGGCCTTGATAAGAACTCACTTGGACTGTTGCAAACAGATCTGGTTTCCGTGGTGATTCTGAGACAGTGGAAAGAATGCAAGGAAAAAAGTGTCAAAAATTATATCAGGATTGTGGAATACTGATTACAAAGACAGACCGAGAATTTCTAGACTGCAGACACTAGTCGATGAGAGAAAGAGGAGCGATATGATCGAGACTTAACTTCTGAAAGGGTCATACAGTTTATCAGATGGAATTTTTCATTTTATGGAGGGTGTGAAAAGGATGCAAGGGCATCCTTTTCCCACCCTCAGGGTGAGGGGCTAGATTTTTCTCTCATAGAGTGGTATGTGATTAGAATGGATTGCCATCAGATGTGGTGTGTGTGCAAGTAATGTTAACGAATTCAACAAACTAGATGAGTCCCTGACTTCCTAGAGGTCTCCTTTAATAATTATAATATGATAGAATTTCATGCCAGCTGGGGGCATTGCCTGGTTAAACAAGAGCACCCATTGTTTCTTCAGGGAATCAATCCAAACAACATAGTCAACTACTAGAACAAATCCTGGATCATATCATTCCAACTCAACATCGGCAGAGTACAAGATTGGTACTATCAGTATAAGAAGCATCAATGTTTTCATTGATATTGAACTAGCAGAGGAATTGGATAAGTACCAGATCTTCATAATAGACATGACTGAAACAAAAGGAAGACAAAAAACAAGTTAGATTTTTCTAAGTGACAAATACCAAATGTTATATTTAGATAATAACAGAGAAAAGGAGTAGCTATAATATTCAACACTAAATATGAGAATCTTCTTGAATGGCAGGCAGCATCAAGTAGAGTTATGTGCACAAACATCAGAATGGGGATGTGGACAATGAGACTTATTTGTGCCTCATAGTCACACAGATCATAAGGAAGAAATGGAGGGATGTTTTGAGGCATTAGAGAAGATAAGTTGATACAATTAAAAAGCAAAAGTTGGTCCTTGTTGGTGATCTGAACAGCAGAATAGGAAATGGTTACCAGACATATAGGAATGTTCTGGGAAAATTTGAAAAAAAATAGCAAAGCTAATAATAATGGAAAGTACTTGTTGGATTTTCATTCAGGACATGGACTAGTTATTATTAACGTGTTCTAACATAAAAATATGCATAAATTCATGTGGAGAGAAGATGCAAGAAATAAGAATTCTCATTGATTGTGTTATTGTTGATAGCAATGATTTCTCACTGGTTTAGGACACAAGTGTATAGAGGATTTGGAATAGAAGTGATCACTATTTAGTTTTGAATAGGATAAAACTAAATTTCATATTGAAAATGTCCAAAAGAGTTTTAAAACAAATCAAAGTTGATCAGCTTTCACTTTCAGAGGTAAACTGCAGACAAATATACCAACATTATTTAAGAAAATAGAAAAGAGGCTGAACACAACCAAACCTTGAAGATTCAGTGGCAAACCCTGAAGAAACCATTCATCAGTATAGCCAGAGAAGTATGTGGTGAGGTTGTCTGTATTAATAGAAAAATAAGAACTCCATGGTGAACTCAGGAAGTTAGAATAAAAAGTTGAGTAAAAGAAAAAAGCATGTTGAAAGTGGAAGTAAATCTGCTTATGCTGTTAGATAATACAAAGAAAAATGTAAAACAGTGAAGCACTATGTAAATCTAGCTAAACAAAAGTCATGGAGACTTTAGTGTGAACATAGAGAATTAATATCTGGAGAGTGGCATAATATTCTGGAGTAGTGAATAAGCTTAGAAATGGAGGAAAGAGTACTGCAAAAGGAATCAGATATGATAAAGGTAATATCACAACTGAACATAAAAATATAGATGTCTGGAGTGATTCCTTTGAAAGATTGCTAAATGAAACAAGCAGTGTCAGTACAGTGTTAGAAAACATTCAGCAAGAATACAGTTAGGAATACATATTCATACTTAAAGTAAAAAAAGCATCAAAAACCTGGGATGTAGAAAAGCAACTGGAGTAGATGAAATTCAATTAGAAATACTCAAATATTGATGTGTAAAAGTTTTATGGTGGCTGCACGGCATAATTCAGAGGGATGAATTCCAGATGTTTGGAACAGTGTTCTCATAGCACTCATCTATGAAAAGGGAAATAAAATAATGTAGAATTACAGAGGAAGTTCCTTATTGAGTGTTCCTGGTAAGATTTGTGTATACTTGAGAAACACCTAAGAAAAGTTGTGGAGAGAAAGAAAGCTTGGTGAAGAACAAGCTGGATTCAGGACAAATGTTTTCATCAGATTTTCCCTTTAAGGCAAGTAGTTTAGAAATCTTGGGAATATAACAAGGATTTGTATTTATGTTTCATAGATCTGGGAAAGGCATATAACAAGGTGCCAAGAGGAAAGCTCTTCAAAATGCTACAGTAATATGGAATAAATGAGACATTATATCAAGCAACACATAGCCTCAATATGTTGCTATTTGAACTATTAGTCAACTGAATTGAAGGAGTTTCAGGAAGATGGTTTGATGTTAAATCAGGTGTGTGACAAGTGTGCACAATATCAATATGGGTCAGATTATGAAGGAAAGTGGTATTAAATCTGATATCAAAATTGGCAATGTTAATATTAGCTGTTTACTTTAAGTAGATGGTGTTATACCTCTAAAAAATCCAGTACAAGTCTGCAAAATTTCCTGACTAAATTGAATAACTTGTAATAAATTTGGGATGAAAATCGGCAATAAAAAAACAAAGACAATGAAAGTAGTCAGAAACATTGATCAACTGTATCCTGAATGGTGAACCTAGAGAAGAATTAAAACATTTCAGCTATTTAGGCACAAATATGGAAATGGTAACAGAATTATTAAATCGGGTATGATAGGAAGTCAATTGATCAAAGACTAAGACCACAGGTAACTCCCTGTTGAGCATAGAGCATCAGTCACTGTTTTCTGTCAGACTCTGTCCATTGTTTCTTTCCTAACCTCATTCCAGGATTTTTCCCCAACATTTTGATCTCTGTTTCAATTTCTCTCCTGCAGGTCATCTTTGGATATCACCATCTTCTGCTTCTTTTTTGTGTTCCAGTCCATGGCTGATTTTGTTATATCCTTATCTGGGTTTCCTGATTGTGTGGCCTATCCACTTCCATTTTCTTTTATTATTTCTGTTTTTATGCAGATTAATTTGGTCCCATAATGTCTTGTTTGAAATTTTATTTGGCCAGTATATTTGTGATATCTTTGTAAGACATCTATTTATGTAACTAAACAAACACACGTAATACACACAGTAATAAGTTTTAATAAGTAAATATTTCATCCTAAGTATCAAAGGACATCGTCAGTACAGTTAATTCAAACAATACTAGGAATAACATACAGTTAGGGCGGATGATTACAATGGAATCCCAATATGCGTGCAGTATCATGTTATAGAATTAACCCATTAAGGACTGAATTATTTTATGTCTTTAAAATTCTTACCGGCGATCAAACTGGAGTGCAAATATATTATTTTTTTATATCTCACATGTCAGATTTTTGAAATATAGCATGTGACCATATGAGCAAAATAAGAAAATGTTTATTTTTACTTACAGCTTACAAACAAATGACAAACATGCCATCATATTTTAAAATACAAAAAATACAAATTTCAACCTCCATGGACATTTAAAAACTTATGGTGTATGATATTTGACAAAACATCGCATACAAAGTCCCATCATATTTTCTACATTGTATACGTCCCAGAGATTTACAGAATTGTCCTGCGCATCTTCTCTTTTTTCCTGGCACATTTTCAACAAAATGGTCCATTCAATCATATCAAATATTAGATATCACATGACCACCAGTTTTGGTGGTCGTATGATGAAGAAACGCATCATATCTTCTGCTGTTTTTCATGGGCAATTTTTGCAGGTAGCGTATTTATTCGATTCAGTCACTAATAAATCAATAATGTCATCATCAATAAACATTTCAAATAACTCAGTTAGTGTCTTATTTCTATAGACACTGAAATCAGACACCGGAAACACTGGACTCATCTGTAGTATGTCATCATGTGAACAACTACCCACTTTCTCGCTTAGACCCAGAGGCGGCGTAGCTAGGGTGGAATGGGGGGGGGGCAGTCTTCCCCAGGCGGCACTTTAAACCTTTTTGAACTTTTGCAGTTAATTCTAAAATACAGTCTCAAGAACTCATTTGCAAATATCGTAATACTACTACTGCGAATTTTCCTCAGAATTGCTAGAAGTGTTGTGAGAGGAATTTTTCTAAATAAAATTGACTAAGAATTACCTATATTACTATGAAATAGACTTCGACAATGTCATTGACGATTTTGCTAACAGAAAAGCAAGAAAAATAACATTTTAGAATGTTGAAATTAAAGTTTTACTTCAAAAAAAATAAACATAGTATTTTAATTTATTTCCCTATACGTCGGCTTGGCTGTTTGTAGTATTTTTGGTGTGTATCGAGAGGGGCTGCAAAAGCTCTAGCTACACCACTGCTTAGACCCTTTTTCAGTTTCACTGGTTTCCTGGTCTTCATCTTCATTATCTCTATCCTCTGTATCCTGATTTCCTATTCTATGACCATCTGCTAGAACTGCTTCAGCAGTAGCTCACCTTGTAGCTGTCTTCCAGTTCCAGTTAGGTTTTTGATGGGACCACATTCATCTTCATCAGCTGAATCTTCATCCGACTCATGTACTTCTGGGGGCTCTATATATACTTCAGTGAAGTCAAGATCATCATCTTCAGGAATATCTAGTATTTCTTTCACAGATAAGCTGCAGAAATCTGCCCTCGCAGAACACAGAGTTGAAAACCAAAACCTTGGATTCATTAAAAAAAGACAAAACTTCTACATAGATCTTTATATAAACATTCATGTTTATATAAAGAAACCGCATCTTTATACAGGGTATCCCAAAATTCATGCAAGAAGTAATTTTGATAAAAAACACAGGTTTTTAATTAAAAATTGTCATTTCTTATTGATTCATAAAGTTTACAGTATCCCTATATGCATGGAATAGCACATCGGGTAAATGGCCTCCACGGCTTTGCTGGCACATACGCACTCTTTTGTCGAAATTTTCCATGACCGTTTTGCATAAATGTGGCTGGATTTCATTGATACAGCGCTCAATTTCCTCCTTCAAGGCGTGGCTGGTCGTGGGCTTGTTGGCATAAACCTTAGACTTCAAAAAATCCCAAAGAAAAAAGTCCAACGTCGTTAAGTCACATGATCTGGGCGGCCAATTCTGATCACCAAAACGGGAAATTACACAACCAGGAAATGACTCATGCAGTAATTGAATTGTTTCTCGGGCTGTATGGCATGTGGCACCGTCTTGTTGAAACCACATGTCCACATCCATATCTTGCAATTTAGGCACAAAAAACTGGATTATCATGTCGCGATAGCGAGCACCATTAACTGTTATTGCCTTACCAGCCGCATTTTCGAAGAAGAATGGACCGATGATGCCTCCAGCCCAAAATCCTCACCAAACAGTGACACGTTGTGGATGCATTTGTTTCTCAACAATCACTCGTGGCTTTTCTGAACCCCAAATGCGACAATTTTGTCGATTAACGAAGTCATCAAGGTGAAAATGAACCTCATCGCTGAAGATTATTTTGTTCGAAAAATAAGCATCCACTTGTTCCATAATCCATTCAACGAACTCTCTCTTCGCTGTATGTGGTCAGTAGGCTTCAGTTCTTGAGTCAATTGAACTTTGTAAGCATAAAGATGCAAATTTTTCCTGAGAATACGCTATACAGAGCTTCTCAAAATGCCCAATTCAAGACCACTGTGCCGAATTGATGTTCCTGGACTCTCAGCAACACTCTCACGAACTGCTTAGATGTTTTCTGTTGAAGGACGGCCAGAGTGTATAAGATCACTAATTGATCCAGTTTCCTTGAATTTTTTAATTAATCTTTTCACAGTTGATGAAGTTAAATCACTATTCCGACCATATTTTGTACGAAAATTGCGAACTGTAGCTGCCAAACCTTCATTATTTTTAAAATATTGCTCAACAATGAAAATGCGTTGTTCTTTCGTGTAGCGCTCCCTTTTTAATAATCCTGAACTGTCAGCTGTTACGCTGTCTTTTTTTTTTTCTCGTTGGCAACACTTTACCGCACAAATGGCGCTAAATTTAAATCTTGCGTGAATTTTGGGACACCCTTTATAAACATGAATGTTTATATAAAGAAAGCGCTGAAGCCCTTCACAGACCAAATCTAAACCATAATGACATTCTTCCTATTCCCCCTGACGCCTACGCCCCCCCCCCCCCCGAGTTCTGGACTGGTAGGCTGGTTCTCCTTGAATTCTGATGACTCAAATTTTGAAGACTCGAAAGGGGAGCTGCGCCCAACCGCCGAGTTCCGGACTGGTAGGCCGGTTCTCCTTGAATTCTGATGACTCGAAAGGGGGGTTTTCCCCCCGAGTTCCGAACTGGTAGGCCAGTTCTCCTTGAATTCTGATGCCTCGAAAGGGCGGTTCCTCCCCCCCCCCCCTCGGCGCCTACGGCTCCCAAACTTTAGAATTCCGGACTGGTAGGCCGGTTTTCTTGAATTCTGATGACTCAAATTTTGAAGACTCGAAAGGGGATCCGCACCCAACCGCCGAGTTCCGGACTGGTAGGCCGGTTCTCCTTGAATTCTGATGACTCGAAAGGGGGATCCTCCCCCTGTCTCCCCCCGAGTTCCGAACTGGTAGGCCAGTTCTCCTTGAATTCTGATGACTCGAATTTTGAAGACTCGAAAGGGGGGGTTCTCCCCCTGGTGCCTCCCCCCCGAGTTCTGAACTGGTAGGCCAGTTCTCCTTGAATTCTGATGCCTCGAAAGGGCGGTTCCTCCCTCCCCCCTCGGCGCCTACGGCTCCCAAACCCCAGAGTTCCGGACTGGTAGGCCTGTTTTCTTAAATTCTGATGACTCGAATTTTGAAAACTCGAAAGGGGGTCTCCCCCTGGCGCCTACGTCTTCCCCCCCGCCCCAGTTCCAGGCTGGTAAGCCGGTTATTTTTGGATCAGATGCTCGGAGTTTTCCCCCACCTTTGCGGCTAGTTGCCACTTCTTGCACTACTTGCTAAGACTTGAAAACAGCCATTTTTGTTCAATATTAGCTTTGTCTTATATATATCTATAAAAATAGTGCAACGTTTAATATTTTTCTATTTAAAAAAAAATGTGTTATTTTCCTCATATTTTTTATATAAAAATAATTACACTACCCACACCAAATTATTATTAATTACTATTATATATATATATATATATATATATATAATAGTAGTAATTAATTATATTATTTTATTTATTTATTTTTCAATAACGAAACCTGTAGTGAGTTCATAATTAAAAGAAACACGTATTAACCACAGTGAAAATTATTTAATTGTAAATATTTCATCCTAAGTATCTTAGGACATCATCAGTACAGTAGTTTAAACAATAATAGGAATAACAAACAGTTAGGGCGCATGATTACAATAGAATCTCGTTAAACTTGCGTAACGTGTTACAGAAGTAAAAAAAACAACTAATAATTATTTAACACAATTTTGTATGACTATTTCCCATACTTTAGGAATAGTAAGAACGTCGTTGCGGTTTAAATTTGGTCTGTGTAGTAGGGCTTCAGAACTTTCTTTGTATAAACGTTTATGTTTATATAAAGATCTATGTAAAAGTTTAGACTTTTCCCAATGGATCCTATGGCTTGGATTTTCAATTCCGTGTTGAGAGAGGCCAGATTTCTGTGGTTTAAAAAGACGAATGTGGTGTTAATGTTCCGAGATGCATTTCTGAACAGACCTACCTGGTCCGTTTAGAACCTGTTTGTAAGTAGTGGCAAAAATGTATTTCTTCATAATTTTTCTAAAATCATGAAGAAATACAATTTTGAAACTACTTACAAACCTATCAACCAAATTTACAACTTGTTACCTTCTCCTGAGGACAAACTCTCACCTATGTTGCCTGGCGTTTATGAGATTCCATGCTCATGCAAATTGTCTTACTTTGGACAGACAGGTAGGTCTGTTCAGAAACGCATCTCGGAACATCAAGACCACATTCGTCTTTTTAAACCGCGGAAATCTGGCCTCTCTCAACACGGAATTGAAAATCCAAGCCATAGGATCCATTGGGAAAAGTCTAAACTTTTACATAGAGCTTTATATAAACATAACGTTTATATAAAGAAATTTCTGAAGCCCTACTACACAGACCAAATTTAAACCACAACGACGTTATTACTATTCCTGAAGTATGGGAAATTGCCGTACAAAATTGTGTAAAATAATTATTATTAGATCCCACATTGTTTTAAAACCGAATAAGAAACTCAAAGATCGGAATCAAAGAATTTCATGCCAAATATAGTAACTAAAAGTATCGGCGACTACTAGCATAAGCTAAAGTATGTAGTACAAACTAGGGCAACTCGTAGCAAAGGTGGGTAAAGCTCTGATCGCTATTCTTAGTATTTCCCATAATGTAAAACACATCTCCTAGGAGATATGTGATGATATACATTATGGTGGGAGGTCACTACCCAGACCGGTTTCGATCTTTATTGAGATCTCATCAGTGAGTAGCTAGATCAAGTATAATACTAAGGGTATAGCGAAAAAAACTTATATACTCTGCTATACGAGTTGTCAAAAAGGTGCACCCATAAATTATTTAAAATAAAGAGCCAATAGGCTTCATTTCGGCGATGTAAACATTATTTAAATTAAGGGAATATTAAATTCCACATTGTTTTGTGAGATTTAATAGCCCACAAAACACAGCGTGCTTTAGCTTACGCTAGTAGTCGCCGATACCTTTATAGTTACTATATTCGGCATGAAACTTTGATTCCGATCTTTGAGTTTCTTATTCGGTTTTAAAAAAAATGTGGGATTTATTATCCCCTTAATTTAAATAATGTTTACATCGCCGAAATGAAGCCTATTGGCTCTTTATTTTAAATAATTTATGGATGCACCTTTTTGACAACTCGTATATAAGTTCTTTTCGCTATACCCTAAGTATTATACTTTTAAACTTGGTCTGGCTACTCACTGATGAGATCTCAATAAAGATCGAAACCGGTCTGGGTAGTGCTGTAGCCAATGAAGTTTAACTGAGGCTCGGCTATTGCCAATATGAGTTCGCTCTCTTAAGGTTTTTGCTCTGAGGGAGCAATTTGAGTCTCCGGGGTAGTGTTTTCCGGCACAGACTGGTGAGGGGCTTTGTCGGTGAATGCTTTTCTTCGGAATATGAGCGGTTCTGCTCGGTGGTGGTGGGTGGAAGGCTCGCTGAGTGGAGCCAACTGAGATGGATGGTCTTTTGCCCACAATTGAGTGGCCTAGGGATCGTCCAAATTTTTAGAGACGGCTTTACTTATTCATAAGATCGAAACCGGTCTGGATAGTGACCTCCCACCGTAATGTATAACATATATCTCCTAGGAGATGTGTTTTACATTATGGGAAATACTAAGAATAGTGATCAAACCTTTATCCACCTTTGCTACGAGTTGCCCTAGTTTGTACTACGTACTTTAGCTTATGCTAATAGTCGCCGATACTTTTATAGTTACTATATTCGGCATGAAACTCTTTGATTCCGATCTTTGAGTTTCTTATTCGGTTTTAAAACAATGCGGGATTTAATATCCCATTAATTTAAATGTTTACCTCGCCGAAATGAAGCCTATTGGCTCTTTATTTTAAATAATTATTATTAGTTTTTTTGTTGTTTTTTTTAACTTCTGTAAACAGAAGCCTGTGTAGTTCAGTGGATGTGGTGTTTGCACACCACGGCGCTTGGCCGCACGAAGGAAGACTTGGTTTCGAGTCTAGTCGGCGACTAGAGGAAATTTTTCTAAGCCTTTTTTCGACCGGTTCCCATGTTAGTCGATCTCTGGCACGGGCAAGCGGGTTTTTTCTCCCGGAAACTCAAGAAAATCGACCGTAGAACCCACATTATTTCAGACATTAAATATATTGTGTTAGGGTCAGGGACCACGAGATGGCGGCACATTTGAGCCGTCTCTCTTCACTGCATACCGCTTAATTAGTGATAGTCTTGGGCCATCTATCTGATTGGTACCAGTGGAGATTGAACTGCCCATTCAGTCTCCAAAAGTTAGATAGGGCTAAATGGCCTCGCCTACTCCCGTATACGGGAATAAAAAGGCGTTAACTGATTTTTTGATTTTTTTGAGAACTTCTGTAACACGTTACCCACGTTTAATGAGATTCTACTGTAATCATGCACCGTAACTGTATGTTATTCCTATTATTGTTTAAACTACTGTACTAACGATGTCCTAAGATACTTATAGGATGAAATATTTACAATTAAATAATTTTCACTGTGGTTAATACGTGTGTTTCTTTTAATTTTAAATATACTGTATATTATATTAAATATATATGATATATATATATATATATATATATATATATATATATATATATATATAATATTATATTAGGAAGGAGAATTCAAAAAATATGGCGGCTCGCATGTTAGTTTCATGTATTATTGATGGTGAATTGCAGATCTGATTGATAATGTTTTTAGCGATTTATGCTTTAGCGACGAGTATTATGTTCACATGTGTTGATCAAGCATTTTGATCACGAAAAGTTTTTGTAAGTTGCAGTTGAGTAAATACTTTAATTTCCAAATCTTTCCATCGGAAACCATCTTCTAAGCCTAATCACAGGGCATACTAAATTATATACTGTACTTGCTAGTTGATCCAATCCAGAGGATTATTGTAATAATTTGCTCGAACGCTTCATTACCATGGCAAAAACCTCTAAACGAGCCCATTTTCGAGGTTTATAATGAATTCCTCATATTGGGAAAACTGCTGAGTGGTGGCTGGCTGGGAAAGTTAAGCTTTTTGACTCATTCCCACCCTCTGCGGACGAAGCAAGTGAGGAGCTAATTACTCAGTTGCAGTCTCCCTCAGACTTTGAAGACGTACGTATGCGTAAGAAGCGCAAAACCGCTGACACAGAACCTCCCATAGATTTTGGTATGGATGAGGATACTCCCAGTTCCAATCCCTCGTCCGCCACGAAAGAGAGGGTTCCACCGATAGTCCTCCGGTAAAGAAAAGATGGACACACTTAAGGTCCACCATGATAAACTCACAGATACAGTATCTCTCGGCCAACAACACGGATGATGGTATAAAAATTCAGCCGACTACTGTGACAGACTATAAGAAACTAACCAAAGTGTTAGACTCTAGCAATATTCAATAACACAACTATTCTCTTGGTTCAGAGAAAAATCTGAAGGTGGCACTGCGGAATGTCACGGAGGATATAACTACAGATGAAATTGCGGCAGACCTCCACCACCAGGATCTGCCTCTTATTAAGATCAGCAGAATGACTAGAGCAGACAAAACCCCTATGCCTCTAGGCTTAGTTAAAATCCACAAAGCCTATAAGAATATCGATGATTTAACATCAGTCTGTGGACTCCGAATCACCCCAGAGCCACTCCGTAAAAGGGCATCTAGTGGTCAATGCCATAGATGACAAAAATTTGGCCATGCTCAAAGGCTCTGCAAGGCAGAGTACAAATGCCTGAAATGTGCTAAGACTCCCCCACCCACCCACCCACAACGCCAAGAACTACCTCGGCTAAATGTGCCAACTGTGGTGGCCCTCATCGAGCGAACGACAAGGGATGTACTTAGCACCCAAAGAACAGATGGATGGAGACAGCTAAACCGCCCTCTTCCTTTAGTTCAAGAACACTTGAGGTGACCTTCAAAGATAGTGGAAGCCAAAGGCAAATAAGAAGTTATGCTGATGTGGCCTGCACAAACAAACCAGCATCAGAACAAAATCAGCCAACAGCACCTAATCTGATCTGACAGCAGTTATTACGGCCTCTCTAGCTAACATGCTACAAGATTTCAGCCTGTCTAACCCTTGAACAACCTCCACTAAAAGATTCCTAAGGGAAACTCAGGCCATCCTCACAGCAATCATAAATTAATAATATCAAACTCATTCCAGCCTCCCTTCAGATCATTGCACGGAATGCAAACGGCTAAAGGAACAAAATTCTGGAGCTACAAGATTTCACCTACAGATACCAACCAGATATTATACTAATCAGTGAAACTCATCTTAGACCCTCAGACAGCTCCAAAATAAGGGGCTATCTCATGTACAGAAATGACAGATCCAACTACAGAGGCGGTGGCATTGCCATCTTCATTAAAAATTATATTAAGCACCATTCTGTGAACAACCCACTAACCACTAACCTTGAAATTACAGGCGTAAAAGTTTTCACCAGCTCTGCCGGCAGATTGAAAATCTATTCAACTTACAATTCACCCTTAAAAACTCTACTGCACACTGATCTAAATGCCATTTTAGGAGTTAGAGTACACATCATTATTGCTGGGGATTTAAACTCCAAACACCCTGCTTGGAATTGTAGAACCACCAACAAGAATGGCTGCACCCTTTCTAACTACATAGGATCAAACTATACTGTTGTGGCTGGACCTATCAAACCAACTCATCTCAGTACGTTTGGCACTGCTGACATCCTGGATATAGCTATCCTGCAAGACATTAAACTTCAGTACAGCCTTAAATCACTAAACGAGCTGTCATCGGATCACAACCCAATTCTACCACAACTGGGAGAACAAGAATACTTGTCTCCTCCTTCTCACTCATGCATATCGTGGGACAGATTGTCTAAAGCACTTAGGGATAAAATTGGACCTGTCCTTCACAGAAGAAGATGTGGAATCTGCAGCGACTAGCCTCACCCAATAAATTAAGTCCGCTATAACGCTTGCCACCTTCTACAAATTTGTCCCCAAGCCTGGTTGCTTGCCCGAGGATATTATGGACCTGACCAGAGAGAAGAACAGAGTTAGGAAGAAATTTCGTAACATTCGCGCACCTCAGGATAAAACCGTTCTTAATAGATTAAATGGGGCAGTGAGAGATGCCTTAAAACTCATAGAAACCAAGTTTGGGATGAAAAGTTAGCCTTATCTCACCTATTGATCACTCTATCTGGGGGTTACTGAGAAACATCAAAAATAAAAACAGATCCCCCCATAATCTCTAACCATGGCCTAGTTCACACAGATGTAGACAAGGCAGAAGCCATATTAAAGAATCTAGAAGAGCAGTGCAAACCTTCATATGAAAACTTTGATTTCAATCACTTATATAAAATCCACAGACAGGTCAGACACGTATTAAAACTCCCAGATACCAGTGCTGACCATATTGCGCCCATATCATCTGTTGAACTATATGATATTATTAAAAAACTAAAGAACAAAGCTTTTGGACCAGACGCTATCTCAAATAGGGTGATTAAACTACTACCCCGTAAAGCTGTAATGTACTTGACTATAATCATTAATGACATCTTAAGGTTTCACTATTTTCCTTCCATCTGGAAACAGGCTGATGTAATCGAAATTCATAAACTAGGTAAGGACCCGTACCTCCCCCCACAATTATTGTCCAATCCGTCTCATCTCCAATCTTGGTAAGGTTGAGAAGGTCATCCTCTCTCGACTTCAAGCCTCTGCAAACGAATTAGACATCATTCCTAAAGAGCAGTTCGGATTTCAGCAGCACCATAGTACTACCTTACAAATCCATAGAATTGCAGAATACATCACCACCAGCTTTAGCTGGCGCCAGTGCAGAGGAGCTGTTTTTCTAGACCTATCCAAAGCATTTGACAAAATATGGCATTTCTGAATGCTATACAAACTTATCTCAGCCGGTATCTCACTAAAACTGGTTCATCTAATCCAGTGTTTCTCAACCTGTGGTCCGCGACGACGGGATAGGTGGTCTCCAGGCAGACTTAAATTATATATATATATATATATATATATATATATATATATATATATAATTATCCGAACAAAACAAATTAAAATTGAATAATTAAAAATTATTGAAATCAAATGGGGACTTAAAAAACCAACAAATAGCGTTAGAATGTTCAAAGACAGAAGCTATAAATCTATATTGTTGTTCACTTCACTCCTCTTTTATTATTTGTCATTCTGCCGCTAAATTTGTAGCAGCAAAATGACAAATAATAAAAGAGGGGTGAAGTGAACAAAAATATAGTTTTATTGTCATAGACCGTATGGCAAGATTTCTTAAACCCCAAAAAGGTGCTGCCTCGGGAGGATCTTCCACCCCCCCCCCCACCCAGCTACGCCTCGGAAACTTAGTGGTCTGTAGAATTGTTTTATTGGTCCTTGGACTTAGAAAGGTTGAGAAACGCTGATCTAATCCGATCATATCTTCAGAATTGATCATTTCAAGTCAAAATCAATGGTTCTACCTCATCCCAGCACCATATCTTGGCTGGAGTGCCGCAGGGATCCCTATTGGCTCCATTACTGTTTTCTATATACAAGTCGGACATCCCGCACAATCCGATGTCTTCCATCCTGGCCCTGTATGCAGACGATACAGCAATACTAACCATCTCTCCGACCACATTTCATTACCAGAAAGCTTCAAGAAAATCTCCTAAAGTTGGAGGTTGGTTCTCCAAATGGAGATTGCAAGTCAAACCCTCCAAAAAGGCTCAGCCATTCTTTTCTCGAAAAGGCCAATATCTCCTGCAGGAGACGTATTACTATTAAATACTAAAATCCCCTGGCAGACAGAAACAAAATACCTGTGTGTAATGCTCCACAAAAAGCTAACTTTCAACCAACACATCAAGTCTATGTGTGCAAAGACATCTAAAGCTATCGCTCAGATCTATTCCCTAATAAATAGATATAGCAACTAAGTAACGGAATCAAATTGCAGCTATACCAGACAGTGGCGCACCCAGAGGGGGAGGGGAGAAGGGGACCCTGTTCCCCTCCAAAGAAACAAGGAAAAAAACACTAGAAAATTTTCTAAAAATCTTTCCCTAATTAAAATTCATTTTTTTTTTAAATTTATGTTGTGTCGTGTCTTCTATTTCTATACTGCTTATGAATTAGCGATCATTGCAGATGCTCAGTCATAGGTCGTATGCAGTGCGTAGTGTGTGTATTCTCAAATCGTCTACTCAACTCGGCCCCCCCCCTCCAAGATTAAATCCTGAGTGCGCTACTGATACCAGATGACAATTCGTCCTATCTTCACCTACGCCTCTCCAGCCTGGAGCTACACCTCTAATACAAACATTATCAAAATACAACGGGTACAGAACAAGTGCTTGAGAATGATTCTGAATGCCCCATGATATGTTAGAAACAATCAACTTCACAGAAATAATAAAAATATTCCTTATATCATCTCCTTCCTACAGTTTTTAGCAACTAAATTCTTCCATCCACTGAACTCTACATAAGTGTTTCTCAAAGTGTGGTATGCATACCCCCCGGGGGAACGTGAAAGGTCGTCAGGGGGTTCCGTGGCAATTTTCGGCTATGAATCATTAACTCATAGAATAAAATTCAATGTATCCGTGAAGTTCGAGATCGTGAAACGTTCCTATTGTATCACTGAATAAAGTACAAGACATCTGAAGGATGTGTAATATGTTTCTCAACAAAAAGTGCAATTAGAGACAACTGGGATAAAAATGGCACTAATGAATCGCATGTCCCCTCCCACATAAAATACTGTATAGTAGACTCAAGCAAAACCATATGTTGCACTGGCAGAATATGGTTTTGTTTGAGTGAACGTGTTAAAACTAAGAAATATATAGTGAATGTGTTTCAGATATTATATAAGGAATTCGGTTGAAGAGAATTAGCATTTCAACTCAACTGTCGGCTTGCCTTTGTCATTTAGTAGCGCGATCTTTTGTTAATACCGCACCAATCATATGAAAAAGATGTCTGAAGTTTGAGAAACACTGCTCTACGTAACTGGAATGCTCTCTCTCTCTCTCTCTCTCTCTCTCTCTCACACACACACATACTTCAATGAAGCAATAAAGAAATCGCGTAACTCGGAATAGAGAAAATTTCCAGAAATGAAAATAATAAAAATCTGAGTATCGGCGTATAAGACGCACCCTGTTTTTCAGAGTGCGTCTTATACGCCGGCAAACACGGTATTTCATTTTCCTCTTCGTTATTTTGAATTTGGAGTAAATTTTCTTCTAACTTCTCTCATTTCCTTACTTAAAAGCATTGTTTTGTCTCTTATCCATTGTTTCTGAACTGTGTCCTGTTTTCCTAGTATTTCTTTTTGAAGTTCATCGATTGATTTTTTTTTATATTTTGCCATTTTTTTCATTTTTTTTTCTAAATCTGAAAATTTTCCTTCACTTTGTGTTACTGTTTCATATTTGCTTTTGATTTTACGAGAAACGTTTTCTGTAATATCCTTATTTTTAAATTTATTTTGTACCAGTTTCTTTTGTTCCTTAATTTAAATATCTTTGCTAGTTTCATTTTCATCTTTGCCGCCAGTAGTATATTATTATTATTATTATTATTATTATTATTATTATTCCTGATACCTCCAAGGAGTCCGAAGACTTATCGTATATGGTGTGTGTGTGTGTGTGTGTATATGCATCTGTTCCTGTGCAGGACACACATTTTGCAAGAAGGATCTCCATGTTTTATTTATGGTTGTATGATCTATTTGGTTTTACTCTTTCCATCAGGCGAGATCCAGGTTTGTTTATGTTTATTCTTGTGTTCAAATATTGTACCTCCTATTATTAAGTTGTTAAATACGCACAAAGTTCTTGAATAATATTACATTTTCATCTCCTAGTTCTTCTTTTGCCACCACTATTTCATATCCACTGTTGCCTTTACCTGCCTTTGCAGAAATAGGATCATATCTCTTTTGAAACTTTTGTCTAACTCCTTCTCTCTATCTGTAGAAGGTCATAAAATGCCTCTTTTCCTTCCCTGTCAGCACTGTTTCTAAGGGTTCAGATGTTTATTATAGTAACATTTTTGTATCTGTTAACTGTTCTGGCAAGATAGACTGATTGGACCTGTGGTCCTTTGTCAGATTTGCAAAGAAATATTTCGATTAAGGAATATTATTGAGAACTTGGCTCCCACCAGTGAGTTTTTTTTTCTTACCTTAAAAAAATACTACTTGTTTAGTATGTTTTTTTGGAATGTTTGTTCTGAGATATTTATTTTATTTTACTGCTAGGTGGCAAACTGTAACGGGTAGGAATATTATTGAGCCTTTGGCTCACTCACTTTGGGCTTCTGGCAGTGGCTTTTAAAACACCTTTCTGCTCAGTAGGTTTTGGAACATTTGTGTTTTGCAGGATCTTGCTCTTTGTAGCCTACTCTTGGGTGGATTAGTGGGTTAGGGTGGATAGCAGCATTTGCAAAGAATTTTGCAGTCTTTTCGTATAAGAAAGTTTTCACCTCAAGAATATTGGCTTTTTGGTGAAGCAATGTGTTTCTTATGCCATGGTGCATTAAACATTAATCCTAGACACTTGTTTTGGATTATTTGTAGTTTGGTAATGTTTGAATCTGCTGTGTAAGTCCACACAGTGAGTGTTCATCAGGACTGACCTGATCATTATATATAGCAGCAGTTTAAGTTCTGTGCTTAGCTAGCTATGGTGATTTAGTAATGGATATAGCTCTCCCATTGTCCTATTTACTTTTGAGCAGACATGATCAATATGAGTTGTAAAGCAAAGCTCTTTAATTGTACCCCTAGGTATTCGCTACCGTTTGCTTAGAATTTGGTGCCAAACATAACAACTTTGTCCTCTGGGGGGGGGGGGACACGTGCCTTCTTGTGAATAGCAGTGCAGTGCTCTTGTCTGCATTAACATCAATATACCGTTTTTTAAACCATTGTTCTACACCCTCTGTCTCCAAAAAGGAACCGAACTTTTCGAAAATAGAAGAAACTAGTGGCGCCACGTGTTTGTTTGTTTTTTTTGTTGTTGTTGTCGAAAGCGGCAACCTTCATTAGTGTTGTGTCAACTGTTTATGACATTTGTTTCATTAGAAGCCGAGTTATAGTGCAAGAGTGATGACAGTGTGTTTTGACGAACGGTCGGTCGTCACGATATTCATGCCGTACGCGATGAATTCTCGCTATCAATCGCTTCAAAACTTCGAGATAAAACTCACGATTGACCGTTTGGCCAGGCAGAACGAATTCTTTGTGGATAATGCCCTTGGAATCATAAAAACAAATCAGCATACTAAGTATGCTAATTTGTTTCAGCATGCTTAGCTTCAAGCTTTAAGGGACTTTTTTTTCGGATGCCCCTCTTCTGGTGGTGTCCACTCAGCACTCTGGTGGTTTGTTTTGTCATACTCAAATCACCACGTTTTATCACCAGCAACGATCGTTTCAAGGAATTTTGAAACTACATTTTCCTTACGAGCGGTTTTGATGAGGTCCTTGCAGTGTTCAATTCGATACATTTTTTGGTCGTCGGTCAATTTGTGGGGAACAAATCGCGAATTCAGTTTATGAAGACCCAAACTCTCGGTCAAAATGTTGTGCATAGTTTATTTTGGAATACCCATTTCATCTTCAATCAATCTCGAGAACGATTTCGGGTTTTCTTTGATGAAATCACACTCTTTTTGGATGTTAACTTTGCTCAGTTTTTGGACGGCCAGCTATTCGCCGTCCTCAGGCGTCTCACGACCACTTTGAAATCGCTTAAACCACTCGTAAACTTGAGTACGGGATAAGCATTCATCATCGTATGCTTTTTGAAGCATTTTGAAGATTTGATTAGTTTAACACAAAAGCTAATCGCAGCTCTGCTTGAAACTCATTTTCCGACCGTTCGTCAAAACACGCTGTCACTCTTGGCAATATAACTCGGCTTCTAATGAAACAAATGTCATAAACAGTTGACACAACACTAATGAAGGTTGCCGCTTTCGACAAAAAAAAGGTACAACAGGTGGCGCCACTAGTTTCTTCTATTTTCGAAAAGTTTGTTTTCTTTTTGGACAGAGAGTGTAGTACTCAGACTGCTGCGGTATCATCTACCTATGGGGTTGAGTTCGTTGCTTTATTCAGTATGATCTGGCCTATGATTGTCGGAATTAGGAAAACATGGCTATCAGGATCAGAGTAACTTGGATCAAGTGTAATGGGTGTACTGTTTTTAGAAATGACAAGAAATAGGCGAAGAGGGGAGGAGGGGGGAGTACTGACCAGATGACTTAAGTCCAGTTAGGTTAGAACACAAGAAGACAATGATGGTAACAATGCCCCATGTAGTGATGAGGCTATCTTGTATGAGGCGGAAGCTAACAGAATGAAATGTATGGTGTGGTGTTGCTACAGACCTTGCATCTCAGTTGCAGAGGACGAAGAAATGCATAGCTAATTCCTTATGGGTACTAAACGAGTGATAATTATAGGGTGACTTTAATTATCCAAACATTGATTGGGTTGAAGAGAAATCTCATTAGAATGAAGAGGAATTTATTGAATTGTTGCAAGACAGCTTTCTCAAGCAGCATATGGAAGAAGGAACTCGAGGTCGAAGAGTTAAATTTGTTCATATTGTTCATATAGATTTGTTCAGAAGAGGTCTCTGTTAAGAATATGACTGTTTTACCACTAGTTGATGACAGTGATCATCCGTGCTTTCTTGGAAAGTATCTAATTGATGTTCCCATTAGAACAGATTACATGTGGAACTACAAAGCTGGAAATTATGACTTAAGAGAATATTACCTTGGGTCCAATGGTATCAGTTACTAAATGGAGAAAAATGTCAGCAATGCATGGAAATCTTTGAAAAAGTGCTTAAATGAGGTATCTGAATGTATTCCTACTGTTCGAAGAATAAATTGGTGGGAAGTGAAATGAATATGAAAGAAGATGGTGTGGGAAGAATATCGCGAGAGGAATATATAAAAAGTGCAGGCCAAAAAAAGTAATGAGTATTGTGCAGAAAGCTAAATCGGAATTGGCTATGCATCCTAAAGGCAATCCAAATGAATTTTATCATTATGCCACAAGCAAAAGAAAGAACGAATGTGGAAGAATAACTTTACTGAATGCGGCGGTTACACTACTGTCAGAAGCTCATGAGATTGTTGATTAATGATTGTTCACTTTTGCTGAGATATATCAACTAGTTCAACTAGTTGTGTGTAACATGATGCACAGTGCTGCTATTGCTACATTGGATGAAGAGCCGTTGCATAACCTTGAAATATTCACTACATACCCCCGCCCTTGTACAAATTCCTTTGTACAAGGGGGGGTATGTAGTGAATTCCATGCATTCCTTCCATTTCTGAGCTGAGATTCAAGCTATACAAACATGTAAAAGGGACAGCCAATTCATTTGAACATTCCTGATATTCCATCTGTCCTTATTGACAAATGTTGTGTGTTGTGACTAGTAGTGTGTAACATGATGCACAGTGCTGCTATTGCTACATTGGATAAGCATTTGTCAATAAGGACAGATGGAATATCAGTACGTTTGCTAAAGGAATGTTCAAATGAATTGGCTATCCCTTTTACATGTTTGTATAGCTTAAGTCTCAGCTCAGAAATGGAAGGAATGCATGGTAGTTCTTTTGTACAAGGGGGGGGGGGGCAAAAAACGATGTGTCTAACTACCGACCTTTCAGTAGCTGGTATGTAGTGAATATTTTAGAGAAGTCGTTAAGAACTTGCATACAGAAATGGGTAAGCAAACAAGTTACACTCTGCAATGAGCAGCATGTGTTTGTTATAACAAATCTATTATAACAATGGTTATGGCTGTGTTGGATTTTGTTAAGGCATTTGATAGGATGCCACATGAAAGTTGAAAGAAGCAAATCTTTAACACTTGAGAATTTAACCCACTTTTTTCCCTTCACATTTTCAATAGCTTCATATTTTCATCAATATATTAAGGTATAGTTAAAAAGAATGCATACATTGTCGTCCTAAAATTTAAAAACATCGTGTTAGGATAATAATTAACTTCACTATCATTAAAGGCTGAAGGAAGAAACAATGTTCATGTATTCAAAAAGTTTGGACTAAATTTTTCATGTAAGAGTTACGGATAAAGCGGCTCTACTTCCCCCCCTTAGAGAATAAAAACATTATGGGATCTATTTTATTTCTTATTTGTTATTTATTTTTTAATTCTAGTTTGCAATTTTTCCACCAATGTAGTAAACTGCTGCTAATCTTTTCCCCCCAAAATGTATAACCTTACATTTTGCCAGATTAAATTGACATCCATTCTCCTTAGCCCAGACCTTCAATCTATCCAAATCATCCTGCAAAATTTTGACATTATCTGCATTCGTTATTGCCCTATCCAACTTTGCATTATCTGCAAACAAATGAACTGTTCCTCTCAGATCCTTTCCTATATCATTAATGAACAAATTAAACAGCAGTGGTCCAAGAACAGATCCTTGTGGCACACCACTAGTCACAGGCCGTCTTGCAGACTCTACTCCTGAATAAACCACTCTCTGCTGTCCCTCTGCCAACCACCCCTCCTATCCATCTCACCAACCCTATATTCATCCCCATTTGCTCTAGTTTACTGATTAGAGTTCCATGTGGTATCCTGTCAAAGGCCTTGGCAAGGTCCAGTAGAATCACTGTAAACCCATTACCCTTATCCAGTTCAGTCGTCACTGTGTTATAATACGTGAGCAAATTACTGAGGCATGACCTACTCTTCACAAAACCATGCTGTCCCCGATACAATATCCCATTTTCATCTATCCAATCTTGTATTTTCCTCTTGACTATTTTCTTCAAGACCTTGATAACGATTACTGTTATGCTGAATGGCCGGTAATTTTCAACAGCAGCCTTGGAACCACCTTTATGCAGCAATGAACAATTTTCTCCTCTTTCCACCCCCTTGGGACTGACCCAGACCAGAGGCTCAAATTAAACAAAATGGTCAAGGGCACTGACAATTCTTTAGCCGCTTCACGTACGACACGAGCTGGTATACCATCCAATCCCACAGATGTATTGACATTGAGGTTCTGTAATAGACTATTTACCTCTACTTCATTCATCACAATTCCATATAAACTGTTGGTTCTTTCATTCCTGCAATGTCACCACCTGGATGATATAATCTTGTAAAGTGCTCGCTCAGTAATTCCACTATATCGACTGATTCGGTTACCTCCCTACCCTCAGCATTTTTTAAAATCATTCTGCCACGAACAATTTTTCTTTTACTTGCAACATATTGAAAAAACTGTTTGGGATTCTCTTTAGCCTGCATGGCCAATTTTCTTTCATAATCCGCTTTTGCTTTTTTTACCACCGTTGTTACCTTCCTGGCCTGAGCTTTTTACTGTGCCTGCATCTGCTGGTCACATTTCTCCTTAAATTCCCTTCACAATTGTTTCTTTTTTTTGCAGATCAAGCTTAATAGTGTTATTCATCCATTTAACCCCTACTTGATTTATTATTCGGACTCTTGGTATACAGTCAACCATTGCCTCCTGCAAACAGTTCTTAACCACCTCCCATGCACTATCAACATCCAGCCCTTGCAGTTTTGCATGCCATGGCACTGAGCCAAGCACACTCCTAAGCTTATCATACTTACCAGCCCGGTAATTCCACATGTACCCTGTCTTAATTGTAAATTCCACTCCTTTAGCCACCTCCCAAGTCATGACCTTATGATTACTCTCACCAATTGGTGGCAACATGGTAATGGTCGTTACAGCCACATTCTCAGATGCAATTACTAGGTCAAGCACTCTCTTCCCCCTAGTATTTTCCACTACATGCTGTTGCAGATAGTTGTCCCTTATTAACTGCATAAAATCCAATTCCTTCCTCCCATGTGCCCTCTCCTCCTTCCAATCAATGTTTCCATAATTGCAGTCACCCATAATAATTACCATCCTTCCACTCATTTCTTCTATTTGCCTATGCATACTATCCTCACCATCTATTCCATCACCTGGTCTATAGCAGCACCCAATTGTATATTTTGTTCTGCTAGACTCTATCTTACACCAAATAGCCTCAAATGTGCTCTTTTCTCTATCCTAACATAATCATGCTTTCTCCTACTTGCCACATAACAATAAACATTTGATATCTCCTTTGGCCAACTCAGCTGATTTATTTTATAATCTGATTTTGCCTTCCTTACTATGCTTCTAACCTTCTAATCTTGTCTGACCCTTGTATTGATCTTGAGCTTACTATTCACCTTTATCCTTTCTTCCACAACAGTTTGTTTCTTTATAGCTAATTCTTAATAATGCTACGCATCCATTTAATTCCTACATGATTCATAGAACCTGGGTATACAGTCGGATATTACTTTCTCCAGATTCACATTGACTCTTTCCATGAACTGTGAACATCCTTCCCTTGGAGATCTTTATGCCATGGTACTGTGTCAGGCTGCCTTTTAAGTTTGCATAGTCACTTTCTTTTCAGTTCTGCATATACCCTTTTTTAATTATACCTCTTCTTAATTCCCACGTTTTGCTACCTTCTAAGTCAAGGTCACGCGATTACTCTTCCCCAGTGGGATGTAATTTCGCTATCTTGGTTATCGATCTTTTGATCCTATATCCAGATTAAACAGCTTCTTAACCCCTATGGCTTCATTACGTGCTGCTTCAAGTAAAATTATTGTTATATGGACAATTCCATGGAGTCCAAAGACTCATCAAGGGGGAGGGTGACTATAGCACTGCCCAACATTCACTCAATATCTACCATACTTTGCTTTGAACCCACTCACAGTCATGGCACCCACAATAAATTCTTGCACACTTTTCCACTCATTCACTACACTCTAAGCAAAAAATCTTGTCCTGATACCACTGCTATACTCTTTCTCAACTTCCAAGAATGGTTTCTAGTTCTCCCACCAACTCATATGTTCTGCAAAAACTTCATCTACTCCCTATACGTTAATAAAAAGGCGTTAACTGATAATATAAATAATAATTTAGTATATGGGTATCTCCATGGAGTCAGTGGACTCATCGCTGGAGACCTAAGCTATCCTCACAATATCTATCATACCTCTTCTTGAACTCATTGATGAACGAAGCAGTGACAACTGAATCAGGTAATGCATACCATTCATTCGCCACTCTCCAATCGAAAAATCTAGTGTTAACATCCTTGTTAAGTGCACTTTTAATTTCCAGGTTATGACCTCTTGTTCTTCCACCACTCCCACTGCTGAAATATTCCCTTGCATAAATGTTATAAAACCTAACTTAAATATTTCTATCATATCCCCTTTTTTCTGCCTATCAACCAACTTCTGTAATTCACAAACTCTCAATCCATCAATGTATAGAGCATTTCTTACTCACCAACTTGGTCACTTGACTCTGAATCTTTTCTACTACTTTTTCATATACAAGGAATTCAAGCGACCAGGCCTGAGCACAGTAATCCAGATGAGGATGTATCAATGCCTTATAAAGAGGAATGATAATTTCATTTTATCTGCATATCAATGTGTTCTTTATTAAGCACATAATCTTATAACTTATCTTGGACACCTTACCAATATGCCATATGAACTTCAACTCTCTATCCACCAACCCCCCTGCCTCCAAGTCCCTAGCCTCATCAATCCCTTGGAGCACTGTTTCATCAATGTGATACACAGCTTATAATCTTTTAATCCAAAAATATATGACTTTACACTTTTCTACATTGAATTATATCCATTATCTTTTGCCTATTTTGCCAGCTTCTTTAAATCATTCCGGAAGCTCTTTTCATCAGCTAGATTAATTATTGCACTGCCCAACTTTGCATCATCAGCAAAACAACTGAATATCTCTGGTTAAGTCATTCCTTATATCATTTATGTACAAATTAAACAATAATGGTACAAGCACAGAGCCCCTTGCTGCACATCAGTGGTTACCTCCTGCATCCTGGCCTTTTCCCCCATACACTACGTTTGGGTATCTGTCTGTCCATGAGCCATCCTATTTGTTCTAATTTGCTTATCAGTAGTCCATGGGGGGGTATCCTGCCTAAAGCCTCAGCAAAATCCATAAATATCACTGTATAGCCATTCCCCTTGCCCAACTAAGCTCTCGATTATTAAAAGTTAATAAATTACTAAGACAAGACCTACTTTTAAGAAAACCATGTTGGCTTCCATAGAGTATCATATTCTTATCTACCCATTCCCGATTTCTGTCTTTAACCAACTTTTCCAATACTTTTATTGGAAAATTTTTTAACCAACTTTTCCACCATTCCTGAGATGGTAAATGGTCTATAATTTTCTACCTCAGTTCTGGAGTCTCTTCTATGCAAAGGAACTATTTTACCTTTCTTCTACTTCTACTCCCTAGGGACCCTACCAGAGCACATACATAAGTTAAATAACCAAGAAAGAAGCAATGACAATTCCTTTGCGAATTCGCATAATACCGGATCTAATATCTCATCCATAACTACAGAAGTATTTGCATTTAAATTCAGCAATATCCTAAGTACCTCTGATTCAGTAACTTCAAATGTCATATCAGTTATTGCTATATAACACACAGAAATATCCTCACTCGAGTGATAGACATTTGAAAAGTGGTCATTCAGTAACTCTACTATTGTATCTGATTCAATCACTTCGCTACCATCAGTGCCCACTAAAGTAATCCTTCCAAAGTCATTCTTCATTTTACTTGCAAAGTAGCGAAAGAATTCTTTGGGCTTTCCTTTGTGCTGCTCATGAATGTGTGGATCACCTTTCTCCTTGTAAAAACTTCCATAATATTTTCGCAGATCACGCCTAATGCTACTATCGCCTACTTTATTTATCTTCCTGACCATGGAAAAACATGGCGTAGGCGCTTGGATTATTTGCTGTACCAACTCCGTATGAACAAAAATAATGCTGAACAATAAATGTCTTTTTTCCCAACGTCAACACGACTGCTACAGCTAAATGTAATAGAGTAGACTCTATGTTTTCTATTAATGTGCATGCAGTCGAATGGCATATCTCATAGCGCATGTACATGAGGAAGTGGGTGTCAAAGTTCCGTACTTTTCTTTTTTTTTTTTTTTGAACACTGTATACTTGATTACAAGGGCATGCAATAAATTACCTGTTATTAAAACCATATTTTCAGTAAAAACTGATATCCTTTGAATTGTTTGCTACTTATAATAATAAAAAAAAATCAGCTAACGCCTTTTTATTCCCGTATACGGGGAGTAGGCGAGGCCATTTAGCCCTATCTCGAAAAGCGAGATTATTAACTCTAGATTTACACATAAAATAAAAATAAATCAGCTAACGCCTTTTATTCCCTTATAGGTAGACTATACAACAGAAATACAACACCACATATTATACAACTATACAACAGAAATTAATGGATTTAAAGGAATCTCTGAATTTAAATAAAAATAAATATATGAATGTGTAAACTTAGATCTCGAAAAGCGAGATTATTAACTCTAAGTTTACTCATAGAATAAAAATAAATCAGCTAACGCCTTTTATTTCCTTATAGGGAGTAGAAGGCGTTAGCTGATTTATTTTTATTTTATGTATAAACTTAGAGTTAATAATCTCGCGTTTCGAGATCTAATTTTATACATTCATATATTTATTTTTATTTAAATTCATAGATTCCTTTGAATCCATTAATTTCTGTTGTATAGTACCAACGCAAGTTGGCAGCACAGTCGTAGTTATTGGATTTTGATGTGTGTGTGTGTATCTCCTTTATTCCTTAAATATTCCTTTAAGTTGCTTGATTGTACTTTGGTTCATTATGAAATTAAAGCTGTTACATCACCGTATTTCCTAAAAAAGAGAGAGAGATAATTATAGTTTTTTGATTTTATTAGATGTGAGAGTAGAACTTGGGTGCACTTCGTGAATAACTACTTCAAGTTGTTAATATGGCAGAAGGTGGCAATGCGGAAGATCGAGATGTTCGAAGCAATAAGGAGCAAAGTGCCGAGATTTCTTCATCGACAGATTACAGTGGATCTGATTTCATTGGTAATCATAAAGAAACAAATAGTGAACCTTCTCCTGCTGCAACCCCAATTCGTTACAGAACGTCTTCTGAATATGCAGCTGCTGTTAATCAGTGGCTGTGGCAATGTTATTACTGGCAGTGCTTTTCAACCTCACTCCCTTATGTGATGATGCAGACATGGTGCCAAAATCAGGCGGCTACCGTCGGAACAACTGACTTGAACCGGAATTTTCCAAATACTTATTTTCCAAATCAGAATTTGTTTGCTCCCTTTCCTGGAGTGTTACCTCGACAAAATCAGGGGCAGAATGGATCAGTTTCAGCCTCTCAACAACACGGTATGCCGCCTGTAAGATTCCAGTAAATTTAATTTTATTATTTATTGTTTTGATATCGGGAGCTGTTAACATTCCGAAAAATAGCATTCCAGCTGTGTCAGTGAATTGTAATTTAAATATAACAAATAAGATGAAGCAATGTTGTTTCTTCATATTTCTCATGTCATCCCCCCCCCCCCCTTTTCTGTTTTATTCTGTGAAGCTCAGTTCATCCTCATAGAATCAGGAGGTCTCCATCTTGCATAACATAAAGCAGCCAGAAAATACATGCAATTTAAATTTGTAGACATAATATTGTACATATAGCAGGAGACATGGTACTGAAAAGATTACGTACATTAAGCGATTCTATTACTCATTGTCTTTTGTACTGCATATAATTTCATGCCCCTCTATCTGCTGACTTTTTTTTTTTTTTTTGTAAGGAATTATTCTTACAACCAAATTTACATTGTCATCTTTTACTAAAAGTCACTTCATCATGTCATACAGACTCATTTTTTGCTGCATGTTTACTAGAGATATTTTCATGGACCTTGCTTGATTGGATGGATATGAGTATTTCCATCATGTGCTAAAACTTGGAATATGTGCAGTGCCCAACCAAACCTTACTAAATCAACATTGTTTTTTTTTTCCTCTTCAGATAGTGCTTGCAGTTTTCATTTTATTTCTTTCTGATATATAGATTAAAAGGTATAGCATTCATGTGTAATATTTTAGTAGAATTTTGCTTGAAGTTGGGTGAATTTTCTCAAGCTTTCAAAACATTTTTGATTTCCTGTGAAGAATGTTGTTATATCTGATATCAAAATAGGCTTCTAAGAATTAACGCTTATTCATCTTTCTCAAAAAAAAATAAATAAAAACATAACAAAAATAATAATTTTATTGAATATTAACAGCTTTTATCTGATACATTTGCTTTGCAATTTTGAATTGTCAGTAATCGCATGGCTTGTTTATTCATTTGGTTCTAAGAGCATATCCCTCCAGATTATACTTTTTCATTAGCAAGAAAACGTACTTCTCTATAAACTATGAAGTAAGTAAGTGCCTCTTGATTTTTAGAAATGAGAATGGGGCAGTTATCTCAGTTTCAGTGAAGTGTTGACAGTCATTGTTGGTTCTGTAATTGGTACATTTTCATTATAATTGTTACTGAGATGGAATAGGTTTCTTGTAGGATATTGTGCAAAAATTATATAATGTGGTATAAAAATTCCATATTATATAATAATATGGAATCTGAGGTCCATATAAAATGGTCCTCAGATAAAATTATTTTTTAATAAGTTATTATTAATTTAGTATAATGTCAATATTTCATTATTTAAAAAAAAAGCACTACTAAATGCTTGTTGAATAGATATAGTGTAAAATTTATTATTATAATGTTAATTTTGAAGATTTTTCTTTAAAATTCAATAGTTATGTAATTGAAATTAAAAGATAAATGGCATCTGATACCATTTGTCTTAACTGTTTAATTTATTATAGGTTAGTAGAATAGTCTGGCATATTAAAAATGTCAGGATCTTGTCCATACCTTGCCAAGATTATGTACATTAAGAAAATCTATTATTCTCTTTTTTACTATATATACATTTCAATCCATATTCCAATACAAGACAGTGTTCAAACCAGTTTTAACTTATGGATCTGAGAGCTGGGTCAGAAGTAAAACACTTGACCAAAGACTAGAGACCGCAGATATGAGAGTCCTGAGAAAGATTAGAGGCATGAACAGATGGCATCAATGGCAATATCATATTAAAAACGAGTATATTAGGAAAGAACTTGATATTGTCAGCATCCAGGAATGTGTTAGCAGAGCTAATCTCAGGTGGTATGGTCACTTAAACAGAATGGGCGAGGAAAGATTAGCAAAAACAAGTGTTCTCTGCAGATTGGCAGCAAAACGACCCAGAGGAAGACCAAGATATAGGTGGATTGATATGGTATAAAGTGCCTTAGATGATAGAAATATAAGATCTGATAATGTTGGAGTCTTGACAAGTAACAGACTGATTTGGAGGAAAATTGTAGATAGGAAGTTAGTAATGATGTAAATTTTTCATGTAGTACTATCATATCCTGTACACCCCTTGAGGGTACATGTTAGGAATTTGATGATTTCATTTCAATCCATGTCCCTATTTTGCTCACCCTTAGCTGACCATTTTGGCAGTAGATGTCAATTAGTTATTTACCATTAATGAAGTGGAGAAACCCATTTTTACATACATACTTCCTCCCTCACTAATTCTCTAGTCACCTTCATGAATTGATTTTTTTTGTTATCTTATTATAACCAAAATAGAAGCATCAATATCAATGAAATCTTGTAGAATTATATAATCATTTCAGGTAGATCATAAGTGACAAACTGGAATGGCATGCTTGTCTGAATTTCCCAGTAGAAATTTGAACTCTTCTCTCTGCAATCATGACATCACTAATTGTAAACAGTTTCTGTTAATTTATTTTTAATCGTATTGATAAGAACACAGACTTATAAGAAAATAATTACTATTTATTAACTTATTTGCTAATATTTCACTGGTATTATATCCAGCATCTTCAGAGCACAAAAACAGTTTGTCACAGTATGCAAAACAACAACAATCTGATATAACAATGGGACTAGTTTAAACATTTGCAACAGACAACACAGAGACTGAAGTCCTAATTAGGCACCATATATGTTGGGAGAGGGAAAAAAAAGAGAGAGAGAGAGAGTGTATTAATTAGGTCTTAAGATGACTCTCTCCCAAATTTACCAACTTTTTGATAAATTTATACAGCTATACTTGTTGAGGTTTGGAGTATGTTTCAAGGCTTTTGTTGATTCCAGAAAGAATCTCTCTCTCTCTGACTTATAATGACTTCTGTGTAGCACTTTTGATTTTTTTCCAATTGAACCTATGTGCAAGGGTATCTTAGGCATGGTGTATTAGACCCAACTTGCCATAACGACAGTGCCGGATGTATTTTTAATGTAAATTAACTGGAGTGCCCCTCTTCTCAACAGCAAAAAGTATTTTTGGGATGGAAGAGTTTTTGTTTGCCATCTCAAATGTAACAACAGTATTTTAGGGTTGGACAGATTTGGGATTTGTCTAGGATTAACATTTGCTAGATGAGAAGTTAAATGAAGAGTACTCAATATTCTTGGAGGTAGAGGATGCTGTGGATGTGATTCACTGGTAACAGGAAAAAAATCCTGATCTGGGTATGTGAGGAGAAGTGATATGAAATCTGCTAAAAAAAAGAAGTCATAACACTACAAGTGTTTAAGGCATTGGTCTTGGATTATCATGAAACTTGGAATGGTTCAGTATTGTAAGGGTTGTCAAATGACGGTATGAAGTATACTCTCAATAGCAAAACAGTGGATAGGATTCGAGATTGGTGAGAGGATTATTTTATGAATAGGGGAAGAAAGTAGCCAGAGATAGAGTCCTGGATAGTCTTCAGCATTGGTAGGAAAAACGAATAAGAGGAAGCTGCTCACAACAAAGTGAATGGCCAGAGAAGAAACTTTAACTTAGTTACACAGGATTTAAGACAGACCATAAGATGGCAGCGTACTAAGGCGCTTTCTCTTCCAGATCTGATCATATGCTTTGGAAATTTGAAGAGTAATTACATGATTTTTTCCCAACCTTTTCATGGCTTGTGTTTAGTAGTCTGCTGCAGATCGAGAGAATTCATACTCTGATCACTGCAAAGAAAGCTTTTAAAAAAAATGACAAAAATTTGAAAACCAGATGGGCCCATGTAACTCTCAATGACCATATTTATTATTTTATCACTTTAGCTATCATAATGCTATTTTCTCTTGAAATGGAGTGAATTGTAAAAAAAAAAAAAAAAAAAAAAATCTGATTCAGATATTAAAAATTTAGCATATCATGTACCTGTACATAAATGTTAATTTTTTTCTTTTTAAGCATTTGTTCATTTATTTTTTTACTTCTGTTGGAACTGTCACATTGCATATGACTCATGATCCTAAAAAAACTGTCTTGATAGGCAGATGTACTAAAATACACTGAAAGATGTACCAAAAAAATTGCAATTTTCTTCATTTTCAAAAGACTGTTGAGGCTAAAGGGATAAAAATAACAGAATGGACCAATTTTGGCCATACATATTCTCCACCACACACACACACACACACCAATGAAACAAAAAAAAATCAGACTTGT
Source organism: Typopeltis vanoorti (assembly GCF_054136105.1). Taxonomy (NCBI): domain Eukaryota; kingdom Metazoa; phylum Arthropoda; class Arachnida; order Uropygi; family Thelyphonidae; genus Typopeltis; species Typopeltis vanoorti. Next base: position 72,926,610 of record NC_143552.1, on the reverse strand, counting down.
GGATTCAACCATGGTCAAACAGGGTAGAGCAAAATGGGGAAACGAGCATATGACTACCACTTAAAAAAAAATTAGTTTGTTTGAAAATGCACATAAGAAATAAAAAAACACACCCTAAGATTATAATGGCAATAAAAAAAAAAAAAAATCGGAAATTGGACAATCTGGAAGTGAGCTGTGATTTATTTTAAAACCCTCCAAAATTGCAAAAATTCTGTGGATTCACTAAATGAAAATGGTCACCTAGCTCAGATGGTTTCGATGATGCCCTTTGCTTAATCCCTCTAGGATGGATAGAACCTTTATCAGGGCTCTTGATGATGAGTTAGCTGATGTCATACAGAGGCAGCAGGTTTTTTCCTCTCAGAAACTGTGTGAATGTGGAGGTTCATCCTGTAAAACAGGCAGACTGACCAAAAGAACACCCACAATTTACAGCTTTTTAATACACTGTGCAGATAGGATTAACCTACCTTCTCAGAGCACTAATTAGGTTTCCAAGAAGCCAAGTGACAGACCATTGAGCCTAACATATAAGGGGAAAATGTACTGTAATTAATAGGATGCTGGCAGGGAGGAGGGATTCCTTCCATATAAAGAAAAGGGGAACAGAAATAACTTACTTTAATCAAAATTGAAAATTATATAGCTTGAGCGCTCTGATTTCATTTGGAATGAACCCAAAGTAGTCTTTCATTCAGTGAGAGGAGACAGGAACATAATACATAACAGAAGAAATTTAGTTGACTATTACTCTTAAAATTCATGAATGATCTTTAGACCTGGAGTTCTAGTTTTGGAAATACTAGAAAGTACTAGTGCTTGGGAAGTACTAGTTTTGGAGAGGAAGAACTTAGGCAGCAAGTTAAGAACTCAATGGAGAACATTCATCTTTAGCACTACCAGTTTGTAGGCTGTTACATGTTTTAATAATGGCCCGGACTGTTAGAGTATTTCTGAATTGTCTGTTCACTAGGTGAAATATATACAATTAAAGAAGAGGTGCTAATTGTCCTAATGGCTTATCTTGGGAGTATCCTGGACATGTTTTGAGTTGTCATTATGATGGCTGACTGGAGTCTGGTGATATACAATGGAGCAATGGTAAAGAATCTGGGGCTATGATGCTTCCAGGATATGTATGGTTTCCCAAAGTACATAAAAATGGCATTTCACTCTACACTATTATAAGTGATACAGACAATCCTTCAAGGGCATAATGGGTCTTCCCTCCACTCGTACATTAAGAACACAGTACTTTATTAACATAAGTTCTCACACTCAACATGGAAGATATCTTAGTTTTGATGCAATGACAGTCTTCTGAAATAAATTTTTTTACTGTGTAAGGAAGGTGCACGTGATCTCTCTGCTTTCTCCCCAATAGCAGATTTTTACATGTAGTCTTTTGAACAAGAAGCTCTAGATTTTCCTTCCCTTTAAAATCAAAAAGTATGGTTCAGATGTGCCATCATCTGGTCACATGCTGTTCAAACTATGAGTTTGTTGTTTGTTCGAACTACTTGCACAAATAAACAACATAAATATTTCATAGTTTAACTTGGAAAGCAAAGTTTTCTCAAACTTTGTGGTTACATGCTTTCCATCGGGTGATCTTGTCTTTTCTATTTATTGAAAACACACACACACAGAATTTGTTGTAGACTCCTACCATCTGTGAACATGCTTCAGTGAACAAGCCCTTAAAAATAAACTCAGTCATCATAAAAATTCTACATAATAAATTATCCAAGAAAAAGTAATTGACAGCTTTAAATGGGATTGCCAATGGCCATCCTATACAGTAAAGGGATGACCAGAGAAAATTGAGATAGTACTTTCAGAGTACACTCCATGAGTAATTCCCCTTGAAACCTAAGAACTTCTTCAGTTTTTTGAAAGATCCTCTTCCCCATTAGCCCATCCCAGAGGTCTTCATGGTAAAACAGGGAGATGAAGAACACACAATGCACATCAGATATCTACACTGAGGAAAATCAAGTTTCTTGGATCATGTTATGATCCAAGAGACCTGATTTTACAGTTACACTAACCACAGGATTGATTGGCAGAGAATACTCAATGTCAAGTTATGGTACAATAGGAAGTTCAAGGAAGCATATAAGGTCATTATCTATTTTTCCCATCTTAATCAATATGGCCTTGAGATTTCAAGAATTTGGTCAGCTATTATTTGATCTCTAGTGTTTGTTACAGATATTGGTATTTTTTAAAAAAGGAGTAACAGTGTAAATGATATAAGGCCTTCAAAAAAAAATGCTGTTGGCATCATCAGGGTTCAATTGGGGTCTCCCCCCTCATTGTTTGGGCCCCTTAAATTGGCCTTAATTCTTGGACCCCCCCCCCATCTAGAGCCTTCTGTGCCTGTACATAATTACAGCCCTGAGTTCGATAGATAAAGATAAGTGCATGTGAGCACTACATGAATAAGTGAGAGTGAAGTAAGTGAAGAAATACAGCTAAGCCTAAAGTTTCAGTGGCCAGGAGCACCCATTCAGATACAGATGGACCTGAATGGGCATTCTTTGCTATTGGGCTAATCATTCAAGAATAAACATTTCCCAAATGATAGGCAGTTTTGTACTTCCAAATTTATTGAATTTAAGATGTTTTTTAAGGCAGAGGTGAATTCAAGGAACTGTCTCACAAATATAAATTAACCAAACACTTAGCCATAATGCTCTATCAGAGAGTGCTTTAATTAAGTGCAACACCTCTTCTCACACAAAGAACTCTGTGTAGTTTGTCTAATATTAAAAACATCACCCTCCATGGTACTGCTATTATAGTCTGTTTTGATCACTCTTTCTCAAGACATCGTTCACCTATTCCAGGCTAAATTTCCTCCTTGATATCTCAGCCCTGTTTCAGTTCACCTAATGCTTGGATAGTTTCATTTTGTAAGGAAAAAATCTACACACAAATAGAAGATGCTGCCATAGGCTTTCCACTGTCTCCCCCTCCCCACCCCCATGCTAAGTACTTTATGGAGACCTTTTGAAAAGAAAACTCTAAACACTACTCCACACAGTCCTACTGTTTGGCTACACTTCATAGATGATGCGATCTCCATTCAGTCATGTGACCGTGACATGCTATACACTTTTATTAACATATTTGAAACATATTGTTAACATCCTAGGACTCGATTTCTTTACAAAAAAAAACACCACCCTTGTTTATGTGGCCAGCCTAATGGATCACACACACAGGCAGATACAATCACCCTGCCTACAGTATGCCATTATAAAAACTTGTTGACAGCAAAATTGATTTGTTCTGATAATTCCCTCACTATTGATCACTTACACAATACCCTCTTAGTCAATGGCTACAGTTCCTACCAGATCAAAACAAAATATTAACACCCATATCCACACACTGCTCTCTAAACATACTGTGGTAAATCCATCACCATTCTGCATATTCATTCCACCTGAGAGACACAAAATCCTGAAGAAATACAATCCAGTAACTACTTTCAGAGTCAATACAATGAAGCAGTATCACTTATCTACAAGACCAGCTGTAACTTTCTGGACTTGCCTAGTGCCTTTCAAGTATCTTGCAGCTGTAATATGCTCTACTATGACCAAATAGAACATCCAATTTCCAAAGTATTACTTACATACGAAGTATTAAGCATTAATTACATACACAAGTATTACTTCTGGTACCACCATTAGAGTCGCTCGGTATTTGTAAACCATGCCTTGGGTACCATTACAGACTGGAAGAAGGCTACCCTGCTTCATAGAAGCTAGTCTAAGTATGAAACTCTTCCTTAAATTATTATTATATTGGTATTAATAATAATAATTATATAAGGAGGTAGCAGGATTTTACCTGGTACCTGATTCTATCATCCAGTCATCTATTTGTTTAGCATTTACTCCGTAAAACCCTTTAGTAAAATATGTTTCTATGATATCTCATTTTCTGCTTATCAGCTAAACTTTGTAGCCCAACCTCCAGTTTGTTCTCACCATTTTGTTTACTTGTCTCTAAATCCTCGCCACTTAACATCCCCCAGAAAGGCAACTAATTTTGTGCAGAATAGTCTAGATGTAGTCATATCAGAACCTTCCAAGTAATTTTTGAGCTCTTTAACCACTTTTGTGATATGTCCTCTGAACAAACTGTGTCCCCATTATCCTGTAAATCCCTAGCCTCAACTTCTTACGGTCCACTTTCATGTATGTAACAAGTTGTTTTTTTTTTTTTTTTTTCATCCTAAAATGCAAAATGTTTTAGCAGCCATTATCCTTTGCTCAAACTGCCAGTCTAGCAATCCTGTCTGTAGTGTCTGATGATCTATATTATTATTAAGAGAGAGAGAGACCTCCTGGGAGTCAGGAACTCATCGAGGGAGGCCACATATCACCAAATTATCACACGTTTTTTTTTTTTTTTTTTTTTTTTTTTTTTTTTTTTTTTTTTTTTTTTTTTAAATTCATTCACACTACTTGCCCTAACCACTTCCGAAGGCAATCTATTCCAATTATGCATTGCTCTTTGTGAAAAAAAATATAGCTCTTACCCCCTTTCTTAACTGTTTATTCTCAACACTTCCATGGATGTCTTCTCCCTGTCCTCTGTAAAATGAAATTTTCCATCTACTGCCATCCCATACAATAAAGGGATGTCCAGAGAAAGTTTAGAAATTTGTAAGTAACAATCATATCACTCGTTTTTCCATCAGAAACACAAGTGGATATTCCTTCTCAAATCATTATCATTAATGTACAAATTAAGATACTCGCTTATCAATCAGCTGCTGTCTTATTCGTGTCATCAGCACCATGTCCATCTGTTTGCTCCAACATAATGTGATGCAATTTCTTGTGGTATTCTGTCAAATGCCTATGCATCCAGCAGCACAGTGGTGTATCATTTCTCTTATCCAACTCAGAGAATCTGCCTTAAAAACTATTCTAATCTCAAATTTGGATGCATTAAAACTGTCACCATTTTGGAAATGCTCATCATCAGTCCAATAACCAAGAGCATCCAAATCCAGGTCACTAGTTGTGCAATTTTTACTTTAGGACTTTAGGCATTCATTTGTTTCTTTACCTTAATCTCACTTATGTGCCTGCATGTATGTATCTTTACCTTTGTATTAATCCCTGATGATGATAATTTGACTGGTAAAATGTAGAGAAAAAAAATTAAATTTTTTAGTTATCATATCTACATTATCTCCTTCTTAAAATATTACTGTTCGATCTCATTCTGTGCCACTGCTTCATATTACCAGGCATAAGCTAGCATAATGATAACTCACATGACCGGAATATTCACTTGGATATGCTATTCAAGAAGATATGCATCTTCTTTAGCTGTATACAGTTCACTTAGTACATTTGAGAAGATCTTTTGAGAAGTACATTTTAGACTCATTTCTGTTAGGAAATGAGTCTAAAACAAGCGGTATGTTGGTGATATATATTGATATCTTTATTATTTGGAAACATGACCTCTGAAGCCTGCAACAATTTCTCCATTTCCATAACTGTTATAAACCCACTATCAAATTTACATTAGAGCTTGAAAAAATATAGAAAACTCCTTTATCTTGATGTTCTCATCACTAAAATGCTTGAAAATAGTGTTATTCTTGAAGTGCATTGTAAACCTATGGAATGTTATCATCATGCCTTATCCCTTGACCATTATTCTCAAAAATTAGGCATAAACCATACCTTAACGAATTGAGCAGCTTCTATTATGCAAAATAACTTCAGACTCTTCCAAATTTTTTTGGTCTCAATGTTATTAAAAAAAAACAGTTGATAGGTTTTTTTTTTTTTTTTGAGCCCTATTGTTCCTAGTAACCAGAATATTCAATATAGAGACTCAGTCACAATTCTATATATTGATATATTGGCAGTCTGTCAATTAAACTAGCATCTCTTTTCAAAGATCACAATACGAGTAACTTTCAAACCATTTCAAGCTGTTCAGTCTCCTAAAGATGGCACACCGTTGTACAGATACTCAGGGGTATGTACAATTCCATGTTCTTGTGGTTTACATAACATAGATGAGATGTGGATTTGAGGTGAGAAAGAAGGAACATGTTGCAGATGTCGAGCATAAAAGAAAAGATAGATCTTGTATGGTCATCCATACTTATAATACTGACTATGCAGTTGATTGAAACCTTCTGACCATACCTTATGTAGAAAAGAACTTTTATTCCAGACTTCTGAAGGAATCGGTTACAGTCATGCATTCATGTGGATCACTGGATAAAAACCAAGGATTGATATTAAGTGACATGGAAATCTTAACATCAGAGATTCCATCTTCACCAAAAATCACGTCTGTCATTAAACAGACAGCTAAATGTACACCATGTGATTTGATGTTTATTGGGTAGCATGAATTTATTTATTTGTCTTGTAGCAGTCTTTTAGCATTTAGTCAACCTTATGATCTATGTATTTATATTTTTGTTGTTTAAGCCATGAAGAAGCCACCAGTTCTATTTTAAGTGACGAAACTAGTAGGTGTATTTTACATATCTTAACGATAAATTACTATTGTTAAAGTAGAGGCTCTGTTAATAATGCATACTTAAGTCTTCAAACTTGGGAGTGCTCCATATAACAGATCTTTGATTGAAAACATCTTTATAAAGGTTTCTTGCATCATTACAAGATCCAAATACTGGTATTGTTTTATCCACAGGGCTCTTTTATATCTAAATTTAGTAGGACAAGAGAGAGAGACTTGAGATATGCTTGATAGCTTTCAAGCTTGTGAATTTTAAATAAAGGTACCCCCCCCCCCCCATATAACATGGTAGTGGGTTTCTTTAGTATAAAATTGTTATATGGTACTAAGAACTAATACAAAAGTGTATGTGGGTTGGGAGGAGGGGTTATGTTCCAAAAGCTAACAAAAAAAAAGATACCATTTTATTTTTATTGGAAAAATAACTATTGGAAATTTAATTTTTATTAAAATAATAATAACTGATAATTTAAAAATCATTCATTAAATAAATAGACAGTTACCTAAGCTTTTTTATTTGCTTTTTAGTAAATTAGTCTCTTTATGTGTTACTACACATAAGGAACATTGCATGATCTTTTGATGCATTAAAACCTGATGCAGTTTCTTTCTTTCTTTTTTTTTTTTTAAATAAACATTCAGTTGAACATATTTTCCCCACCAAAGAGCTGTCTCATTGGCATTGAAAACTTGATGTGGTGCTTTTGTGTGCGCTAATAATTTTTTGAAATTTGGAATTTAGAAATACATACAGGGAAAAATTTATAAACTATCAAATAAAAATTAAAATTAATCTTACAAAAGGCCTTAAAAATTGCAAATTAATTCTTCGAAGTTACAGTTTTTAATGGTCTCAAACAAGCACAAGTTCAGTAGCACAGAACCTAATGGGGATTTCTCAGTATCTATTTTTTAATTATTAATTGTTTAATTTAAACTAATTTTTTTGTTGCATCATGACTAATGAGTTAGCAGCAGGGATTCACAGAAAAGAATAGAAATGCTGAACAGTTACATCCAACATAGCAGTAGGGTTTTGTCTTTACAAAAAGCTCAAAAATATGTTAGGTTTACCACATTCTCTGTGTTAGAGCATAATGTGTTGTAAAAGTACTGTGTTATACAAGGATTGCTGGTATTTTAAATATGTTAGACTAAAGCCTGTCATATTGAACCTCGAACTTATGCACACTCCCCACATTCACAACACATTCTGCTCATCTACCTCTCTCCACTTAAAAAATCTGCTTCTCACACTCTTCTTCACCACACCTTTCCACAACTTCCAGGGATAGCTTCTTGTTTCCCCCCCATGCTCTTTATAATTCTCTTTGTATTAATCCAGTAAAATCCCTTCACTGATTTATGTCTCTATCATATCGTCATTTCCTTCTATCCACTATGTTCTGCAGTCTATATTCTCTTGATCCTCTTTGCATACCCAACATCCAGACTCATGATATTACCTTGGTCATTTGTTTCAACATAATGAAAACTAGATGATCAGATTTGATTACAGTAGTTCATCTGCGTGGTCTGACCAATGTGCTATACCTTACAGTGGCTCCACTACCTCCTTATCATAGTAGCAACAATGTGCAGTTTTTTCTGCACTTGTAATGTGTTTTCTGAACTTTAATTTGCTGTCAACTATTACTCCCAGATCACAAATTTCATTCACTTCATGAAGCATAGTTTCAGCAATTCGGTAAGTACATACTCTTATACCTCTGTGTATAATCCAAACTGCTCCATTTTGCATTTATTAATATTAAAACTGAGATCCCACCCATTTGCTCAAGCTAAGTCTGTTCAGATCTCCCTGAAGGGAATTATTATCAGCAACCCCTTAAGTATCATCAACTTTTGCATCATCAGCAAATAGAAGATCTCCAGTCAATACACATGAAATATGATTAACAAATAAGTAAAAAGTAGAGTCCAAGAACTTCAGGTATGCCACTGGTTATCCTCCTTTTTTTTGAGACAGTACTCCATCATACACATCTTGCTGGTATCATTCAGAGAGCCAATCTTCACTCCATTTAACCAATCCCATCTTCAGCAGCTTATATACCAACTTTTCACCTGATATGTTAAATGACTTTGCATAGTTCAAGAATATCATTGTATATAAATCTTCCTTATCAAAAACATTTGTTACCTTATCATAAAATGCAAGCAGGTTGCTAAAACAAGATCTACCTTTTGCATATCCATACTAACCATTGTCGAGAATCTTATGTGCAACAAGCCAGTTGTGTATTCTGTTCCTAACCAATTACTCCAATGACCATCGCTGCAGAAAAAGGTATAAAGACCAGCTCGTGGAATGGTACTCTTTTTGCCTTTTTTTGCTGCAAGACTTGTTTCATTAATACTCCTGATTCTTTCATCTCTAATTCCACTGTTTTTGTGGAATGTCTCCCATCTAGATGCTGTGCATTTGCTTCAAGTGCACAACATCAGTTACTTCAGATTCCCTTCCAACTCACTCCATACATTTATAAATTGCACACCCTTTGTGTGGCACAACTTGGTCATCTTGCCATTCATTAACACTCATTCCATTCCATATTCATTCTTTTATTATTTAGAAATCTGAACTTTTATATAAATAAATATTAATTTCTGAGCCATTATTATATATCATTCCATGGAATTGTTGAATTTACCAGGCTGGTTGTCCAAGTGATTAGTGCAGCCACTCTCCAATCAGCATGCTGTGGGTTTGAATCTCACTGTGCTGATGGATGATTTGTGAATGTCCTTAGGCAGGTGATATGTTTTGTTGCTTGGTGTGAGACCACCACCACCACCCTGTTTAGTGGAAGCCTGAAGTGGATGGAAAAGGTTTTTTTGGGCTCTAGAACAGGGTTTACAGATTGTTTAACCATTAGTCCTCCCATGGTACTAATAATAATGTGACACACCTTCCGTAGTTAGGATTCACATAAAAACAAATGATTGAACTTGTGAATTATTATTTGTTTTTTTTATATTGCTCCCACTCACAAAACATTATCTGAAAACCTATAGTACAAAATGTACTATAGGTTTGGATTTTTTTTTTTTTTTTTCTAATTTTATCAGTTGTATACATTTTTTTTTTTTTTGGATTTTTAATTTATTTTTTACGTAGTACTGGTACCATGCTCTAGAGACCAAACATGGAACTTTGTCAAGCTCAGGCCTCCAATAAGTGGGCCAGTAGTCTCATTCCAGGTGATAAAATTCATCTCCCACCTTAAGACAATTGCAAACATCCATGCCTATGTTGGGATTCAAACCTACAACTACAGGATTTTAGTAGTGGAGCCATGTTGCACTTGAAGTAAATTGTCTTAACCCTCAGGTATAATTACCACTAGTACACAAATAAACAGTATGCAAATTGTTAATTTATTATTAATATTAATAATTGCTGTTATAACAGTTTGCACCTATATGTACACACTTGGGCTCTAGAACAGGGTTTACAGATTGTTTAATCATAAAGAAATTTTAAACATACAGGGTTTCACAAAAATCATTTTGATATTCTAAATTCAAATATTTTTATTGATAGTTGTCAATCTAAAATACATTTTTGTTATATATGTAATTTTACATATGTGGCAGTTGTGTGTACAGTTTTGTACACAACTGTATGTACCAATTGGATTCAAATTGGTAGGTTTCAAGAAGATGATGATGACAGATCAAAAAACTAACAAAAAATTATCTAGTTGAGTAACTTCATGACAAGTTGTCAATGGAGTTAGTGTTCACACATCAAGTGACTCCACTGAGTGTTATAAATTAAAGATGCCAAGAAATTAAATTCTTGGTTTCATCCTTTATCCAAGTGTAAGCAAACAAAGTTTGCACATGTATATAAAGACTAACGACTTCACATCATATGCTTTAATATCCCATAGTGCAATGCACATATCCTTACAGACATAATGCTTTGCATTATGCGATGGGCTACTATCCAGAATGGTTTCGACCTTTATTGAGGTCTCATCAGCGGGAGCCAGACCGTAATACCAAGATTGAAGTGATGCAGAAGTTATACAAGTAGCCAAAAGGTGTCACATCTTATTATTAAAATACTCTGGATTAGAGATGGATGTTGAAAGTTGTTCCACTCAGTTATATTGTAAATTAAAGATGCCAAGAAATTATATTCTTAATTTCATCCTTTATCCAAGTGTAAACAAACAAAGTTTGTGCATGAAGTAGTGATATTTCTCAAACTAAAATGCATTGGTCATTTACTTACTCATAGTTTGCAAGGATAGAAAAATTAGAACTCCATGGTGGACACAGGAAGTTAAAGAGGCAGTGAAGGAAAAGAAGAAAGCATATCAAAAGTTTTTGGCAAATAAGTCAGCTTGTGCTCTTAGAGAATACAGAGACAAATGCAAGAATGCTAAACACTGTGTAAAACTAGCTAAACAAAAGTCATGGGAGGACTTTGACAAGAATATAGAAAATAAATATCAAGAAGGTGGCAAAATATTCTGGAGGTTGTTGAAGAAGCTTAGGAATGGAGGAAAGAGTGCTGTAAAAGGAGTTAGAGATGATAAAGGTGACATGAAAACAGGAGAAAAAGATATCCTTGAAGTATGGAGTAATTACTTTGAAAAACTGCTAAATGAAACAAGCAGTGATGACACCACAGTGATAAAAAAAAAAACACTGACCAGGCATGCAGTCAGGAATACATATCCATACTTGAAGTAGAAAAAGCCATCAAAGGCTTAAAATGTAGAACAGCAGCAGGAGTAGATGATATTCGACCAGAAATGCTGAAGTATGGTGGTATAAAAGTCTTACAGTGGCTGCACTGCATAGTTCAATGCCTGGACAGAGGGACGAATTCCCGATGATTGGAGTAGAGCTCTCATAGTACCCATATATAAAAAGGGAAATAAAACTGAATGTGAGAATTACAGAGGTATTTCCCTACTGAGTATTCCTGGCAAGATTTATGCCAGTATACTTGAGAAACGATTGAGAAGAATTGTGGAAGAAAAGCTGGGTGAAGAACAAGCTGGATTCAGGCCAAATAGAGGCTGTCAGGATCAGATCTTCACTTTACAACAAATAGTCGAGAAAGCATGGGAATATAACAAAGATCTGTATTTAAGTTTTGTCGATCTGGAAAAGACATATGACAAGGTGCCAAGAGAGAAGCTATTCAGCACGCTACAGTTATATGTTATCAATGGGGCATTATATCAAGCAATACTTAGTCTTTATTTGAGTTGTAAGTCAGCAGTTAGAATTGAAGGAGATACAGGAAGATGGTTTAATGTTAAATCTGGTGTGAGACAAGGATGTGAGACATTATCTATATGGACACATTATGAAGGAAAGTGGTATTAAACATGATATCAAAATTGGAGATGTTAATGTCAGCTCTTTGCTTTATACGGATGATGTTATACTTCTAAATAAATCCACTACAAGTCTGCAAGATTCTCCAACTAAATTGAATAACTGTTGTAATAGATATGGTATGAAGGTCAGCAATAAAAAGACAATGAAAATAGGCAGAATCATTGAAAATGTCAACTGTGTTGTGAATGGGGAACCTGTGGAACAAGTAAAACATTTCAGCTACTTAGGCACGATATTTAGTGAAGATGGTAAATTAAATATAGAAATAGACAACAGAATCAGCAAAGCTTGTATGGTGGGAAGTCAATTGAATAAATTCATATGGAATAAGAGAGAAATTAGTCGGAACACTAAATTAGCTGTATACAAGACAGTGTTTAAACCAGTTTTTACTTATGGATCCGAGAGCTGGGCCAGAAGTAAAACACTTGACCAAAGACTAGAGACTGCAGGTATGAGAGTCCTGAGAAATATTATAGGCATGAACAAATGGCATCAATGGCAATATCATATTAAAAACAAGGATATTAGGAAAGAACTTGACATTGTCAGCATCCAGGAATGCGTTAGCAGAGCTAATCTCAGGTGGTATGGTCACTTAAACAGAATGGGCGAGGAAAGATTAGCAAAACAAGTGTTCTCTGCCAGGTTTGCAGCAAAACGACCCAGAGGAAGACCAAGATATAGGTGGATTGATACGGTATAAAGTGCCTTAGACAATAGAAATATAAGATCTGATAATGTTGAAGTCTTGACAAGTAACAGACTGATTTGGAGCAAAATTGTAGATAGGAAGTTAGTAATAGTGTAATTTTTTTTATGTAGTACTATCATATCCTGTACACCCCTTGAGGGTACATGGCAGGAATTTGATGATGATAGTTTTGTACACATATGTATGGACTAATTGCATTCAAATTAGTAGGTTTCAAGATGATGACAGATTAAAAAACTAATAAAAAAAAATTAGACGTTGCCCTATCATGAAATTACTTCATGTGCAAACTTTGCTTACATTTAGATAATGGATTAAACCATGAATATAATTTCTTGGTATCTTTAATTTATAATATAACCAGGTGGAAAAACTCTCAACATCTGTCTCTAATGCAGGGTATTTTAATAATAAGATCTCACACCTTTTGGCTACTTGTATATTGAAATATGACTTCTGCATCACTTCAACCTTGATATCACCTCTGGGTCTGGCTCCCACTGATGAATCCTCAATAAGAATAATCTCTCTCGGGTCTGGCTCCCGCTCATGCGCCTTTGTGCTGAAGTGGTTGCTTTCCCTGAGATATGAGCAGCTCTGCTCGGTGGAGGAATGAGCCTAGCATTGGGCAGAGCCACCACTGAGGATTCTTCTTGGTGGTGGGGGTGGGGTGAGCCTGTCACTGAGTGGAACTACCACTAAGTTTAAATGATCCTTCTGGTCACTCGTTGGGTGATCTGAGGGATCGCATGAGTTTTTGGAGAATCATCCCTTCACTTAAACATACCTCAATCAGGATAAAGAAATTTTAAAATAAGAATACAGTAGCACTTGGCAGATTACTCTTAAGCTGCATTCTTCAATAGACAATTCACTTAATTCCAAGAAGAAAGGAATATCACTCAAATCTGTGGTGAAGACATATCTGCCACTCAAGACATCCTTGACTCCTTACAGAAACATTACAAAAATTTGTTTGAAGACAATAGTACTGTGGGAAATTATAACTCTTGGAACATTAATGGCTTTCCTGTTCATATCCATGGATTTGACACACCTTACCGCATTTGAAGTTACCACAGATTATAAGGAATGCCAGACAAGAAAATCCCCAGGACCTGATGGTCTAGGGATAAAACTTTACCATGAGGCCTGGGATTTTATCTTCCCATTCTAGTTATACTGTTAATTCTTCTCTCTTTTCAGGACACACACCAAGTGAATTTGTGGCAAGCCATATCATCTTCATTCCAAAACCTAATAGGGATCACACCTTAATCAACAGCTGGAGACTATTTCTCTATCTAATACTGACTACAACCTATTTTTCCTGCATTATCATCAAAGTGGGAAATAGATACATAATGATAAGCACACATGTATATGGAGTTCCAGGCTGTGCAGTAGAGTTTAATCTGTTTCTGCTACATGATCTACTTCACTTAGTTAATATGAAAAAGCAGTCGATGTCAATGCTATCAGTAGACCTTACTCAAGCATTTGATAATGTCCGGTATCCTTTTCTGTTCCATATCCTCCAGCAAATAGTGTAAGCAAAAAGCTGCTATTCATTATCAAAGAAGCCTATGCTAATTCAACTACCTGCCTCCTAGTTAATGGGTTCCTGTCATACCTGGTCCAAATTCAAAAAGGAGTTAAGCAAGGTTGCCCTCTTAGCCCATTGCACTTTGCATTCGTTCTTGAACCTTTCTTCCAGAAAGTTGACGATACACATGCTGTGTGAGGAATAAACAGTTCTTTCAACTGAAGGAAAATAAGGTATTAGCATATGCTGATGATGTTGTTATTATTATTATTGTTACGTGACACCTCCAAGGAGTCCAAAGACTCATTGAGGGAGGGTACCTACTCTACAACTCTCCGTTTCCACCACTCAATCCATCAACTACACCAGTGCCATCTGCTACCCACCACCACCACGACTAGTATTTTGTGAGTTCGAAGACTCACAAAATATACTCCAGGCAGGCCAATGTAGTGGGCATTTTGAAGGATAATGATTCCGTATACATCTTTTTTGGTATTTTGGAAAAATTCTGCAAGATTAGTGAATTAACTACTAATGCAGATGAGACAAAATTAAAAGTTTTTGGAAAGTGGGATCTTGGAGGAATTCCTTTTGGACCCCCCTCCCTCCTAAGAGAGAACCCTCATTATTCTTGGAATTTCTTTCTCCACTTATCCAATATTACCAGTTCAAGAACTTATATACAAGAACATCGAAACCTTAGAAGACTGAAAATTGGGCCACTTTCCTTTTCTTCTAAAGCCATAGTACTCAAAACCATAGTCTTCCCTGTTCAGTTGTAAATAATAAATATTACAGACATCACAGAAGCTGAAGATAAGCAATTATATAGTAAACCTGTGCAATTTTTTTGGTCAAGCTGATACCAAGAAGTTGAAAACGAATTTCTTCAACTATCAAAGTATGGAAGATTTTGGCTTCCAGTCTTAAAATTCTGCTGTTTAATTAAGCAATAACTTCAAAAATCCATAAAATTCTGCAGACCAATCACACATGTGCAGATCTTTTCCTGTACTACTTGGGTTTTCATCTTCCAATGTTTGGAGCAAATGTGATTGTCAAGGTCCAAAAGCTGAGATTGTTCCTGAATACTACAACATTCTGTGCTTAACTCTAAGACTGCTACAACACTGGCATTGACATTATTTCCATTTAAAAAAAAAAAAAAAAAAAAAAAAATTGGTATAAAGAAATCTTTAATCTCTTTTGCTGCAAACTTCCACATTTGGGTACTGACAACAACACTTTGTTTCATAACTTATAGAAGTTCCAAGGATACCTTAATTGGAGGGATCTTGCTTGGAGAATTGCATGTGGTTGCCTTCCATTCAATACCATCAAATGGAGGTACTTCAACATCAGAGATCCAATATTTGACATCTGTTACCAATCAGAAATAGTAGAATTAGCTGTTAATAAGGCTGTGGGACTTGATAATATATCGCCACGTATTCTGAAGGAATGTGCCAGGGAGTTGACACCTGTCTTGACATATTTTTTTAATATGAGTCTTGCACTTGGTCAAGTCCCTAAGGAGGGCAAGATTGTGCCACTTCATAAAGGAGGTGATCGAACTCGGGCATTAAACTATAGGCCTATCTGTGTGTCAGGTGTTGTGGTTAAGTTGTTGGAGAAGCTTGTGAGAACTAGGATCCAGAGTTGGGTTGACAACAATGGTATCATCTTTGATGGACAGCATGGATTTGCTAAAGAAAGGTCATGTTTTAGTAATCTACTTACTTATTACAATGAAGTGACTGCTTCCTTGGACAGAGGAGAAGGATACACAGTGATATACTTGGATTTTGCAAAGGCTTTTGATAGAGTACCTCATGATAAATTGATAGTCAAACTGGAGCAGATGGGGTACATTGGATTGGTACATTGGTATATTAGATTGGTACATTGGATTGGAGATTGGCTGTCTGATGGGTATCAACAAGTTGTGTATGGGGGAGCGATATCGAGGAAAAGGAAAGTCACTAGCAGAGTGCCTCAGGGATATGTTTTAGGGCCATTACTGTTTAACTTGTATGTTAATGATATAGGTGAAGATTTGGATGGAGATATTCAGTTGTATGCAGATGATGCAAACTTTTGGGACGAACCATGAAGAGTAGTGAGGATGTTTTGATCTTGCAGGAAGACTTGAATAAATTGAGTGATTGGGCATGGAAATGGGGATGTCAGTTCAATGTTGCAAAATGTAAGGTTTTAAAATTTGGAAAACAAAGATGGGATGCAGAATTTATGCTTAGTGAGGATACATTGTTGGAGGCAGAAGAAATAAGAGATCTGGAAGTGATAGTGGATAAGGATCTGAAATTTAGGGGACACATTGCCAAAATTGTGAAGACAACACAAAGGCTTCTGGGAATGATGTGTAGAAGTAGGGAGATTCTTGTTCCGTTGTATAAGGCTTTGATTAGGCCACACATGGACTATTGTGCCCAGATTTGGTCACTGGGTTTTCAGAAGGATAAAGAGAGATGTTGGAAACGGTCCAAAGGAGACTGACTAAGGTAGTTTCTGACCTCTGGAATGTCGAGTATGCAGAAAGATTGAGAAGATGTAATTTGCAGCGTCTGGTGGACAGGAGGAAGAGGGGAGATATGATAGAGACCTACCTACAAGTTGGTAAGGGGTTGTTATAGGATCAATGCTGGAGAAGTTTTACAGAGAATAGTGGGAGAACCAGAGGTCATCCCTGGAAACTGTATAAAGAAGGTGTGAGTAGGGGAGTGAGAGGCAGTTTTTTTTTCATGCAGAGTTGTAAATGATTGGAATACCTTGCCTGAAAGTGTGGTGTCTGCAGGGAGTTTGAACATGTTCAAAGCACAGTATGATGAGTTGTATGTGTGATAAAAGGACCTCCTAGATGAGTCTTTGACTCCATTTAAAAAAAAAAAAAAACGTATTCTACAGCCTGTTTGGGACAGACAGAAAGTTTTCAAGTAACAGTTGGCTTGCATCAAGGGTCAGCATTAAGTCCGTTTCTGTTTAATATTGTGATGGAGGTGGTAACAGAGGAGGTGAGAGAAGATGCACCTTGGACAATGTTGTATGCAGATGACATCTTGCTGCATGTAGATTCAAGAGAAGAAGCGGAAACTAAACTGGAAAGATGGAGAAAAGTACTGGAAGAGAGAGGTATGAGACTGAGCAGAAGTAAGACAGAGTATATGTGTTGCGCAGTGGGCGGTGGCCAGGAGACAGATCTGGAGCTGGAAGGAAATGCCATCAGGACGGTGAGAGACTTTAGATACTTAGGTTCAACAGTGGAAGAAGATGGAGGAGCTGAGAAGGAAGTGGGATGCAGAATACAAGCTGGTTGGAGGAACTGGAGGGAGATGGCTGGAGTGTTATGCGATAAGAGGGTGCCGATCAATCTGAAAGGCAAAATTTATAGGACAGTAGTGAGGCCAGCTATGACATATGCTATAGAAACTGTGGCCCTGAGGAAAAATAACATCAGCAGGATGGAAGTAGCAGCGATGAGAATGCTTAGGTGGATGTGCGGTGTGACCAGAAAGGATCATCTGAGAAATGACTATGTCAGGGGAACAGTAAAAGTTACGAACTTAGGAGCGAAAATACAGGAGGCAAGGTTGAGATGGTTTGGTCATGTGATGAGGAGGGAGGATGAATATGTGGGAAGAAGGGTCATGCAGATGGATGTGCAAGGAAGGCGGAAGCGTGGGCGGCCAAAGAAGAGATGGAGGGAGCTGGTAGAAGAGGACTTGAAGATGAAGAACTTGGATATGGTGACAGCCCAAGACAGGAAGGTGTGGAAGAGACTCATAACAAACAGTGACCCCACTTAAGTGGGAGAAGCTGCAGAAGAAGAAGAAGAAGAAGATGTATTCTACAGCTGTCCCCTTGTCTCACGTTTTTGGAACAGATTATGTAATGTGTTGGTCATTCCGTTACTTACAACAGAACAGGTTGTTATTATTATTATTATTATTATTTTATTTATTTATTTTTTTTTTGTATCCACGACCTGCAAGCAATAGGAAGAGAATTTTGATTTTTATAATTAATGAATTAAAATACCATTTATGGAAGGTTGGAAAGAAACATTGATTTTAAAACCAGTAATATGACATCCAAATGCTTTATAATATTGTATTGTGGAAATTTTATTTTATCAGTCAGATGATTTTTGTATTTAGAAAGAAGCATTCCAGGAGATATCAAATGTTTGGCTAGGTGGTGTAGACCACCCACATTATGCAATATTCACCAAGGGAAGATAAAATTCTGTCAATTTTTGCTATGAGAGGTTATTTTTAAGTGGTTCATCCTCTTAATTCAGTATGATCTTATGGTCAGTTGCAGGGATAACTGGAGAGATAAGACTAACCACCTGGGTATCAATCATCTTTGCACTTTAGTGTCAGTTGGTCTTTTGGTTGTTCATCTACACGAGATTGGTGAAAAAGGAAAACTTATAACCTTTGGCTGTATTATGATATAAATGAGCTGAGACCAATTCTCTATCTCTCATATTATACATCTGTCTTTTCTTTTTTTATTACTGTCAGGCTCTCTTGTACCCCTATTTTAACTACTCTAGGCCTATTATAGCATCCCTTTACTTTTTTACTTCAATAAAGGTTGAAATCAGTCTGGGTAGTGGTCCTTCCCATAATTCATATTATTATACATCTGTAAGAATATGTGCATTGCATTATGGAATACCTATATACAGGTTGCCCTGTAATGAAGTTATTTCATGTGCAAACTTTGTTTGCTTACACTTGGATAAGTGTAATCTTGGATATGCTAACCGAGTGGTTAGCATATCCGCTCTCCAGCCAAAAGGCTGCAGGTTCGAATCCTGCCGTGGGCATGGATGTTTGTGAAAAATACTAGTGGTGGTCAGCAGTAGATGGCGTTGGTGTAGATGATGAACGTAGTTGAGTGGTGGTGACGGAGAGTTGTGGAGTAGGTGCCCTCCCTCGATGAGTCCTTGGGCTCCCTGGAGGTGCTAGGTAATAATAATAAAATAATAATAATAAAGGATGAAACCAAGAATATAATTTCTTGGCATCTTTAATTTATAATATAACCAAGTGGAAAAACTTTCAACTTCATTGAGTGTTAACTCAGTGAAGTTGAAAGTAACTTGATGTGTGAACAAAGACAAAATTGGAGGTCCTGTAACTACAGTTACTCTGAAAATGTTGAAACATGCATTACTAGCTAACTTATGGGCATATTATGAGCTACACACACAAATCACATTGAACTTGTTCTGCCTAATGGGGGGGGGGGTTTCAGGCTGTTAACCAATATCATAATTGTTGCTACTGTATCTCAATTTTTTGATTGTATTGGCTTTTTTAAAATACTAGCATGCTTTTTTTTTTTACAGATCTCTTATATAGAGCTAAATCTGTAGAGTTATCTATATTTTTTCAGCATATGTGATATATCACATGTTGAAATATATATATATATGGAAATCCATCCAAATGTCTTTTTCTCCTTTTAGGAAAGGAATTTCTAATACCACCATTATGGAAAAGGTTTGCTGCTGAAACAATAGACTTCTTCATTTTGTTGATTCTTAAATTAATTGTCACCTACATTGCTGTGGACTTTTTTGAATTAATGTAAGTAATTTTTTTTTCATCTAAATATGATCAATATCTGAAATATTGATCATTTCTAAATATTTGGTTGATTAAATATTCATTGGTATCTAAGGCAGTTGCTTGTAAGAAAATGCCTTCAAAATGGAGTAGAATATTTTTTACTTGCAAATTTTATATATATATAATTATCATTATTATTACTCAAAGAAAGCTAAAAAAGGATTCATCAAAGAAACCACATGCTATTTTGATACTCTGTTAATATAAATTATATGGTAAACCCTCATCTTCACTATTTAAGGATTTGTTCAGGCCAGACCATTTCTAGAAAGAAATTTACCAAACCAAATCTTGCTGTGCAAAAAAAAAAAAAAAACAAAGGAAAGAATTATTATAGTAGACATGTACCCTGTGTAGCAACATACTACTTTAATGAAATTATGTGCTGTGATGAACTACAGAAAGTCCCAGCCTAAGCCCTATAAAACTGATGTATGTTAAGTTCTATACAAACAGTAAAAAGCTTAAAGCATTCAGAATAAGTGAATTTTCTTATAAATGTCATAATCGGCAGAGAAATGTAATGACAGGAAATTGTATATGATGGTAAAACAACATTTATTTATTTCAAGCACTATACATAAACAAAGGAAATGGTGGAAAATAGAACAAAGAAAAACACGGGATATAGAACAGGAAATGTCTGGAAATCATATATTGATGATGGAAAAGAAATGAATTGCAGGAACTAAACAAAGAATACAAAACAATACATGAAAAAGATGCAAATGCAAACAGTGGGAAACATACATTATGGAAAATTATGGAGACAATTACCGTGTTAGAGCAAAACTTTAGTTTAATATAAACCAAAATGAACACTCGATGTTTCGACCTTCATATCAAGGTCATCATCTGGAGCATACACATATATATACAAAGAAACAAGCTGCACTACAATCTACATGGTTTGCTAAAGTTACTGACCAACCATTACAACAATTATTGGCCTGACCTCTGTTGAGGAAAAAAAAAAAAACCTTGACTACATCAAAGCTAGAGTCCTCCTACTACTACTACTCCTCCTCCTCCTCCTCCTACTACTACCACCATCACCACCAACCTGTTAGTTTACAAAATTAAATTGGGCTGGAGAGCAACATGTTTATATGTCATCATCTTCATGCATGTCAAGGATTTTAATTCTTTCATAATATCTTCGTTTCTTTTGTGATCAAATAGGGTATACTTTGCAGTTTTTCTCATAAACTTCATTTCTGCTGTTGTTAATCTTTGTTTCTCTTTTTTGTTTTATTGTCCAGATTTCGCTTTCATACATTAAGACCGGTAAGGCTAATGTATTGTATACTTTTAGCCTGGTTTGTTTTTGAACTAGGTTTGGTTTAAATATAGAGTTAATTACACCTGTTATTTTTAAATATTTTGCAATTTTTACGTTTATATCTTTTTCATTTTCATATGTGATCATACATCCTAGGTAGTTAAATGAATTCACCTGTTCTAAGATCTTGTTATCTATTACTATTTTAGTTCTTGCTAGATCTTGTCCTTTGAAGGCCATAGTTTTTGATTTTTCCGTTGATATTATCATACCATAAACTTTGGATATCTCATTTAGCTTTCTGTAAGTTATCTTCAGAATTTGTAATTATTATTTGGTCGTCGGCAAAGAGGAGAGTGTTTAAGTTAACTGTAGGAGAAAGTTTAATTCCTTTACTCCATTTTATTATTATTTCATTTAAGTAGATATTAAAAAGAGTTGCTGAGAGGGGACATCCACGTCGGACCCCTTGGTTTATCTCTCTTGTATATGATAGCTCGTGATTTAATCTTATTTGTATTTGATTATTTTCATATATACTTGTGATAGCTTTTAGGATATTATTTGGTATTTGTCTTTCTTTTAATATGTTAAATAATATGTTTCTTTTAACTTTGTCAAATGCTTTTTCAAAGTCAATAAATGCAATATGTGTTTTCTAAATTATATTCTCTTCTTTTCTCTATTATTAATTTTAGGCAAAAGGCTGGGTCTATACATGATCGTCCTTTTCCAAATCCATTCTGTACTTCTAGAATAAAGTTTTTGGAATATTTTATTAGTTTGTTATTTAAGATTCTGCTATTTTGTAACAGGAATTTAGTATACTGATACCTCTATAGTTTTTAGGGTCATCTCTATTACCTTTCTTAAAGATAGGAATCACAATTGCTTTTTTCCATTCTATTGGGGGGATACCAGTTGAGTAAATTTTATTTAAAAATAATAAGAGTCTTTCTTTGAATCTTGTTCCTGCGTATTTATATAGTTCTGAACCTAGCTTATCTTCTCCAGGTGATTTTCCGTTTCTTGTTTCTTTCAGGCTGATTTCTAATTCTTCAGTTATTTCCTTTTCATTTTCGTTAATTGTTTGCCAGTTGTCTTTTTTAAAATATTTGTGTGTCCACAGTTCTGTGTAGTAATTTAGAAATTCTTCTAATTTCAATTCAGTGTTTAATTTTATGTTTTCTTTGGTATCTGCATTTAAGTGTTTCAAAATCTTATATACATTGGGTCTTATTTTATATAAATCATGTTCTAAATTAGAAACAAATTTATTCCATGATTCTCTGTCTTTTTCTGACTTCTCTTTTAGCTATGGCTCTTATTCTTTTATATTCTATTTCATCTTCTAATCTTTTACTGCTTAACCATTTGTGATGGGCTTCTTTTTTCTTTTTGATTATTTCTTTGATTGTATCATCCCAGATCTTCAGTTTTTTTTCTTTTATTGAATTTTTTGGTCTTTCCTAAGCTTTCATTTGCTGCTGCATTTAGTATCGTTTTTATATTAAGCCATTCTGTTTCTATTTCTTCATTTTGTTTTATTTTTTCTAGATATTGGTTAATTATTTGTTCATATAGCCATTGTACATTTGTGTCATTCAATAGTCTAGTTTTATAAACAAGTGTTTCAATTTTTCTTTCTGTTCTTATTACTTGTAGCCATTTAGGTGGTAATCTTAATTTTATTTTAACAAGGAAGTGGTCACTGCTTATTTCATATCCTCTGTGAACTCTAACATCTAGTGAAAATTTTGATGTCTTTTCATTTAATATGAAGTAATCTAATATTGATTTCCATCCTCCTGCTGCCCAAGTATATTTATGTATGTCTTTATGTTTATAGAAGGAATTCATTATTTTTAGGTTATTATAAACTACAAAGTCAATCAATTTTTTACCATTTCTGTTTAGAGTGTGATCTCCATGTATTCCTATATTATTATTAATTTTCATGTTTCCAATTCTTGCATTTAAGTCTCCTGCTAAAGTTACGTAATCATATTTATTTATTTTATTATATATGTTTTGTAGCTGACTATAAAAATCAATATTATCCTGTTCTCTTCCTTCTTCTGGGGCATATAAACCAATTATTGTTAAATAGTCTCTATCTTTTTTTATTCTAGCTTCTATTATTCTTTCATTCCATAATTTATAATGTTTTAACTGTTTTGAAAGGGAGTTATGAATCCAAATCATAACTCCTGTTTGTGCTCTTTGGTCTCTGTCGACTTCACTGTATATCACATTAAAATTTTCAGTTCTCATAGTTCCTTTTAATTTCTTTTTTGTTTCAGTGATTACTGCTATTTTAAAATTTCTTTCATTTAATAACTGGTCTAATTCTATTTATATGCTATTCCTCTTACATTCCAGTTTGCTATGTGTATTATATTTTGTCGTTTCCATTTCCATTTTACCTTTTCCATTCCAGGGTCGTTTCCCATAGATTCAATCCGATTATCTTTTTCTGTCAGCTTCCAAGTAGGATTATGTTCTCCATGTCAGGGGACTAGCCTGATGATGGAATAGTTCAGTGGTAGGGCTGCTACCTTAAGGCTTCTGAACTAGCCTTCTTCCGAATTTAAACCCATAGGAGGAATAGGGTATATCGAAGGGGAAAGAGTAGATTATAGAAGAATTATAGTAAGGTTTATAGAGAGGGCATAGTTGTAAGGCCAGAAATGAAAAGACCCCATGGCCCTCGAGTACTCTAATAGCATAAGGGTCATAAAATAAGAAGAGTTGGCTGATAAGGCCTTATAGGAAAGATTAAAGTAAGTGGATCTTCCTCAAAGTAGAAGAAGGAGAGGATAGATCCAGCTAGGGGTTCATGGGAGTGCCACTTCCCTTACAATCAAGATGATTGCCCCTTATGGCTCTGTTGGTCCATGAGTCCTTATTCAGTATATTCAGACCACCCCACCATATATATATACACACACACAATGGTGGGCTCCCCTATCTGCCACCCAGGGGACGCACTCTCTAGGGGTTACAGGGTTCCCCCCCCCCCCCATCCCGAGAGAAAAAAACTATGTGATTATACATTTCAACCAATTGGTATAGAATAGTTTCCAATAAAAGCTGAAAATTTCTTAAAGTCCTAAAGTATGCTAGATACTATGTAGGCTGAATGTGTGCCATCCAAATTCTTGGAATTTTTATGCCACCATTATTGTTGAGATTAGGGTGGTTAATCAGAATTTCACAGGCTTCTTTAAGTTTTCTTTCATACCAGGTTTTTGTATGATGTAAAGAGCAGGTACTTTTCCAATCAATTTGGTGTAGGGTGTTGAGAGTGTGATCTGAAAGGCACATGACAACATTCTTCACACCAAACTTCACTAAAATTGTTATATTTAATGTGGCTTTTATGTTCTTTTTTACGTATAGGATTGTGCGTCCAGTTTCACCAATATAAGGTAATAACCAATAACAGGTGCATTAGATGCAATAAACTCCAGGATGTGCCAATGGGAGGAGAGGATCCTTAGAGGAGTTGAATATGTTTTTTAATTTTATAGGTGGTTTAAAAGTGACATTAAGATTATAATGGTGTAGGATTCTATTGATTTTTTTTCTGATAACCCTTTAATGTATGGGATGGCTATGGTTTTACTGTAATCTGTATTCTTTTCTGATGAAATTTTATGAAGAACTTTATTAATAGTATTTTTGTTATAGCCATTATTTATAAATGTGTTGCTAATAATTTTAATTTTGTTTAAGAGCTTGTTGATTATAGCAAATTGTTATAGCTGTTTTTAAGGGTGTTAATGACTCCAAATTTTTGCAACGGGTGGTGATGTGAGTTAGCATGTATATATTGGCCAATATGTGTCGGTTTGCGGTAAACTATGAAGGATAGACTACTTGAGGGAAGACGTCTGACCAGTGTATCCAGGAACGGGAGCGAGTTCTGATTTTCAATTTCAGTAGTAAATTGTATGCGTTCATGTTGTTTGTTCAGGTGGCTAAGGAATATGTTTAATATTTGTTGACGATGGCCAGATAACAAAAACATTGTCAACGTATCTAAGCCACACTGTAGGTTTTAGAGTAAAGGAATCAAGAGCACTTTGCTGAAAAGTTTCCATATAAAAATTAGCAATTTTGGGGGGGGATAATGGTGAGCCCATGGCCATACCTTCTTTTTGTAGGTAAAATTTATTTTGCCACACAAAGTAACCAGAACGTAGTAAGTCATTAAAAGCTTATCAAGATATAATTATAACAAAATTGGACAAAGGTAATGCCACTGTCGTCCTTGACAGATCAACTTATATCCATCAGATGAAACAACTAGTCTCCATTAACAGCACCTATCACCTTGTAAACTATAATTCAACTAACAGAATAAAGAAAAAAAATTAGAAATTACTTAAGTCCATCACTTCTTGGCTGTCAGACACTGTTAAAAGAACTTATACCCCATTATGTCCATTCTCCCAGAATATATGGTGTTCCTAAAGTACACAAACAAAACTTTCCGCTTCGGCCAATAGTTGAAAGAATAGACAGCCCTAATTATCACCTAGCCAAGAAATTAGCGTTAACACCCAAGGAGTTGGTAGGTCATTTCCCCCCTCCTATATAAAGAACACACAACACTTTATAACAAAATGAAAAACATAACATTCGACAAAAATGATTTATTAGTCAGTTTTGATGTTTCGGCCCTTTTCACAAATGTCCCAATCAGTGCCACAATTCTTTCCTACAGAACAAATTTCCATCCGACATTATGGCCCTCTTTGTCCACATACTACGTTCCGGTTACTTCGTAAGGCAAAATAAATTTTGCCTACAAAAAGAAGGTACGGCCATGGGCTCACCACTATCCCCCCCCCCCCAATTGCTAACTTTTATATGAAATCTTTTGAGCAAAGTACTCTTGATTCCTTTACTCTAAAACCTACAGTGTGGCTTAGATACATAGATTAAGCCTGGGTTCAGGCAAAATAGAGGTTCTCAAGATCAGATTTTCACTTTATGACAAATGGTAAAGAAACTTTCAAACACAAAATGGGCTATTATCCACACAGATTTCATAACTTTTAATTAAACTTCAAATTAAAGAAATACTGTATGTTGTGCCACATTACTTTAATTTGCAGTTCTAAGAGAACAGTTTGAGTTCATGCTAGTTGTCCGTCACAGCGTCTCTGGTCATTGCGCTCTTCAATAGGGAACCTAGCTTGTTCATGCCAACTCTGTCAATTACTAGATTCCCTCATATTAAGTTGACTAATGTTCATCACTTGTGTAAGTGGAGATGACCATTTATAAAGTTGTCTGACAGATGAAATTTTCAGGTAATTTTTGATTTTAATGATACAGACTTACACATATTTAGTTCATTATGAAGATTTCCCTAGCCATCAAAAACCTTTAACTGTGGAAAGGCAGCTGGAGTAGGTGATATTCTACCAGAAATGCTTAAGTGTGCAGCTGTGAAAGTTTGCAGTGGCTACACTGCATAATTCAAACAGCCTGTTCAGAAGGTCAAATTCCAGATGATTGGAGTATAGCTCTAAATAGTTCATATTTATGAAGAAAGGGAATAAAGCTGAATGTGAGAATTACAGAGGAATTTTTCTATTAAGTGTTCCAGGTAAAATTTATACCATCATACTCGAAAAAAAGGTTGAGAATAATTGTGGAAGAGAAACTTGGAGAATAACTAGCTGGGTTCAGGCCAAATAGAAGTTGTCAGGCTCAGATTTTCACTTTACAATAAATAGTTGAGAAATCATGGGAATATGACAAGGATCTGTACTTCTGACCTAATGTCCAAACCTCACCTAACAGGGTGCACCATGAGAAGGTATCTACCTGGATACTGAACGAACAAGAATGAGCTGGCAATTTGGGATTTAGCCAACCAAATTGTATTATTATTGGCTTAAACCACAATTTAAAATGATGGTACAACAAGACAGAATTTCATCCTGGCTGGGTTGTTGTCTGGTTAACAGGGCCCCCCATTGATTTTGCCAGGGAACCAGGGCGAACAGCAAAAAGTCAGCTACTGGAAGAAATCCTGAAACAAACCCCAACTCAACATCACCTGAGTTCAAGATCAGTACTATCAACATAAGAAGCCTGAATGGCAACGAAATGGGGCTAGCTGAGGAATTGGATAAGTACCAAATCTACATAATGATGTAATGACTGAAACAAAAAAGA
The DNA here is from genome assembly GCF_054136105.1 of Typopeltis vanoorti. Lineage (NCBI taxonomy): Eukaryota > Metazoa > Arthropoda > Arachnida > Uropygi > Thelyphonidae > Typopeltis > Typopeltis vanoorti. The sequence continues at coordinate 72,899,269 of NC_143552.1, read as the reverse complement.
TGAAAACTGGAGATCTTTCTGAGCAATAAATATAAAATCGTATATTCAGGCAATAAAAATCAGGAAAAAGGAGGAGTAACTATAGTATTGAGCACTAAATACGAGGCTGATCTTCTTGAATGGCAGGCAATATCAAGTAGAGTGATGTGGACAAATATCAGAATGGGGAACTGGACAATGAGACTGATTTGTTTACATGGTTCCACAGAAAGTTCTGCTAAAAAGAAATTTTTTGAGGCTTTAGAGAAAACAATTGACACAATTAAAAATGAAAAGATGGTCCTTGTTGAGGATCTAAATAGCAGAGTAGGAAATGTTTGTCAGACATACAAAAATATTTTGGGAAAATTTGGAGCAAAAAATGAAGTCAACTGAATAAATTTATATGGAATAAGAGAGAAATTAGTCAAAACACTAAATTAGCTGTATACAAGACAGTGTTCAAACCAATTTTAACTTATGGATCTTAGAACTGGGTTAGAAATGAAACACTTGACCAAAGATTAAAGACCACAGATGGCATCAGTGGCAATATCATATTAAAAACGAGGATTATTAGGAAAGAACTTGACATTGTTAGTATCCAGGAATGTGTTAGCAGAGCTAATCTCAGGTGGTATGGCCACTTAAACAGAATGGGAGAGGAAAGATTAGCAAAACAAGTGTTCTCTGCCAGGTTGGCAGGAAAATTACCCAAAGGAAGACCAAGATGTAGGTGGGATTGATACAGTAAAAAGTTCCTTAGAAGACAGGAATGTAAGATCGGATAATGTTGGAGTCTTGACAGCTAACAGATTGATTTGGAGGATAATTGTTGATAGGAAATTAGTAATGATGTAACTTCTTCATATAGTACTATCATCATATCCTGTACCAGGATTGCCAGATTGGCCATTTCATAGCCAAATTTCAAAAATTTGGCACTTTTTGAACTCTGGGGCCATGAAAAAATCAGTTTGGCCATTTATGTAAATGTGGCCACTAATTTGGCCATTTTTACAAAGATTTCAAATCATATGCATTATTTACTTAGTTTAATATTGTTGTTGCATTGTAAGGCTAGCTGTTGGTACCCCTTTATGCGGCGTTTGGTTGGCGGTGATGCACTTGATGCAAATTGACTGTTACTGAAAATGTTTGTTCGATGACATCATAATGAGCCTTTGGTAGCTGGCTTATAGTTTGTTACTATAACTCTCTCAATAACACCAAGCATGCTTGAGCTTCATTCTGTACTTGTATACTTGTATAAGTACACAAAGTTCCCGTTCGCTATTGTTGCTATAAACTTGATCCAGTTCTGTTGATAAATACCACCAAACACGATGCAGCTTCATTTTGTACTTGTATAAAACACGTACGCAACAGCCATACCAGCTTGGGGTCCATGTCTGTTGTGATCGTCTCTAGTTAGTTACAGCATAGACTTTGTGTTGCATGTGTTGTTCCATTGCGTGATATCAGACATTTGGTGATAGTTCTATCTCGTAAGCTTTCATACTGGAATATTTTGCATAAACTTTACCTGCAAGTAATATGTTCAGTTTCGTAAGAATGGTAATTAAGTGATTTTAGTATCATTAATGAATAATTTTTTAATATTGTTTATAAACTCGATTTTTATCTTGCTTATATTTTTGTTATTTTCCCTTTACCAGATTAGTTATTTGTACTACAAATTTTGTAGTACTATTATCTATAATTTGTTTTTTGTTTCTTCATTTTCTGAATTGAGATATTTTGTTTTTTTTTCAAGCCCTTTAAAATGCCTAAGTACAAAAGTGATAATAGAGGTGGAAGAAAATATTAAAAAGAGTGGGAAGTAAAATATTTGTAGCTGAAATTTTCTGATAGTGTTCTTGGTGGCATTAAACTGCACATAACCAAATGTATTGCAATTATAGAAAATGTAATTGCTTCTTCATTGAAAGAGCAACTGAAGCATGATTTAGAAGGTAAAAAGTATGTATTACTAGTAGATGAATCTACAGATATTGCAATACAAAAGCATTTGTGCATAGTTCTTAGATTTTTTTGCAATGAAACAAATAAAATTCACTCAGCTTTCTTGGATGTTATACCTGTTGTAGAGACAATAGCGGAGGTTTTATTTAATAAAATTTCAGAAGTGTTAGCTTCATATAATCAAACTCTTAAGAACTGTATTGGGTTTGCTAGTGATGGTGCTGCTGCTATGGTTGGAAGTAACAATTCCCTGTGGACTAGGATTAGAAATGAAAATCTGAACTGTATTCAAATGAAGTGCATTTGCCACTCTCTGGCAATTTGTATACAGCATGCATTTTCAAAGCTGCCATCCAATGTTGGATTCATTTTAACTGAAATTCCTTCGTGGTTTTCAAATAGCAATATGAGAAGAAAAGATTTTAAGGCTCTTTTTAAAGTGATGAATTCAGCAGTTGAAGATGACCAGGAACAAGATGCACCCCTTCCATTTATGAAATTGTCCAAGACAAGGTGGTTAGTGAGAGGTAATGTCTTCAATAATATACTGCTAAATTGGGAAGAATTAATTGCCTACTTCACCTGCTGTGAACAATCTGGAGGTCAGGATACAAGGTATAAGGCATGGTTGATAAAAGAGATGTTACAAGATAGGATGAATTATTTTTACTTTGTATTTGCTACTCCCATTGTCAAAGAGTTCGAGAGGCTTAATGTTTTGTTCCAGCAAACCTATGGTGATCCTTACGATCTTGCCAAAGAACGGCGCGCACACAGAGATAGTCTTTATCAAAGGCTGTACAACGAAGATGGAACATGCAAAATGGTAGAAAATGTAGACTTTGGAATTAAATTCGATCAAGAAATTAGGACATTCTTGATCAGCTTTAGCACTTCTCCTAATATGGAACAAGAAAATAATAAAATAAAGTCTGTGAAATTTAGGTACCAAGCCATACTTCAAGAATCGTTGAATCAAGTGAACAAGCGGCTCCCTGAGTCACAGCTGATATGTTTAAAGGTCTGTCACTTTTAAATCCTACTGTTATTTTAAGCCAAACAGAAAAGGGAAAATTTTCTGATCTGCCATTTTTCCACCTAATAAATGATGTTGATGTATTCGAAGACCAATACAGAAAAATTAGCCTTGTTGCGTGGAATGAAGAAGAGAACCTCAAACAAGATGGAATCCCCAAGGAAGCTTTAGAATTTTGGCAAGCAGTATCCAAACACAATAATTTTAAAGAACTGTCGAATTATGCCCCTAACATGCCTTATCGTGCCAGCAAGTAACGCAATAGTTGAATGAATTTTTTCTTATGTAACATCTATCAAAACTAAACCCAGAAACAGGATGCAAATTGAACTGCTGGATTCAATTGTAAGAATCCATTCATTCTTAAGTGATAACAATATGTGCTGCCAAAACTTTAAATGTACTCCCAAAATGCTACAAATGCACAAACAGCAAAACCCTTTACAACTCGACTGCAGAAAAAGAACAACAAGATATTCAATATCTTGAGGAAGTGCTGTCAAATTAACTGCTGTGTTTCACTGTAAGTATTTTAAGTTTAATTAAAAATATTTTTGATGATATGTAATCGAAAATGTAGGCATAATTTATGCACACTTAATTGTTGGTATGTTAATTCACACAATTCAATCATTTTATATCTTTGGCCATATTTTCTTTAAATTTTGGCCATAAGCTGTTGTGTTCATCTAGCAACCTTGTCCTGTACACCCCATGAGGGTATACAGGAATTTGAAGATGATTTTAGGCATACATATTCCGCTAAATGTATAAATGAACCACTCAAAATAATCAGACTTGTGGATTCGACCTAGGGATAGAGTACAAAATGGAGAAAAAGCACTCGGAACCTGAAATGTGATATTCACTTTTGCTTGGTGTCCAGCTGTTTTGCAAAAAATTCGTTTTGGTGTGCAAAGCAGAAATATTCCTCTTTTATGCATCAATAAATAAATCAGGAAAAAATCTACATCCTTAGCTTGTGTGATAACATACCAAAGCTCATTGCATTTGCTTCCTGTTTGAACTTATGTGTAAACTATTGCAGGCTTTTGAAACCAGATATGATAGTTAAAGCCTGTTTTGCAAGATGAGAAATCCTAGTTTCTGGAGGGAAACACTACAACCTGAGACTAGCTAACTCACCTTCAAACTCAGATCTTTCTAAAAAGGCATCAAAACTATTTGAGCTAAAGAGGCTCTCTTTATTTGCTATAGGTACAGGAATCCCTCGATTAATGCGCCTCCAATTGGTGCTTTTTTGATTAGTGTGTAAATTTTTTTTTATACCCAAATTCGATTAGTGCGCCTATATATATCTTATACAGGAATTTTTGAAAGTGGAGGAATTTTTTGAGGCTTTAGAGAAAACAATTGACACAATTAAAAATGAAAAGATGGTCCTTGTTGGGGATCTATATAGGAGAGTAGGAAATGTTTGTCAGACATACAAAAATATTTTGGAAAAATTTGGAGATTTTAAAAATTGTCTATCTGTACATTTTTTATGGCTAACTATTTTAAAAAATCTCTCACCAGGATGAAATAATTTAGTTACCAATTTAAACATTTTACAAAGTTATTTTTTAATAGCATACAGTATACTACACCATTTCCATGAACAGCATGTTTCAAATTTACTGCCAAAATTTATGTCGTCTGCTAATGGCATAACATTTTGATGATCATATCTCGTGCCTCCTTTGCAATTATTTTCCTTACTTTGTTTATTTTTAAGTATTTTACCAAGCTTTAATCATGAATAAAAGAATTAGTGAGCAAAAAGTGGAAGTGTGAAAAAGATTCGAAGAGTAATCTCATTGAAAAAAAAACTTGAAATAATAAAGAAAAATGAACAAGGCGAGTCCAGAGCAAAGATAGGACAAGAACACAAAAATGGGTGAACCAACTATAAGAGCAATTTTAAGCAAAGCTGCTGAATACAAAGAGAAAGGTAAGGCTGCTTCAAGTTCATCATGCATGCACTCGAAATCAGAGTATTATAATGATTGAATTGGAGAGACTTCTTTCTACATGGATCAAAGATTGTAACCAAAAACGGATCCTGCTAAGCACTGACCTTATTAAATCAAAAGCATTAAGTGTCTTTGCAAACTTGAAAGAAAGGGCTATCAATGATGGAAAAGAAGAATTCTATGCATTTACCACCCAGCATGGGTGGTTTGAGCGTTTCAAAAAAGAGAAATAGCCTACATAATGTTCTAATCACAGGCAAAGTTGCAAGTGCAGATAAGAAGATGGCCACAAATTATTCAGAGATCTTGAAGAAAATTGTGGAAGAAGGGGGGCTGTTATGACCAACAAATATTTAATGTCAATGAAACTGGCCTTTTTTTTGGAAGCAAATGCCTATCAAGACTTTTCTGGCCAAATCAGAGAGATCTCAGCCTGGTTGTAAAGTCACAAAGTCGAATGAAATTACTGCTAGCAACATGTGTGCCATTTGGGAGCACATTCTTCCACATTGTGCAAATGATTTGAGGCTTTTCAAATGAATCTATGTTAATTAAATCTCATTCTGAGAAATTGAGTGATTCTGACCTGCTAAATTTAGATGCACATCAGGAAGATCCTGAAGAAAATGACGAAAATGTAATCACTAACAAGCCCAAAGAGATTTCACAGAAACAATTTGAAAATGTTTTTTATACAATTGAAGTTTTTAAGCAGCAATGCTTAGTGGCTGACTGTGTTGAAGAGAAGCAGTAAAATTTACAGAAGTAGTAGAAGAGGCAATGGGGCCATACTGTCAGTTGTATGGGGGGGGGGGACTGAATACCCACCAAGCTACATTAGCTCAATTCTTTGTTAATAAGTAGAATAATAAATTTATGTTCCAAATATGTTTTATTGTCTTTCAGCTTCATGGTTTTCCTTTAGCTAGGCCCTGAGATATACCCTAATTCTTTTATAAAAAAATTAATGGTCAAAAAAAGAAGTTTGAGGAATGAATTATACTTTTTCCCATAGGTTATTATATTCAAATGTAAATAGTAAATATCTCAGAGTGGTACTGGAAAAATTGCACTACAGCATCTTCAATTAATCATGTGAAATTCCATCATAGTGATGAATTTGTAAAACAAAATAGTGAAACTGAAATATCAGACCATAATTGCAAGAACGAGCAAGCAATCAGAATCTAAAGTGAATCCACCAAAACAGAAAACACTATTTGATGTCATTAAAAAATTTTTTTTAAATGGGATGTAGATGACAAATGTGCAAATTCTTTGCACTACCCCATAGATGAAACGATTGCATTAGATAACTTGTCATAGTTTGTTCATAATGAATGATTTACAAGGTTAATGAGTAAAATTTACTTGGAAAAAATATTTTACAGGGAAAAAACCCTCATATTTATTACTGATTAGCTAGAGCCTGTGTAACTCAGTGGATGTGGCGTTTGCACACCATGGCGCTTGGCTGCACAAAGGAAGACTTGGTTTCAAATCTAGTCGGCAACTAGAGGAAATTTTTCTAAGCCTTTTTTCGACTGGTTCCCAAGTTAGTCGATTTCTGGCATGTGCAAGCGGGTTTTTTCTTCCGGAAACTTGGGTTTTTGTCCCGTAAACTCAAGAAAATCCACCGTAAAACCCCACACTATTTCAGGCATTAAATATATTGCATTAAGATTAGGGAGCACGAGATGGCGGCACTTAATTAGTGATAGCCTTTGGGAAGCTATCTCTGATTGGCTACCAGTGGAGATTGAACTGCCCACGCAGTCTATGAAAGTTAGATAGGGCTAAAACGGCCTTGCCTACTCCCTATACGGGAATAAAAAGCGTTAGCTGATTTTTTATTTTGTTATTACTGATTAGTTTCAACTATTAAAACAAAGATTCTGATTCTCAATATTTCTCTTCCATCAGATATATGGACCTGCCCTTGATCCACAAAGAAAAGGCCACAAGACCTATAGAACATCTGTGCGGTGTGTGGGCAAGAGGAATAGAAGAAAGGAGGAATCTGTTCACAGTTTGTCTGAACAGCTTAGTGTTGTAAGCTTGGGGAAGGCAGAGTCAGGAAGACTGTTCCCAAGGACAAAAGTAGATGGAATGAAAGAGGAGGCAGTGAAGTTGGTTTGGTGAATTTCGAGATGCATTGTAAAAGGGGCGTTGGTTAGCACTGGCTCTTGTTTTAATAGTTTTGGAGGAGAGTGGAGGAATAATAGTGGCCAATTAAGCAGAGCACTGTCCATGCACTGAACATTTGTGAGAGGGATGATTATTTGGCCAGATTGCCCTCTTCTGGATAGAATTGAGCAATCTTAGAGAGGATTTTGGTGCATCACCCCAAATATGAGAGCAATATTCCATAGCTTGGCAGATTTAGGCTATGTATAGAGTTAGCAGCTATGAAGTTTCTTATTCGAAAAAGCACACCAAGTGTTTTTGGCAGCTGCAGAAACTATAGTTGAAAGTGGTTGTTCCAGGAAAGATCAGAGGTGCAGATCAATCAAGAAGAGAAATCTGATCGTGTTTGGATATCTCGGTATTACTAAAAGTAAGGGGGAGGAATGCAAGCTCTTTCTTGAGAGAGAGAGAGAGATCAGACAGGACTGAGTTTTGATGGCATTGAAGTTTACAAGGTTGTTCTTGACCTACTGGGATATAGCTAGGATATCTGAGTTAAGGTCACTGGTCGTGGTAGAGCCTGAGGATTCTAATACTTGAGCACTACAAGGTTTGTCAAATACAAAGGAGAAATGGAGTGTACTGTCATCGGCAAAGCTATGGATAGGACTGGAAGTCTGTGAGAGCAAGTCATTTATGTATGAGAGAGAGAGAGAGAGAGTGGGTGAAAGAACAGAACTCTGGGGTACTTCTGCATTGGTGGGGAAATCTGAGGAGAGTAAATCATCCACCATGACACATGGTGAGCGACCAATGAGAAAGTTGGTGATCCAGTTGCAAAGTGAAGAAGGCAGACCATAGGACGGCAGTTTGTTAAGTAGGCCCCATGTGCCAAACCCAATCAAATGCCTTAATGTCGAGGGTAACCATGTGAGTTTCTTCAAATTTCTCTATTCAAATTTCACACCGAGTCCAGAGGTGGATGGTGAAAGCAAGATCAGCTGTAAATCACAAGTGGCAGAATCCATAGTGCTGGTCACTGATTAATTGGTATGTCTCTAGGTGGTTCAAGATTTGGTGACCTTCTCTATAATTTTAGAGAGAAGAGAAGTGAGAGCAATTGGATGGTAGTTATAAGAAGAAGTTATGAGTTAGAGAGAAGAGGTGGTATCAATTGGATGGGTTGGATGTGGACCTCTTTCCATGTTGTAGGGTAGATACCAGTTGAATAGGATAGATCGAGGGATTAAGTACTATATCCTATGACTGTAGCCTGTGTGTGTGTGTGTGTATGCATGGGGCTGGTTTACTTGCTTATGGGATGAAAAACCCCAAATGAACTTTTTTTTTTTAGTGGTGGTGGGGGGGGGGAATCCTGCTGTCCACACTCAAGAACAGCTAACTTGGCTATGGCTGAGAAAGATCCTTAAGCTCCTCACATTGTTGATGGGAAATGAACCTAGGACACTCCTTCCCCAGGCATATGGTTGCAAAGTGCATAGCCACTAGGCTTAACCACATGGACTGGGGGTTCTGATAGGAATAGTAGTTCTGGTTTAGATGACTGTAGGTTGTGGTGGTGGTGGTGCGCATTGTTTCTATTGCTGTTTAGGCCACAGATATTGGTGAATTAGATATAGAAACTTTTTTTTTTGGTAAGAATTAGTGTAGTTGGGTTGTTTGGTTGTATTTTATTTATTTATTTTAGCTATTTTGTGCAGGAGAATTTTTGAGGTCCACAGTAAAATTGCATTTCTTTTTGGTTGTGGTTCATTGTGTTTGGGGGCATGCAGTGAGAGGTGACAGACTTGCAAACATACCGCTCACACAGAAGGGGCTCGGTCTCCTGTCCATATGTTGGCTCGACAGTTCCCCCTGCAGCCACAGTATTTGGTCTCCATCCAATCACGGACCGGCAAAATACTTGGTTGCAGGATTTGACGCTAGTTGATCGGGAAGACTCCAGATTCATTAGCGATTTGGTCCTGTGTATTTATCCAGCAGCCGGCCTGTGGAACTGTTTTACTGCTGTACCCTCGAATGTGGGAGGGCCTGGGCCCCCCCCCCTACAGCGAGATTGGTAGGTCATTGAGGGTATCACTCTCACTGCACATGGGAAGAGTGGAGATAGAAACCGGAACCCTTTCTCTAGTGACCAAACTTGGCTGCAGCCACTTCAGGTCTCTAATAAGCAAGGTGATGGTATTTCAGTGGGTGATGATTGACATCTATTATATAGTTTATTGCTTAAATAAATCATATATAATTACAGTAGTTATTTAGGATAAATAAGGATAAAATAACATTTGACCTTTTTGTCTCATTAATACCAGTTAGGTGAAAATGATATTTTTAAATTATATTTATGTATCGTTTCTCTCTCTCTCTCTCTCTCATAGCAATTTAGATAAATATGATCTTGATCTTTTGAGAGATGACAAGATGGACTATAGGATGGCCATGGAAGTTACTTCAGAGATAGTAACACTGGAAATAATTCATCGTTTTGTTGTCTGTATTTTTGAGGTAAGTGATTTTTATGTATTTTGTTCATTATCCTTTTTAAAGTGAAAAATGTTCTGCAAAATAATTTTTTTTTATGAAAAACTGCATTTTTTTTTTTTAAGTGCACATTGACTTTTTTGCAGGCATAACATTTTTGTCAAATATCCATTTCACTGAGATTGGAAATGTTGAAAAATAAATAATGAAGTAAAATTCTGACTTTTTTGATTAGAAAAGAAATATTTCATAAATGATAAAAATATGATAGCTATCTAACCTGTTCATTATATGAATTTTTTTATCACTTGAGCTATGGCTTACTGGATTGATAATGTCTGTTATTGAATACTTAAAATATAAATTGTTTCAGGAATCAGTAATAAAAAAAATAAAAAAAAATATAAACATAAATGGATGGAACACATTGAAAGAATGAAAACAGAAAGATTACCAAAACAAGCCTTAAATTACAAACCATTAGGAAAAAGAAAACCAGGACATCCTCTTAAGAGATTCAATGATGACTTCTAATGCCGGAACAGGCCACTCTAGGCCTAAATCCTTACAGGCATGATGATGATGATGATAAATTGTTTCATGAGGAGGTAATGGTTCCTGGCATGCCACTCATAAAAGGTTGGAACTTATAGTACACCACTACTTTCAGTGGACCAAGAATTAGGTAAACTGGGATCTCTTTTCTAGATTAAAAAAAAAAAGTGGTTTATTTAATTTTGCTACTTCATGTATTTAGTAAATAAATTGATGGTATCACACCAAATGATAAATCATCTGCCAACGAAAGACCCACTAGCATACACTTGTGTGTGCTTCACAGAAGTAATCAGAAGTAGCAAGCATATTAACTTTTCATCTTATTCAAAACACAACACTTGACTATTAAAAGGTTACATTTAACATACATTTTTTGCCATTCAAAATTCACTTTATTTCAAAACTGAAGAAAATTGCTTTAGCACCAGAAAACTATCATGAGCCTAATTTGTGCATGGTGAAATATTTTATTGTATACTAATGTCTAAAGAAATAAGTTTAAAACTGTTTAAATATTGCCTTCAGCACCATCTTTTCAAATGGAGAGACTGCCTACATTTAGAATGCTAATTCTTTACATTCTGCATGGAGATGATCATTGCCAATGTATACTCTCCATAGTACTACACACATGCACCAAAAAAAAAAAAAAACTTGACATCACTTAAATTTTTTGGATATATATTATTATTATTACATGACACCTCCAGGCCAAGGACTCGTCGTGGAAGGGCAATCTACTCTACTTCGCTGAGTACATCTCATCCTCTCCGCTACTACTTAATTCTCCTATTACAAAGCTACTGTTATCAACGCTATCTACTGCCCATCATCACCAACAACAGTATCATATAAGAAGTTATTGAAAATTAATATGTGATTTTACTCTATTGAAATAAAAGCATGACATGTTCACAATCGACAGCTTCAGGTTTCTTGACATTCTAAACAAGAGAAACAGGAAAAATACAAGTTTACATTCTGATGATATATTGGTGTGTGGTGGGGGGGGAATCACAGTTTCACATTCTTAGATCAAGAATTAATAAATACTTTTTTTAGTCTACTGTGAGATATGAAACAGAAACTTTGACATTAAACAAGGAAGATATTAGAAAAGTTGATACTTTGAGATGTGCATGTGTAGAAGAGCATCAAAGATCTCAATGGTTTCAAAAGAAAAGAGATGATGGTACTAAATTGGAAGCAATAAAGAACATACAGGAAAGAAAAATATCATATATGAGTCATATTGTGAGACATGAAAGTCTTCAAAAAAGTTTACTTGTATATTAGAAATGTGACTTGCATTGATTTAGTTCTCATTATTTCCATGGATCTAGTTCTCATAGATGGTACATCAATAAAAATGGTCTGAGTAGTAACCTTCCCATAATTAAAAAAAAAAAAAGTGTAAGAAAGTGAAATATGCATTATGGGATACTAGAACAACTTGATGTAAAATCGTATACCTCCATGTACAAGTAGCCTACTCGTGCAGACAGTATGCAGACTTTGATTACCCACACTTGCGAACAAGAATATAATTTTGTTTATAGTATGATTTATATTGTGAGCATTACTGGTGTTACAATGCTGGACTACCTGCGGAGAAAAAACTCTGAGTTCATTTCTTTTTTAAAATCTGGATGTTCAGGTTTTAATCTTGCATTTTAGATAAAAACAACCATCAAACTCACTGTTGGAAGTTTTTCCACTTGGTTATACTATAAATTAAAGATACCAAGTATATAATTTCTTGGTATCTGTAATTTATAGTATAACCAAGTGGAAAAACTTCTAACAACTATCTCTAATCCAGAGTATTTTAATAATAAGATATACCTTTTGGCATCTTGTATATGAAAATATAACTTCTGCATTACTTCAACCTCAGTATCACCTCTGGATCTGGCTTCCACTGATGAGACCCCCAATAAAGGTCAAAACCGGTCTGGGTAGTGACCCTTCCCATAATGCATAGCATTATACATCCTGTAAGGATATGTGCTTTGCATTCTGGAATACTAAGGAAAGTGATTTGAAGTCATTAGCTTCTACAGGGTGTTCGGGATAAATTTGACATATTTATAATTAATTATATTTTTCCGTAAGTTACATGTATTAACACACACTTCTCTTCATTTAAAAGTTTGGACCCTTCTTCATTCATATACAAGATGTCAGAAAGGATGGATAGCTGGAACCCACCTGAATCATGGAAGAGAATAACTTGTATCATGATGATTCGTGCCCGCCATCAAAATAAGGATATTACGACTGCTGCCCAATGCTCCCTGAATACAGTAAAAACAATCAGGCATGAACTAGAGACTTGCAATGGTGACTACGAGGATGTAGCAAGAAGAAAGATCCCTAGCAGACGATCTGATTGCGTTCGTACAGCAGAATTCCTCGCAAATCTGCAGGAACAGGTGTTGAAGAACCCTGGCATTGGAATTCGGGCTTTGTTCGTGGAGTTGCTAACTGTAGTCAAGCCCTGGATAACAAGGGTAGCCAATGGTAGGCCGTATGTATGGCAGCAGGATTCGGCCCCTTGCCACACCTCTGGGAAAAGTCAAAAATGGTTGTCTGAAAATTTCTACGACTTCACCAGTCCAAATGTTTGGCCTCCAAACTCCCCAGACCTTAACCCCATGGATTATTTTGTATGGGGCGCAGTTGAAAAAGACACCAATCGCACTTCCAGTAATACAAAAGCCCAGTTAATGGATAAAATTAAAACAGTTTTTGCGGCCCTTCCCAGGGAGACTGTAGCATCAGCTTGTTCGAGGTTCCGAAGCAGAATTGAAGCTGTGATCGATGCTAATGGTGGTTATTTTGAGTAAATCTTGTTGATAGTATTGTAATTAACTCTGCCTGTAATGTTTTTTTGTCAATTCATTAAATTTAATAGATACAAAGAAGATTTTCTTTTTCCTTACGAAACTGTCAAATTTATCCCGAACACCCTGTATATACAAGTTGCCCTAGTCCTGATTATATTTCAGGCACAAACTTTGTTTACACTTAGATAAAGGATTTAACCAAGTATATCATTTCTTAGTATCTTTAATTTACATCAAGCTTACTATTTCAAACAACAGTACAAGTGTTATTATGGTTAAGGATCATGAGAGGGTGGCATTTGTTTGCCATCGCGCACGCACACACACACACACACACACACACTCTCTCTCTCTCTCTCTCTCTCTCTCTCTCTCTCTCTCTCTCTCTCTCTCTCTCTCTCTCTACTGTGTCTGAAATCATCATCAGCTATTGGTAAGGGCTGAGAATGGTGACAGGCTGTCTACAGATTTCCAAAGGTAGTTAAGGTAAAAGCTCTGCCTACTCTCTTTTGAGAATAAAAAGATGTTAAACAGTTGATTTTTAAAAATTACTAGAAATCTGAAATGTTGAAAGATACCTGGAATATATGATTCAACCAGAAAGCCACTCTAAAACTTCATTACCTCAAATATGAGGTAATGAAGTTGTACAGGCTGCACTGCATAATTCAGTATGCCTGGTCATTTCCATATAATTGGAATAAATCTCATCAGTAACTGACTGTTCCTGGTAAGATTTATGCAAACAAACACTGTTTCTTAGCTTCAGAAGAGGCTAAGAAACATTGTGGAAGACAAACTTGGAGAAGAAAAAAAAAACTGGGTTCAGACCAGAGTAGGCATTGTCTGAATCAGATTTTTTACTTTAAGACAAAAAAAAAAAAAAAAAAAAAAAGTTTTGTATATTTGTAACTGTATTTAAGTTTTGTTGATTTGGAAAATATTACAATTATCTGTTGTAATAAATGTAACATGTATGGAACAACATATCGCCATAAGGTAATATTCAGAATTAAAGAAAGATAGTTTGATGTAAAATAAGGTATGGGCATGAGATAAGGATGCATGCTGTCATAATTCATGTTATCTACATGAATTATGAGAAAATGTAACATTAAACCCGATGTTAAATTAAGTGCTTTGCTTTATACAGATGTCATACTTCTAAATAAATCCTGCAGAAGCCTTCAGGACTCTTAAACTAAATTGAATTGAATTTAAATACTGTACCAAATTCGATATGAAAATTAACAATAAAAAGGCCAAAACTATGAAAATAGGCAAGAAAACAGAAGACATCATAAACTACATTCTCAGTAGTGAACCTGTTGGATAGGTTACATATTTTAACTATTTAAGATACAAATTAAATATAGAAATAGATAATTGAACATGCAAGGCTCTTATGGTTAGAAGGCAGTTAAATAAATTTCTGTGAACCATGAAAAATGACCAGAATACAAACTCAGCTGCATGAATATGCATAACAGTATTTAAATATCAATGAATCAAAGTACCAGATCGACATAATAGGGGTGACTGAAACAAAAAAGACCAAAACTGGTGAGATCTTTCTGAGCAATAAATACAAAATGTTATATTCAGGCAATAACAATCAAGGAAAAGAAGGAGTAGCCATAGTATTCAACACAAAATACGAGGCTAATCTTCTTGAATGGCAGTCAGTCTCAAGTAGAGCAATGTGGGCAAATATGAGAATGGGGAACTGGACAATGAGACTTATTTGTGCCTATGGTCCCACAGAAGGTTCTACTAAGGTAGAAGTGGAGGAATTTTTTGAGGCTTTAGAAAAAGCAACTGACACAATGAAAAAGGAAAAGTTGGTCCTTGTTGGGGATCTAATAGTAGAGTAGGAAATGATTGTGAGACATACAAAAATATTTTGGGAAAATTTGGAGAAAAGAGCAAAGCTAATAATAATGGCAAATATCTGTTGGATTTCTGCTCAGGACATGGACTGGTTATTACTAACACCATGTTCCAACATAAAAATGTGCACAAATTCACATGGAGAGAAGAGGCTAGGAATAAGAAAAGTCTCATTGACTATGCTATTGTTGATAGTGATGTTTTCTCCCTGGTGCAGGACACCAGAGTGTACAGAGGATTTGAAATTGGAAGTGATCACTATTTAGTCTTGAGCAGGATAAAATTGAATTTCATATTGAAAAGAATAACATGTAAGAAAGTTTTAAAGCGAATAAAAGTTGAGCAGCTCTCAGATGTAAACTGTAGACTAAAATACAGAAATATTATTGAAAAGAAAATGAAAGAGTTTGAGAACAGGAATCAAACCTTGGAGATTCAGTGGCAAACTCTGAAGGAAACATTGATTGATTCTGCCAGAGAGGCATGTGGTGAGGTTGTGTGCAAAGATAAAAAAATCAGAACTCCCTGGTGGACACAGGAAGTTAAAGAGGCAGTGAAGGAAAAGAAGAAAGCATATCAAAAGTTCCTGGCAAATAAGTCAGCTTTTACTCTTACAGAATACAGAGACAAATGTAAGAAAGCTAAACAGTGTGTAAAACTAGCTAAACAAAAGTCATGGGAGGACTTTGGCAAGAATATAGAAAATAAATATCAAGAAGGTGGCAAAATATTCTGGAGGTTGTTGAAGAAGCTTAGGAATGGAGGAAAGAGTGCTGTAAAAGGAATTAGAGATGATAAAGGTGAAATGAAAACAGGAGAAAAAGATATCCTTGAAGTATGGAGTAATTACTTTGAAAAACTGCTAAATGAAACAAGCAGTGATGACAGTACAGTGATAAAAAACACTGACCAGGCATGCAGTCTGGAATACATATCCATACTTGAAGTAGAAAAAGCCATCAAAGGCTTGAAATGTGGAAAGGCAGCAGGAGTAGATGATATTCGACCAGAAATGCTGAAGTATGGTGGTATAAGAGTCTTACAGTGGCTGCACTGCATAGTTCAGAAAGCCTGGACAGAGGGACGAATTCCCGATGATTGGAGTAGAGCTCTCATAGTACCCATATATAAAAAGGGAAATAAAACTGAATGTGAGAATTACAGAGGTATTTCCCTACTGAGTGTTCCTGGCAAGATCTATGCAAGTATACTTGAGAAACGGTTGAGAAGAATTGTGGAAGAAAAGCTTGGTGAAGAACAAGCTGGATTCAGGCCAAATAGAGGCTGTCAGGATCAGATCTTCACTTTACGACAAATAGTCGAGAAAGCATGGGAATATAACAAAGATCTGTATTTAAGCTTTGTCGATTTGGAAAAGGCATATGACAAGGTGCCAAGAGAGAAGCTATTCAATACGCTGCAGTTATATGGTGTCAATAGGGCATTATATCAAGCAATACTTAGTCTTTATTTGAGTTGTGAGTCAGCAGTTAGAATTGAAGGAAGTACAGGAAGATGGTTTAATGTTAAATCTGGTGTGAGACAAGGATGTACATTATCCCCTCTGTTATTCATTATCTATATGGATCACATTATGAAGGAATGTGGTATTAAACCTGATATCAAAATTGGAGATGTTAATGTCAGCTCTTTGCTTTATGCGGATGATGTTATACTTCTAAATAAATTCGCTACAAGTCTGCAAGATTCTCTGACTAAATTGAATAGCTGTTGTAATAGATATGGTATGAAGGTCAGCAATAAAAAGACAAAGACAATGAAAATAGGCAGAATCATTGAAAATGTCAACTGTGTTGTGAATGGAGAACCTGTGGAACAAGTAAAACATTTCAGCTACTTAGGCACAATTTTTACTGAAGATGGTAAACTAAATATAGAAATAGACAACAGAATCAGCAAAGCTGGTATCGTGGGAAGTCAATTGAATAAATTCATATGGAATAAGAAAGAAATTAGTCGGAACACTAAATTAGCTGTATACAAGACTGTGTTCAAACCAATTTTAACTTATGGATCTGAGAGCTGCGTCAGAAGTAAAACACTTGACCAAAGACTAGAGACCGCAGATATGAGAGTCCTGAGAAAGATTAGAGGCGTGAACAGATGGCATCAATGGCAATATCATATTAAAAATGAGGATATTAGGAAAGAACTTGACATTGTCAGCATCCAGGAATGCGTTAGCAGAGCTAATCTCAGATGGTATGGTCACTTAAATAGAATGGGAGAGGAAAGATTAGCAAAACAAGTGTTCTCTGCCAGGTTGGCAGGAAAACGACCCAGAAGAAGACCAAGATATAGGTGGATTGATACGGTACAAAGTGCCTTAGACGATAGAAATATAAGATCTGATAATGTTGGTGTCTTGACAAGTAACAGACTGATTTGGAGGAAAATTGTAGATAGGAAGTTAGTAATGATGTAATTTTTTCATGTAGTACTGTCATATCCTGTACACCCCTTGAGGGTACATGGCAGGAATTTGATGATGATGATGAATTACAAAGCTAGATTAGAAATAAAACATTTCATCAAAGATTGGAGGTCTTGGATATGAGTTTTTGAGGATGGATATGAACAGATAGCATTAGTGGCAGAATCATATTAAAAATGAAAATATTAGAAAGGTATTTTTTCATTATCATTTGAGAAGGAGAGAACAGAGCTAATTTAAGCTGATACTACCTCAGATTAGTCATTTTAGGTCACTTAAACAGAATGGGAGAGTAAAAGAAGAAAATGGTATTTGTTGCCAAGAAAAAAGACCCAGAGGAACACCATAAATTTAGGTAAATTGTATCAGTTCACCTAGATTTGGGAAGCCCTTAAAAAGTCTGAAATATCAAATCCAACCATATTTGAAATAACGTTAATTTGGCAAATGATTATTAATAAGAATTTAATGTAAATTTAATTATGTCATGTTTTCAGAGTATCCTGTTCATCCTTCCTCTTGACAGTACATATCAGGAAATGATGTGATAATACACTAAGTGTCCATTTTATTACAAACACTGCTTTATTTAGGAAAATATACTGTTCTGAAGACATTGGATCATGTGGCTGCAGTTTGCTATGTAAATCAGACAGAAGACAGGCATTCAACAGTTCTGTTTTTTGTGTTTGATGCATCAGAATGGGTAAAAGGCACGATTTAAGTGACTTTCAGGCATGGTATGATTGTTGGTGCCAGATGTGCTGATGTTAGTATCTCACAAACATCTATGCTTCTTTGCTTTTCATACACAGCAGTGTTTAGGGTTTATCAGAAGTGGTGTAATAGTGATAGCTTCAAGCCGATAGCAATCCTGCGGTTGGAAAGGACTCTTTTGATGCACGAGGTCAGAGAAGAAGGACTAGGTTATGAAATGTTGATAGGAGGGCTACAACCAGTCAGATCACAGCTCAGTACAATAATGATGGTCAGCACATCATCTGAGCACAATTCATCACATGCTGTCATCTAAGAACAGGAAGATGCAGCTTCAGTGGACATGTGATCATCAACACTGGACAGCTGATGACTGAAAAATGTCACCTGGTATGATCAATTCTGGTTTGTACTTTATCATACTGATGGCACAACCACAATATGGTGCCATCAACATGGACTCTTCCTGCCAAGCAGCAGACTGGTGTCAGGGATGTAATGGTGCTAGAAATGTTTTCTTGGCACATATTAGCTCCCCTGATACCAGTTAAATACTGCCTGAATGCCACACCCTGGTCTTAACATCCTCACTGATCATGTTCACACATTTATGGCTGCAGTTTACCCATTGCTAAATGGATACTTCCAGCACAACAGTGTGCCATAAAGTGGTTCAAGGAACATCACAGTCAGTTTCCTTTATTTCATTGGTCAGCTCAGTCCCCAGATCCCAAACCCAATAAAGCATCTCTTGGATGAGGAAGAACAAGCAATATGCAGCAGCAGCAGAATTGCCAGCCTTGGTTGGCCAAGTGGTTAGCATACATGCTTTCCAACTAACTGGCTGCAGGTTTGAATTTCGTTGTTTGTAGTTTGTCTTTAGGTGGGAGATGAATTTCATCACCCAGTGTGAGACTACCACCCGCTTATTGGAGGACCATGTAAAAAAATAATAAATTAAAAATTACAAAAAAAATATAAACTCTCTCTCTCTCTCTCTCTCTCTCATGTTGTATAGACTTTATGCCTTGCTTCTTAGGTTTTCTGTAAAAGAAGCTATCCAGATTTTTGTTCATATTGGCACATGTGTTTGATCTCTTAACACTTCAGTTGCCAATCATTTCCATGGCATGAAATTTCAATCATTAAACACCTTTGTTTCTATTCTCCAACGGTGTTTGTAGATATTATGCTTGAAACAGGAAGAAGTGTCTCGACTGCTTCACTTGGTTGTTCTGTAGATAGCAGTGAGCTTTTTTTTTGTCAAAAATTATAAATGGAATAGACTAATATAATATGCTCTCTACACACACTCACACACATACCAATTGCAAAACAGCCTGATAAGGAATGTGTTATGGTGTATAGTAATGATATAATAGGTGGATATCATGATGTCCAGTTTACACTGTTATTTATTCCTACTGTTCACTGGAAGAACTTTTTATTACTGATTTCCCCAGTACCAATTTTGAATGAAAGAATAGTTTATTATGCTCAGATTTTTGACATTGTGAAATGCACAAATCAAACTGATGTATGCAAGTCAGATAATACATCTTTTCACCTGCATAATCAAGCCTTTATGCTATATTTATTGAGTCCTTTTTTTTTTTTTTTTTTTTTTACTATAGAAAAAATTAGATATGAAAAGCATATATCTGCAATTCTTAATGACTGTATTTTGATTTGGCATTATTATTACTATTAGTTTTAAGCCCTATATGAGAATGGGTAAGAAAAAACTGTTGTATATATTATAGGCATTGTGTGTCCATCGAGGGACTCAGGGACCAGGAGGCGCTACCCCAGGTAAAAGTATTCTGAAGCTTAGGGTTGTATCATGTCATACAGTAGTGCCATTAGATGCAACCAGAGTAAGAGTATATCCTGCAGGTGATATAGGAATTGGATGGTATGTGTTTGCATTTGGTATAATATAACATTAATTATTCAGATATAGAATATTTGCACAATTTCTGAAATAAGAACTAACCATTGTCATATTTTTATTTGTTATTCTCACCACTCCTTCCATGTTCTGATATGAAATCATATCAGATCATCTCATTAAATCTAAAGACCTTAGAGTAAGACCTAAAAAGAAAAAAACAAACAAAAAACTTTAGTATAAAACTAGAGTTTCATTCTTCAAGTTCTATTTTTGCACATTTCCACCATCACCTAACACAGCCACTGATCTAAAATGGCATTTTAAATACTGATAATGATTGCCTGAATTTTGTTTCTAATATGACACTGAGTTGTTTCAAGTTTTTCTTGGTGTTCATGGACGATATTTCCAACTGATAGAGCCAGTTTTTCTATAGGACTGGAATTTATCTTTGCACTAATTTCTAAGAGTTCCGTAGCTCAGTCGGTATAGATGAAAGCCCTTTGCTCAGAAAGACCTGGGTTCGATTCCTGTCAGTGACATGAATCGAACCTTTATCTGGTCTCTTTCGATGAAAGGTGAGTTAGCTAATCTCATACAGAGGTAGGGGGGTTTCATCCCTCAGAACAGGCAAACCGGCCCCGTGAACACGCGCATCTACAGACATAGAACACACCGAGAGGCATGGGCTAACCACCTTATCCTCGAGTACGGTTGCGGTTACAAGAATACATACCTCAATACTGTAAAAAAAAAAAAAAAAAAAAGGTAAAGGAGGGGAGGATTAAGAAAGAAAGAAAAACTAATCTCTAAATTCAGTTACATTTATCTATACACATCTAAAGTCTTACATATATAGTTAGCTGGAAATATTCTGTAAGTTAACATTCATTTCCATAATAATTAGATCACTTCTCTATAATATATCTACTTTTATGATATCATTGAATCTTAGATTTCATGCTTTGGGCATTAGTCAGTATTTTTCTCTATATATAACAGTCTAGTTGGATGACCACTATATCCTCTTTATTTGTACTTGCTATTATTGCATTACAGTAATAGTAAGTTAAAATTCTTGTAGTCTTCATAAAATAATCTAAAATTATAATCTTATATTTTAATATAAAGGAAATAGTTGTCATTATTCTTTCTACCTATCTACCATGATTAATCTCCTCCTGGGGCAGAAATAAGCAATTATGTTCTGTAAAATGATTTCTGAAGTCAAGAGAAACCAAGTAAGCTGAAAGCTGAATATTTGATAAAAAAATAAAAGCGAACTAGAGTATTCATGTGTTAAATAATCAGCCTTAATGTTTACAGGTTTGCCTTAGAGACCAGCTATTCAAACAGAAAATTAAAAACATTATTATTCGTGTATCGTATCCTGCATGCAAGTTGAATTGTGAGGGACATATAGTTCATGAGCTTTCAGAAGAAATATCAGTTTTCTTTCAGAAGAAATATCAGTTTTCTTTACATACTGTACAAGTAATATACATAAATATGATCCATGAACAAATTGATTAAATTACGAGTGATCATAAACATAAATTATGTAGTACAAGTGTTCCAACAATGTTAAGAGATTAGCAATAGTTTACAAACAGACATTTTTAAGGAATGTCTTTGTTTTTAATCTGTAGTCTAGCTTCACTTGTCAGTCACCTTATTCAAGATTGATTTTTCATTATTATTTCCCATATGTAGCATTATAGGGATGTACAGGTTAGTATGATAATACTACATAATTAAGTCTATATTCTCACTAGGTGTTTATCAATAATTTTCTTCCAAATTAATATGGCATTTATCAGATCAGTATTTTTATATCTTTTAGTCTTTTAAGGCACTACATCATTCTATCCTATTTTGATCTTCCTCTGAGCCTTTTGCTGTCTGTTATCACACACCTATTTTGCTTTAAGTGTGAAAGACCATTCCACCTTAGATTAGCTTATCACATACACATTCTTGGATTGTGTGTGTGCATGTATTTTAGGAGTTAATTATGTCAAGTTCCTTTTAATATTTTTGTTTTTAATGCGATTTACTATCTTTTCACGTCTCTTATTTTTCTGAGGAGGATCATAATTAAAAATGTTTCAAATATTAACTTATAAACTACTAGTTTGAATTTGATTTGGTTTGCTAATTTCTCTTATTACATATAAATTTATTCAGCTGGCTTACCACCATACTAGTTTGGATTATTCTATCAGCCTGATTAGCCAAGTAGTTTGTGTATCCCCCCCCCCTCTCCAACCAGTAGGCTGTGGGTTTGAATCCTATCATGGCATTAATAGATCTTTGTGATTGTCTTTTGGTTCCAGATGAATTCGATTGCCTGGAGAGACTATCACCTTTGTTATTTCATTGTATTTTGTGCCTTATTGTCCTTTATAAATCTTATCTATAGTTCTTTTGTCTTTTGATTAATTGTTCTGCTATTCCTGTTCCGGCCGCAAATTTAGAGTGCGTAGTCTTAGTTAGAGCCGATTTTTATCAGATACCATTCTTTCTGATGGATCACGTGTACTATTCTTGCAGACAAAGAGAATGCCCTGGGTGAGAGCCAAATTTTTCCGTTGTTACAGTTCTGGAGTTAGCTCCTTTTCGAAATCGAGAAAAATTTATTTGTTATCCCCCCCCCCCCCGCACTTGAATTTATACAGGTTCTAATTTTAGCAAGCGGTACATTGGCATGAGAAATCGGGCAAGTTTCTTAGGTATAGAAAGCAAAACGTTTATTTTACACTAAGGTATTGTACACAGAGATCAAAACTTTGCTTTAGACATATAATGACTTTTTCATGAAAGAAAATCCCAAAAATTCACATACAATCTATCTAATTATAACTAAATAGTCACTTAACATATTTTCGACAGATCAGTTTATCTAATTCTCGTTAACTTATCACAGTTATATAATCATCATCTTCAAATTCCTGACATGTACCCTCAAGGGGTGTACAGAATATGATAGTACTACATGAAAAATTTACATCATTACTAACTTCCTATCTACAATTTTCCTCCAAATCAGTCTGCATCAGATCTTATATTTCTATTGTCTAAGGCACGTTGTAAACATATCAATCCACCTATATCTTGGTCTTCCTCTTTGTCGTTTTCCTGCCAACCTGGCAGAGAACACTTGTTTTGCTAATCTTTCCTTGCCCATTCTGTTTAAGTGACCATACCCTGAGATTAGATCCTAACACATTCCTGGATGCTGATAATGTCAAGTTCTTTCCTAATATCTTTGTTTTTAATATGATATTGCCATTGATGCCACCTGTTCACGCCTCTAATCTTTCTCAGGACTCTCATATCTGCAGTCTCTAGTCTTTGGTCAAGTGTTTTACTTCTGACCCAACTCTCAGATCCATAAGTTATATAATCATCATTAAAACTGGTTTGAACACTGTCTTGTATACAGCAAATTTAGTGTTCCGACTAATTTCTCTCTTATTCCATATGAATTTATTCAATTGACTTCCTACCATACCAGCTTTGTTGATTCTGTTGTCTATTTCCATATTTAATTTACCATCTTCAGTAAAAATCGTGCCTAAGTAGCTGAAATGTTTTACTTGTTCCACAGGTTCCCCATTCACAACACAGTTGACATTTTCAACAATTCTACCTATTTTCATTGTCTTTTTCTTTTTAATGCTGACCTTCATACCATATCTATTACAACAGGCATTCAATTTAGTCAGGGAATCTTGCAAACGTGTGGCAGATTTATTTAGAAGTATAACATCATCCGCATATAGCAAAGAGCTGACATTAACATCTCTAATTCTGATATCATGCTTAATACAGCTTTCCTTCATAATGTGATCCATATAGATAATGAATAACAGAGGGATTAATGTACATCCTTGTCTCACACCAGATTTAACATTAAATCTTCCTGTACTTCTTGTACTTCCTTCAATTCTAACTACTGACTTACAACTCAAATATAAACTAAGTATTGCTTGATATAATGTCCCATCGACACCATATAACTGTAGCATATTGAATAGCTTCTCTCTTGGCACCTTGTCATATGTCTTTTCCAGATCAACAAAACTTAAATACAGATCTTTGTTATATTCCCATGCTTTCTCCACTATTTGTCGTAAAGTGAAGATCTGATCCCGACAGCCTCTATTTGGCCGGAATCCAGCTTGTTCTTCACCAAGCTTTTCTTTCACAATTCTTCTCAACCGTTTCTCAAGTATACTTGCATAGATCTTGCCAGGAATACTCAGTACAGAAATACCTCTGTAATTCTCACATTATTTATTTGTTGTATTTCCCCCTTTTTTTTTTTTTTTTTTTTTACAAAGGGAAATAAACAGTTTTATATCCCTTTTTATATGTGGGTACTATTAGAGCTCTACTCCAATCATTGGGAATTTGCCCCTCTGTCCAGGCTTTCTGAACTATGCAGTGCAGTCACGGTAAGACTTTTATACCACCATACTTCAGCATTTCTGGTCGAATATCATCTACTTCTGCTGCCTTTCCACATTTCAAGCCTTTGATGGCTTTTTCTACTTCAAGTATGGATATGTATTCCTTTTACAACACTCTTTCCTCCATTCCTAAGCTTCAACAACCTCCAGAATATTTTGCCACCTTCTTGATATTTATTTTCTATGTTCTTGCCAAAGTCCTCCCATGACTTTTGTTTAGCTAGTTTTACACAGTGTTTAGCATTCTTGCATTTGTCTCTGTATTCTCTAAGAGCACAAGCTGACTTATTTGCCAGGAACTTTTGATATGCTTTCTTCTTTTCCTTCACTGCCTCTTTAACTTCCTGTGTCCCTCATGGAGTTCTGATTTTTCTATCCTTGCAGAAAACTCTGGTTGAATCAATCGGGGTTTTTTTCAAGGCTTTCTGAATCACCAAGGTTTGGTTCCTGTTCTCAAACTCTTTCATTTTTTCTTCAATAATCTTCGTGTATTTTAGTCTACAGTTCATATCTGAGAGCTGCTCAACTTTTATTCGCTTTAAAACTTTCTTACATGTTATTCTTTTCAATATGAAATTCAGTTTTATCCTGCTCAAGAATAAATTGTGATCACTTCCAATTTTAAATCCTCTGTACACTCTGGTGTCCTGCACCAGGGAGAAAACATCACTATCAACAATAACATAGTCGATGAGACTTTTCTTATTCCTTGCCTCTTCTCTCCATGTGAATTTGTGCACATTTTTATGCTGGAACATGGTGTTAATAATAACCAGTCCATGTCCTGAGCAGAAATCCAGCAGATATTTACCGTTATTATTAGCTTTGCTCTTGTCTCCAAATTTTCCCATAATATTTTTGTATGTCTGACAATCATTTCCTACTCTGCCATTTAGATACCCAACAAAGACTAACTTTTTCTTTTTCATTGTGTCAGTTGGTTTTTTTAAAGCCTCAAAAAATTCCTCCACTTCTACCTTAGGAGAACCTTCTGTGGGACCATAGACACAAATAAGTTTCATTGTCCAGTTCCCCATTCTGATATTTGCCCAATCATTCTACTTGAAATTGCCTGCCATTCAAGAAGATTAGCCTAGTATTTTGTGTTGAATACCATCGCTAATTTGGAGAAAAGAGCAAAGCTAATAATGGCAAATATTTGTTGGATTTCTGCTCAGGACATGAACTGGTTATTACTAACACCATATTCCAACATAAAAATGTGCACAAATTCACATGGAGAGAAGAGGCAAGGAATTAAATCGACTATGTTATTGTTGATAGTGATGTTTTCACCTTGGTGCAGGACACCAGACACCACAGAGGATTTGAAATTGGAAGCGATCACTATTTATTCTTGAGCAGGATAAAACTGATTTCATATTGAAAAGAATAACATGTAAGAAAGTTTTTAAGCGAATTAAAGTTGAGCAGCTCTCAGATGTGAACTGTATACCAAAATACACAAAGATTATTGAAGAAAAAATGAAAGAGTTGGAGAACAGGTACCAAACTTTAGAGATTCAATGAGAAGCCTTGAAGAAAACCTTGATTGATTCAGCCAGAGAGGCATGTGGTGAGGTTGTTCTGCAAGGATAGGAAAATCAGAACTCCATGGTGGACACAGGAAGTTAAAGAGGCAGTGAAGGAAAAGAAGAAAGCTTATCAAAAGTTCCTGGCAAATAAGTCAGCTTTTGCTCTTAGAGAATATAGAGACAAATGTAAGAAAGTGAAACACTGTGTAAAACTAGCTAAACAAAAGTCATGGGAAGACTTTGGCAAGAACATAGAAAATAAATATCAAGAAGGTGGCAAAATATTTTGGAGGTTGTTGAAGAAGCTTAGAAATGGAGGAAAGAGTACTGTAAAAGGAGTTAGAGATGAATAATGGTGACATGAAAACAGGAGAAAAAGATATCCTTGAAGTATGCAGTAATTACTTTGAGAAATTGGTAAATGAAACAAGGAGTGATAGCACAGTGGTAAAAAAAAAACACTCAACAGGCATATAGTCAGGAATACATATCCATACTTGAAGTAGAAAAAGCCATCAAAGGCTTAAAATGTGGAACGGCAGTAGGAGTAGATGATATTCGACCAGAAATGCTGAAGTTTGGTTGTTTAAAAGTCTTGCAATGGCTGCACTGCATAGTTCAGAAGGCCTGGACAGAGGGACGAATTCCCGATGATTGGAGTAGAGCTCTAATAGTACCGATATATGAAAAGGGAAATTAAACTGAATGCGAGAATTACAGAAGGATTTCCCTACTGAGTATTCCTGGCAAGATCTATGCAAGTATACTTGAGAAACGGTTGAGAAGAATTGTGGAAGAACAAGCTGGATTCCGGCCAAATAGAGGCTGTCAGGATTAGATCTTCACTTTATCACAAATAGTGGAGAAATCATGGGAATATAACAAATATCTCTATTTGAGTTTTGTAGGTCTGGAAGAGGCATACGACATGGTACCAAGAGAGAAGCTATTCAATACGCTACAGTTATATGGTATCAATGAGGCATTATTTCAAGCAATACTTAGTCTTTATTTGAGTTGTAAGTCAGCATTTATAATTGAAGGAAGTACAGGAAGATGGCTTAATGTTATATCTGGCATGAGACAAGGATGTACATTATCCCCTCTGTTATTCACCATCTATATGGATCACATTATGAAGGAAAGTGGTATTAAACGTGATATCAAAATTGGAGATGTTAATGTCAGCTCTTTGTTTTATGCGGACAATGTTATACTTCTAAATAAATCTGCTACAAGTTTGCAAGATTCCCCTGACTAAATTGAATAACTGTTGTAATTCTTCTTCTGGTTGCCATCTGCCATACGGCCGGGGGAGGGTAGCTATATGCTACCATTCTAGGGAGAGATGATTATGAGCAAGGTGGTTTCCCGTTGCCTTCCTTGCCGTAAGTATTTATGACTGTAACCTGTGTGTTCACGGGACCGGTTTGCCTGCTTGCGGGATGAAAAACCCCAGATAAACTGGCGGAAAAAACCCTGCTGCCGACACCCAAGACCGGCTAACTTGGCTATGGCTGAGGAAGATCCTTAAGCTCCTCACGTCGTAGGACACTCCTTCCCCAGGCATATGGTTGCGAAGCGCAAAGCCACTAGGCTAACCGCGCGGAACTGTTGTAATAGATATGGTATGAAGGTCAGCAATAAAAAGACAAATGCAATGAAAACAGGCAGAATCGTTGAAAATGTCAACTGCATTGTGAACAGAGAGCCTGTGGAACAAGTAAAACATTTCAGCTACTTAGGCATGATTTTTAGTGAAGATGGTAAATGAAATATGGAAATAGACAACAGAATCAATAAAGCTGGTATAGTAGGAAGTCAATTGAATAAATTCATATGGAATAAGAGAGAAATTAGTCGGAACACTAAATTAGCTATACAAGACAGTGTTCAAACCAGTTTTAACTTATGGATCTGAGAGTTGGGTCAGAAGTAAAACACTTCACCAAAGACTAGAGACCACAGATATGAGAGTCCTGAGAAAGATTATAGGCATGAACAGATGGCATCAATGGCAATATCATATTAAAAACGAGGATATTAGTAAAGAACTTGACATTATCAGCATCCAGGAATGCGTTAGCAGAGCTAATCTCAGGTGGTATGGTCATTTAAACAGAATGGGTGAGGAAAGATTGGTAAAACAAGTGTTCTCTACCAGGTTGGCAGTAAAATGATGCAGAGAAAGACCAAGATATAGGTGGATTGATACAGTACAAAGTGCCTTAGACAACAGAAATATTAGACGTCGGCTAGCTTGGATGGTAACAGCAAATAGGCCACAGTGCTGCAGATCACTCGCCAATTCAATGCTGGACAACAACGACATGTGAGCTGCCACAGCATCCAGAGTGCATGTAACTCGACTCATCAGTACACTGGCTGGCAAGAGAGAACAGTTCAGGCCGGTAATGGTATCCTCGTATAGGGACTGTTTGCATGCGATGAAATTGGTCTCCTGGTACATCTACCATCTTCCCTAACCGGTGAACGATACAGGGATCTGCTGTCCGATGATGTGCACCCATTTCTGCATCTACAGCACCCTGCAGGAGATCTGTACCTACAGCAAGACAATGCACCGGCCCACCACTCCCGAATTTTGGCCGAGTGAGTGGATGAACACTCCACGGTCATGAAGATGCTTGGCTGGGCCCTCGAGGTCTCCTGACTTCAATCCTATTGAACATTCTGGGATGCTGTCGAGAGAGATATACGTGCCCTGGACCCTGCTCCGACCAATCTCCGTGCATTTTGGGAGGCTGTGCAGCGGTCATGTATCAGTTTGGCTCCCCAACGCTTCCGGTGCCTTGTGGAGTCCATGCCACCGCATCGCCACCGTCATCAAGGCGAAAGGGGGTGCTACCCACTGCTAGGCAGGTTTCTCTAATTCAACTGCTCATGAGTGTATATTGCTTTGTATAATGATCCATTTACATCTATTATTGAACAGCTTTCTCCTGACATCTTATTGAATGTCTTTTCTAGATCTGCAAAATTTAAATATGGATCCCTATTATATTTCTCTGATTTTGAATGTGTGCTTTAAAGTAACAATATGATTCTGTCAACCCCAATCCCATTTTGGCTTGAACTCATAATTTTCTTTGATTTCTCTTCCATAGTTTGTCTTAGCCTCATCTGAAATATGCTTTCACAAATATTACCTTAAATACTCATATAAAATAAAACAATGTGAGCAGAATCAGGCTTTCTGAATTACTCATAATTTTCTTTCCTGATTTCTCTTCCACAATTTGTCTTATCCTCTGAAATATGCTTCTACAAATATTATCTTAAATACTCATAGGAAATAAAACAATGTGAGCAGAATCAGGCTTTCTGAATTATGCACCATAAAACTTGTATCTGCTTTCATATTTGAACATTTCTAGTCAAATATAATCTCCTTTGCCTTTCAGATTTCTGGCAGCTCCCCCCCCCTCCAATTTTGAAATGTATCCATGGTCATATTGCTCCTTAATATTTTTACCACTGTTTTGTCACTGCTTATCTCATAATTTTTTAAAGTAATCTGGACATCAAGAATGTCATGATATTTAGTTTTTATGTTTCCGTTATCATTTTAATTCCTTCTGCAATGTTATTTTATGTTTTCAGTAACTTCCAGAGCATTTTTCTATCTTTACAATATTTTTCTTCTCTAGATCCAACGTTATTTCAAAGCCGAATGGTTGTAGAAACTATGAAAGTTTTGTAAGTTGACCTGAGAGCTTACAAGAATACAATCCTCAGCATCTCAGAGTTGCCTTAGCTTGCACTACTTAAAGGACATGGGCACTGCTCAAGGGTCCATATGTTTGCCTTTTATTAGTGCATTTGATAAACGTTTCACTGGCCTGACAGCTGTTTCGAACTGGTTGGTTCTCTACAGGGACCAGGCAGAAACCTTAAGGGAGCAAAAACTCTCATTTGGTACTAAGGAAATCGAACTGTCAGAGAAATGTATCTTTCATAAATGAACTCTTGGTCGGTGCATAAAAGTAATTACTAAAAAGGAAGAGCCATAACTTATGAAACTTTCGTAGTTTCTACAAACATTCAATTTTGAAATAATGCTGGATCTAGTATTGCTGAAGCCTTATGACTCTTCCTTTAGTAATTATTTTTCTTCTCTATTTTCATCACTCTTCTCACACAAGTTTTGTTTAGTTGATTTTGATATTCACATATTTATAACTCCTAAATCAGATGTCTTGACATTATTGTTATTATTATTATACACAGTGTTCAAGGATTTCAGCAGCCTCTTCGAGGAAAGCCACATAATCATTCTCACACCAGCTATCATACCTTTTCTTGAATTCATTCGCACTACCTGTAGTCACCGTGTTGAAAGGCGAACCATTCCACTCATGCACCACTCTGAGAGTGGTGTATGATCGGAATGGAATTGGAAACATAGCTCTCACTATGAGAGAAACACAGCTCTCACCACTTTCTTCATTCTCAATTTCCATGGATGCAGTATTGTTCTCTGCTCACCCTCCATAAAATGAAAATTTCCATCTGCTGGTTCACCTACATGGTCTTTTCAAAAGTTTGAAGGTCTCCATTATATACTTCTCTATTTCCTGTTTGCTAGTATCTGCAGTCCACAAATTCTCAGTCTGTCCTCGTAATCTACATTACACAGCCTCGATATCATCTTTAACACGCCTTTGTATCTTCTCCACAATATCTGCATCACCTCAGAAAGACTAGGACACTACTGTGAGACTAGATCTCACAATAGTGTCCTAGTTTCTTATGTGTTGTGAATATCTGTCAGTTCAATGTTAGTAAATGTAAAGTATGCTAGAAGAAAATGGCTAGGGATCTTGGAGTTTTTATAGCTAAGTCATATCAAGACCTTGTAAAGTGGCAAAATGACTTTCTTATCCTTACATGTTTCAGCATTGCAATTATCTTCTGAGTTGTATTTGCAATCATTGCTATGATGATGATATTCAGCCAGTTTTCTACCCACTACAGGGTGAAGGCCTTTTCCAATTGTGGGAGGGTTAGGTCTACTATCCCCATGGAGACCCAGTCCAGCTTGGGGGAGTGTTTATTCACTTGTGTGAATATGTATGAAGGTGAAAGACAATCGCAAACATCCATGCTTAGGCAGGATTCGATCACAGCCTCTTGGCTCGAGAGCGGATATGCTAACCACTCGGCCAACCAGGCTGGCAATCATTGCTGTATGACCACTAAATTTCACTTAAACTCTTATCTATAAAATTCCAAATCCCTAGGCTGATAATTTTCTTCTAGCATAATCCCACTAACATTGAACTGGTCGCCATTTTCTCACAGGCCTTGAGTTTCAACTTATTTAAATCATTTGGCAAGTGCAGCATGTCATATAAGCAGTTGCATTCCTGCTTATATTTGTATCATCATCATCATCAGTAAACAACTGTATATCTCCTTTCAAATCCTTCTGAATGTCATTAATGTATTGTTTGAATAATAGTGGACCAAGTACTGATACTTGTGGTACACTGCTGTTTGCCTTAAATCTTGTAGACTCATACCCCCAACCCAAACCCCATACACCCCTTTTTCATGTTAGTCAGCCATCCTCTTATTCTAACTAATAGTTTATAATCTAATTTCACATCCTGCAACTTATGCAACAACCTTCCATGTTGTACGAGGTAGGTCCCAAAAGTTTCCATCCTGACATACAAAATTCACACAAATTTTAAAATGCTGTGCATACCAGATAGCACCATCTATGCATCATTCAATTGGAGGCACTCATTTGACAATGAGTGCCTCCTCATATACTGGCATGCTAATGGTTGTAATGTTAAAAATTGAGTACTGCACTGTGATGAAGTTTTTTTTTTTTTGCCAAAGAAGAGTTTTCTCCAAGTGCTGTCGAACAGTGATTGGGTGGTATTTATGAGAAAGCTTCGCCTTCATATTCCACTGAGGAATGGGCTAAACAGTTTTGCCTAGGAAGAGAGATCATCAAAGATGATCCTTGTGATGGTCAGCCTATGGAAGCTTCATCTCCAGTAGTGCAAAGTACATATACACTGGATTGTTGAAGCTTGGAAAGCTGTGTTATGGAGCGATGAACCATGCTACTCTCTTTAGGTTGGATGGGTGTGGTGGATGCCTGGTGAACGTCTCTTACCAGAGTGCGTAATCCCAACTATGAAATTTAGAGGTTGTGCTGTGATGGTATGGTCCTATTTTTCCTAGTTTTGACCTTGGACCACTGTTTGTGGTGCCACGAACATTGAACTCCGAGCAGTATCTGAACATTCTGCACAATGCAATGCTTCCTACTTTGTGGCGTTTGTGCAGAATTGAACATTGTCTCCTTCAGCAAGATAGTGCACTGTGTCATAAGGCTGCTGCTGTAACTGCATGATTTGTGGACATGAACATCACTGCACTTGACTAGCCTCCACAGAGCTCTGACCTCAACCCTATTAAACATCTGTGGGATGAAATGGAACGTTGCGTGAGGTCAAGGCACGTCTGCCCTACAACATTCCAGGACCCTCATTACAATGCCTATAGGAAGAATGGTCCAAAGTTCCCATTGATCGCTATCATATGTTGTGGAAAGTGTCCTGTAGGATTGCTTCAGTCATTGCAGCAAAAGGAAGTCCTACATGTTATTGAGGTAGGTGCTATGGCTGTTTGTTCCTAGTTTTCTTTCTGTGTGTGGATATATACATATATGCATACCATATTTTATAATGAATGTTAATTTTATGGACATATATAACTTTTCGTGTGATAATACTGTTT
Source organism: Typopeltis vanoorti (assembly GCF_054136105.1). Lineage (NCBI taxonomy): Eukaryota > Metazoa > Arthropoda > Arachnida > Uropygi > Thelyphonidae > Typopeltis > Typopeltis vanoorti. Next base: position 72,866,507 of record NC_143552.1, on the reverse strand, counting down.
CTTATTTTGATTTCAGGGCTTTGCTTCGTGCCTTTATCAAGAATTTTTCCCTTGCATTTATTTTTCCAATGTTCTTCACCATGTTTTTTTTCCAACATAATCGTACAGCCTATGACATCATTTGCAGTAGTATTGTTGTAGAAGATCTTCCTCCTGTAAGGCGACATTGAAGGTCTTATATTTTGCTTCTTTGTAATATAGTTTTAAAACTATTCATTTTCTTGCAAGTTATTGATAATTTCAGAACTGTATGGATTGAGTAAAGACAAATTTTTGTTTTGTTCTATTTTTTGTAGAATAAATATACAGATATTGTAAATTATTTTTACCAAGAGAGCATTATTTTAAGATTACTGTATGCTGTATTTTTACATATTTCATATGATGTTGTTCCAATTGCTGGAAAAGAAAATTTTGTGTAAATGTGTGCACAATCAGAATAAGAATGTAATTAATTTATTTTATAGTTAAATAAGCATATGCAAGAAGCTTCTGACCTGGTCATACTGAAGAAGTTCTGTTAATACATGCTTCGAGAATATTTATTTCCACATGGTGAAAATACATGTTCTTTACAGTTTTCAGTATTCAGTTTTTAGATAATGTGATTATTACTCTTAATGTATTTGTGCATTTTATATACCTGTTGAAATTTTATATATTTACTTTACATACATGTCAAAGCTAATTCATACCCTTAGATGCATATACTACTTTAAAAGGAACAGCACATTAAATCTGAGTAAATCCACAAAATTAAAATATATATAGATATATTAGTTACATATTGTCCTCTCTAGTTATCTTTAGTATGAAATTTTACTTTGTGAAATTCTTTGACTAGGCTTTTGTCAAGCCATAATGATATCCATTGTATAAAATTAAAGATTTACTCATTTTTATGTAATGAAACAAAAGTTTTATTCAGTCTTATATATATATATAAAAATAGGTATTTTTATATCTGTTGACACCTTGTAAAGACATGAATTTTACTCAAGTTTAAGCAGATATTGAGCATTTTTGGTGATATGATTATAGGTAAATGTTATTATTTCTTACAGAAAGTCAGTTTCTCAGTTCTGTCTTCTAAGAAAGATTAAATAAATTTTTTAATATAAATTTTTTAATGGATATTAAAAATAAAATAATTTTTTTTTAAATAAAAAATCTAGATGCATTATGACATTTGTTACTATTTTCCCAACATAATTACTTAGAAATATATTAACTTGTTCTATATTAGGGTGGGGACTATATTGCCTTTTTAATTTAACAGATGTATTGTTCTGCTTGTTATGAGTCTCATTGCATGTTGAATAACTTTGGGTTGGAAGTATGTTACCGGTGGTATTAGAACACATTTTGTTTATTTAAATTTTTATGATAAAATATTTCATCCCAGTGAATATGTTTTTATTAATAGATAAAAAGATTCAAAACAAACACAGAAAATCTAATGAAATAGTTTATTTCAATATATTTTTAATCTAATGCAAAATCAGATGGAAGATAGCAGAAAGAACTGAAATTGCAACATCTGTACATTTCCTCTTGATTTAGGAAGTATTTATAAAATTTTGCTTATATGATTCATGCAAATGGATATCAGTTTTTGTTATTATATTTGACAACCTACCAAACATGCAGTTTAATTGCCAAATTAAATTACTCTACATTTATATGTATTAATTATAGTTATGATTATACTTTTTTAGAGTGATTATAGTTATTTTTTTTATACCTTAGTGTTTTCTACTTCCTAGTTTAATTTCAAACTACAGAGATCATATTTAAAATGAAAAAAGTAATATGCAGTGTATTCCCACTGTTAATAAGTTTAGAAAGAAACTGTCCCTTGTTAACACACTCAGCTTTCATTTTAGCAAACACATCATTATAGTGAGCTCATTCTAACTACTTAAAAAATGCCACCCAGAAAAATGTTTTTGGATGTGAAAAAGTGAAAGAAAATTATAACTTTTTCTTTGATACCTAAAACAGAAATCAATTAATAAATTTATAAAGGGACAGAAAGAAACTGTTTCTGCAAAAAGAAATTTTTTTTTGTTCGGCCTTCACTGTCACGAGCATCATTATTGTGAGCTTATAACTAAATGCTTAAAAGAATTCCATCCAAAACATGAAAATGTTAATATAGAAATAGTCACAACTGTTAGCAAACCATGTGTCAAAGGATCTAGTTGTTGTTGTTTTTTCTAAATTGAGAACTGATTTTTTAAGCAAAAGAAAAAAACCAAATATGTTCTTGGTTTTCTGAAGGGCTAGCAGAAATCATTTTAATAAGGTTTATAGAGGCAGAAAGAAACCGTTTCTGCAAAAAGAAAGAAAAATTACTTTCTTTGTTAATACACTCAGCTTTCATGTTAGCAAACACATCATTATAGTGAGCTCATTCTAACTACTTAAAAAAATCCCACCCAGGAACAGTTTTTGGATGTGAAAAAGAAAGTGAAAGAAAATCATAAATTTTTTTCTTTGATACCTAAAAGTTTGCTTTAATGGGAATTACCTGCATAAACAATTTCTTGAGAATTGACCTTAATTACCTAAAAAGAAAATCATGTAAAAGTCAAAGATGTGTTGTTCAGTCATTGAAGTCCATGACTATATTTTGAAATTACGAGTAAAAAGCACTACCATATATTCATAAATATCATAGTATTTATGCCTCTTCACTGTTATATTTTTCGTATGGTAAATAATCCTCTATATCCATTACTGATTTATGCCACTTGCCTTGTGCTATCTTTCTTTAAGGTTTTCAGGACTTATATTACACTTTCCAGAATAGCAAGAAAATTAAAATATTGATATTTTATTAGGTTGTATAACATATATCATCAAATTCCTTATATGTATCCTCAGGAAGGGGATGTATAGGATATCATGATATGAAGAGGTATACATCGTTACTAATTTCTCACTGATAGTTTTCCTCCAAGTTAATCTGTTAGTTGCCATGGGCTCCAGTATTGTTGTGGGAAAGCTCTGTATAAATCCACCTAAGACTTAGTCTTCCTATGGATCTTTTCCCCATCATCCTGGCAAAAACACTTGTTTTGCTTACTTTTCCTCTCCCATTCTGTTTAAGTGACTATACTACCTTGGAATAGTTCAGCTCACACATTCCTGAATGCAAATAGTGTCAAGTTTCCTCCTAATAGCCTTGATTTTAATATGATTCTGCCATTGATGTCATCTTCAGTTCCTTATTCTTTCTCAGAATTCTCATGTGGTCCAGTCTTTGATCAACTTTTATTTCTAACCTGGCTCTCAAATCCATATGCTAAAATTGGTTTGAACACTGTTTTATATACAGCCGGTTTAACGTTTTCACTAGCTTCTCTCTTATTTTGTATAAATTTATTTAGTTGACTTACCATATCCGTTTTGCTGATTCTATTGTCATTTTCTATATTTTAGCCATCTTCATTAAAAATGGTGCCTAAATAGCTGAAATGTTCCACTTGTTTTCTATAGATTCTCCATTCAAGATGCAGTTGATGTTTACGTGTGAACAACTTGCACTTAATCCAGTGTAAGTTGTTCACACGTAAGTATCAAAAAATCTCAAACAAGACTTGAGTCTTTGTACCTGCAGTGATGCTTTTACAAAAGAGATATTCCATTTATCATCATTTGTGTAGCAAATCAAATGAGCATCCTTGTTGCTGTCTGTTTCTTTATCTAGCTGTAACCCAAATTCCTTCCTTTTCATTTTTTCAATTAGTTGGTCGATGAGGTCTTTAGCGATGTGTTGGATTCCACGACTAATAGTATTATTGGATAAAGATATGCTTGAAAGGGGGTGTTCCCACAGATTCGCTAACCATAATGTTCACTTTATCCTCTATAATAAAATCAGTTCTGTAATGATATGAGGCTTTTTACACTTTGTGACTATACCACCTTGCAGGATGCTAATGCATTGCATGGTAGTGATGCTCATTTAAAAAATGTATGTTTGTTTTTTCATTCCTGTTAACTTTCTGGTAAAATGATCACAGGATATACCAGCTATGTTAGAATGATTTCCAGGTTTCTTGATGTTTGTCCTATGTAATTTAATCCAAAGGAACATGGGATGTTGTATACACCGGCATACCAAAGGACATTAATGCCTTCTTCAAATAGTGTGGATTAAATTACATAGGGCAAACATCAAGAAGCCTGAAAATTAGAAAAAAAGAACTTGTAAGGGACGTGAACAACAACAGAACAGATACTTCAGGATTAGCCCATCACTTCTCGATCTCTAACCACACCATCGATTGGGATAACAGCTCCATGCCTTATATAGAAGATTTTTGATGTAGAAACTTCAAAGAAGCTGCGGTTGTACTCTGCTCTGGAGAAAATCTAAACAGAAATCAAGGAATGATTCTGAAAGACATCTGGAAAAGCCTAATAAGTTCACTCAGCTTACTAGAATTTCATTTCACTAAAAACTATAACGCACTCAATAAACAATGACTGATACACCGCGTTCCATGCTTATGATGTTAGCGTCAGTTTTTTAATTTGTTTGACTGTATTACTCCATTCTTCTTTTTTACTAGCAAACGTACCGTTATATTTGTCCTGAAGAAGCCAGTCAGAATAGCTGGTGAAACTTGTAGACAATTCTTGTATATAATTTACAAATATCTGGTCAACGAATAAAGCCAAGAAAAAGCTCAAGTTTTAATATTTAAGAAGTGACCAAATACAAAACAAAAATAATATTTATTTACTTTTCCACCATTCAGACTATTTCCTTTGTGATTTGATATATTTGAGCCCAGTATTTGCACTGCATCATTATTGAAAATAGAAGTCCTGCATTTTCTACCCTTTCAAATAATTACCTTGCAATTTGTTGCACATTGATGAGCTCAGTATTTGCACCATTGTTTGAAAGCATTTGTGGGAGGCCTGCATTTTGAACTTGGCAAGTACCATTTTGAGTTTTGTAAACATTAAAAAGGTCACAAGATGTTAGCTCTAGGTGTATGTAAGGAGAATGCAGAACAGCAGTACTATTTTTAGTTAGAAATTGTACAGACAAAACAGAATGCTGCTACAATCTGTTGCATGTTTGATTTGCTGAATGGTTAGCGTATCTGCTCTCCGGCCAAAAGACTGTGGATTCGAATACCACTGTGAGCATGACTGTCTGTGAAAATACTAGTGGCGGAGTGGGCAGTAGATGGCATTGGTGTAGATGATGATGGTAGTTGTAGTTGGTGGAGACAGAGAGTTGTAGAGTAGGTGCTCTCCCTCGATGAATCTTTAGACTCCTTGGAGGTGTCATGTAATAATAATAATAATAATGTTCAAGTTTTAGGTCGAAATGCTTGGACATGATTCAAATAAGATTACCAACTGATTGCTTAACTGCAAGTGGTGGTGGGGGGGGAAGAGAACGTTAATCTGTTTTCATAGACACACTTCTTGATTCATGCCGCATTTTCATCTTGCTTGTTTGCTTGCAAGCAAGATGAAAATGCTTGTTATTATCCCCAGTTTTCAGCATAACGAGTAGATGTTATCCTGGAAAACACTTTTAATGGGATTATATTGATCAAGTGCATATAATAAACAACTGTGTTATACCAACTAGTTTCACCAACTAAGACTGTTGGCATCTTCATATAATAAACAACATCTACATAGTTGTTTATTATATGCACTTGATCAATATAATCCCATTAAAAGTCTTTCCAGAGCTTTTTGGTCAAGAAAATTAAGCATTTTTTAACATTAGATGTTATCCTGTTCTTCAATATTATAAACCAGTCAATCAAGTGAGATGTTTCAGTTTTCCCTTATTGTTTTTCTCCAAAAGTAAGTTTTAATACCTTGAAAATTTCTTTAGCAGTTTTCTTGTCTACAAACATGCTGTTGATTAAAAAGTACAAATATGGCAGTCTCAAGACCATCCTTGTGCACAAGAACAACAATTCAGTTAGTCTGCAAATCCATTCTAATGTGAGCAATCCATTAATAATTTAGAACTTTAGTAATGGACCAAAGTAATGTTTTTTCGTGTATCTTTTTTTCTTCTATATGTACTATGCACCCGATGAAGTCTTCTAGAAAGATGAAACTACTGTGTGACCACAGATGCGAGACCCCTCGAGACTTCTGCGCATGGCAGAAGGCAGCAAATCCATTCCAGTAATAGGGTAATCAATGCATTTAGTGGGATGAGTGTCTATTATTATACATCAGAAAGTAGTAACTATTTTGCTTGTACAACAGTTACGTTTAAAGCACATGATTTTGCATGTTGATGATGAATTTGTACATAACCTTATTCCTTTCTCCCTTTCAACATGAATTGACTCTTCTGGGCAATCTGCCAGTGACAGCTCTTGCTTCTGTGATCAGATAGTAGTTGTGCCTTTAAAAATACATTAGTTATATTCTAATTTAACATTCCTTAGAGAGAGAGAGAAAGAGAGAGAGAGAGAGAGAGAGAGGATAAAACAATTGCACTCCTCCCCACCACCACCATACCCAAGAAACATAGGCAAAAATTTTGCAATTAAACATCAAGATTTTCCACAAGTTTTCAGCTTGTACATTATCATTCTTACAGTTATACTTTATAAGGCAAGCTATAACTTTGAAGTAGGTCAAAATTACCCAGCTTATTCTACTCTACCCAGATCTGGCAAATAAGAAATTACCATTTTGATTTGAACTGAACTTTTTTTTGTCTATTAAATGCTGTTTCTTGAAGTCAAACATTTCATGATAGCAACAGCTCTTTCCAGTATAACTCAATTCCAATTGTCTAATGAGTTTTTTTGTCTGACAATACTTTTTTTGACTTGTATTTAACAGTTGAGATCATTCATCACTGATGAATGAATAGATGAAAATAAATCTGCGTGGATGAGGAAATAATACAGGAATAACATAACCATTCACAGTTGTCTATCCATTTTTCAGTTTAATTTTACGTAATGATTCTTTAAAACAGTACTGTTTTATTAGTTTCTCATTATTTGGAAAGCTGAGTTCATCAAATAAGCCTTTCAATGATTTAAAAGTAGATAATCATTCATTTTTATTGTATTATCAGCATTCAATCAGGATATGACATCTACATGGCAGCATAAACTCTATGGTATGTAATTCTTTCTTTTATCTAACCGATATATAACATTGCTACCAAATTACTCTGTTCTAGATTATCTTTATGTATTTGAGACAAAAGCAGAATGCCCAGTGGAAAAATACACACAGCCTGAGATTAACTCCTGAGGAACTGGGGAGGAGTAGAACAGCAGTTTAGCTATAAAAAAAATTCATTGACCGCTAAAAGACTCATAAATATCCATGCCCAGTGGAATTTATATCCACAGCCTGTTAGAAGACGGGTATGCTACCTTTTGCCCAGCTAAGTTGGTTGGTGTGTGTGTGTGTGTGTGTGTGTGTGTGTGTGTGTGTGTGTGTGTGTGTGTGTGTGTGTGTGTGTGTGTGTGTACACACACACACAGTAATTACCACTGTGACTAAGCCAATATGCACTGTATATGGGTACCTTAAGAATCACTGTTGAAGATAGGCCAACTTTAGCTATCAGGATTGATAGTTTTATAAATGATCAATGTTCCATACCTGTATAGCAGAACTTCATATAGTTCGCCCACCGATTTGAGGTCCCTCGACACTTCTGCGCATGTCAGAAAAAGGAGAATCCATTCCGATAATAGGGTAATCAGTCTGTCTTCTGGGATGTAATAATAAACAAACTGAGTTTGTTTATTATTACAGGTCGGAAAATTTAGCTTTTCTTTTATGAACATTGCTGTTTTTAAAGTGTAACTATTCTGCTTGTATAACAGTTGGAAAAATGTACATAGAGTGTTAATACGTGCAAATACTGCGTTCTACATAAAACAATGTCACTTCGCTCCATGATAAGTTTCCTTTTATTCTGGGACTTTTTAAAACAAAATCCAATTTCATGAAGTATTTTCCTTAAAGTTTCTCTTTTCCAAGGAAAATTAATTTTTTCTTTAAGCACAGGAATCAATTTCGGAACAGTTGGCACTCTTTTCTCGACCACGTAAAATTCGTGAATAGCTCTTCTTATAACGTCTACATCAAAATCATTCAAAGCTACGGTTTCGATGGGTTTCTTTCTCTGGCACTTTTTTTTTTAGGAGATTTAAATTTTGGCTTACCTTCACCTTTTGATTCCCTACGAATTCTTTTAACAGTCGACCCCGATACACCCGCAATTGCACTTGCACGTTTTATGACTTGAGAAAGGGGAACAAGAAGACGGCCTTCTGACGATTCTTTTTCGCAGAATGTCAGCACATTATTCAATATTCTTTTGCAAGAGCTACTGAAACGTGTAACAATAGAACTTGTTGACTGTACTGGATCCATCATACGAATTAATAATAAAAAATAATGCAAAAAGAGAACAACAAAAATCAAGCTAGTACTAGTACAGCGACAGACAAGAAAGCACGTGATTTCGCATGTTGGCGACCAATTCGTACATCCTTCATTTCTTTCTCCCCTTCAGCATGAATCGACTATTCTTGGCACCAAGCCAATAAGGGATCTAGAAATGGTGGGCGAACTATAGTAGTAACTTCAACTTATTTAGACAAAAATCAATGACTTAAAAAATGCAGTGGTAGAAAATACCTCTGTGGTTGGATCATTTGTTATCATACAGATGTCGTATAGCTAGCTTCATCAAGTAGACTTTAGAGCTGTCCATCACATATTCACCTCTCCATCATTTAAGTGAATATCAGGCAATGTAATATTGTGTCTCTTAAATGTTAAGTTGCAAGTACTTAATTCCTTACACATATTGGAGGCCTGAAGTATTTGGGGAAGGGGATCTAGAAAGAAAAGATGGTTTCTACATAATAACTAACTAGTAATCGATAGGATTTACATTAAAAAGTAGATACTCATTTGTATGATAGAATTCTCGCATATATATATAGTTAACTAAAAATATATATAATCTTATTAAAATATGTAATTAAAAATTCATTATGTTAAAATATGTGAATGTGTAATATAAAATAAGTATTTTAATTTACAGATTTAGACTAATGCATATATCTAATCAAGTCATAAAATGGGAGAGAGAGTCTCTCTCTCTTCCTCTTGTTTTTTTATTTTACATGACTTGAAAATTGATTCGATTCTATATGACTGTTAGCCAATTAGACTTTTAAGTCATATAAAATCGATTCCACTTTATATGACTTGGTCAATTAGATTTTATAAAGTCAGGCATTATATGGCATAAAAAGTCAATTTACAGTGCAATCTTCCATTCTTTTAAGATTATCAAGAAATCATCTAAACTGACATGTTTAATAATATAATAATAATAATAATAATAATAATTAATAATAATATAATAAGCAAATAAATACATATTAAAAGAGAGAGACTGTAAGTTACTCAAGCAACATTGGAGAAAGTGTCAAGAGTTGAGTTACAGGTTGGATGTACACGAAGCTGTCATTCATGGTATTTCTTCCTGTATCTTAATTATTTCAATATGTATTTTCATTTAAAATATTAGCATATGTACAGTGTGTCCACTCCCAGTATCCTTAGATCTTCCAGAATTATAGCGTTTCAGAGATACACAATGCTACTGACATCATGAAATTATAATGCTACTGTGCATAAAAGGTGAGCATTATTCAACCTTGAAGCAGAGACTTATGCCTTTCTTTTTACCTGGGAAAGAATATTGTAATAATTTGTTTTTATGTGAAAACAAACAATTTTATGGATATTATTTCTGGGAAAACTCCCATGTTACTCCTCTTAACAAACTATTATATTTACGGCTATTTTGCCTGCTTCTGTTTAGGAGTGCCCCTGTTTAAATGTCATTGGCTTTTTTACTCACGGATTCTTAGGGCATTGTAGATATATATTTACCAATAAATATATGTAGCATAAAGGAAGAGAAATTTACACATACCTTTTTTTTTTTTATTTGTTATTGTATTTTTGTATTTTTGTTATTTGTAAATATACATTACAATGCCCTAAGAATCCGTGAGTAAAAAAGCCAACGACATTTAAACAGGGACACTCCTAAACAGAAGCAGGCAAAATAGCTGTAAATGGAACAAACAATTTTATATTAATGAAATAACATTTATTATTACTAACAAGTGTTTAGGTACCAGTTTAAACTCATGGTTAGGTTTGATCGCATGAATACAAACAAAAATTGATTAAACAAGTTTAATCATTCCTGTATTTTGTCTCTGTCACAGGGACACAACACAAGGGTGGTCTGAAATGTTCTCGGTCTCGACCATAGATGGCAACACTATCAGCAAGATTTTTTTTTCTAAGTTGGTACATCTGTCATAAACATTGATGTGAAAATGCAAGTCATTCTATTAAGTAGTTTGTTTTATACAGCTGTCTGAAGCAAAAGTATTGTCTGTTTCCCTTGAAATGGATAAAATTGAGTATCGTGCAGTTATAAAATTCATTGTAAAAAGGTTTAATGGCAAAAAAAATTCGTCCAAAGTTCATAAAAGTTTATGGGCACTCTTCTCCTTCATTTTTAACAATTAAGAAATTGGTTGCCGAGTTTAAACGTGGCCGTACCAGCCTTGAAGATGACCCACGTGAAGGATGTCCAAAAAGTGTAACAACAGCAGAAATCATTGATCAAGTGCACGATATGGTATTGGATGACCAGAGAGTCAAAGTGCATGAAATTGCTGAGACTATAGGCATTTCAAAAGAACATTTAGGTTATATTTTGCATGAATAATTGCAAATGAAAAAGCTTTGTGCAAGATGGGTGCTGCACTTGCTCACAACAGATCAAAAATGCACTCATGAAAATCTCTGAACAGTGCTTGGAGCATTTTAACAAGAAAAAAAACTGATTTTGTGCATTGATTTATTACTGCGGATGAGACTTGGATTCACCATTATGCACCAGAATCCAAACAGCAGTCAAAACAGTGGACAGAAGCCAGTTGTTCAGCGCCAAAGAAGACAAAGTTGGTTCCATTAGCATGAGAGTTCATGGCATCAGTGTTTTGGGATGCTAAAGGCATTTTGCTTATTAATTATCTTGAAAAGGGTAAAACAATAACAGGGGAATATTATTCTGATCTTTTAACCAGACTGGGTCTTTTTTCATGAAAAAAGACCCAGTTTGCAGAAGAAAAAAAATAATCTTTCATCAGGACAATGCACCTGCCCACAAAGGTGTTTTGGCAATAGGAAAATTAAGGGATCTGCATTATGAATTGTTGGAACATCCACCCTATTCCCAGATTTGGCTCCCTCTGACTTTTCTCTCTTCCCATAACTAAAACTCTTCCTCTCTGGTCGGCGTTTTTCTTCGAATCAAGAGGTGATTGCAGATGTAGAGGGGTATTTTGCAGGAACCACTAGAGGGGACGAGATAATGGTGGAGCAATGCTGGAATAAATGCATTAGTCTTAAGGAAGATTATGTTGAAAAATAAAAATAATTTTGAAATTATAAATTTGTGTTTTTATTGTTAAGCTGAGAACTTTTCAGACTACCCTTGTATTAAAATTATAATAATACAAAACAACACTAAGTGGAGAAGTCAGACCAGAAGACTACAAACCTACGAGGAGTATCGTCTATGGGTGCTGTTGAGCTAGCCTTAGCTGTTGGGCAGGAGGCCTAAGAATTAATGTTTCTCAAATTTTGGGAAGCTTAACACAACCATATTTATATTTAAATTAGGCTGATTTTTTAAATCTGCTCTAATTTTTAAAAAAATTCTTAGAAATTTGTATTTGTTTGGTGAAGCATAGTATTTTTGTTCTGTCTGATTCAGTATAAGGAATTCAAAGCATGGTCAGCAAAGCCTGACTGGCCATAGTTGTGACAGTGGTTCTGTTCATGAAGGCAGATCTCTCAGTCTGATCATAATAAGTTGCAAGAATAAACACAGAACCTTGTAAACACCTGGAACAACAGGTTCTAGACACTAGCAAACAGGAGAAAGAGGGGTGATATGATTGAGACTTACAAACTTCTGAAAGGGTCATACAGGATTTCAAATGAATAGAATTCACTCAAGTATAAGTATTGGACAAAAAAAAAAAAAAAGTGAACCTTAAGATTGCATAACTAACCTGTTACTATTAGGGAATGCAGATCTCTTAGGCCAATGCAGAAAGACAGCACTGTAGCCACCTATTTTATGTTTCAGAATAGGAAATCTATAATAATTTGCAGCAGTAAAAGGATTGCTTTTTAATGTTATGAATTTTTTCTTCCAATTGTATTTAAAATATCTAAAATATAAGATCTAGAATTATCCTTTAAATATGAATTTTCTCATACATTATTTATAACCCATTTTATCAAAATAGCTTGAATTATAATATAATACTCTTTATAAATATATTTAGCTTTTATGTACTGTTCTTGGAAGTTCACTGTTGTACATCTGTAGTGAAACATATCAATACAGTGAGTTACAAGACTTTTGTTTCATAGATTTAAAATCAGAAATCAACTTTTATAAATCATCTCCTTTAGTCAAAAACTGATAAGCTCTGTTTCCCCCCCCCCCATTAATGCCAAACTGGTTTGCATATTGAGCTTTTATCCTTAGAACATGCAGTATATTTACCTTACCTTTCAAAACATGAAGATTTCTTAATTACTAATTCCAAATATTTGTATGTCGTATAGCTTTTGTTTTATACTTCAGCTATAAATAAGTTTCAGCTACTTTATAGATGTTATAATATAATTTTTTTTTTATATTATATTCTCTTAAAATTAAGCTGTCATTTCTATTTTATTTTACAAGACTTGTTGTAGTTCAAGATTTGTAAAATTCTTAAGATATATGAATTGTCATAGTATGAGACATTTATAATAAAATAATTTTCATTCTTGAGAGTGAATGAATGACTCCATTATTTTACAGTTTTGCAAATTGAGAACTGTTTATAAGGTACACTGGTGTCCAAAAGCTAAGGACTAACCACATTTTTACCTATATATATGAAAAAAATGTTCATGATTACAGCTAAATGTGGACATAAATTATTGCCAGCATACTAATAAATTATATTGCACAAAAAATGTGCTATAAATTTCATACAAATTAAATTGCAATATGTCCTTGGGACATTTATAACTTTTGCCAAAAACATATTGCAATTTAATTTGTATTCTCAAATTTTGGGAAGCTTAACACAACCATATTTATATTAGGCTGATTTTTTAAATCTGCTCTAATTTTAAAAAAAATTCTTAGAAATTTGTATTTGTTGTGGTTCCTTAACTATCTTGTCCAATTTTTATGGATACAACACCACTGAATATATGCTCTACAATGAGCTGTGGATAAAGGGATTCAGACTGCAGACTTTTGGGAGTACAGGCAGGCCTACTTGTAGCAGCTTCCTTTCCATAGTTTGTCAGGATATCTGCATACCTGTGCTTGAATGGAGCTGACCTGCCATGGTGCATTGATTGCATTTTGGTGTTATAATGAAAAATCTGTCTTTGTACTTCATGGTAGAGTGAGGGTGACCCCTTAGCTAACTTCTGGAACACATTCCATTGGTTTGAAGTGCTGCCCAGAGTCTGGATACAGCACTATGTGAGATTCCAAACTCTGGCAATGTCAGTAATTCTTTGGCCTTCTTCAAGCTTTCCAAAAATTGTTCCCCATGTCAAATCATCTAGATCAGCGCTTCCCAAACTGTGGCCCCCTTGGGGGCTGTGAAATAATGAAAACAAATTTTAAATGTTTTAAGACTGTTTTAAGGGTGCCATGTCAAATGTGCAAGATGCTAAAATGTAATATTCGCATTTGATTTTTGCAATATTCACTGTGTATTTTGTATTGAATATAAATACAATAAATATTATAATAATATGTCTGTATTACGATTTTTTTTCGATGGGGGCTGTGAAACATTTTAATTTTTCCAAAGGGGGCCTTTACATCCATAAGTTTGGGAAGCACTGATCTAGATAATGTATTTGAGACATAAGACATTCAAGTTTGCAACTTTATTCCTTCACAAAAAGAGCTTCTTTCAAACACAGTTCACTTAGTGCAGCCTTTGCCTTTTATCCTGTTGACTGCTACTACATGACCCTTTTGTGCATGAAGCGAAAATTTTAATATGTACCCACTTTTTACTTAAAATTGCCACAAACTGATTCATCCGAAGATTGTGGTTGTAATCTTCAGAAATAGTGTTTGTCCTTAGATTTTGGACACCATTGTATAATTTATGTATAATCTTTTAAGATAATTTTAGATAAAATGTGGTTCTTTGTTAAATAAATATTTTGACCATAAAGAAAGAAATAAGAATAACTTAATTTATTTTGTAGTTCCAAGATTAAAAAAAAAAAAGAAAATCTCTCTTTTTCCTGCATGATATGCTTTGATCTTTGTCATTTTGGAAAAGAAAAAATAATATAAACTTATGGTATTGTACTGTTATTAATCATAGTTCCTTTTATGTAAATCTTAATTTTTTTAAATCTATTTATATGAAATTATGACTATTTCAGTTCTGTAAAATATACATGAGAAAATAAAACCACTTTTTATTCAGAGTTGTCTGTTCCAGGCCAAGTATTCAGTTCATATTTAATATATGTTCAGTCTTTGTCAAAAAATTGTGGATAATCATCTTAACTTCTTAACAGTGTCAAAGTATAGACACTGAATTAAAAATAAAAATTACTTATTTCCAAAATTTAGTAACTCTATTTAAGGAACAGGACTGTGGGGGAATTGTGACAAGAGGTGTAGCTAGGGAGGGGTCCACCCTGGGCAGCACTTTGAACCTTTTTGAACTTTTGCAGTTAATTCTAAAATACAATCTTGAGAACTCATTTCCAAATATTGTAATACTACTGCGAATTTTCCTCACAAGTGCTGTAAGTGTTGCTAGTTGTGAGAGGAGTTTTTCTAAATAAAATTGATTAAGAATTACCTACATTACTATGAAATAGATTTTGCTAACAGAAAAGTAAGAAAAATAACATTTTAGAATGTTGAAATTCAAGTTTTACTTCAAAAATAAACAGTGTTTTAATTTATTTCCTATACGTCGTTTTGACTTTTTGTAGGTTTTTTTTTTTGTGTGTATTGAGAGAGGCGGCAAAAGCTCTAGCTACATCACTGGGCATTACTGTATCATACAAATCCAAAACATTGCAAACTTGTATTGCCATCCTTAGTCCTAATATGCATCTTCTGAGTGTAGGAAGCTTGAACAATTGCCATTTTTTAGTCTTTCTCCTGTACCTTGGGCTATGTCATGCAGTCTTTAATTTACTTTTTTTGATAATTTGTTTTTTCCATCCTTGATGTAAGGTGTCCAGACCTGTCAATTCTGTTTTTGCCATATTAGTTGGAGAAATAAAAAGAGAGAGATATTACATATTTCTCTTTTTTGATTTCTACCGATTGGAAAAGAGGGAGTTGTGATCCACTTTTGTATAAGAGGAAATAAGGCTCTGTATAAAGCTGACTCAGTGGTAGTCTGTATTTTATTTCTTGGAGACTCTTGAATATTTTGGAGACCCTTAGTGAAGTCGAGTTTAAGGTATGAGTGTTGATTAGTTTGTTATCATGCTAATGGTGTTTGGGGGATTTTATCCATTAGAGATGAAGTTGTTTTCTAAGGCTTTGGGTTCCTTTAATAATATGACAGAGTAAATTACCAGTGCTGTGTGTTAGGGTTTGATTGGATTTTCATAACTCAAATCCTCATATATACATACACAGGGCCAGGATATCAGTAATGACAATGCATTTTAGCTGGAATGACCTAGATTTGAATCTTGTATAGCATAGGTGGCCAACAACAGGCCACATGTAGCCCATAACATGGTTTTGTGTGGCAGGATAAAAACTATATTAAATTATATGTATTATCAATTTAACTATTAGTTTCGACCGCAGATTTTCTGATTGATATACTAGTTATATTCATTATTTCTGATGATGGAAACTTTATATTCTCAACACGGAATCAAAATTGCTTTAAAAAGATTACTCAATTTATAAAATCTACTGCTTCTCTGTGCAAGTTGTAGTAGTGGGAGTGGTAGATTTCTATGCGCTCTAGAGTAATGCATCGTTGAAAGTTACTTGCTCTGCTCTGGTTACAGTGATCAGTTTCAGAGACTCAGTTTCACAGTTAACAGTGTTATTGTTGCAGTTTGTGTCCCGTGGTCAGTTACTTCAGCCTTTGTGTACTATGAGTAAGAAATGTAAGATCTGTGAAGAAAACAGGTCATTTCTTGTGTGTTTGCAAATATTGTCTGTGCACAAGGAATATAACCTCAAATGCCACTACATACAGCACCATGCTGCTAAATACCAAGAATACATTGGACAAGTACGTACTAAAATTGTACATAATTTGAAGAGAAAGGTTAGTGCTCAGAAATTTGTTTTTACTAAACCAACATCAATACAAAAAAGTTCACTCTTGGCACCATTTGTTGTAAGTGCAGCGATAGCAGAAGCAAAAAAAATCATTATCTGATGGTGAATTTGTAAAACACTGTTCTGTGAAAATGGCATGTGCATTTGGGGAAGATAAAATTGCCAGCGAGTTTGAAAGTGTCCCACTATCAAAACAAACTAACAAAAAGAGTCGAGGAAATAGGTTCTCACATATTAAATAAATTAAAAAGTGTTATTACAGATTCAGCTTACTTCTCATTGGCTCTGGATGAATCAACTGACATAACAGATACAGCTCAACTTCTAATTTTCATTCAAACTGTTTTCAAAGACTTTGTTATTAATGAAGAGCTACTAGCATTAGTCATTGCATAACACAGCCAAAGGTAAATTTACAACCTTCATAACTGCATTTATGATGCAGTTATGAAGGTTGTAAATGGTACTGATGGCATCAACAATTTCAGCTATTGTGACAGATGGCACCAAATCACTGCATGGTACTCAAGTAGGCTTACTAAGGAAGGCTGGAATCAATTGCCCTGTATTGCACTGCATTATACATCAGGAGGCTCTGTGTGTGGTAAAATTCTGGAGATAGAGGATGTTATGAAAACTAATGAAGTGTGTGAATCTAATTAAGGGCAGAATTGGGCCTTGACACACACTGCAAGATTCTTTCTTTTCTAACAGAAATGGAGGCAGAATATGATGATTTAATGTTGTACACAGAAGTATGTTAGCTAAGCAGAGGGAACTGTGTGAAACGTTTTTTTACTTTGAGAAAGGAAATAAAACAGTTTTTAGAGAAACACAAGAAGACAAAGAACTAATCACAAAACTATGTGATCCTCATTTTGACAGCTTACTCGCCTTTCTAACAGACATCACACACCACATGAATGAACTCAACGTGAAGTTATGGGGATGTAACCAATCTCAGATTTAGTTGGACACCTAAATGTGTTCACAAGTGACTGAAGGTTTTTAAATTCACCCTAGTCAAGAGGAAACTTGGTACATTTCCCTTCCTGCAGGGAGTTGATGGAGAGAGCCATGACATTGACTTCAAGTTTTCTGTGCCAATGTTAGACCAACTTTTGGAGCAATTCAGTAAGTGATTTTCTGACTTCAGTGACTTGCAGCCACAACTGACATTATTTAACAACCCAATGAAATGTGACATTTCAGAGAAGCATGACATTATTCAATTGGAATTGTGTGACCTTCAAAGTCACCCCTTTTTCCAGTCAAGGGTGGATATAGACATTGACTTTTGGAAACTGGTACCAAGGGGAAAATATCCTACATTGAGTTATTTCAGCTTGAGAATTGCATCTATGTTTGGAAGCACACACACATATATATATACGAATGCACTTTCTCAACTATGAAGGTAGTTAAATCGTCACAAAGAAGCCGACTGACAGATGACCACCTTCAGGATTTATTACGAATATAGTCGTCATCATTGAAAATCAACTTTGATGAACTTGTTGCCGCACATGAACACCCACAGTGTTCTCATTGAGTTGTGTTACATGTAAACAAAACCAGAAATATGTAATTTAATTTATGTTTAAATCAATCAAGTATTTTATATTGTTCTCCCAGTAGTAAAATGATTTAACAAATATAGTAATTCAATACATATAACTATTGCCTTGAAAAAAATGCAGAATTTATTTAAGTTCTGTCTAAAAGTGTGCAGCCCGTGATGCTACCACTCATCATATATTGGCCCTCGTATAGAATGAAGTTGGCCACGCCTGTTGTATAGTACGTGTGTAGAGGCTTAAGTGCTGTGAGGACATCATGTTGGAGGCTTAATGGATTTTTTACAACACTCAAAAAGAATTAAAATAGACTTTAATACTTCCTATATTTCGTCCTAGTCACTAGGACATCTACGGGGATTACAAAAAAATTAATGTAACACATGCACAAATAACAAACAATACTAAGCCCAACCACGTGGGTGACACTAAAGTCCTATCTAGGTAGAGCACCCTCTAAGGGCAGTAGTAGGTGGCCTGGAATGTAAGGTGGGAACTCTGGTGATGAGTGTTTCCCAAATCTTCGGAAGCTTAATGCACCCATATTTATTGAGATTTGGTTGGTTTTTGAGAGCTGCTGCTGCTTCTAAGAAAAGTCTCTCTTTCTTGAATTTGCTGTGGAGCATGGTGGTTTTCTTCCATGATACTCTGTGGGTGGTGTCCAAAACATGGTCAGCCAAGCCTGAATGGCCATAGTTGTGTTTGAAGATGTAAGACTTGTGTTCCTCTAGACGGATGGATGCTGATCTGCCTGTCTGTCCAAAGTACGCCAGCTTACAGGAGCAGGGTACTTTGTAAACTCCAGGCAGAGAGAGAGGAGGGAGCTGATCTTTCGTAGAACGGATAAGGGTAGCCAGTTTGCGGTGGGGCTTATATGCTGTGTGTAGATTGTATTGTTTTAGTATCTTGGCTATTTTTTCAGATGTGCCACGGATGTAGGGTATGGTGATGGCATTTTTAAATTCTTGTTGACGAGAAGGAAGGGGAATGGGGGAGGAGTTGATTATTTTTTTGATACTGTGATCGCTGTAGCCATTGGAGAGGAAAGTGCTGTGTATGTGGTTAAGCTCATTAGTGAGGGCGGTTCCACTGGAACAAAGATTGTGGGCTCTCTTGGTAAGAGTTTTAATAATGCCATATTGTTGAGAGGGGTGGTGGGAGAGTTTGTGAATGTATCTGCCTGTGTGTGTGGGTTTTCTGTATACGGTGAAGGTAAGTGTATCATTAGGCAGGCGTGTGACTAAGGTGTCTAGGAAGGGTAAACAATTGTTCTTTTCCTTTTCCATAGTGAACTGGATTCTTGGATGTAGACTATTGAGATGACTGAGGAAGGAGTCTAACGTGTCTGGGCCATGAGGCCAAATAGAGAACACATCATCTACATATCTTAGCCAGATAGAAGGTTTGAGTGGGGCTGAGTCTATGGCTCGTTTTTCGAAATCTTCCATATAGAAATTGGCAAGAGGGGGGGGGGGTGAGAGGGGGGAACACATGGCAGTTCCCTCTATCTGCTTGTAGATTTTGTTGTTCCACGAGAAATATCCAGAGTTAATGGCAAAGGAAAAGAGATCTAAGATGTCAGAGGGAAAAACCTTTTCTAAGAGAGATAAGGTGTCAATTAAGGGAATATTGGTAAACAAAGAGGAGATATCAAAGCTTACCAATATGTCTGTCTTCTTCAAGGTTAAATTTTCTGTGAGGGCTTTAAAGTGGGTCGAGTTTTTTATATAGGAAGGGGACCTTCCGGTGAGGGGGATCAGAGAGTTGGCCAGCTGTTTAGATAGTCTATAGCAAGGTGCATTGGTAGCATCTACTATAGGCCTGAGTGGGGAATTGGGTTTGTGGATTTTTGGTAAACCGTATATTCGGGGGGGGACGGGAGCGGAAAGGTTTAAGTTTTTTCGTGACATCTGGGGGCCAGGAAGATACTTTTTTGAGTAAAATTTTAAGTTTCTTAACTTGTGTTTTTGTGGGGTCGTGTTCTAGCGGGATGTAGGTAGCGCGATAGTGGAGGATAATGTTCATTTTACGCTTATATTCACTGGTATTAAGAACGACTGTGGCATTACCCTTATCCGCTCTGGTGATGACGATACTTTTTCCTTTACGTAGTTTCAGGAGAGCCGTGCGTTGGACATATGATAAATTACTTTTTGGCGGAGAAGAATGCGCGAGGATGTTGGCTACGTCAAGTCTGATGTTGTTAGCTATCTCCGACGGTAAGTGACCGATTCCACGTTCGATGTTCACCATTACGTCAAGCACCGGCACTTCCTTCGGAGCGACGGCAAAATTATGGCCGAGACAAAGGGCACCGACGATGCCGTCAGCGCCCTTTGTCTCGGCCATAATTTTGCCACTTTAAAGCCCTCACAGAAAATTTAACCTTGAAGAAGACAGACATATTGGTAAGCTTTGATATCTCCTCTTTGTTTACCAATATTCCCTTAATTGACACCTTATCTCTCTTAGAAAAGGTTTTTCCCTCTGACATCTTAGATCTCTTTTCCTTTGCCATTAACTCTGGATATTTCTCGTGGAACAACAAAATCTACAAGCAGATAGAGGGAACTGCCATGGGTTCCCCCCTCTTGCCAATTTCTATATGGAAGATTTCGAAAAAACGAGCCATAGACTCAGCCCCACTCAAACCTTCTATCTGGCTAAGATATGTAGATGATGTGTTCTCTATTTGGCCTCATGGCCCAGACACGTTAGACTCCTTCCTCAGTCATCTCAATAGTCTACATCCAAGAATCCAGTTCACTATGGAAAAGGAAAAGAACAATTGTTTACCCTTCCTAGACACCTTAGTCACACGCCTGCCTAATGATACACTTACCTTCACCGTATACAGAAAACCCACACACACAGGCAGATACATTCACAAACTCTCCCACCACCACCCCTCTCAACAATATGGCATTATTAAAACTCTTACCAAGAGAGCCCACAATCTTTGTTCCAGTGGAACCGCCCTCACTAATGAGCTTAACCACATACACAGCACTTTCCTCTCCAATGGCTACAGCGATCACAGTATCAAAAAAATAATCAACTCCTCCCCCATTCCCCTTCCTTCTCGTCAACAAGAATTTAAAAATGCCATCACCATACCCTACATCCGTGGCACATCTGAAAAAAATAGCCAAGATACTAAAACAATACAATCTACACACAGCATATAAGCCCCACCGCAAACTGGCTACCCTTATCCGTTCTACGAAAGATCAGCTCCCTCCTCTCTCTCTGCCTGGAGTTTACAAAGTACCCTGTTCCTGTAAGCTGGCATACTTTGGACAGACAGGCAGATCAGCATCCATCCGTCTAGAGGAACACAAGTCTTACATCTTCAAACACAACTATGGCCATTCAGGCTTGGCTGACCATGTTTTGGACACCACCCACAGAGTATCATGGAAGAAAACCACCATGCTCCACCACAGCAAATTCAAGAAAGAGACTTTTCTTAGAAGCAGCAGCAGCTCTCAAAAACCAACCAAATCTCAATAAATATGGGTGCATTAAGCTTCCGAAGATTTGGGAAACACTCATCACCAGAGTTCCCACCTTACATTCCAGGCCACCTACTACTGCCCTTAGAGGGCGCTCGACCTAGATAGGACTTTAGTGTCACCCACGTGGTTGGGCTTAGTACTGTTTGTTATTTGTGCATATGTTACATTAATTTTTTTGTAATCCCCGTAGATGTCCTAGTGACTAGGACGAAATATAGGAAGTATTAAAGTCTATTTTAATTCTTTTTGAGTGTTGAAAAAAATCCATTAAGCCTCCAACCTGTTGTATAGTATGTGAATTGTGATTTATAAGGGTTTTACACGTGATGGTGATAGGGGAGTAGGAGAGACCATTTAACTCTAACTAACATTTGAAGATAGCTGGCTCAAGACTATTAATGCTTTTTAATAAGTGGAAAGTGTGACAGGCAACTGCTACCATCTCATATTCCATAACTATATAGTATTATCTGAAACAGTATGTTCTATGGCCGATTTTCTTGAGTTCTCTATGTTGTACAAATAGAAATCAATCAACAAACATTAAGAGTTGGTACAAAATGGGTAAAATTTTTCCCAAAAAAAAAAAATAAAACAGTGACAATGAAATGAACAGGTTTTAGCAAACAACTTTTTTAATACCAAAATATATTCATGAGTTCTTAATGTTCAGGTAATGTGATTAGGATATATTGGAAAATGATCTGATTTTACAGTTGACTTGGACTTTTATTGAGGTCTCAGCATGCATCCTCTGTTAGAGCAAATTAATTCTCATGGAGAGAAAAAAAAATAGATTTCTCTCTCATGCATGCATCATCCTTGATGGAAGAAGCAATATATCTATAATCAGCACTTGTTATGTAAACCAATAGGTGCCAGTGCACATGATTGCTATCTGAAAAAATTGAAAATCAAAATGATTCCACATCAACATGTAACATGTCACTGTTAGAATGGAATGCTAACAGCACTCCTCTTTTCACATTTCTATCCTTCGGAAAATTATATATCCTTCCATTTCTATCCCCAACATTACCTTCTCCTCAGACAACCAAGTTTTACTTATTCCAAATGTCTTTGGGCATACTGACTCAATCAATGCAACAAACTAAGCTCTCTTGCTTCAAATTCTCCTTACATTTATGTACAAATATAAAATAATCCCTTTGTCTTTGATTCCACCAGCACCAACATTCTCTATTCCAGCTGCTATACCACACCTCTCTCTCTCTCTCTTTTCGGCCTGACCACTCCTGTTTCCCTGATCCTGACTCTGATTTCCATTCCTACCTGTTTCATCCTCACCTTTATGCATTCCATCACCTTGTGGAATGCATAAAGATTTACAAATTGAACTCCCTTGCCTCACACAACTCAGCCATTTACTATTCTTACTGTTGCATTTAAAATGTATTAATGGTAGGAAATTTTTCCCACATCATCATCTACACAGATTTATTAATATAGTTGGATTATTTCTTAGTGCTTGTTTGTGTAAAGAATATGTGCATTCATTAAAGAAAATCTTAAAATCTACATTTTAATATAAAAATAAAATTATGCATTACATAGTTTAATAACAATCTGTCCAACAACAGCATTATCTTCCAAATGATGAAATGCATCTAGAGCCTGATGAAAAGGATATATTTCTTCAACAGTTGCATGAACCTAGGGAGGGGGAAAAAATCTTCATTGAAATAATTTGAATATTTTTAAGACTGAATTAAAAATTGTTGTCATTCATTTATTTGGAGATGTTTTTTTTTTTTAAACATTGTCACCTTGTTGTACATTAGTGCTGCAGGTGAACTTCGGTGAGATAATCCATAACTCTTGCTCTAGAGACTGTACATGAAAATTTATCAAGCTGCTTCAGTGATCAGGATTAATCAGCCACTTAAAGATATTCAGAAACATCCATGTCCACAGTGAGATTTT
The DNA here is from genome assembly GCF_054136105.1 of Typopeltis vanoorti. Taxonomy (NCBI): domain Eukaryota; kingdom Metazoa; phylum Arthropoda; class Arachnida; order Uropygi; family Thelyphonidae; genus Typopeltis; species Typopeltis vanoorti. Next base: position 72,842,997 of record NC_143552.1, on the reverse strand, counting down.
TACCACAGCCTTGTTGGTTAGAGAAGAACAAGCATATCCACTAGGCTAATCAGGAACATCCCTGTTGATTTAGGACTGAAACCTTGGGTCATAAGATTCTCTGAGAGTGTCTTCTTTGTTATTATTTATTGTTTCATTGCACTATTGTTTTAATAAGATTAAGTTAGCACCAAATAATACAGTGAAACTCTACAGAAAATACCATTATGCAAATAGATTATCAAAAAAAAAGTCCCACAGTACCAGTGTTATGCTAAAAGAAATTTTCATCATAACAAGCCTGCCACTGTAATAAGTCGTTTTTTATTCTGTCTGTTGTAGTGGGAGTTAGCTGAATCATATTTCGTAGGGGGGAGTTTTTTGTTCATTTTGAAACAATGAACTTTGTTATTCAATTTTCTTTGTGATATATGCCTAAGAAACTGTAGAAGTAATGTAGAAGTAACATCCATGTTCAAAAAAGAGTAAAACAATTTTTATGTATATACATATATCACATACTTTAGAAGTGAATACATTGCTCTTTGCTAATTAAATCTGAAATATTTGGAATGCAAGTTGGTGAAGGATTTTCTTCTTAAAGTAGTAATGATCTCAAAAGATTTTTTGAAACTGCTATGAAATTCTAAGCTTATTTACTGAAAGCAGATTTTTTGCCCCCACATATTAGTAAATCAGTTCATATTGAAAAAATGCTTCCTCACTAATATTTTGCAATATATTATATACACACACATTTCATACAGCTGCATTTAAACTATTATATTCTTGATGAATTTTGTAATGAATGTCAATCATACATGACCACAATGACCATGCATGTTTTACTTATGATATTCATCCTGAATTAGTCTGTTTAGAATCAGATCTGGTGGATTTTTTACTGTATCATGTAAATCTTGAGTTTGTTCTAAGAAAATTAAAATAGTTAAATAGCATATATTGCATGACCTGTAATGAAATGTAATAAAGTATATATTTTTTTAATTTAATGTGCAAAGCTCATATACTAATTATGTTAGAATTTCGTTTCTGTGATGGGCGAGTCCCTAATAGTTTTCAATATTGCATGTGTGTGTGTTATTATATATATACACACACTCATGAGCCGAAACATTATAACCACCTATGTAGCCTGATGGGCCTCCTTTCACCGAGATAACTGCTTGTACCTGTCTTGGAATTGACTATATTAAACCATGAAAACTGTCCTGAAGTACTGGACCAGCTAAACAGAATAACATCCTCTAGGTCAGTGAACATGCAAGGCTCTCATATCGATCAACAGATGATTTGTTCCACATGATCACACAAATGTTTGAGAGGATTCCAATCAGAGAATTAGGCAGTCAGGGGAGCACATACAATGCTTGGATTATGTGAGCTCCCATTTTCAAACCATGCTTGCACAATGTGAGCATTTTGACATGGGGCATTATCTTGCTGCAAGAGTCCAGGAAATCAGTTGGGCCACATTGTCACCATGTAAGGCAATACCTTGTTCAAAACAATTTCCAGGTAAGAATTAGTGGTCCAAGTGTGTTCAGCAGGATGAGAAGACCCAATGATGTCCATGAGAACAATCTCCATACCAGCATACTGCCACCACCAGCCTCTTTCCAACTAACTGTACAGTCTGGTTACCCAGAAACAAACTTGGTGGTCATAATGTTTTGACTTACGGGTGTGTGTGTGTGTGTGTGTGTATATATATATATATATATACATACAGTGTGGTCCAAAATGTACCTAGCAAATTTAATGCTATATTATTCCTGAACAAGGCATATGAATCTCATCCAAAGTGCATTAAGGTCTACATCTTATGCCATTTAATCCAGAGGATTGAGGTCTGTGAATAAGGTGGCCAGTCAATTCCACTTCCATACTGCTTTGGATAATCCAAATCAATGACAGTTCCACAGAAATGTTTATTCAAAAGCTGGAAAATAGATTCTGTGCAATTGGGACAAGCACTGCCTTGCATGAAAAAGTGATCTGTGAAGCCACGAACCATAGAAACCCTGAAAGAAAGGAATGAAATTGTTTTTCAAGCATCTTTCGATACTCGAGTGTTAGGAATCAAACGCAGCAATCTTCAGCAAATTCTCAAGGAAGATCTTCATTTGTTTCCCTATAAAATCCAAACCCAACAGCCACTTATAGAGGCGAACGTGGCAGCAAGATTGGACTTTTGTTAATGCAATGATCAGAAGAATTGAGAACCAAGAAATTGTCCCAGGTCTCATCTGGTTTTCAGATGAGGCACACTTTTGGCTTGATACAAGCAGAACTGGCAAATATGGGGATCAGAAAATCTGCATGTTTGAGTTACTTCACCCAAAACATGTGATTGTATGGTGTGCATTGTCAAAAGTTGGCATTTTTGGACCTGTTTTTACTGAGAGGACTGTATCCATACTGATACAGTTTTCTTAACTTAAACTTAGCAATCGAATATTATTAGAAATAGCAATCAAAACTTTACTATAGTAATGGGCAATTGTAACACCAAAATAGGTCATCCCATTTACCAAATAGACACAATAGGACCATACGTATATAGTTCAAGCAACAACTCAGGAATGGCTCTTACAGAATTCTCTATCAGTAACAAGCTTTACATTATGAATACATTTTTTAAGAAAGCCCTCAAAAGAAAATGGACATGGAGAGGTCTGAAATGAAATAGATTATATACTGTGTAATATTAATAAAGAAACAGTTAAGATACCTCAGTACTAAATCAAGTAAAAACAGGAAGTGACCACAATTAAAATAAACCCCAAATTGAAAAGAATAAAATGGCTAAACAACAAAAAATCAAGAAGTTTTGACTTAAAACCTATTGAAAACAAAAAGGATTACGAAGAAAAACTCAATCAAAAACTACACTTAATAAATATATTTGAAGAAGACATAAATAAAATAAGCAAAAACCTAATGGAAGTAATAATCTCAGTAGCCAATGAATTCAAAAGCAACAAACAACAAAAAGACCATAAACTTCCAGAGGAAACCTTACAACTACTAAAAAAAGATATGAAATATGAAACAAGACAAAAACTTAATTTATAAAATAGAATATTCAGAACTATGCAAAACAATAAGGAAAAAGATAAGAAATGAAGTAAGCTTATAACACTAAAAAAATAAAAACAATTGAAAACAAAAATATGAAAATACTAAGAAAACATTTATCATTTGGTAAAAGTCAAATAACTGCAATAAACAATAAGAATGGAACTACAATAGGCAACCAAGAACAAGTCCTAATCAGGCTAGAAGAATTTTATAAAGAACTCTATAGTGATCCTTCAGTATATATGAAATATAAATAACTTCTCCATCACATATAGAATTCATCCCCCCCCCCCCCCAGATTCACTTGAGATGAAATAAAACAAGTGAAAATTGGAAAATGTCTTTGTGAAGACCTAATTCACATAGAATTAATTTAATGGGGAGGAAACAACATAATTCACCATGTCACAAACTTACTAAATAAATCTATCTATGCCCTGAAAAAATGCTACTCTGATACTGTTATTTAAAAAAGGGCACAAAGAAGAAGTAAAGAACTATAGACTAAATAGTATTCTCTCAATCTCTACAAAATTCTCACAAAAGTAATAACAAACAGGTTAACCCCTCTTCTGATTTGAGTCTAGAAGAGGGGGTTTTAGAACAAGCAGGATTCCATAAAGGCTTTAACACAAGTGATCATATTCATGCAGAAAAAACAAATAATAAAAAAAGCAGAAGGAAAACCAATTGCCTCTCTGTTTACCAGGGGCGAATGCTGGTCTTGAAATTCACGCTTGCTCATTATCATTCAGGGAATGAGAGCTGTGATTGTAGTCTGATTAGCAGAATAATGAATTACTGACCATTTAAAACTATGTACAGGTAACCCTCGTATAACGCAGATGTTAGGTTCCGCAGAAATACCGCGTTATATAAATCGCATCATGTGAGTCTCAGATCACATAAAAAAAAGTAGGGTTATGTTCCGAAATCGTTTTTTTTTTTTTTTTTAATTATATATATAAATAACAATGACATATCCAACAAAAAATATTTTTTTTATTTAATTCAGTTAATTCATGTAAGTTAAGAAAACATATAAACTATGAAACAAATACATAGTATAAAAGTATAAAAATTACAAATTGTACTTAAACTTCATTGCACATAATGCATAAATGTTTTAGGCAAAATAAAACAGTGCATATTTTAATCTTTCATAGCACGAGGATTTGAGGATTGGTTAACAAACACTGGTTTTGTTATGTAATCACCAGATGCATTACTACAAAACAGTAGAGTAATTCTATCTTTGGAAACTTTGAATCCAGGAGGTGATCTTTCATATTTCGAAACATAGATGTGTTTTTGCACTTTTTTCCAATATAATCCGGATTGAACACCTGGTTTGCACTATAAATATTTATGAACTTTGAGAATTTATTTTTTAATAAGATTTCCATCCATAGGAATTTTCTTTTGAGATGCAATCTTCTATCGAAATCATTAGAGAGTTCTCCATTTTCCTTTAGAATATCGTGTACACGAGCAACGCGCTTTGCACTTATCGTTGACCTAGCAATAAACACTTTCTCGGATTTTATGTTCATTTTGTTTGGTTGTTCGAATTGTTGATTTATTTAAATTTCAAAGTACCTGCAAAAACTCCTGGTTTTTCTACATATTTCAACCGATTTCAATTCAAGATTTTGAATATTTTTCTTCGAGAGAAATTAATTTTGTTTTCAGTGTTGGTTTTTCCCTTTTGTTGCAGTTTGTGGGCATTACTATAAAAATAATTTTTTACACAAAAAAGCAAGCATTACATATTGTATGTAAATCACCAGAAAATAAAGTGCTCAGCTTGAGATGAACACACTTATGATTTTTAATGCACTTTCCTGGCAGAAACGAGGACAATTTTCAACAATAAACATTTTATACGGTAAACAATTGAGGTACATGCGTGCTAAAGGGTACTTCCCCTAATATAAATTCACTACTTATAATTACATGTGGGATACAGGCAGACAGAAATTTAACGAAGATAAAATTTGATTTTTAAGTTGGCGGTTAAAAACATGAAAAGATAAAAGGTTACTACAATTTGTAGACCGTGTTTTTATCGGAACCGTGTTGTATAAGTACCACATTCAACGAGGGTTACTACAATTTTAGAACACGTATAAGTACCGCGTTATACGAGGGTTACCTGTATTTAGAAATTTATGTACATTTAATCATACAAATACAACATTTATTTTACAAATGATATTCAATCTTTTTCAATTTAGATACTTGAATACAAATTCTACCCCACGGTTCTTTATGAACTGGTCAATAACATCGTTATAAAAAGTTGGTTGTAACTTAATTTTCCCAAGCAACATGCATACTTGTAAAGGCTGGCTGAAGCTCACTGGCTAGAGCTACTTTGACTGCGTATGGCCCGTGTTTAAGCAACAGGTGAGATGACGTGGAGGGAGCGGAAATGGCTATGCGTGCGCATGAAATCACAGTGCTGAAGTGAGGACCTGGATGCGCCCACAACCGAGCAAGCCAAGGTAGCTTGACTAGCGTCGGCCTTCGATACACAATGCAAAACTCAATTATTGCTGCTCAAGCTTAAAACGTCTTCTGTCTACAAATATAAAAGCCTAAATGGAATGCTTATAAATGCATGCATTTATTAACATGTAAATATTACTTCTTTCTCAATTAATGGGCTTGTACAGCAAGCAAGGAGAATTCGCCACTGCTGTTTACCCTTTATTGATTATGAAAAAGCATTTGATGCAATAATCAATGCCCTTCAGAATCAGGGAGCTCCTGGAGAATATACGGACCTCCTCCAGGAAATATACCACACTGCAACAGCAACAATCCAACTTCGCACGAGTAGCAATAAAATATCAATTGAAAAAAAAAAGGTGTCCGACAAGGGGAGACTATCACCCAAAATCTTTACAGCAGTCCTTCAAGAAATATTTAATATAAACTGGACAAACCTTAGTATAAAAATTAATAACAGAAACTTAACACACCTAAGATATGCATATGATATAATTTTTGCAAGCACTCTGGAAGACCTTAATATAATGATAAAAGACCTATATCATGAAAGCCGAGAAAGTTGGTCTAAAAATAAACAGAGAAAAAAAATTAAAATCATGTTTAATCATTTTGTAACACCAAAAAAACATAATAATAGAAAGCAATTTCTTAGAGTCTCTTCATATACATACATAGGTCATCTCATTGATCTAAACTGTGGACTCCAAAAGGAAATAAATAGAAGAGTTCAACTTGCCTGGTGTGCATTCAGAAAATTGAAAAGCATTTTTCAAAACAATGATGTCCCACTCTGTTTAAAAAGGAAGACATTTAACCAGTGCATACTTCCAGTCATCACATATGGTTGTGAAACTTGGTCTCTGATAATTAGCTCACTTGGGTGAATAAACTAGCAACAACTCAAAGAAAAATGGAGAATTGATGTTAGGCATCACATTAAAAGATAAGAAGCGAAACACCTCATATATGATAAGAAGCCAGACTGACACCATAAGCAACTAAAATGAAAATGGGCCAGACATCTATCCAGAAGAGAAGATGAGTGATGGACCACCATACTAACAAACTGGATTCCAAAAGAAGGGAAACAAGGCCGAGGAATGTCCTAAAAGAAGGTAGAGTGATGAATTGTCCAATTTTGTTGGGGAAAATTGGTCATCCATTGCCAAGAACAGAGAAAGGTGGAAAGAACTGGAGGAGGCATTTATCCAGCAGTGGGCAGAAAATGGCTGAACAGGGCCGGTGGAAGGGGGCGCCACTGCAGGGGCACGGTTCATAAGTTCATTTTTAAGAAAAAATTTTTATCATAAAAACAAAAAATTCTTAGAATGACCATTATAAAATAAATAAGGCCAGATACACCGAATAAAAATTTAAAAAAATTGTGTATTGCCGCCTCTTTGATCAGTCGGCTGTTTATAATTTTACAGCGAGAGCAGGCTGAATGCTTGCCTGCAGAATGTTGTCTACTGCACTCTATCTATAGTGAAACGGAACATGCGCAGAAACGAATTTTCGTACAAAACGTCTGTTGCTACATAAACCAGTCATATTGTATGCGCCTCAGTAGGCTACTGACAGTAGCTCAGTGCAGACTATTATTTCGTCTCTGTGTCGTGCTGTGTAATATGGTACTCATCTCAGTAGGCTACTAACAGTAGCTCAGTGCAGACTATTATTTCATCTCTGTGTCGTGTTTTGTAATAATTTCTTGTGGGTATAAAATAGAAATGGAATCAAAAATTAAAGTTATCTGGTGCACAAAATCTTAAGCGTCATGCTGCGAAAGAAGCAGATATTAAGAAACAAACTGGGGCTCTTAATAAATTTGTTAAAATATTAAAATATTCTGATGCAGATTGTAACCAACTCGATAGATCGGAAATCGGAACTGAAACATCATCCAGTTTACACGAAAGTACTATTGCAACTATTGAACAAGATAACAAGATGCATGATTTAAGTGAAAAACAGAAGATTTAGTTCTAGTTGACCTCGAAACTAACACATTGTTAGTCTCTGTAAATTTAGAAGATCCAGGTGAATGGGGAAATATTGATGAAAATTACAAGTAGTTTTAATTGAAATGAGCCTGTCAAAAGAAAAATATAATATATCCTAGAGATACATATGGTCGTAAATTTGGTGATGCTTATTATAATAGAAAAATTGAAAACGGGGAGCTCGTGCAAAGAACATGGCTCATTTATTATGAAACTTTAAATTCTGATTTTTTGCTTTTGTTGCAAACTTTTTGCACCTACTGAATCGAGCAGTCTTGTAGAAGATTATAACGACTGGAGAAATGTAAGTACAACTTTGCATAGACATGAGACTAGTTTAACTCACATGAAAAATTTCTTAAAATGGAAGCAACTTGATAAAAATTTAAAAAACAAAACTACTATTGATTGCCAGACTCAAAGCATGTATGAAATAGAAAAGAAACATTGGATGAGTGTTTTAAAACACTTGATTGAAATTATAAAATTCCTTGGTAGCCAAAATTTAGCTTTTTGCAGATCATTTGATAAATTATATGAAAGGAATAACGGCTATTTTTTAAAATTAGTCGAACTGTTTGCGAAGTTTGATCCCATTATGGAAAATAATGTTGAAAGGGCCCTACAATGATACAATAGAGTACACTATTTGAGTAAAGACAGTCAAAATGAAATATTGGAAACTTTAAGTAATGCAATCAGGGATACAATTTTATTATCAATTCGAAAATCGAAATATTATTCCATAATTTTAGACTGCACACCTGATGCATGTTAAACAGAACAATTGACTGTTATTATTCACTTTGTTTCCTGTGACAATGGAATTGTCAAGATCAGGGAAAACTTTTTAGGTTTTTTAGATGTATCAGATTCCACAGGACGTGGTTTCTGTACAAGAATAACGGAACAACTGGAAAAAAGGGAGCATTCCCATTGAAGACATGTGAGGGCAAGGGTATGATAATGGGGCAAATATGAAAGGTAAAAAATATGGGCCACAAAATTTGCTTTTGAACAAAAATCCTCGAGCTTTTTACATGCCATCTGCTGGCCATACTCTAAATTTAATCATTAAGATGCAGCCAAAGTGAATGCAGATACAATTAGTTTCCTTGCAATTATTCAAGAATTACACAATTTATTTTCATTCTCTTACAAACATTGGGCAATCCTTTTAAAGTTCGTAAAAAATTTAACATTGAAACAGCCATCAGAAACGCAATAGGAAAGTAAAATTAATGCAATTTGCCCTCTACGATATCAGTTAGGAAAAATTTATGATGCACTTTTTGAAATTTTAAATAATGAAAATTTTAATAAAGAAACTCAGCATGAAGCACAAACATCATGTGCTAAAATAAAGGACTACAAATTTATTTGCTCTCTTATAACTTGGCATGATTTACTTAACAGATTAAACCCTGTAAGTAAAATGCTTCAAGACAAAAATATGAACATTACACTTGCTTTAGACTCTATCGAAACTTTAAAAATATTCTTTGATCAAATACAAATTTTAAAGAATTTCTAAAACCGGCAAAAGAACTGAGTGAAGAGGTGGATGGAGAACAAGAATTCAAAACTGGTACGGAAGTTCGAAAACAAAGAAAGACACGACAGTTTGACTACAAGCATCATGATGAAACACCACAATTGCCCCGAAGATAAATTTAGAGTGAATGTGTTTTATATACTTCTAGACGTTGCAATGTTTGTTAATAGAACATTTTGAACAAAAAAACATATGATAATTTCAATTTCTTCTATAGATTACTACAAATTAATAACGAAGATTTACGAAACAATTGACGATTTAGAAATTCTCTTGAAGGACGGCAACAATAAAGACGTAAATGCAATAGAACTATATGACGAATTATGTGCTTTCTGGGATATTTTTCGGAAGGGTAATTTAAATATTCAAAACCCTTTTGATATTCTTAATTTTATTGTGTCCAATAATTTATCTTTCCCTAACTTTTCAATTGCTTTAAGAATACTATTAACCTTATCTGTTAGTGTAGCGAGCGGTGAACGTTCCTTTTCCAAGTTGAAACTGATTAAAACATACTTAAGAACAAGTATGTCACAAAAAACGATTGTTAGTTTGGCGTTAATAGCTATTGAAAATGATATATGTGCGGAATTAGACTTTAGGACCATTATTTCTAATTTTGTGAATATGAAATCAAAAACCCTAAAATTTTAATAAAAAAATTTCAAGTATATTTATGTAAGTTAATTTATTTTCTGTTATTCTAAAGATTTTATTATTATTATTTTGGGCGACTCCAGGGAGTCCTTAGACTCATCGAGGGAGGCCCTAAACATCATGTCCACACAACTATACGACATTCTCACAGTAATTATCATACCTTGCCTTGCACTCGCTCACCGTCATAGCATCCACAACAGACTCTGGCAGCTTATTCCACTCATTTACCACTCTAAAAGTAAAGAATCCAGCTCTAACACCCTGCTAACCACACTCTTGCCCAGCTTCCATAGGTGTCCCCTAGTTCTCCCACCACCACCAGTCCTGATCTCAAAAATATCCTCTGAATTAATCATATAGAATCCCTTTAGCAATTTGAATGTCTCAATCATATCTCCCCTTTTCCGCCTATCAACTAGTTTCTCTAACCCAGAAATCTTCAACCTGTTCTCATATGGTTCATTCCATAAACCTGCTATCATCTTAGTCACTCGCCTCTGGATCCTCTCCACCTCCTCCCCATCAAGAAGGAACCGAGGTGACCAAATCTGGACATAGTAGTCGAGATGAGGTCTTATCAAGGCTTGGTACAGAGGTACAATAACTTGCTTGTCTCTGCTCGTCAAAGTATTTTTCAACAACCAAGTGAGTCCATGAGCTGATTTAGCCACTTTTGCAATGTGCCCCCTAAACTTCAACTCCCTATCCACCAACACTCCCAAGTCCCCGGCCTCATCAATCTCCTGGAGTACAGTTCCACCAATGTGGTATACTGCTGCTAATCTTTTCACCCCAAAATGCATAACCTTACATTTTGTCACATTAAATTGACATCCATTCTCCTTAGCCCAGAACTCCAATCTATCCAAGTTTTCCTGCAAGATTTTGACATCTGCATTTACTATTGCCCTACCCAACTTTGCATCATCAGCGAACAAATGAACTGTTACTCTTAGATCCTTCCCTGTATCGTTAATGAACAGATTAAACAGCAGTGGTCCAAGAACAGAACCCTGCGACACACCACTAGTCACAGGCCATCTTTTGGACTCTACTCCTGAATGAACTACTCTTTGATATCTCTCCATCAACCACCCACCTATCCATCTCACCAACCCTATATCCATTCCCATATGTTGTAGTTTACGGATTAGAATTTCATGTGGTATCCTGTCAAGCGCCTTTGCCAGGTCCAGCAGTATCACTGTAAACCCATTATCCTTATCCAGTTCAGCCGTCACCTTGTTATAAAACTTGAGCAAGTTACTGAGGCATGATCTACCCTTCACAAAGGCATGCTGTCCCCTGTACAGTATCTAATTTTCATCAATCCATTCCTGTATTTTTCCCTTGACTACTTTCTCCAAGACCTTGACAAACTCCTGATATGCTGATCGGTCGGTAATTTGCAACCGTAGTCTTGGATCCTCCTTTATGCAGTGAAACTATTTTCCTCTTTTTCCACACCTTCGGGACTAAACCAGACCCAAGACTCAGATTAAACAGCATGGTCAAGGGCACTGATAATTACATAGCCACTTCACACAAGACCCGTACTGGTATACCATCCAATCCCACAGATGTATTCACATTAAGGTTCTGTAATAGACTATTCATCTCCACTTCATTCATCACAATTCCTGTATAAACTAATGGTTCCTTCATTTTTTCAATGTCACCACCTGAATGATATACTTTTGCAAATTGCTCGCTCAGTAACTTCACTATATCGACTGATTCAGTGACCTCCTTACCATCATCATTCCTTAAAATCATTTTGCCGTGTACAGTTTTTTTCTTGCTTGCAGCATATTGAAAGAACTGTTTGGGATTATCTTTTGCTTGCATAGCTAGTTTCCTTTCATAATCCGCTTTTGCTTTTTTTACCACACTCGTTACCCTTCTGGCCTGCACTTTGTACCGTTCGTGTGCCTGCAGGTCACCCCCTTCTTTAAATTCCCTCCACAGTTGTTTCTTTTTTTGCAGCTCAAGCTTAATGGTGTTATTCATCCATTTAACCCCTACTTGGTTTACTATTCCAACCGTAGGTATACAATCAGCCATAATCTCCTGTAAATGCTCCTTGACCTTCCCATGCTCTATCGACGTCTAGTCCTTGCAGTTGTACATGCCATGGCACTGATCCAAGCAATCTCCTAAGCTTGTCATACTTGCCAGCACGGTAATTCCACACATACCCTGTCTTCGAAAATTCCACACCTTTAGCCACATCCCAGGTCAAGACCTTACGATCACTCTCACCAATAGGTGGCAACATGGTCATATTCATTACAGTCAAATTCTGAGATGCTATTACGAGGTCAAGCACTCTCACACCACTAGTATTTTCAATTACATGCTGTCTCAGATAGTTATCCCTTAATAATTGAATAAAATCCAATTCCTTTCTACGATGTGTCCTCTCCTACTTCCAATCAATGTTACCATAGTTGAAATCCCCCATAATAATTATCCTCCTTCCACTCATTTCATCAATTTCCCTATGCATACTATCTCCACCATCTATTCCATCACCTGGTCTATAGCAGCACCCAACTGTATATTTTATTCTGCCAGTCTCAATCTCACACCAAATAGCCTCAAATGAGCTCCTTTCACTATCCTGCAATACAACTTCTATTCTCCTTGACTGTAGTTCATCAGCCATCATCAATAACATCCCCCCCCCCATTTTATTCTCTCTGTCCCTCCTAAACACACCATAACCTACACATTCTATCCCACTAACTATATCATCTTCCGTCAGCCATGTTTCACTAACGCCAATAACCTGTGGCCAGGAAGAGCCAATCAAGGCCAAAAATTCTTCCTTCTTGTTCCAAATACTCCTGGCCTTAGCATACATGAAATGCAGTGATCCCTTTGTCCCACCCCTATCTTGATACGTTATTCTAACTATTCCATTCCGGTTTTTTGTCCTTAATGCTGGCTCTTGTACATCATATACATTTTTACACTCAACTGTCTCACTGATGTCTGCATATCCACCCCCCCCCCCTCCTTGGTAGTTCTAGTTTCCCTGGTTCTGCACATCCATTTTCACTTCATTCAGCAACACTTTTTCCAGTCTCCACACACCAAGTCCATTCGAATGCAGGCCATCCATCTTGTTTAAGTCCTTTCACCCATCAAATTCATTCCACAAGTCCATGAATTCCACACCACACCGTCTGCATAACCTGCGCATAATGTCATTTGCGATTATGGCCCACCTTCTAAATTCCTCTGTCATACCACGGCAACAGACTCACCATTTTAACTCTGTCACTCTTTTCTTTCGCTACCTTTAACAATACTTTCAAGTCCTCTCTCATAAAAAATTTATCACCTTTCAATTCATTCGTACCAGCGACAACTATTAATTCTTTCACCCTCTGTTTTTGCACTCTAATACTCTCACTTACATCCTTAAATTTCACACCCAGTAAGTACGATTTAGTTACACTCCCATCTATCACTCCTCTTAATAACGAGTCACCATACAACACTCTTTCCTTCATTTCAGAAACTCTCCCTGTTTCTGCTATGCATTTTGTATCACTGCGCGCAACCAGCGATCTCACTTCCTACAAATAATTCCTCATTTTTTTTTATCATTCAAACCATTCTCTCTCTCTCTCTCTGTATAGTTGCTTTCACTCTTTCTTTGATCACCGCTCTCATTGCCATCTTGTACATCGCAATTCCCTATCAAGCCACTATTTTCACTCACATTCTGGCTTTCTTCAACCATAACTGTCTCACAACCTGACACATACTTCAACTCCTCACTTTGCTTACACTTTCTGCACATTCTTCCACCACCATCACTTTCAATCCAAACTCCAGCCTCATTTGGGAATGCATACATCCCACACACATCACATTGGACAAACTCTCTCACATTATAGTTTTTGAACAATGGCATCGTATTTTTGGACGCCATTATCTTACGTCACATTGGCACCATATTCAAATCTATGAAACGTATCGTTAAATACTAAATTAAATAAGAATTCACACCAAAATCACACAGACAACTAGCTACCAAAATTAGACAATATTACGTTATGATTTTAACCTATATTCTAATTTTCACTCAAAATTATACTAAATTATATTTACATTATACTAAATTATAATTACAAAATTATATTTTTTTGAATACTTTTCTTATTTTCTCAATCTATCTTGAGTTTCTTTTATTTTCCTAAAAGATAGTTCCACTTATAAAAATTATTAAAAATTTTTTAAAGTTACTAAGAATTTAGTAACTGGTAAATTGCAAGAATTTTTTAAACTTTAGTTCGTTGGTCGATTGGTAGAGCCTCTGCTACTAATGGCTCAGTTAAGTAAGTTTGAGCGTGGTTAGTAGTTGGAAGGGGTACAATCGTTCGATGCTGTTGGCACACTCTCCCTCGATGAGTCTTTGGACTCCCTGGAGGTGTCAAATAATAATAAAAATTAACTTTAATTAAAATTCATTTTAATTTTGAAAGCGATTCGGGTTGGTGAGAAGGCTATAATCCCTCTATCGTTATATTCAACAATTAAAGTGAAGTGGCTTTATCAAAATTTGCTTTAAATTTTGAGAATTTTTTGAATATTCGGGTTTATAACTATTATCCGGCCTGGTCAACATCCCCAGTTTGTTACATTTAGACCAACGTGTGGCTGTTCTGTCAAAAATTACTTAAGAAATTTCAAATAATTAAAATTTTTTATTATCGTAAAAGAACCGCACACGCCCAGATCGTTACAGGGGCACTTAGATAGAAAATGCATGCAGGCGGCAAAGACCCTAGCGCTGGCACTGGTAGTACATATGCCAAAAATGGCTTTGGCTTTTAAATGCTATAATAATGATTGTTTAACCCCCCACCCCAACCAGCCATGATGTCTATAGACATCCAGCTAAATCTGGATACGATTCTGCAACATGAATAATACGGATAAGAAGTGCAATTTGGTCTCACTGTTTCATCCAGTAAGGAGGTAATATTTAAATATTGTTTAATATTAATTTCTGACACTTCCAACAGGGCTCTCAAAAAAACTAAATATATTGAAAAGCCTTTGTGGAAAAAACTGGGGCACAAAGCCAAAAATTCTCAAAACTATCTACACTACACTAATAAGGCCAATAATGGAATATGCAGCACCTATCTGGTCACCTTCTGCTTCAGTAAAGGAAAAATTAGACAAAGTACAAGCAAAAGCGTCCAAGATTATGATTGGTGCAGTCTCATCCACTAACAACATCACAGCCCAATAGGAATGTGGGCTTGACCTGCTGGAGGACAGACAGAAATTTGCCATCATAAAATTCATTAATCATATCAGAAGCTACCAAAGTGATCATTCTTCTTGAGTGCCATCTCCTATTGGAGGTGGGCGACCACCTTGGCAAATTTTGAGTGATCCTTAACTGTTCTGAGCAGTCTCTCAGAGTTCTTGCCAGTCCACTGTCTGATGTCTGCCAGCCAAGATTTACTTTGTCTTCCTTGTCCTCTTCTTCCATTTATCTTCCCTTTTATAATCAATTAAAGTATCTTATATTCTTATCTTATTTTCATTATGAAGTAGGTGACCAAGATATGCAGTTTTCCTTCTTTTTTATGGTATCTAAAAGTTCACATAATTTCCCCATTTGTTCCAGTACTTCCTGATTGGACGTTTTTGCTGTCCATGGGATTTTTAACATTTGTCTGTATAACCACATCTCAAAGGCTTCAAGTCTTTTAATGGATATTGTCTTCAAGGTCCAAGTTTCTGCACCGTACAGCAGTACAGACCATACATAGCATTTAACCATGCGCACTCTAAGCTCTAAATTTAAACTGCTGTTACAGTGTTGATTTCATCAAGAGAAAATTTTTTCTTACCACTTCAATTCTAACTTTTATTTCCAATCTGGATTGCAATCTTCATTTAACCAGCATCTGAGATATTTAAACTTTGCCAATCTTTGTTTCCTATTTAAAGAAAGTTCTGAATTAAGAATTGGTTTCTTGCTTATGACCATGAATTTAGTTTTGATGATATTTATTTTTAATCCCATTTCTTCACTTTCTTCATTCACTAGTTCCAGAAGATTTTGATGATCCTGAATATTTTCAGCCAGGAGAGCTGTGGTCATCAGCTCTCCTGGTCATCAGCATATCAGATGTTACTGATGATTTCACCATTTCCATTAATCCCTTCCTTTCTTTATTTTAAGATTTTTTGAAATATGGCTTCTGAGTATATGTTAAAAAGAAGAGGTGACAACACACATCCTTGCCTTACTCCTCGTTTGATGTTAATGGAGTCTGTAATAATGTCATCAACTTGAACAGATGCCTTTTGGTTCCAATATAAGTTTTCAATGATCCTGATGTCTTTATCATCTAATCTAATTCTTTTTAATAGTGCAATCATTTTAGCATGTTGGACTTTGTCAAATGCTTTCTCGAAGTTGATGAAGCAAATGAATACTTCCTTGTTTTGGTCAATACATTTTTGGAATAAGATTTGAGAACAGAAAAGAGCCTCTCTTGTTTCTAAACCGTATCTAAAACCGAATTAGGTATCACTGATGGTGTCTTCACATTTTCTGTATATTCTTTTTTTGAATTATTTTCAGAAACATTTTGAGAACAGACTCATTAGGCTGATCATTCTATAGTCATTACAAGATTTTGCATTTGCTTTTTTAGGTAGCATAATGAAGGTCGACTGTAACCAGTCTTGAGGGATTATACATGTATCATAGATCTTATTAAATAGCTCTACTAATATATTAATGTTGTCATCTTCTAATAACTTTACTATTTCTGCTGGTATTCTATCCGGGCCTAAGGCTTTACCATTTTTAGCTGAGTTTAGTGCACATTCTACCTCTGATCTTAGAATGCATGGACCTTCCATCTATTCATAAGTATTTTCTGGTTTCTGTCTGTTATCAGTAAAGAGTTCTATATATTTCATCTATTCTTGTATTTTGTCATCCTTTTCAGATATTATTTCTCCCTTTTTGTTTCGAAGGATACATAGTTGTTTTTTCTTAAATATACCTGAGATCTCTTTCAGCTTTCTGTGTAGATTAAAATTGTCATGCTTTTCCTGTAGAATTTCTATTTCTTTACATTTTTCATTCATCCAGATTTCATTTGCATCTTTGATCTTGCATTTAATAATTTTTTGAACCTCTTTATATTTTGTTGGACTATGATTTTTATATGATCTGCATTGATCCATGAGAGAAAGAATTTCATCAGTTATCCAATCTTTCATTTTTACTGCTATATCAGGACACAAGGTATTGGTACATTTCTTTATGAAGACAGATTTTAATTTGTCCCATGATTCGTCAACCCTCATGATGTCATCATTCTTGATAAGTGCTAGATTCAGATCTTGACTCAATTTGTTTCTTATCTCTGGGTTTTTTAATTTTCTTAAATCAAACCTTTTTTGTTGATGTTTCTTAAATATGGCTTTCAGTCTAAGTTTTAACTCTGCCACCAGTAGATTATGATCAGAAGCAATATCTGCACTAGGATAGGTTTTTGTACTTTATAGAACTTCGAAATCGTTGATTAATTAGCAAGTAATCAATCTGGTTTCTGACTATTTCCCATTATTATCCGGTGGTGATTGCCAAGTATACAGCCTTTGGGATGGTAGCTTAAACCATGTGTTTCTGATTATTAGCTCCTCTTCTTGGCAGAATTGAATAAGATGGTCTCTTCTCTCATTTCTTGTTCCCGGTCCATGTTTGCTAACTACATTTCCACTTCTTACCTTTCCCAACTTTAGCATTGAAATCACCCATGACAATGTTTATATCATGTTTTTTTGTGTTTTTCATTAGTTCTTTTAATTGATCATAAAATTCTTTGATCTTGGTATCACTCTTGTCACCAGTAGGGGCAGAGACCTGTACAAGATTAACATCTAGTGGTTGACCTTTCAGTTTTAATAACATCATCCTATCTGAGTAGGGGATGAAGCTCAATAGTGACATACTTTGTTTAATATTATTCCAACTCTATTTTGATGGTTGTTTTCGCTACTTCAAGAGTGATACATTGTCATGTCATTAACTTGAGTTTTGCCTGATCCTGGCCACCTAACTTCACTCATTCCTAAAATCCCAATTTCAAGTCTTTTCATTTCCTGGATAGCATTTCTTAGCTTACCTGCTTCGTATAGGTAAGTACGAAGTATTTTTGACATTCCAGGTTCCTAGTTTTAATGAACACACTATTTTGAGTCTGAAGATTCTTCCCACTCCCTGTCCCATTTAAGGGACACTGGGAACTCGGGACCAATTTTGTAGATTTGCTCGCCATGGTGGTTAATCTGGAGAACAAACAGAGCAGTAGTTTTCTTCATTTGCTTTCTGCTCTGCAGTATTACAGATATAATAAACTGTATTGCCATCTGCAATTTTCTAATCACAAGCTTTACTGTCATCATGAGACTTCAATCTTGCGTCAGTACTGGCAAAACTGCTTCCCTTTGTCAGAGGATTAAATCCTTTAATTTTCCTTGTAACCCTAGGTAGGTAAATAATAAAGTAACATGTAAAAACCACAGTGAAATCTTTAATTAGTAAAAAGACAGATATTTCATACTAAAATTAATAGTACCTCTTCAGTGTTTTACGTGTTACTTTATTATTTAATTACTATGCCACAGGTTCCACTAAAAATCAAAACCCTAGGTAGGGGCCCAAACCAGGTACTGACAGCCGGAGCCAGCTGAGCTCCGGTCTACTCCTCTGAAGATTCTTCTGCATATTTCACCATTGGGATATGAATCCTCTTCTGCTGATTTGTCTGTTGTTCTTCACAGAGGTTCATTAGCTTCCATAGTGTGCCCTATGGACGGTCCCAGGGATCATATCTCCCTAAAAACTTATTAGCATTGGAATCAAAAATGCAGAGTACACAGATCATCAACTTTACAATATGATGACACTATCAGGAAAGAAATAAGACTTGATTATCTAAATGCCCACATAAGCAAAGAACCTCTATTTTCCAGACCTTTACCTTCAAATACCTCCATAAATCGAAACCTTACTGAACCCTGTACAAAAAAAGAATCAAAAGAAACACTCAAAGAAAAAGGCCTAAATACTATCAACCTTTCATCCTCCAAACAGGTTACTGTTTGGAGGATGAAAGGTGCTCTCCTTCTACTCCCAAAAGGTGAAAAACTTTCAATAAAAGTTGGATCTAGAAGAATTGCTTCCAATTTTACCAGTGAACTCTATGCAATAAATAAAGCATTCTAAGCCTACATAAAATTATCATCATCTCAACAATCAGAGGGAATTATAATTTACAGTGACTCAAAATCAGTTATGGAGGCAATCAAAAATGACGATATTAATTTGCAATTCTTTTCCTACCCAAGATATCCATAAACTCTTAAACCAACTAAAGTGTTTGGGAAAAAAGTTGCATTCTACAATGGATTCCTCCTCAATGTAGACATTGATTATAATGAAGCAGTTGATAAATTAGCAAAAGTGGCCAGAGAACTCAACCATGAAACTGATATGATAACTCTCGCCAATTCTAAAGCACTAGCAAAATCTAAACTACTCCCACTAAAATCAGGGATACAACACCAAACTCCTGAAATTAATGTTGAGAGAAAGATCTCCACCATGATAGCAAGACTCCAAATAGGACATTTTAGAGGAATGAAGATCAATACAGATGGTATGAGAACATATACAACTGCAATAACTGCCCTAATATTGAAATGACACCCACTCACATTTTTATTTGTCCAGCAATTACAGTAGTTAGCAAGCAATAGACCCAAATCCTGAACAACAACTCTATATGAACAAAATCATCAACATAGCCAAAGCAGTTCAAAGAGCACATGGAAATATCTAAGACTCCTCAAAGGAGGACAAGACAACAACAATAACAACAATTGTTATTATACTTGTTATTATGAAAAACAGTGCTGTTTTTCATTTTAATTGATCAAATTGATGAGCAGACTGATCTGCAATGTAATAGAAATTTATAGTTTATAATAGACAGTTTATTCTGTAGTGTCTGCATTTTCTGTTTTCAGCTTAAAAAAAAAAAGGTTCTTTCCTCATTATCACATTGAGAGTACACCACACGTGTAGTAAACACACCAGAAAATGAAAACAATTCTGCATGGAGAAGAATACTCATTATCACTTCTAGTATCCCTGTATTATACAACAGGGATACTAGAACAGATACATTTACCTTCTGAGAAGTAAGGCAAATGCTACATGGACACTATTTCATACTTCTAGAAATTATTCAATACTAATTATTTAATGCTTCTAGTAAACATTAAATAATTCCATTGCCTCCTCTAGAGGCTTTATCACTTTTTCATAATTATTTTTTTATCTTGCATACCAACGTCTACAGTCAAGATGCAACTGATTTTGTTTGATTTAATGGGACAGGGTAGTCAAAAGTTCTACATTTGTAGTTGAGAAGTCATCAAATAGTTTCACTAATCACTTTTCTTTGGCTAGTTACAGTACATTAAGTATGATGTATTTATAATTGGAGATATAAAAAACAAACCTTTCCATCTTCCACCATCTGTTTGATTTGTTCAAGCACTTCACTGTTATATGTCAAAGTTCCATACCAGAAGGTTGATGTAATCCCTCGAGTTAACTGCAAAAAATAAATAAATAAAAATAATAATAATTATAAGCTACTGTTAAGAGTAAAGGAATGTGGGAATGTATAATAATTTAAATAACACAGAACAGACACTAGTAATATTATCAGACTACTAGTAATAAAATCTTAAGACCTTCAGAGTAATTCATTTGATGAGTCTTGCACAATTTTAGAGAATCGCTTTTAATAACTTAAAGTTATGCTCAGTATTTGACCATGTCTTCTTCTTCTTCAGGAGTAGTAAAGAAAAGTGCACAAACATGAAATCAAAAAAAAAAAAAAAATACCTGAAGCATAATTGAATTAACATGTGCCTAACAAACACCCAGCAAGCAATTAAAAAAAAAAAAAGAAAATTGAAATCAACAATTGGAAAAAACTATAAATTAGCTTCCCTTGGTTTTAACGACTGCTCTTTATCACTAAAGGAATGATATTCCTGATTTACAACAATGCAAATCAGAACTGGCATTAGGGTGCAAATCAGGCTGAGTCATAACATCAGAGAAATTGTTGCGGTGTGGTAATTACCACATTGCCTCCCCTTGGAGAAAGTAATCATGTGGTCTTGACTTGGGAGATTTCCAGACATACACAAAGCAGGTGATTATGACAAACTACCATGGCATAAGAATTTGGAAGGAAGAAATGTTAGTAGTGTATGGGAAATGGCCAAGAGATGTTTGAAGAAAGCAGGAGGATAAATCAGGTAGGAATAATATCATTAGGCAGACATTACAGGAAAAAACATGGTTCTTTTTCTGTACAACAGGAGTTAAGATAAGCAACCCACAAATCTTCAATCTGTTCTCAAAAGTTTCATTCCACAGACCTGCCACCATCTTGGTCACTCGTCTCTGGATCCTCTCCACCTGCTCCTCATCAAGAAGAAACCCTGGTGCCATATTTGGGCACAGTATTTGAAGGGAATATAAAGAAAAAGGTTATCACCAAGCCCATGAGTACAACAGTGAACAGGAAAGAAGGGTGACTTGTATGGTATGGAAAGCAAAAGCTAATTATAAGAAGGCAGTTGATTAGTCTAAATTAAATCCCAAAAAGTTATTTTGCTATGGAAGGATGATGGATTTTAATGAGTGTTGATAGCAGGAAGGTAACAGAAGCAAATGGAATACTTATTGAGTGATCATTTTGCAAGTGTGCATCATCCAACGGAGATATTCCAGTGCCATGGCTGACATTGACTGATTATTATTATTATTATTTCGGGCAACTCCAAGGAATCAACAGACTCATCAAGGGAGGCCCTAACATCATGTCAAGAACAAATATTCGACATTCACACAGTATTTATCATACCTCGCCTTGAACTCATTCACAGTCATAGCACCCCACAACAGACTCCGGCAGCTTATTCCACTCATTTACCACTCTCCAGGTAAAAAACCTGGCATTACACCCTTGTTAACCACATTCTTGCCAAGCTTCCATGTATGGCCACTAGTCCTCCCACCACCAGTCCTATTCTCAAAAATATCTTCGGGATTAATCTTATAGAAACCCTTCAGTAATTTGAATGTCTCAATCATATCTCCCCTTTTCTGCCTATCAACCAATTTTTGCAACCCACATATCTTCAATCTGTTCTCATAAGGTTCATTTCACAGACCTGCCACCATCTTGATCACTTGTCTCTGGATCCTCTCCACCTCCTCCCCATCAAGAAGAAACCCTGGTGCCCATATTTGGGCACAGTAGTCCAGATGGGGTCTTATCAGGGCTCGATATAGAGGAACAATAACTTGTTTGTCTCTGCTAGTTAAAGTATTTTTCAATAACCAAGTGATTTGATGAGCTGATTTAGCCACTTTTGCAATGTGCCCCCTAAACTTCAACTCCCTATCCACCAACAATCCCAAGTCCCTGGCCTCATCAATCTCGTGGAGCACAGTTCCACTAATGTGATATACTGCTGCTAATCTTTTCACTCCAAAATGCATAACCTTACACTTTGCCACATTAAATTGACATCCATTATCCCTAGCCCAGACCTCCAAACAATCCAAGTCATCTTGCAAAATTTGGACATCCTGAGCACTCACAATTGTTCTACCCAACTTTGCATCATTAGCAAACAAGTGAACACTTCCTCTCAGATCCTTTCCTATATCGTTAATGAACATATTGAAAAGTAGTGGTCGAAAAACAGAACCATGCTGCACACCACTAGTCAAAAGCCATCTTTTGGGCGCCACTCCTGAATAAACTGCTCTATAGTATCTCTCAATCAACCACCCTCCTATCCATCTCACCAACCCTATATCCATCCCCATTTGCTCCAGTTTACTGATTAGAGTTCCATGTGGTATCCTGTCAAAGGCCTTGGCAAGGTCCAGTAGAATCACTGTAAACCCATTACCCTTATCCAGTTCAGCTGTCACTGTGTTATAAAACGTGAGCAAGTTACTGAGGCATGATCTACCCCCCATACAGTATCCCATTTTCATCTATCCAATCCTGTATTCTTCTCTTGACTAGTTTCTCCGAGACCTTGACAACGATTCCTCATATGCTAATCGGTCAGTAATTTACAACACTTGGGACCTCCTCCTTTATGAAGTGGAACTATTTTCCCCTCTTTCCACCCCCTCGGAACTAACCCAGACCTGAGACTCAGATTAAACAAAATGGTCAAGGGTACTGACAATTCTTTAGCCGCTTCACATACGACACGAGCTGGTATACCATCCAATCCCACAGATGTATTGACATTGAGGTTTTGCAATAGACTAGTCACCTCCACCTCATTCACCACAATTCCCATATAATCTATTGGTTCATTCATTTCTGCAATGTCACCACCTGGATGATATACTCGTGCAAAGTGCTTGCTCAGTAATTCAACTATATCAACTGATTCGGTTACCTCCCTACCATCGGCATTCTTTAAAATCATTCTGCCATATACATTTTTTTCTTTTACTTGCAACATATCGAAAAAACTGTTTAGGATTCTCTTTAGCCTGCATGGCCAATGTTCTTTCGTAATCCTTTTCTGCTTTTCTCACCACACTCATTACCCTTCTGGCCTGGGCTTTATACTGTTCATGTGGCTGCCGGTCACCTTTCTCCTTAAATTCCCTCCATAGTTGTTTCTTTTTTTGGAGCTCAAGCTTAATGGTGTTATTCATCCATTTAACTCCTACTTGATTTATTATTTGGACTCTAGGTATACAGTCAGCCATTGCTTCATGCAAACACTTTTTAAGTGTTTCTTACAATGAAATCTGCCTCCCATGCACTGTCAACTTCTAGCCCTTGCAGTTGTACATGCCATGGCACTGTACCAATCATTCTCCTAGGCTTGTCATACTTACCAGCCCGATAATTCCACATGTACCCTGTCTTAATTGTAAATTCCACACCTTTAGCCACATCCCAAGTCAAGACCCCATGATCACTCTCACGAATTGGTGGCAATGTAGTCATATTCGTTACAGCCAAATTCTCAGATGCCCTTACCAGGTCAAGCACTCTCTGACCCCCTAGTATTTTCCATTACATGCTGTCGCAGATAGTTATCCCTTAATAACCGCATAAAATCCAATTCCTTTCTACGATGTGTCCTCTCCTACTTCCAATCAATGTTACCATAGTTGAAATCTCCCATAATAATTACCCTCCTTCCACTCATTTCTTCTATTTGCTTATGCTTACTATCTCCACCATCTATTCCATCACCTGGTCTATAGCAGCACCCGACTGTATATTTTGTTCTGCTAGTATCAATCTCTCACCAAATAGCCTCAAATGTGCTCTTTTCTCTATCCTGCAGTTCCACTTCTATTCTATTCTCCTTGGCTGTAGCTCATCTGCTATCATCAATAACACACCTCCCCCATTTTATTCTCCCTGTCTCTCCTGAACACACCATACCCCCCTCACATTCAATCCCACTAGCTGTGTCATGTCATCTTCTGTCAGCCATGTTTCACTAATGCCAATAACCTGAGGTCTGTAAGTACCAACCAAGGCCAAAAATTCTTCCCTCTTGTTCCTAATACTTTTGGCATTTGTATACATAAATTGCAGAAGCCGATTTGTCCCATCCCTATTTTGATGCCTTATACTACCTATCGCATTCTGATTTGTGGTCTCTCCTACTCGCTTGGGTATATTACACACATTCACAAACACACTCAACTGTCTTTCTAAAATCTGCATATCTACTCCCCCCCCTTAATAACTCAACTGTCCCTGGTTCTGTACATTCACTTCCACTACATTCGACAACAGCTTTTCAAGTCTCCATACACCAAAACCATTCAAATGTAAACCATCTATTTTATATAACTCCTTTTGCCCATTAAACTCATTCCACACCACTCATCAAACATAATTCACGCATAAAGTCATTAGCAATTATGGCCATCCTTCTATACTCTTCACTCTCATACCGCGGAAACAGACTCACCATCCTAACTCTCTCGCTCTTTTCTTTTGCTACCTCAAGGAATTCCTTCACATCCTCACTCATAGCTTTTTTGTTTCCTTTCAAATCATTTGTATCCGCTACCACTATCAATTCCTACACCTGCTGTTTTTGCATTCTAATTGACTCGCTTACATTCTTTACGTTCGCACCGGGTTGGTACGATTTTGTTAAACTCTCAACTAACACACCTCTTACTAAGGAATCCCCCATACAACACACACTCTTTCATTTTGTTTACACTCACTTTCATACCCTTACTTTTTCTATCATACTTTTGCTGATTATTAGTCGGTACGCTTGTTAAAGACTTTTGCCAACAATCCAGCTGCTAATTTACTCTATGCATCGCTCCGCGTAATAGTGCTATTTCACTCATTGCGTCAGTGTCATCATTTTTATTCTCGGATGATTCATTCAATCGTTCTGTATGCTTAACTTCATTCTCTCTTTCAACGCCACTCTTGCAGCTATCAGGTACTAACTCGCAAATATCATCATTCAAACCTCGAATATCGCTGTTATCTAGATTCTCACTTTCGACAACGATATTATTCACGCGACCTGAAACACTCTTTAAATGCTCACATTTTTTACACTTTTTGCACACATACACTCAGCTATCGTTGTTTAACCAAACTCCAACCGCTCTCCTCAATGCATACATTTCACAAATGGTACACTGAATCAAGTCTTTTAAGTTAAGATTTTCAGACAAATATACGGCGACCTGGACGCCATCTTCGTATTCCTCTTTATGGGAACCATGTGCACAGATAATCGTATCTATCAATTTACTATTAAAATACTCGAAAAACACACAAAAATCTCCCAGACCTGTTAAAATACTAAAAGTAAACAATACTATGCAAACTCATCCATTATTACTCAAAATATCACTTATCTGGTCAGGAGTTATCCTCAGACACTACATACCATATAGTCTTCTTACTATGATTATTATTATTATTACGGGCGACTCCAGGGAGTCCTTAGACTCGTCGAGGGAGGCCCTAAACATCATGTCCACACAACTATACGACATTCTCACAGTATCTATCATACCTTGCCTTGAACTTACTCACTGTCATAACACCCACAACAGACTCTGGCAGCTTATTTTACTCATTTACCACTCTAAAAGTAAAGAACACAGCTCTAACACCCTGCTAACCACACTCTTGCCCAGCTTCCATAGGTGTCCCCTAGTTCTCCCACCACCAGTCCTGATCTCAAAAATATCCTCTGAATTAATCCTATAGAATCCCTTTAGCAATTTGAATGTCTCAATCATATCTCCCCTTTTCCGCCTATCAACTAGTTTCTCTAACCCAGAAATCTTCAACCTGTTCTCATAAGGTTCATTCCATAGACCTGCTATCATCTTGGTCACTTGCCTCTGGATCCTCTCCACCTCCTCCCGATCAAAAAGAAATCCAGGTGACCAAATCTGGGCACAGTAGTCTAGATGCGGTCTTATCAAGGCTCAGTACAGAGGTACAATAACTTGCTTGTCTCTGCTCATCAAAGTATTTTTCAACAACTAAGTGAGTCCATGAGCTGATTTAGCCACTTTTGCAATGTGCCACCTAAACTTCAACTTCTTATCCACCAACACTCCCAAGTCCTTGGCTTCATCAATCTCCTGGAGTACAGTTCCACCAATGTGGTATACTGCTGCTAATCTTTTCACCCCAAAATGCATAACCTTACATTTTGTTACATTAAATTGACATCCATTCTCCTTATCCCAGAACTCCAATCTATCCAAGTTTTCCTGCAAGATTTTGACATCATCTTACTATTGCCCTACCCAACTTTGCATCATCAGCAAACAAATGAACCGTTCCTCTTAGATCCTTCCCTATATCGTTAATGAACAAAATAAACAGCAGTGGTCCAAGAACAGAACCCTGTACCACACCACTAGTTACAGGCAGTCTTTTGGACTCTACTCTTGAATAAACTACTCTCTGATATCTCTCCATCAACCACCCACCTATCCATTTCACCAACCCTATATCCATTCCCATATGTTGTAGTTTATGGATTAGAATTCCATGTGGAATCCTGGGAAATGCCTTAGCCAGGTACAGCAGTATCACTGTAAACCCAAATGGGAGTATAGAACAGAGGTAAATGAATTGGGTTACTAATGATATTACTGAACCTTAATGCAAACATGACCATGGGATTAGATGGCACATCAGCCAATGTATTATGAGAAATGAGCAAAGGAAATGGTGCTTCCTCTGATTAAGTGATTTAATGGGAAACTGCCAGGAGAGTTGAAAGAGGGCAAAATAGTTTAATTGCATAAAGGAGACCCCAAGACAGAAGTAGCAAATTATAGGTCAGTATTTCAGAAGTGGTGGTTAAGGTAAGAAATTTGTAAAAGATAGAATTCTGGTCTGGGTGGACTGGAATATGACATTTTATAGGGAACAACATATATAACATGTTGCATAAATTGGAGCAAATAACAATGGGTATCAAGTTGGTGATTTGGATAAGAAGTGGCAGATGGGTAGATATCAAAGAATGAGGTATAGGAGAGACTGGGAGAAGTTGGTGACTAATGGAATACCACAGGGTTCAGTACTTGGTCCACTGCTTAATTTCTGCATCAGTGATATAGGATATTGTTTAAGAAGAAATATTCATTTATTTGCTGATGATGCCAAGCCAGGAAGAGTGGTAGTCAATGATGATGATGATGATCTGGAGATTATGCAGTTTGATTTAACCACTCAAATGGTCACATGGATAAAATATATCAAATTCAAAGTTTCATATCCATGTTATTTCTATAGTATCGAAATGTTAACTACAGGGCATTGGCGCATCCAGGGAGGGGACCAAGGGAGGAGCTCTGCCCCCCTCGAAAAAAAGAAAAGGAAAAAACACTAGAAAAATTTCCAAAAATCTTTTCCTAATTAATTTTGTTTTGTTTTTTTAATTTATGTTGTATCGTATCTTTTATTTATATACTACTTATGAATTAGAGGTCACATAAGGTGGGAATACCCTATAGCGCTCGGGAATCTTGGCCGCTGTGAACGCAAGGCGAACGAAGTAGTGCTCGGGTCCTACTACTCCGTTTGCCCTAGCCGGTCCAGAGGAGAACACGGGTATCATGTATTGGCGATCACTGCAGATCAGTGCCGGATTTATGAATAAGCTAAAAAAGCTATAGCTTAGGGCCTCGCAATCTGCCGGGGCCTCAAATAAAAAAACAATAAGACCAGCTGATGTGATTTAAAACGGTACGGGGCCTCTGGGTTTTGTATAGCTTAGGGCCTCAGCAAGTCTAAATTCGGCCCTGCTGCAGATGCTCAGTCATAGCTCGTATGCAATGCGCAGTGTGTATTCTCAAATCGTCTACTCAACTCGCCCTCCCCCCAAGATTAAATCTTGAGTGCTCAATCTCCCCCCCCCCTCCAAGACTAAATCCTGAGTGCACCATTGCCACAGGGTGTCCCAGACTTAGCTATCTATTTCAGTGAAATGGGACGAATTTTTTAAAAACTCATGTTTAATATGTGTTATCGATGTAAAAATTTCTAAATTATTTCTTAATTTTATTTTCATCTTCTTTCAGAACTCTAACTCTAATAATGAATACACAAGAACGCATCTTTGTTGGGGGGGGTGGGGGGGGGGGGGGGTGGGGGGGGGGGGGGGTGGGGGGGGGGGGGGGTGGGGGGGGGGGGGGGTGGGGGGGGGGGGGGGTGGGGGGGGGGGGGGGTGGGGGGGGGGGGGGGTGGGGGGGGGGGGGGGTGGGGGGGGGGGGGGGTGGGGGGGGGGGGGGGTGGGGGGGGGGGGGGGTGGGGGGGGGGGGGGGTGGGGGGGGGGGGGGGTGGGGGGGGGGGGGGGTGGGGGGGGGGGGGGGTGGGGGGGGGGGGGGGTGGGGGGGGGGGGGGGTGGGGGGGGGGGGGGGTGGGGGGGGGGGGGGGTGGGGGGGGGGGGGGGTGGGGGGGGGGGGGGGTGGGGGGGGGGGGGGGTGGGGGGGGGGGGGGGTGGGGGGGGGGGGGGGTGGGGGGGGGGGGGGGTGGGGGGGGGGGGGGGTGGGGGGGGGGGGGGGTGGGGGGGGGGGGGGGTGGGGGGGGGGGGGGGTGGGGGGGGGGGGGGGTGGGGGGGGGGGTTAATAGTTAGATATATGAAGAGCCAAAGGCTTTAATTCGGCGACATATGACATGTTTAAGTTAAGGGATATTACATCCCATATCGTTTCTTAGCCGAATAAGAAACTCAAAGAGTTCCATGCCGAATATAGTAGAAACTATATAAAGTTCGGCGATTCCAAGCGCAAGCAAATACCTGGATACTGCAGCAACTGACCCTAAAGGTAGTGCAAGCTGAGGCAACACATGTCTAAGGTGGAGCAAGCTCCGATCACTATTCTTGATATTTACCCATAATGTGAACTTAGCTCCTAGGAGCTGTATTTCTGTTATACATTATGAGAGAAGGTCACTACCCAGACCGGTTTCAACCTTATGTATAGGTGAAGCGGGCTCTAAAAATAAGACGATCCCGAAAGATCGCCCAACTCAGCGTTGTTCCACTCGATGACAGGCTCACCCCGTCACCGAGAAGAACTTCTCAGCATTGGCTCTACCCAGTGGCAGGCTCACCCGACCACCAAGCAGAGCCATAATCTCAGCGGTGGCCCCACTCAGAGACAGGCAAAAACCTACCTCCAAGTGGAGCCTCTCAAAGCCAGATCCTCCCCGCACCAGTTTCCACCCTCATTGGGGTCTCATCAGTGAGTAGGTAGACCTAGTTAATATCAAGTTTGTAGCGAACAGAACTTACACCCCTTCTATGAGTATTGCCGAGAGGTGTCCTAATAAATTATTAAATATATGAAGAGCCAAAGGCTTCAATTCGGCGACATATGACATGTTTAAGTTAAGGGATATTACATCCCATATCGTTTCTTAGCCGAATAAGAAACTCAAAGAGTTTCATGCCGAATATAGTAGAAACTATATAAAGTTCGGCGATTCCAAGTGTAAGCAAATACCTGGGTACTGCAGCAACTGACCCTAAAAAGTTCACATTATGGGTAAATATCAAGAATAGTGATCGGAGCTTGCTCCACCTTAGACATGAGTTGCCTCAGCTTGCACTACCTTTAGGGTTATTTGCTGCAGTATCCAGGTATTTGCTTTCGCTTGGAATCGCCGAACTTTATATAGTTTCCACTATATTCGGCATGAAACTCTTTGAGTTTCTTATTCGGCTAAGAAACGATATGGGATGTAATATCCCTTAACTTAAACAAAAATTCTTTAATAGTATTACGGGCTTGGTTGACATGATCATCTACATCGTTTTTACACGGGAACGTATGAGAAAGATTTAGATGAACAATACATCCCAAGTATCTGAAATGATCGTCTTCCTTCACTTTACCGACTAGGAGGTCTAAGTTTCTGCCTTCACCAACCACCAAATATTTCGCATTTGTAAAATTAACTTTAAGACTTTCCATCAGTGGCGCCCGGTAAAAATTTTAAGTGGGGGTGCTGCATATACAAAAAAAAAAAAAAAAAAAAAAAATTCCCCTAATCAGTAACGAATTTATTAATAAATAAATTTACATATTAAAAATTGATTTATTAAAAATATTTCATCCTTACCCCGAACAAACACCAACAAACACCAACAAACACCAATAATCAAAGTTTCGAATCAATAGCAATGACAAGCGCAAACGAATATCGGCGTTATATTGCAGTGCATTTGTTTTGTGTAACGATAATTGAAAAATATAATTCTTTTCATATTTCCAACAGTGACACTCGTCAAAATTCAGCCTTGTATCTATAATAAATAAATAATTATATGTTATTTTAGCAAAATAAAATAAGATTTACAAAAAATAGTTCCCCACGCACACACACCAATAATAAACGTTTCATATGCTGACAAAGGTTGGTCGATTGGTAGAGTCTCTGCTACTAATGGCTCAATTAAGTAGGTTTGAGCACAGTTAGTAGTTGGAAGGGACCCAATCGTTCGATGCTGTTGGCACACTCTCCCTCGATGAGTCTTTGGACTCCCTGGAAGTGTCAAATAATAATAATAACAATAATAATAATAACAATAATAATATCTCACAGAAATAACGCGCGCAAGCATACTAAGATACACTGCCGTTTGGGTACTGTGGGAATGATGTGACGTGCAATGGCAAGCGCAAACGAATATCGGCGTTAGATCGCAGTGCATCTGTTTCGTAATCTAAAGCATTAATCGAACTTTCCAATTATTAAGTATTCAATCAATGTCGAAACATAAGCTGTAACCTTTAACATGTTGTATTGCATTTATATAATGTTGTAAGCATTGTTATTATTTATAAACACAAACAGAATTTAAATTTTTCATTTTTTTCCCTGGGGGGATGCTGCAGCGTCGCAGTGCTTATGTACGAGCTGCCACTGCCTTCCATATTGTAAGCATGGCAGCACTTCATCAAAGTAGATTTATGCCATACAAAATGTATGTAACCATCTTGGATAATTTTGCGACTAGTACCTACATTTCTTCTGGTAACTTCTTTCAACATCTCTCTAGTTTCTCAATTAATCTTTATGTTTCATGTTCCAAATCTCAAGGTCCATGTTTCAAGCCAATTTTATTGCCTATATTTCTGTCCTGTTCTTAAGGTAGCTCAGTGGAAGTGGTGCTTGAGTCCTTTGTGCTTGGCCGCTCGAAGTTAGACCTAGGTGCAAGTCTAGTCGCCGACTGGAGGAACTTTTTCTAACTCTATCTTCGACTGGTTCCAGATTAGTCAATCTCTGGCACGGGCAAGTGGTTTTTCCTCTCAGAAATTCGGGTTTTTCGTCCCGTAAACTCAAGAAAAGCGACCGTAGTACCCACATTATTTCAGACAATAACATATCCTGTTAGGATTAGGCATCAAGAGATGGCAGCACTTGTTTTCTGGTCTCTTCATCAGTAGACGCCTATAATTAGTGATAGACATGGGGCAGCTATCTCTGATTGGCTACTGGCAGAGATTGAAATGCCCCACTCAGTCTCCAAAAGCTAGATAGGGTATAAAGGTCTCGCCTACTCCCTATTAGGGAATAAAAGGAGTTAGCTAACGGAGTTGGCCACGATTAAAGAAGAGGTGCTCAGAGCCTTGTGGAGAAAAATGTATTGGATGAAATTCAACCAAACGTGGTGTAATTACACTCTGGAACATGGAGTTTTGATTTAAATGAAAAAAAAGTATAAAAGTCTGCCACCAGAGGAAAACTAACGCTAGAATCGCTTGATATTTGCATAATCTCACTTTTTCTACTGACAAGTTGGTGCATATAAGAAAGACCGAAAGGTATTCGCGTTTTTCTAATAAAACTGAAGTGCTATGTATGTATCTCATCTTACCGAAACGTGCGTTGCAAGTCAAGCTTGATTATCTAGAATGTGGTAACGTTAATACTGGGAGTCAGGAATTCGGTTGTTTGAAGCACAGGAGAAAAGGTCCAATCACAATAGCGAAGATGCTTTGACTTTACCATATACATGTAGGATGGATTCCCACCTCACATTGGATTACCGGTACAGCAAATGTTACAAAAACACTTCGCAGAAAAGAGAGTGATTAGTCGTGCATTTCCCACAGCATGGACACCTAGTTCACCTGATCTCAACTCCCTGTGGCATTTGGTTGTAGGACCATCTGCAACGTGAGGTGTATGAAGGGCGTGTTTCTGATTTAGCAACCTTGAAAGACAGAATAATTCAGCATATGAGGGAAATCAATGCTGATCTGTTGCATTTCTCTGTAGATTAGCAGAATATAATTCTTAGAACATCTGAAAGGACATATTGAACCACATCTGTAAGTTATACGAACACGAAAATTGATTTGTTGTGTTTTAGCCATTACTGTTTAATTAATCCCAAACCACACGCTTGAAGCGCCAAATTCTCCGCGGTGTCAGAATTTTGTACTATTTTTATTCCTTTGTAAATAAAACCCCATATTCCAGAGTGTACTTACACCAAGTTTATTTGTATTTCATTCAATACATTTTTCGCTACAGAGCTCTTACAACCTCCTCTTTAATTATGGCGCCAACCTGTACATTAATAGCATCGCGATCAAAAATAGATAAGTCAGTCAACAGAGACCAGACAGAAAAGTTAAAAGAAAGCAGTATCTCAAAGTAAGTGGAAGTGGAAGAGATAACAAACCCAGATGGACATTGCCCACTTGAACCATCATGCTGGAACCACTCGGAGAATCCTTCTTTAGATAGTAGGGTTCTCCGAGAGTCTTGTTGATATTGTGATGTAATTCAACCACTGTACAGCAGTAGTAGAGATTCTTTTACGAAACATGGTTATGCATTGCCAATAGTGAATTTTGAAAATAACAATTATGTGTTGAAGTAAACATTGGAATATCTCTTTTTAAGAATTAAACATTGTAATATGTTTATTTCTGTCATCACATGTGGCCTATACTGCTATACAAGAAAACGAATACACTCTTGGAATCTACAGTACATCAGCATACTGTCACTATTACTTAAAAGAAGACATTATCATAAGATGCTATATAAAAGATCTATCTAATCGTGGGCATTGTTAGAAATACTGAATCATCCATATCAACAGTAGACTATATGACCAGGAAATGAAAATGTGATACAGCTTCAAAAAAAAAAGTACAGGAAGATTTAGGAAGCCAGAGTGCGAACTATAAACTACCTAACGGGATGAAATAGTGCATCCAAGAGAGGTGTGGAAATTACGTACTGTAGGATAACAAATAATTGGCTGTACAATCTGTTTCTATGGAAAGGCAGCTGTCATAAACCAAACATCTTGTCTGGCAGGAACATCCGGCAGATGGAACTCTTAGCAGGCAGTATGATGTGGAAACCATCTAGTTCAGAGACCTTACAGGAAGTCAGGGTAGAAAAAGTTAAACAGCTACAAAATCGCATTTTCTACTATAGAAGCAGTATATAAGCCTAATATCAGCTATGGTAATCAACAGCGCAAACTATAGTGGTAGAGGACGAGTACAATGAACATTATACTCTTCTCAGAAGTCGGAAGGTCGCTATAAAGCGAAACGAACTTAAGTTCTTAGACATTTGCCATCCCTGTTGTTCTTCCAATCGGACAGGCTAGTGGGCGTGACAGATGCCTGAAGAACTTATGCTGAAGTATATCTATCATCCGACGTTTGGTTCTAGTGCTTAGAAGGATGAACCAGATAAGTATATAACTCTTCTGGATAATGCTTCCTACACCGAGGCAGATTTATGCAAGAACTACGTGTCACTTTTCCGACAGTAATGCAAAAAAAAATCAGCTGACGCCTTTTTATTCCCGTATATACGGGAGTAGGCGAGGCCATTTAGCCCTATCTAACTTTTGGAGACTG
The DNA here is from genome assembly GCF_054136105.1 of Typopeltis vanoorti. Lineage (NCBI taxonomy): Eukaryota > Metazoa > Arthropoda > Arachnida > Uropygi > Thelyphonidae > Typopeltis > Typopeltis vanoorti. Next base: position 72,808,607 of record NC_143552.1, on the reverse strand, counting down.
AGTGGGCAGTTCAATCTCCACTGGTACCCAATCAGAGACAGATGGCCCAAGGCTATCACTAATTAAGCGGTACGCAGTGAAGAGAGACGGCTCAAATGTGCCGCCATCTCGTGGTCTCTAACCCTAACACAATATATTTAATGTCTGAAATAATGTGGGTTCTACGGTCGATTTTCTTGAGTTTACAGGACGAAAAACCCGAGTTTCCGGGAGGAAAAACCTGCTTGCCCGTGCCAGAGATCGACTAACTCGGGAACCGGTCGAAAAAAGGCTTAGAAAAATTTCCTCTAGTCGCCGACTAGACTCGAAACCAAGACTTCCTTCGTGCGGCCTAGCGCGGTGGTGTGCAAACGCCACATCCACTGAGCTACACAGGCTATGACAGTAATGCAATATATCATATTTCAGTTTCGATGGTAACATGACTTGAGATAACTAATATGAAACTTGACTGGCTTGCATGGGTTCCCAATAAAACACATCTGGGAAGAAATGGACTGTCAGATGCGCACAAGACCGGCGCATCCAAAAAAAAAAAAAACAGTATTGGAACTGGCTGTCATGATGAATAAAGAATGTTCGAACTACCTGGCTCACAATATCACAAACTGGTGGAATGAATAGCTATAAGGTTGAAAAGTGTTATTAGGACAAAACGGTTCACACGCTATTCAGATATATGTTCAGTTAGGCGAGAGAGAGTCTCACTGAATTACGGTGCTTCTGAATTACTTGCTACTTGCTGAGTTATCTATACTCCAAACCAACATATTTAACAGTGTATAAAATTTCACTTCTGGTGTACGTTGATCTTGGTGTTAATTATTTTTAAAATTATTCTTAAATTAATATAAAAGATTAATATAAAATAATAAAGTAAATTCGAATACTCAGTACTTTCCGTGAAGAAAGTTTCATAATAAATTTTCTCAAATTTATCCTCTCGATCAATTAGGCTTGGTCGTATCCTTGAAAGATGAGATCATCTGTAGAACGTAAACTGTAATTAATTTCATAATTGCTTGGTGACTTTTGGTTTTCTGGTTTGGTTGCTAGTCTTGTGCGCCCACCTTGGTTATCATATTGGTGCTCCAAGAGGAGAAAAATAATTTCCTTAATCGAATTTTTTTAAGACCCTGTGTAGCTCACTCGAAGTGGCGTTTTTGCACTCCACGGCGCTTAACCCCAAAGGAAGCCCTGGGTTCAAATCTAGTCGCCGACTAGAGAAACATTTTCTAATCCTTTCTTCGACTGGTTTCGAGTTAGTCGATCTATGGCACGGGCAAACGGGTTTTTTTCCAGAAAATCGGGTTTTTCATCCCGTAAACTTAAGAAAATCGACCGTAGAATGCACACTATCTCAGACAATAAATATATAGTGTTTTGATTACGGACCATGAGATTGAGGCACCTATCAGCCTCTTCTCTTCACCGGATGTCGGATGCTGGAAGTTCAATCTCCGGGTGGAGACTGATCTTCCCTCTGTCTCCAAGAAGGTAGAGATAGCTAAAATGACTTCGCCTATTCTCTGTGAGGGAATCAAAGGCGTTAGCGTTCTTAATCTTAAAAGTTATCAAGGTTCCCAACATACCACACGGGATTTGAATCCAGCTATTTCTAGCCATAATGGAAATGTTCTGACGTCCTAGCGACTGTATTTATACAGACACTATATTCCATGCGTCTCTGTAGTTTTAATTAATAGGGGAGTGTAATGAGAATAAGCAGAAACTTGTACTTTCTGCTCTTTCCATATATACAGAACCGATTAATCAAAGAATGAAATAAATTTTATAATATAATAAATAATGTGATATGAATTCATTCAATTTACTTTTTTCGTTTTTGTAGTTCCTCTTCGAAGTTTGTTACAGAATATATGATGGCATCGTCGACACCCAACATTCGTACCAATGGGAGGCCCAGTGTAGGAACTGTAGTAGTTATATGACATCCCCAGCTCTTTGCAAGTTGAATAGCAAGTGCTCCATAACCGCTACTTCCTGCATGAATCAATACACTGTGGAAAAAGAAAAATAAATTTATGGGTACTGAACTTGTAACAAACGTTTACATCATATATAAGATCCAAAGCATTTTAAAAGATATTTTGGTAAAGCACCTAAAACCAATAATTGGAGTACACAGATTTTGGTATGGAGGAAAGAAGAAAGAGCTGTAAATGCTTTCAGGATGATAAAAATATAGCACATAATTAATTTACTGTTATAGATCTTTATGGTATGTACAAGAGGACCACAAAAGACAGTATACAGTTCAACTGTATAGACTGTTGAAGGGGATCAAGAATTTGGAAATATCAGTTGCACGCCATTAACTAATGCTATAGGCGTTAAATAACATTTAAAAACATTAAATAACATTTTTAATCAGATTTTTTTTATTGGAAATATCTTAAATAGTAGAATTCTTTGCTGCCCCAAAGTTATACTTTTGTTTTTGTTTTGATGTGTGTAACCCTGAAAGAGCCATCAGTTCTCTTTTAGGTGGTAAAACCAGTCTGTGTAATTTATTTATTTAGGTAACAACTAATAACTTCCTGCATTCTATAAGTTTTGCCTTTCTTAAACACAAGAAATGTATAACTATTAAAAATATCAAGAGAGATCCCAATTAAAACAAAAACTTGGAAAATAATATTTGTATTTAAATAACGTGTAGTTTATTTTTAATATCATGTTTTCATACCGCTTTGCTTGAGAATTCTCTGGATCTAATTTTCCATGTCTCACTAGCGCTTCCCATGTTACCATAGCAGTATACGGTATGCTAGCTGCTAAATCAAAAGAGAGATTTACGGGTTTCTTAGCAACTTGGAGTTCTTTCACAACCACAAACTCTGCCATCACTCCTTGATGCCAGAAGGGAACGAAGAGCCACACCTAAATTTAAAACACTGAATTTTAATTTAGTTTGTTCAAAATTGATTGCTGTGAAAACATAATTAAATTTAGTGATTTTGAAGAACCTCGACAAACACATTTTATAATGCAATAACACTTAAAATTAAGTCCATTTTATATTAATTGATTTTAACACTAAACTCACTGATCATACAATTACTCTCAAATATGTAGACGTCAGTAATGAATGGATGCTAAATGAAGCTATATTTTCCGACTGTTGATTCTTAATATAAAACTAAAAATTTTTTGATCGGCGACTAGATGAAAAGCACCTCCTCTATTCTCAAAAAAGAATAAGGAGAGCTCCTTTAACCTAAACGTTTTAACAGATTGAGGGACAGCTGTCCTCCACCTTTAAGTGATCACCGACAGAAAGCTAGAATCTCTTAATGAGTCAAGACCTTAAGAGGAACGATTATGATATAAAAATGTCACCATCTCTTAGCCAAACTAATATTATGCAGACAGTGTAAATTCAAGTTGATTTTCTGAGCTGTAGAATTTAAACCCAAGATTCCGGGAGAGGAAAACTGTTTACTGTACCAATGATGACTAAGTTGGGATCAGCGAAGAAAAGGCCTAGAAAAAGTTTCTCTAGTCGGCTAATAGAATCGAACCTATCTTTGGGCGGCCTAGAACTATGGAAGCAAATCGTTTACATAGGCCTAAACGGGCATCTTCCGTCAACATAAGGCCGTTATGCGAAAATGCTGTTTTGCAGAATATATGGTCTATATTTTTATTATTAATGTTTTCGACAGAACAAACGTATTTTGAAATCTTGCAAACGTTGTTTCGAGAAGTATGTAATGTAAAAACATGAGGTGATCATTAAAGTCTGAAATTTCTCTAGATTCGTAAATCCAAAGAATTCTGATAAACATGTACTCTTTGTGTAAAAACGTTGGCTAGTATATCTTTCAGACCAGAATGCATTTTGATTATTAGAATACATGCATCTTTAGAAATATTAGAATACACAAATACAAAAAATTTGACTGTGTGATTAGAGCAAAAAAAGGATCTCATGAGATATAACTATTTCACTTGGCTTATGCTTTCCCAGCTGCAATGCGTAAAATACCTGAAGTTACTGATTTATGCCAATGATTAATTCATGAATGATACAAACCTACCTAGTAGGCCACTAATGAGGTAATAAAAAAAGAAAGAAAAAGAAAGCAACTCGTCTAAAGCCTTTTTATTTCCCAAAGAGAATAGGGGAAGTTCTTGTAGCATTAAAATTTGCCCACACAAGACACCGATATATTATAGGTTTTTATATACTGTGCTAGCAAAAAATATATAAATAAGTTGGTTACCTGTGTATCTCAGTGGAGCGGCGTTTGCACTCCACGGCCGCATGAAGAAATACTTAAGTTAGAATTAGAATTAGAAACTTAAGTCGATATATATATATATTTATTTATTTATTTAAATCAATAGATATAGGGGAAAAAAAAACCTTAGCCCACCCACGATACAAATACTATCTTGTTCTTTGGTGCATCAATCCGAAAATTGGTAAATATAGCAGCACATCACAACATCCTGTCTTGTGACTTCCTTTTTATCTCTTCATAATTTCTTGGAGGTGTCAAATAATAATAGTAAAAATAATTTGTAGATTCGATTTCGATTTTAGTCGCCACTAGAGAAAATTTTTTTACATCCGCGGTTTTTTTTTTAATGTGGCTTCCGCCCACGACAAGTTTATTTGTAAATATATAGTATTTGTTATTTATATATATATATTGTATATAAACAACAACAATATATATATATATATATATATATATATATATATATATATATATATATATATATATATATATATATATATATATATATATATATATATATATATATATATATATATATATATATATATATATATATATATATATATATATATAACAAATACTATATATTTACAAATAAACTTGTGGGAGGGAGCCACATTAAAAAAAAAAAAAAAAAACGTGGACGTAAAAAAAGTTTCTCTAGTGGCGACTAAAATCGAAATCGAACTTTCTCTTTTTCTCTTTCTCTCTGTGTGTCTTGTGGGGAGGGGGTGATATTATTATTATTATTATTATTATTATTATTTGACACCTCCAGGGAATCCGAGGACTCATCGAGGGAGGGCATCTGCTCTACAACTCCGTCTCCACCATTCAATCACCAACTGATCGCAACTACACCAACGCCATCTACTGCCGACCACAACTGATATTTCCACAGACAATCACAAACATCCATACCCACGGTGGGATTCGAATCTGCAGCCTTTTGGCTGGCTGGAGAGCGGACACGCTATCCACTCGGCCAACCAGGCCGGCAACACATACAACACACAAGGAGTAAGCTTTCACAAATTGACAGCTAGCCATATACTCTTCATACACAATTATCCTTTTCTCTTTCTGCGAACACCTGGAATAGTTTAGATAGATTTTCTTATGAGAAATCATAACACACTGGCAGAGTAAGCAAAGAAAGAAGGAAGAGAGAATCAAACCTAATCAAAGAAAAAAACATCCACAGTGACAGATTGCCACTCAATGAAATAACTATTAACAAGTCCTCAAGAACATTGTATGGTACAGTAACAGAAACTTATGTAACTTATCTAACCAGCACTTTGTGGTGCTGTTAGATAAGTTGGATTTTATAAATTGCAAAGATTTCAAAATAGCCAATTATAAAGACAAGATTAACAATTTGTTTGCAAGAAATTATGAGAGTATAAATGAAAGGAGATAGATTTCAAACGGTTTCCTAAAATAACAGAATTTGGTGATGAAGCAAACTCTTCGTCAGTGGTGAAGCACTGTCTCCAGATATTTGAGATCATAGGAACAGCAGTCAAGGTAACCATTAGAATCGCTATATTTAGTTATTCTAAATCTTTTACCTCTCTTCCTAGGACCTATTTTAGCTTATTTGGAAGGTAAAAAAATGAATTACAATATATGAAAAACGATCACTAATTACGCATTTCAGAGTGAAACGAGGGACATCAGGAAGGGGAGGAGAAGGCTTGGAATAGTAATAACATCATGACGCCTGCCTAGTTGCCCGAATGATAGCATATACCCCCCCCCCTTTCTAAAACTAATAGACTAACTAAATCAAATCCCACAGTGGGAAAGTATGATTGTCAGTAGTTATCTTTAGAAAATGAATTTCATCACTGGAGTGAGACACCGCTATCATCATGCTTATTGGAGGCCTGAAGTGGCATGAAAAGGTTCTAAGTTTGGTCTCTAGATCACTGCTTCCGGATCACACACATAGTACTAATGTATTATAGGTTTACAACTTCAAGTGGAGGGATGCCCATTTCAAAAAAAAAAAGATTCCACTACTTTATTATTACAGATATAATTTAGTATTACGGATACAGATTTAGTATTACTAAAATAATACAACTTCAGATTGACTAAAGAAATGAGCCGTGAAGTTCAAGAAAAGATCCGATAAATTCTCATTTCACAATCAAAAAATTGAATTCTCTGGTTCATTTGAAAATTTTGGACACTATGGAAACTACACAATTTCCTGAAATTTTTAATAATAATCAAAATTTTAAAAAAATCAGCTAACGCCTTTTTTTTCCTTATAGAGAGTAGGCGAGACCTTTTAACCCTATCTAGCTTTTGGAAACTGAGTGGACAGTTCAATCTCCACTGGTAGCCAATCAGAGATAACTGGCCCAAGACCATCACTGATTATAAGCAGCAACCTACTTGAATTTCTGAACGAGAACACCCATAAGCTCTCCATTAAAAAAAAAAGAAAGGAAAGAGAGAAACACTGGAGTGAAGGTGCGACTGACAACTCTCGCCATCCTGTGATCGCTAACCCTAAGACAATATTTTTAATATCTGACATTGTGGGTTCTACAGTCAATTTCCTTGAGTTTATAAGGCGGAAAACCCGAGTTTCTGGAAGAAGAAACCTGCTTGTTAGTGATCGATTAACTCTAGAACCGGTCGAAGAAATGCTGCATAGAATAAGTTCCTCTAGGCGACTAGAATAGAACCTAGGTCATTCTTCAGGCAGTCTAGTTCTGAGGAGTGCAAACTTCCACTAAGCCACATAGGCCCTTTTTAACAATAATACTTGGTATTGAAGATTTAATAATGAATGTGGTATATGTTTTTCAAGATTCACGAATATTCTCTAAAAGAAAAAGAGAAAACGAACTGCTGTTCTAGTCAGCTAAGTACTTAGTATCTTCGTCTTTCATTCAACAAGCTGTCGAGAAAAATTTGGTTCTACTAGAAAGTTTTATTTTATTACATTTATTTCATCACTATGCGTCAACAGTTCACTGTGTCAAGGCCTTTAAAACAAACATTACTTTAAACTGAATATGCAAGAATATTTTGAAAATAACAATAATTTCAAGATTTCAAACACTTACTTCATCGCCTATTTTTACAGAAGTCACTTTATCACCTACACCCAAAACCATTCCAGCACAATCACGGCCTAGTACAACAGGAAATTCTCCTAAATTATTCTGTTTTCAAAATAAAAACAGAAAGAACAGTATGACAATTCATTTAAATTTCATGTGTATATATATATATATATATATATATAAAATTTATATATATATAATTATATATAATTTATATATATATAAATTATTCACCTGAAGATGTCGGAATACCGATGAAACTAGTCGTGATTTATTAAAGGTTTTTGTTATAATTTCTCGGGTTCTAGTCAGTTAAATTTTAATCATATAAATGTATACATCCCGAGTCAATCCTAATTTCAACAATATATATATATATATATATATATATATATATATATATATATATATATATATATATATATATATATATATATATATATATATATATATATATATATATATATATATATATATATATATATATATATATATATGTGGCGATTAGTTTTTACTCGGTTGTTATACATTTCAAAAAATAGATTTAATGACTCCAAGACCGAGATAACATATAAAGATTTTAATGATAAATACTACTAGTTTCGGCATATAGCAGCCTTCTTCAGGTATTTATAAAGGAAAGGAATACTAATAAACATTGAATTATTTAAATAAACAAACTGGAAATTACAGGTACAAATTGCCTCACATAATCGATACATAAAAACGTTGTATTTTTCAAGTTGTTCCAACTGGCGTGCCATTGTTTGTTGCAATTGTGCGTGCAAGTTCACGTGAACGCCAATATTGAATAACTGCAGCATGGCTATCTGGGATGTTATAACTTAAATTATTATTTAAGTGGACCGGGTTCAGTAGGATTTCCCTTGATTCTACGATTTTTCTTTCAAACTCATCTTCACAGCGAAAAATATTTTCTGATCTATTCCAGCATACAGAGTGGCTTTGTTGGTCATCACTAACAAATCTATTGAACAACGCATAGAAGAGCATAAGAGAGACATCTCATACAAAAGATCTCATGCAACTGCGTTATCCAGTCATGTTCTTTTTTCAAATAATCCTAATGATGACCAACAAAGCCACTCTGTATGCTGGAATAGATCAGAAAATATTTTTCGCTGTGAAGATGAGTTTGAAAGAAAAATCGTAGAATCAAGGGAAATCCTACTGAACCCGGTCCACTTAAATAATAATTTAAGTTATAACATCCCAGATAGCCATGCTGCAGTTATTCAATATTGGCGTTCACGTGAACTTGCACGCACAATTGCAACAAACAATGGCACGCCAGTTGGAACAACTTGAAAAATACAACGTTTTTATGTATCGATTATGTGAGGCAATTTGTACCTGTAATTTCCAGTTTGTTTATTTAAATAATTCAATGTTTATTAGTATTCCTTTCCTTTATAAATACCTGAAGAAGGCTGCTATATGCCGAAACTAGTAGTATTTATCATTAAAATCTTTATATGTTATCTCGGTCTTGGAGTCATTAAATCTATTTTTTGAAATATATATATATATATAAATATTAAGATTAGTGATCAGAGCTTATTCTACTTTAACCATGAGTTGCCTTGGTCTTGCACTACGTGCAGGGTCAGTTTGCTTACTTGGGAAATGGAGTAAAACCAGATTTAAAATAGCTTGTATATATATATATATATATATATATATATATATATATATATATATATATATATATTTTATACACATTACATATCTATAGATGTTTTATGTATATTTTTACTTGGCTAAATCTTAGGCCATAGGGAAAAGAAAAAAGAAAAAATACAGTAATAATAATAACAGAATCTGTATTATCACAATCAGTTTCTGTTCAGTAAGAGGTGATAGAAACCTCAGGTGATTTGGAATGAAACATATAGGTTTATAAGGAAATTAAATGTAAAATATCACAAAGTTCTATTATCATGGCAAGAACGATGCATTAATACTATTTGAAATCTTTTATTACTGCGATTTCGTTGTTGCAAGTTTTATTTTTATTTATTTTTAATATGATTTCCACCTGCTCGTGAAAGGGGTATAAGTCTATCGCGAATTTAGTACTATGATGATGATGATGAACAGCCTATTTTTCTACCCACTGCGGGATGAAGGCTTCTCCCATTGAGGGAAGTTTTCGGGTCTACTACTCCCATAGTGACCCAACCCATATTCAGAGAGTGCATCTATACTTGAGTGAATGAACGTATGAAAGTGGAAGACAATCACAAACATCCATGCCTACGCTGGACAGCGTATATGCTAACCACTCGGCCAAACAGGCCGGTTATTATTTAGTACTATAGTTCGATTATTATTAGATGATCCGGTTCTTTATTTTTTCTTAACACCAAATGTGATACTTTTCAAACTCTTCCAGTGCTAATTTACGTACCATGAGACAGTATTTTGTGATACTCATATATATATATATTTTTTTTTTTCAACTTTTTATATTTATATTTATTTTATTTTATTTATATTTTTTAAGATGTAATGCAAAGGGTGATAGCTTTCTTCTATTTCAAAGTTTATTCGGACAATAAAATTTTTATTTTGTTAGTGTTTATATGTAAGCAGTATGTGACTTGTACATTGGTTTTGTTGGTATATCTAAGAACTATTATTATTGTCATTATTATTACGTGACACCTCCAAGGAGTCCAAGTATTCATTGTGGGAGGGCACACTACTCTCTTGCTTAATCCTTCAACTACATGACACCGCTATCATCAACCACCGACCACCACCAATGTATACATTGTTTGTAAATTGCGTCTGTTCTCATGGCCGATTTGCTGGATGAAAATCCCGAGTTTCAGGGGAAAAAAAAAAACACTGCTACCTCCTGTGGTGCACCCAGGGGGGGGGCTGTCCCCAAAAATAAAAAGGAAAAAAAAAACACTAGAAAAATTTCCAAAAATCTTTTCCTAATTAACATTCATTTTTGCGGACCGAGCGCGAGCCAGGCCAGAGGAGATCATGCATATCATGTATTAGCGATCACTGCAGATGCTCAGTCATAGGTCGTATGCAGTGTGTATTCTCAAATCGCCTACTCAACTCGTCCCCCCCCCCCCCAAGATTAAATCCTGAGTGCGTCACTGGCTACCTCCGTATGAGATCAACTTGCAATTGAAAAATCCCGTATAATCTCTTCACGACGAGAAACGAACTCGAATCTTTTCCACTCTAAAGGCGCAATGGACCGTCGTTCTTCCAATTTTTATTTTTATATTTCTATTATTTATTTCTATTTCAATTATTTCTAAATCTGTGGTCATTTTTAATTAACAAAAATATACAGTAAAAACACAGTAGTAACAGTCGATTAGTAGTAAAGATCGCTTACTTTACTGATCATTACTACTAATCGACTGTTACTACTGTGTTTTTACTGTATATTTTTGTTAATTAAAAATGACCACAGATTTAGAAATAATAGAAATATTATTTGGAAATAACAAAAAATATACCGATTATTATATGTTCTAGAATTAGACAATCTAAACACAAATTTAATATGTTGTTAGGAAACAACCGGCAAGCAGAGAACACTGAATTACTTATTAACGACTGAATGAAAATGAGTAAGCTTTTCACGCAATTCATTAAAAACTAAATCCAACACTATGAATGCAGTGTTCAGTTTTTATCAGGATAAAGTCGCAATCGTATTGTGCTATTTCTTTATTATTAATACGATATGACTAAAGCATGGTTAACATACTGTTATAATTTTGCATCCTCTGCTCGTTACTTGTACTAAACATCGAATATAAAGCATTTTCCTCAAAAATCAAGTCATCATCATCATCATCATCATCATCATCTCTCTCTCTCTCTCTCTCTCTCTCTCTCTTTCTCTCTCTCTCTCTGTGTGTGTGTGTGTGGGGGGGGTCTTTTCTCTCTTCTATGAATACTTACATTTCTAAACCTGTTGAGATGGCAGCGCATGACTCTACCATATCCTTGTGCTATCCTAAGATCGAGGATATCCACTCGTGCTGCTGCTACTTCAACCAACACTTCATCATCTTCCTGGATTTTTGGAAGAGGAAGATTATCCATGATTTTGATTTTCTGAAAAAAAAAAGTAATATATATGCATGTATTAACATTTATCCAGCTACTAACGTTTATTTATATTGTAATTTCATACTCTCCTAGCTTTTTATTATTATTATTGTTTTCTTCAAGTCTCTCATTTCTTTTTCTCTTTCAAACTTTTGTATGTCTGCTCTCTCTCTCTCTCTCTCTCTCTCTCTCCTTTTCATATTCTTCAAGAAGACTTTAACACAGTTCTGAAAAATACTGTCTGACACCTTCCACTGTCTTTTCTGTCTTTAATATCTGTCCATTTTCGTATTTTAGTTTATTATTCATTTCTCGCCCCACCCTCTTGTGATACTCTTCCATAATACATTCATATGCAAATTATTTCCGCTGTTTCTTGTATCATTTTATCTTCTTCAATTTTTTAACAGGTTTTCCAGACTGTTCATTTTTTCGTCATTAGAGCTCCCTTTCATAATTTCCGTACAGTTGGACCAAAATGGAAGCAGAGTTCAACAAACTTCGATCATTTATTTTTTAATTGTTTCAACTACTTCATCTGAAATTATATGCGACATCTTATAAAAATTCGCATGTAAAAAAAGAAGTGAGCCAAGTCCTTTGAACTCAGAAATTTGGTAACAAAGTTACTACTTGGTTGGCATTGTTGTTTTAATTTTAAAAATATAAGTTCTCCTCTGAAATTATATGCGACATCTTATAAAAATTCGTATGTAAAAAAAGAAGTGAGCCAAGTCCTTTGAACTCAGAAATTTGGTAACAAAGTTACTACTTGGTTGGCATTGTTGTTTTAATTTTAAAAATATAAGTTCTCCTCTGAAATTCGAGAGGTATAAGAGCAGCAACAAAAAGAATCCCCCCCCCTTTTTTAAAATATTTGACTCACTTTTTTTTTTCTTTACTTAAAATGTTTCATTTTACAATGAAGTCGTCATTTCATTAAGAATAGTAAAACGTAGTATTTGAGGTATATGTCTATTACAATGCACATACTTTACCTTCAGAAACATAGACAACATTTACCTCAATACCACCATAAGAGGCAATGGCTACTCCTCTAATTGTTTCATTCTCCTCCACCAGTTTTATTTTCTTCCACAGAAGTAGAGCTTTGATACTTAATGCTCCCACCACAACAGCACCTGCACAAAAGTAGACGACCTTTGGAGAAAGCTGAGCTGCAAAAAATATTAAGAAGATAATTATAAATAAAAAAATAAAATTATAAAAAAAAAAAATATATATATATATATATATATATATATATATATATATATATATATACTGTGTCTATTATTAGTATATATTATTTTCAGATAACCTCAGTAACCAACATTCCAATATCAGAGTTATTCTTCAAGTAAAATTAAATGGTTCGTTTCACTTTCTTGGTTTTAAAAGTAACCAAACTGGAAAACGAATCTCCCCCCCCCCCCCATCTTCTGATAACGACGAGGTTAAAGGTTTAATTTCAGTTTCCTCTATTAGCTTTATTTCAATATTTTATGAAAAAAAAAACAAAAAAACCTCTAACATCTTTTCATCCACAAAGAGAATAGGCGAAAATCTTTTAAACTTAACTTTTTGAAATTCGGTGAGTAAGTGATCTTCGTCTTTCATCATCAGAGCAGTTGGATTCATTTCTGTTGCAACTTGCGTGGTAGAGAAATGTAATTCCATAATCGTCATTATTATTAATTTGTCTGTATGTGTTGTAGTGTGCTCTACTGTCAAAATTTCTGAATTGTGGGATTAAAAAGTCGAATTTCTTCCCAGAGGCTGGAGAATAGGGGGAGGGGGATTGCTGATCTGAGACAAAGACAAACTCTGGAACTTGGTGAAGAAAAAAACAAAACCTTAAATATAAAATTTTGGTTTTAAAATTTCCTGATAAATTTTCATGTTTTAAAAAAAATTCTAACAATTATGTATAACAATAACCACAAAATAGTGTGGTTATTGTTAGCGAAATCAGACGTTAATAATTAGATTAGGCTTGCAATCAGCGGTATTCCTAATTTTGCTTTTAAATAACCTTTAAGATTATAAAATTATGTTAAATCATTGTGTTTCTAATCTGAAACATTTACATTTTTTACGAACATCTTAATGTCTAAGTGCATCCCCCCACCCTTTAGCCTATAAGTGTGGTATCATTTAAGGACAACCTTTAATCTGGATATATGTTATATTCCTGGATGTAAAAGCAAAATATATTACAATAAATATAATTCTTTACTCACATATTCTTAAAAGCAGTTTAATTAACTTTTAAATAAATTTTATACATTAAAACAACAACAACAACAACAACAACAACAAAAAACAGGCTTACCATTGTTAGTGAAGAATAAGTGCCTTAGTCTTTCAGCTTCCAAAATCAACATTGCTCTTAATTAAATATTATTTTATTATTCGTAATGTTTTAAAACATTGATGTTTTTCCTGATTTGAAATTTAGTAAAGTAAATAAATATTCATCTCTCACAAATATTTACCTAAAGCCAATGGAAGATATATATCCCTCTTTGCAAGTGTTGCTTAGCCTAAAAATACAGCAGGAAGTTTAAATATAGATGAAAGACGTGCTTGTTCAGATGAATGATTATAATTAGATTAAAGCCGCGTTCCCTTCTGTATTTTTCTTTTTAACTTCCAGAACTATGAATGCACAAAGTTAAACAGTATACAGAAAACAAAATTTCCGTTATTATTTTATTTTAAATATATGGACTGATCGATTGTTTAATACTAAAGAAAACTACTTCAATAAACACGGAAAGAAAAACAAGCTTGATCCTTGCGCTAGAGAGAGAGAGAGAGAGAGAGAGAGAGAGAGAGAGAGAGAGAGAGAGAGAGACGAGACTCTCTCTCTCTCTCATTCTACAAAGTTTAGCAGTTGAAGACAAAAATAACATTATAAGACAATATACCGTAACTGTTTTGGATTGCCGTTGTCCCTTGCAGTTAATCAAAACAAAAAATACTTTCTTTCAGAGTTGCAAACGTAACAGTAGTACCTTTTTGATTTTTATCTAATATTATTCAATAAGTAGGAAATTCTCATGGTGTGAATTATTCTTCGATGATGATGATGTGTAAGTGCTGTACAATATACAAATACAATATGCCCAAGGCAGGTTTTTTTTTTTTTTTTTTTTTCGTAAGGAAAGGCTGGTTTTTCATCACCAAAAGAGATGAACCAATCATCTTACTTCCATTTTTTTTTTTTAACTTTCGTATATTTTTTTAAACCTTACATTGCAATATGCATATACCTTATTATGGATATATAAAAGTGATGTAGAACATCACTTTTATATATATCCATAATAATAAGGTATAAGGTATAACACAGTACCGCTAAAATAAGCAGTATTTCTCAAACTCCCCACTCCAAAAAAAAAAAAAAAAAAAAAAATCCCAAACTTTCCAAAAAATAAAAAATAAAAATTCCCAAAGTTTAAAAGAATGTACCGGATTACCGCTTTCAAAAAATTTAATAACATCGGACACTCCTCTGAGGCAAATGCAATTTGGGTTATGTTATAAAAATATTTCATTCAAACACGAATAATTATAAGTTATTCATGTTTATATTTCACATCATTAACATTCTACGGTATAATGTCCAGCTATCCTCTTTAATAGTTTATTACCTCTTCCGGTTAATATTTCATGCAAACAAGAATCTTTATCATCTGCGTTATAATAAATTACAAACGTGTGAATCGTTTATTTTTTAAATTATTAAGTAGACTTTTAGTTGTAAAAATTTTTGGTAAAATGTACATATGGAGCGCAATTGGAGCTTGATCCTCAGTCAACCAGGAGCTACATTATCGGAGGTTAGTCGATATATTCGTATACAAAAAATAAATAATACATAAATAAATAAAAATAATAAAATAAAACTTCCTTTAAACTTTATAGTTATCTAAAAATTAATTATAAAACATACCTCCATTTATCCGTGACAATATGGCGATAACAACATAAAAGTAATCAAATGAAAACAGCATGTGGTTCGTATCCACTAAACCCCTGTTCTTCAACCTCTGGTCCGCGGACCAGTGCCGATCTCCGGAAATTTCCTGGTGGTCCGCCAAGAATGGTATGATAAATTCTGTGTGTAATAGTAGGCCCTTCCGCGATGAGTCTCTTGACTCCAAGGAGGTCTGATAACTTTTTGATAATTTTTTTTTCAATAATATACACTTTATTATCTCTCAAATAAATTATATATAATTACATGCATATACCCTGTACAATTTATATAACAATACTACATCTTACTACTTGTGGTTCAGTACAAACTTTAAATAATATCCTTATAATTTGCATAACATGGGTATAAAATAATCATTCCTGTATTGCTATTATTAATAATAATTACAGTGATGATTTATCATATATAATTCACAGTTACATTAGTTAATTAATTAACTAATAATTAACTCATGTAACTTATTAATTAATTGAATATAATATATTAACTAATAATAAAAATGAGTTAATTAATTGACTAATAATACATGTTGCAGTTAATATTTATTTTTCGTCAAAATTTGAGAAAGTGTGATTATACACAGTATTTACATTTACAATTAAAATATTATCTTTTCTTCTTGAGTATTCTGCAATTGAGCAAGTTCTTTTAGTAGCAGAAACTTTCTTTCCACTCTCTTCTGTTCTGAGCCTTCTCTTTCAAGGTTGTGTACACGCCTCCATTCAGCATGTCATCTAGCACTGTTTTCCTTATTCTTCCTCTGGGTCTTCTACCATCCATTTTTCCTTCGATGGCATCTCTGATGATTCCATTCCCTCTCAGAATATGTCCGATCCAGTTTTCCCTTGCTTCTTTTTATCCTCCTTAATAGACTTCTTTAAAAAGGGCAATAAGAAAGAAATTAAAAACTACAGACCTATAAGCCTACTCCCCACCATATGTAAAGTTTTCACAAAAATTATAAATAATAGAATAAAATTCAAACTAGAGGGAATGCAATCCTGTGAACAAACTGGATTTAGAAAGAATTACAATACTTTGGACCATATTCACACATTAAGACAGCTCATTGAAAAATCAACTGAATGCAATAAACCCTTATGTCTGGCCTATATAGATTACGAAAAAGCATTTGATTCAGTTAAAACATCTGCAACACTGAAAGCACTTGAAACCCAGGGAACTGAGAAACCATATATTGAAACACTAAAACATATTTACAATAATGCAACTTCTGTAATTAAATTATATAAAAACAGTGAAAAAGTTCCCAATACAAAAAGGCATCCGGCAAGGTGACACCATATCTCCCAAATTATTTTCAGCTGCACTAGAGGAAGTCTTCAGAAGCCTTGATTGGGAAACAAAAGGAATAAACATAAATGGAGAAAGGCTGCATCATCTGAAATTTGAAGATGATATTGTCCTAATAGCAGATAATCTTGAAGATCTGGAAGAAAGGATAAATCAGTTAATTAAGCCTCCAGAGTAACTGGATTAGAAATAAATAGAGAGAAAACAAAAATAATGATGAATAAATATATTAACCATAGAACTGTACAATTTAGATAACCATGAAATTTTGAAAATCATGAAATAAAACAAGTTACTTCCTATGTATATTTGGGCCAATTGTTATCCTTTGAGAAGTGCCAAAGAAAAGATATTGAACGAAGAATTCACCTTGGATGAATGGCCTATGGGAAAATAAGAGACATATTCAGAAGTGACATCCCGATGAGTCTAAAAAAGAAAGCTTTCGACCAATGCATACTTCCTGTTGTAACATATGGAGGAGAAACATAGACTTTAACAGAAGTCCTAAACAAAAAGCTGAGAACTACACAACATCACATGGAAAGAAGTATGCTAAAAATAACATTAAGACATAGGAAGACAAATACCTGGATAAGATCTCAAACAGGTATCATGGATATTATAAAATACATTAAACAGGCTAAGTGGAGATGGGCTGGCCATATTGCTAGATGCAGTGACGGGAGATGGACTAGAAAATCAACGGAGTGGATGGAGAAAGAGAAAGAAGAAGACCGAGAAGAAGGTGGAGGGATGAACTGGAACAAATTGCAGGAGTGAGATGGATGGGAGAGGCAGAAAACCGAGTGATCTGGAAAATCATGGGGAAGACCTTCGTCCAGCAGTGGACAGAACCAAAAGGTTAAAAAAGAAGAAGAAGAAGAAGAATAGACTTCTTTCTTCTTCTACTCTTTTTAAGACCTCTTCGTTAGTTATTTTATCTGTCCATTTGATTTTTTCCATCCTTCTCCAAATCCACATCTCAAAGCTTTCCAAAATATTAATTTCTTGTTTCTTCAATGTCTAAGTTTCAGCTGCATAGAGGGCAACACCCCACATATAACATTTTATTAGTTTTTCTTTAGGTTTCTATCCATTTTATTTCTGAATAAATTCCATTTTCTATTAAAGGCCTCGCTTCCCATTGCTATTCCTGCTTTTAAGTCACTTTTACATCTTCCATCACTGCCAATAACACTTCCTAACACTTTCTAGATATTTTAAATGTCGTTACTTGATTCAAATTTCCCCCTAATAAAATGTCATCAGCTAACGCCTTTTTATTCCCGTATACGGGAGTAGGCGAGGCCATTTAGCCCTATCTAACTTTTGGAGACTGAGTGGGCAGTTCAATCTCCACTGGTACCCAATCAGAGACAGATGGCCCAAGGCTATCACTAATTAAGCGATACGCAGTGAAGAGAGACGGCTCAAATGTGCCGCCATCTCGTGGTCCCTAACCCTAACACAATATATTTAATGTCTGAAATAATGTGGGTTCTACGGTCGATTTTCTTGAGTTTACAGGACGAAAAACCCGAGTTTCCGGGAGGAAAAACCTGCTTGCCCGTGCCAGAGATCGACTAACTCGGGAACCGGTCGAAAAAAGGCTTAGAAAAATTTCCTCTAGTCGCCGACTAGACTCGAAACCAAGACTTCCTTCGTGCGGCCAAGCGCGGTGGTATGCAAACGCCACATCCACTGAGCTACACAGGCTCAGTGTAATAAAATATTATATTTTATAAAATATAATAGGAAATAAAATATTACATTTTCTACTATTTCTTACAGTCATACAGTACAAAGTAAATTCATTATTCACAAACATTTTCATTTATTACATAGTAATATTATTACATTATGCCAGCGGCGGTTCGTCCATAAGGGCTGCAGCCCCTCTGATATAAAATGAAAGGTCATGTTTTATTATCACCATTCTTAAATTTTTATATATTTATCTAAAATCCGTTATTTTCTTGTTGGTAATATAATACCGCTCGATAATATTTTATATAATTCATTTTGAAGCAACAGTTGTATTTTGCAATAGTCAATGTGCTGTGCGGGATAGGGCTAGAATACTCAATGCTAAAGCTGCATTCAATGCAGACCGCACCAAATTGCTACCTGGTAGAAAAACGTAGTAGGGATAACGCGTGATTTACGTGCAATTTGGGCTGGTAGCTTTTCAGCCCCACCACTACAAATTCTTACGAGCGGCCACTACATTATGCATAGTAATATTGATATATTATATAAAAAGATTATTATTATTACACTAAATATAGTAAGAGTCATATTTTACCTAATAATATGACTAATAATATAAAACCTAATAATATAAGAGCTAGTCTTGTAAGGATAAAAATATGATAATTAAATTAACATATTTTTAGCCTTACAAGACTCGCTTTTTTGTACCTAAAATTTATCTAAAAATTAGGATGCTTCCTATAAGCCGAATGCGTCTTATTTCAGAGAGTAATATATAGTGTAAGGTTAGAGAGCACGAGATGACAGTTGTCTGCTCTATTCTCTTCGCTGTATACCAATTCAAATTACTGACACTCTCGTACCAGCTATTATTATTATTATTATTATTATTATTATTATTATTATTATTATTATTATTATTATTATTATTATTATTATTATTATTATTATTATTATTATTATTAGAGGCGGTGCTGTGGTCTCTTTTTATTTCATTGTGGTCCTCGATTTACATAGGTGATGTCAGTGGTTGTAGCTGTACGCCGATTGCTGTGCCCATCAATTGTATTAGAGAGTTGAAATCTTCTGAGCCTGCTTTGGATATCCCATCTATTTGCAGTTCTTCTTTTTTTTTTTTTTTTTCATTCTTTCTGCAAGACATTTTCCATTTGAAATTTGAGGGTTTCCACTTCTTTTCTTAACTCAACGTTCTCGCGCTTAAGAATTTGCTACTCTTCCATTACCGATCAGATTTAATAGCACGCTCAGTTCCAAGCACTTCTTCTATTCTATGTTGTTGTATTCTGAATAGTATTCTGAAATAATTCGTAATCACAAATTATTTTGGTTGATTTGCTTCATGTGGAATTAAATAATTCTTTCACTCTGTTTTTTTAAAAGGAATCAAAATTATCAATAACAGTGAGGTCAGGAATTGTCTTACCTTTCCGTATTTCACTGCTTTTGCCCCAGTGATTGATTTTTACATCTCAGGTTTTCTCGGCATTGTGTGCATCACCATTTGGTGCGTTTAGTTAATCCTTTGGCTTTCAGGTGCTTTCGGAAATTCCGGAACACTGGTAATATAGCCTCTATTGAAAAACAGTGCAGTATGAACTGTCCCCTTCTTCACATAATGGCTTATGGCACTTGTTGCAGGATATAGTGTGAGCATGAGTGACGGTAACTCTCACAGCGGTCTTTAGACTAGACGTCTGTTGGGGGTTCTTGTTCTCATCGTTCGCATCGCATTGTCATTGGGGAAATATGACACATATCCGCAGCCTACGCTTCTGATATGCGGAGATTGACTAATTCGAGTACCGGTCGAATAAAGGTTCAGAAAAAGTTTCTTTCGGCAGCGACTAGAATCAAACTTAGAACAGTTTCCTTGGGCAGCCCAGTGCTTTGGATACGATCCCCCACTCTCTGAGGGATAGATGGACTTCATGTTCTGGCCTGGTTGACGGAATGACTAGCATATCTACTCTACAAGCAATAGGTAGCGAGTTTGTAGCCCTAATGGACATGAAAGTTTGCGATTGTCTTTTGGTGCAGATCGATTTCATTGTCTTTTGTAAGACCAAAGTCCCGATTACTAAAAGTCTACACTAGCTTGAAAGAAGGTCATATTTGGTCTCGAGGGAAGGACTACGTCAAAAATGCAAAACATATATAAAATAAATTAATGAAAATAGAAAAAATCTATAGTTTACCCATGGTAATAATTCGCTATAGGTTTACTAAACAACTTTCGTGGGTGGGAACCACATAAAAAATATATTGCAGCTGTTGATGTACAATAGTTTAGTTATGAAGATACTTTCCAAATAATCTTTATTTGCTTTCACTTAGGTATATTTCACGTAGCTTTAATAGGTTATAATTTCATGTCAAGAATAGTTTACTTTTTAATCAAGTGACAAAAAAATCTTCCTAGAGTATCTCAGAGACGAAAAGTATTTTAATAATATAGCGATGCAGAGTTTCTCTACTTGCATATGAAAATATGAGTTCTGCATTGACTTCCACTGTTTAGGTAAAACTGATGAGACAACATTAAAGTTTAAATGTGTTGTAGGCCATCCTGTAATTCATAGCAGTACACATCCGTGAGAAGTGCATGGGATACTAAGGTAATTAGTATCCCAAACTTTGTTTAATACACCTGGGAAAAGGATTAAATAGGAATATAATACTGTATCTTGTCATATTTTATTAAAATGTGTATTCAATTAGCAATGAACCTCTAAAGTTTGGTAAATACTAAATACACTGCTTGGAAAGAAGTAAAAGAACATACCACTGGCAAGGTGCATTGCGCCAAGTCACGTGTTTTCAGCGTATAGAGTGAGGGAATATGATGCTCCCATGTCACTGCAACTATCTCCGGGTGAAATATCTGCAAGAAGAGAACTTATGGAGTTTGAAAAATCATTGTGATAGGATTCCATGTTGCAAACATATCTGCTGACAAATTTGGCCATCCCAGGTCAACTATCAGTGATACCATACTATAATGGAAGCACAGGGAATCAACTGCAAGTGCTACCAGCAGTGGACAAGCCACTACCACACTCACCGAACATCATAGGGTGCTACGAAGGATATTATGTAAAATCCGCCATTCGTCGGCCGACACGGTGAATGCGGAGTTGCGGCCATCGACTGGAAGACGAGTACGAAAACATTCAGTACTGAGGCTTACAACATGAGTTTCCATGGCAGGACCGAAATATGCAAGTCCATATTACCCGAACAACATACAGCGTTATCTTTAGTGGTGCGAAGAGCGTCTACAGTGGGACGAGGAAGCGTGGAAAGCTTCCGAGTCCTAAGAATTTGAACGGAACGCTAAGAATTTGACCGGCTGAGCCATCTGTACATCTGATCAAAGGGCTCAAATGCGTATGTATTTTGAACGCAAATGTGATGTAATGTTTACCCGTCGAAAATTGTCAAGTGTCCTCTTCATGAAGCATTAGTATATTGTGTTTAATCTTAGGAACTACAAGATGCCAGGAAACAATAAGTGGAGCCTTTAACGGAACTAAATGCAAAAATATAATTTCGGTGATATCTAGCACACCTGGAATATTTACCCCTCGCTCGCCGGACTGGCTGGCCCAGTGGTTAGCGAATCCACTCTCCAGCCAAAAAAGCTGCAGGTTCGAATCCCGCCGTGGTCATGAATGTTTGTTTGTGAAAACGCTAGTGATGGTGGTCGGCACTAGATGGTGTTGGTGTAGTTGGTGAAGGTAGTTGCGTGTGGTGGAGGTTGTAGAGTAGGTTCCCTCCCTCGATGAGTCTGGACTCCCTGGAGGCGTTATATAATAATAAAAAAAATATATATATATTATTATTATTATAATATATATATATATATATCAAAAAAATAAGCTAACGCCTTTTCATTCCCGTATACGGGAGTAGGTGAGGCCATTTAGCCCTATCTAACTTTTTTGGAGACTGAGTGGGCAGTTCAATCTCCACTGGTACCCAATCAGAGATAGATGGCCCAAGGCTATCACTAATTAAGCGGTACGAAGTGAAGAGAGACGGCTCAAATCTGCCGCCATCTCGTGGACCCTAACCCTAACACAAAATGTCTGAAATAATGTCGGTTCTACTGTC
Organism: Typopeltis vanoorti; assembly: GCF_054136105.1. Taxonomy (NCBI): domain Eukaryota; kingdom Metazoa; phylum Arthropoda; class Arachnida; order Uropygi; family Thelyphonidae; genus Typopeltis; species Typopeltis vanoorti. The sequence continues at coordinate 72,785,961 of NC_143552.1, read as the reverse complement.
GATTTTCTCGAGTTTACAGGACGAAAAACCCGAGTTTCCGGGAGGAAAAACCCGCTTGCCCGTGCCAGAGATCAACTAACTCGGGAACCGGTAGACTCGAAACCAGGTCTTCTTTCGTGCGGCCATGCGCCGTGGTGTGCCACATCCACTGAGCTACACAGGCTCCATATATATATATATATATATATATATATATATATATGTACGATTCTATAATATATGCAATTTTTTTTTTAATCAGAGCTGATTGATTTTATTATTTTTTATGAAAACGGTTTAAAATGATGTGCCATTTATTGTTGTGTGTGTGTGGGGGGGGGCAACATTATCATCCCTTATAGGATTCCAGTTTGATTATATTTGACGCTGTCATTTGCATGAATAATTTGGGCTGCTGCCAAAATTCGAAGTTTCTGTCCACATTTTCTTACGGGCTAAATCTGACTTTCATATACACCTATTTTTATAGATTTTATCATATTTATTCATATATTCATTATTTCACGATAGGGAGCGTAAAGTGTTCCCTTTCGATAAAATGCCTGAGCAGGTTGTCAATATTTTGTTTTTCGAATTTGATGCGGGATTTTTCAATTAGCAAAGAAAATGTTATTTTTAAGCAAATAAAAAATACGAGCATTAACGTTTTCCAGCCGTATCTGCCTCAATTACATAAGATTCTGTTCACCTGTATTTCATTACACATCACAACAGCTGTAATTACTTGTATATATATTTTCTTCTAAGTTTCGATATGGCTTTATGGTTGCGTATAACAGCGATACGTTACGAAGTTTAAATGAACTTAGTTTGAACGGAAATATATAATTCAATTGCAATGATTTTAGGTTTATGTGTTTCTTAAGCATGTTTTATTTATTTTTTTACCAAGTAAAGTCGATATGAATTATACGTGTTAAGAGGAAACCTGTTACCGGTGAGTTTCAAGTTCTCAGCAAAGCATTGATTTAGGGAGAACTACTGTTTAATAATTTTTAGGCTGAAAGTGTGATCTCAGAGATATTTTTTAATTGTAATCGCGAACTTGTTTACTTTCCCGATTCTTTTAAGGATTGGATAAGCCCATTTTAGTAGAACGTGTTATGTTTGTTTAAAATTATGAAATACTTTAAGAATCATTACAGTCATTTAGACTTATGTTAGATGATGAGCCGTATGATTCCATGTAGTCCTGATAATGAAGTCCATTTTATTATATTTAGTCGTATTCGATTATAGAAACACAGCATAGAATTGTTTGCATCTTTGAAATACGAAGATATTCTATCAGAAGGAGAATTTCAGAAATGCGATATGATTTTGACTAAATAAGATATGTTAGTGTTATTTTGTTTACTTCAATAATGTGATACAGATTGTTTATTGTATTACTGTTTATAAACCTTACGAATAGCGGTCATTTTAAAATGAAAGGAAGCTCTACCACATAATTGAAAGTGAGTATGGCTATTTTGTTGCCTCTCATGAGTACTTTTAATGTTCATGAACTCTATACAAGTGCAGAACTGGAAAAGGTACTCGGAAACTTTCATCAGGTAATGGTGCTCAAACGGACTGATTTTCACCAGTATTTTAAGTACTTTGTTTCTTGTTTTTTATGTATTTTATAATATTGGTACTAGAAGTTGCATTCCCATTATACTTTTGAGCCATGTAGTAGTTGAAATCTCTAAGCAAGAAGGATTATAAAATTCAATTCGAATTATTCTTTAGTCCACATCATTTCATCCCATAATATTTTCATTAATTTATTTTTTTCCAAACTTATAAACAGTAATGTGCTTTATAATTTTGAAAAATAACTAATAATATTGTTTTGAGAAGCACAAAAGTTTTGGTATTTGTATACTTATTACTTATATGTGGAAATATATTTGTTAGAGGGTTTTAATATACATAAATATATCAAATTAATAATATTAGATATTCAAATTACCAGATTAACACACACAAAAAGCATAACAACATTGTGTGTGTTTGAGGGGGGGGGAAGTAAGAGGGCCATGTAGTATTTTATCTATTTTGTAGGAGCTGTACTTACAAAATAGGCAAGAAAAGTATGGCAAAGATATCTAAGTTCTGTGGAAAGCGCTGCATCATTAGAACAAATATCCCTAATTCTGTGTGTAAGTGTTTTTAGAATGCCATGTAGATTTATGTAGATATATTATTATTATTATGGGCTACTCCATGGTGTCCTTAGATTCATCAAAGGAGGCCCTAAATGCCAAAAACCACCCAATAGCAGTGATTTTAGTTATCAAAATGATCCCATATATTAACATACTGCACTCCATTTCTTCCATATATTTGCTTACTGAATTATTTGCAATCACAGTTCTTTGCAGTTCACATGGAATGAGGAATTGAATGGGAAGGGAATCAGTGCTGCTTGTTCTCTACTCAAGAAGTATCTGGCAGAGGCAATGATGACTGAGTGTATTCCAAGATCAGAAGATTAAATAAGGTAGATATAAAATGAATTACTGAATAGGTAAAGCATACAGTCTTTAGGAAAAAAGCATTGTAGAGGTGGCTTATTAGGAGGATATGGTAGAAGCATTTAATGAGCAATTCAGTAAAGTATTCCATCCTTGTGATTGTAGCATAATGCAGACTTGAGAGCAGTGGGAATGGAGAAGGAGCCACTGATGGTGAGTGAGCAAGAGGTATATGAGGAATTGAGTAAACTCGATGTCAACAAGGCCATGGGACTTGATGTATATCACAACATGTCTTGAGGACTTGTGGAAAGAAGATAAAATTGTTCCATTTCATAAAGGGAGCGATAAGACTAAGACTTCGAATTATAAGTCAATCTGCTTGTCTGGAGTTAAGTTATGCTCAAGGTGTTGGAGAAGCTAGTAAGGACAAGGATTCAGAACTGGGTTGACAGCAGAAGATTTCTCTTTAATAGACAGCATGAGTTTACTAAAGGAAGATTGTGTTTTAGTAATCTGCTTATGTATTATAACAACGTGATGAATACGTTGGACAAGGGGGATGCATATACAGTAGTATATTTAGATTTTGCAAAGGCTTTTGATAGATTGCCACATGACAAACTAGTAGTTAAATTGGAACAAATGAGATTGGATAGTAGATTAGTGCGTTGGTTGGCTGTTTGATAGGTATCAGCAGGTTGTGTATGGGGGAATGATATCCCAGAAGAGGAAAGTCACTAGTGGTGTGCTCCAGGGGTCTATTTTGGGACCATTGTTGTTTATTTTGTATGTAAATGACGTACGTGAAAGGCTTAAAGTGATATACAGTTGTTTGCAGATGATACAAAGTTAGAGAGTTATTGAGAAGAAGAGCAGATGTTGTAGCTTTGCAAGAGGACCTAAATAGACTGTCTAAATAGGCGAGTGTGTGTGTGAGAGTGAGGATGTCAATTTAATGCAGCAAAGTGTAGTTTTAAAATTGATGAGATGAAGAGTATAGGGTTGGTGAGGATATTATTATTATTATTATATGAGGACTCCAGGAAGTCCAAAGGCTCATCAAGGGAGGACACCTACTCTACAATTCTTCGTCTCCACCACAACTACCATCATCATCATCTATATCAACGCCACCTACCACCACTAGATTTTCAGAGACAATCGCAAACACCTATGCCTACGGCAGGATTCGAACCTGCAGCCTTTTGACTGGAAAACAGATATGCTAACCACTTGGCCAACCAAGCCGGCAATATTTTAGAGGAGTGGAGGAGATAAAAGATCTGAGGGTGATAGTGGCTAGGGACTTGAAATTTCTTGGACATTTTGCTAAAATTGTGTGGACAACACAGATTATGGGAATGATGCAAAAAACACTGATGTTTAGAAGTAAGGATGTTTTGATTTAATTGTATAATGCTTTGATCAGGCCGCATATGGATTACAGTGCAGATTTGGTCATCTGGTTTCATAAGGATGATGAGATTCTGTGGATATTTTTGATATTGAGACCACATTATGATGTAAATAAAGAGTTTCATAAAAATAAGCAATTAAAACCCGACAAGTTTCATAAGTCATAAGAAGTACATCATCAGGGGTACAAAAAGGTTTTACACAACAAAGCCTATTAATTAATTAATTAGACATATTAATGTTTTGATAACTTCACAACTGTTACATATAATCGATAAACCAGAATACAATGGTAAATTCGTTACTGTGTGCGTGTTGGAACTTGTTAATTTTTGCTGTCACATTCTGTGATATCACGTGTGTTATATCCTAGGTGCGTGGCAGTTAAATTTATGATGAAAGCAGACCATACTTAATGTAAAATTAAGCCTCGATTTTTATTGCATTATATAGGGATCCTAATCATTTGTGAGTTTCTTTAAATTTTAGTAAAACAGTTACGATCAATATATGACATTTTTTTTGCCACCAAAGTACTTGATGGCCTGTAGTAGTTATGGGGAATGCCAGGCCTGATTTATGTTCTCTTCATTTTTTCATTTTTTTTTTTGATGTTTTTTACATGTTCAGACATGCAGATCTCTCCCGACCTTCCTGTGTGACATAACAAATGCCACAAGAGCAATGAATCTCATAAATGCCTGGTTTTTTTATTGGGTGATGTGGAGGTTTTTGTGAATATAGGAATCTTGAGATTTTTTTTGGAAAGGGAAAAAAAAAAACACTTTTACATTGCACTTACAATGCAATGTTCAAACAAGCATACAGTAACGAATTTACCATTTGTATTCTGATTTATCAATTATATGTAACAGTTGCGAAGTTATAAAAACATGAATATGTGTAATTAATTGTTAATAGACTTTTGTTATGTAAAACTTTTCTGTACCAGTACCCCTGATGATGTGAGTCTTACGGCTTACGAAACTTGTCTTGTTTTAATTATTAAACTCTTTATTTACACCATAATGTGATTTAAATACTGCAAACTATCCACAGAACTGCTAAACTACAGAAACTTACATGGAAAGGTAAGGGGTAATTACCAGATTAACATGGATGAGATATTCATAGAATATCTGGAGACAGGAGAAGAATGAGAGGCCGGCACTGGAAGCTCTATAAGGTGGGTGTGAGAAGGGGGGGGGGAGTAGATTTTTTGCATGGAATGTGGTGGGTGATTGGTCATTGCCCAAGAGCCTGGTGAATGCAGGGACAATGAATGCCTTTAAGTCAAGGTATGATGTGCTGTGCATGTGAGAATGGGAACTCCCGTGATGAGTTTCTTGATTCCATGGAGGTCTGTTGATGATAATAATTCACCTCAGATTGCTCATGTCATTCTTTATAACAAACTCACATTCTTGACTCTTGGTCATCATTTTCACCTCTCTTAACACAACTTTTTCATATCTTCTTTCATTCATACTTTACCATACTTATCTCTTTCAAATCATTCATTCTGACCAATAGTCATATCATCCACTCACTTTGCTTGCTTGTATGATGCCTCAGTATCATGAATTGTAGATCCCTGAAAACACACTGTTGCTTGTTTGCCAGACCTATGTGTGATCATGGAATTACCATATATCACCATATCTCGTTTTGTCTGTTTCTGCCCTTTTGAATCATTCTTTAACTTCTTCACATGCTTTATTTTCTTTTGTACTATTTGCTAAGTGCTTTTCTGGTCACTCCAGCTTCCATGTAGTATTCTCCCATGTAATATTCTTTACTCTTCTTTTTTCCCCTATTACTTTCATATCTCCTTTCTCAAGTTTTCTCATGTCTTTCATTCTGTTACCTCTGTTATTATTCACATTATTACTTATTTGCCATACAATCCAATTTACTCCATTTGAAATTCTGCTCACGTTCAATATTTTGTGTGCTTTATTGTCAGTATTGTGCTTTACTCTTCTTTCCCCCCCTATTATTTTCATATCTCCTTTCTAAAGTTTTCTCATGTCTTTCATTCTGTTACCTCTGTTATTATTCACATTATTACTTATTTGCCATACAATCTGATTTACTCCATTTGAAATTCTGTTCACGTTCAATATTTCGTGTGCTTTATTGTCAGTATTGTGCTTTACTCTTCTTTTCCCCCCTATTATTTTCATATCTCCTTTCTCAAGTTTTCTCATGTCTTTCATTCTGTTATCTCTGTTATTATTCACATTATTACTTATTTGCCATACAGTCCGATTTACTCCATTTGAAATTCTGCTCACGTTCAATATTTCTGCTCAGTTATGCTCAATCTGCCTAATCAGCACATGTTTCTGTCAATTTCAGTTCCCCCCCCCCCCCCATAAATTCACCTTTGCCAATGCATACATTCCCCAAGTATCACAAATTCGAGTTTCAGTATAATACTAGTTATTTTTGTCCTAATTCAAAAAGGATTGTCAGTTCAGTACATCCTATCACACATACACACAGACAGACAGACACACAGAGATTTACTCAGCTGAGATATTTTATAAAAAAAAGATTAAATTACTGATAGCCCAGAGATAAATACTATTTTAATTAAGTAGATTTCTTGACTAGTTTCGTGGTGCAGTCTGTTAATATACTAATACTTGAATGAATAGTTTTTTGATCTTTCGCAATTTTTGTTGGTTGTTCCCTCATGTTATGCACCCGAAGAAGTCTTCTATGAAGACGAAACTAGTCATGCAATCTACTTAATTCAAATAGTTTTTTACTTTTATCTCTTGGCTTTCAGTCATTTAATCTTTTTTAATATGTATATATATATGTTAAGAATATAATTAATATAAAATCACAGCTTTATTGGGATTTGGAATCCTGTTAAGGTATTTACAATTTATTTTAAAAGATTTTGTGTAAATTTTAAACACCATTAATAAATTATATTAATTTTGATAGTATAAATCACATTTTGTATTTCCTTCTGATTTCTGTGCAAAGATCTGGTATCCTTAAAAAAAACAAAAAAGAAATTACAACAGAAATTCTTTGTTGAATAAGTTGTTCAACAAGGAATGTTTTTTTGCAACTGGATATGTTGACTAAGTTATGTTATTCATTTTGGTTGCAGTTTGTCAGTTGGTGAATGAGTGGGAGAAGGGATTTTTCAATATATGGTAGGAGGGAAAAGAAATGGAGGAGTCATTTATGGTAGTTGAATGAAAGATCTGTCTCAACAGAGGAATGAGCAGATTTTTCCTTTAGCAAGTGGAGTATATGTTTCCAAAGATTGAAATGAAAATGGAATTAAATGTTTTACATGAAGTTATCAGTATTAGATGATTTAGAATTATTAGAATATGGAATACAGGAGAGCGACCTAATTGCTTAGACAAGATTTCCCCCCCCAGCCAAAAAAAAAAAAAAAAAGAAGTAAAATAAGAAACAGGAAGCATCTTAAAATTTTAAAACTATAGAACAAAAGCATTAATTTTTCATTCAGTAAAGTAGTTTTAAATGTTATTATAATGAATTCCTTAAATTTTACAGAAATGTGTTCTACAAGGGACTAAAGGTTGTACAAATTTTAGACACATAATTGAAATCAATGAATTTAATGCTTCATTTTTTGTATTTTATAGACTGTGGAGGCATTTAAGTGTATTAAACATAAGAAGCTCTTGGAAATACTTTGAGAAATATGCATTGAAAAACCTTTTAATTATGCTAATCAGAAATGTATATATAAGAACATACTGTATGCCCATAGATGTGAGACCCTTTGACACTTCTGCGCATGTCAAAAGAAAGAGAATCCATTCTGATATTAGGGTAATCAATGCGTTTCATGGGATGAGTGTTTATTATTATATGTCGGAAAATTAGCTCTCCTTTTATGAAAATTCTAGTTCTTAAAGTGGTAACTATTTTGCTTGTACAACAGTTGGAAAATTTACGTATGAAGCGCGTAATTTTGCGTATTGGTGACCAATTCGTATATCCTTTATTTCTTTCTCCCCTTTAGCATGAATTGACTATTCTTGGCAGATTGCCAGACTAGGTTCTCTGAAGTGTGAGCATACAATACATACATATTACACTTCTTCATCCTCCTCCTCCTTATACTTATATTAGGCCTAGTGGCCTGTTACATTCATATTAGGCATGACCTATTACAATTTGAAACTGTGACTGCCCACGTCTTCATTAAATCTTAATTTTAATGGAACCTGTGATATAGTAATCCAGAGAGAAAATACATAAAGAAGGCTATCCTGTGTGACCTATTGTAAACTGTTTTGACTCTCTTACATACAAAATGGTCACGTTCCTTCTTTTCTGCCTATTAAATGTACATTTAGATTAATCTAGATTGTTTATCAAGAATTCTACACATTTTCGTGAAAAAAATCAAGAAGATTTCCATGTATGCTAGTTAGCTTTGTTTACTAACATCCACTTGGCTGACACTATTTGCTTTGTATATGATAATTTCCTTTCTGATGTTGTGAAGATATTCAAATTCATTATACCATTGGGATATGTTAGCTGGAAAAATAAGATCTACAAAGAGACAGAGTACAGTAATGGTGAGCCCTCTTTCCCTCACTCTTAGCTAATTATTATTTAAAACATCTCAAAGATCCTTTGTTTTCAACCATTCATCCTCAATGCTTTTTTTTATGTTTATTGTTTAGATGATATACTGTATATGCCTTTTGGCCTTATCCGTTCACTCTTCTTAAATATTCTACTTACCAGCATGGTCTCAAGTATTTTGTCATCCAATGCATGTTAGAAACTGACCTTTGCTGGCAGAATACATACATCAGAGTTCTACTCATTATACCTCCCAGAAATCAGGGTTGTCAAATCCTTAATAGATCACATAACATTTGTTCTTATCCTTTGTCCTTACAGCAAGAGCTTCTCATGTTTACTACCCTCATCACGTTCAGTGGAAAGATACACTAGAACACTAATCAAATTCCATATATTTCTGGCATTTCTGAACCTATAGGTAGAATCTTGAAGAAGTTTCACGTGATACCTACATATTTTCCTTTTAACAAAATATTTTATCTTACCTCTACAAAAAAACTTTTGCATCTATCTCTAGCTGTTGTCTACCAGATTCCATGTGAATGTAATCTAATATACTTTGGACAGATAGGCTGTTCTGTGGATAAAAAGGATTAGCAAATATAATTTCTATACGAATACTTTAAACCTAAAAAGTCTGATATTGCATGACATGGTATAGAGACCAAACACAGTATCCTTTAGAATGAGGTTTGCCTTCTCCATAGAAGCAGTTTTAAATAAGAATGGTTTTTTTTTTCAAAGAAAGTTCTTAATCCCTGTCACACCAGCCTAATTTGAATCAGAATGATACCCCCACCCCCTAACTCTCTCTTTCTTTCTTCTGAAAGTTTGAGAGATTCTTATCCTATATAAATACCAGAAATTATTTATTCTATCTCTTATTGCTGTTTAATGGAGAAAACACATGGCTAGAGATAATATTTTCTACTTAAATTTAGTGGACTAATAAATTACTATATCATTATTTCACATTAATAAATTTAGTTTAATCCTTTATCCAAGTGTAAGCAAACAACATTTGCGCCTGAAGTATCTTCAGGACTGAGACAACTCGTGGTAAAGGTGGACCAAGCTGTTGTCGCTCATTCTTGCAGTATCTCCCATAATGCAAAGCACATCTCCTTGCAGACATGTATAATGCTATGCGTTAAGGGAAGGGCCACTACCCAGACCGGTTTCGACCTTTATTTTCACAACTTGTATAGGTAAATATGACTTCTCCATTGCTTCTGCCTTAGTATCACCACTTCTGGGTCTGGCTCCCACTGACGAGACCTCAATAAAGGTCAGAACCGGTCTGGGTAGTGGCCTTCCCTTAATGCATAGCATTATACATGTCCGCAAGGAGATGTGTTTTGCATTATGGGAGATACCGAGACAAGAAGTGATGAGAGCTTGGTCCACCTTTACCACGAGTTGTCTCAGTCCTGAAGATACTTTAGGCGCGAACTTTGTTTGCTTACACTTGGATAAAGGATTAAACTAAATTTATTATAGTCTAACCAAGTGGGGAAAAACTTCCAACATCTTTCTCTAAATCCAGAGTAATTTAATAATAAGGTGGTACACTTTAGGTAAATATGACTTCTCCATTGCTTCTGCCTTAGTATCACCACTTCTGGGCCTGGCTCCCACTGACGAGACCTCAATAAAGCTTGAAACCGGTTGGAAGCTTGGGTGATGAATGACAATGCTGTAGCCCATGAAGTTTTAACTGTGGCTCGACTGTTGCTGTCACCGAGGTCCTGGGTGGGGGAGGGTAATGAATGGCAATGCTGTAGCCCCATCAGATGAGATATGAGCAAATGAGCGGCTCTGCTTGGTAGTGGGGTGAGCCTGTCACGATGTAGAGTCAACCGGTTCTGAGAGTTCTCGGTGGCAGGGTGAGCCTGTTACTAAGGGAAACAATGCTGAGTTTTTGGAGTTTGACTTGTACTTGAACATTCAATAAAGATCGAAACCGATCTGGGTAGTGGCCCTTCCCTTAATGCATAGCATTATACATGTCCGCAAGGAGATGTGCTTTGCATTATGGGAGATACTGAGACAAGGAGTGATGAGAGCTTGTGTCCACCTTTACCACGAGTTGCCTCAGTACTGAAAATACTTCAGGTGCAAACTTTGTTTGCTTACACTTGGATAAAGGATTAAACTAAATTTATTATATTCTAACCAAGTTAAAAAAACTTCCAACATTATTTCACTTTGGTCACCAAGGTATCTTCATGAGTACACAAAAATACAACTAAGTACATACACACATGCAGGCACACTAGCAGGAAGGCAAACATAGAGTATGAAAGGCAGGAATCTACAGTCCTAACTGGTGCTTAAGATGATGTATATCCCTTCCAGACCTTTCTGTAGACAGAAAAGGATAATGATCTGTTGGGTGGTCAGGTGACTAGAGTGTGATGGAGGGCAGACAATTGTTGTTTTCCTTTTCACTGGTGAAATAGATCTCTGATGTTGGCTTTTGAGGTGTGCTAAAAATGTGTCCAACGTATCCCAGCTATGTGGCCAAATGGAGAATGTGTCCATATACATGTTTGAGCAGAGCAGAGTTCAGTGCTGTGTTTTCAGAATGTTCCATACAAAGATTTGGTGGGAGGAAAAAGGGAGATCCCATAACTGTGCTTCAGTCTGCTTGTAGGTTTCCTTGCTACATAAAATAGCCTGGGTTCATGGTAAAACTAAATAAGGCTGTGAATTAGTACTTTGGTTTCTTTTAAGGGTATATTAGGCATCCTTCTGTGATGAGTCTTCGGTCTCCTTGGAGGTGTCATGAATAATAATAATAGTAAATAGGGAAGTTATGTCATAATGTCAGTAGGACTTTCTCCTTTCAAAAAATTAATAGAACATTCTGCCCATTCCCCATCCCTTTCTCCCAAATCCTGAACAAAAAATCCATTGCCATTCCCTGCATCTAGGGCACCTCAGAAAAAAATTGTTTTTAATTGTTACAATATGTACAAGTTAAATTTTGTTTTACATGAGAGAACAGCTATGAAGACGGGCATATGATTGGTGCGGTATTAATTAAAAGATCGTGCAACCCAAAGACAACCGACAATTGTTGAGTTGAAATGCTAATTCTCTTCAACTGAATTGAATAACATCTGAAACTGTCACAACAACCACTATATCATTAGTCCTGGTAGCTCAGCAGCAATTTCCTCCATTCTGCTCTGTCATTAGCTTTCTTCTTAACCTCCTGGTAACTCCTCAAACCCATGCTGTCTTATATTTCTTAATTTTAACAAATTCACGAAGGGATGTCATTTATTGTTCCGATGGAATTTCTCATTACCGGCAGGCTCAACTCACACAAAGTTTCAACTTTTGGTTGAATATTATTGCTGCTTGTTTGAGCTGGCAGATGAACTCTCACACGCATTATATATGGCATGTTTCAATTTGTGGTAGAATTTTATTTGAAGTTAGCCTTTGTGATCTTTGTGAACTTTCGATGTCATAATGACATCAAGAATTTCAAATGCAATGAAACAAACACTTATTTCATGTAATTGAAAAATTGCACAATAGTTTTTAGTTAGATACCGTGTTTCTGGTGCAACATATGGTTTTGCTTGATCTATACATTACAATGTCCATTAAATTTGAACAAATTCGGATGGCTCACTTTACCTAAAACACGGGTGACAGTTATTTTGAGACCTTAAACAAGTTTTCATCACTGCACACATTGGAAGTCACCAGTTAGTACTGTAGCTTTATGCCTTTCATACTCTGTGTGTGTCTGCGTGCATGTACTCGTATTTCTTTGTGACAATGGCAAAATGTTGGCATAGTAATTTATTAGCTAAATAATTTAGTTAATAATTATCTCTTGATGTGTTTTCTCCATTAAACAGCAACATGACTGTTAATCACTGACCAAGTATCCATACCAAATTTATCTTATTTATTCATATGGGGTTTCCCTCCAATCCTCAACTGTCCCTAATGATAGGTTGAGACCTCCTAGTGAGGGATTAAGTACATATTTTATGACGGAATGAAATGCATGTGTTCACGGGCCGGTTTGCTTGTTCTGAGAGTGAAAAAAAAACTCTACCTCCATTATGAGGCCAGCTAAATCACCTTAAGTCGAAAGAGACCAGATAAAGGTTCCTCACGTCACTGATGGGGATTGAACCCTGGTCTTTCTGACCAAAGGGCTTCGTCTATGCCGACTGAGGTATGGAGGCTCTTACCAAATTTATTAAATGTTTGATATGATCTTGTTGCATGCAGCACTTTCTGTTATTGGTTAAAAGATTCTTATACTTGCCTTGTATTTTGTCTCTTTGAATTGCTTGTTTGTTTCACACTGATAATGTGCTATTAGCTTTGGTATAAAATAATTGGTCTAATTGAATCAGTTATTGACTGTGTATAACATGTTTTTCTCTCTCTATTATACCAGGAATCGGCTGAAAAATAAAAATTTTCAGGAAAAATCAGTTTTTCCTTATGCAGCCAGTGACTAATCACTGTCTGCATGGAGATATTGCTTGCATCAGCATAATAATAGTAGGTGCTCTTTTAAATCATATTCATTCTCTAATGATAATAGACCGATTCAATGAGATTGTATCATCCTCAGTAAAAGATTAGATTCTGAAAATTTAGAAATGAGATTGTTTATCAGAGGAAATAGTATTTGCATCCATAGTGCTAGGCCAGCCAAAGAAAGAACATTCTAAATTTGATTCTAGTCAGAGGAGTAGATGAACTTTATCTTAACTTATCCTCTCTTTGACCATTTTTCAAGTTGGCATGGGCAAGTGGGTTTTTCACCTGGAAACTGTGGTTTTTGTTCTGTAAATCCAAGAAAAATCAATCATAGAACCTATACCATTTGAGATGATAATATAGTGTGTTAGGGACCATAATAGGGCAGCACTTGTCTGCCATATTCCTTCACTGGTTGCCGTTCAAAATTAGTGAAAGTCTTGGGCAAGCTGTATCTGATTGGCTGACAGTGGAGTTTAACTGCCCTTTAAAAGTTAGTGCTAAAACAGCCTCTTCTGTTCCCTATGGGAATAAAAGGCAATAGCTGCTGAAACTAGTGTTCCTTCAGTTTGTTCACTCTCTTTAACATTGCTAGATCAGCAGTTTGAGAAGGAATGAGAAAACACAGAAGCTCACAACTTTAGTTCAAACTGACTCTCAAAATTTGAAGATACTGTTTCTGAAATTTTGAAACTGTATTGGTCTGAAACTGAAAATTTTGTAGTAATGCTGTCTGGTTTTTTACTTTTTCTATCTCAGTTAATTATTTGGTTAGAATTTTACATTTTGTCATGATGGTGGATAAATTATTTTTCCTTTCACACATAAATACAAGAGCAATAACTAAGAATCAGAGTATTTTTAGACAATAAATACCTGCAGACTTATAGGTGTTCACTGAATAAGCAATAATTAGTCACTGGCTGCATCAAGATATTAATACAAACTGTAATGAGACCCCCCCACCCCCAATTCTTTCTGACCTATTTTACCAGCCTTCTGTGTAATGCTGTTAATAGTCAGGCCAGAAAACTCCTTTCAACAACACACAGACACACACCATTTTCCATTCTGCCATCTTTCTGGCCTATAAGAATAACTCCACCAGGTTTTGAATACCTTGTGGTGTGCATTAAATATAGTTCAAACAGCAGTAAGGAAAAAAAGGTAACTAGATCAACAATTATTTGCAGTGATGGTAATATCATACAGTATTGTTGTGATGACAAGCATTATGTTTATCCTATCATAGGTCTACATGGTGGAGATGTTTTATGAGAGGTGACCAGGTGTAAAGTATGTCCTTTAATTTTAGTATATTGTGTTGGAGTGTATTGTAGTTAGGTGACCTCCTGAAATATGTCATAGGCAGTATAGGCAATTTTGTTTAGTTGCCCAGAGCACTTAATAACTTATTTGTTATGCAGAAAGTTTGTTTTCTTTTCAACATCTTTGTTGTGTGTTCTGCCATGCAAATCTTTCCAAAAGGATTCTATTCTCTTCACATCTGTCCTGCATAGCAGATACAGTACGAGCAGAAGATTTTGAAAACTTCTTTTTTTTTTTTTTTTTTTTAAGGAAGTGAATGATGTTATAGCTTAGGTAGATGTAAAAATACGGAGATCTTGCATAATAGGGTGAAGGCTATCTTTATGTTGGAAGTTTTTCCACTTGGTTATACTGTAAATTAAAGATGCCAAGAAATTATATTCTTGGTTTAATCCATTAAGTGTAAGCAAACAAAGTTTGTGCCTGAAGTAACTTCAGGACTGGGCAACTCGTATATATAAACTAATAACTCCACATCACTTGCCTTATTATCCCATAATGGAAAGCACATATCCTTATGACATATATAATGCTGTGCATTATGGGAAGGGCCACTACCCAGACTGGTTCCAACATCTTTCTCTAATTCAGAGTATTTTAATAATAAGGTGTGACACCTTTTGGCTACTTGTATATGGAAATATGACTTCTGCATTATTACTTCAAACTTGGTATCATCTCTGGATCTGGCTCCCACTGATGAGACCTCAATAAAGGTTGAAACCGGTTTGGGTACTAGCCCTTCCCATAATGCATAGTATTAATACATGTCCATAAGGATATGTGTTTTGCATTATGGGATACTAAAGCAAGTGATGTGAAGTCATTAGCTTCTATATACAAGTTGCCCAGTCCTGAAGTTATAAAAGTCCAGGATAAAATTGCACCTTCAGGTGCAATTTTATCCTGGCTTAATATAATGGATAAAGGTTTAATCTTTTATCCATTATATTAAGTAAAATATAATGGATTTTTTATATTTTACTTAATATAATATAAAATATAAAATTCCATTATATTAATGTAATTTTATATTAATATAAAAGTACATATATTATTTTATATTGATATAAAATATTAATATTTTATATAATTATAAAAATATTATATAATAAAATATATAATATATAATATATTAATAAAATTTAAATCCTTTATAATTTATATATAATTATAAAGGATTAAACCAAGAATATAATTTCTTGGCATTTTTAATTTATACTGCTATCTTTGTTATGCTGCTTTAATATCATTGATAATTAAACAGAACAAATGGGACTACAAAGAGGTCATAAATTTACCTTATATCTAGCATGTGACAGATGCATTTTCAAAGATATTTAATCAGTAAGAAATAATCACAGTATCCTGTACAACCCATGATGGTACATGTTAGGAATTTGATGATGATGAAATAATAGTCATTTGGCATTGCCTCAATAAAGGTGTTTAATCTAAGTCTGAGCTCTGGCAAGGCTCTAAGAGAATAAGAAAGAGGGTAAGATAATTCCATTACATAAAGGTGGCTCCAAGACGGATATAGCAAGCTACTGACCAGTTAATATATCAGGAGTGGTTGTTGAAGTATTAGAAAAGTTGGTTAAAGGTTAAAGACCTTGCTGCCCACCATAAATGATACTTTAAGGTGGGCAGCACAGTTTTATAAAGGGTGGGTCCTGTCCTGGTAATTTATTCACATTTTATAATAAAGTGACATGGAATTGGATAAAGGAAATGTCTACATCATGATTCAGCTGGACTGTACCAAAGCATTTAACGGAATACCATAGGGCAGGGGTCAGCAACCTTTTCAGACTCATGGGCCACATTCAACTTTTATTTTTAATAATAGGGCTGCAAGCGTTTAATTGATAGAAAATAGTGAGTGAAAAAAATAATTAAGTTATCAATTTTTATTATATCAATCTTAAAACACACAGAAATATTTAAAGTACGAGATATGAAACAATGAAAATGAAACTCAATCAAAATTTATTATCACGTAAAAACAAAGTAATATAGTTTATGCATCACAATATATGTCTCTCTCTCTGCTTAATGCTTTTGTGATTGTTTGCCCTTAGCCAAATTATCTAGATCCACTTGATAACCTAAGGTGAAAATTCGAATCGAAGTATATTCATCAATAAGTCGAGAAGAAAATTTTCGTTTTTTCTTTTACTAAAACTCATGGCAGAAAATGTTTGTTCGCTTATATATGTTCTTCCAAATGCACCTATCATCTTCTTTGCGAAAATTATTAAACGTTCAAATTTTTTTTGTAAGCATCGATAAAATTTTTGGATATTTTCTAACGAAAATGCCTTCTTTAATGTTTCATTGAGTTGTAATTCCAAAACTTTCATCTATAGTCAGTTTGATACGTCATCAATGTCGACATTAAAAGGGTGCCAAAATAATCACATTTTGATGCTATTTTTATGAAAATCCACAAATCTTATTGAAAATTCTGTTTGTAAATCTTCAATAATACCAATAAAAGTTTCCTTTTGTATTTGCCATCCAACTTTAGATGCAGATTTGCAACATATAATGATGTAGATTTTCTTCCATCATATATTTCTTCCACAGATATAGTTTGTCTTTAAAAGCTTTTATGTCAGAAACAGTTCTGCTAGTAATTTACCTTGGCCCTGCAGGGTCAAATTAAGTTCATTATGGTAGTTGTAATGTCTACCATAAATGCAAGAGACATAATCCATTTTTTATCCGATAGTTGTGGGACAGTATTTTCGTGTTCTCTCATGAAAATATCTATTTCTTCACATAAATTAAAAAATCTTTTTAGCACAGCACCTATACTTAACCATCCAACAGTTGAGTATAGTTGATAACGTCCTCTTGAATGTTCATAACATCTTTTCTTGATGATAAAATTTTACGGGCCACATTCCATGCAAGTATGGTCAACCTTTTATGGGCCACCAAAATGCCACGTATGGGCCGCATGTGGGCCACCGGTTTCTGACCCCTGCCATAGGGAAAACTATTATAAAAGTTGGAGCAAATGGGAATGGATATGAAGCTAATGGCATGGATGGGGAGGGTCTGACAGACAGACAGACACTAGAGAGTAGTATATAGTGGAGTAGAATCTAGGAGAATGAGGATGACTAATGGCATACTTCAGGTTTCTGTACTAGTACTACAACTGCTACTCTTTAATTTGTATAAATTATATAGGGAAAGATTTGAAGGGGGGGTATTCAGTTTGCTGATGATGCAAAACTGGGAGGGCAATAGTTAATAATGGTGATGTAGATATCTTGCAGGATGATTTAAATAAATTGGCATTGTAGACAAAGAATAATGATTGTCAGCTAAATGTTGCAAAATGTAAGGTTATGCACTTCTGGATGAAAAGGTTGCATACTGTGAATTGCATTGATGGTACTGGATTGCAGGAAATTGATGAGGCTAGGAACTTGGGGGGATAACTTCCATATCTTTACTAACAAGTAAAGATATGGAAGTTGATATAACTCTTTATAACAACTTATATATGGTTGTTATAAAGGGCATGATTTCGCTACATCTTGACTATTGCATGATTTGGTCACCTGGGTTGCTTGGGAATCAGCAGGTGGTAGATAGAATTCAGAGATAGTGACTAAGCTGGTGGCAGGTCATGGGATGCTCCCAATGAGGGTAGGTTGAAATTGATAGATGAAAAGAGGGGCATGATAGAAACTTATAAGATATTAAAAGGACTTTATGAAATTCATGCAAAGAAAATGTTTCAGTATATGACAAATAGTCAGAGGACCAGGGGCATCTGAGGAAGTAATTTAAGAGTGTTGTTAGTAAGGGTGTGCCAACTAGATTTTTTGCATGGAGAGTGGTGAGCAAGTGGAATGGATTGCCAAAATTAGTCATCAGTGCCCTGACAGTTAATGAGTTTAAGGAGAGGTGTGTGGGTTTTGTGCATGTAAATATTATCTGGATCTACCACAATGAGTTTCTGGACTCCATTGAGATACCATAAATATAATAATAATAAAGGTGGCCTTTTTTTTCCCTGTGCAAGATCTCCATATTTTTACATCCAACTAAACCACTGTGATGAAAAATAGCACAGGGGGGAATCTCAAATATGTACTGCTCTTGCAGTATCTGCTATATAGGAGAAATGGATTACTCTGGAGCAGTCTGCATGGCAGAACACATAATAGATGTAGAAAAGAAAACAAAAATAAATCACGCCTAGCATTTGACACAACAAATAAAAAGTTCCAAGTGCTCTAACATCAAACTGAAATGGCCTAGGCTGGCTGCTTACTTGTACATTCAAGTGGCTTCTGAAATGCTGTTTACCTCTGTCCAATGTAAATAAATATTAAAGACTTACAAGGGTGGTCTGAAAAGTTCTAGGCCTAATGATGAAAAAACGAATTTATAATTTCAAAATTATTTTTATTTTTCAACATAATCTCCCTTAAGACTAGTACATTTATTCCAGCGATGCTCCAGTGCCATTATCCCTGTAGTGGTTCTCAGTAAGATCCACAAAATACCCCTCTACGGTGTGCTTTTTTCAATTAGCAAATGCCAAACATCATGAATGCAATTAATAATACAGAAGTATGGATAGAAGTATGACAACACTACCTTAGTACCACTTCGAAAAAAAGTATGCCCTGATGTGGTAGAAGAATATTCTGGATAAAAACTCGAGAATGATGCTATTAGGAATGAACTCATAAAGTGAGTTCAAGTGAATTTCAATGAAGTAGTCACTCCAGAGAGCCATTATTGGACAGCTATCATGAACAAGGAATTGCAGAAACTAATGAATTCAAAGAAAAATGCTGATCAGACAGGAAGAGTTTTAGTTTTGGGAAGAGATAGAATAGGGTGGATGTTCCAACAATTCATAGTGCAAATCCTTTAATTTTCCCATTGCCAAAACACCTTTGTGGGCAGGTGCATTGTCCTGATGAAAGATGATATTTTTCTTCTGCAAACCAGGTCTTTTCTCACAAATTTTTTCATCTAGTTTGGTTAAAAGATCGGAATAATATTCCTCGTTTATTGTTCTACCCTTTTCAAGATAATTAATAAACAAAATATCTTTAGCATCCCAAAGCACCAATGCCATGACTTTTCCTGCTGATGGAACCGACTTTGTCTTTGGTGACAACCGACTTCTGTCCACTGTTTTGACTGCTGTTTGGATTCTGGTGTGTAATGGTGAATCTCATCCATAGTAATAAATCGATGCACAAAATTTCATTCATAACAGTTTTATTCTTGTTAAAATGCTCCAAGCAGTGTTCAGAGATTTTCATGAAGGTGCATTTTTGATCTGCTGTGAGGAAGCACAGCACCCATCTTGTGCAAAGTTTTTTCATTTGCAATTCTTCATGCAAAATATATCCTACATGTTCTTTTGAAATGCCTATAGTCTCAGCAATTTCACACTTTGACTCGCCGGTCATCCAATATCATATCATGCACTTGAACAATGTTTTCTGTTTGTTGTTACACTTTTTGGATGTCCTTCACGTTAATCATCTTCAAGGCTGGTACAGCCATGTTTAAACTCAGCAGCCCATTTCTTAATTGCTGAAAATGAAGGAGAAGAGCGGCCATAAACTTTTATGAACTTCGAATGAATTTCTTTTGCTGTTAAATCTTCTTTTACAAAGAATTTTATAACTGCATGATACTCAATTTTATCCACTTCAAAGGATACAGACAACACTTTTGCTTCAGACAGCTGTATAACTACTTGATAGAATGACTTGCAATTTCACATGGATGCTTATGACAGATGTACCAACATAGAAAAAAAAATCTTGCCAATAGTGTTGCCATCTATGGTTGAAGCCGAGAACTTTTCAGACAACCCTCATAATTTACATCATATCTGAGCTCTCTCCCCTCTCAACAAGACACAGATCAAGGATATGATGGTCATTATGCTTCTACCATAACAATACTGCACACATGATGTTATTATAATTAGTAATTATTATAGTATTGCATTATAAGGCCAACCTGAATGGTTGAATGTGAACAGCATGTGTACTTTCTCTCCAACTGACATACTGTGTTTTTAAATTCCACAGTGTGCACAGATGTTTGTGAATGTTTTAAAAGTGATAGATGCCTTTCATCACCATTGTGAAACCACTACCACTGGTCATGTTTATCAGTGACCTGAAGTGGCTTGAAAATTTCTGTATGGGTTCTTTAACAGGGAAATTGTATTATATAACTCTTAGTTTACCCATAATGCTTAAATGTTTGCTACGTTTACAGCCTTTGTGAGTGGGATCCATGTGTGTGTGTGTGTGTATAAAAGAAATTGTATATAATTATTAAACTAATTAACTGTTTATTTAATCTTTAAAGGTACATGTGTCATGACTATAAATAATAAATTACATGATAACCAAAGTAATTAACTTTAATGAAATGAAAGTACAGATATTTTGTACTGAAAATAACAGTACATCATCAGTGTGTAGAAACAATCAAAAGAACCGGATTACAAAGTACATACAGCAGTCAGTGGTTTACCAATTAAAAACTGTTGCTGTTGCCGTGTGCTAGAAATTAATATTAATAAATAATATTATTGAAATGTTATTAAAACTATTTTTGATAGTTACATTAGATAAGAATCTCCTAAACTTTTGGGAGATATTAATATTAATTTCTAGTGCACGGCAATAGTTTTTAGTTGGTAAACCACTGACTGCTATATGTACTTTATAATCCTTTGATTGCTTGTTTCTACACACTAATGATGTACTGTTATTTTCAGCATGAAATATCTGTACTTTCATTTCATTAAAGTTAATTACGATGTTATCATGTAATTTATTATTCAACCATTTATTTCTTTATTGTTGTTAGAGTTTGTGTCTGCCTTTGACTTGTAACATCAATAGCTTTATATTTCTCCTCAGGAAGTATACTAAAATGTTTTTAATTGTTTCCACATGACTGGTACCAGCAATCTGTTGAATCCAAACTACAGAACCCTAAGAAATAAACTATAACCCTTCCACATTTTGTACTACACATTAGGGAAATATAGTTCCATTGCATAAAGGAAGCACCAAGACTGGTGTAGCAAATTACTGACCGATCAGAGTATCAGGAGTTTTCAAAGTATTGGAGAAGTTGGTCAGGAGCAAAATACAGGGATGGATAGATAGAAATGGGATACTGTATGGGGGGGGGGGGGCATGGTTTTTGTGAACGGTAGGTCATGCCTCAGTAACTTGCTCACTTTTTATAATACACCGGCAACTGAGTTGGATAAAGGTAATGGGTTTACAGTGATACTGCTGGACTTTGCAAAGGCGTTTGACAGAATATCACATGGAATTCTAATCAGTAAACTGCAGCATGATGGATATGGGGTTGGTGAGATGGATAGGAGGGTAGAGAGATATCAGAGAGTAATTTATTCAGGAGTAGAGTCCAAAAGAAGGCCTGTGATGTGGTTTGCTGCAGAGTTCTGTTCTTGGACCACTACTGTTTAATTTGTTTATTAATGATAGTAAAGGATCTGAGAGGAATTGTTCAGTTATTTGCCAATGATACAAAGTTGGGTAGAGCAATAGTTAATACAAATGAGGTCAAAATTTTGCAGGATGATTTGGATAGATTGGCAGACTGGACAAAGGAGAATGGATATCAGTTTAATGTGGTAAAGTGTAAGGTTATGCATTTTGGGGTGAAAAGATTACCAGCTGTATACCACGTTGATGGAACTGTACTCCAGGAAATTGATGAACTAAGAATCTTGGGAATGTTAGTGGATAGGGAGCTAAAGTTTAGGGGGCACATAGCAAAAGTGGCTAAAGCAGCTCATCAGATTATTTGGTTACTGAAGAATACTTTGACAAGCAGTTTATTGTTCCTCTTTATCGAACCTTGATAAGACCCCCCCCCCTTTCACCTCCTCCACATCACCAAGAAACCCTGGCAACCACATCTGCACATAGTAGTAAAGTGGAGGAGATGAAGAGGATCTATAGGCGAAGGACCAAGATGGTAGCAGGTCTATGGAATGAACCTTATGAATTTGAAAATAAGAAGTAGTGAAGTGTGATCTTTCTTCTGTGTAAGAAGATAAGACTGTGGTTTGATGACATTGAAATTCACCAGAACATTTCACTAGATTGTCTAGAGAATGAAAGAGTTTAGGGTTTAAGATATTGGTTTTGAAGATATTGAAACTTGAATAAAGGGTACTGTCATCAACCAAACTATCAGGGAGATTTGAAGTTAGAGAAAGAGATGGTCAATGTATAGGAGGAGGAAGAGTTTTGGTTAGAGTATAGAACCCTGAGTCACTGTAGCATTAATAAAAATCTGATGAGAGGAAGCAATCTACCATGAATGCAATTAATGACCGGAGAGGAAACAGCTAATCCACTTGCAAAGGGAGGCTATAAGATAACAGTTCAATAAGAAAATCTAAATGCCAGACATGATCAGATTCCTTGGAAGTATCAAGAGCAGTCATATGGTTTCTCTAAATTTTTCCATAATCTGTGTCCAACACTGGGCATGGTTAGCAAGGAAGTTTGCTGTAGAATGAGAATAGTAGAATCCATGCTGGTTGTTATTGCTTAATTGATGTAGGGTATCAAAGCAGAAGGAATTCATGTGGAATTATAAGGCAGGAATTATTGTATATCTAGAACCAGCTTGCAGCAGTATGGTGGATAAAGAATTTGAAGGAAGAGAGGTTAAGAGTGCATACTCAGCATAAAGGGAGTTTAATAGTGCATGCTCAACATAGGAGAGGTTAGTAGGGAGATACTTAAGAAAAAAAAAAAAGTTGACAGTAGTGGTAGAGTGTATACCTCGAGTGAAGGAGATAAAGTGATTTGTAGTCAAAAATGGCAAGAGAAGTTAAAGAGGAATTGCAGAGAAAAAAGAGATTACAGAAGACCTGTTGAGAGAGAGGGATGGAGGACAGTTGCATGAGGAATATAAGGCTGAGGTTAGGAAATTGACTAGTATTGTAAAGAGAGAAAAATTAAAATGTGAGGAGAGATTAACACTAATCCAAGGATATTCCCAAGGGAGTTTTTTTGGTATGTGTCAAGTAGGAGGGAAAATGATTGCAGAAGATAACCTTGCTGAATGGGGATAGGACTTGGGTGACCAATGCAGATGACATGGTTGAGCTATTTAATGATCACTTTATTAGAGTGTTTCATCCTGGTACAGCAGACTTTATTCCTAGAAGGATAATGAATGATGAAATGTTAGAAGTGAATGAAGATGTATTCCAAATACTGAGATGCTAAATGTAAGTAAGGCAAGGAGAATAGATGGAATTTCACCACATGTTAATAAAAGAATGTACTGTGGAATTGACCGTGTCATTAACTTGGTTGTTTAATGACAGTCTTGCAACGGGAAGGAGGGTAAAATAGTGCCATTGCATAAAGGTGGTGGTGATAGAATGAAAATATCAAACTATAGGCTTGTTTGTATTTCTTCTGTAGTCGTTAAGATTTTGGAGAAATTGGTAAGAAATAGTATACAGAATTGGGCAGATGAAGGCAATATTATTTATGCAGGCCAGTTGAATTTGTTAAGTGGTGGTCTTATTTTATTAATCTGGTTGCCTTTTATAATACGTAACAAGAGTAGTAGATGAAGGCATACACTGTCAATTTATTTTGAATTTTGCAAAGGAATTTGACAGGGTACCCCAAGACAAATTAGTTTTTGTTTGAATATCAAGTTCATGAATTGAATTGGTAACTGGCAATTTCTGAAAGATATCACAAAGTTGTATACAGGGAAGCAGTATCAGGGAGTAGGAAGGTTAAGTGGAATTCCCTGGGGTTCAGTAGTCGGACTGTTAGTGTTCAGTCTTTATGTCGATGATATTATCGACATTTGCAGAGAGTTCCCGAAAAGATAAGTTTTATTTTGAGTTAAAATTGGCAATATTGATTTAATCTTAACATAGTGTTGTTTGTTTTTGGTAACTTGGTGTGTCTGTGTGATTTCCGCTTTATTTAAACTAGTATTTTAAAGATACGATTGATAGTGTAGCACATGGTGCCAATGCGATGAAAAACAATGGCGTCCAAAACTTTGCCGTCTTTGTTCAAAAACTTTAATGTAAAGGAGTTCGTTCAGTCGTGCAATGTGTGTAGGATGTATGCTTTCCCGAAAGAGACTGGAGTTTGGATAGATAATGATAGTGATGGCAGACTGTGCCGAAAATGTAAGGAAAGTGAGAAATTGAAGTGTGTGTCAGGTCGTGAGATTGTTGTTGTTGTGGAAGAAAGCCAGAATGAGAGAAAATAGTGGTTTGATAGGAAATTGTGGGATGAATTGTGGGAGAATAGATGGAATTTCACCACATATTAATAAAAGAATGTACTGTGGAATTGACTGTGTCATTAACTTGGTTGTTGTACAACATAGCAATGAGAGCGGTAACGAAAGAGAGAGTGAAAGTAATTATACAGAGAGAGAGAAAATGGTTTGAATGATGAAAAAAATTAGGAAGTAGTTGTAATGAGTGAGATCGCACGGTTACGTGGAGTAATACATAGGGTGAAGCGGCAGTTGGAGCTACTGCAAAACTCTTTTCCGAGTGCTTCGGCTAACGGAAATAAGCAAGTGTGTGAAAGGAAAAATAAGCGTATGATTGGGAGTGTTTCAGAAATGAAGGAAAGAGTGTTGTATGGTGACTCATTAGTAAGAGGTGTGATAGATGAGAATTTGACTAAATCGTACTTAACAGGTGCGAAAATTAAGGATGTAAGTGAAAGTATTAGAGCGCAAAAGCAGAGGGTGAAAGAAATGAAAGTCATGGCGGGAACGAATGATTTGAAAGGAGATAAATTTGATATGAGAGAGAGGACTTGAAGGAATTATTAGAGGTAGCAAAAGAAAAGAGTGACAGAGTTAGGATAGTGAGTCTGTTGCCACAGTATGACAGAGAAGAGTTTAGAAGGTGGGCCATAATCGCAAATGACTTTATGCGCAGGTTATGCAGACAGTGTGGTGTGGAGTTCGTGGATGTGTGGGGTGAGTTTGATGGTTGAAAGGATTTGTACAAGATGGATGGCTTGCATTTGAATGGATTTGTTGTGCGAAGACTGGAAAGAGTGTTGCTGAATGAAGTGAAAGTGGATGTGCAAAATCAGGGAAACTAGAACTATTAAGGAGGGGGGGGAGAAGTGAATATGCAGACATCAGTGAGGCAGTTGAGTGTAAGAATATATATAATGTGCCCGAGCCAGTACAAAGGACAAGAAATCAGAATGGGATAGTTAGTATAATGCATCAAGATAGGGGTGGGGCAAATGGACCTCTGCATTTCATATATACTAATGCCATGAGTATTAGGAATAAGAAGAAAGAATTTTTGGCCTTGGTTGGCTCTTCCTGGCCACTGGTTATTGGCATTAGTGAAAATGGCTGACAGAAGATGATATAGTTAGTGGGATAGAATGTGTAGGGTATAGTGTGTAGGAGGGACAAAGAGAATAAAATGGGGGAGGAGTGTTATTGATGATAGCTGATGAACTGCGGCCAAGGAGAATAGAAGTTGTATTGCAGGATAGCGAAAAGAGCTCATTTGAAGCTATTTGGTGTGAGATTGAGACTAGCAGAACAAAATATACAGTTGGGTGCTGCTATAGACCAGGTGATGGAATAGATGGAGATAGTATGCATAAACAAATTGATGAAATGAGTGGAAGGAGGGTAATTATTATGGGGGATTTCAACTATGATAACATTGATTGGAAGGAGGAGAGGACACATGTGAGGAAGTAACTGGATTTTATTCAGTTATTAAGGGATAACTATTTGAGGCAGCATGTAATGGAAAATACTAGGGGGTTCGAGAGTGCTTGACCTAGTAATAGCATCTGAGAATTTGACTGTAATGAATATGACCATGTTGACACCTATTGGTGAGAGTGACCTGAGAGGTGACGAAATGTGTGAAATTTTCGATTAAGACAGGGTAAATGTGGAATTACCATGCTGGCAAGTATGATAAGCTTAGGAGATTGCTTGGATCAGTGCCATGTCATGTACAACTGCAAGGACTAGACGTCGATAGAGCATGGGAAGGTCAAGGAGCATTTACGGGAGATTATGGCTGATTGTATACCTAGGGTTGGAATAGTAAACCAAGTAGGGGTTAAATGGATGAATAACACCATTAAGCTTGAATTGCAAAAAAAGAAACAACTGTGGAGGGAATTTAAGGAGAAAGGTTACCTGCAGGCACACGAATGGTATAAAGCGCAGGCCAGAAGAATAACGAGTGTGGTAAAAAAAGCAAAAGCGGATTATGAAAGGAAACTAGCTATGCAAGCAAAAGAGAATCCCAAACAGTTCTTTCAATATGCTGCAAGCAAGAAAAAAACTGCACATGGCAGAATGATTTTAAGGAATGCCAATGGTAGGGAGGTCACTGAATCAGTCGATATAGTGGAATTACTGAGTGAGCACTTTGCAAGGGTATATCATCCAGGTGGTGACATTGAAGGAACCATTAGTTTATACGGGAATTGTGGTGAATGAAGCAGAGGTGAATAGTCTATTATAGAACCTTAATGTGAATACATCTGTGGAATTGGATGGTATACCAGCACGGGTCTTACGTGAAGCGGCTAAAGACCTGTCAGTACCATTGATCATATTGCTTAATCTGAGTCTCGGGTCTGGTTTAGTCCCGAAGGGGTGTAAAGAGGGGAAAATAGTTACACTGCATGAAGGAGGTCCAAGACTGCTGTTGCAAATTACCGACCGATCAGCATATCAGCAGTCGTTGTCAAGGTCTTGGAAAAAGTAGTCAAGGGAAAAATACAGGAATGGATTGATGCAAATGAGATACTGTATGGGGGACAGCATTGTTTTGTGAAAGGTAGATCATGCCTCAGTAACTTGCTCAGGTTTTATAGCACAGTGATGGCTGAACTGGATAAGGGTAATGGGTTTACAGTGATACTGCTGGACCTGGCTAAGGCCTTTGATAGGATACCACATGGAATTCTAATCCGTGAACTGCAACATATGGGAATGGATATAGGGTTAGTGAGATGGATAGTATGGTGGTTGATGGAGAGATATCAGAAAGTAGTTTACTCAGGAGTGGAGTCCAAAAGATGGCCT
Organism: Typopeltis vanoorti; assembly: GCF_054136105.1. Lineage (NCBI taxonomy): Eukaryota > Metazoa > Arthropoda > Arachnida > Uropygi > Thelyphonidae > Typopeltis > Typopeltis vanoorti. The sequence continues at coordinate 72,758,470 of NC_143552.1, read as the reverse complement.
GTGACTAGTGGTGTGCCGCAGGGCTCTCTTCTTGGACCACTGCTGTTTAATTTGTTCATTAACGATATAAGGAAGTATCTGAGAGGAACAGTTCATTTGTTTGCTGATGATACAAAGTTGGGTAGGACAATAGTGAATGCAGATGTCAAAATTTTGCAGGATGGTTTGGATAGATTGGAGATCTGGGCTAAGGAGAATGGATGTCAATTTAATGTGGCAAAATGTGAGGTTATGCATTTTGGGGTGAAAAGATTAGCAGCAGCAGCATATCACATTGGTTGAACTGTACTCCAGGAGATTGATGAAGCTAGGGACGTGGGAGTGTTGATGGATAGGGAGTTGAAGTTTAGGTGGCACATTGCAAAAGTGGCTTAATCAGCTCATCAAATCACTTGGATGCTGAAGAATACTTTGATGAGCAGAGGCAAGCAAGTTATTGTTCCTCTGTATCGAGCCTTAATAAGACCCCGACTCGACTACTGTGCCCAGATTTGGTCACCTAGGTTTCTTCTTGATGGGGAGGAGATTGAGAGGATCCAGAGGCGAGTGACCATGATGATAGCAGGTCTATGGAATGAACCTTATGAGAACACGTTGAAGTTTGTGGGTTGCAGAAATTGGTTGATTGGCGGAAAAAGGGAGATATGATTGAGACATTCAAATTGCTGAAGGGTTTCTCTAGGATTAATTCAGAGGATATTTTTGAGAACAGGACTGGTGGTGGGAGGACTAGGGGGACATCCATGGAAGCTTGGCAAGAGTGTGGTTGGTAAGGGTGTTAGAGCTAGTTTTTTACTTTTAGAGTGGTGAATGAGTGGAATAAGCTGCCAGAGTCTGTTGTGGATGCTATGACAGTGAATGTGTTTAAGGCAAAGTATGATAGATACTGTGTGAATGTCGAATAGTTGTGATGGACATGATGTTTTGGGGTCCCTCCCCCGATGAGTCTAAGGACTCTTTGGAGTTGCCAGTAATAATAATACAGGGAGAATACAGGAATTCAGTGGTTTGCAAATGATGTGAATAATTTTGTGAGGGATATTAATAATAGTGCTGATGTTTTGGCTCTTCAAGATTATTTGAATAAGTTGAGATATCAGTTTAATGCAACTGAATGCAATGTTTTGAAATTTAGGATCCACAGTTGGGATACTTTACACTCACTTGGTGGAGTTATAATAGAAGAAGTGGAGGAACCAAGCAATATATCCTCTAAACTTCAAATTTCTAAGGTTGTGAAGACATCTCTGAGAATTGCTGCAATATTGAGGAGTATATTGATCACAAGAGATAAAAGTGTGGTGGTCCCATTATTTAAAGGTTTGATCAGACCACATCTCGATTTCTTTGTTCAGATCTGGTCACCAAGATTTGAAGAGGATGAAATGTCTCTGGAGAGGATGCAGAGACGGATAACAAAAATGATATTAGGGTTATACAATCTTGATTATGACAACAGACTGAGGATATGCAGACTGCAGAGTTTGGTGGTTATTAAACATTTAAACTTTTGAAAAGTTATTATTGGATTAACACAGGAGATTTTTCATATGGTAGAATGAACAAAGACGAGGGACCATCCTTGGAAGTCACAAAAGGAAGTAGTGAGTTAAAGGGTAACAAGTATTTTTTTTTTTTTGCATGGAGAGTGGTATGAGCATAGAATGCATTTCCTGAAAGGGTGGTGAAAGTGCAGATGGTGGATGAGTTTAAGGAGTGATTATGATAGACTTTATATTGACTCCCATGATGAGTCTTGTGACTCCATGGAGGTCAAGAAAATAATAATAAAACCTTAACGCATTGAGTGATGAACAGGTTGAATGGTACCACCAGAACGTCATTGTAATGGATACTGTTTGTTTCTTTTTAAGAGAGAGGTCTTTATTCTTTGTTTTAAACACATTCATATGTTAGTGACGTGAGAGTGTTTAAAATATAGAATAAAGTACTGCATTTATAATCACTTATAAATTTGCATTTATTTTTTAATTTTATTTTCTTAAGTATAGTAAAATATTCAAGCACTTGAATTTGACTGCTTTTTTTTTTTTTTTTTTCTATATCACAGAACAATATATAGTGAAGCTTAAATTTTGTACTGATAACAGGAAACCCTAATATATTTAGAAAATGCAAGTTTATTTTTAAATTCTGAAAAATGCACGAAATCTTCATGATTTGATTCTAGTTATAAACTCCTTGTTAATCTACACTAATCTTAGTAAATCGTGTATCCCTTAAATGTGCATATTAGGAAGTGATATGCACATTTTCTACATATAAAAACAATTTGAATAATATTGAAAGTAGTTTATCTAGATTTTATTAACAGATTCAGTTTACAAATAGCAGTAAATATGAAGATGTTAGTAACAGACAGGAAGCCAGTGAAATAATTAGCAGACTGGTTTGATGACAATTTTGAGAAAATGTTCAGTAAATCACATAGCAAGTGTGTCAATTTCTGGTACATCAAAAAAGCCTCTCTACAAATTCTTGCTTCTTTTTCAGAGAGCAGTCTGGTTAATTAATTGCCCCCCCCCTTCTCTCATTGACTTACTCCAGCAGTTTGTCATATTGCATTTTTGCTCTTCTGTCTTTTCTGTAGGAACTTCTATGGTGGTTGTGCTACCAGACTGGCTTCCATCATTTCTCCCTTTTTCTCTGAGTATATATAAATGGGAGCAGCTGCTGAACAACAGCCATTTCAGCTCACCTTCATCCATCAAATTAATTTCTCTGCCTTTTCCATTCTGTGTAATTTGGAGCAGCCTGTCTCAAATAGTTTCCCAAGGATTATATTCCAGCTGTTCCAGAAAAACATCAGCACTTTTCCCAAATTATATGGAGTGATGATGAAGTCAAGTACCTTCAGAAAGATTTAAGTGGATTTTTAACTTGGACAAATGAGGGATTGAATTTTTTAATGTAAATCAGTGAAAAAGTGGGAGCGCAAAGATGCAGGGCTATATACTATTGATGGCTTTGTGCTCAGAGAAGTGGATGGGTTTCAGATTCAGCGAGTGATGGTCAACAGAGGTGTGAAGTTTAATAGAGTATATTGTTGCTATGACAAGAAGCACAATGGCAAGGAGATATGGAAGCAGTTGTATCAAATATAGACTACTGTGTAGATTTGGTCACTTGGTTTTATTATGTTGATGTGGAAACTCTGGAGAGAGAGAGAGAGAGGGGGGGGGGGAGGGAGACTAGATATATGTGACTAAGACTGTATCAGAAGAAAGTTGAAGAATTGTAAATTGCAGAGTTTAATGGATAGCTAGAAAAAAGATGATGCAATATAGAATTTAAGTTGATGAGGGAATTTTTCAAGATTAATACAGAAGAAATTATACATAAAGTGGAGGACAAGAGGAAGAGGACCCCTTCTCCCAGAAGTTGTGTCAAAGTGTGATGAAGACAGCAGGTTAAGAATAGATGTTTTACATAAAGAGTGGTGGGGGAGTGAAATGCATTGCTGGAATGTCTTTATGAATGCAAGGGTATGATGAGTTTAAGGTTCGAAATGATAGATATATATGGCTGCTGCTGCTGTGTGAGACCTCTCACAATAAGTCTGTTGACTTTGTTGAGGTTTGTTAAGATAATGATATACAAAAGTCTCAGTGTTTATATCTTGAATTATTTTTTTGCTAAGACAAACGATGTAAGAACTTATTTTCTTTCGTTTAATAGCATGTAAACATACATCAGATGTATATGGAGTAGCTGTTGGTTGAACGTGGAAAGTGCTTCTAAATGCGCTTCAATACCAAAGAATTGTTAGCTGTGGCAGTTCAGCCATCTTATAAATTTGATAAAGAAGGTATTCTGTTAGTTAAAGAAAAGCAAGAAGGATTATTTCGAAGGGCTGATGGTGAGTAAAAATAGATATTTTCAAATCCTTTGAATTATTTCTTACTATATAAAAAGGATAATCATTTACCATAAAAATTTACTCACACTAACAAAGGTTTTTAAAAAATTTTAATTGAAATATTTAAAGTAACAAAAACATTAATCTGAAAAACTGAGTGTTGCTGAAGTGTGGTTGAGTATTCAACAAATATAATTCTATAATTTTTGAAGATTAATGTCTTAAATGCACTTCAGTACTAAAGAATTATTAAGTATATGGCAGTTCAGCTATCTTATGAATTTGATAAATAATATATTCTTTAGTTAAAGAAAAGCAAGGAGGCTTATTTTGAAGGACCAATGGGATAAAAATTGTGCTTTTAAATTTTTTTAAATTCTCTAGATTTGCAATGCATTTTAAAAAAAATTAATTGAGATATTAAACTAACAAAACTTTGATTGAGTGAATCTTTTTTTGAAGTGTGGATGATCATTGAACAGATATAATTCTTGAATTTTTGGAGATTAACAGTGCTTGAAGAAAATATAATTTCATTAATTATATTCTATTCAGATAGCCTTTAGAGTTCATTCAGTATAGAAGAAGCCATTTAGTTGGAAAGACTCGAAAAATCCTAGGATGCAAAAAACCTTTATCAGGTCTTTTCACCTGAAGGTGAATTATCCAGTCTCATACAGAAGTGGCAGGGTATTTTCTCCTTGAAAATTTTTTTTTTTTGTCCCACAACCTTTGGGACGCACACACACTGAGGTCTAATTCCATGGAAGCACCACTTCTAGAAATAAACAGCAAAACTATAAGTACATTTTCTTAAACTTTGTACCTTAGAAGTCATAGCAGTTCAATAGGAACTTATAACACTACAACTTTAAGTAACATTAAGATGGTGGCATGGGACTAATTAGAGTTCAAAAAAAGCTCTCGATTTGCTGTGTAACGTTGCCGAAGTAAGCGGTAATAATCTAAGAAATGATTTTAAAAAGGACATACTAACTGCAGTGAGCGAACTAACGAAGGTATTCAATAAAATGAAAAATGAAACTAAAGTATCAATAGAACAACAGACTTCTAAAAAAAACTAAAAATATCATAAAAATATCAATCCAATGGTGAGGACCAAATTGCAGAAAACCTGTGTTAAAATTCTGTGGAGAATTTGCCATTGTGCAGACTACGTAAATATTCTGAGGTGCTTTAACTGCAATAAATTCCGTCATACATAAGACTGCAGGGGAAAAAAAACCACTTGTCCATTCTGCTCTAAAGAACATGAGTTCAGCGAGTGCCCACGAAATAAGTCTGAGATGAACTGCATAAATTGCCAAAACCAAAAGCGACTGCAAACACATGGCACTAAGCAAAGACTGCCCAAACATACACTACTATAGAGAGCTCAAAATTCAAAACATGGAAAGCAATAATAAAGCTAGTGGAAACAGCACTACTTCCCTGGTATAAATCTTCAACGCTCTATCAAGGCTGTAAATAACTTAACAGAACTTATAAATAGAAAAAATATAGGACTAGCATTAATACAAGAATCCTACAACATCAACAACAAACTATGCAGCTTTCCAACTAATTATACAATATTTTCCAAAGGATTAGAAAGAAAGAAAGAGAGCTGCAATACTCGCGGTCAACCCTGAAGTTGAGGCAATATTAATTTCTCAGCACAGCAACGAGGACTCTGTACTTATCAAAATTGCATACAGAGGAACTAAAACTTTTGCTGCAAATATGTATCTAAACTATTACACTGATATAAAATATGACTTAGAAAAAATGGGTAACATCGTGGATTTTACCATCAACCATGGCCTAATTCTCAGAATAGATAGTATTGCCCATTCGGTTTTATGGTTTAATGAGAACACAAACAATAGAGGTAAAAATTGGAAGAGTTCTTAGCATCAAATTCCCTACATGCACTATACCACAACTACTCCATCATTTGAAAATACCACAGGAAGAAGCTTCATTGATCTGACAATAGCAAAAGACACAATTTTACCCCCCCCCCCCCAGGTTTCTGAATGGAGATGTGAGGAAGAGGAAAGCTGTTCTGATCATCGCATATTAAGTTTCATTATCAGTAACAAAAATTTAAATGGAATACACAACACAAACCATTACATTAACATCAAGTACTTTACCAATAAAACCAATCTAGAGATATTTGTAAAAGCATTAAAAAGAGAATTTTCATGCCTAATCTCAGAACATCACCTAAAATGGTATCTGCGAACAACAGCTCAGTTTAGACAAGAACCTTGCCATCTGGGTATCGGTACAAGCCGATATATAGACTTCCTTGCTTCTGCACTTTCATCAGATCTGAAAAAATCCAGTGACCAAACACTCAGAACAACCAAGAAGCTAAACATCGATGGAAGAAAATCAGTACCTTCGTGGAACAGTCTTCAAAAAAAAAACGTGTTAACGCACTCAGGCGACTACATCAAAGAACATACAATAGCCAATATTTAAGAGAGAGTAGAAGACAGAACTACTATAAAGCCAAATACAGCTATCAGTGCAAAATTACAAACGCAAAAACAGAATCATGGAAAAATTCTGTACTGTTTCAACTGTATCGAATCCTTGGAATTGCATATATAAATTAGCAGCAAGCAAGAATAAGACAACACCTATATTATCAGCTATCAAGAAAACAGGTGGCACCTACACTAAAAACTTAGCAGAAACTGCAGCTAATTATGATAAACAAGTTTATTCCTTATGAAAATGAATCAACAGATGAATGAAAACAGACACAGATACTCCTAATGATGACTCATTTACAACTAATGAAATTTAGTCAGTATTGAGATCAGTGGATCCAAGAAAAACTCCTGGAAGGACAGAATAACCAGTGATAAACACCTAAGAGCATTTGTCAAATTCTCCGAATTCATAACAACAGTTTACAATGAATGCCTAAAAAGAGGATGATTTCCTTTAGTGTGGAAATGCTCTAAAATTATACCCATAATCAAACCAGGAAAAGAAACATCTGACGAAATTAGCAAATACAGGCTAATCAGTCTCATAAACGTTGCTGGTGAGGTGCTAGAAAAACTTCTGGTAAAGCGAATAATGCACTATGTCTACTCAAGAAACCTATTAAGCAGCAATCAGTATGCATTTAGATGTCAATCAAGTACAGTAGATGCAATTATGGAGGTTAAAGAGATCACAGAAGACAGTTTATAGCAACAAAAAAGATGTATTACTGATCTCACTCGACGTACAAGGAGCCTTCGATGCTGCGTGGTGGCCAGCTATAATCAATCAATTAAGAGATTCAAAATGTCCAAAAAACTTACTTATTATGACTTGATATTAAGACTTCCTTTCACTACTGAATCAAAAGTCATAGTGTCTGATGATAATGATTTGGGGACGTGACGGCTTACAGTTAGAAGTAACAGCCAATGAAGAACTCTTTAAAATTGGAGAGTGGGCACGCGAGAAGAAAGTTACCTTCAATAATATCAAGTCTAAAGTGCCCCACATCTCATGTAAAAAAATTAAAACAACCTATAACGGTCTTCCTAAATGAGGAAGTTATCGAGGTAGCCAGTGAGCTAAAATACCTAGGCATAAGAATAGATGAAAAATTTACCTTCAACAAACACATCTCATATGTTGCCAAAAAAAGCTTACAAATTGTAAACCTAGCAAAGTCAGCAAAAATTAAGTGGGGATTAGGCCAGCAAGTGCTGAAAACAGTATATACACCAGAGCTATACTGCCATTAATATCTTATGCTGCACCTGCCTGTAAACATACACTAAAATCAAAGAAAAATCAACAAAAGCTAAACAGAGTCAGAGTTCAACACCTTATAGCCATACATATAATTAAAGGATACAGGACAATATCTTCTGAGGCAGCTTGCATTATTGCAGCTCTAACACTGATCTGCCTGAAAATACGAGAATTCTCTCTTATATATGAAGTCACTTCCGGAAGATATAACGAAAACTAGAACATCGATCAAAAATTGCTATGGATGTCCGCTTCACTACAGTAGGTGACCTCACCAACAAAGAGAACATACATTAAGGAGAAGGAAAGCTCTGATAGTAACAATTTCCATATATACACACACTGACAGAAGCAAAACCGGAGGGAACGTCAGCTGTTCTTTCATTGCATATAACAGGCAGTTCATTATACAAGAATGCTGCTCTAGATTGCATCCTGTCTGTTCCAACAACCAAGCAGAACAACTTATTATAGTTCATTCATTTACATATCTCTGGGAATTAGAACTCAACACCTCTCATCAAAAGATAGCAACAATTTACAGTGATAGCAGAAGCACTATAGACGGCATAAAAAACCAGAACAACCACATGGCGTTAATAGAACAGGCAAGAAATCTGGTGTGGAATCTCACTGTAGAGGAATGGGAAATAAAGTTTCTGTTGGGTGAATGTGCATACTGGGATAGCAGAAAATGAGAGAGTGGATCAGCTGGCTAAAGAAGCAGCTAGAAACTAAAGGCTAGAAACAAGTTACCAAAAGTACTCGAAATCCGTTATAAAAAAAGCACTTGCAGAAGAAAGAAGCCTAGACTTGTGGGAAGAATGGAAAACATAAAAAAAAAATGGATCAACAACAAAAGAATTCTTGCCAAGCATCAGAAGCAGACTCTGGCTGAAAACACATGTGATTTCTCCAAGTGTAACCATGCTGCTCATGGGACATGGAAAACTAAGACACTACTTACACAGATTCCATATTCTTGAATCGCCATCATTCATTTGTAGATACATACTTCAGACCACATACTTCGTGGCTGTTAGCTACTGGACTCCATCCGAATGCCCCTAATACAATACGTCATCACTTCTGGAGACAAGTGACCAGTGTCAAAACAGAGACTTATCAAAAAGTATTACTCACAATTAATTTAATTTGCCAATGAGATCAACTTCCAGTTGTTAATGTAACATAAATTACTGATATTGTATGAATTATATAGTGTACATATATGTCGTCGTCTGTGTTCACAGGGCATCTACAGATGCCGTATGGTCACTCCGATGCTCAATGATGTTCCACACTAGGCCTCACCATGTAGTCCTGTTGTTTGCCCTTCTGGCAGCCTCAACTCTCTGAAGATCAGTCACTCCACACACGCCATCCATCCATCTCATTGATGGTTTACCCCGCCTCTTTTTCCAGGAACTTTACCTGCTATTACTGTTCTGAGAAGTCCTCCTTCCATCCTTTCTATGTGTCCAAAATATTTTAACTTTCTTCTGTCAATATCCTTAAGGAGCCTTAAAGTTGTTAATGTAACTTCTACTAATCTTTTCTAACACCCATTCATTTGTACGCCTTTCAGTGTATGATATCCTCAAAGCCTTCTGTAACACCACATCTCAAAAGCAGATATCCCTTTCTTATCTGACTTCTTTAGGTTCCAAGTCTCGCATTCATAAGTCGCTGTTGGAAAAACAACTGCATCTAAAATCCTCAACTTTGTTCCCATGGAGATAGATCCATCCTTCCAGATTTTAGACAGGTCTCTGACTGTTTTAGCCATTCCTAACCTTTTTCTGACATCTTCTGAACAGCAATTCTTCACATTAATAATGGATCCCAGGTACTCAAACTTGCTGACTTCCTCAAATCTTTCTCCATTAAGATACATTTGTTTCTCAAGAGCTTCTCTGTTTGTTTTTCCTTTGAGAACCATGATCTTTGTCTTGCTAGAATGAGTTGAAGTCCTCTGTTATTACTGATCTTGTTAACTTTGTCAAGAATTAGTCCTAGTTCTTCCTTGTCATTACAAAGGAGTACTGTATCATCAGCGTACCTCAGATTACTGATCAATCTACCTCCTATTGTAATTCCTGTCCTGAGCTCATCCAATGCTTGACGCATGATGTCCTCTGCATATATACTAAACAAGTGAGGAGAAAGTAAACATCCTTGTCTAACTCCTTTTCCAACTTGAAGCCAGTCAGTCAATCCAACACCTATTCTTACTGTGGCTTCTTGCTCCTTATACAAGTTGGCTATCAACCTGATAATGTGTTGAGGTAAACCCATTCTTTTCATTACTTCCCACAGTTTCACATGCTCGACACAGTCAAAAGCTTTAGAGTAGTCTAAGAAACACATTACCAGAGGGAGTCTGAATTCTTTATATTTTTCTATGATCTAACTAAGGCAAAGGATCTGATCTCTGGTGCTCTTACCTTTCCTAAAACCTGCTTGTTCCTTGGGCATCTCTGCCTCAACTTTGGCTTCAATCCTGTTTAGCATGATCTTTAATAAAATTTTGCTTGCATGAGATATCAAACTAATAGTTCTATAATTCTTGCATGCTTTCATGTCACCTTTCTTTTGTAGTGGTATGAAAACTGACTTCTTCCAGTCTCTAGGCCAGGGTTTCTCAAACTGTGTTCCACAGAACACTAGTGTTCCGCAGAAGGTGAATAGGTGTTCCGCGAGAAGTTCTGAAATTTGTAATTTTAGTTTTCTAAGCGTTTTTCATGAATAAATATATTTTATGGTAAAAATATTCCGAGGAGGATAATATTCGTGAATAAGTCGAAAAGCTCAGACCCAGACCACCTAATAACATCTGTGTATCGTTAATTTTCACACATCAAAAGCCTTTCAACATTTGGGAGAGGAAATGCTGCTGTTTATGACGGGTCATAAAAATTGCCTGCAAGCCCATTACAACAATGGGCGGCATGTTCTCAAAACTGAATGAAATAACATCTGCATTGCAAATATCAGTAACCAATCAGCAAATTTTTCCACTGAAATTGAAGATGAAGGTAGTCTGTATCTGGTTCTCAAATCTATTACTACTAAATAATTTCTTCGCAAGTTTGTATAGCAGTGTGTAAGTGCTTGTTCTGAAACTGGAGTGCCGTGATTTTTTTAAAAGTAATAGGAATACAGAGTTAAAATCTGATATGAATAAGAGACAAGGCACTTTGTTTAATTTTGGTATTGAGAAATCTCTTATTGAAGGTGTTTGTGACGTAACAGATAGTGAGTCATCAACCTGAAGCCTACAAAGATCTCCAGGATGTACAAAAGGAGGGGAAAACTACCAGCACACAGGAGAAAAAGTCTGCATTCACTCGTAAGTACTTATAATAATATTATAAATATATTTCGTGATCAGAATGGGAAATGTAAATGAAAATCAGCACAAATTAATTTAATGATGTTTGCCTGAATAAACTACGACATGCTACAACATTTCATTAGTCCAGTGATTGATAACTAATTTAAGTGTAATTTATATTTGTCAACATGCCACACCGTATACATAAGTGTACTAATACTCTTTATGAATATGCCATAATTAATTATTAATACTTATGTTAATGTATGAACTTTAAAAAAATTTGGAAAGGTATTTACGAGTAAATTTGTTGGGACCGGGCCCTCGGGAAAAAAAAATCAGCTAACGCTTTTTATTCCCGTATATAGGGAGTAGGCGAGGCGACTTTTAAAAAAAAAAGAATTCTTACTCTTTTAACTAATTTTATAATTAATATCTGATTTATTTCGAACTGTTTAATTTTTGTTACTGAACATTTTATCAAATCATTCTTATTACAATTGCTTTTACATTATTTGATACGGTTTAGTACTTTTCTTACAAGTATTGTTACAATTCATATTTACTTTTGTGTGTTGCAGTCTTTTTTTACTATTTTGCATTATTCGTTTACTTTTATATTATTCGACATTTCTTATTTATAATCTTATTGTTTTTCATACTAAAGTTACCTTTACAACACAATTCTATTTGTTTTTATATAAAGTTCGGCGATTCCTTGCGCTTGCGCTGAAGCCTGCTAAGCCAGCAGGCTTCAGTGCAAGTGACTATGAAAATTTAATTGATTTAATTAGTGACTCTGATTTAAAACAAAAAATACAAGGAACTGCCAATAAATGATTTCTGGACAAGCGTGTCAAAACTAGCTATTTTTGTTTTACTTCCTTTTACAACGACATATTTATGCGAGGCAGGATTTTCATATTATGCTGCAACCAAATCAAAGTCCAGGAACAGATTCGACGCTACACCAAATATGAAAATTCAACTTTCTGATATTGTGCCTTATATCAAAAGAATTTGTAATTCAAAGACCCAAAAACATCGGAGTCATTAAGAACTTAATTTGCAATATACTTTTACTATTTTTATGTGTTTTGTTTTTACTAATTAACATTTGACAATAAATGATTGTTTATTCTTAACGCTTAGATTTACTCATTTATTTTATTTATATTTACCTAACCTACAAAACCAGCACACAGGAGAAAAAGTCTGTATTCACTAAATTTTTGGTGATCAGAATGGGATATGTCAATGAAAATCAGCACAAATTAATTTAATGTTGGTTTAATTGATGTTTAATTAATTAATCATTACTAATTAATTATCAATCATTAATGATTAATTATCAATTATTAATTAACAATAAAATAAGCTAAATTACCGATTAATTATTAATTAATACATTACAAACTAATCAAGGTGTTCCGTGAGCATTTCAGGATTTGTGAAGTGTTCCGTCATAGAAAAAGTTTAAGAAACCCTGCTCTAGGCCATGATCCTGTCTCCCATATCCTTGTAATCACACTCTTATTCCTCCATCCCCTGTGGCCTTATTACTGTTGAGCTGCTTAACTGCTCTTTCAACTTCATGCCTAAGTGGAGGAGGTTCCAGATCAAAATTTTCTTGGTGGGAGGTCTCTACATTTTCTTTATCCACTCTGCTGTACAGTTCCTCACAGTATTCTTTCCATCTGTTTTTGATTTCCAACTCTTCTATTAGTAATGATCCATTCCTGTCTTTTATGACATTCAATTTAGGCTTGAACTTGTGCTTTAAGTCACGAACTAAATAAAACATCCTTTTATAATTATGCCTTCTCATCTGGAACTCTTATTTCTTCACATTTATTAGTATAGAACTTTTCCTTATCCTGCTTGATGGCTCTTCTGATTTCTCTATGTAATCTCTTGTATTCTTCAGTCCCTGTGTCTCTTTGTTTTTCCAACCGCCTTCTTTTGATTAGTTCCCATGTTGAATCTGATATCCATGGGTCTCTTGGTTTTCTTATTGGGCTGAGATACGTCTTCACTGTATCCTGTATTATCATCTTGACTCTTTCCCAAAGCATTTCTGGTGAGATTTCCTCATTGGCTTCCAAAAAATCATCCAGCCGAGTTGATGAATCCACTAGGAATTACTCTAACATCCAATCTATGTGGAATGTGCCTGACCTGGAAGTTTTCGGAGTCTTAGTCTTACTTTGGCAATCAGGACAAGTATGCACATCAGAGATGCTTGTCTTCCACCGCTGGAGAGACAGGATGTAATCTATCTGGTGCCTTGACCTATCAATGTTGGATCTCCAAGTATAGGTCTGTCGTGGATGTTTCTGGAAGCAGGATTGGTAATAACTAATCTGTTAGCACGGGCAAATTGCAACAGTCTTTCACCATGGGTGTTACGTTCACCCACACCAAACATGCCACACTCCGTCCTGGCTCTCATACTCTTTCCCACTTTTGCATTTAAGTCTTCTAAGATGTACAGTATGTCTCTCCTTGGTATGTCTCTCCAAAACAGTTTGTAAGTTTTCATAGAATTCTTCACTCTCTTCTTCAGATCTATCCATGTGGGGTGCATAAACTACCACAATTAATACATTGGTAGACCGAGCCTTAAGTCTAATGGAGAGTATCCTATCATTAATGGGGTTATAACCAAGAAGGCTTTTTGCCTGAGTTGTCTTCAGTATCACAGCTACCCCATGATGTTTTGAGTCACCACTTGAGTAAATAACTAGCTTACCATCCTGTCTTTTGAAGTGACCTTCTCCATTCCATCTGGTCTCTGTAATTCCCAAGATGTTAATTTTATACCTATCCATCTCTTTACAGACAATCTCAAGAGTACCCATCTGTAAACCCCTGACATTCCATGTACCTATGTAAAATTCCTTTCTAAGATTAATCTTATACATTCTGTGTTGTTCATTCACGGTATCACTGACTTTTGATGGAGGCTGTAATATACTTCTCGAACAAGACCCTCTGCCTAAGCCCTGAACGCGGCTCTGATTATTCTGCGCCACAGCCGATGCAGCATGAGATGCATTATTAGGCCCAATCATAGTAGCATTTTGGAGTGAAGTCACTGCCAGAAGAAAGTGGTAGGGTTGCAGAGGCCCTTTCCACATAAGATGAAATAGCAAAATAGGAAAGATTCACCCCTAGCCCTTGAATATTCTAATAGCATTGGGGGGGAAGGTAGCAAGAAGGAAAGAAAAAAGGGGAGGGACCAGTCTACAGATAATATAACAGATGTATATTACATGAAGTAAGGCATGGTCCAGCATCAGGTACCTCGGGTTTGCCATGCCCGTACTCACTAAAGTGAGCCCTTGAGGAATAAATATATGTATATATAAAAATATAAATATGGATGTAAAGGTCAGAATATGTACATATAGATGTAAAAACAAAAATGTAAATATGAATATTGAATACAAATTGGAAATACAAATGCTAATTAGTACTTTTAAGCTACGTGTAATATATGCATTGTATGGAATGGAGCATGTAGGAATAAATTATCCCCTGGTGGGGTTACTTGGAGTTACTATTGGGAGGAAAACTCAAAACACACACACACACAGATAGAGAGAGAGAGAGAGAGAGAGAGAGAGATAAAGAAGGTATAAGAAAGAATACTTACAGGTAGGGTTACCATATTCTGAAATGCCAAAATGCTGACACCCCATTGCCTGACCAACTCGTTCCAGACACAAACATGTAACCAGACAGTATTTTCATTATCAAAATGCAGACATGTCTGCATAAATGCTGACGTATAACCCTACTTACAGGCATAGGATTAATCAACTTATCCTGGAATTACGGTTATGAAATCTGAGGATACTTAGAAGGTTGTGGGCACTTAAATGTCTGTTAGAGCCACTGATGATGAAGATGATGATATTCTACTCAACATTTCATTCTCAATGTTAGTAATATCACCAGGAGTTAATAAAAAACAACAAATTTAACAAACTTTGCTGTCACTGGTAAGTACTAGAATAATGCTGAACTTAACTGGCTGTTGTTCTAAGAATATCGTTATTTGTTGCAACCCTTTATGTTACTTAATTTGAAAAATAAAATAAATAAAGCCTTTCTTTCATTGTCACATATAAATTATGTGTGACAAGAAATTATACCCAAGCATGAGCAGACATAAGCTTGCACGTGAAGTATCATCATGATAGGCTGTTTGTTTATTGAGGCTGTTGACATTATATCAAATTTTCTCAGTATCCCATAATGCACAGTACTCACTGTGTGCCTCCTTTCAGATGTGTATATTTCCATGCATTATGTTTTCCATGCATGATCATAATGCATACTGGCTTCAACTTTTATTGAAGTCTTATCGGTGGGGATAGTGTTAAATCAATGCCGAAGGTATATTTTTCATATACAAACAGCAAAGTATATCATCACATCACTGTAGGTGTATCTCCCCCCCCCCCCTCCCAGAGTATTATAATACTGTGAGTGAGAGATAGTTCTAGCATTTTTTTTTTTTCTTTGTGATGTAAATTATGCTTGACAAGAAATTATATTCTTTTTTTGATACTTCTTTTTTTGCTGTTTGCAAATTATTTGTATATGAAAAATATCATTTCTGCATTAATTTAGCTTTCAATATTCTTATGGATCTTGTTCCAACTGATAAGATTTCAGTAACAGTTGAAACTAGTCTGGGTTATAATCCTTTCCATAAAATTAAAATGCTCATCCAAAGATCCCTTTCTTCTTTCTTTCACCCCTGCATGAGGTATACCAAATCAAGTTTGCCTTTAACTTGCTGTAGGGTGACAGGATGATAATATGATACATCAGCTTGGACCATTCTGATCACGCACCAGATATGTAGAACTGAATGGATGTTGGTCCTAGTGCACATTTAAGGAAACTTGTGAAGGACTAATGAAACTACCTTAACTTTAACAGAAATGATGGTCTGAAGATTTCAAGAATATGACTTATTCACCTCAACTCCTGTAATTCCAGCCTTGTATCCAAGTTTAATTCCTGATCATTCATAGATCATTAATAATCAAACACTACTTAAAGAGATCAGCCAGCTATGAAGAAGACTCCAAACAACAGCTCTAAATCCATTGAATTAATAGGATTCTAGATTAATCATTCACAACCAAATCTTTAAAAAATTTAGAATTTCAGATTTCTAACAGATTTTCAAAACATATATATGGTGGATAATAACAGATGGCAAAATAAGAATAGATCTTTAGGCCATTACAGTTAAGGAATTCTATGATAATGTTCAAGCTGGAGAACATTCTGATTTACATCAGAATGTTCTCCAGCCATTGAAAATCTAAGAAATAAATCAACAAAAATCACTCATCTTTCAGGAACTTCCTAACAGTACATCTTTTCATCAGATAGCCTTGAACCTAATCAAAACCAGTTGTCATACCTTCTCTTAAATTCATTCACACTAGATGTACTCATTACTCCTAAAGGCAAACTATTCCACTTGCTTATTGCTCTGTGAGAGAGAAACCTAGTTCTTGCCCCTTTCTTGACTGCAAACAAACTTAACTTCCATGGATGACCCCATGTTCTTTCCTCCTACCTTCCATATAACAAAAAATTTCATCAGATGATATCCTATAAAACCCATTCAGGATCTTTCAGGAACTTCCTAACAGCATGTCTTTTCACCAGATAGCCTTGAACCTAATCAAAAACCAGTCATGCTACTTTCTCGTAAATTCATTGACACTAGATGCACTCACTACTCCTAAAGGCAAACTATTCCACTCACTTATTGTTCTGTGAGAGAAAAACCTAGTTCTTACCCCTTTCTTGACTGCGAACAAACTTAACTTCCATGGATGACCCCGTGTTCTCTCCTCCTACCTTCCATATAACAAAAAATTTCATCAGACAATATCCTATAACACCCATTCAAAAGTTTATCATCTTTTGGAAGTTTTTTTTCCCCCTTGGCCAGACTATAATAAATTTAGTTTAATCCTTTATCCAAGTGTAAGCAAACAAATTTTGCACCTGAAGTATCTTCAGGACTGGGGCAACTCGTGGTAAAGGTGGACCAAGCTCTCATCACTCCTTGTCTTAGTATCTCCCATAATGCATAGCACATCTCCTTGCAGACATATATAATGTTATGCATTAAGGGAAGGGCCACTACCCAGACTGGTTTTGACCTTTATTGAGGTCTCGTCAGTGGGAGCCAGACCCAGAAGTGATGATACTAAGGCAGAAGCAATGGAGAAGTCATATTTACCTATACGAGTTGCCAAAAGGTGTTTCACCTTATTATTAAATTACTCTAGATTTAGAGAAAGTTGTTGGAAGTTTTTTTTTTTTTTCACTTGGCCAGACTATAATAAATTTAGTTTAATCCTTTATCCAAGTGTAAGCAAACAAAGTTTGCACCCGAAGTATCTTCAGTACTGAGGCAACTCATGGTAAAGGTGGACCAAGCTCTCTCTTCCACCTTGGTATCACCACCTCTGGGTCTGGCTTTCTTAATTTTTGTTTCTTAGTTTGAGCCAACACCACTCTTCTTATTGGAGGCCCAAAGTTGCTTGAAATTGAATTATAAATTAGTACGATGAATTAGTACTCTCATAAATTAATTTATGAGAGTTTTTCAATATTTTGGAGTAACGGCATAGTTATGGCTGAGACTTTATAATCTTTCATGAATGGAATTCGCATTAAAAAAAGTGCCATGGTTATACCCATGTACCTCACTATACTGATTAAAAGTTAAATGCTCCAAACTATCATAGCATCACCAAGCAGGTTTTTGCTGGTATTTACATATATGCAAGATTTTATTATTTTGCTTATGTTATTTTTGGATTATTGATCATTTATAATATAAACAAAATTTAAAAGCAAGTTAAAAAGCATATACTGGGCAACTATAGATACATATAAAATGCAATTACAGTAACCTCCCGACTTACGTAGTATGCGACCTATGTAAATTCGCGGTTACGTAATAAATCTCGAAAATTACAACTACTAGCGTGTATGAACATGTTTGCGGCTTTTATGTCTTTGACATCCATTGCAGTATGACGACAAAATGTTAACTAGACTTGGCATTCACAGCAAATGTAACGAATAGTAACAGGCAGTGACAGGTTACCGGTAAATTCCGAGAGCAGCAGAGGGCAAGTGCGCAAAAGCCATAACATTCAAACTGAAATCTGCCAATTAGAAATAAGGACTCCATAAACAATTCCTCCTTTCCCGGCACCCCTCAGTAGTCCATGCCTCGCAAGGTTAGTTTAGTCACTTGTTTACCACCATTAGTGTTTGTTGTTTATTTACCCTTAAAATGGATTCGAAACGCAAAACCGAATGCGCCGGTAATAAATCTAAAAAACAAAGGTCTGCAATTACTTTAGAAGAAAAGTTGAAAATAATTCGTATGTATGAAGGCAGGAAAATTATATCAACACTAGCTCGGGATATAATCAACCTATTTCGACAGTGAATACAATAGTGAAGGATAAAGTTCGCATTGTTGAAAGCATGAAATGTGCGGTAACGTTGAAGGGCACAATCATTACCAAGAAGAGGCTGGGCCTGATTTCAGAGATGGAGAAATTGTTGTCTCACTGGATCGAGGAGCTGACACAGAAGCGGATAGGAGCTGACACATGCTGTTTACTTTTCTGATTATCCAGAAGAAGACTAGGTCTTTACATAAAGATTTACAAGAGAAGGCCGGCATCACGGATACAGAGAGTGCATTTAACCCCCAACCAGCTACGACGTCTATAGACGTCAAGATAAATCTGGATACGAAGCTCTAAAACCAATTGAATAACATAGATAAGAAGTGCAATTTGGTATCACTATTTCATCCACATTGGCCGGTGGGGAGGTTAAAACTAGTGCTGGATGGTTCGAACGATTCAAGAAGCGTACAAATCTACACAGCATCAAAGTCACGGGTGAGGCAGCAAGTGCAGATACAGACGCGGCAAGTAAATTTCCTGAACTTCTGGCAGAAATAATTGAGGAGCGGGAATATTTGCCTGAGCAAATATTTAATGTTGACGAAACGGCTCTGTTTTGGAAGAGGATGCAACACAGACATTTATTGCAAAAGAGGAAAAATCTATGCCTGGATTCAAGGTCGCAAAAGATCAGATCACTGTTATGATTGGCAGCAACACTTCAGGGGACTTGAAACTTAAACCGCTTACAGTGTACTATTTCCAGACAACTCGGACCTTTAAGAACATTGACCTGAGTAGGCTGCCTGTAATCTGGAAATCCAACACCAAGGCTTGGGTTACACGTGTGCTGTTCGCAGACTGGTTCAGTAACCACTTCATTCCCCAGGTGAAGGAATGTTCTATCAAGAAAGAAATCCTGGTTAAAGTGCTTCTCTTCCTGGACAATACCTCCAGCCACCTGGAAGAGTTGGATGACTTTCATTCTGATGAAAAAGTTGTTTACCTGCCTCCTAGAACCACCGCACTGTTGCAACCTATGGATCAAGGCGCTATTGCGACTTTCAAAGTCTACTATCTGTGGCTTATGTTTTCCCAAGCAATCAAGGCCATTCATAGTGGTGAGGGCATTACTCTACGTGATTTCTGGAAGAATTATAATATCCTTGACTCTATCAAAAACATTTGGATGGCATAGGATGAAGTCAAGCGGACAACAATGAACGCTGTGTGGAAGAAACTCTGCCCAGAAATGGTGCAAAATCGTTTAAAGGATGGAGAGCAGACAGTGACTGATATGGTTGTTGAGGTGACATAAGAATTACAGCAAGCGACAGAGACGCGTGTGCAACTGGCAGAGCAGTTAGAGCTGGAAGTGGATAACGTTGACATTAACGAGCTTCTTTTGAGTCACGATGAAGAGCTTACTAATGATGACCTTATTCAGTTGGAGGCATTCCAAAGAAAATACTATGCCGATTGAACCGCCAACTCCAGACGCTAAGAAATTTGCAACAAAGGGACTAACCCGAGTCTTTTAACCTGATAGACATTGCGCTAGCAAAATTAGAATCGATGGATCTGAACACCGAGCGGTTCGAGAATATTAGCCGCTGTATCTATTCCGATATGTTTAGCTACAAGGCCATCTACAATGACAAAAAGCATATGACCACACAATCTGCTCTAGACATGTTTGTGAGATGCCGCTCACAACAACAACGTCAAGATGACAACTCAGACGACCTCGACTATGCTCAGCCTTCAACATCGAGAGGGGTAGAAGTTGCCAGAGAACAGCATTTCTCTTCACAACCATTCACCACCTGCTCCGACTCTCCCACTACAGAGCTAAATTAGCTGTCACAAGACATTTTTTTATTTGAAAAGTGTTATTTCAGTTTGTTTTTATATTCTTTTATGTGTTTTTCATACTTTTATAGTTTATATCTGAGTAAATACTGCTGCATGATGTTTCATTTATAAAATAATACTGTGTAAATAATATAGTACATATCTGTATATATAATAATAAATATTGATGTTTCTTACGAAGTTACACCTAAGCAATTTACAAATTTGACTTACGTAAAGGTTTACGGAACGCATTACTTACGTAACTCGGGGGGGGAGGGGTTACTCTACTTGAATAAATTGCAAATATGAGATGTAATGTGATGATTTTTGTAAAATAATTCACCAGAGAGTATAAAAAGAATAAAATAAATTATAGAATTAATAAAATTTTTTAGTTTATGCAGAACGATGGTGTCGCTTGAGAGGAAATCTGCTGTTTTACCATAAAAGTAAAGATCAGGTATAAGTAGAATTTTGTTTATTTTGAAGATTCCATAATGAAATGAATTTTTTACATGTATTTATAAACATACATACATAAAAATATGTGTATGCATATATGTATGTATATGTATACATATAAATATATATGTACCTATTTATATATATGTGTA
This sequence comes from Typopeltis vanoorti, assembly GCF_054136105.1. Lineage (NCBI taxonomy): Eukaryota > Metazoa > Arthropoda > Arachnida > Uropygi > Thelyphonidae > Typopeltis > Typopeltis vanoorti. The sequence goes on along the minus strand of NC_143552.1, from coordinate 72,737,527 downwards.
TGTATTTTATATACTGTATTTCCTAGAATGTCTAAATTGTAGGGCTTCAAATCAATGTTAACAAATTGAAGTGGTTTTTCATGTTGAGTGGAAAGGAGATCAATGCTGCATAGGTGCTATTTAAGAAGTATCTAGTAGAAGCATGTCTAAATGTATTCCAAGGATTAGAAGGTTAAATGAGGTATGTACGAACTAGATGAATGAAGAAATAGCATGCAATACAGAGAAAGAAGGCATTATGGAGGCAACATAAGATGAATGGTAATAATCAATTTCTTGAGGAATACAATGAACAGACAAGGCAGATGATGCAGTTGGAGCCAAAAAAAAAATTATGGTAGAATGACATTGATTGGAGAAAATGGTATAAGGACAACTGCTACAGAGGATATAGTTCAAATATTTAATGAACAGTTCATGAAGGTCTTTCATCCTTGTGAATGTGACATCATGGAGTGTTTGAGAGGAGTAGATGATGAGGAGGAGAGACTGACTGTGAGTGAGCAAGAGGTATATGGGAAATTAAGCAAATTGGATGTTAATGAGGCTGTGGGACTTTATTATTATTACGGGCGACTCCAGGGAGTCCTTAGTCTTTAGACTTAATATATATCACCATGAATTCTAAAGGAATGTGCCAGGGAATTGACATCTGCCTTGACACGTTTGTTTAATATGAGTCTTACATTGAGTCAGATTCCAAAGGAGTGGAAGGAAGGGAAGATTATATTGCTTCATAAGCAAGGTGACAGAACTTAAGCATCACATTATAGGCCAATTTGTGTATCAGGTGTTGTGGTTAAAATGTTGATGAGGCTAGTGACAACAGTAGTATTATCTTTGATGGACAGCACAGGTTTGCTAAAGGGAGGTCTTATTTTAGTAATCTACTGTTGTCACTATCATAAGGTGACAGATGTATTGGATGAGGTAGATCGATATACAGTGGTATACTTAGATTTTGCAAAGCTTTTGATAGATTATCACATGATAAGTTGATAGTCAAACTAGAGCAAATGGGTTGGATATTAGACTAGTACATTGGATTGAAGATTGGCTATTTGATAGGTATCAGCAGGTTGTGTATGGGGGGGGGGGAGCAGTATCCCAGAAGAGGAAAGTCATTAGTGGTGCATGTCTCAGGGGTCTGTTTAACCCGTATGTTCATGATATTGAGATAGATTTGAGTGAGGATAGTCAGTTGTTTGCAGGTAATGCAAAGTTGGGAAGAACTATGAAGAGTAGACCAGATGTTGTGGCCTTACAAGAAGACTTGAATAGATTGAGTGAATGGGCATGGGAGTGGTGATACCAGTTCAGTGTGGTGAAAATGTAAGGTTTTAAAATTTGGAAAGCAAAGATGGAATGTAGAATTTATTTTTCATGGGGATATATTGTTGGAGATAGAGGAAATAAGATATCATGGGATGATAATGGATAAGGATCTAAAATTTGAAGGACACTGCTAAAATTGTGAGAACAACACATCCAATTCTGGCAACGATGGATGACACTGGCTTGCAGAAGCAAAGAGAGTCTGGTTCCATTGTATAAGACCTTGATTAGGCTGCACATGGACTACAGTGCGCAGATGCGGTCACCTGGTCAAATGGATGAAGAGATATTGGAAAGGGTACAGAAGCAGTTGACTGAGGTAGTTTCTTGTCTGAAATGTTGAGTACAAGAAAGGTTGAGAAGATGCAATTTGCAGAGCCTAGTGGATAGGAGGAAGAGAGGTGATATGATAGAGATGTACAAGTTGGTAAGGGGTTCATATAGGATTAATATTGAAGTTTTTCATAAGATGGTGGGAGATGGAGAACAAGAGGTCATCCCTGGAAGCTGTTTAAGGAGGGTGTGAACAAGGGAGTGAGAAGCAAGTTTTTTGCATGGAGAGTTGCAAATGATTGGAATGCATTGCCTGATGTCTGCAGAGAATTTGAATGTATTTCAGGCATGGTATGATGAGCTGTGTGTATGAAAAAAGGACATTCCGTGATGAGTCTTCCACTCTGTGGGGGGCTTGGGATAACGATAATAACATATTCTTCCTCTCTGCCTCAGCTTTGTGACCACCCATGGTTCTAATGTTGTATAGAAATTGAACAAGCTCTCATGTAGGGAATTAATATATTATTATTATTATTATTTATGTGGGCACTCCATGGAGTCAAACAACTCATTGCAGGAGACCCATTCTATCCATTAACACAATACCTATCATAAATCTGCTTAAACCTATTCACTGTTGGGGTGCTCACAACTGCCTCTGATAATTCGTTCCACTCATTCACCACTCTTCAAGGAAAAAATCCTAATCTGCACATGCTTACTAACAGCATTCTCAGACAATTTCCAAGTGTGACCCCCTTGTTTTCCTCTTACTCCTCATGTATTGAAAAATTTCTTTTGTGTCAATCTTGTAGTGTCCCTTTTACTAACTTATAAGTTTCTATTATATCTCCTATCGTCCACCTGTCAGCTAAATTCTGCAACCCACACACCCTCAATCTATCCTCATAGGGAACGTTTCACAGACCTGTCACCAGATTGGTCACTTGTATCTGAATCTTCTCCCACCACCTCTGGATCCCCCAAGAAATGCAGGTGACTAAATCTGTGCATAATAGTCAACATGTAGCTGAATCATAGCCATGTAAAGAAGGATAATAACCTCCATATCTTTACTTGTCAATGTGCTCTTCAGCATTAAAGTAATCCTTTGAGCTATTTTGCCAAATCTTGCAATATGTCCTCTGCATTTCAAATCTTTATCCACCATCACCCCCCCTCCCCAGATCCCTTGCCTCATCAATTTCCTGTCAACCAATACTATCAAAATGATATGAAGTATGTAACTCTTTCATCCCAAAGTGCATTACCTTACATTTTATAACATTAAATTGACAGCCATTGTCCTTTGCTCACACTGCCAATTTATTTAAATCATCTTGTAAAATATCTACATCACTTTTATCAACTATTTCCCTCCCTAGTTTTGCATCATCGGCAAACAACAGAATGTTTTTCTTATTATTTAGGCCTCCACAGAGTCAAAAGACATGTCGTGGGAGGTCTATAATGTTATGATGGCTCTTATTTTTCTTTTTTATTATTTCTGTATCTTTTATGTATAACTTTTTATATCGTTATATCATACTTGTCATTTATTTCTTTTTCTTCTCTATTTTTGCATGTGTTCCTACCTTCCGAAATCTATATTCCTTTCACCTGAGAGCAATGGAAATATTTATTTTGATTTTCGACTGCGCCATCCATGCCTCGATATAGTGCAAGAAATATAGCACTTCCAATAGGTTACTAAATCTTTCACAACAAAATTACTTTATTTGTCCCCAAGTTATCAATTTGCTTTGCAGTCTTGGCCATTTTCTCACTTACTATTTATACCAATGCTTCCTGCTTAGGTTCGATTTTATTTAGGATCAATGCATTGCAATTAAAAATAAGATCAGGCAGAAACTTCGCTTATATGCAACATAGGATTTAATGGTCAACAAATAGGCATGTATTTTACACTAGAAGACAGGAGATAATCCTCTGTAATTCTCAAAAAAAACTCAAAAAACAAATATGCATATATCTCTACTTCAATTAATACAAGGCATACATCATGTTATCTGTCTAGCTTAAAGAAATATCATTAACAAAACTTCCTAATACTTGAATGATCAGCATTAAGGACATGTTACGATCAATATAACAATTTGTGACGTTAGTTAAGAAGAACCATGCATGATTATATACAGGCGTTAGATTAAATCATAACCCAAAATATTTCCTAGGAATTAACTATACTTATTCTTAGATGCAATCATCAAATTCCAGACAGAACAGTCTCTAAAAGATACTCAGGCCATAAATGTCCCTTTTACATGAATTTCTCAGTTCATTAACCTATCCTTATAACATCACACAATCTAAATAAAACAATATTTTAACTCACTTGGGCTGTCTTCTGTTAGGTTGCATTCTCCAATTCCGCAGGCTGCGACTTCCCATGTTTCCTTTTCTTCATCTCGGGTTTTGGATCTTTCTTTTTTCAGGTCCTTGGGTTACTGGCAATTCATCAGGTTGCCTCGCAGGATGTGGGTGACGATTCATCGGCATGTTAACACACTGGCAAAGGGCAGCAAATTGTCGGGGCCTTCACGGATTTAGATAAGCGGAACAGCTCACGGACAAGTTTGGCTGTTCCTCGGCTGTTTGTCCCCTTGGTCATCTACACTTCTGGGCTAATGACAGCTTGTGGCATTTTTCTCCTTCTAACCATTGGTTTCTCTTCTTCAGCTACCTCCTCGACATGTCAAGGCTTCACATCGTCTCCTCGTATGCTTGGTTCTCCTCTCTGTGTAAATTATCCCCTGTCCATAGAAGTCCCGTCTTATATTCCATCAGTTCCAAAACCCTGGGTTCAGGTTTCTAAACCCCGTGCACTTACGCAAACCCCTTACGTTATCATATGATTCCTGGTTCTGGAACTTTCGACAAGCCCGTTCTTCTCCGTCTTCGTGTTCTAATCTGATTAAGTCAGCCAGCGGAACATTCGTTTGAATCTTGCCGCCCCCTTTTTGCATTGACCTTGAGGTCACTTAGGGTTGAAGTTGTAAACAAAATTTCAAACGGCTTTCCGACTGTAGGGCGTTTCTTTAGCCTTGACAATTTTACATCTTTTGTTTTAAAGAGATAGCTAATTCCCGTTGGGCTGTATACATGTTACATACAATACTAAATATTAAGAGAAAAGACTATTTATTCTAGAAAAGAAAATTTATTCTTGCTGCATCGAATTTATACAATGGCCCACCCTTCCTAAAAAAAAAATTTCATACACTGAGATATAGATGACAATTTTTTTATAATCGTGTTTCTAGGTTGCGAATCGAAGTTTTTCTGGGGGGTATAGCGTTCCGTCACTTTGCTCTCATGCAAGATAGGAAAGGGCTCACTTCGTAACATGGGCTTGCTTCATTTCAATTTACTTTTGTAATAATGGGTGCTGAAGTCACTCCCTCGAAGTCCTCCTTCAGTTCTTTTCTTGGCTCTAACATCATCCTTTCTCATTCCAGCATTTTCAATGTTATTACTTCCCTTTACCCTTAACTTGGTGTGACTAGGACGTGTATGGAGCCTGGTATCATTCCCTCCTTTTATCTTTATGAAATGTGTCTCTATTGCGTCCTTAATGTATGCTAGCTCCCTGTCCTTTACTGGATTTATTGCCAACTTTGCGTTCGAGCAATAAAAGGCCTCTTCTACTTCTATCAGGCAGACATTCTGAGATTTTGAGAGACTAAATTTCTTTCTGCTACTCACAACCTTGCCTTGCTCAGTTCTGTTGTCGTGGTTATTTGCTTTCTCATACTCGCTTGCCCTGTCATCTCGAATTTTTCGATCGTCACCTTTAACCCACCTGATTCCCATTAGAGAAATTTCTTGAGTATAAAAATTACATTGGAATCCATGCCCCTTTAGAAAATCCGTTCCCAGTATTATTTGGTCCCAGTGTCGAGAGGTTTCTGGTAGAATGAGCAGTTCAGGTACGACATTTAATTTGAAACCGGGCAACCACAAATTTACTTTTAATTGGTCTCGAGCATAAATGGGGGGAGTTTGTAATTCCACTTAGCTCCACAGGCCTCCCAAGTGTTCTTATGCAGTCAGATACCCTATACTTCAATTTTTTGAATAGGGAACCTGTGATTACTGAAACTTGGGATCCAGTGTCAAGTAGAACTTCACACTGTATTCTTCTTAACAGTGATTCCTCTTGAATCACTGTTAAGAGGTTAGTGTGTCGTTTTCCACTCTCTTTTGTTATTTTCTTTGATAATTTTGTGGTGCGATGGCTAGTGCCCAACATATTAGTTTTAAATTGCCTATTATTATAAGGCCTTCTTTTACTCTGGTAGTAGTATCTGGCTATGTGTTCGAATCTGTTGCAATTATAGTATTTTGGTGTTTCTTCCCTTCTTTCCTCCTCATTATTCAATCGCTCTTGAAAACTCTCGATCACCCAATGTGTGTGATCCACATTCATGGTTTGAAAATATTTTTTCTTACAAACTTATACTATATATTTTCAAATATTTCTGAGGTAAAACGCTTATTATTCACTTTTATTGGCTTGGCCTGATCTTATCTGCAAAACTGATCCAAATCCACCCTTAAAAGTCGTGGATTTTATCCTGCCGACAGCTGCGGCATTGTAATGATATGACGTCCTTAAAATTCGATGCAGCAAGAATAAATTTTGTATAACAAACGCATCGAGTTTTTACAGGTCCTTCCTAGGAATTCAAGTCTATCAAGACTCATCGTGCAAGGTCCCTCCTAAGAAACACAAAGTCTATCGTACCACTCCTTAAACTCATTGACCATTCTCGCTCTCACCACTCTATCAGGCAATGTATTCCACGGTTCATCCGCTCTCCATGCAAAGAAACCACTTCTCACCCTCTTGCTCACAATTTCCTTTTATAACTTCCAGGGATGGCCCTTTGTCATCACTCCTTCCTGCTGTTCAACCAAGCAATAGAACTCCCCAGTGTCAACCCTGTAACCACCTCTCAACAGTTTAAAAGTTTCAGTCACAATCATATCACCTCTCCTTCTTCTATCCACCAAACTCTGCAGTCCACATTCCTTCGGCCGATCCTCATAACTAACATTGTACAGTCCTGAAACCATCTTTGTTGTCTGCCTTTGTACACTTTCTACAGTTAATTTATCCCCTTCAAATCCTGGGGACCAAATCTGAGAACAATAGTCTGTGTGGTCTGATCAGGGTCTTATACAACGGAATGATGACTCTTTTATCTCTGCAGGTCAGCGTCCTTCTCATTATTGCAGCAATCCTCTGTGTTACCTTCACCACCTTTGCAATATGTTCCCTGAATTTCAGGTTTCTATCAGTCATCAACCCCCAGATCTCTTGTCTCCCCTACCTCCTCCAGTATAGCTCCTCCAATAGAGTATGCAGCGTCCCAAACCTCAAGACCTTACATTTTGCTGCATTAAACCAACATCCCCATTCATTTGCCCACCTGTCTAGCTCAAATCCTTTTGCAGGGCTACCACATCTGCACTATCACTAATAACCCTTCCCAGCTTCACATCATCCGCAAACAACTGAATATCTCCTGCAATCCACTGACAATGTCATTGATATAAAGGTTAAACAATATAGGTCCCAGTACTGAGCTCTGTGGGACCCCCACTTGTAACCCTCTGCCTCCTTGAAACTGCCCCACCATACACAACTCTCTGATACTTATCAGACAGTCAATCCTGAATCTAGTTGACCAACCTGACATCCAAAGCCACGTGCTACAACTTAATATCAGCTTATCATGTAGCACTCTGTCAAATGCCTTTGCTGAATTCAAGATAATGGCATTATGTGCCTCTCATTTACTGCTCTTGTAACGTTATTATAAAAGGCTAGCATATTACTAAAACAAAAGCGCCCCCTCAAATCCATGTTGACAGATTACATTACCCTCATCTGCCTAATGCTGTATATGGTCCCTAACTAATTTCTCCAAGATCTTAACAACTACTGATGACACACAAGCTGGCCAATAATTTGACACTTTCAGTCTGCTATCGCCCTTATGCAATGGCACTATCTTACCCTCCTTCCATTTCTTGGGCACTTTCCCATAATCAGACTTTCATTGAACAGCCAGGTAGGGGGTGAGAATAGCGTCATAGGAGGTGTCAGTTCTTTAGCACATTTTCTCAAAACTTGTGGTGAAATATTATCCAGTCCCACAGCTTTAGTGACATTCAGAGTATTCAGTATTTGGAACACGCTCTCCTCCTCCTGCACCTCTAAACCTCGAACCTGTCCTATCCCTCTGTTATTAAAATTTACTCCTCCAGGATGAAATATTCCAATAAAGTGTTCATTGAACAATTCCACTATGTCCTCTGCATCAGTCACTCTATTCCCATTTTTATCCCACAATGTCATTCTTGCACAATCATTTCTCCTCCTACTCCTACTGCCACATAGTTAAAAAATTCTCTAGGATTTTCTTTGGATCTTATCAGCTCATCTATCTCTCTCTGCAAGTCAGCCACTCTTATTTGCCATTCATCCTCCCAGTTGAGACCATCTCCGAAAACTTCACAATCATTCAACCTTTCCATGCTTTCCACTCTCATTTATTCATATTTCTCTCGCTATTCTCACCCCCTATCATACAACTCATCTCTCTACGTGGATAATCTCTCGCCTCTGACTCAGCGAGGTCAGTTATAGTCATCTCTAACTCCCCAAGTTCTTCCCATTGCCTGCATTTTGCGCATATATGTATTTCCCCTTCTCTCACCTGCCACATATACAATCGCCAGGACGCATGCATTCCACAAGTCCCGCATGCTGCAAAATCCCATATTATATCACGCAAAATGGTGTCCTTAAATGGGGGAGGACTTGGTGATACACCATTTGCAATTTTAGCTTCTGCTGCCATTATTCAAAATAGTGTTGAGGAACTATTACAACTAAATGCTAAATAAGTATAAGAGAGTATAACTATAGGTATAACTATATAAGTAAAAGTACAAACAAAATACAAACAAAACATTTAAGTATACTAAATATAAATAAAATAAAACTAAATAACGAAAACTTATGTTATCTTCGTCTTCTCTTCTACCGTTATGCATCCGATTCCGACCCTGTCTTCTTGGTAACTTCCACGGTGCCTGCGGCCCCCCCGTAGGCACCATGGAGGCGGAGCCCCGTAGTCTATATATATATATATATATATATATATATATATATATATAAATATTTATATATAATAGGGAGCCTACATAGCTCAGTCAGTATAGACGAAGCCCTTTGGTCAGAAAGACCTGGGCTTGATTTCTGTTCAGTGATGTGAGGAACCTTTATCTTTATCTGGTCTCTTTTGACTAAAGGTGAGCAAGCCGGTCTCATATGGAGGTAGGAGTTTTTTTTTTTTTTCACCCAGAAACTTGGGTTTTTTTATCCCCTAGAACAGACAAATGGACTTGTGAACACATGCATCTACAGACATAGGACATACCTGGTGGCATAGGGCTAACCACCTTATCTTCAAGATGTGATTGCAGTTAAATGAACAGAATATCCTCGACACCATAAGGTAAAAAGAGGAGGAAAGGAATAATAATACGAAGAAGATGTATTATTATTAAGAGAGAGAGAGAGACCTCTACGGAGTCAGGGACTCATCGAGGGAAGTCACATACTACACGCACCAGCTATCATTCTTATTCTTGAATTCATTCACACTGCTTGCACTCACAACATTCAATGGCAATCCATTCCAATCACACCCCATCCTGTGAGGTGCGTGACTGGTACATCATGCACTACCCTGTATAATAGGTTAAAAATAGCCACTTTTAAATGTTTTGAATGTGATATGAGGCACCTGATCATTGTTTTTGTAATAATCAGGAAAAAAAATTTGAAAAATTGAAACAATTAGAGTATATGTAGGGTTTGTGATGGTTAGTTTTTAATATTGCTCCCCATAAAATTATGTAATTTGTTTTTTTTATTTTCAAAATCTAAAAATTCAAAAGTGAATTAAAATTTTTTTTTATTTAATTTTACTTTACTTTATTCATGTCAGAAGCAACATAGTTCAAATACACATAAATTTACAAAAAAAAATAATTGATTATGTATTGTAATTAAAAAGAAAGTCCATAAAATTTTTGCTGCCCCAAATTTGGCCAGATCACTAGCATTAGGTTTTGCATTAATCAAATCATCCATTGTACAACTAAAGGGACATAACGTACAGTTCAAGAGGTGGGCCATAGTTTGCTCCTCACATTCACATAGGGATGATTCATATGAGAGTCTCCACTTCTTTTGTATTATCCTTGGATCCTCAGACGTCACATTGCAGCCTATTTAAAGCTTTCTAGATAGTCAAGTTTTTCTCTGTGGCTTGGTGGAGATCTTTCAGAGGTACAACCCAATCTGTAAAATGATTGTTTCTGGTCTTCCATGAAGCTAGTCTTGATTTTTGGAATGGGTCAGTAAGGCTTTCATTGGTATGAAGAAAACTTTTCCTGGATTTTAACCGTTGATGGGTAGGTTGATATTCAAATAGAGGATAGTCTATAGACATGGATGCCTTCAGCTTCTCATTTCTAACCACCATCTCACATCTAATATCTGGAGGTGCTATGTCAGCCAAACAATAAATTTTTTCATGAGGTGTTGGTCTCAAACAACCACTAATGAGTCTACATGTCTCATTTAAGACAACATCTAACTGCTTGACATGGCAGGATCTATACCATACAGGGCACGTGTATTCTGCAGCTGAGTAACATAAAGCAAGGCAGTGGTACTTATTGATGGAGCTTGTGTTTCCCAGGTAGTGCCAGATAGTTTCCAGAGAATACTATTCCTCTTAGTTACTTTACTTGTAGTAAATTTATATAATTAGTAATTTTTAACATTTATTTTTTTTCAAAGAAACATCAGTTTCAATTATAGAGGAAATGAAAATTAAACAATATTGAAACATTGGCAAATGGAGGAGAGAATGACATTGTATTCTCTTGGATCATGGCCTAGGTTCTTAATTGAAAGGATTAATATCATCACTGCTTTCCGATCAGTTAGTTTGGCAGTGTCACGGATGGCTACCAAACTATCAGCAACAATAATTTTTCTTCCATGTTTCGGCCATGATCCTAAAGTTGATAGCTTGATTTATTCATTACAAGAATCATTTCCCTCACTTTTACATGACAAAGACATCAAAGTGGCCTCTTGAAAGCTGTTAACCATCTCTTCATTTATTTTTTCAAATAAGATGTATAGTGATATATATCTAGATTTTGCAAGTATTGGCAGATTGCCAAATGACAGATTGATATTTAAATTGAGACAAATAGAATTTGATATTTAATGAATTGAATTATTATATTAGGAAGGTAAGATGGAAGCAGGAGAATGGAAATCAGATCTTTCTTGAAAAATAGTGGGTGAGATGTATTTCTAATGAACGTGGTATGTACAGAAATAGTAAACGAGTTTAAGGAATTGTGCCAAATATTGATAAATTTCAACGAGGAGTCTTGTGATTTGAAAGTCTAATAATGATAATAAAAATAATATATTTTAAAGCAATGTGCGTAGATTGTTCATTACTGACATGGTATTAAAAGTTCGCATGAGAAAGGAACATGTATTGCATTAGGTAGGTTTATGAATTGATCACATTTAATCAGAATTTATAAATTAGGCCTGTGTAGACTAATTCACATAAAAAATTAACCTTTTGTTGTTTGCATCTTTTGTAATTTACAGAAATATTCATTACCATGCACCAAGTTACACAATTGCACTTGATGCAGGATTAATATAATCACTTCTTTTTTTACATATTAAGCCCCAGTGGTCTGAGGCCAAATTGCTTGCTGTTTTGTAAACTTAATTTTGATAGTGGCAGGGTGGTCAGTCTTGTTATTTTTGATGGTATTAACTCATAGCAGTATTAACTCAATGCGCTATTACTAAGTATATAGTGGAAATTATTATTACTTGATTATTGTAATTATGATACTTCCATGGTTACTCATCACAGGAAGCCATGCTGCACTACATCTACGACCCACTACGTAGTATTTTTGTCTGTTAATGGGTTCTCTGGCCAATTTGCCTCTGCTGCAGGACCAAAAATAATCCACTTCTATCTGTTTGCTCCCCATAATACCAGTTCATTTTATGGTGTTAGAGAGGTTAGTGAGGACTAAGATTCAGAATTAGGCTAACAACAACAACAGCATTCTCTTTGATAGAACATGGATTTGCTCAAGAAGGATCGTGTTTTAGCATTTTTTACTGTAACATGGTGTATGCATCTCTCTTGTCCAGTGCATTTGGACAAGGGAGATGTATACACAGTGGTATAGATTGCCACATGACAAGCTGGTAATTAAACTTCAGTGTATGTCATTGGGTAGTAGTAGTTAGTATGTATTAGCTTGGAGATTGGCTGCTTGATAGATATCAGCAAGTTGTGTATGGGGAAAATCATATCCCAAAAGAGGAAAATTACTAGTGGTGTGTCCCAAAAATTGTTTTTTTGGGGGGGGGGAGGGCTATTGATGTTTAACTTGTATGCCAATGATATTGGGAAAAGTTTGGGTGAGGTACATTTGTTTGCAGATGATGGAAATTTGAGAAGTATAAGGGAGCACAGCAGTTGTAACTTTGCAAGAGGATTTGGATCAACTGGCTGAATAGGGAATCGAGTGGGAATTGAATAACAGTTCAGTGTTGCAAAGTGTAAGATTTTAAAATTCAGGAACAAAGATGGCATGCAGAGTTGGTGAGAATATCTTAGAAGAGGTGGCAGATATGAGAGATCTGGGGATGATAGTAGATGATTTATAATTTTGGGACACATTGCAAACTTATGAGTAGAACACAGAGGATTATTGGAATGATCGGGAGGATGCTGATGTGTAGAAGTAAGGACAATATGGTTCCATTGTATAAGGCTGATTAGGCTGAATATGGATTATTATGCACATATTTGTTCATCGATTGAATTATGTGGTTTTTGGTCTGGAATATTGGGTATGAAGACATTGAGGAAATGCAATTTACAGAGGGAGGGATATGATTGAGACATATAAGTTATTACTAAATTATTTGTGGATGAGGTTTTTTTATAAAATGGGTGAGATGGGGGGGGATAAGACAAGAGGCCACCCCCTGTAAGCTGGGTAAGAAGAGTGTAAGGAGTAGATCTTTTCTTGTGTGTGTGTGTGTGTGTGTGTAAGCCAATAAGATCTCAAATGATGAGTTTTTCTTTGGCTCTGTATTCATCTGGACAATAATATGAGTTTGGTTAACTCACTTTCAATTGAAAAAATTCTTGTAATGGCAAAATGTAATTGAAGAGCACACTTCCTTTTATTCTGTTATTAAAATTTTACTGGAAAAGCAGGAATTAAATCTTACTGGGCATCCTTTTGCATTAGAGACAGAGATAACCATCATCATCATCACTAAAAAATTATCTTAAAATTACAGTCTCCTAAATTTTAGGTATCTGTTATGATTTTCAAGTTAGATGATAAACAGCTTTTCCTCTCTACCCCAGATAGGTTAGGCTTCTTTTATACAGGGTGGTTCAAAATTCCACGTACAAACTTTGTGGGGAGGTAGAGAACATCAAAATCAACCATATTCACATAGGAAAGCATTACCGGAAACGCCACCGGAAGGTACTAACAGGGACAGAAAGATACAGAAATAACACAAGGCAGTAAGTAGTGTAAAAAACTTTATTAGGCCTAACTGAATAGTTCAGTAGTAGTTGGATACATAATATGGTTTCACATCAGGTGCTCAAAGTTACGACCATTAGCAGTGATGCATGCCTGACACCGACGACGCATTGATAAAACAACGCATGCTCTTCATACGACGTCAAAAGCTTGAATGAGGAAACCCCAAATACTCACCTGAAGCACTGGCAAACAGTACCACCTATCACTTTCGGGTGGCATTTCCAGTCATGCTTTCAAATGTGAATATGGTTGATTTTGATGTTTTCTACCTCCCCTCAAAGTTTGTATGTGGAATTTTGAACCACTCTGTATATATCCCTGGATGGGCTAAAGGGTAGATTTTCCTTATGTGAAGAGATAATTTGATGTGTGGTTTAAAAAATGATACAAAGATTTTCTTTATGAGCCACTGTAGCTCTGTTGGTATAGATGCCCTTTGGTTGGAAAGACCTGTTTTCAAATGCTGTCTAGGATGTAAAGAACCTTTATCAGGGCTTTTCAGCTGAAGGTGAGTTAGCTGGTCTCATATGGAGGTAGCAGGGTTTTTCATCCTGCAGAAGGAAAACTGGGCAGAAGAAAACATGCAATTTACAGCCAAAGCTGACACTGCAGATAGGATTAATTGCTTATCATAATATCCAGTATTAAGGTTTATAGGATGGCAAGTTGCTTGGCCATGACAGACCATTGAACACTTTGTCTATCTTTTAAGAAGTTCATTTGGTAAGTGTTTGGTGCTCAGAGGATGCTGATCTGAATCCAGTGAAATAGCAGCAAATGTAATTAAATTCATAATTAGCCGATAACCAACACTCAAGCTTTCCTACATGCCTAACTCCATAATATGCAGTGTTTCTCATTATGTATAATTCTGGCCTGTTTCTCTAGAAAGATGTTTAGCAGTAGTAGGAAAAAACGTGGTCACCAATAGCTGGTAACTCATATTTAATGCACTTTATATACCTCTGGATGGACTAAAAGATAGTTTAATGTGTGGTTTAAAAGTGATACAAAGCTAAACTGTCTTCCCCTCCTGTATGTGATTAACTCACTCACATTTGTTGATGCAGAGCTCATAAATGTTCCTTATTCCAACTCTTATTCCAACTAAACGGCCTTATTCTACTGACAGTTCTATGAAAGCATTATGAGTAATGTATATACAGTGATACCTCGGCTAACGATGATAATTCGTTCTGGAATCGCATTCGTTTGCCGAAATGTGATTTCCCGTAGGTTTCTATAGAAAATCGTTTAATTCATTCTGTATTCCCTACTATTGAAAGATAAGTTTTATGAAATAGTAAAAAGCACACTATAAAAGGGCAAAAACTTGCCAAAGGCTGAAATGAACAGCTACCCAATTAGATGAAGGAAATTGGAAAGTAGAATGAAAAACTGACAATCTTTACACTATTATACTGTATACATTTTATTAAATTGAAAATATGTACACAACGTTTTTACTATTCTTCCAAATTTTCAAAGTTTATTCAAGGTAAGTCTCCTCTTCTGCAGTAGCTGGCCTCTGTCTCTTTGCTAAAGGAGAAGTCAAAAATCTGTCCAAAGTTGATTCTTTTTTTTCAGAATGTTTTAAAGTGATTCAGACACTTGTCTTCAACCAAGGCACAAAGTCTGTTCATTTCAGCTTTGTTGGGATGCCACTTTGAATAAATGCTATCAAACTTACCTTTTGCATTCACAGCCACACAGAGCGTGCACCGTACTGACACTGTATGAGGCATCTCACTTCTTGCTGTCTCGAACGTAAACAACCCAGTCTGGTTGGTGGGTCTCCCTTATGTGATGTGGTCAGCTCATTTCTTTGTCACACACTTACAGATGGAAAAGATAAGCTCCTGGAATGGCCGTTCATGTTTGCTGCTTTATGTTAGCGCGCACATCCACTAAAACCATATTTGTTAGCTGAGTCCGAAAAACAGCGAAAAAAAATCTTTAGCCGAGGTATCACTGTATATATATATATATATATATATATATCAGACGAATATTCCGGGTGTGCTAGGTGTGCGGTGCTCATCCACGAAATATCGGTATTATCATAATAAATTTAGTTTAATCCTTTATCCATGTGAAAGCAAACAAAGTTTGCGCCTAAAGTATCTTCAGGACTGAGGCAATTCGTGGTAAAGGTGGACCAAACTCTCATCATTCCTTGTCTTAGTATCTCCCATAATGCAAAGCACATTTTATTGCAGACATGTATAATGCTATGCATTAAGGGAAGGGCCACTACCCAGACTGGTTTCAACCTTTATTGAGGTCTCGTCAGTGGGAGTGAGACCCAGAGGTGGTGATACTAAGGCAGAAGCAATGGAGAAGTCATATTTACCTATATGAGTTGCCAAAAGGTGAACCACCTTATTATTAAATTACTCTGGATTTAGAGAAATATGTTGGAAGTTTTTTTTCCCACTTGGTTAGACTATAATAAATTTAGCTTAATCCTTTATCCAAGTGTAAGCAAAGTTTGCGCCGGAAGTAGTTTCAGGACTGAGGCAACTTGTAAAGGTGGACCGAGCTCTCATCACTCCTTGTGAAGAGGAAAAAAACTTCCAACATCTTTCTCTAAATCCAGAGTAATTTAATAATAAGGTGGTACCCTTTTTGGCAACTCGTATAGGTAAATATGACTTCTCCATTGCTTTTTCTGCCTTAGTATCACCACTTCTGGGTCTGGCTCCCACTGGTGAGACTTCAATAAAAGTCGAAACCGGTGTGGGTAGTGGCCATTCCCTTAATGCATAGCATTATACATGTCCACAAGGAAATGTGCTTTGCATTATAGGAGATACTAAGACAAGAAGTGATGAAAGCTTGGTCCACCTTTACCATGAGTTGCTTCAGGCCTGAAGATACTTCAGGCACAAACATTGGCAACTCGTATAGGTAAATATGATTTCTCCATTGCTTCTTCTGCCTTAGTATCACCACTTCTGGGTCTGGCTAACACTAGCGAGACTTCAACAAAGGTTGAAACTGGTCTGGGTAGTGGCCCTTCCCTTAATGCAGGCATGGGCAACCTTTCCTAGTTCGGGGGCCAAATTATCATTCTGTCTCTGAGTCAAGGGCCAGACCAAATTATTAAATAAAATAAATTAATATTAAATGAATTAAAACAAGTTGCTACTTCGTATTTCATTTATTTATAATATAATGCTTTGGTATAAAGCTCTACATAAATTTTATAATATAATGACATAACAATTTAACGTGAAGATTGGCCTTGTACTTCAACTACGAGACTATCAATATTGACGTTAATATTAAGGATAATCACATAGAATTTCGAGGTTTTCGTCCGTTATTCTTGTCCAAATTTTTGATTTATTGTATTTCATCCTCAAAGACAAACGATTTTTGTCTTTGAAAAGGCACGTAAATTTGTATATTTTTCTTCCACCAAATAAAATTTAAAAAAATCCGTCAAAGCAATGTTGTTAAATTGTGATTTTAGCACTAAATCCGCCTGAAACTCAGTAAGTTCCATCTGTAAGTTTTCTGGCACATTATTTACATCAGTATCCATCGGATGAGCAAATATAGCAAATGTGGAGTCTTTGTTTTTGAAGTCGGAAAACCTTGTATCAAATTGCTCTATTAGTGGCTTCAGTTCATCTCCATAACAATTATAAGCGATATTTTTATGAGTTGCTAGAGTAGGAAAATGATAACAATTTTTAGCTCTTATCTGACTTTCCAACAATCTTAGTTTATTACAAAAAGCTTTGACATGTCCATGCAGTTCATGAACCAATTTTCCTTATTTTTGCAATTTAAGATTCAGTTCGTTTAGGTATCCGGTGACAAGGAATGCTAAATTACACACCCACTCATCATCTTTTACTTGGTTAATTGTGTTTCCTTTTATGTCCATAAAATCTGCAATGTCTTCTCTTGTCTCAGATCATAACATTTTAACATTTTACCTTTACTCAACCACCTCACTTCACAATAATAAGACACATCTTCATAATTCGAAAATAGGTCTGCCAAATACTCCTTAAATTGGCAATGATTAAGTGCACGGGACTTAATAAAGTTAATACTGGCTACTACAACTTCCATAACATTTGTGAATTTAATCGATTTTCTACACAGATTTTGTTGGTGGATAATGCAGTGAAAATTTGTTAAATTTTCTGGATGGATCTGTAGTTCTATTGCTCTTTCATGAACTATTCCAATAAATCCCTTCTGTGCACCAACCATTGCAGGGGCTCCATCAGTGCATATGCCAGATAGTGAACTCCATTTAAGCCCAAATCTCTTGAAGACTGTGTTGACTGTTTCAAGTATATCTTCACCGGTAGTTGTTCCTTTTAATGGCCGAAGCGCCAATAATTCTTCTGTGATGTTGAAATCCGCATCAACTCCTCGATTAAATATTGCTAGTTGTGCTGTATTGGAGGCATCGGTGCTGTCATCCAAAGCAATTGAAAATGCTTCCAATCTAGCAATCTTCTCTTTTAAACTTTTTGATATCATCAGCTATAATTTTTATCTGCCGGACAACAGTACGTCTCGACAAACGAATATTCTCACAGCCTTTTTTTTTTCAGGACATATTATACTTGCAACATCCAGCAGACATTCTTTGATAAATTCTCCTTTACCAAATGACTTAGAATGCTTAGCGATTTTTTTGCTTACCACAAAGCTCGCTTTGACAATGCTGTGGTGCTGCTTTGCTTGTTGAACATTTGTTGCTGGGTGTCCAAGTTCTTCTTCAACTTGTGTATTTCATCTTTTCATAGTTGTCCATCAATTTTTGGGTGATCCGCATGTCTCAAAGTAAAGTGTCTCTTCAAGTCGTATTCTTTGTTGACGGATACGGATTAGTTGCACAGCAAACATACAGGCAAACCTTTATTCAGAATAAAATAATAATTCTCTGTCCAGTTGTCTTGAAATTGACGATTCTCTGCATCTACTTTTCTTTTTTTTTGCAATAACCCCTGACATTGTCCCAAATTTATAAGCAATATTCAGAACTGTCAAACAAAACTGTCTTCTACACCGCAGGCACTGCACAGAACACAACATCAATGCAGGCACCGAACAGAACATAATGCAGGCACTGAACAAAGCACAACACTAATGCAAGTACCAACCTGACACATAACACGTTCACACACACGCCGCTAGTCAAAGTGAGAAAGAGACCTTGGTTGGAGAAAACATAGTGTGTTTTGCGCAAGTCATATGACATCAGCTTAATGTGAATTAGTAGAACACACCATGTTTTCTCCCACCGTGAATCAGACAAACTTCGCTGAAATAGATTAGGGCTGGATCAAAAGAAGTAGAGGGCCGGATCCGGCCCACGAGCCAGAGGTTGCCCATATGTGTCTTAATGCATAGCATTATACATGTCCACATGGAAATGTGCTTTGCATTATGATAGATACTAAGGCAAGGAGTGATGATGCTTCATTGTCCTCTTCAGGAGGGTAATAAAGCATTAGTGCTTCATGAAGAAGGCATTTTTCGCTGTGTAAACATTGCATCACATTCGTGTTAATAGCCCAAGTGTGCTTTTGAAATGCATACACCTTCGAGCCCTTTGAAAAGACGTAAAGAGGGCGCAGCAGGTCAAATTCTTAACTTTCTAATATTTTTAAACCGCTGAGAAGGCAGGGCTGAGTGAGCTAAAATTTTGAGCTCACTCAGCACCTAGTGTCTGTGATTGGTTATTGTGTCAACCAATCCAATCAAACGTTGTCACTTGTCATGAGTTGAGTGCTTTTTGTATCTGATGTATATTACAAACAGTTGTTACGCATGTTTTCTGGAACAAAATTTGAAAGTGGATGTTAGGAGAAAAATGCTAATTGGTTTTTCTTTTGCTTGCGCAATATAGCATGTGTTGAGGTTGCAAAGTTTTTTAACAGTATATAGAGACATTTTTATTCTAGTCTTTGGGAACAACAGACAGTAAAAAATATCTATTCCTGAATAAAAATGAATATTCTGTGTATTATAAGACGTTGATCTACAACAAAATACCAGCATATGTGAAATTGATAAGACAAGAGCCACTGATACTAATAGGTTTTTTTTTTTTAATAATGCCATCATAAATTCACTTATTATTGTTTAGAATTTATAGGATCGTGCTGTTAGCTCTACTTAGCAACTTATAGGACACACATATCACAAATGATAATTATTAATTATTTGTTTACCATTAATGAAAGTGTTTCTACTCACACTTATTCTTTCCTATTCTCACGTCTTATAAATGATGATTCACATATTTTTGTCTTGGAGTATTTCAAGTATACCAACGAAATATAGCATTTTCCTTCATTGTTGTTTTCTAATACATCCTAAAACAGATTGTTTCCCCCCACTCTACACAGAAATATTCAAAGTTATCCTGCATTTAATTGCATTGGACCAATTAAGATGAGCGCTGATGCGCAATGCCCTCTCAAAACTTTCATACATCGATAAAATGCAATCACATGGTCACGAGCATCTGCAGGGGGGGGGAGGACGTGGCACTTCCCCTCGGGATCGATTAAAAAATTCCACAAATTATAATCGTAAAATTGATTGAGATATGTAATTTTACACCCTCGACTCTGAGAATGCTTTGTCTGTCTTAAAATTTTATTATGGGTTGGCCTTTTCGGCACACTGCAGTGTAGCCATAGAACACGTGTTCCTGTTTTTGGTTCATCTTTTTCTGATTTGTGAACAGTGACCAATTAGTTTGCCCTCTGTGTCTAGTGAGTTACTGAGTGAAGTATGAATTGTAAATTTATCGTGAAACAAATTTAAACAGAAAAATACATTTTTAAAAGGTAAATGTATGTAATTTAATATTATTTTATTTGTTAGTTTTATGATTTTTTTGCTTTTAAACTGAAATAATTAAATTTAGGATTAATTAATTAGTTGATATTTAATAAAATATGGCGGTCGATTTTTTTATATATGAAATTATGCTAAAAACTATTAATTCTGAATTAACTTTTTTTTTCCCGAGAATTTAAGATTATTAAAATCGATGCAAAATGAAAATAATGTATTTATAGTTTACATCGACAAATAATTACATAAAAAAAGACATTTATTGATGTAATTATTTAATTAATTCAATAATTATAAAAATTTATTGATGTAATCATTTGTCTCCAAGCTTTCCCCCCCCCCCCCTTGAAAATTTTCTGCAGAAGCACACCCATGCATACGGTTAAATTGACGTGAAATTTGTATCGCTGGTTGCATAACCCACATGACAGCACACCCAACCCAAATGAGCATGCAATGCCACTGATATATATATATATATATATATATATACTCTCACAAAATCTCACAAAAAAGGCCTAAATTGCATTGAAAACTTAGGCATACGTTCCATAATTTTCTAAAACCACATAAAACCGAAGCAATGAATTAAAATAAACCTAAAATCGCATAAAAAACGTTTATAAAAATTCAGGAAAATAAGAATGCCTAAGTTGGTTGTAAAGCTTTATTCATTTAATTTTATTGAAGTAATTTTTTTTTTTTTTTTTACATTTTGTTATCAGAATTATCATTGCTATTAGACAATATTCGGTGACGTTTGCGAACTGGTGCAAAATCACTTTCATCACCTGAAGAGATAGCACATCAGATCTCTATGGTAAAAGCGATGGTTCTTCACAAACAGAATTAGCTTCACCCTCGTTCTGTGCTGATTTTTTTTCTTCTGACAATGTAATCAGTGATTAAACTTTGTGATGATGATTTCACTAATTTTTTATACAGCTCGATATCCAGATCATACAGTTCTTCAGCTCACGTTGGAATTTAAAGGCTTGTTCAGAATTTGTGTCATTAACAAGAAAATGATTTTCCAATTTATTGCACAGTTCAAGACATGGTAAATCCAAACTTGGTAATTTTTCAAGTAATTTCAGGCTTTCAATAAGCAGGATAATAGTTTTGTAGTGGGTGGTGAGATTATTTACCAGCTTCCATCATGTATGAATATTTCATTATCATTTTTGTTAAAATAGTTGTAATTGTCAAAAAAAAAAAAAAAAAAAAAAAAAAAGTAAGAAATATATATAAATTCCCCCCCCCCCATTGATGGCGAAGTTTTTGGGAAAAAAAAAAACCCTAAACTAAAATTTATTATTACTTTATTTTTATTACTTTATGATCTTTAATGTGTTTTGTATTTGCACATTAGTATTCAGAACCAGTTGGAGTATTTGTTTTAGAGCAGTGTACTGTGTGCTTGGACAATAGCAGTGAGGTTCCATGCTCATTTACTTTAGGTAAGAGAGTTTTGTGATATTACAATGTTAAATGTTTTAAATATAATAACATACCTTTAAATATGTTTTTTGAACAAGTCATTTCAATTTTGAAAATGGAGACCAACATTTTAAATATTTTTTTTTTTGTGGTACTGAAATGTATAAGTGAGACACGAGTAGCTGATCTTTTTTGTGACATTACACATGACCAAAAGTCATCCAGTATTACTATTGGAAATTGTTTATTTTGCATGTGGAGCACCAAGTTGACCAGTTAAAAGGTATGTTCTAGTTTTTTAGTTAAAATGATCTTACTCTCCAGTATTTAAAAGTATAAATGAAGATCATATAACTCTGCTCTAGAGACCGAAAGCATAAATTTTTTCAAGGCACTTCAGGTCTTCATAGGTAAGTAGAGTGGTGGTGGTTTCATTCCGTCAAGTGAAATTCAGCCACCTAAAGACATTCACACATCCATGCCCATTGTAGAATTTGAATCCATGGCCTCGTATTTGGAGAACTGTCCTCTTCTATCTACATGGCAAACCATTCTAGATTATTATATGAGGAGCAGTTGACTTCTCTGTGAGTCTCTCAAAGTATCCATAACAGTAGAAAGCTCACTCAACAATTATAGGGTCTGCCTCTATAGTGTATTAGAAACAATTGTCCAAGAATTTGTAAAATATTGGTCATCAGCCATTTTTTTTGTCATTGCATTA
This sequence comes from Typopeltis vanoorti, assembly GCF_054136105.1. Classification (NCBI taxonomy): domain Eukaryota; kingdom Metazoa; phylum Arthropoda; class Arachnida; order Uropygi; family Thelyphonidae; genus Typopeltis; species Typopeltis vanoorti. Next base: position 72,715,167 of record NC_143552.1, on the reverse strand, counting down.
CTTTTTATTATTTTATTTGTCAGACCTGTAACTTTTATTGTTTATAATAAATTCTCAATTATATCTTTTTTTCAACTAATCAAAAGCTTGATTATTTGAAAAAAAGTAAAATATTTTCATCATCAATCCTGACATGTAACCTCAAAGTGTATACAATATGCTACAGTAGTACTGCATAATTATGTTGACTTTATTACTAGCTTCCTGTTCAATCATTTTCTTCCAAATGAATTTGTTATTTGTCATTTTGGTTCTAAAGCACTACTAACTGCACCAATCCATCTAAATCTTAGTCTTTCTCCAATTTTTTTCTTACCATAATAGAATTCAATTTGTATTTGTTTTGTATTTATATTTATTATTATTATTATTACACCCTCCATGGAGTCAGCAGACTCATTGTGGGAGGATCATTCAACTGGCCACATATTTATCATACCGAATCTTAAAATCCTTAACACTCTCTGCGTTAACATGTTCTGTTAATGTGAGTATCATTCACCCGCAATTCTCCATGTAAAAAATCTACTCCTCACCCTCTTCATCAACAGTACATAACTTCAGGGATTGCTTCTAATTCTCTGCCTCTCACTTTTAAAGACAATTTAAATTATTATTACACCTTCCATGGAGTCAGCAGACTCATCGTTAGAAGTTCATTCAACTGACAACATATTTTTCATATAGAATCTTAAAATTCTTAACACTCCTTGCATTAACAATCATTCTGGTAATGCATTCCATTCACTGACATGTCTCCATATAAAAAAATCTACTCCTTACACCCCTTTTCACCACACTTTTACATAACTTCCAGGGATGACATTTAGTTCTTCCCCTCTCACCCTCTACTCTTTTTATAATCCCCTCTGGATTAATCTTATAAAAAAAATCTTTCACTAACTTAAATGTCTCTATCTTATCACCTCTTTTCCTCCTATCCACCAAACTCTGTAATCCATATCTCTTCTCTCTCTCTCTCCCCATAGCCAGCATTCCAAAGTCCTGACATTGTCTTAGTCACTTGCCTCTGGACCCTCTCCAATGTCTACACACCACATGAACCAGGTGACCAGATTTGAGCACAGTAGTCCAAGTGTGGTATGACCAGTTCTTTATACAGTGGCACAACTATTTCCTTATCCCTACATGTTAGAGTACTTCTTATCATATCAGCACTACAATGTGTAGCCTTTGCAACACTAGCAATATGCCCTCTAAACTGAAGATATCAGTCTACTGTCAACCATCACTCCCAAATCTCTAATCTCATCCACTTCCTGCAGTACGGCACCATCGATATGGTACACAGCCTTATATTTCTGCACTCCAAAATGCAACACCTTTGCACTTATTGATGTTAAAACTACAACCCCACTCCTTTGTGCAAGTAAAAAGTCTGTTCAAATCTTCATGAAGGGAATTAACATTAGTAGTGCTACTTATAATTCTTCTGAACTTTACATCATCAGCAAACAATTGAAGATACCCAGTCAGTTCTACATGATTTACAAACAGGTTAAACCTGAAGAGCCTAAGAACAGAACCCTGGGGGCATGCCACCGGTTACCCTCCTTTTTTGAGACACTGCTCCATCATACACAACCTGCTGATATCATTCAGAGAGTCAATCTGTCTGAATCCATCCATCTAACCAATATACTATCTGTTCCCATCCTCTGCAGCTTATACACCAACTTATCGTGTAGTAATCTATCAAATGCTTTTGCAAAGTCCAAGAATATCACTGTATATGATTCCCCCCTTATCTTTTTACGTTGAGCCCATACATGAGAGGTTGGTCGATCAACCTATAGTACGTTAGTACCGTATATGGGTGGTGGGTTGGGAAAAGAGAAACTTCTTTACATTTGATTTAAAAACCTGTATATTGTATTCCTTGGGAAATACATCAGGGAGAAGACCGTTCTACAGTACAGCAATAGCAGGGATTAAAGAGGAGGAAAAGAAACTTGTTCTGTGTGTATATCTAACACACTTGTTACCTTATCATAAATTGCAAGTAAATTGCTAAAACAGGAATTTACCCTTTACAAATCCATGCTGACCATCATTAAGAATGCTATGTCCATCAACCCAATCGTATTCTATTCTTTACCAATCTCTCTAACATCTTGACCACAACCACAGTTATACAGACTGGTTTATAGTTGGAGACTCCTGTTCTAGAACCATGCTTGTGGAATTGTACTATTTTGCCTTCTTTCCACTCCTTAGGAACCATGTCCACTGCAAGACTTTCATTAAATAACCAGGTCAAGGGCATAATCAATTGTAGTACACATTCCTTAAGCATATGTGGTAATATGTCATCCATTCCTACAGCCTTATTAACATCTAACCTAACCAACATCTGATACACCTCTGATTCATTCTTTCACTTCCAATTCTCCTAATACTTGCCTCTTTTCTGTATATTGCATAGTATCATTTATACCAGTATGATATATGCTGATAAAGTGCCCATTCAATAATTCCACTATATTCTTTGCAGCTGTTATTTTGCTGCCATGACTATCCACCAGTGTTAACCTGCCATAATTATTCTTTCTCTTTCTTGCCATATAGCCCCACTCCTTTCTCCAAGCTAAATGAACGTGGATTAATCCAAAAAAATCCCCTTACTAATTTAATTGTTTCTATCATATCACCTCTTTTCCTTCTATCACCAAACTCTGCAATCCACATTTGTTTAAACTGTCTCCATAGCCAATATTCCAGAATCCTCATATTGTCTTAGTCACTCATCTGTGAATCCTCTCCAACATTTTCACATCACAATGAAAACCTGGTGGTCAAATCTGAGCACAATAGTCCAAGTGCAGTCTGACCAGTGCTTTATACAGTGGCACAACCACCTCTTTATCCCTGCATGTCAGAGTACTTTTTATCATAGTGTCAGTATGATGTGCAGTATTTGCAATACTTGCAATAGGTCCTCTAAACTTCAGTCTACTGTCAACCATCACTCCCAGATCTCAAATCTCATCCACTTCCTGCAGTATAGTTCCATCAGTATAACACACAGCCTTATATCTCATTACTGCAAAATGCAACACCTTGCACTTATTAATATTAAAACTACAACTCTACTCCTTTGTCCAAGCTAAAAGTCTATCGAAATCTTCTTGAAGGGAATTAACATCAGCAGTTACCTTATAATTTTCCCCAACTTTGCATCATCAGCAAACAACTGAATATCCCCAGTCAATCCACATGAAATGTCATTGACAAACAAGTGTAACAGCAGGTGCCCAAGAACAGAACCTCCAGATACATCACTGGTTACCCCCTTTTTTTTTTTTTTGAGACACTGCTCCATCATATACAACTTGCTGGTATCATTCAGAGAGCTAATCTGTGCTTCATCTAACCAATATCCTACTCTTTCCTGTCCTCTGCAGCTTGTGCACCATCTTATCGTGGAGTAATCTATCAAATGTTTTTGCAAAGTCCATGAATATCACCATATATGAATCTCCCTTATCCAACACACTTTGTTACCTTATCATAAAATGTAAGTAGATTGCTAAAACAAGACCTACCCTGTGTCCATCAAACCAATCCTGTATTGTATTTCTAACCAGTCTCTCCATTACCTTGACTACATTTGCAGTTATACAGACTGGTCTATAATTGGAAACTTCTGTCCTAGAACCATGCTTGTGGAGTTGTACTATTTTGTCTTTTTTTCCCTACTCTCTAGAAACTGCAATGGGTATATGGGTAGTGGGTTGTATGGGTAAATATTTTGCCCCCCACAATTCTTTTGCCTCTAATTCTCCTAGCACTTGCCTCCATTCTATGTATTGCACAGTGTCATTTACACCAATATGATATACATTGATGAAATGCTAATTAAATAATTCCACTATGTCCTTTGCAATGGTCACTCTGCTACCATGATTATCCACCAGAGTCAGCCTGCAATTATTTTTATTCTTGCTTGCCATATTGCAGAAGAATTCCATTGAATTATCCTTGGCCTGACTAGCCGGTCTTCTCTCATACTGCACCTTTTCTTTCTTTACTATGCTTGTTGCTATCCTAGCCTGCACTTTATACTCCTTGGGGGATCTGTATGCAGTTATACATTGTTTGTGTTAGATACTACTTTATGAATTCCCATGCACTGTCAACATATTTTTTGCACAGCTCATCTACCCAACATATTGTTACTATTTGACTACATGTCTTTCCATAATCACCCACTTTATAATTCCCTCACATATCATTTTTTGGCAATAACCTTTTCTTGTTTCATCAATTCCTAAACAATTCTTCATGATCACTATCACCAACTGGTGGCAGTGTTAATACCTCATTAACAACCACATCTTGTGACAATATCACCAAATCCAACACTAAGACTTCTGGTTGCTTCTGTCACATGCTGTATTTATTCCTCCGAAATTTAACAAATTCACTCTCTTTGTTTTCATACACTATTTCCTCCTCCTCATTTACATTTTTTAAATTAAAGTCTCTGTTAGAATCAACTTCTTTTTAATGTCCAACCAATTTGCCTAAACATTTCACAATCATTATTCTCTACATTCCCTGGCCTATAACAATATCCTATTAGATATACTAGCCTGTTAATTTCAACTTCACACCAAAGAGATTCAAAGTCTTCACATGTACTACCCTTTTCATCTTCCACTCTTTGTGGACACAATTCCTCAGTGATCATTAACAGCCCTCCCCCTCCTCTTTTCATCTTCCTATCCTTCCAGAAAATTGTATATCCTTTCATTTCTATTCCCCACAGTGCATTATTCAAGTTTCACTATACCAATTATCTTTAGTTGTACTGACTCAATCAATGCAACAAGCTCAGCCCCTCATTTTGAATACTCTTTACATTTGTATACAAACATAAGAGTCCACTCTCTTTGAGGCTATCTCAACAAGAACAACATTCTCTCATCTAGCGACTATACCATACTGCTCTTCATCTTACTACTCCTGTTTCCCTGATCCCGATTCTGATTGCCATTCAACCATCTATCCCTTTATGCATTGCATTACCTTTGTCCTGTTGCAGTCACATCTTCAACCGCGTATCCATCTTCCTCTTGCCTTACAGCTTGTTTGACTGTGCTACCCTGCTTAACAATTGCCATTTGATCATTAGCAATACTAACTTCTTGATTCTGTGCCTTCTCCACAAACAGCAGCCTCTCTAACACCAAATCTATTCAAATGCAATCCATCAATCTTAAGCCATTCTTAAACCAACTTTCCTTCAAATTCACTCCATAGATTCACAAACTGTGAACCCCCTATGCCTTATACAACTCAGCCATCTCTGCTTTCTTTTTCAGCTCACTATTATCATATCTGGGCAACATCCTAATGACTTTCCATACAGCACTATTATACTTTACCTTTTGCAACAACTGCCTCAAGTCCCTATCAGCATTCTTTTTTTCATCATCTGAGTCATTCATGCCTACCACTAAATCTGATGCTTGCTCTTTCCTTCTCTGTAAAGCATCAGTTATTTATTTCAGTGTTTTACCAGGAAAGTATGCTTTGCATACTTTCCAGATGCTTCATTTCACTTTTAATTTTCATCAACTCTTGTTCTAATCTCTTCCTCCGTTTCCTTTGTTATCATTACTAACACTTGCATCTGATTTCTGTTTACTATCGGTGACACTAGCTCCTATTTCAAAATGCTGTAACTTATCATTATGCTTTTCACATGCATTAATATTTTTGTTCACCCTAACTGTCCACAAATATTTCACATTTTTTGATGCATACGTAAAACAATTCTCACAGTGCATCCATTGTGAAAAATCTAGGTAAAACTTGATCTTTGTACCGAAGCTTTCTATGCCTAAGACATGCACTTCCTTATGGATGCCATTGTCAGAAAGCAGTAGGAACACAAACAAGTAGCAAAATTACAAATGAACCAAATTACAAGAAACACTGTGGAAGAACACTTGTATCCAACATGAAAAAATGTCGTACAATTACATGAATGAAGCCACACTGTGAGCTACTTAAAACACCATTTATTTTATTTTTTTTTTAATTTTAAATTTTTTTTTTTTAAGCTCACTTCAGATGTACTGTTCAGAGCTGGGAGACTCACATATTTGTAGTTTTCCTTCAGTATGAGGAACCATTTTTGTTTAGTCTTTGCAATTTCAAGGTTCTGATGTGTTTTGAGATTAGTGCATATGTATAATAGGCAAGTTTTATTTATTTATTTTTCTTTTTTTCAATAAAATCTTAAAAATAATCAAAAGTAAATTATTTATTCAATTAGTAACAAATAATATATTTCTATTTGTTAATCTTTTCCTATCTCATTCAGTTTTAGTGAGTTCCTTTATAATATTTTCATTTTTAAAGATTCTGACATTGATACTATGTTTATGCTTGCTCCTAATTTTTCTCAGACTTCTGATATGAGTAGTCTCTCTCTCTTGCCTTTGACAAACTATTTTATGGCTAATTTCTTTCTTATTCCATATAAGTTTATTCAGCTGACTTCTCACCTTCCAATTTTGAATGTTCTTATTATCTGTTGCCATATTTAATAACTGAAATATTTTACTTGTTCTATAAGTTCTTTATTGAGAATACAATTTATGTTTTTCATGTTTTCTTAGTTTGTTAAATCACTTATTCAGGAGTCAAAAATTCCTGAAAACTTGCATTCTATTGGGTTATTTAGGTGTATAATATCATCTATAAAATAAAGAACTGAGTTTAATATCTCTAATTTTCATGTTAGGTTTAATACCACTTTTTTCATGATTATGATCCATTTAAATCAGTGGTTCTCAAACTTTTTTTTTGTTCATTGTACAGTGTTCTTTGCTGTGAGGAATATGAGTAATCATTTTTGCTCATATTCCTCAGTCTTTTGCAATTTTAAGGTCCTAATGTGTTTAGTGGTTAGTGCATATGTACAATAGGCAAGTTTGTTTATTTTGCTTTATTTCAATACAATTTTAAAATTAATTAAAAGTAAATTATTGATTAAATGAATAACAAATAACTTATTGATAACTTTTAATAAATTAAAAGTTATAGATAAGTTCTGATTAAATGGAAAAAGGTGAATGATGAGCCAGTGGCAGAAAGCAGCAGTATCAAACGTGAGAAATACCAATTGCAAATATAGTTCTATACAGTCTGTCCAGAGTGTGCCATCCCAGTCAATATGAAGGCAGTAAAATTTTAAAAATATTAAAGTAAAAAATCATCACTTGGCAGGAAAAAAATACAGATCTAGCATTTGGGGAAACAACTTTTTCCTTACCTTTTCATTGATATTAGGTGCATATATGTCTGTGACAAGATATATGTTTTTGTCACAGAAATCAGTTTTTGTAAAATTGACATAAATAAATGAATCATCATGTGTTCATTTCTACAATCAGAACTCCTGTTTTTTAAAGTACTAGCTGTTGTTTGCTCACTTTATTGTGAAATATGTTTATTCCTCTTTTATAAAATGTCACTAAATACAGAAATTAAATTGCATTTAATTTGCAAAAATAAATTCAGTCACACAAATTAAGCGAGTTGCTAGCAATAACTGTCATTTGTGCATTATGGAGGAAAAAACTTCCCATTTTATAATGCAAACTTTGGTTTGCTGTTATTTCACCTAAACACAAGAAAATAAAAGCAATGTTTTTGCACCTCAGCTTTTTTTGTGTGTGTGTGTATTCATTTGGCATAAGCATTCCATATTTTGTATGAAGCTAAGATTTCGTATTCCAAACCTTTTTTTCATTCCATTTCTTTGTTTGTTTTTCTGTATTTATTATAAATTAATAATTTCTTTTTTTTAATGACATTCTCAAGATGCTACCAACAGTACTAGTATTGTGATAATGAAATTCACATATCTTACACACAATGGTGCCACTTTAACACACTTGGGCATCACTCTGGGGGGGGGGTCTCTATTATTTGAAAAAAAAAAAAATCTACTATCCTAAGATGCTTTTCCAAGGTATTTGGATAACACAGAGGCCATTGTATTATGAAAGATGTAAAGGAGAAGAGCAAGATAGTTAAAGATTGTGAGTTTTGTCAAGGCATGATAGCAATGAGTTGGGAATAAGAGATGTGTGACTTGATGAATAGGTTGTGTAGAAAGAATGATGCATAGTATGTTGATGTATGGAATGTGTTTGATAGGAGAAAGGAATTGCATCAGTAGGACAGGTTGCATTTAAATGGATTTGAAATCAAGACTGAACAATAAGGAGGAGATGTCAAAGCTGACCATTATGTCAGTATGTTGGAATAGGAGAGTATAACCTGATGATAAAGATTACAGGTTACTTTTATCCTATTGATGACTAGTCATTGCAATAGTAATCCTGCTCAGTACGAGAGGAACCGCAGGTTTGGACACTTGGTACATGTGCATAGTCGAGTGACCGTGGGATTATGACTGAACACCTCTAAGTCAGAAGCCCATCTAGCCACTGCAACGATACCGTTCATGCCTCACGCGATAAAAGGCAGCGCTAGCCGGAGTTGCTTTCGTACTGTCACAGTGCGATCGCTCTGGCAATGAGGCCACTAGAATGGAAGCATCAAGGCAGCTGTTGAGACTATGCGGCAGCTGCTTCCTACACCGCACCATTCAGGTGTGACGTACGGGCACCAAATCGTCCGCAGACAACCTAGGTACTGGTCTGGGTGTCATGCTTAGAAGAGCAGCCACCATATTGCGATCTATTGAGACTCGTTCAGAACAGCTGTCACTGCCTCTGCACTCTCATGCTGTGGCAGAAAGCGGCTCGGCTGGCTTTGAAGTGGGCTGTTTTATGTGTGATGGTGTGTTGCCAGTATAGTGTGTGAGCTCTTTGGCCAAATGTTTAGCTAATTTGTATGTGGGGGAATCAATGCCATCCACTATGGGATGTAATGGCACATTTTCTTTATGTATTTTTGGGAGTCCGTAAATACGGAAGGGGGGGGGTATAGAGTTAAACGGCCTTAATCTGTTGGTAATGTCTACAGGCCAAGAAATGACTTTCTTAAGGAGCCTGTGAGGTTCTCAAGGAAACTTTAGAGCTAATCCAAGCTAAATTTTCTCCCAATATCTCAGCCCTATTTCAGTTCACAATGAACTCAGGCTATTTCGTTTGGCAGGGAAAATTCTACAAACAAATAGAAGGGACAGCCGTGGGTTCATCACTCTCCCCACCCTTGGCCAATTTCTTTATGGAGACCTTTGAAGAAAAAGCCTTAGCCTCTGCCCCACAAAAACCAACCATATGGCTTCACTACCTTGATGATGTGTTTGCCATTTGGACACATGGCTCTAAAACACTCCTGACCTTCTTAACACACTTAAACAACCAACACCTCAGAATCAAGTTCACCCTGGAAAAAGAGGAAAACAACAGCCTCTCTTTCCTAGACTCACTAGTCATCTGCAAGCCTGATGGGACCTTGGTTTTCTCAGTTTATAGAAAACCCACGCATACAGGCAGATACATTCACCAACAATCCCCCCCCCCATCACAACAATATGGAGTGGCGAAAACACTATATAACAGAGCTAAACTAATCTGTTCTAACAACATGGCCCTAAACACTGAACTAAATCACATCCTCCACACTTTCTCAGCCAATGGCTACCCCCCCCTCCCAAAAAAAATCCAAAAAATATTAAAACCTACAACCCCCCCCCCCTCCACAACAAGGAGATTACTCTAAATCCATCACCATTCCCTACATCCGAGGCATCTCGGAAAAAAATTACCAAAATCTTAAAAAAAACATGACCTGACCTTCTGTTACAGGCCATACAGAAAATTGGCATCCCTTATCCGCTCCACTAAAGACCAACCACTTCCCCTAGACCTACCTGGTGTATACCAGGTCCCTTGCAGCTGTAAACTGTCTTACTTTGGCCAAACAGGCAGGACAGTGAATATCAGAATTTCTGAACACGAGGACTACATCCGTTTTCACAAGTACAGCCATTCTGGTCTTGCAGACCATGCTCTGGATACATGCCACAGAATACGCTGGAAAAAAGCTATAGTAATACACTGTAGCAAATACAAATTTGAAAGACTATTTATGGAATCAGCCTCAGCTCTAAGAAACTCTCCAAACCTCAACAAATTTGGTTGTATGCAACTGCCCCAAATTTGGGAGGCTTACATCAGCAGACCTTCAGCCCAACGGCCAAGAACACCTACTTAGCCTGCTAAAGGGCACCATCAGGACTTTCAGGAGAATGATAGCTTTCTCTTCATTCTCAGTTACTGTGTTGTAGTGCCTACATGCACGTGCCTTTTTTTTGTAAGTTCCTTTTGAAGATGGCAACGTGACATTGCCAAAATATCAGAAATATTTATTAAAGTATAATTTAATTTATATTCATATCTACGTTGTTCAATTCCTTAAGTAATTTAATAATAGTAGGATGATGTACAACTGATGTGAGTAGAGATGTACTAGTATCTTGGTTGCTCACCAAAGAATGGTCATTGAAGGATGCAAGGGGTACCTGCACACCTAAGGAGATATTTCACATCATAGCTTCCTAATTCTGAAATAGAAACTGTGTGAAGTTGTATTCTCAACTCCAGAAGCATCAGCAATAAGGGGAGGAGTTGTGAACATTGATCACTATGACTTGCCAGAAAATTATTGGCATAGTGAGATTGGTTGAATAAAAGAGATAAGGATATGGTACAGAACCTGATGGCTATTGTATTTTCAGGGCAGAAAGATAACAGGAGAGGAATGTTGCTGATAATAGCAGAATTGTGATAAACAGGAGCAAAAATTTGTAATCAACTAGAGGAAGATTGTGAGAGTTAGCACATTTAAGGCTATCTGGTATGAAATGAAGATCAGTGGGACAGAATAATATAGTTTGTTGCTGTTAATAGGCCTAGGAATGCAAAGGAAAATAGAAAAAATGTCATTGCAAATTAGTTTACTGAGTGGAGAATAAGTAATCATTATTGGAGATTTTAAACTATTGGGATATAGATTGGAAGGAAGAAAGTGCACATAAGAGGAGGGAAATATAATTTTGGAGCAGATGAATGATGTGATGAAAGGAATCCAAGGTTTGAAAGTGTTTTATCTGTTTTGTGATATCCTCAGAGGATTTACCTATAAAAGCTAGCCACTTCATTCTCAATTTGGGAAAGTGGTGATAGAGCTTTAACCTGGGAGGTGGCCAGGCATATAAAGATTTCAGTTAAGAAGTGGTATATGTAACTTCAGAACAAGTAGTTACGACAAACTTGAAAGATGCCTTGTAACAGTATGATGATGATGGTTGAGAAAAGATGGGAAGCAGTCAATGAGTGTTTCAGTATTATACTCCATTTCCAATGTTAGGCAGATAAATCTTGTGGGGAGTTAATGGATTAGTAATTTCACTATCTCATCAGTTGACTAACAAAATGAACAGATGAGACTGGAAGTTTATTGCTAATTGCTTCAACATTACCAAAGAGAAGGCAGTGGTTTTTCTCTACAAAATCTTGACTGGAGACAGAAAAAAGGTTGAGTTCATCATTATGACCAAGACATAAAAATTCAGACTATGGAATATCACCACCCTATTTCACCAAGGTCCAAAATGTTCAGACTCACCCTTTCACTGGAAACTGTATGCTGTCTTTTGGGATGGTGGAGGTGTCATTCATCAGTACTATATGGTGAAAGTTAGAACAGTAAATTCACAAAGTTGTGTGAAAACCATGAGAAAGTTCAAACAGTGAATTAATCATGTTAAGGAACAGCCATTGCTTGGTGGTAGATCATCACCTGGTGAAACACCACCTCCCTGCTTATTTGCTTGAAGTGGCAAATGCTATGAGTAGGGGTTCTGGCCTCAATCCCCCCATCTCAATGCAGTGTGAGTGATACCATTCAAGGACATGGCTGACATACTTAGAGACCCAGACCCTCTCCCATTTTGTGGGTACAGCAGTTAAAAACGGTTGTGACACAGGCTGGCTTCCAGATAGTATACAGGCCTGAACCAGTCAGTAACAAGTCATGAGTATTCTCAGCCAACTGGTGAAGAATCCCACTGCCACATACTCAGCCTCCCTCGTGCTTGTGAGGGAGTCTGAGTAGTGGGATGTGGGAAGCACTGTCAAGGCCGCGGAATGGCAAGGAGACTAGTTGCTTTCTGTATAGTATCATGTTCATGAATCTATCTTTCCCCCACTGTATGTCCACACTCTTTCTTTTCATCTAATAACAAACTAAAAATGAAAAATGAAACAGACATACAATGATGGTAACATAATAAATCTCTCTCAACAACCAGTTCATCCAAACAATTCAAACCAAACACAATATTCCAAACTTACCAGGATCTATGGTATCTTTTTTTAACTAGTTCTCCTTCCAAACACACTCTAGAAATTACCTCTCCTCTTGGCAACTCGGACTACAATTTAGTGCAAGTTCCAGTCTCATAGAACATCCCTTCACAAACATCCATGGCATAAATTGCAACATAAAGAATGTTCATCACCACTTACAGATATCTAAACTAGACCTTCTTCTTTTAACAGAAATCCAAATTACAATTACATCAACCACAGTTCACCTTTAATGCCCAAATTATACTCTTCATGATTCATTTTGCCACAAAGGTGGTGCCTATGCCTTTGTACGTTCTAACATTGCCTTCCAGATAATGCCAAATATAGAATCCCCTGCTTTTGACTTCCTCTGGCTGAAGGTTTCCTTTCCCCACTTAGTAAAATTCCTCTGTTACATTTACCAGTCTCCAAACTGTGAAAACCGCTAAGACCTCTTCACCTTCCTTTCCATGAAATTCGACCATCTACAATCCAGCTACTCAAACAGCAAAGTCATCATCCTAGGTGACTTGAATGTCCACAACATCCAACTGTTTCCCTTTCTTCAACACTACAGATCAAGCCAGACATGAAGTAGAAATTTTTGCTATAAGCAATGAACTAATGCAAATTGTGCAGCTACCTACCTGAATTCTAGATAATCCACTCCACTCTGACAATACCCTTGATCTTGTTTTAACTAGTTCTCCTTCCAGATGCACTGTAGAAATTACCTCTCCTTTTGGACAATTTAGTACAAGTTTTCAGTCTCATAGAACACTCCTTCTCTGACTGACCCCACCCAACCTCGTGTTCTCTGATACTTTAAAGGTACAAAGTGGGATGATCTCCAGAACTACTAGTCTTCTTTCCCAGTGCATGACTATTGCTTCCACTCTTCTGATCTAGACACTTGCACATAAAACATCCTCAGTGGCATGAAGTCATTCATTCCTCATTCCATCCAAAATTCCTATCCACTTTCCAAGCCCTATTCAACAGAAGATATATGAAAGCAGTTGAAGAAAAAAAAAATACTCAACTTACCCCAGGTACCTTGCATCAAGAACCCAAGCTTCATACTCAACCTATGCAGAAGCATGCAATAAATGTAAATCAGCTATCAGCAAATCCAAATCCAACTTCATACAGGCCACTAGCAGAAAACTTATCTCTTGTCCAAATGGTAGCTGTGCTTTCTGGTTGGTCCCTCACAAAAGCTATCGGATGCAACTTCTGTTCACTTCCTGCCTCTCTCCCATCCAGATGGCACCACTGTTACAGCACCTAAAGAAAAACCTGATCTCCTAACATCGCTCTTTTCCTCTAACTCTTGCATAGATAATAAAGGCAAATCACCTCCTTCCATATCAGCAACTGAGCACTATATGCCTTCTATAGCCTTTTGGCAGAAAGACATAAGAAGAATATTAGACAATCTGAAAACTAAAAAGTTGTCTATCCCAATAGCATCTCCCATATTGTACTCAAACATTGTGCTCCAGAGCTGTCATTTTTTCAATCTTCTATGCTCAGCTGGCACCTACCCCATCTCATGGAAGCTAACTAACATATCCAACCCATTCCAAAGAAGGGAGGCAAATGCCTACAGTCCAACCACTGACTAGTTGCAATCACCTCAATCCTCTCTAAAATAATTGAGAAAATTATCAATAGTCAGCTTTTTCACTACCTAGACTCTCACCAGTTAATCAGTGACCACTATTATGGATTCTGCTAGTCCAGGTCTACGACTGATATCTTAGCCTACATGTGCCATGGAAAGGTTTAGAAAAATGTAAAAGGTCGCCCTTGCCATTTCCAAGGCTTTCAATCGTGTTTGACACCAAAGCCTGCATTGCAAACTGCTTTCCAAACTGGATAACCTAGTCACCTTCAATGCTGCCAAAATGCAGTCCTACCTTTTCTATCACAAAAGGGATCTCAGCTCACCTTACCTCATCCGAGTAATACACGGATGGGGGAAGGTGAGGTAAGATCCCTTTCGCAATAGAAAAGGTAGGATCATTAGACAGGATGAACTCTCTCTTTTTGGACTGACATTTACTTTCAATCTTTCTTGGCAAAAACACATCAGATCAACGCTTCCTCATCTAAAAAACTAGGCATTCTTTTCTGCTTAAGAAGCTGTTTTACACCTAACAGCAACTAACCCTATATAAACTCAAATCTGCCCATCCTTAGAATACTGTACATACATTTAAGGAAGTTTTAGGTGCACCTAGAGCCTCCTTAAAAATTCTTGATAACGTCCAGAGAAGAGCAATTCGGCTCATAGATGATCCTTCCCTCATAGGCTCACTTCAACCTCTATCTCACATACACAATGTTTCAGCTCTGTGTCTCCTCTACAGATACTTTCATGGTCACTTCTCCGGTGAATTGGCAAACATCATTCCACTACTTTCTGTTAACTCTGTAAAAATAAGAGCAGCTACTGTCCAACATCCCTATATAGTACAACTACAAATTCATCGAGCCTACTTCTTCTCTTTCTCATTCCAATGATGTGTTTCCCAACAATTTCAGCCTGCAGTTGTTTATAAAGAATGTCAATTGGTTTCTTCTTTCTCACCCCTCATCTGCACCTCATGCACAACACTGATGTGCTATAGGTTCTTGTACCTCTTATGTGGGGTAAATAAGAAAAAAAAAGTTGCTCACACACAGCAATGACATGCTATAGGTCTTGTGACCATTCATGTATGGGTCAGATATATATATATATATATATATATATATATATAAAAGGTTAAAAGTCACTAACCTTTTGTCAATGCTCCAAGAGAAAACACCATGTTATTATATTTTTTGACACTATGAAGCTGTTTAAGCATTGTCTGGATGACACATTCTTAACTATGAACTGACAGAAAGCCTAGCTGTTGGGAGTGTCAATTTCCCCACATTTAGCGAAGCTCTTTATGGAATCATTTGAATGGACAGATCTGAATAGATACTATACAAAACCCAGAATTTAGCTTAGGTGTTATTCTACTGGCACTTTCATGGAGTCAGAAGATTCTTCGTGGGAGACCCAAACTATCTACACATATATCTATTTTATTTCCCTGAACCTGTTAATTAACAGACAAAGACTCATAACTGACTCTGGCAAACCTGTTCCATTTATTCACTACTCTTCAAGTAAAAAATCTACTCCTCACACCCTTACTAACCACACTGTTCCTGAGCTTGTAAGTATGTTGACAATATATTCATCATCTGGGCAGGCTCTGAAGAATCCCTTTCAATTTTACTGACTTTCTCAACAGCTTAAACGATAACATCCTGTTCACATTGGAAGTTGAAAGAAATAGAACATTTCCTTTTTTTTTTTTCTGTTTTTTTGGATGGTCTTATCTCAGTGGTGCACCATGGTAGACTGGCCTTTGAAGTATACTGAAAAAAAAAGTGCAACAGTGAAAGTACATACATGCTATGTCACACCTTCATCTGGCCCAGAAGCAAGATATCCTGAAAACACTAAAAAAATTGTATACACATCCACTGATGACAACAAAAAGGATCAGAAAATGATGTATCTCAGGGAAATTGAAATACTTCTAAAGAATGGTCCTAAAACCATCAGTAACATATTACAAAAGTAATTACATAATCCAACAAATGTACACAAGCAAAATAACCACAAGATGCAGTTTCCCTACCTTAAATAAACAACATCATAGGTAGGATAGTGAAAGTGCTTAAACATTACAACTTAAAAGTTTCCTTCACACCTATACAAAAATTTTCCATTTCGCTATGATCACCCAACTAGCCTCATTCTCCTCTTAAGAGACTAAGAGTATCTGCTGTTGGACAGATGGAATAATCTGGAGCGATCTGTATTGAAAGGACATGTCAAAGATGTGGAAAAACAGTGAGCACACAAATCGAGATTATCATATTGTACCACTAACATCAGGTACTTTGGCAGCTCACAAGAATGCCATATATTTAATTCACTGTTTATACATTTAAAGAAGCTGTCAGTATACTGTTGCCCAACCCAGTGTAAAAAAACCAAGGTCACACTTTTGACCAACTTTGGTCAGTGTGTACATCTGTTAATGATAATCATTATACACACAACACAACAGTGAGCCATTCATCTGATATATCAATGCTACATTCATTATCTAGTTTAGTTAATCCTATTTATGACAGTTATTATTTTAGATATCTTTCTGCTAATTGAAAGTTTATTTTTCACTTGGTTAGACTGTAATAAATTTAGTTTAATCCTTTATCCAAGTGTGAGCAAACAAAGTTTGCGCCTGAAAATATCTTCGGGACTGAATATGGTGTTGTACTACCTTACTGGGGAAAGGTAGTACAACACCAGGTAACTCGTAGCAAAGGTGGACCAAGCTAACAACACTCCTATCCCAGTATCTCCCATAATGCAAAACACATCTCCTTGCATTCTAGTAGTAAGACTTATACGTTGGTTAGACATAACTGGTAATTAGTTTACAGAATTAACAACGCATATAAAGTATATTAATTAAAGGTAACTTTAATGAATAACTTCTATATTTCGGCAATGTCACATTGCCATCTTCGGGAACATAAAGATATGGTATGTGCACTCAGGAACTAACACAAAGCAAATGAGGAAGAAAGCAAGAAACTAATATTGTTCCTAAAGTCCTAATGGTGCCCTCTTGTGGGCTAATTTGGTAGTCTTGGCAGTTGGGCTGAAGTTCTCATAATGAAAGTCTCCCAAATTTGGGGCAGTTTTATTCTTGCGGGCTAATTTGGTAGTCTTGGCAGTTGGGCTGAAGTTCTCATAATGAAAGTCTCCCAAATTTGGGGCAGTTTCATTCTTGCGGGCTAATTTGGTAGTCTTGGCAGTTGGGCTGAAGTTCTCATAATGAAAGTCTCCCAAATTTGGGGCAGTTTCATTTTTGCAGGCTAATTTGGTAGTCTTGGCAGTTGGGCTGAAGTTCTCATTATGAAACTGCCCCAAATTTGGGAGACTTTCATTATGAGAACTTCAGCCCAACTGCCAAGACTACCAAATTAGCCCGCAAGAGGGCACCATTAGGACTTTAGGAACAATATTAGTTTCTTGCTTTCTTCCTCATTTGCTTTGTGTTAGTTCCTGAGTGCACATACCATATCTTTATGTTCCCGAAGATGGCAATGTGACATTGCCGAAATATAGAAGTTATTCATTAAAGTTACCTTTAATTAATATACTTTATATGCGTTGTTAATTCCGTAAAACTAATTACCATTTACATCTCCTTGCAGATATGTATAATGTTATGCATTAAGGGATTGGCCATTACCCAGACTAGTTTCGACCTTTATTGAGGTCTCTTCAGTGGGAGCCAGGCTCAGAGGTGGAGATACCAGACAGAAGCGATAGCAAGGTCATCTTTACCTTTAGCAGTTGCTAAAAGGTGTGCTACCTTTTTTTATTAAATTACTCTGGATTTAGAGAAAGATGTTGAAAGTTTATTTTTCACTTGGTTAGACTATAATAAATTTAGTTTAATCCTTTATCAAAGTGTGAGCAAACAAAGTTTGTGCCTGAAAATATCTTCAGGACTGAATATGGTGTTGTACTATCTTACTGGGGTAAGGTAGTACAACACCGGGCAACTCGTAGCAAAGATGGACCAAGCTAACAACACTCCTATCCCAGTATCTCCCATAATGCAAAACACATCTCCTTGTGGATATGTATAATGTTATGCATTAAGGGATTGGCCACTACCCAGACTAATTTAGACCTTTATTGAGGACTCTTCAGTGGGAGCCAGGCCCAGAAGTGGAGATACCAGGCAGAAGCAATAGCAAGGTCGTCTTTACCTTTAGGAGTTGCCAAAAGATGTGCCACCTTTTTATTAAATTACTCTGGATTTAGGGAAAGATGTTGAAAGTTTATTTTTCACTTGGTTAGACTATAATAAATTTTGTTTAATCCTTTATCCAAGTGTGAGCAAACAAAGTTTCAGGACTGGGGTAAGGTAGTACAACATCGGGCAACTCGTTGCAAAGGTGGACCAAGCTAACATGTTCCACCTTTGCAACGAGTTGCCCGGTAACACCATATTCAGTCCTGAAGATATTTTCAGGCGCAAACTTTGTTTGCTCACACTTGGATAAAGGATTAAACTAAATTTATTATTATCATTCTGCTAATACAAGCTTTTTTTTTTCTTTTTTCAAATCTATAGTTTATCCTGAAGATGTATGTGATATGTTGTTGGAAACTAGTTGATTTAACAATTTCATTCTTCCTTGATGTTTCTTATTCATGGTTCATACTGGATAAGCAATGGATAACTCACACTGCGTTAATCTCAAATTAATGAACAAACTTATTGCATAAATCTAAATTTCAAATCACAAAGACTGTTCTTGGAAGTGGCTCATCCTTGAAATCTTTTTCTTTGCAACAATACACACACACACACATATATATATACTAGGGGGCTCCTCCCACCCCCGACACCTGTGGCACCCAACCCCCTGAGTTTCAGGCTGGTAAGCCGGTTCTCCTTCAATTTTGATGATTTGAGACATGTGACAACAATGTGTTTGTCTCATGAAGGCAAACACATTGTTGGACATTTCAAAACAATCAAGAGACAAAAAACTTGACATACAAACGTTTAAAATTTTGGCTTATCTTTTTATATATATAGAATAGATATATACAAGAGTAACCTGAAAAGTTTTCAGCCTCGACCATCTTGACTATCGGCAAGATTTTTTTTTTTAAGTTCGTACATCTGTCATAAGCATCCATGTGAAATTGAAAGTCATTCTATCAAGTAGTTTTATTTTATACAACTGTCTGAAGCAAAAGTGTTGTGTGTATCCCTTGAAATGGATAAAATTGAGTATCGTGTGGTTATAAAAAATTCTTTGTTAAAGAAGATTTAACGGCAAAAGAAATTCATTTGAAGTTCATAAAAGTTTATGGCCACTCTTCTCCTTCATTTTCGACAATTAAGAAATGGGCTGCCGAGTTTAAATGTGGCCATACCAATCTTAAAGATGATCCACGTGAAGGAATTTCAAAAAGTGTAACAACACCAGAAATCATCAATCAAGTGCACAATATGTTATTGGATGACTGGTGGGTCAAAGTGTGTGAAATTGCTGAGACTATAGGCATTTCAAAAGAACGTATAGGATATATTTTACATGAAGAATTGCAAATTAAAAAACCTTGCGCAATATGGGTGCCGTGCACTTGCTCACAACACAGCAAAAACACACTTGCATAAAAATCTCTGAACAATGCTTGGAGTGTTTTAACAAGAATAAAATGATTTTGTGCATTGATTTATTACTATGGATGAGACTTGGATTCACCATTACAGACCAGAAGCCAAAGTGCAGTCAAAATGGTGAACAGAAGCTGGTTGTTCAGTGCCAATGAAGACAAAGTCGGTTCCATCAACAGGAAAGGTCATGGCATTGGTGTTTGGGATGCTAAAGGCATTTTGTTTATTATCTCTTGAAATGGTAGAACAATAACCGAGGAATATTATTCCGATCTTTTAACCAGACGAGACAAAAAATTTTGTGAGAAAAGACCCAGTTTGCAGAAGAAAAAAATCATCTTTCATCCGGACAATGCGCCTGCCTACAAAGGTGTTTTGGCAATGGGAAAATTAAGGGATCTGTACTATGAATTATTGGAACATCCACCCTATTCCCCAGATCCCTCTGATTTCTATCTTTTCCCAAAACTAAAAATCTTCCTCACTGGTTAGCGTTTTTCTTCGAATCAAGAGGTGATTGCAGCTGTAGAGGGGGTATTTTGCAGATCTTACTGAAAACCACTACAGGGACAGGATAATGGCACTGGAACATCACTGGAATAAATGTATTAGTCTTCAGGGAGATTATGTTGAAAATTAAATATAATGAAATTGTAAATTCGTTTTTTCATTGTTAGGCCAAGAACTTTTCAGACCACTCTTGTATATATATATATATATATATCATAATCAAATTCCTGCCATGTACCTTCAAGGGGGTCCACAGGATATGATAGTACTACATGAAAAATTTATATAATTACTGTCTTCCTATCTCAAATTTTCCTCCAAATCAGTCTGTTACTTGTCAAGACTCCAACATTATCAGATCTTATATTTCTATCGTCTAAGGCAGCACTTCCCAAACTGTGGACCGCGGCCCCCTTGGGGGCCATAGGTTTTGTTGAAGGGGGCCGTGAAATAATGAAAACAAATTTAAAATGTTTTAAGACTAAGTAGATTTTTTTTTATTTTAAAAGAAATCTATTTCATCATCATCATACGTATCAAGGATTTAGGCCTAGTATGGCCTGTTCCGGCCTTAGAAGTCATCGTTGAATCGTTTAAGAGGACGTCCTGGTTTTCTTTTTCCTAATGGCTTGTACTTTAAGGTTTGTTTTGGTAATCTTTCTGTTTTCATTCTTTGAACGTGTTCCATCCATCTATGTTTATATTTTTTAATTTTTTCAATTACTGGTTCTTGGTTTAATTCTTTCATAATATCTTCGTTTCTTTTGTGATCAAATAGGGTATACTTTGCAGTTTTTCTCATAAACTTCATTTCTGCTGTTGTTAATCTTTGTTTGTCTTTTTGTTTTATTGTCCAGATTTCGCTTCCATACATTAAGACCGGTAGGGCTAATGTATTGTATACTTTTAGCCTGGTTTGTTTTTGAACTAGGTTTGGTTTAAATATAGAGTTAATTACTCCTGTTATTTTTAAATATTTTGCAATTTTTATGTTTATATCTTTTTCATTTTCATAAGTGATCATACATCCTAGGTAGTTAAATGAATTCACCTGTTCTAAGATCTTGTTATCTAATACTATTTTAGTTCTTGCTGGATCTTGTCCTTTAAAGGCCATAGTTTTTGATTTTTCCATTGATATTATCATACCCTAATCTTTGGATATTTCATTTAGATTTAAAATAGCTTTCTGTAAGTTATCTTCAGAATTTGTAATTATTATTTGGTCGTCTGCAAAGAGGAGAGTGTTTAAGTTAACTGTAGGTGAAAGTTTAATTCCTTGATGTAAATTTTTACTCCATTTTATTATTAGTTCATTTAAGTAGATATTAAAAAGAGTTGCTGAGAGGGGACAACCCTGTTGGACCCCTTGGTTTATCTCTCTTGTATATGATAGCTCATGATTTAATCTTATTTGTATTTGATTATTTTCATATATACTTGTGACAGCTTTTAGGATATTATTTGGTATTTGTCTTTCTTTTAATATGTTAAATAATATGTTTCTTTTAACTTTGTCAAATGCTTTTTCAAAGTCAATAAATGCAATATGTGTTTCTAAATTATATTCTCTTCTTTTCTCTATTATTAATTTTAGGCAAAAGGCTGGGTCTATACATGATCGTCCTTTTCTAAATCCATTTTGTACCTCTAGAATAAAGTTTTCAGAATATTTCGTTAGTTTGTTATTTAAGATTCTGCTGTATATTTTGTAACATGAATTTAGTATACTGATACCTCTATAGTTTTTAGGGTCATCTCTATTACCTTTTTTAAAGATAGGAATCACAATTGCTTTTTTCCATTCTATTGGGGGGATACCAGTTGAGTAAATTTTATTTAAAAATAATAAGAGTCTTCCTTTGAATCTTGTTCCTGCGTATTTATATAGTTCTGAACCTAGCTTATCTTCTCCAGGTGATTTTCCGTTTCTTGTTTCTTTCAGGCTGATTTCTGAAGAAGAATTAGAAATCAGCCTGAAATTCTTCTAATTTCAATTCAGTGTTTAATTTTTTGTTTTCTTTGGTATCTGCATTTAGGTGTTTCAAAATCTTATATGCATTGGGTCTTATTTTATATAAATCATGTTCTAAATTAGAAACAAATTTATTCCATGATTCTCTGTCTTTTTCTGACTTCTCTTTTAGCTATGGCTCTTATTCTTTTATATTCTATTTCATCTTCTAATCTTTTACTGCTTAACCATTTGTGATAGGCTTCTTTTTTCTTTTTGATTGTATCATCCCAGGTCTTCAGTTTTTTTCTTTTTTTGAATTTTTTGGTCTTTCCTAAGCTTTCATTTGCTGCTACATTTAGTATCGTTTTTATATTAAGCCATTCTATTTCTTCATTTTGTTTTATTTTATCTAGATACTGGTTAATTCTTTGTTCATATAGCCATTGTACATTTGTGTAATTCAATAGTCTAGTTTTATAAACAAATGTTTCAATTTTTCTTTCTGTTCTTGTTACTTGTAGCCATTTAGGTGGTAATCTTAATTTTATTTTAACAAGGAAGTGGTCACTGCTTATTTCATATCCTCTGTGAACTCTAACATCTAGTGAAAATTTTGATGTCTTTTCATGTAATATGAAGTAATCTAATATTGATTTCCATCCTCTTGCTGCCCAAGTATATTTATGTATGTCTTTATGTTTATAGAAGGAATTCATTATTTTTAAGTTATTATAAACTAGAAAGAAATGAATTTAACTTTTATTATTTATTATTTCTTTTTTGTTATTTTTTATATTTTAATGGAAAAATTCACACATTGCTGTTGGTTCACAAACTTTGCTTCCTGCGTATTTCGGTGCTTAATGAATATTAGTAAATATTGCTTATTCATATGTTTCAATTCAAAGCAGTGGTTAATTGTATTTACTTCGAATGCTCTCCAGGGAAGCTCCAAATCTTCCTGTCCCTTCCATCACGCATTCGTAATCAGGGACTGTTGATATTGATTTTTATATACATATCAAAACTCGTTTTATATTATCACTGTCATCCGAGCTAGTTTTCTGTTACCAATAAAAGTTTCGCATATACTTCACACATGAAAAAACGCTTAAACAAGTTCATGTGGGGAGATAGTAACTCGCTTGCAGTGGTAAACAACATGCCCTCCTTAACAGCCACTATACTGCAGAGGCAATAAAAACAAGTACTTTTATTATGCCAGTGAATAAGGTGCTTAATGAATATTAGTAAATATTGCTTATTCATATGTTTCAATTCAAAGCAGTGGTTAATTGTATTTACTTCGAATGCTCTCCAGGGAAGCTCCAAATCTTCCTGTCCCTTTCATCACGCATTCGTAATCAGGGACTGTTGATATTGATTTTTATATACATATCAAAACTCGTTTTATATTATCACTGTCATCCGAGCTAGTTTTCTGTTACCAATAAAAGTTTCGCATATACTTCACACATGAAAAAACGCTTAAACAAGTTCATGTGGGGAGATAGTAACTCGCTTGCAGTGGTAAACAACATGCCCTCCTTAACAGCCACTATACTGCAGAGGCAATAAAAACAAGTACTTTTATTATGCCAGTGAATAAGGTATGAGGAGTCTGTAATATATTTCTCAAAATAATGCAATTAGAGACAACTGGGATAAAAACACACTAATTAATGAATCACATGTCCCCTCATACAGAACCTATGCTGTATAGACTGAAACAAAACCATATGTTGCATGGACAAACACAGTATCTAACTAAAAACTATTGTTATTAATTAGATGTGTGTGAGTTCGATTTCCCAAGGCAGCAATAAAATTCAACCGAACGTGTTAAAATTCGTAAAAGTGTTAAAACTAAGTAATATATATATATATATATATATATATATATAATGAATGTTATGGCAGTTTCACATATGGAATTCGGTTGAAGAGAGTTAGCATTTCAACTCAATTGCCAGCTATGCTTTTATCTTTTGGTTGTGCGATCTTTTGTTAATACTGCACCAATCATATGCATGATTTAATAAACTGCCTTTCGCGTTAGGCTTAAATTACCTTAAAGGGAGAAAAGTCACAAAAGAGAAAAATGTTCCTGGTCCGGGGATTCCCTTATTCAGGTAATATTCACTAATTTCATGTTATCAGTTTGTGGTGTGCCAGTATCGGTAAGTGATATTATTTGATCTATTCTACGTTAAAAAATTTAACCCTGAGATGGATAAGTGGCTGATAAAAAATTTAAAAAACTTCCCGCGAACAATCAGAAGAAGCAGAAACAGACTCAAAAAAAAAAGGACAGTATTTCATATTTTACCAGAACAGCCCGCATTGTCTTCAGAACCAAACGGTAAAAGGCAAAAAATGTAATATATGCATTTGATTTTTGCAATATTCGCTGTGTATGTTTTGTATTGAATATAAATACAATAAATATAATAATATATCTCTCTATTACGATTTTTTTTCGATGGGGGCCGTGAAATATTTTAATTTTTGCAAAGAGGGGGGCCCCTGACATCCAGAAGTTTGGGAAGCACTAGTCTAAGGCACTTTGTACCGTATCAATCCACCTATATCTTGGTCTTCCTCTGGGTCATTTTCCTGCCAACCTGGCAGAGAAATGGCTGACCATACCACCTGAGATTAGCTCAACTAATGCATTCCTGGGATGCTGACAATGTCAAGTTCTTTCCTAATATCCTTGTTTTTAATATGATATTGCCATTGATGCCATCTGTTCATGCCTATAATCTCTCTCAGGACTCTCATATCTGCAGTCTCTAGTCTTTGGCCAAGTGTTTTACTTCTGCCACAGCTCTCAGATCCATAAGTTAAAACAGGTTTGAACACTGTCTTGTATACAGCTAATTTAGTGTTCCGACTAATTTCTCTCTTATTCCATATGAATTTATTCAATTGACTTCCCACCATACCAGCTTTGTTGATTCTGTTGTCTATTTCTATATTTAATTTACCATCTTCAGTAAAAATCGTGCCTTAGTAGCTGAAATGTTTTACTTGTTCCACAGGTTCTCCATTCACAACAAAGTTCACATTTTCAACGACTCTGCCTATTTTCATTGTCTTTGTCTTTTTATTGCTGACGTTCATACCATATCTACTACAACAGTTATTCAATTTAGCCAGGGAATCTTGCAGCCTTGTAGCTGATTTATTTAGAAGTATAACATTGTCCGCATAAAGCAAACAGCTGATATTAACATCTCCAATTTTGATATCATGTTTAATACCACTTTCCTTCATAATGTGATCCATATATATAATGAATAACAGAGGGGGTAATATACATCCTTGTCTCACACCAGATTTAACATTAAACCTTCTTCCTGCACTCGCTTCAATTCCAACTGCTGATGTGACTGAAACAAAAAAAGACAAAAACTGGTATGATATTTCTGAGCAATAAATACAAAATGTTATATTCAGGAAATGACAATCAAGGAAAAGAAGTAGTAGCCATAGTATTCAACACAAAATACAAGGCTGATCTTCTTGAATGGTAGGCAGTCTCAAGTAGAGTGATGTGGGCTAATATCAGAATGGGGAATTGGACAATGAGACTTATTTGTGCCTATGGTCCAACAGAAGGTTCTGTTAAGGTAGTAGTGGGGGAATTTTTTGAGACGTTAGAATAAGCAACTGACACAATGAAAAAGGAAAAGTTGGTCCTTGTTCGGGATCTAAATAGTAGAGTAGGAAATGATTGTGAGACATACAAAAATATTTTGGGAAAATTTGGAGAAAAGAGCAAAGCTAATAATAATGGCAAATATCTGTTGGATTTCTGCTCAGGACATGGACTGGTTATTACTAACACCATGTTCCAACATAAAAATGTGCGCAAATTCACATGGAGAGAAGAAGCAAGGAATAAGAAAAGTCTCATTGACTATGTTATTGTTGATAGTGATGTTTTCTTCCTGGTGCAGGACAGCAGAGTGTACAGAGAATTTGAAATTGGAAGTGACCACTATTTATTCTTGAGCTGGATAAAATTGAAGTTCATATTGAAAAGAATAACATGTAAGAAAGTTTTAAAGCGAATAAAAGTTGAGCAGCTCTCAGATGTGAACTGTAGACTAAAATACACAAAGATTATTGAAGAAAAAATGAAAGAGTTTGAGAACAATAACCAAACCTTGGAGATTCAGTGGCAAGCCTTGAAGAAAGCCGTGATTGATTCAGCCAGAGAGGCATGTGGTGAGGTAGTCTGCAAGGATAGAAAAATCAGAACTCCATGGTAGGCACAGAAAGTTAAAGAGGCAGTGAAGGAAAAGAAGAAAGCATATTGAAAGTTAATGGCAAATAAGTCAGCTTTTGCTCTTAGAGAATGCAGAGACAAATGTAAGAAAGCGAAACACTGTAAAACTTTGGGAGGACTTTGGCAAGAACATAGAAAATAAATATCAAGAAGGTGGTAAGATATTCTGGAGGTTCTTGAAGAAGCTTAGAAATGGAGGAAAGAGCTGTAAAAGGAGTTAGAGATGATAAAGGTGACATTTAAATGGGAGAAAAAGATATCCTTGAAGTATGGAGTAATTACTTCGAAAAATTGCTAAATGAAACAAGCAGTGATAGCACAGTGGTAAAAAACACTCAACAGGCATACAGTCAGGAATACATATCCATACATTTTCAACAATCCTACCTATTTTCATTGTCTTTGTCTTTTTAATGCTGACCTTCATACCATATCTACTACAACAGTTATTCAATTTAGTCAGGGAATCTTGCAAACTTGTAGCGGATTTATTTAGAAGTATAACATCTTCCGCATAAAGCAAAGAGCTGACATTAACTCCAATTCTGATATCATGTTTAATACCACTTTCCTTCATAATGTGATCCATATAGATAATGAATACCAGAGGGGATAATGTACATCCTTGTCTCACACCAGATTTAACATTGAACCATCTTCCTGTACTTCCTTCAATTCTAACTGCTGAATTACAACTCAAATGAAGACTAAGTATTGCTTGATATAATGCCCCATCGACACCATATAACTGTAGCGTATTTGAATAGCTTCTCTCTTGGCACCTTGTCATATGCCTTTTCCTGATCTACAAAACTTAAATACAGATCTTTGTTATATTCCCATGATTTCTCAACTATTTGTCGTAAAGTGAATATCTGATCATGACAGCCTCTATTTGGCCTGAATCCAGCTTGTTCTTCACCAAGCTTTTCTTCCAAAATTCTTCTCAACTGTTTCTCAAGTATAATGGCATAGATCTTGCCAGGAACACTCAGTAGGGAAATACCTCTATAATTCTCACATTCAGTTTTATTTCCCTTTTTTTGTATATGGGTACTATGAGAGAGCGCTACTCCAATTATCGGGAATTTGCCCCTCTGTCCAGGCCTTCTGAACCATGCAGTGCAGCCGCTGTAAGACTTTTATACCACCATACTTCAGCATTTCTGATCGAATATCATCTATGCCTGCTTCCTTTCCACATTTTAAGCCTTTGATGGCTTTTTCTACTTCAAGTATATGTATTTCTGACTGTATGCCTGGTCAGTGTTTTTTACAACTGTGCTGTCATCACTGCTTGTTTCATTTAGCAATTTTTCGAAGTAATTACTCTATACTTCAAGGATATCTTTTTCTCCTGTTTTGATGTCACCTTTATCATCTCTAATTTCTTTTACAGCACTCTTTCCTCCATTTCTGAGCTTCTTCAACAACCTCCAGAATATCTTGCCACCCTCTTGATATTTATTTTCTATGTTCTTACCAAAGACCTCCCATGACTTTTGTTTAGCTAGTTTTTCACAGTGTTTAGCTTTCTTGCATTTGTCTCTGTATTCTTTAAGAGCACAAGCCGACTTATTTGCCATGAACCTTTGATATGCTTTCTTCTTTTCTTTCACTGCCTCTTTAACTTCCTGCATCCACCATGGAGTTCGGATTTTTCTATCCTTACAGACAACCTCACCACATGACTCTCTGACTGAATCAATCAAGGTTTTCTTCAAGACTTGCTACTGAATTTCCAAGGTTTAGTTCTTCCTGTTTTCAACTCTTTCATTTTTTCTTCAATAACCTTTGTGTATTTTAGTCTACAGTTCACATCTGAGAGCTGCTCAACTTTTATTCTCTTTAAAACTTTTTTACATGTTTAAGTTAAGGGATATTGCATCCCATTTTGTTTCTTAGCCGAATAAGAAACTCAAAGAGTTTCATGCCAAATATAGAAACTATATAAAGTTCTGCGATTCCAAGCATATGCAAATACCTGTATAGTGCAGCACCTGACCCATTTGGTAGTACAAGCTGAGGCAACTCATAGGAAGGTTGGAGCAAGTTCCGATCACTATTCTTGGTATTTACCCATAATGTGAACTTAGCTCCTAGGAGCTGTATTACTGTTCTACATTATGAGAGAAGGTAGCACCCAGACCGGTTTCAACCTTTATTGAGGCTTGCATTATCAGTTTGCACTACCAAATGGGTCCGGTGCTGCACTATCCAGGTATTTGCTTACGCTTGGACTCACAGAACTTTATATAGTTTCTATATTCGGCATGAAACTCTTTGAGTTTCTTATTCTGCTAAGAAACAATATGGGATTTAGCCGACAAAATACAATTTTGTCGGCTAAATCCCAAATTGCCAGCCCATCCTCGTTCGTTCAGTATCTAGGTAGATACCCAACAGGGTGCACCGCGAGAAGGTGTGGATTGGACATTAGGTCAGAAGCGCTGGTTGGTTCTCCGCATTCCTTTAAAGGCTATGTGACGGTCCCCTCTCAGTTATACATCTTTGACCCTTAGGCACCCTGTATATATGTGCGCATACATTATATATATATATTTACATATTAATCTTAAATAAATTTTGGTGCACTGTCTTAACATCCCTTTAGCCTGGTTCTAAAAAATTGCCAGAAGAGTGCATCAGTACATATTCAGCATTAAGTACGACTTTCTCTATTGCTTAGGTTATTGCAAGTTTGACTTTGTTGACTGCATGATGTGTGTACTACATGCGCATTTGTATGCATGTGTGTTTTTGTTTTTTATATATTTATGTAATACTAACTGGAGCTGGTATTATGTTGGTATTTAAATATTTCATTGAATAATTAAATAGAGTATTATGTTCCTACTTTGATTTTTTTTTTTCTCTAGAAAATTTCAACACGAATGTTACTAACAATTGTAAAATTTGAATATGGGAACAAAGAAAAAATGGAATGCAAGCATTAAAATTATTTAAAATGTTTCTTAAATATTTGCTGCAAATTTTATTATGAGAAGAGCTTTAAGCATTTAAATAATTGTATCTTATAGCATTTCTTGGAGATGAGCAAGTACAGCAGTTTGCTGCTTTTACAGAAGCAGAACGTGATACTTGGATTCAGTCTTTGCACATGGCCAGTTATGAATATATGCGCTGTCAACTATCATCTTTGAAAGATAAACTCAAAAAAAAAAAAGCTGACACTGATTGGGTAGCCTGTCAAGCTGCTACATCAAAGAAATTACGAAGCTTTACTCCAGGTAAAGAAAGACCTCAGTTTAATTATTAAACATATTTTTTTTTACCTCTTATATTGTCTTTATACAAATCTGGAACATTTATTATTATTATTTCGGGCAAACTCCAAGGAGTCGACAGACTCATCAAGGGAGTTCCTAAAATCATGTCAAGTACAACTATTCGACATTCACACAGTATCTAGCGTACCTCACCTTGAACTCATTCACCATCATAGCACCCCACAACAGACTCTGGCAGCTTATTTCACTCATTCACCACTCTCCAAGTAAAAAAAACTAGCTCTAACACCCCTGCTAACCACATTCTTGCCCAGCTTCCATGTATGGCCCCTAGTCCTCCCACCACCAGTCCTATTCTCAAAAATATCTTCTGGATTAATCCTATCGAAACCTTCAGTAATTTGAATGTCTCAATCATATCACCCCTTTTCTGCTTATCAACCAATTTTTGCAACCCACAAATCTTCAACCTGTTCTCATAAGGTTCATTCCACAGACCTGCTGTCATCTTGGTCACTCTTTTCTGGATCCTCTCAATCTCCTCCCCATCAAGAAGAAACCCTGGCACCCATATCTGGGCACAGTAATCTAGATGGGGTCTTATCGAGGCTCAATACAGAGGAACAATAACTTGTTTGTCTCTGCTTGTTAAAGTATTTTTCAGAAGCCAAGTGATTTGATGAGCTGATTTAGCCACTTTTGCGATGTGTCCCCTAAACTTCAACTCCCTATCCACCAACACTCCCAAATCCCTGGCCTCATCAATCTCCCAGAGTTCGGTTCCACCAATGTGATGTACTGCTGCTAATCTTTTCACCCCAAAATGCATAACCTTACACTTTGCCACATTAAATTGACATCCATTTTCCAAAGCCCAGTCCTCCAAATTATCTTGCAAAATTTTGACATCCTGTGCACTCACAATTGCTCTACCCAACTTTGCATCATCAGCAAACAAGTGAACCCTTCCTCTCATATCCTTTCCTATATCGTTAATGAACAAATTGAATAGTAGTGGTCCAAGAACAGAACCCTGCGGCACACCACTAGTCACAAGCCATCTTTTGGACTCAACTCCTGAATAAACCACTCTCTGGTATCTCTCCATCAACCACCCTCCTATCCATCTCACCAACCCTATATCCATCCCCATCTGCTCCAGTTTACTGATTAGAATTCCATGTGGTATCCTGTCAAAGGTCCAGTAGAATCACTGTAAACCCATTACCCTTATCTAGTTCAGCCGTCACTTTGTTATAAAACGTGAGCAAGTTACTGAGGTATGATCTACCCTTCACAAAACCATGTTGTCCCCCACACAGTATCCCATTTTCATCTATCCAATCCTGCATTCTTCTCTTGATTAATTTCTCAAAGAGCTTGACAACGATTCTTGATATGCTAATCGGTTGGTAATTTACAACAGCAGTCTTGGGACCTCCTCCTTTATGCAGTGGAACTATTTTCCCCTCTTTCCATCCCCTTGGGACTAACCCAGACCCGAGACTCAAATTAAACAAAATGGTCAAAGGTACTGACAATTCTTTATCCACTTCACGTACGACACGAGCTATTATACCATCCAATCCCACAGATGTATTGACATTGAGGTTTTGCAATAGACTACTCACCTCATTCACCGCATTCATTGCAGAAATGAATGAACCACAATTGGTTCATTCATTTCTGCAATGCTACCACCTGGATGATATATATTCTTGCAAAATGCTCGCTCAGTAATTCAACTATATCAACTGATTCGGTTACCTCCCTACCATCGGCATTCTTTAAAATCCTGCCATATACATTTTTTCTTATACTTGCAACATATCAAAAAAACTGTTTGGGATTCTCTTTAGCCTGCATGGCCAATGTTCTTTCATAATCCTTTTTTGCTTTTCTTACCACACTCGTTACCCTTCTGGCCGGTCCTTTATACCGTTCATGTGCCTGCCGGTCACCTTTCTCCTTAAATTTCTTCCATAGTTGTTTCTTTTTTTGCAACTCAACCTTAATGGTGTTATTCATCCATTTAACCCCTATTTGATTTATTATTTGGACTCTAGGTATACAGTCAGCCATTGCTTCATGCAAACACTTCTTAACTGCCTCCCATGCACTATCACATTTTAGCCCTTGCAGTTGTACATTCCATGGCACTGAACCAATCAAACTCCTAAGCTTGTCATACTTACCAGCCCGATAATTCCACATGTCCCCTGTCTTAATTGTAAAATCCACACCTTTATCCACCTTAAAGTCAAGACCCTATGGTCACTCTCATTAATTGATGGCTACGCGGTCATATTTGTTACAGCCAAATTCTCAGATGCAATTACTAGGTCAAGCACTCTCTGACCCCTAGTATTTTCCATTACATGGTGTCGCATATAGTTATCCCTTAATAACCGCATAAAATCCAATTCCTTCCTCTCACGTGTCCTCTCCTCCTTCCAATCAATGTTGCCATAGTTTTTTTGTTTCACTTAATACAAGATAGTTTCCCCTCCCACCTCTCATTCTCAAGCTCTTTTTGATTTTCTTTCTTTTCTTAGCAAGTATTTTAGAATTATTATCTTTGAAATAGAAGAAAAATAAGGAGAGACTTTTGCTTTCCCTGATACCCTCATTACAAGATATTTGTAAGGCATCCTTACATTTTGGTTCATTATAACTAATGCATTCTATGCTACTTTGTACTACCATTCTGCTTGCAAAATAGATATCTTTAAAACTTTAATTAACAGGATGAAGCAGATTTCATTATCAGGATGAACACAAATGCACTGAAAGAATGGGCTTTCATTGCCAAAATGAGCACACTAACTGGAACAGTGGGCTCTTTAATAAAATAGACATGATAAAACACATACTTGCTTAACTCCTGAAAATATAACAAAAAGATCCCACTGATATATATGCGATATTTTTTTCTCTCTGTTCTCCTCTACTCAGCATTAAAGTCATAAAGTTGACTGCTGTCTTCTAAAATATGCAATAAGAACAGTCTATTCATTGTATAGGATTTATGGAGACAAAAATACGTGTTACAGCAATTCCTTTACTTATAATTAATCAAATAATACTGAACATTTCGCCCTCTATATCAAGGTAATCATCAGGAAAACACACATATGAACAAGACAAGCTACATGACACTATGCAAAAGTAAGCCAAATCTAACTGTTTTGTTAATCGTTTATTCTAGCCTGACCTCTGGTGAAAAAAAAAAAAAAAAAAAAAAATATATATATATATATATATATATATATATAAAAATAATAATATTATTATTATTACATGACACCTCCATAGAGTCCACATACCCATGAAAGGAGAGCACCTACTCTGCAGCTTTCTCTCTCCATCACTCAAACCACCAACTACAACTAACTGCAACTTCACCAACTCCATCTACTGTCCGCCACCACTAATATTTCCACAGACAATCACAAACATCCATGCCCACAGTGGGATTCGAACCTGTGGCCTGTTGGCTGGAGAGTGGATACGCTAGCCACTCAGCCAACCAGACTGGCAGTAACAGTAATAAAATAAAAATAAATAAATAGAAAACATAAAAAAAACTAATAAATCTTTTTTTTTTAATATGCATACATATAATAACATACCGATGATTAAAAAAAAAACACACAGTGTAACATCTCTCAATCCTATTGTCTTAAGGTTTTCTTGTGTTAGGATTCTCTCATCATGTTCTGGATGATATTATGGGTTGCAGATGGGTCTTCCAGATTCTTGGAATTACTAGTCCATCGTTCTTGTTGAAATTAGGATGATGAATCAGCATCTCGCATGCTTCCTTGAATTTTCTTTCAAATCAGATTTGATGTGGTGTAGGGACTTGGTGCCTTTCCAGTTAATTCTGTGAACTGTTTGGAGTGTATGGTCTGATAGGCCTGTTTTACTATAGTGAAGGAATTTAATGTAGTGTATGCGCGTTCGTCTTTTGTTGTTGTTGGAATTGTGCACCTTGTTTCTTCTATGTAGGGTAAGTTGCAGGTGCATTGGATTTTGTAAACCCCAGGATGGGCAAAGTCAGGAAGGGCTCTTTGGATGTGCTGAGTTTACTTATTAATTTTGCAGGTTTGAAAGTTGCCTTAATGTTGTATCTGTGTGGTATTCTATTTTTTTCTGATATTTCTCTAATGTATGGTGTGGCTATGGCATTTTTGTAATCTTTTTTACTTTCATGGCTTTATTGTAGAGGCTCTTGTGAACTGTCTTTATGTTTGTAGCCATTTTTTTTATAAAGGTTTGGCTAATGATTTCATATTTCTTCTTTATCACCTGCTCGTTTGAGCAAATTGTTTAGACTTTATGTTTGAGAGTGCTGATGGTGCCTAGCTTTTGTGTTGGATGGTATGTATATGTATAGGTTTCAATAAACTGTCAAGGAAAGACATGTCATAAGTGTGCTTAGAAAAGGAAGAGAGTTAATATTTTCAATCTCAATGAATTCAATATGTTTGTGTAGTTTGTTTAGGTGACTTAGGAATGTATTTAATTTTGGCAGCCATGAAGCCAGATGGCAAAAATATCGTCAGCATATCTGAGTTGAATTTTGAGCTTTAGACTTGCTGAATCTAGAGCTCCTTGTTCAAGGTATTCTATATAAAAGTTAGCTATAGGAGTGAAAGTCGTGAGCCCAAAGCTATACCTTGTTTTTGCAGGTAGAAATTATTTTGTCTCTTGAAATACCCTGAATGAAGTATGTGGGCAAAGAGGGCAGTGATATCTGGTGGAAATTTGTTCTGTATGAGAAGAATCATGTTATTAATAAGGACATTCATGAAAAGGGCAGTTACATCACAGCTGACTAGTAAATCTTCATTGTTGAGTGTAAGATTTTTAATTTCATTTATGAAGTGTTGTGAATTTTTTATGTAGGAGGAGGAATGACCCACCAATTCCATGACTCTTGCTGCTGTTTTCTTGGCTAATTGATAATTGGGGCTGTCGATTCCTTCCACTAATGGTCCTAGTGGTGTGTTTATTTTGTGTATTTTTGGCAGGCCATAAATTCTGGGAGTGCAGGCATAATGCGGTAACAGCTTCCTCCAGCCAAGTGATGACTGACTTGATTAATTCTGTTTGTTTTCTTTTTGATCCAGTTTGTCAGATTGTAGTAAATCAATTGGGAAGTGTTGTAGTTGGATACAAGTTGGCTTATTTTTTCAAGGGAAGATGTCCGATCAAGAATGACTGATGCATTGTCTTTGTCCACCTTAGTGATAAATGTTTTTGTTATTTCTTAGAGGTTTAAGGACTAATTTTTCTGCTTTTGTTACATTGCAACTTAGTTGTTTATTATAATTTAGTATATTGACTGTTTCTACCTGTATTTTATCGGCTATATTGTGGGGAAGGAATTTTAGACCTTTTTCAGTGTGGTAAATGAAGTCTAGTTTGTTAACTGACCTTGGTAGGATAGCATGGTTTAAACCTTATTTCAAGAGTGACAGTTCTCCTTCATTAAGATTGGGACTCGATATATTGATAACGGTTCACAGACAATTCATCGCTGGGAAAATTCATCTCGGAAAAAATTTACTCAAAATGTTATTCGCTGGCAAACTGAAATGATATTACATTGATACTGATATATCAAAAGTAAATGTAGTGCTAGATAAATTTCACAAAATATAGTTTTTTATGTATTTCATGTATTTTATTTTATGTAGGCAAATATCAAATGGGGAACTGGACAATGAGACTTATTTGTGCCTATGGCCCCACAGAAGGTTCTATTAAGGTAGAAGTGGAGGAATTTTTTGAGGCTTTAGAAAAAGCAACTGACACAATGAAAAAAGAAAAGTTGGTCCTTGTTGGAGATCTAAATAGCAGAGTAGGAAATGATTGTGAGACATACAAAAATATTTTGGGAAAATTTGGAGAAAAGAGCAAAGCTAATAATAATGGCAAATATCTGTTGGATTTCTGCTCAGGACATGGACTGGTTATTACTAACACCATGTTCCAACATAAAAATGTGCACAAATTCACATGAGAAGAGGCTAGGAATAAGAAAAGTCTCATTGACTATGTTATTGTTGATGGTGATGTTTTCTCTCTGGTGCAGAACACCAGAGTGTACAGAGGATTTGAAATTGGAAGTGATCACTATTTAGTCTTGAGCAGGATAAAATTGAATTTCATATTGAAAAGAATAACATGTAAGAAAGTTTTAAAGCGAATAAAAGTTGAGCAGCTCTCAGATGTGAACTGTAGACTAAAATACACAAAGATTATTGAAAAGAAAATGAAAGAGTTTGAGAACAGGAATCAAACCTTGGAGATTCAGTGGCAAGCTTTGAAGAAAACCCTGATTGATTCAGCCAGAGAGGCATATGGCGAGGTTGTCTGTAAGGATAGAAAAATCAGAACTCCATGGTAGACACTGCGTAAAACTTGCCAAAAAAAAAGTCATGGGAGGACTTTGGCAAGAATATAGAAAATAAATATCAAGAAGGTAGCAAAATATTCTGGAGGTTGTTGAAGAAGCTTAGGAATGGAGAAAAGAGTGCTGTAAAAGGAGTTAGAGATGATAAAGGTGACATTAAAACGGGAGAAAAAGATATCCTTGAAGTATGGAGTAATTACTTCGAAAAATTGCTAAATGAAACAAGCAGTGATAGCACAGTGGTAAAAAACACTCAACAGGCCTGCAGTCAGGAATACATATCCATACTTGAAGTAGAAAAAACCATCCAAGGCTTGAAATGTGGAAAGGCAGCAGGAGTAGATGATATTCGACCAGAAATGCTGAAGTATAGTGGTGTAAAAGTCTTACAGTGGCTGCACTGCATAGTTCAGAAAGCCTAGACAGAGGGACGAATTCCTGATGATTGGAGTAGAGCTCTCATAGTATCCATATATAAAAAGGGAAATAAAACTGAATGTGAGAATTACACAGAATATTTCCCTACTGAGTGTTCCTGGCAAGATCTATGCAAGTATACTTGAGAAACAATTGAGAAGAATTGTGGAAGAAAAGCTGGGTGAAGAACAAGCTGGATTCAGGCCAAATAGAGGCTGTCAGGATCAGATCTTCACTTTACGACAAATAGTCGAGAAAGCGTTTGAATATAACAAAGATCTGTATTTAAGTTTTGTTGATTTGGAAATTGCATATGACAAAGTGCCAAGAGAGAAGCTATTCAATAAGCTACAGTTATATGGTGTCAATGGTGCATTATATCAAGCAATACTTAGTTTGTATTTGAGTTGTAAGTCAGCAATTAGAATTGAAGGAAGTACAAGAAGATGGTTTAATGTTAAATCTGGTGTGAGACAAGGATGTACATTATCCCCTCTGTTATTCATTATCTATATGGATCACATTATGTAGGAAAGTGGCATTAAACATTATATCAAAATTGAAGATGTTAATGTCAGCTCTTTGCTTTATGCAGATGATGTTATACTTCTAAATAAATCTGCTACAAGTCTGCAGGATTCTCTGACTAAATTGAATAACTGTTGTAATAGATATGGTATGAAGGTGAGCAATAAAAAGACAAAGACAATGAAAATAGGTAGAATCATTGAAAATGTCAACTGTGTTGTTAATAGAGAACCTGTGGAACAAGAAAAACATATCAGCTACTTAGGCACGATTTTTAGTGAAGATGGTAAATTAAATATAGAAATAGACAACAGAATCAGCAAAAGCTGGTATGGTAGGAAGTCAATTGAATAAATTCATATGGAATAAGAGAGAAATTAGTCGGAACACAAACTTAGCTATATACAAGACGGTGTTCAAACCAGTTTTAACTTATGGATCTGAGAGCTGGGTCAATAGTAAAACACTTGACCAAAGACTAGAGACTGCAGATATGAGAGTCCTGAGAAAGATTATAGGCGTGAACAGATGGCATCAATGGCAATATCATATTAAAAAGAGGATATTAGGAAAGAACTTGACATTGCCGGCATCCAGGAATGCGTTAGCAGAGCTAATCTCAGGTGGTATGGTCACTTAAACAGAATGGGCGAAGAAAGATTAGCAAAACAAGTGTTCTCTGCCAGGTTGGCAGCAAAATGATCCAGAGGAAGACCAAGATATAGGTGGTTTGATGTACAAAGTGCTTTAGATGATAGAAATATGAAATCTGATAATGTTGGAGTCTTGACAAGTAACAGACTGATTTGGAGGAAAATTGTAAATAGGACGTTAGTAATGATGTAATTTTTTTCATGTAGTACTATCATATCCTGTACACCCTTTGAAGATACATGGCAGGAATTTGATGATGATGTATTATGTATTTAATTTTATGTATCATCGTGGGATTTACATAATGAGGATAAGATTTATGTAATTTTATTATCATTTTCTTTAATATAATTACTGAAGAGTGCACCTATGTTCAGATCCTCAGACAAAACAGATTTCTCTTTTTGGGTCAGTGCTTCTGCATTGCAGCTACAAAGATTATTTTACTGTTGTTGCTTTTCATCAGAAAACTCTGGATTCAAATCCTGTCTAAGACAGAAGTTGCTGATTAATTGTTATGACTATTGAATTGAAGGTGAGCTAGCCAGCCTTGTACAGAGACAAGTGGGATTTTCTTTCCAAAAATTAGGGTTTTTTCATTCTGCAAAACAAGCAAATGGCCAGAGAACAACTCAAGTACTAAATATGATTGTCTTTATAACCTTAGTGCCTGACCATATATATTCTGTCTAAACTAAATCAAATCTACTCTTTTGTAGGCACACCTATAGCCTTTTTTGACATAATCACATCACATTCATAATTTCATCATTCTTCAGAAAAACTTATTGTCCTTTTTCCTATACAAATTTAAAAATCTAAAACAACTGTTGGGGATGGTACACTCCAGGAACCTGCTAAGAATTGATGATATTATTAAAAAAAAAAAAAAAAAAAAGACTGTTGATTAACTGATGGCTTTTCTTCCTGGATCAACCCATCTGCTTTCTCGCATATGTTCCATTTTTATCTTATTCCTTTTCAATAGATAATTCCATGGGTATTATTCTATTGAATTATCTTCCACTATTCTTCCACATTCTGTTTTGGTTTTCATCATTTTGGTGATAGATGATGAAACAGTGAACTTTATCATTATATTCTGCATTCCCTCCACTTTCTTGAGAGTACATATCAGAAATTTAATTATTGTGATGTTCCTCCAGAGCAATCCTAGCCTATAAAGATACATTCTATCCATTCACATTTCAACTTCAAATCTGTTCAACTGCCTCCTCCTTTTTGTATTCTCTTTAACTCTGTCAGACTTAATGATGTACATTTTTTTATGTGTTGTAGTATTTGCTTGTATTCGTTTGTTTGATCGTTTTCTCTCTCTCACTCTCTCTCTCTTCCTCCTTCTTTCACTCAATACTTATTTCTTTTATTTGTGACTATCGATTTATCTTCAGTTAGCTTTGTCACTCTATGCTATGTTTAGATAGCTCGGATACAATGAGAATTCTAGAAATTTATTTTTATTTAATGACTGCGCCACCAGGATTCTCTTGGGTGGTATTTGGGATATACTATGTTTAATTAAGAATCTTAATTACTGAGTCGTGGCTATTCTTTCGAAACTTCTGCTCACAAGTTCGTAATTTTTTTTTTACAGATAGTGCTCATTAACAATACAAAACATATTTAAGTCAATAGCAATTATACAAGATAGTACACTACTATATTAAATTCCCCTTAATTGCATCCTACGCTACAAGTTATGATATTGCAACATATATATATATATACAGGGTGTTCGGGATAAATTTGACATATTTATAATTAATTATATTTTTCCGTAAGTTACATGTATTAACACACACTTCTCTTCATTTAAAAGTTTGGACCCTTCTTCATTCATATACAAGATGTCAGAAAGGATGGATAGCTGGAACCCACCTGAATCATGGAAGAGAATAACTTGTATCATGATGATTCGTGCCCGCCATCAAAATAAGGATATTACGACTGCTGCCCAATGCTCCCTGAATACAGTAAAAACAATCAGGCATGAACTAGAGACTTGCAATGGTGACTACGAGGATGTAGCAAGAAGAAAGATCCCTAGCAGACGATCTGATTGCGTTCGTACAGCAGAATTCCTCGCAAATCTGCAGGAACAGGTGTTGAAGAACCCTGGCATTGGAATTCGGGCTTTGTTCGTGGAGTTGCTAACTGTAGTCAAGCCCTGGATAACAAGGGTAGCCAATGGTAGGCCGTATGTATGGCAGCAGGATTCGGCCCCTTGCCACACCTCTGGGAAAAGTCAAAAATGGTTGTCTGAAAATTTCTACGACTTCACCAGTCCAAATGTTTGGCCTCCAAACTCCCCAGACCTTAACCCCATGGATTATTTTGTATGGGGCGCAGTTGAAAAAGACACCAATCGCACTTCCAGTAATACAAAAGCCCAGTTAATGGATAAAATTAAAACAGTTTTTGCAGCCCTTCCCAGGGAGACTGTAGCATCAGCTTGTTCGAGGTTCCGAAGCAGAATTGAAGCTGTGATCGATGCTAATGGTGGTTATTTTGAGTAAATCTTGTTGATAGTATTGTAATTAACTCTGCCTGTAATGTTTTTTTGTCAATTCATTAAATTTAATAGATACAAAGAAGATTTTCTTTTTCCTTACGAAACTGTCAAATTTATCCCGAACACCCTGTATTGCGCTTCACCACCCCTTCCACCCCCGATTGATCGGGGGTGGAAGGGGTGCCGAATATAGAAACTATATAAAGTTCGGCGATTCCAATCGTAAGCAAATATCTGGAAAGTGGCACCTGATCCATTTGGTAGTGCAAACTGAAGCAACTCACAGAAAGGGTGGTGCAAGCTCCGATCACTATTCTTGGTATTTACTTATAATGTGAATATAGCTCCTAGGAACTGTATTAATGTTATACATTATGAGAGAGGGTCACTACCCAGACCGGTTTCAACCTTTTGAATAAGTAAAGCCGTCTCTAAAAACATTCGGACGATCCCTAGGCCACTCAATAGTTGGCGAAAGACCGTCCATATCAGCGTTGGCTCCACTCAGTGATGGCCTTCCACCCACCACCACCACCACCGAGCAGAACCGCTCATTTTCCGGAGAAAAGCATTCACCGATAAAGCCTCTCACCGGGCCGTACCGGAAAACACTTTCCCCAGAGACTCAAATTGCTCCCTTAAGGCTAAACCTTAAAAGAGCGAACTCATATTAGCAATAGCCGAGCCTCAGTTAAACTTCATTGGCTACAGCATTGCCAGACCGGTTTCTCATAATATAAAACACAGCTCCTAGGAGATGTATTACTGTTTCACATTATGAGAGAAGGTCACTACCCAGACCGGTTTCAACGTTTATTGAGGTCTCGTCAGTGAGTAGGTAGACTCTAGTTAATACCAAGTTTGTAGTGAACAGAACTTACATCCCTTCTATGAGAATTGCCAAGAAGATGTCCTAATAAATTACTAATTATATGAAGAGCCAAAGGCTTCAATTCGGCGACATGAACTTATTTAAGTTTAGGAATATTGCATCACATATTGTTTCTTAGCCGAATAAGAAACTCAAAGAGTTTCATGCCGAATATAGAAACTATATAAAGTTCCGCGATGCCGAGCGTAAGCAAATACCTGGATAGTGGCACCTGATCCATTTGGTAGTGCAAACTGAGGCAACTCATAGAAAGGGTGGACAAGGCTTCGATCACTATTCTTGGCATTTACCCATAATGTGAACATAGCTCCTAGGAGCTGTATTACTGTTCTGCATTATGAGAGAAGGTCACTACCCAGACCGGTTTCAACCTTATGTATAGGTGAAGCG
Source organism: Typopeltis vanoorti (assembly GCF_054136105.1). Taxonomy (NCBI): domain Eukaryota; kingdom Metazoa; phylum Arthropoda; class Arachnida; order Uropygi; family Thelyphonidae; genus Typopeltis; species Typopeltis vanoorti. The sequence goes on along the minus strand of NC_143552.1, from coordinate 72,673,672 downwards.
GGCTCTAAAAATAAGACGATCCCGAAAGATCGCCCAACTCAGCGTTGTTCCACTCGATGACAGGCTCACCCCGTCACCGAGAAGAACTTCCCAGCATTGGCTCTACCCAGTGGCAGGCTAACCTCACCACCAAGCAGAGCCATAATCTTAGCGGTGCCCCCCCCTCATTCAGAGACAGGCAAAAACCTACCTCAAAGCAGAGCCTCTCAAAGCCAGATCCACCCTGGACCGGTTTCCAGCCTCATTGGGGGTCTCATCAGTGAGTAGGTAGACCTAGTTAATACCAAGTTTGTAGCAAACAGAACTTACATCCCTTCTATGATAATTGCCAAGAAGCTGTCCTAATAAATTACTAATTATATGAATAGACAAATGCTTCAATTCAGCGACATGAACTTATTTAAGTTTAGGGATATTGCATCCCATATTGTTTTTTAGCCGAATAAGAAACACAAAGAGTTTCATGCCGAATATAGAAACTAAAGTTCGGCGATTCCAAGCGTAAGCAAATACCTGGATAGTGGCACTTGATCCATTTGGTAGTGCAAACTGAAGCAACTCATATGCATACTCATACGCAGTATGACTCTGCATATGAAAAGGATATTCTTTCCACCTTTTTACCAAAACCGTCAATTTGGTGGAGATATGTCGATGACGTGTTCATCATCTGGAAGGATACCATGGAAAACCTTGTCGTGTTTCTGAACAAAATCAACTCACTACACAATAAGATCAAATTCACTATAGAACTAGAGAAGAACAAAGAACTTCCTTTTATTGACATCCTCGTGAAGAAAGAAGATAACAATTTCCAACTCTCCATTTACAAGAAACCCACAGATACTGGTAGATATCTACATTATTCGTCCAACCATCATAGATCACAAAAACACAGCATCATTCACATGCTCCGTAATAGAGCCTTAAGGTCTATTTCAAAAGAAGCAGATGTACAGAGAGAACTGTCACTAATAGCTAACACTCTATCTCTGAATGGATACCCTTCTAACATTTTAAACAAATTGCTATTTAAAGACAACCCAACAACGTGTTATGGTGCCCCAATATGTGTCCACAGCTGTCATTCCATATATTAATTCAGTTTCCACAAAATTGGCGAGAATGTTAAAAGCTCATAACATCAGAGTGTTTTTTAAACCAGCTACTATGATCAGACAAATCTTAAGATCACCCAAAGATGAGGTACCTTTCTTCAAATGTCCTGGAGTATATGAAATTCCATGCACGTGTGGCCTTTCTTACATTGGCCAGACTTCTAAAAGTTTTGAAATAAGACAGACGGAACATGTGGGGGATGTCAATCATAACAGATTCATCACATCTGGTTTAGCTCATAATTTCTCAACATCAAATCACATTATAGATTGGAAAAACAGTTCTATGCCCTACATCGAGAATGACTACAGACACAGAACTTTAAATGAAGCAGCTGTGGTACTACGCACAGGCAATAAATTAAATAGAAATCAAGGTATTATTCTTAATGACATATGGAAAAATCTCATCATCTCTCTCAGTTCAACAGAACTACAATATGCAAAAAACTACACAACACGTGGTCATGTTAATGATTCTGACTGAAGCATTCGAACACATGCACGCCATCAAACACGAATGATCAAATGTAACGTCCTAACAGTTACTAAAGTGTATGTTTTACATGTAACTTAATGCATTTGTTTTCACACCAGTTCAGCCTTGAAAATGCTAGACAGTGGCTAGTGAAACTTGTTGGCTTTTTGTATATTTTATCATTTATCTTCTGGTCTTTTAACAATAAAAGTTCTTTATTTTATGTGCTCCGTCTGTATCGCTGCAAATTTCAAATCTATCCTTAGCGTTGCGAAACACATTTTGGAGCATTTCAGGATTTATGTTCTGCACTTCCAACTGAATGCATTCTTTAAGTTCAGTGATTCAGTTTAAGTTTAATGATTTAGACATTCCAAGTCAGATGTTAACTTTTGGAGAGTCTGCCATTCTATAACTTCGGATGGTTTTTCATTGGTCTAGATACGACAATTGTTTCGATTGACTTTACCACACATGTGGAAATTCGCCTCAATCGCTGAATAAGATATTATCCAATAAACCTGCGTTTTCGATCTGATCCAGAAATTCTGCACACCTTGCTGCTCGATTTAGATAATCCTCTTCATTTAGGGCATGCTGTACCTGAATGAGATAAGCCTTTTTCATCAGAGTCGAACACAAGATTCTATGAACTGTTGTCTTGGATATGTTGAGACTTCGACTGGCTTTCTAGCTGACGTTGTTGGTTAATTCTCGAACAATTGTCGTACTCCTTCGATACTGTTACGTGCTTTCCTTAACATCCTCTTCCAACCTCGTCGTGTATGGATACAGTTCTTTAAAATTTGTTCACAAGTTCACGAATTGCTTTTTCTGTAGGACCGGTTCTGTGAAATTTCCTTGTAAATCTTTCTCTGATTTCGTTACCTCGCACTCCTTTGATATGGGATGTTACAACAAAGATGCGTTCTTGTGTATTCATTATTAGAGTTAGAGTTCTGAAAGAAGATGAAAATAAAATTAAGAAATAATTTAGAAATTTTTACATCGATAACACATATTAAACATGAGTTTTTAAAAAATTCGTCCCATTTCACTGAAATAGATAGCTAAGTCTGGGACACCCTGTGGCAATGGTGCACTCAGGATTTAGTCTTGGAGGGGGGGGGGAGATTGAGCACTCAAGATTTAATCTTGGGGGGAGGGCGAGTTGAGTAGACGATTTGAGAATACACACTGCGCATTGCATACGAGCTATGACTGAGCATCTGCAGCAGGGCCGAATTTAGACTTGCTGAGGCCCTAAGCTATACAAAACCCAGAGGCCCCGTACCGTTTTAAATCACATCAGCTGGTCTTATTGTTTTTTTTATTTGAGGCCCCGGCAGATTGCGAGGCCCTAAGCTATAGCTTTTTTAGCTTATTCATAAATCCGGCACTGATCTGCAGTGATCGCCAATACATGATACCCGTGTTCTCCTCTGGACCGGCTAGGGCAAACGGAGTAGTAGGACCCGAGCACTACTTCGTTCGCTTTGCGTTCACAGCGGCCAAGATTCCCGAGCGCTATAGGGTATTCCCACCTTATGTGACCTCTAATTCATAAGTAGTATATAAATAAAAGATACGATACAGCATAAATTAAAAATTTATGACATTGCCCTTGAATTATATATCTGGCTGAGATAGAAAGCAACTAAAAGCACTTTTCTTATGTTTACAATCTCTGAACAATTAAATGTTATTCTCTTTAAGTTCTTTACCCACATGGGTTTTTACAAAAAATATGAAACTCCAGATAGTAATACACAATTTACATTTTATTTAAAAGATTTGTGACCTCTGTAAAAGTTGATGCAAATGGAAAGAATATCTTCTACTGTATTGAATTTTACAATGTTTCTTAAGGACTATAAACTTATACTGGCCTATATAATGTTGTGATAACCTCCATGTTGTTAGTTAGAGCAGAAGAAAGACTGTTGTAGAAGGTGCTTAGTTACAAAGTATATTATACTTAACAGGAAATTCTTGTTTTAGTTCTTTACCCAAGTGTAAGCAAACAAAGTCGTCTTCAATTGCCTCAGTATCCCATGATGCAAAGAACATATCCAAAAGGGTGTATAAATTGCTTTGCATTATGGGAAGGTTCGCTACCTAGACTAGTTTCAACCTTTATTGAGATGAACAAGGGACATTTATCATCATAGGCCTAGAGTAATATAGGAGTGAAAGAGAACCTGATAGTATTAGGAGATAAAAGATAGATAGTAAGAGATATAGAAAAAATGTCTGAGCTTCCTTATATTATCATATAGCTAAAAGCTATCATTTTCTATTTTCTATTATCCAGTCTTATGTAGCTGAACAACCAACATTTCACGCAGAATGCACCGGTTCTTGTCTGATCACCGAAGTTAAGGAGCATTGAATTCGGTTAGTACTTGGGAGGGTGAACACCTGGAAACAATAAGTACCATTGGCGAGTTTATTCTGCCGCCTGTTTGGCCGAGTGGAAAAAGGCAAGGAAAATTCTACAAACAAATAGAGGGGACAGCCATGGGTTCTCCACTCTCCCCACCCTTGGCCAACTTTTATATGGAGACTTTTGAAGAGCAAGCCTTGAACTCTGCACCACAAAAACCAACCATTTGGCTTCGCTATGTAGATAATGTATTCGCTATTTGGCCACATGGCTCCGATGCACTCCTCTCTTTCTTAACACACTTAAACAACCAACACCCCAGAATCAAATTCACCCTGGAAGAGGAAAAAAACAACTGCATTCCGTTCTTAGACACACTGGTCACCTGCCAGCCTGATGAAACCTTGGTTTTCTCAGTATATAGAAAACCCACCCATACAGGCAGATACATTCACCAACAATCCCCCCCCCCCCCTTCACAACAATATGGAGTCATTAAGACACTACACAACAGGGCTAAACTTATCTGCTCGAATGACAATGCCCTAACCACAGAACGAAACCGCATCCTCAACACATTCTCAGCCAATGGCTACCCCCCCCCCCCCAAAAAAATCCAAAAAATATTAAAACCAATAAACCACACACCCCCCCCTCCCCCTTCACAACAAGGATTACTCTAAATCCATCACCATACCTTACATCCGAGGCACCTCAGAAAAAATCACAAAAATCCTAAAAAAACATAACTTAACTTCTTGTTACAAACCATATAAAAAATTGGCATCCCTTATCTGCACAACAAAAGACCAACCTCCCCCCCCTAGACCTACCTGGGGTGTACCAGGTCCCTTGCAGCTGTAAGCTGTCCTACTTCGGCCAAACAGGCAGGACAGCAAATATCAGAATTTCAGAACACAAGGACTACATCTGGTTTCACCAATACAGCCACTCTGATCTTGCTGACCATGCTCTGGATACCTGCCATAGAATACGGTGGAAAAAAGCCAGGATAATACACCGTAGCAAATACAGATATGAAAGACTTTTCATAGAATCAGCTTCAGCCCTAAGAAACGAACCAAACCTCAACAAATTTGGCTGCATGAGACTTCCTCAAATTTGGGAAACCTTCATCAGAAGACCTCCAGCCCAATCGCCCAAGTATACCAACATCGCCTGCTAGAGGGCACCATCAGGACTTTAGGAGAAATAATAGCTTCATTCTTCTTACTCATTTATTGTTTGTGCTGTGCCTGCGTGCACGTATCTTGTGCCTAAGTTCTTGAAAATGGCAGCGTGACGTTGCCGAAATATAGAAATATATTAAAATTTATTTTAATGTATATCCTAGTACTTTGTAATTTCCTGAAATAATATAGTGAAAAAAAAAAAAGGATTAAACTAAATTTATTATACCACATAACATACGTTTTTATATAATGAAACCTGTGGCAAATTCATCACTAAAAAAAACACACACACTAACCACATTGATAACTTTTAATATGTAAATATTTCATCCCGAGTAGTGTTTCCAAATTCCCGACATTTTGGAACCTTCGGGAATCAAGAACGGGAAATCATATTTCCCGTTATCGATTTCCCAAAATATTATTTTGGGAATTCTCGAGAATTCCTGCAATAATATTTTTTATTTAATTTTCGTTGATCATCTGTAATAATGACTATAACAATATATGTTAATAAACAGAAAAGCCGTAGAGAAGGTGGGGCAACTGGGGTTCGTGGTCCCGGCACAGTCTTTCAGAGGTTTCGAGACACTCCTGTATGTAAAAGGTCGGAACAAAAAATGAGTAAATGAAATTTCCTAAATGGAGGTTGACTGGAATTTCATGACTAGTGCATCTCTTGCACTGAGTTCTAAACAGGGGTTACTATGGTATCATTTTGGCTAGGTTTCTGTTATATTTCAGGTTTTCTTAAAACATAAACGATGTAATTAATGCAAACTTTATTTAACCAAACCTTATAGTATACAGCCAGTTTTTACATATATCACACAATGTATTAACATTCCCAATCTCATTTAAATATTTTATTTGTTAAATTAAACATTAATAGAAAACACAGATGCAAAGATTATTCGTTTGAAAATTAAAAAATACTTCAGTTTTTATTTGTCATTTTTAAAATGAAACACTAAGAAACATAGAGCATTAATTATTCAATCAGACAATCGTGATCTTTGCTTTGTAACAAATTTACTTGCTGTGGAAAAATTTCTTTCATTTTCTGTAGACGTTCGTCGAATTGTTAAGAATGCGTCTAAAAGCATCTTCAAGTTGGGAGTGAGAGAATGCGTTGCTTCATCTAAGCTCATTTCCTTTTCAATTTTCATTTCCAAAATATTTGCTTCTCTAAGGAAGCAAATATTTTATCTGCATACATAGGGCTAGGCTTTGTTGTCGAAATTGATATTGCTTTAGTCAATTCACTCTTCAGATCAGATTCTGATTTAATGTCAGAACTCTCTGTAAGGACATCCTTTATTTCTTTTATTGAACTTCTTCTGCTGTAAATGTTCCTTTAAAAAGTCTTTCCATTAATGACTTCGCCAATCGTGAAATTTCATTCTTTCTTGACAAGGCAAAAAATTCATCCTCTTCCATCTTACATAAACAACTAACGTTGCTCAAGTACTTTGTGAGAGACACAAGATCTCTATTTCTATGTTTAATCAATTCAAATTTTATTTCCTTTTAAAAGCATTTGGCTCATTGAAGAATTCTGTTTTTCTAAATTACTGAACAGGAACTAAAAAAATTCCTTCACTTGTGAGAATATTAGCTTCTCTATTGCTTAAGGCTTCAACTGCTAATCTTACAGGTTGTAAGCAGTTCAACATACCTCTCAGTATTTCATAATACTCTTCTTTCCATAAGTGATCGAGTTTCAACTCTCGTAAAACAGTCTTAATCGGATTTACAATCTTTAAAAATCTCTCTATCATTCTCTCCAGTGTGTTCCAGCATATTTTACAGCCAAAAATGACTTCTAGTTCCTCCCTCTTTTCATTCTTGGTTATTTCTTGCTGCAAAAGATTATTTTTTACTGGAGAATATTTAAATATTTTCATAATTCTTCGTACGCTGCTAATTGCCGAAGATAGATCATCTCGCAAATCATACTGATCAGCTCGTGCCACACCATGTAACTCAGAATCACTGTTATCATCTTTATTGTATTCAGAATCTGTATTGAATTCACTATTACTGCTACAAGTCACTGATGCTTCACCTTTCAACTTTTTAACATAAAATACTTTTGTTACAGCTAGATGTAGCGCATGGGTGTAGCAGTACTGTTGAATAGCCGGTGATAATTTTCCGAATTTTTTCATAACAGCTGCACCGTCACTTGTAATTGCAACTGCATCACTTTCAAGTTTTAACTGAAAGTTTCTAATCTTTCCTGAAGCAAGGATAACACTTTTTTCGCAGGACAGTTCCCATGTGTTCTTATTAAACCAAGGTTCATAGATGTCTCATTGCAGTATACGTGAATATTCATGTATCTGCGATTCTTGCAACTGGTCCACTCGTCTATTGAAATACTCAGTTTTTTATTATCATATTTGAATACTTCCAATTTCTGATGTACAGTTGTTTCACTTTACTATAATTATTATGTATTAGTGTCATAACCGAGATGGACTTTTTTGCAACTGCATTCCTTTGCTTGTGAAACTTTCTGTAATAAACTCACTTTTTGTGATGGTGTTGACTGCATCCCATCCAAGGCGGCTAATTTGCTTATGGTTTCTTCTAAATCCAGTCCCGTGACATAATGTAAAATTGTTGTTTGTCTCTTAGAAGATGAAGGCATTGGCTCATCATAAGTCAATTCAGACTGTTTTTTCCTTTTCATTCCATGAATGTATACTAGGTGCCTATGTAGACTGCTGGTTGATGATGCTTTGCATTGCAAAATTTTGGAGCATATCTGACAATAAGTTGATTCGTTATCTTTATCTTTTCTAAAATATTCCCAACATTCTTTATACTCTTTACTCATCGTGATGGCAATCTATAAAAAAAATATATTAAAATATGATTTAATAAAAAATAATTTATTAAAAATTTTCCCGATTTCCCAACCAAATTTTCGGGGGATTCGGGAATGGAAAAACGAAAAAAATTCCAGAGAACGAGCTGGAATTCTTTCCCGCCCGGAAACCCTAATCCGAAGTATCTTGGGACATCATCAGTACAGTAATTCAAACAATACTAGGAATAGCATAGTGTAGCAGTGCTTCAGCATTCTCTTTAAATAGCCATTCAGACCTAAACCTGCACTGATATATAAAAGGCAAGTTTGGACCATAGGATATCATGATCAGCATGGAGTGGACACCGATCACAATATCCTATGATCCAATATTTGCCTTTTACATTGGTTCAGGTTGAGGTTTGAGCAGTTATTTAAAGAGAGTGCTGAAGCACTTCTGCACTGTCCAAATTTAAATTGGAATGACTGTTTCTCTATTGCCAAGATTTGGGAGAGTCTCATCCTTATAAATAGCAATCAATAATGCCCCCCCATTTTAATAATAATAATAATTATTATTATTTTAATTTCATTTAATTTGTTTAATTATGTAATTTCTTAATTTCATGAAGAAATGACACAGTGCTGTGTCATTTCTTTGTATAATTAAATTTAATTTTATTTCAAATGACTTAATTTTAAATTTAGGCCTTAATTGTAATCTTATTTTATTGTAACCACTCAGTAGGCGGCATCCAATACATGGCTCAGCTCTGTAAATAGGATTAACATTCTTTGTTGTAGCTTCACTTTGTGATTATACTGATGTAGTGATGATGACCAATTAGTTTGTGGTTGAAATATTTGCAGTAATAAAATAACTATATTCTTGTGAATAAGTATGTGTAATAAATGTTATAATGGCACAAATTCCATTAAAAAAATTCATCTTACACTTTCTTATTTACTGAGGGCTGATGACCCACCTATGTGTGAAAAATGCAATGTGTCTTACCATTTGTTATATTCTGGTGGAGTGCCAGCACTTCACATGAAAGATGAATGAAATCTTTACCTATCTAGCTGAGCCATATACACCTAGGTAGATGTTATCACTCATACAAATTGCATGCCATTTTTAACTTTTTACAAAGAATTAATTTATACAAACACATTTTATAAATTTTTTTATAATAATAAATAAAATACACCTCTAAAAGGATGTGTGTTTTGCATTATGGGATACTAAAGCAATTAATGTGAAGTCACCTATCTGTATATACAAGTAGCCTAGTTGTGAAAATACTTCACACTCAAACTTTATTCGCTTGCATTTGGATAAAGTATTAAATTGCCAAGAATATAGTTTCTTGGCAACTTTAATTTAATTTCATTAGTTTTCTTGAAAATATGATTAATCAGTCCACATTTTGGTTTTTCAATGCAGAAATATACAGGTGTAGTTGGTAATATACTTTTTATACTGATGGTAACTTTATTTTTCAAACTTTATTATGCACATTTGTATACTAGCAGTCTTGTCAAAAAGTGACCAAATATCATCATGTGAACATATTATCATAGGCTGCCAATTTGTCACAACCAACAGCAGAAAATTTTGGTCATACACTTAAACTCAAGAGAGCTAAAAAGAAACCCAAAGCTCAAAAACCACTGCCTGAGACAATCATGAGTTTCATATCATGAAGTTTCAATAAATTATACAAAGTAACTTTTAATACTTGAACACATTTAAGCTAGCAATGCTGTTAAAGGACATCTTACACAATACTAAAGAATGTTGTTTATAGTGAATTATGTTAAGGTTAAATAAACATAAAAAAAAACATGATTTGTTACAATTAATTTGTATTAAAAAAGCATATGTAATTCTTACTTCCAAATGTTAAAATGATTGCATATTTTTACAGTTTATAATATTTGTACATTATGTATACAGTAAACTAAGTCAGTATTATGGATATTTATTGAGATATGAGCATTTAAATTTAAAAGATATAACGGCATTGTATTCAAAAATATTGAAATGGATAAAATAGATAAGGGACTTAGGGACATCATGGTGAACATGCTAAAAATTCAGGCACATTGTCAGAAGCTGTGAATAGAGCACGATGGATTATGGCAGTAGTGAGGACTTCATAAAGATGAAGAGATTATTAACTAATTCTACTAATGGTTCATTAATTCCCTGACCTAAATGCAGAAAAAACTTTTTGGCAGTCAGTGTTATTGAAAACAAACAAAAATTTACAATAGTTGATTGACAAAGTCTTAATCACTCTACATTAGATTATATGTACATGAGATATTTGAGGCAATGAGAGGAATTTGGCAAGAGTTCAGAGGAGAGTAACTAAAGCACAATACAATATTGAATATGTTGGATATATGTACAGATTGAGTGAATGCTCTGCAGAGCATGGTAGGTAAGAGGAAAAGGATAATTCCTTACCTAATACAAAATTTCAGTACAAAATCCTTACCTAATACATTGGGTAAGGATTTTGTACTGAATTTATGTAGAAGAGATTCTTTATAGAATGGAGGAAAAGAGGGAGAGGAAGAATGAGAAGCTTCTCTAAAAGGATGGATGGGCGAAGAGGGTACTGGTGTTTTTGCGTGAACTAAATATAATGTGACAGGAGAGCAATGAGTGTAGAAACAGTGAATTTGCTTAAGCCTTATAATGTACCTTGCTGTAGTTAGTGATAGCCTCCTATGATGAGCCTAGCATCTTCTTGGTGATCTGATAATATAATAAAAGATGTCATTTTTCAGTCACATGAATTGTAATTTTTCCTCTATATTGTCTGAAAGAAGGAAGGATGGCACAAAGAGGGTACTGAATATTAGATGTTTTTTGCAGGAACTAAGCATAAAGTATTTGAAGACAGAGAGGAACTGTATGCGAGAGACGGCTTGCATTTGAATGAGGAAGAATGTGGGCATCTCTGAGCAAGTCAGTGTGTCAATGCAGAGAAACTGGAATTATCAGGGTGGATAGTAGCAAGGATGACCTCTTGTGGGAATAAGTGCTTGAGAGAAGGGGGTATACATTGGGTAATGCTGAATCCAGTAGAGTCTGGCAGGGATAATGATAGGTATAGAAACAGTGACAATACCTTGATTCTTTATACTAATGCCAGGAATATCTGGAATAAAGGAGATTAATTGGTGGCACTGATAGCATCAACCTGTCCAAAGATTATTGGGATCTCTGAGATGTGGTTGACGGAAAATGATATACTGATAGGAATAGAAGCAGCAGGGTATAGCATTTTTTGACAGGATAGGAAGGGCAAATGCAGTACTACTTATGATAAGTGATAAGTTGTGTCCTCTCAGAATGGAGAATTTAGATGGCAATGGCACTAATGGTTTTGAAAGCATATGGTGTGAGGTAGACGTGGGAAGGACAGAATATTTAGTGGGGGTGTTGCTACAAGCCAGGGAGCATAGAGGATGAAGAGCAGGAGATGTTTACATAGTTGAGCTTGGCAAGTGCAAGACAAATGCTTGTTATGGGAGATTTTAACAACATCAGTATAAATTGGGAAAAGGAAACTACATGTAGTAATAAGGGAATGGAATTTCTGGAATTGACAAAAGTCTTAGGAAACATGTAGTAGAAGGAAAACAAGGGTCAAGAATTTTTTAGATTTGGTCATAGCATCAGAAGATCCAATTATAACTGAGATGGCATCTCTGCCCCTGGTTGGAGAGAGTGACCATGTGGTTTTGACTTGGAAGATGAATAGACATGCAGGAGTATCAATGAGAAAGGAATGCATGTGGAATTATAAGGCAGGTGATTATAATAATCTTAGATATCAGCTTGGGACATTTCCATGAATGGAGGAATTGGAAGTGCAAGATATTATCAATGCTTGGGAACTTGTAAAGGAATATTTATTTCCAACAATAATAAGCTGTATACTGAGAGTGAAGAAGATAACAAATTTTAATGGAAAGTGGATGAAAACGATATCAAACAGAAACTGCAGGTAAAATAGAGGTTATCAAGAGATATAAGGAGATGGGTGGAGAACAGGTGCATGAAGAATATAAGACTCAGGCTAGGAGAGTAACTAGTATGGTAAGGAAGCCAAAACTGGAATGTGAGAAGAGATGGGCCCTGAGATCCAAAAAAAATCCTAAGGAATTTTTTTGCTATGTGGCCAGTAGGAGGAGAAATGATTGTGGAAACATGAGATTGTTGGATAAAAATGGGAATAGATTGACTGATGCAAAGGACATAGTGGAGTTCTTCAATGGATACTTTATTGGTGTATTTAAACCTGGAGAAGTAGGTTTTAATACTAGAGGGATAAGGCAGGAAGTGCAAAATTAGAAGTACAAGAAGAGAGTGTGTATTTCAAATGCTGAGTACTCTGGATGTCAATAAAGCAATGGGATTGGATTGGATTTTACCACAGGTTTTGAGAGAATGTGCTAAAGAAATGACAGCTCCATTGATCTAGCTTTTCAATAAAAGTCTAGTCATGGGAAATGTATACCCAATGTAATTGAGTATACATTTCCCAAGGAAGGAGGGTAAGATAGTTCCATTGTATAAGAGTGGTAGCAGACTGGAAGTGTCAAACTATAGACCAGTTTGTAGTTCATCAGTAGTTGTTCAGATCTTGGAGAACTTAGGGATCATTTATGACGTTGAGCAGATGAGGATAATGTTATCTGTGAGAGTCAGTATGGACTTGTTAAGGAGCATTCTTGTTTTAGTAATATGATTACCTTTTATGTTTGACAATGAATTTTCCTTGCAGTCCACTGAAAATGTTGATGACATTGTTAATGTATTGAAGAGGAATATTCAATTGTTTGCTGCAGATGCTGTGAATCTGGAAGGGTTATTAGTAATAGTGCAGATGTGGTAGCTCAGCAAGGGGATTTGAATAAACTGTACAGATGGATAAATGAATGGGGTTGTCAGTTTAATTCAGCCAAATGTAAAGTCTTGAAGTATGGGATACATCAATAGGAGGTGCATACTCTGTTAGTGGAACTGTACTAGAGGATGTGGGGGAGGGGAGACAAGGGATCTAGAGTGATGATTGATAGAAACCAGAAATTCAGGGAGCATATTGTAAAGGTGGTGAAGGTAACTCAGAGGATTATTATTATTATTTGACACCTACAGGGAGTCCAAAGACTCATCGAGGGAGGTGTGCCAACAGCATTGAACGATTGTCCCCTTCCAACTACTAACCGCGTTCAAACTTACTTAACTGAGCCATTAGTAGCAGATTGCTGCAATACTGAGAAGGATGCTGACCAGCAGAGAAAAGAATTGTCATTCCATTGTATAAAGCCCTGATCAGACCACACCTGGACTATTGTACCCAAATTTGGTCTCCAGGATTTGAAGGGAATAAATTAACTGTGGAAAGAGTTCAGAGGCAGATAACAAAGATGGTATTAGGCCTGTACAATGTTAGTTGTGAAGATAGGCTGAGGGAATATGTGACTGCAGAGTTTGGTGAATGGAAGAAGGATAGGTGATATGATTGAAACTTTTAAACTGTTAAGAGGTAGTTGACACTGGGGAGAGTTTCGTTTGTTGGAACAGGGGAAAGGAGCGAGAACAAGGAGCAATCCCTGGAAGTTACAAAAGGAAGTCGTGAACAAGAGGGTAAGAAGTTTTTTTTTTTTTTTGCATGGATGGTGGTTAAACTGCGGAATGCATTGCCTGATAGAGTGGTGAGAGCATGAACGGTCATTGAGTTGAAGGAGTGGTATGATAGACTTTCTTTTTTTTCCTCCCATGATGAGACTTATGACTCATCATCATAATAATAATATGCTGCAGTAGAGTGCGATGAGTTTAGAAACAGTGAATGAGCTTAAGCCTTACAATGTGCCTTGTTATAGTTAGTGATGGCCACCCATGATGAATCTTTCATCTTCTTGGTGATCTAATAATAATAATAAAAGATGTCATTTTTCAGTTATGTGAATTATAGTTTTTCCTCTATATTATCTGAAAAACTGAGGAAATAAAAACCAGCACCTTCCATTTTCTAAATACAACTGTTTATTTAAAAAAAAGGTATCAAATCCTAAAAACACTTAACAAAATTACAACTCACACATAAGCATGTATGTATGAAATGTCCCTTTTTTTTTTTACCCATTTAAGAGGTTGTAAATGTATCATTATACACTCTTAATTACAAATAGTTTCATCAAGAAAATTTGATTTTTGAACTTATTAATTGCCAAAAAATGCTTTTCATGCACTAAAGGAGAATGCAATGCTTCTTTAGACTTAACTAACTTTTTGAAGGCAGATAGATATCGATTTTCCATCTTTCGTACTTTCTGACAGTGAGTCCAAGCTTTTCAGCAGAGAGAGAGAGAAAGGATGGCAGACAGCTGCTGCCATCTCATAGCTTTGAATCCTACCATTCATATTATTGGTAATAGATGAGTTTTATAGTCAATTATTTTGAGATATGGTCAAGGACAAGTGGGATTTTTCAGTGGAAAAAACTCTACTTGCCCTTGGCAGAAATCGGCTACATTTGGAAAAGCTTAGAAAAAGTTTCTCTAGTTGATAACTAGAATTGAACTTATAATGGTCTTTTTTTAGGTAGCCTAGTATTGTGGATACAAATACCATTTCCACAGGGCACAGGCGCTGTTTTGTAAAATTAACTTGAGGCACTTGATACGTGCTATTAGAGTAAAAAAACCCTCTAAAATTAAAGCTGAAGTGTTATAGAAGTAAAGGTTGATATATATATATATATATATATATATATATATATATATATATATATATATATATATATATATATATATATATATATATCACTTACTATCATTTGTTCGTGGAGAATTTTATGGCACAAAAGTGAGTTTTAATTTTTTTTTGTTTTTCTTTTCTTGCAGGTTATGACACTCAAGAGTATGAGCCATACATGGAGCTTAGTATAGGTTAGCACCAAATTTTTATATTTTATGTTTGTAGTAATTAGCAAACTCATCATGGTGTTGCTAAATCAGAAACGGTAAGTTTCTGATTTAGCAACAAAATCCTATATGCCGACAATATGTCAGCATATAGGATGACCAGCATATAAGATGAGGCCTAAATTTTAGGCTATTTTTAAGTTTTAAGCTTATGTTGGTTGTATAAGACAACCCCCAATTTCTTCTTTTTTGTATTAATACAATGTTAGGTATTGTTATAGCTGTTATTTTTATATCTATGCATATCTGTTATTTTTTTTGCATAGCATAGATTTAGTATTTATGCGAATTACCCTAATTAAAAGTGATTAGTCCCAATTTTAATTAATTATTAATTTTGCATTTTTTAAAAATTTTAGGATTATTAAAATTGTTATTTAAAATCATGGAACCAGCAACAAAACGAAGAAATTCTTGTTACAAAAAATATGATTACAGCATATGCACTAAAAAAATGGTCAAGATTGAATCCGGATGCAAGTATAGAATTTCAAGCTACTTCGGGATGGTGTAATTGTTATATGAACAGACAAAATCTGGTAATACGACAAAAAATGAAAATTGCTCAAAATCTACCGGCAGATCTTGACCACAAACTTACCAGTTTCCATAAATTTATTATTCAGTTGAGACAAGAGCATAAATTTCTATTGTCAAATATTGGAAATATGGATGAAACTCGTATGAGCTTTGATATGATAAGCAATAAAACAGCGGAGTCTAAAGATAGTAAGAGTGTGCTAGTTCTAAGTATAGGTCATGAAAAAAAAAGGTTTACAGTTGTGTTGTCATGTTTGGCTGATGGAAACAAGTTAAAACCAATGATCATCTTCAAACTTAAAACTAAACCTAAGATAAAATTTCTTTCAGGTGTTTTTGTACATTTTCACGAAAAAGGATGGATGGACGAAAATGGTGTGAAATTATGGATAATGTGTGGGACATGCAACCAGGTAGTATAATGAAGTTTATTAGTATGGAATATGTTTCATAGTCATTTAACTGAGAATACTAAAAGTCTTCTAGAAAAAAATAACACAAAAATTGCTGTTATACCAGATGGTTTAACTTCTATATTGCAACCACTAGATGTCTGCTTGATATAAATAAAGTAAAAGTAGAAGCTATAATAAAATCATTTAAAAAGTGTTGTATCTCTAATCTTATGGATGGTACAGAAGATGATCTGTTGTGGGACACTAATGACAATGAAAACGAAATCAATTCACCGGATTCGAACCCGGATCCATATGACGATTCATTTAAACAATGAATCTGAAGAACTATTTTCAACAGATGATGAAGAAAATTAACATGAAAATTTGAGGTTAATAATTATTATTTGTTTTTTTAATTTCGTTTTTGCATTTTTATATTTATTTTTTACGTAATCTAAAAAATCTGCTCTAGGTCTCAAACATGGAAATTTTAAAGCCACCGCAGGCCTACAATAAGTACGACCATAATCTCACACTGGACAATGAAATTCATCTCTCATCTAAAGACATTCACAGAACATGCCCATGATGAGATTTAAATCCCATAACCTGTTGATTAGAAGGTGTGTATGCTATCCACGTGGCCAACTGGACTGAAATGAAACATTCATTAAAGACTAGAGACTGCAGATATGAGAGTTCTGAGAAAAATTTGGGATTTAATTAATAACGATTAAGGCATTAAACTACAATGAGGTTGACTAAGTGAAGTGCTCCTATATATAATTAAACCTACGTAATAGAAGGAGTTTCATGAATAAAATTTCAGAACTAGTATATAGAATTAATAGTCTTGTTCATTGTTGCTGAAGTTAGTTTTTGAGAGAGGTTATTTTAAAAAAAAAAAAAAATGCAGTGTTTGTTGTACATTTGAAGGGATTTGAGAATAGCTGAAAACAGAGTAGGGACATGATGTGAGATGAGATATACTCTCAGACATGATGCTGATACAGAGAGCAACTGGTCTCCTTGCAGCAACATGACCTTGGAAGTGTTTCCCACATCACTTTGCAATAGTGTATCCAAAAAATATTACTGTATTTTTTGGACGATAAGACTCGCTGGACTATAAGACGTATCTCAAATTTATGAGACAATTTTTTGGAAAAAAAATATATAGAAATATTCACAAACCTTAAATTTTATTTATTATTACCATAACTTGTACCAGCAGCATTCAGTTCGTCTTCGCTCGTCTCGTTACTGTCGCTTTTTGTATTATTGTCTGAACCATTGTTATCACTCTCTTCAAAAACTAAGTCATCTTCAGTTACCATCCATTGCTTTACTTATGCTGCATTTTTTAAAAGATTTGATAATCGTCTCATCTGTTCAAAACTGCATACTCTCGTCCACTAACTACTGTTGACACTGGTAAAGTTTTTGGATTCCCACATCGAAAATGTGGGAATCCAAAACTTACCTGGTATCACCTACCTTCGGACTGTAAGATGCACCTAATTCTAAGTCAATTTCTCTACATACCTCTTTATGTAGAGAAATTGGTCCCAAAAATACAGTAACATTTTCTTGTAGTAGGCCAAGAACAGGGTAATTTATTCATTCCTGGATGTTACAGAAATTATGGAATGTGTGCTAGTATAAAGTGAAAAGAAGAACTATGATACTATGATACAGAGATATTGTATATCTCTGTATCATAGTTAAAACTTATGATACAGAGTGGATTGAAACATGCAGAAGTTTTAGTAATAATAGCCAAATAAAAGAATAAGCATTTTTAAAAATTAGAAAGAAATACAAACAACCAATATAAAATAATTATTAAATGTATTAAAACTTGGAACAATAACATGTAAATAGCTAAAAACATGAATGATTAAAATGACTGGAAAAGCTTATTGTGGAGCAAACAGTGGAATGCAAACATAAAAAGTAATAAATAGATGATAAAATTATGGTGTGTGTGAGCTGTTTCAAATATGCATTGTCTTCAGAACACATGAAGAGCATTCTCACAAGGAAAGATGAAAGATGGTAAAAGTGAGAGATAGATAGTGGAGTACACTAAACAGACTACATTGAACTACAAGTCACTTTGTTATTGGTTGAAACTTGAATGAAATTTTGATATTGTATAGCTGCCAGTTTTCTGAGATCATGTGGGGGGGGGTGATGGATATTTATTGCCTTGTTATTAGTCCTTCACCCCCCACATGATCTCAGAAAACTGGCAGCTATACAATATCAAAATTTCATTCAAGTTTCAACCAATAACAAAGTGACTTGTAGTTCAATGTAGTCTGTTTAGTGTACTCCACTATCTATCTCTCACTTTTACCATCTTTTATGCATTTCTGAAACTGTGGTTTCAGAAATGCATAATTTTATTTCATTGTTTTGGAGATCTAGGATAACTGCTTTCTTAATCTGCATAACATGTTTTTTGTTCTAATGCATGAGTTTTAAGTTTTTCTGATTACAGGCTTTTTATTTGGGGTTTTGTTTTATTTTTATTTCTAGTAATATTACTTAGGCAATCTGTAATAGGGATATTGCACTCTCTGAAGTGTTCTTGTAATCATGACCATAGTGACATAATTATCAAACCTATTTAGATGAAATTACAGTTTAGTTGTGATTTGATCTATCTACATTGGTTCAACCATTATGTCGAACTGATGAGTCTGTAACATAGGTTAGGCACTCGCAGTGAATCAACGATCATCAATATGGATTCTGCCATTATAGATCCAGGATAGATCTCTTATCCCAGATCACTCACCATTGGACATATATCCAAGTTTGGAGAAACATTTGCTGTCCTTGTAAATTTCCATCATTTGGGCTGCCTTCCATCTTCTGTAATTGGGTGGCTAGTTTCTCTCTAGTCATTCACTGCGTTTCATTCAAACAAATCACACAGTGCTTGAATATTCCATGCATCAAAATATATAATCACTGATCTCCATATGATTCTTCAGTAGGCCTTGGATAATTTGGTTATTACCTTCAATTCTACTAAAATGTAGTCATTCTTTCTTTCTTTCTTGCAATAAATAAGTTTAGTATGGTGCTTCTAAACCTTAAAAATTCTCGATGTTGTCCATGACAACATAATTTAGCTGATAAATTATCTCTTTCTCACTTACTCACTTCAGCCACTGGCTTAAAGAAGGTATGCTTCAGCTCTCTTATCTTTTCTACAGGTACTTCCATGGACAGCAGCAACTTCATATGCACTGAACCTGCTTCTCCACTTTCTGTCTTATTACAGCTGCCTCTGTTCTCTGAGATTACATAAGTATAGTGCATATTAATACCACACCTTTCCCTATCCCCCTGTAGATTTGCCATAGTATGTTAAAATGTCAAGAGTTTCTTCTTTCTCAATCATCACTTTCATCCTACACATGGCACTACTGTACTGTTAGTACCTATAATGCCTTTTTTTATCACTATTGGCTCTAAACAAAAACAGAATTAGATGAAGAAAGGTATAATAATGCTGTACATGAAGGATTGTTACAATGATAGTCTTTTTTTTTTTTTTTTTTTTTTTTTTTTTTTTTTGGAGTTAGCAGCAACAAAACACTCCCCAAATCTCAAGTATGGCTGCATTAACTTTGAGAATAGTCTTAGGACAACCTCCAGTCTCACAACATTAGAGTATTAGAGGATACCAAAATAGGAAGTTTAGTTTTTTATCCTATGGCCATTATAATTTTGAGTTGTTGTCAGTACTGCTTGAGTGCCTTTGTATCATGACAAATTGTTCATGCTTTGAATACGCTGGTTTGAGATCCATCAAAATATTTAATAAAGATTTATTTATTTTGTTCTTTGTGGCGTTGTATTTATTGCTGCCAGACTTAAGATGATTAGCATTTAGCAGTGAGTTATCAAACATGTTTTTGTGAATGAAGCACACATTTTAAATAGACTATGATAGTCTACAGTAATTTAAAAAAAAAAAAAAAAAAAATGCATGGCATCAATATGCACTATACTTTTACATAATCTCAATTCTGCTGTCCCATAACTTTGGGACACAGCAGCTATAAACAAAACATGTCTTTATTGATCAAATTTAACATGTTGCCCTGCCTTGGGTATATTGTGGCAGATTTTCTAATGCTTTTTTTTAGAAAGTTGGCAATATTCTGCTTCAATCCTCAACTCTTATTAGTTCCCACCTAATGAAGAGGTCCTTCTTGGCCATACTCTAATTCTGCGTTCCATTTCATTCTGCAGATGTTCTCTGGAGTACAGATCTAGATCTGTATCTGTGCTGGTCACCACAATGTTCCAATGTTTTTTTTTTTTTTTATTCAAACTACTTGTTTACATTCACTGTTTTGTGTCATAGGATGTATTTTGGAAGGAAAAATAGCCATAAATACTATAAATTTGCCAGGCAAACCAGCCAAAAGAATATATATATTATATGAGGCTACTATAATATAGTAGTCTCACAGCCTTAGTTACCCAAATAAAATTCTAATTTACCACAATGCAGGACATGTTGAGTTTCCTGGTTAATGCATATAATTGTATGCTTTACATTCAGTATTTTGTTGTTGTTTTTTATTCTCAATGGATCTAATCTATACCACAAGAAGCAGCTCAATATTGTTATACTACTATCTATCTAAGTATAACGATGCTTTAAGTGTGATTCAGAATGTTTTAAATATGGACTACAAGTCCATATTTAAAACATTTAAACACTTAAAGTCCACACTTGACAAGCATTTTCTCTGCATCTCTATTTTTACTTTATAGTCCATGTTCATTATACACCTTAGCCTGTGCCAATTGCTAATAATGTATTCATTGTTATTAACCAAGAGGAATTAGTGTACTGCAGCTCTTTCATGAAAATAATAGAATGTTGTTGAAACACTAATAGGGATTGTTTCTACTTGCATTTTAAGCACAGATTCTATAAGGTTGTTATTGTTATTTAGGATTATAGGTGAAGCAAGTAAGACTATAAGACCAGTGTAATATGTTAGTTGCATGTCTTCTTCTGGCTAGTTTGCCTGTTATGCAGAGAGAAAATGCTGAGATTTCAGGAAGGAG
Organism: Typopeltis vanoorti; assembly: GCF_054136105.1. Classification (NCBI taxonomy): domain Eukaryota; kingdom Metazoa; phylum Arthropoda; class Arachnida; order Uropygi; family Thelyphonidae; genus Typopeltis; species Typopeltis vanoorti. Next base: position 72,652,618 of record NC_143552.1, on the reverse strand, counting down.
AAACTTTGCCACTTTTCTGTGTGACCAATGAACTCATCTTTGGTTGAAACAAACTTATAAAGTTTTTTATGTCTGAGACAGGATTCAAACTCAGGTCTTTCTAATCAAATTGTCTAGGATCTGACTGTGATTAAGGTAATCAGGCTTCTCAAGGAGGGATAGCTTCTATCAATCAGTATTTTAGGCCTACCCATTATATCTTGCACTGACACTTGTAGACTCATTTCTTCAGTGCTTTGCCAACTGTGGACTTAGGAAGCTTAATTGCTGTATAATGGCACATATAGATATTTTCCCAAATGATATACATCATTCCTCTCTGAAATTCTGTTCATTCTGTTTGTGTATTCCTTTTGGGCAAAAACTGATTTTTCTTATAAGTCACAAAATTTACTTATTTTTCACTAAAAAATACACGTACTAACCACAGTGATAACTTTTAATACGTAAATATTTCATCCTAAGTATCTTGGGACATCATCAGTACAGTAATTCAAACAATACTAGGAATAACATACAGTTAGGGTGCATGATTACAATGGAATCTCAATATGCGTGCAGTAACGTGCTATAAAAGGAAAAAAAAACATATGTAAAGATTATTTTACACAATTTTGTATGACAATTTCCCATACTTTAGGAATAGTAAGAACATCATTGCAGTTTAAATTTGGTCTGTGCAGTAGGGCTTTAGCACTTTCTTTATATAAACGTTCATGTTTATATAAAGATCTATGTAAAAGTTTTGACTTTTCCCAATGGATCCTATAGTTTGGATTTTCAACTCCATTTTGAGAGAGACCAGATTTCTGCTGTTTGAAAAGATGAATGTGGTCTCGATGTTCAGAGATGCGTTTCGGAAAGATCTACCTGTCTGTCCAAAGTAAGACAATTTGCAGGAGCATGGGATCTCATAAACGCCAGGTAACATCAGAGGTGAGAGTTTTTCCTTAGGAGAAGGTAACAAATTATAGATTTGGTTGATGGGTTTGTAAGTAGTGGCAAAATTGTATTTCTTCATAATTTTTGAAAGACATTTGGAAATGCCTTTGACGTAAGGTATGGGAATCCTATGGACTTTTTCTTGTCTAGGTTGATGTGTGGGGAAGTGACTGATAATTTTTTTGAGTTGTTTTAAGATTATATCCATTTTGTATGGCTGTATTTTTGATTATATCTAGTTCTTGGTTTAGAGATTCTTCAGAGGAGAAGAATTTGTGTGCTCTGGAAACTAGTGATTTAATGATGCCAAATTTCTGAGATGGATGATGAGTGGAAGAATCGTGAATGTAGTGACCTGAAAACGAAGGCTTGCGATAGACAGATGTGGCTATGGAACCGTCTTCTTTTCTTTGAATGTGTAAATCCAGAAAGGAGATGCCCTGTGGAGATTCTTTTTCTAGCATAAAGTTAATGCGAGGGTGAAGAATTTTTATTTTATCTAGAAACTGTAATTCCTGTTTGGGATGATCCCAGACTGCAAAGACATTGTCGTCATCGTAAATTTAATACTTACGTATTAAAAGTTATCACTGTGGTTAGTACGTGTGTTTTTTAGTGATGAATTCACCACAGGTTTCATTATATAAAAATTACTTATTTTTGCAGATCTTTTTTCCTGTAACTGGAGGGGGGGGTTACAGGAACATTAATTATATGTCTCATCTACCTCTTAAGATTTCACATCCAACTGACTTAACGTCATATGAACCTAATTAATACTATTTCTTAAATTTGTCTGTTTACTTCAAGTAAAGCATGAGACATTGGTTGAAAAGTCCATATAAAAATTCCTTATATCCTAGATGGTAATTCTAATCCAATCTTTTTAACTAAAAGGTAAAGCTGTTATGTGAAAATTGGATTCAAAATAAGAATAATAAAGATGATTTCTGAGAATGCCACTTTTTTTTCTTTATCTGATAGAAAATACATAACATCTATCTTCATTTGTCAGAAGAATATGAATCGAAAACAGATTTAATCAGCATGGTACAGCAAAGTCTGTTACCTGAAGATATTTGGTAGTGAAAGAGTAAAAGGTAGTCCAGATTAATTAACTGGACTATCTTTGGGCACAATTTATCTTGGATAATTACAGATCATATGTATTTCTTACCATATCTGAGATTGACTATTAAATTTCTTTATAGCCTGTGATAATCTGAAATGTGATGGAGATGGACAGCCACCAAACCCCATTTCTTGTATATTTGTAAACACACCACCCTCAACAAAATGGATTAAATATGCTCAAACAGAAATAATAGAGGTATCTATAAAATTTCCTACTGTCTTTTTTAAAGCATTTCTTGTAAATATATGATAATTTTTATTTATATTTAATTTTACAGTTTATGATTCTCATTTGGTATATTAGTGCTTTCAGAAATCAACAGCAGCAGTAGTAGAGAACATCTATGCTATTTGAAGGAGAGATTTTTTGTCAAAAAATGCTGTTTATGCCAAATGAGAATCATAAACTGTAAAATTAAATGTAATTATAAATATAAAAATTGGTATCAGAAATGTATTGAAATTCTTTCAGAGAGAGAGAGAAAGAGATTTCTGAATATTAGCAGCTATATGTATCATCAGTTCTTAATCATCTCAGGAAATCTGCATGTCAGTTATTCTTTCTGAATTTATATGAAACCTGTCTCTTCAGAGAAAGAGAATATGGGACATAAAAAGATACAAATCTGTTTATGGTAATGGAATGAAGAAAAAAAATTCCATAATTTTTATACGCTTGCTTCCTTTGTTTCTGTTTTGTTTTTGTTTTAATTATTTCTTTTAATATCTTTTAACAATCCTTTTATTTTGAAGCAATTTTTCTTTCTTTCTTTTGTTTTTGATATGATTATTTATCTGGTAATGTATTTTTGCTATAAGGTCTGGTTATTTACTATCAGATTGTTTTGTAACTTTAGCAACATTAACGTTACCAAGTCAATTTTCTCCATATTTGGTGGCATGTGTTCTTCTGCTTATCAAAATATTTTCGTATATTAACAGCTGCTAAATTTTTGGCACTGGTGATTTAGGAAAGAAAGATGTAGCTGTAATATTAGTAGTATTTATCACTAGCATGATGATAAATTTCTTGCATAGTAGGCAATTTCAAGTACAGTGATACAGCTTTCAAAATGGAAAATTCAACACTGAGACTTATTTGTGGCTGTGGTCCCACAGAAGTTCTTCTATTAGAGAAAAAGAATTGGAGAAATTTTTTATCATTAGAGAGGCTAGTTGACATAAAGAAAAGGAAAAGCTGGTTCTTGTTGGAGACCTAACAACAGAGTAGTAAATGAATCTCAGATGTATAGAAATGTTTTGGACAAATTTAGAGGGTTCACAGTGGATGCCGGTGTCCTTTTTTACTCTGTGTTAATGCTTAATTTAAGCAATTTCCTTGTTTAATTCCTTTTAAAATATGCTCAGGTAAAACATTTTGTTAATCTAAAAAGTAGATGTTTCAATCATTGAAACTGATGGTTTTTGAAAAACAATTGCCTCAATATGTCCATAGCTAACATCTGCATCAACCTATATGAGTAGAACAAAGTCCAAAGTCATTGAAGTAATTTAACCATTTGATGTGATGTGCTGTGAAAAATTGGCAAGTCCACTAAACAGTACCTAGTAATCCTCTTCCAGGTCACAGTACAGGTCATGTTTGCTGTAATCTCCAAAAGCTACAAAGGTAAGATTGACAAAAATGACTTTCTTCGATGTTCCTTGGAATGTTGCAAATATTATCATCCCGTGTGTGTATTGGTATTACAGAATCAATCCTTAGAAAAAATGTTGAATGGCAAGGATTTGAAGATCAAGCTTAAAGCAATGAAAAGCTAATCATAAAGATGACTAATAAAAATGCAGAATTAACAAATAAAAATAAATTATTGAAGAGGCAGTTAAAACAAATTGAAATGGAAAGTGAATGAAATTCAGCAGTGCTCCATATTGATCAAGTAACATCAAAATAAATGACTTATCCGAAAAATGACATGAAATAATCAAAAAATTAGTGTTGTAAAAGAGGAGATCACGGAATACACACCAACAGGAAAACAGACATCATGCCATTTGTCATCTAATTATTTAACAAAAATGTTAAAATTAACAATGGTTGTGGTGGTGGAGACAAGAAATGTAAACAAAACTTATAGATAAAACTGCTGTCCATCTATACATGTGGGTAAGAGGTGGTGATTTCTTCATGAAGGAGGGTGATAACACAAAATTGATATAGGTAAAAATGCCAGCTGACTTCAGTGAATAGTGAAAGAAATCAGTTATCTAGAAGTGATTGCTACCTAACTGCAAACAAATGAAAAAAGCTGATCATGAGTACATTCAAATAACCTGGATCTAAGGTGCATTTATCAACTGTAAAAAAAAAAAAAAAAAAAAAAAAAAAACCTACAATCTAAGCTGTTTACTCTTTTCCTTCATGGTTACATGGTGATCAGAATTCATTGCAAAAATTACAGAAACAACTGCTGTGTTAAAGTGAAACTTCAGTTTAATAAAAAACCAAAATAATCACTCGACTCGACGTTTCGACCTTCATATTAAGGTCATCATCTGAGGTACACACACACACACATATATATATACACAAACAAAGAAACAAACTGCACTACAATCTACATGGTAGATTGTAGTGCAGTTTGTGTGCAGTTGGTATGCTAAAGTAACATTGATCTGCTCAACCATTAAAGCTACTGGCCTGACCTCTGGTGAAAAAAAAAACTTACTACATCAACGCTTGATTCCTGTTAATGTTATTATCTGTTTGGGTACAAAAATAAATTAAGCTAGAGAGTAACATGTTAACAAAGTTACTCATATTGGTATACATATAAATTAAACCAAACAGTATGGATGGTGGCCAATAAAAGCTGAAATAATTGTTTAGAGTCCTAAAGTCATGGTTTGCTAACTAGAGAGTAACATATTACTCTTTAACTTAATTTATTTTTGTAACCAAATAGATAATAATATTAACAGGAATCTAGTGTTGATGTACTAAGGTTTTTTTTCCCACCAGAGGTCAGGCCAGTAGCTTTAACGGTTGACCAAATCAATCTTACATTAGCATGCCATGTAGATTGTAGTGCAGTTTGTTTCTTTGTATATATGTGTATACTCCAGATGATGACCTTAATGTGAAAGTCGAAACGTCGAGTGATTATTTTGGTTTACATTAAACTGAAGTTTCTCTCTAACACTGTAGTTGTTTCCATAATTTTTTCAATGCTGAACTAAGCTCCTTACATTTTTAGATGAGATTAAAGTAGTATAAAAAATCTTTTTACATGTTTCATGACTATAAGTTTATAAATAAGTCACTATGGGCTAGTGATGCACTATATGCAGCCTCTCTCAGTCAAATCAACCCCCACTTTCACATGGCATGGCCTGTTTCCACTAAAGAGTTTCTGGTGACAGCAAGTACAGGTAATCCTTGTATAACGTGGATGTTAGGTTCCACAGAAATGCTGTGTTATATAAATCGCATTATGTGAGACTCAGATCACATAGAAAAAGTAGGTTTTTTCCCCGAAATCGTTTGTTTTTTTAATTATATAAACAACAATGACATATCCAACAAAAAATATTTTTATTTAATTCAGGTAATTCATGTAAGTTAAGAAAACATATAAACTGTGAAACAAAATACATATTATAAACTTATAAAAATACAAATTGTACGTAAACTTTATTGCCCATAATGCATAAATGTTTTAGGCAAAATAAAGTGCATAATTTAATCGTAATCACTGTCTTCAAAATGAACATTTCTTAGATGTTCTTTATTTACGAGTGGCCGGATGTTGTCATCACTTGAAATCTCTTGGACGTCATTTGTATAATTCTTATTGCATACTTCAGCTGGTTTAATTATCAAGAAGTCAGTAATAAGACATTACTTACCACAATGCTGCATTTTTTTTTATTAAATTCATAATATGGAGCTAAACAAATATCTAATTGTCTCGTGAATTTTCCAGAGTGCTCCATTGAGGGATCATCATCATCAAATTCCTGCCGTGTACCCTCAAGGGGTGTACAGGATATGATAGTACTACATGAAAAAAATTACATCATTACTAACTTCCTATCTACAATTTTTCTCTAAATCAGTCTATTACTTGTCAAGACTCCAACATTATCAGATCTTATATTTCTGTCGTCTAAGGCACTTTGTACCGTATCAATCCACCCATATCTTGGTCTTCCTCTGGGTCGTTTTCCTGCCAACCTGGCAGAGAATACTTGTTTTGCTAATCTTTCCTTGCCCATTCTGTTTAAGTGGCCATACCACCTGAGATTAGCTCTGCTAACACATTCCTGGATGCTGACAATGTCAAGTTCTTTCCTAATATCCTCGTTTTTAATATGATATTGCCATTGATGCCATCTGTTCACACCTCTAATCTTTCTCAGGACTCTCATATCTGCGGTCTCTAGTCTTTGGTCAAGTGTTTTACTTCTGACCCAGCTCTCAGATCCATAAGTTAAAACTGGTTTGAACACTGTCTTGTATATAGCTAATTTAGTGTTCCGACTAATTTCTCTCTTATTCCATATGAATTTATTCAATTGACTTCCTACCATACCAGCTTTGCTGATTCTGTTGTCTATTTCTATATTTAATTTACCATCATCAGTAAAAATCGTGCCTAAGTGCTGAAATGTTTCACTTGTTCCACAGGTTCTCCATTCGCAATACAGTTGACATTTTCAATGATTCTGCCTATTTTCATTGTCTTTGTCTTTTTATTGCTGACCTTCATACCATATCTATTACAACAGCTATTCAATTTAGACAGAGAATCTTGCAGACTTGTAGCGGATTTATTTAGAAGTATAACATCATCTGCATAAAGCAAAGAGCTGACACTAACATCTCCAATTTTGATATCATGTTTAATACCACTTTCCTTCATAATGTGATCCATATAGATAATGAATAACAGGGGGGATAATGTACATCCTTGTCTCACACCAGATTTAACATTAAACCATCTTCCTGTACTTCCTTCAATTCTAACTGCTGACTTACAACTCAAATAAAGACTAAGTATTGCTTGATATAATGCCCCCTTGACACCATATAACTGTAGCGTACTGAATAGCTTCTCTCTTGGCACCTTGTCATATGCCTTTTCCAAATCGACAAAACTCAAATAGAGATCTTTGTTATATTCCCATGATTTCTCCACTATTTGTCGTAAAGTGAAGATCTGATCCTGACAGCCTCTATTTGGCCTGAATCCAGCTTGTTCTTCACCAAGCTTTTCTTCCACAATTCTTCTCAACTGTTTCTCAAGTATACTTGCATAGATCTTGCCACTAACACTCAGTAGGGAAATACCTCTGTAATTCTCACATTCAGTTTTATTTCCCTTTTTATATATGGGTACTATGAGAGCTCTACTCCAATCATCGGAAATTCGGCCCTCTCTCCAGGCTTTCTGAACTATGCAGTGCAGCCACTGTAAGACTCTTATACCACCATACTTCAGCATTTCTGGTCGAATATCATCTACTCCTGCTGCCTTTCCACATTTCAAGTCTTTGATGGCTTTTTCTACTTCAAGTATGGATATGTATTCCTGACTGCATGCCTGGTCAGTGTTTTTTACCACTGTGCTGTCATCACTGCTTGTTTCATTTAGCAGTTTTTCAAAGTAATTACTCCATGCTTCAAGGATATCTTTTTCTCCCATTTTCATATCACCTTTATCATCTCTAACTCCTTTTACAGCACTCTTTTCTCCATTCCTAAGCTTCTTCAACAACCTCCAGAATATTTTGACGCCTTCTTGATATTTATTTTCTATATTCTTGCCAAAGTCCTCCCATCACTTTTGTTTAGCTAGTTTTACACAGTGTTTAGCATTCTTGCATTTGTCTCTATATTCTCTAAGAGCACAAGCTGACTTATATGACAGGAACTTTTGATATGCTTTCTTCTTTTCCTTCACTGCCTCTTTAACTTCCTGTGTCCACCATGGAGTTCTGATTTTTTTATCCTTGCAGACAACCTCACCACATGCCTCTCTGGCAGAATCTATCAATGTTTTCTTCAGAGTTTACCACTGAATCTCCAAGGTTTGATTCCTGTTCTCAAACTCTTTCATTTTTTCTTCAATAATCTTTGTGTATTTTAGTCTACAGTTCACATCTGAGAGCTGCTCAACTTTTATTCGCTTTAAAACTTTCTTACATGTTATTCTTTTCAATATGAAATTCAATTTTATCTTGCTCAAGAATAAATAGTGATCACTTCTAATTTCAAATCCTCTGTACACTCTGGTGTCCTGCACCAGAGAGAAAACATCACTATCAACAATAACATAGTCAATGAGACTTTTCTTATTCCTTGCTTCTTCTTTCGATGTGAATTTATGCACACTTTTTATGTTGGAACATGGTGTTAGTAATAACCAGTCCATGTCCTGAGCAGAAATCCAACAGATATTTGCCATTATTATTAGCTTTGCTCTTTTCTCCAAATTTTCCCAAAACATTTTTGTATGTCTCACAATCACTTCCTACTCTGCTATTTAGATCCCCAACAAAGACCAACTTTTCCTTTTTCATTGTGTCAGTTGCTTTTTCTAAAGCGTCAAAAAATTCTTCCACTTCTACCTTAGTAGAACCTTCTGTGGGACCATAGGCACAAATAAGTCTCATTGTCCAGTTCCCCATTCTCATATTTGCCCACATTACTTTACTTGAGACTGACTGCCATTCAAGAAGATTAGCCTCGTATTTTGTGTTGAATCCATAAAATAACTTCCTAACTTTCTTGCCAAGTCCAATCCTTCTGCTAATTTCTTTAAACTTAATTCTTTAATGGATTCATCACAATCAGAATTTTCGGTAGAACTTCCCCCCTGCCATTTGGTTCGACATCATCTATTAATTGTACCAGTTCCATCTAATTTAAATCTATTTCCCCATCATTTAATTCACTAATTTCGTTTTCAACGATGTCGCAAAAACCCTCTATGTGGCCATTACTATAAAAATTGTAGTAACCTTTATACGGTAAACAATTGATAAACATGCGTACTAAAGGGTATTTCACCTAATATGAATTCACTACTTATAACTTCATGCACAATACAGGCAGACACCAATTTAAAGAAGATAAAATTTGATTTTTAAGTCACACAGCGAAAAATATATGAAAAGATAAAGGGTTACTATAATTTGTAGACCGTGTTTTTATCGAAACCGCGTTGAACAAGGGTTACTAAAATTTGTAGACTGTGTTTTTATCGAAACCGCGTTGAACAAGGGTTACTAAAATTTGTAGACCGTGTTATATCAAAACCACGTTGTTTAAGTACCACGTTATACGAGAGTTACCTGTATTTCCACTGCAAAGAATACTTTCCTAGTTAGAAGAAATGCGAACTTGACCTACTAGGTGATAGATGATTTTCATCACTCACCAAAATACCATCACCTTGCTTATTGAGGACCTGAAGTGGCTGTTGCCATGTTTGGTTCCTAGAGCAAGGGTTCGACTTTTTGTCCCCCTTCTTCCCAATTCCTCCCTCATTTTCAAGGGAACAATTCTGCAGGCTGGCGACCAGGTTGTGTGTGTGTGTGTGTGTGGAACTGAACTGGATAATGACACAATTTAGAAGGCCTGATCAGCTGGTGCACAATCTTGCTGCAATCTGTATTGCTGGGTTGTACCTAGAAGGAGGCTGTATAATGGTATGTGTATGGAGGGAGGGGTGACCACTGCTGGCCGAGGCCACATTATAATTTGGAGACTAGATGCTCTCTGTGTGGGCAACATATCCAAGAGTTTATTTTTTCCCCATTCTCTTTTTTTTCTACACCTTTGAAACAAGATGAGAGTAAACCCAAATTATTACAGTTTCACTCCAGTTAAATTAAAAAATAAGCTTCTCTCACATATTCCTTCAAAAAAAAGGGAAAAACTCTCTAAAATCTGACAAAAAAAAAGCTTTCCATATCCACTTACAAAATTTTGTGGCATCAGTAATAACTTACAGGATGTGCATCATCACCTTCAGACATCTAAACCTGATATTCTATTTCAGATGTAACCCCAAATTTCCACTATATCAACCACAGCCCATCTTAATTGTCCAAGTCATACCTTGTATGATTCCTTCAACTACAAAGAAGTGTTTGTGTGATCTAATATTCTTTTCCAGAGGATACCTAATCTAGAATCTCACCCTTTTTTACCTTCTCTGGCTTAAGATTTCTCTGACACATTTTGTATCATTCATGTGCTGTCTTTACCATTCTCCCAATTCTGAAAATTATTCTGATCTTTTTGACTTTCTATCTTCAGAGCTCGATTTCATCATCATCGTCAAATTCCTGACATGTACCCTCAAGGGGTGTACAGGATATGATAGTACTACATGAAGGATTTACATTTTTACTAACTTCCTATCTACAATTTTCCTCCAAATCAGTCTGTTACTTGTCAAGACTCCAACATTATCAGATCTTATAGCTCGATTTCATTCGGTCAAAATTTCAAACAGTGAAGTCATTTTTCTTGGTGGCTTCCTTTTTCGAATTTCACTGACCAAGCTGGAAGAAAGGCAGAGATTTTTGCTATAAGCAGTGACTTAAAACAAATCATTCATCTCTCTCTCTTTCTGTCAGACTTCCTAACAATCCCCTTCACACACACAACACTCTGGATCTCTTCCTAACTAGTTCTCATTCCAGGTACACTGTTCAAGTGACTGCTCCTCTTGGTAATTCAGATCACAATCTCATCCATGTTTAATCTCTGGTGGAATGTCCTTCCCTCAACCTTGTATACTCTGTAATTAACAATAATAACAAGTGGGATTGCATGACTTTTACTCCTCCCTTCCATGGTCAGACTACTATTTCCATTCTTGAAATCAAAATAGCTTTTGTGATCTTATTACAGAAGTAATCCATATTGCAATGGAGGCTTTCAATCCTCACTCTGTTCATAATTCCCACCTTATATCTAAACCATGGTTTTCCATGAGGTGTGCCAGGGAAATGCAAGAAAACAAACCTTTCAAGCCCATCATAAGTGCCTTGAGAGTACAACCTAGCTTCTTTCACAGCCTAGAGAGTTGCTTGTAATATTAAAACTATCATTAAAAGGGATAGGTCAGACTTTGATATGACCAAACATAGTCTGACTTCATTCTTCTCTTCAGATATACCAAAAAATGTTCTAGGCAAATCACCTCCTTCTTTGCCTACAACATTGTATCACATGCATCTTGTGACCTTCTGCCAGAAAGACATCAGAAACATCTTGAAAAACAGGAATTCCAAAAAAAAGGCTTCTTCTGGTCCTGATGGAATCCCAACTATTGTGCTCAAGAAATGTGCTCCTTAACACTAACACCTGTTCTTTATCATTCATACACTATATTATAGCTAGCATTCACCCTACAAGCATGGACACAAGGCCATACACCAATTTGTAAAAAAAAAAAAAAAAAAAAGTGATAAATGTTTACTATTGTTAAATCTTGAATAAAAGGAATTTTAGTAATATAATACCTTTTATTCAGATTTTACAAGTATACTAAATCCTGCTAAAATACTTGTATATCGATGAACAAACTTGGTGTAATTGTAATAGAAAAAATGTTTTTTTTTTTTGAATTATGAATAATATATTATCAATAGTTTTGTGTAAGAACAAAGGAGATTGTATTGTGTCTAAGAATGCCATAGTGAACAAAAATATTCCAGACAGGATTAAGAAGATTAAGTCATGACCTGAGGCTACTGTACACGCGCAGCACGATATTACACGGGTGTCTCCCATCTAATTGCACCGATAGACGTGGGTGTCGGGTGCAGAAAATTACGGTACCCAGTGGACGATGACGTAAGCAAAAATGAAGGTCATTGGGACCGTATAATTAGGAGTTCATTATGTCGAAACGGGTCTTGTCTTGCCTTTTTCTTGGAGTATGAGTTCGAGTTGACACGGTCCCAGGTCAGCGAGAAGTTTCGAGGTCACATGGGGGTCCGACATGAAGTTATGATGTACGCTACGGCAGCAGAGTTTTGCTAATATTGTCGGAGATAATTTGTAATTGCCATCGGAGACCTGTGTTCCAGATAGAAACATGCCGAGGGACCGATGCGACTAAGATAAGCTGTTTTAGAAGAATTTAGATGCCGAGTTTCCATGCCGCCAAGTTCCTGATGTCTGCTGATAATTAAGAAGGATCCCACAAGCCCCAGAAAAAGGTACCCCAGTTCAATACTAAAGTCAAATGGGAACAGAAGGAGATGATTTCAAGGATCATTCAGAGAAGTACAGACCTCTGTTGAAGTAAGATCTTTCCATTGCTTAACAAGAGAAAAAGATTGTGATGGAAATTTAATTAAGGGACTTGTTTTATAGTGATAGTTGATGACTTTAGGTCTTATGCTGATAGTTGAAATATTTTGTTATATGTGAGAGATGGTCTGGCAAAAAAATTTAAAGTGAAACATTGTGTATTTTATGTTATAGCTATTGCTTAAGCCTGCAGAATGTTATGTAAGATTAATATGCGTATAACCAAGTTTAATGAGAGAAAATTATAGACACGTGGTCTTACTAGAATTGATAAGACCACATGTCTATAATTTTCTCTCATTTCTTGTTAGGCCAGGTGCCCCTCAGGGCTCTGTCATTTCACCGACCCGCTTCCTGATTTATATATTTGACCTGTACTCATTTATTGCAAACTATGAATATTTTGTTATATGTGAGAGAAGGTCTGGCAAAAAAATTTAAAGTGAAACATTGTGTGTTTTATGTTATAGCTATTGCTTAAGCCTGCAGAATGTTATGTAAGATTAATGTGCGTATAACCAAGTTTAATGAGAGAAAATTATAGACACGTGGTCTTACTAGAATTGATAAGACCACGTGGTCTTATCAATTCTAGTAAGACCACGTGTCTATAATTTTCTATATAAATATATACTAATATATAAATCTTCCTGATTTATATATTTGACCTGTACTCATTTATTGCAAACCCTATTCATAGTTTGCAATAAATGAGTACATTTATTGCTGATGATAGCACTTTCTACTTATACTACTCATATGACAAGTCGTACGGTATTTAAATATCTCAAGCTTCAAGATCATCTGTAATAAGTGCCTGAACACTGATCTTAACAGCATCTCTGATTGGGGTGAAAATAGCATGGTCATCTTCAGGGCTTCCAAAACACAGTTTTGCTTGCTTTCTTTAAAAAGACCAGATATTCTTTGCTTACTTTTGATAATGCTGTTAAGCATTATCAAAAGTAAGCAGAGAATATCTGGTAATGCTCAACAGCATTATCAGCAAAACAGCAAGACCAAATCTCTCTTCTAGGACCTACTCTTACTCCAAACCTTCTTTGGCATAATTACATCTATAGCATCCTTAGCTTCCAAAAACTTAGCATCCTTATAGGTATTATTTTTGGGAAAATTCCTATGTTACTCCTTTAAGCAAATATTATTTTTATGGTTATTTGCCTGCCTGTTTTTGTTTAGGAGTGCCCCTTTTTATAATGTCATTGGCTTTTGACTCAAATTTTAGGGCATTACTGGTGTTTTATATAGACAGATATATGAATAATATACAGGAGGAATAATTCGGACATACCTTTGTAGGATGTTGCTGGCTGTCTTCTATTTCATCGGCATCATGGCATGTGGCAATATACAGTCATTTGCTGGTAAAGGAACGAAGTATGATTGAAAATAAGGGAGGGTTGGAAGATGTGGGGGGGATATTGATGAGGCAAGGGGAATGTGAAATTTTTGAAAAACTGGGTTTTTTTTAATATTATTAAAGGTGGGCAGAGAATACTTGGGCATGGTGGTGGTGGTGGGGGGGGTTTGTGAGCCGTTTCGATAGTGCATCATCTTCGGAGCTCGTGGGGGAAGTGGAGGCTATGTCATACCGGCTTGGTGTTTCTGTCTGTGTTGTTACCTATTGGTCGGAGTCGTGACCTAATTTTTATGTTATGCAACTTCCAACTTTTGGAGATTATGCAGGGCCATTGGACATTTATTGAGTTTTTGTCACATTTTATGGCTATCGTTTCGAATATTCTAAGTATTGTTTCATTTTCTTGTATATCTATTATCATGGTTTTGTCGATTTGTGGGGTATGTTTATATTCAAGGGCATGGGCTGCTATTTCTGTTTTCCCTGTATTTTGTATTCTGTTTTCCTTTTGGTTTTTGCGTTTTTTTATTGTTTAAATGTTCTGGAATAGGAATATTGCAGTCATGGAAGTGTTCTTATAGTCTTGCCCATAAAGATCTGATAGTAGAACCTGTGTAGGTGACATCACAATCTTTTTGGCAAGGAAATTTGTAAACTACATTTTGGTGTTCTAGTATTTGTTTGTGTGTGTGTGTGTGTGTGAGATTTTGTAGGTTTTAGAAGTGTCCAATTTTTGGTTCGTGGTGAACACCAGCTTATAGTCGGAGTGTTTGAAAATGTATTTTTAGGCTTTGTTTGTATTTTGAATGTATGGCAGTTTGATGATTTTTTGTGCTGGGAAGTTTGTTTTGGTTGTTGGATTGTTTTGATGGGTTTTTGCTGTTTTGTTGGTGTAATTTATTAGCTGTGTTGGGTAGTTTCAATTTTTAAAAATCTGTGTTAACTTCTTTATTTCTGTATTGAGATAATTATGCGTAGTCGACAACTTGTAAGAATTTATAAACTGTGCTAGGATGACTGATTTCTTAATAGAATAAGAATGGTATAAGTTGACATGGAAGTAGTTTGCGATACGTGTGGGTTGTGGAATATTTTTGTGGCTATTTTGTTGTTTGTTCTAACTAATGCCAGGTATAGGAAATTGATGGATTTATCATGTTCTGTTTCTATGATGAATTTTAGTCTGTTGCTGAAGTCGTTAAGGGACGCTTGTAAGGTGGTGAAGCATATTGGTTCTCTAATGCATAGAATATCATCCACGTATCGACCATAAAAGGTGATGCTGGGGAGGGGCTGAGTAGGTGTGATTCTATGTGTATTAGGAATAATTCAGCTAGTTGTCCTCTCTACTATTCATTATCTATATGGATCACATTCTGAAGGAAAGTGGCATTAAACCTGATATCAAAATTGGAGATGTTAATGTCAGCTCTTTGGTTTATGCAGATGATGTTATACTTCTAAATAAATCCACTATAAGTCTGCAAGATTCCCTGACTAAATTGAATAACTGTTGTAATAGATATGGTATGAAGGTCAGCAATAACTAGACAAAGACAATTAAATAGGCAGAAGCATTGAAAATATCAACTACATTGTGAATGGAGAACATATAGAACAAGTAAAACATTTCAGCTACTTACGCACTATTTTTAGTGAAGATGGTAAATTAAATATGGAAATAGATAACAGAATCAACAGAGCTGGTATGGTAGGAAGTCAACTGAATAAATTTATATGGAATAAGAGAGAAATTAGCCAAAACACTAAATTAACTGTATACAAGAAAGTATTCAAGCCAATTTTAACTTATGCATATGAGAACTGGGTCAGAAGTAAAACACTTGACCAAAGACTAGAGACTGCAAATATGAGAGTCCTGAGAAAGATTAGGGACATGAACAGATGGCATCCGTGGCAATATCATATTAAAAATGAGGATATTAAAAAAAACTGGACATTGTCAGCATTCAGGAATGTGTTAGCAGAGCTAATCTCAGGTGATAGTCACTTAAATAGAATGGGAGAGGAAAGATTACCAAAACAAGTGTTCTCTGCCCATTTGGCAAGAAAAAGACCCAGAGGCAGACCAAGATATAGGTGGATTGATAGTAAAAAGTCAACTCGTCCTAGGACGAGTTGAGTTCCCCTCCTAATGAGGGGTTATTGGCGTATTAATGCAGCTAGTTCGCCACTCCTATGCTGCATCTCCTAAGGACGGTATTCATGACTGTAATCCGTGTGTATTCATGAAAAATCCCAGATAAATGGGGAAAAAACCCTGCTGTCCAATCCCAAGACTGGCTAACTTGGCTATGGCTGAGGAAGATCCTTGAGCTCCTCACACCTAGGACACTCTTTCCCCAGGAATATGGTTGCGAAGCGCATAGCCACTAGGCTACTCGTGCAGACTGATAGAAATATAAGATCTGATAATGTTGGAGTCTTGATAGGTAATAGACTGATTTGGAGGAAAATTGTAATTAGGAAGTTAATAATGGTGTAAATTTTTCATGTAGTACTATCATATCATGTACACCCCTTGAGGGTATATGTCAGGAATTTGATGATGAATAATTCAGCTAGTTGTCCACTGATATTTTGGCCATGGGGAATCCGAAAATTTGGATACAAATGTTGTTGCTAAATTTAAAGAAGTTTGCTGAGATTACTAGTTTGATCAGGTTTGTGATATTGCTGGGTGTTAATTTTGTTCGTGAATCTAGGGTGTGGTCTTCTGTGAGTAGTGTGTATATAATGGCTAATGTCTGCATTAGACCTTATATACACACTATAATCTGGGAATGTCTGCATTGGTATATAGCGAAGTTGCATCCAATAAAGCGAGGACGTCTTCGTGGGATAGAGTTAGGTTTTTATTTTTTGGAAAAGGTCTGTGTTTTTTATCATAGATTTTGACTTTGTAAATAATGGTTTGAGTAGTTCGGCTAGGAATTTCGATAAGGGTGATGTGGTGGTGGTGATGTTTTAATATGAGACTATTGTCTGTACCAGTTATCCGTCTTTGTGGGTTTTAATTTATCCAAACATATGAGGTGTATGTGTGGTGGGGGTGTTGTGTTTTTCATTGTTATTTTGTCTATCTTGTTTTGATTTCTTAGAATGTGTAAGGTGTTGTTAATTTGTTTTATGAGGTCGGGGTGGGGTAATTTAGGACTTTTTGGTGAGTGTTTTCTATCCCGATGGCTTTAACAGGCCTTTAAGGCCCACAACCTTCCAAGCATGCTTGGACCTCGTAACCGAAATACGAGGATAGAATGGTCACTCCTATGCCTCAAGGTATTCTTGGCTGTATCCCTGTGCGTTCACGGGGATACAGTTATACAGTATAGCTGTTATTTTGTTTTGGTGATCTGTTTGGTTAATGATGACTACCGTATCATCTTTGTCTGCTTTTGCGATCATTATATTTTGTATATGAATGCGATCATATATATAAAACATCAGTAATGCCCTAAAATTTGAGTAAAAAGCCAATGACATTATAAAAAGGGCACTCCGAAACAAAAATAGGCTAAATAGCCGTATAAATAAAACTTAGCATCTTTTTTGTTCAAGTTGGAACTTTTCTCTTCTGACTAGATATTTACTCTGTATAAATCCCAAATCTAGCCAACCTCAGAATGCTGCGCTCATATTTGGGGTGGTGCACCTAAGACCTCCCTAAAAATTCTTGATGCTATTCAGAAAAGGACAGGTCAGTTGATTGAAGACACTTCTCTTACAGACTATCATCAGCCACTGTCTCTTCAATGAATATTTTCTTGACCTTTTTTCAGTAGAAGTAGCATTCCTTATGCCTTTCATTTCTGCCCCCCCCCCCACACACACACAGGAACTTGAGCAACAGTTGCTTAACATCACTTCACAGTTGAACAGCATACTCAGCCAACCTGCTTCTTCCAGTCATCATTCTATACACCTCAGTTATCTGAACAGCCTCCCTTGTGAAGTATTTTCAAGGGACTACAAAGTCCAATTGTTTAAAAAGAATATTGACAGATTATTCTGCTCCTGATCTCTGTCCACACATGGCATTATTTGTAATAGGCCCTGCTGTTTCTTATATGTGGAAGTATATGCACATATACATTGTTTGGAAAGAAATCAATGGAGATCCCCATAGGCAAGATGCATCATGCCATGATACCACACTCACTAAACATGACCATAGGGCACTACCAAGGATAATATGTTTGTAGCCAGTATAAATTGGAGGAATACCTCTGAAGTCAGTGCAACTGTGTCTGGGTGAAATCGCTGCAAAAAGGGAACTGACAAAGTTTGAAAGAGGCATTGTGATAGGATGCCATGTTGCAGGCCTATCTGTTTGGCAAATTGTTAACAAACTGGGCCATCCCAGGTCAACAATCTGTGATACCATACTAAATGAAAGTGTAGGGAGTCCACTGCAGGTGCTGCCTGCAGTGGACAACCCACCACACTGACTGAACATGACCATAGGGTACTACCAAGGATTATATGTAAAATCCCTGCCATTTGTCAGTTTCCACATTGAATGTGGAGTTCTAGGCATTGACTGGAACACAAATCTGTACAAAAAACATTCAGAATTGAAGCTCATAACATGGGTTTCCATGGTAGGACCACAATGCAGCATCATCTTCAGAGTGGGATGTGGAAGCTTGGAAAGCTGTGTTATGGAGCGACAAGTCATGCTACCCTCTCTACCAAGTAGATGTATGGGTGTGAGTATGGAAGATGCCTGGTGAACATCTACTAATAGAATTTACAAAAAAGTTAAACAATTGTTGAATTTCCAAAATATGATTTCATTTGAACAGATGTTTGTGCAGCATGAACGCCTATTAAATTAAGACTGTGAGCAGTGCATGGAACAAATCTTGCCATATTGTTTAAACGTAATATCCTAGCTTGTACCCCCTTGTATTTACCTGCCATATTCGCTCCATTATCTTATGACTGTCCTCTTATCTTTCTAATATTTAATCCGTCTGATATTAACTTTTTTTCGATGTCATTCGCAAGTGCTTCGCCAGTTTTTGCATGTGTCACAATAAAATCTATGAAGGTTTCTTCAGTGCTACATTTATTCATGTTAGGATCAATGTTAACATAGCGCAAAATTTGGGTTATCTGTTCCTCATGAGAAGTGTCAGGCATGCTATCAAATAAAATAGAAAAATGTTTTGTTTTTTGAATATTTGAAATAATATGCTGTCTAATTTTAGATGCAACTATATTAATTATATCATTTTGTATTATAGGAGAGAAATAATTAACTTGATTTTTCTTATGACTCAATATGTTGCGCAGTAATAGGATCGTAATGACTAATTAATTCTATCATGTTCAAAAATTTTCGACATTTGGGATGACCAATTTTTTCACAAGTTCCTCTCAAAGCGTCATTATTTTTTATGCAGTGCAGAATGGCATCCAAAATAACTTTTAAAATATGCCTCCACTTTTCTTTTTCTTTTAAAATTGCTTGTAATTGATCATCTATAAAACCACCTTTCTATAATTTTTGATTCTAAACTTTTCCATTTTTTTTTTTATGGTATAATGAATTTTCATGACGTGGGAGCATAGGATTCAAATGCTGCCAGTCTCAAAACCCTGCAGTGGTCTATACATTCTGATTTTTTCCAAAAACAATGCATGGAAAACAGAACAGTGCATCTTTTCGCTTGCAATATATCAACCAATTTCTGAGTACTTGTTCTCCATTTGACATGGTTTTTACAAACCGTTTTTTATTAAAATGCCGATTTTCTGTATCAGGATAAACACTTATATTATCGCACAACTCGGGTCCATGTTGAACAAATATTTCTATGTTACTATTGGTTATGTGCCATGTTGTGGGACCATTAATATCTATTATTTTTGCATTATCAATATTTTCTAATTTAGCATCCACTATATAATTATCATTATTACATTGCTTCTCAATTTCCTGGTTTTGATGTTCAGTTGTACTTTTCTCTTCTGTTTCAATTTGACATGAAACATAACTACTTGTAGAAGGCAGATTTAATTCAGTTGTTAAGCTTGGATGAACTAGAGGTGGATTATCTGTTCGTAATTCCAGTTTGTCGCTATCATCATTTTTGGAATCACCACAAATGGTTTTTACATCAGTATCAGTGGCTGATGCGGTGAAATCGTTAGTATTGGTGGACAAGGATGTGGAAACTGCTCCAACGGCTGGTGATGAAATTTTTAGAATTTTTGGTGCTGGTTCTGTTGAAAACTTGTTCTCTTTGGTATCTTTCGATAAAATTCCAAATCTCCTTATATTGCTTGTTACTTTCTTTACTCGCTCTTCCTTTTTTCTTCTACTTTTGAGAAAAGCAGCTCCCGATAACTTTTTCTCTTTCAAATTACTGATCTAAATGACAATAAATTTCGTTTTGATAAATTATTCTTTTTCTATTAATTATTAATTTTGAGTTAATTTATTTATTATTTTTAAGAGTTTTAAAACAAATAAAATCTTATATAAAATCAATAAAACAGATAAAATCTGTTCTAAATCAATAAAATCGATTTAAAACAGTTGCCTTCTATGGATTTTTACTATAAATAATCAATTTATACAATAATTTGAAAATTTGATAATTAAAGGTAAACTATAATTATTGAGGGCAATGTAAAACATAAAGTATGCTGCCCAATGAGCGATTTTGGCATTTTAGAAAAATGCACCTCTGATTAATATGGTTATTATTTCTAAACTACTTATCTTTAAAATTTTATTTGTCTATCAAAAATCCAAAAATAAGTACACAATTAAAATCAAACTCAAAAATTGTCCAAAGTCACTTAAACACAGAATACACAATACACTCAATATGTTTCACATTCAAAATTGAAATGACGCTGAAAAAAAATGTAAAAAGTGCATATCACGCTGTTTCGTCTATCCAAATTCGAAGTGGAATTTAAGAAAACGAACAGACGTTATATACACCTATGTTTCAGACTAAATATTTAGACAGTTTTTCTGAAATTTCAGATATCTGTGTACCTCTTCTTTAATTTTCATTTATTACCAAGTACCTTATCAAAATACCCTTATCAAAATAATAATAATAATAAATAAATAAAAATATATTTCATTGTAAATGTGTGTTTTATTTGAATTTAGATGTACATTTAAACAAAAAAATATAATTTATTTTTAATAGAACAAAATTTATAAAGATACTATACATTTTTACTTAATATAAATAATTTATCATCAATGAGTGGAGTGAAATTGCTTATTTCTATATCTACTATATTGCTCTCTTTTGTGCGCTTTATAAATCCAGTCTTTAACCAATGATCTATACTTAAGAATTTGAAAGCTAAAAAAATTACCGTATTTACTCGAATATAACTCGGACTTTTTTCCCAAAATGAAAGCTAAAAAATCGCGGTGTGAGATATATACGGGGATTTTCGGAAACTGAAGTTTTCAGAAGAAAAAAAAAATGAAACTGAGTATTACTTACCAAGAAGCTTCTATTCTTCATCACTTCTTCTGTCCTTGAGAGCGGTTACCTTGTGTGCAATCAAAGTTATTTACCCAAATAGTCATCTTCTTTCCCATTATATCAAGCAGATTTTACCAGTAATTTAAGACTTAATGAACAATTCTTAACAAATTACTAAAGAGAAGTGAAAGATGTGCACTATTGTAGGCCAGTAGAGAAAGAGCAACTATTAAAGAAATGCATATGATTGGTGCGTTATTAATGAAAGATCGCGCAACCCAAACAAAACACTCGAGCAAATCACATGTTGCACCTGCAATATGTGATTTGCTTGAGTGTATATAGCAGTTTCTGTTGGAGGGGAGATGTGATTCATTAGTTAGTGTTTATATTCCCAGTTGTTTGTAATTGCACTATTTGTTGAGAAATATATTACACAGTCTGAAAATGTCTGTGAACCCATGTTTACTGCTTTACCCATGTTTATTGTTTAATGCAGGGAGCGAGTTATCGCTCCAACGTGAAAAGTTGGGGCGATAGTGACTCGCAATTTGAGTAAGAGAATTCATGCATAATATAATTTAATATATATAAACTATAAAAGTTTATGAAATTCACATCGTATGATACTTTATGGGTTGTTTCCTTAAGTATCTAATAAGTGAGTTTTAAAATGTTTAGTTTTAGTATGTATGACTATAGTTTATTTATTAATAAAATATAACAAGCACATATTTAACTGTCAATGGGAAATGGTGTTTTTTTTATTTGGTAAAATAAACGCTGTATTTTTGTAAAATATTCTTGTTGCCGTAATACGAGTGCCGTGAGGCAGGCTGTCTCTATGCTACAACCTGTCGACGGTACTGATTATGACACAGCAACAACACAACTGATCTTATGAATGACAACAAGACTAATAATAATTACATGATTTTGGAAATTCTCTAATCTGCAAAAAGTAGAGCGAATGGAAATATTGACGGTGGGAAGATTGTGATTTTCATTGGATCCTGGGTTTGATGGGTGTAAATAAGGGCTGGCAAATAATTTTTGTGTGTGGGTCATGAAATGAGGGATTCAGGTAGTGAAATGATATTGAAGGAGTAATAAAAGGATTAAAATTATAATATGGAAGGTAATAAACTTAGGATGGGCAGATAGACATATTAGGAGGATAACGGAAGAATGTATTAGATTATCTATGCATATGTTTAGGATTAGACGGGAATTTGGAGATACAAAATCATAAAATGCGAAAATACATTCATTAATAGTTAATGATGCGACAGAACAATTTACTTGAGACAAAAACGAGAACAATTGCAAAGGAATGTTATTTTCAAGTGCTTCAAGTCATGATATTAGGCGCTGTCATTGCCATCTAACTCAAGACAAATTGGAACTCAATAGTGTTACCAAATGTAGCGGAATTCCGCTGAGTTGCAGAATTTGTATGTCTAAAGCGGAGATACGGAGTGCTTAAGGGTCAAAGCTGTATAACTGAGAGGAGACCTCCACATAGCCTTTAAAGGAATGCAGAGAACCGACCAGGGCTTCTGACCTAATGTCCAATCCTCACCTTCTCGTGGTGCACCCTGTTGGGTATCTACTTTGATACTGAACAAACGAGGATGGGCTGGCAATTTGGGATTTAGACGACCAAATTGTATTCTTATTGGTTAAACCAAAATAAAAAATGATGGTACAACATGACAAAATTTCATGCCGGCTGGGGCATCGCCCGGTTAAACAAGGCCCCCGTTGATTTTGCCAGGGAACCAGGGCGAACAGCGAAAAGTCAGCTACTGGAACAAAACTGAAAACAAACCCCAACTCAACATCGCCAGAGTTAAAGATCGGTACTATCAACGTAAGAAGCCTGAATGGCAAAGAAATGGAGCTAGCTGAGGAATTAGATAAGTACCAGATCGACATAATAGGGGTGACTGAAACAAAAAAGACCAAAACTGGTGAGATCTTTCTGAGCAATAAACACAAAATGTTATATTCAGGCAATGACAATCAAGGAAAAGAAGGAGTAGCCATAGTATTCAACACAAAATACAAGGCTAATCTTCTTGAATGGCAGTCAGTCTCAAGTAGAGTAATGTGGGCAAATATGAGAATGGGGAACTGGACAATGAGACTTATTTGTGCCTATGGTCCCACAGAAGGTTCTACTAAGGTAGAAGTGGACGAATTTTTTGACGCTTTAGAAAAAGCAACTGACACAATGAAAAAGGAAAAGTAAAGTTGGTCCTTGTTGGTGATCTAAATAGCAGAGTAGGAAATGATTGTGAGACATACAAAAATATTTTGGGAAAATTTGGAGAAAAGAGCAAAGCTAATAATAATGGCAAATATCTGTTGGATTTCTGCTCAGGACATGGACTGGTTATTACTAACACCATGTTCCAACATAAAAATGTGCACAAATTCACATCGAGAGAAGAGGCAAGGAATAAGAAAAGTCTCATTGACTATGTTATTGTTGACAGTGATGTTTTCTCCCTGGTGGGACACCAGAGTGTACAGAGGATTTGAAATTGGAAGTGATCACTATTTAGTCTTGAGCAGGATAAAATTGAATTTCATATTGAAAAGAATAACATGTAAGAAAGTTTTAAAGCGAATAAAAGTTGAGCAGCTCGCAGATGTTAACTGTAGACTAAAATACAGAAAGATTATTGAAAAGAAAATGAAGGAGTTTGAGAACAGGAATCAAACCTTGGAGATTCAGTGGCAAACTCTGAAGAAAACATTGATTGATTCTGCCAGAGAGGCATGTGGTGAGGTTGTGTGCAAGGATAAAAAAACCAGAACTCCCTGGTGGACACAGGAAGTTAAAGAGGCAGTGAAGAAAAAGAAGAAAGCGTATCAAAAGTTCCTGGCAAATAAGTCAGCTTTTACTCTTACAGAATACAGAGACAAATGTAAGAAAGCTAAACAGTGTGTAAAACTAGCTAAACAAAAGTGATGGGAGGACTTTGGCAAGAATATAGAAAATAAATATCAAGAAGGTGGCAAAATATTCTGGAGGTTGTTGAAGAAGCTTAGGAATGGAGGAAAGAGTGCTGTAAAAGGAGTTAGAGATGATAAAGATGACATGAAAACAGGAGAAAAAGATATCCTTGAAGCATGGAGTAATTACTTTGAAAAACCTAAATGAAACAAGCAGTGATGACAGCACAGTGATAAAAAACAATGACCAGGCATGCAGTCAGGAATACATATCCATACTTGAAGTAGAAAAAGCCATCAAAGACTTGAAATGTGGAAAGGCAGCAGGAGTAGATGATATTCGACCAGAAATGCTGAAGTATGGTGGTATAAAAGTCTTACAGTGGCTGCACTGCATAGTTCAGAAAGCCTGGACAGAGGGACGAATACCCGATGATTGGAGTAGAGCTCTCATAGTACCCATATATAAAAAGGGAAATAAAACTGAATGTGAGAATTACAGAGGTATTTCCCTACTGTGTGTTCCTGGCAAGATCTATGCAAGTATACTTGAGAAACGGTTGAGAAGAATTGTGGAAGAAAAGCTTGGTGAAGAACAAGCTGGATTCAGGCCAAATAGAGGCTGTCAGGATCAGATCTTCACTTTACGACAAATAGTCGAGAAAGCATGGGAATATAACAAAGATCTGTATTTAAGTTTTGTAGATCTGGAAAAGGCATATGACAAGGTGCCAAGAGAGAAGCTATTCAATACGCTGCAGTTATATGGTGTCAATGGGGCATTATATCAAGCAATACTTAGTCTTTATTTGAGTTGTAAGTCAGCAGTTAGAATTGAAGGAAGTACAGGAAGATGGTTTAATGTTAAATCTGGTGTGAGACAAGGATGTACATTATCCCCTCTGTTATTCATTATCTATATGGATCACATTATGAAGGAAAGTGGTATTAAACCTGATATCAAAATTGGAGATGTTAATGTCAGCTCTTTGCTTTATGCAGATGATGTTATACTTCTAAATAAATCCGCTACAAGTCTGCAAGATTCTCTGACTAAATTGAATAGCTGTTGTAATAGATATGGTATGAAGGTCAGCAATAAAAAGACAAAGACAATGAAAATAGGCAGAATCATTGAAAATGTCAACTGTGTTGTGAATGGAGAACCTGTGGAACTAGTAAAACATTTCAGCTACTTAGGCCCGACTTTTACTGAAGATGGTAAATTAAATATAGAAATAGACAACAGAATCAGCAAAGCTTGTATGGTGGGAAGTCAATCGAATAAATTCATATCGAATAAGAGAGAAATTAGTCGGAACAATAAATTAGCTGTATACAAGACAGTGTTGAAACCAGTTTTAACTTATGGATCTGACAGCTGGATCAGAAGTAAAACACTTGACCAAAGACTAGAGACCGCAGATATGAGAGTCCTGAGAAAGATTAGAGGCGTGAACAGATGGCATCAATGGCTATATCATATTAAAAATGAGGATATTAGGAAAGAACTTGACATTGTCAGCATCCAAGAATGCATTAGCAGAGCTAATCTCGGGTGGTATGGTCACTTAAACAGAATGAGCGAGGAAAGATTAGCAAAACAAGTGTTCTCTGCCAGGTTGGCAGGAAAACGACCCATAGGAAGACCAAGATATAGGTGGATTGATATGGTCAAAGTGCCTTAGACGATAGAAATATAAGATCTGATAATGTTGGAGTCTTGACAAGTAACAGACTGATTTGGAGGAAAATTGTAGATAGGAAGTTAGTAATGATGTAATTTTTTCATGTAGTACTGTCATATCCTGTACACCCCTTGAGGGTACATGGCAGGAATATGATGATGATGAAAGCGGAGATACAAAATTCTACAAAATCATAAAATGCGAAAATACATTCATTAATAGTTAATGATGCGACAGAGCAATTTACTTGAGACAAAAACGAGAACAATTGCAAAGGAATGTTATGTTCAAGTGGTTCAAGTCGTGATATTAGGTGCTGTCGTTGCCATTGTTAGATTGTGATAGAGTGGAAATTTATGTATTCCTATCTTATCACAGTCTAACATGCTTTTTTAAACAAAAGAATGATATAAATACAGTAAATTGCCTCTAAGTGTAGAATAAATATTATGTATATATAAATCAAGTATGTTCTGTTATGAAAAGGTTAATTAAGTATGTATTTTGCCATTCGCGAACGTGTTTAATTTAGTTTTGAAAATGTAAAGCATTACCAGAGCTTTAGAAATTAACCTGTGTAAAAGAATTATAAAATGTGAGCACAAATCCAACAGTTGGGGGGGGTCAAGTTCAAAGGTCGCAACGCAATGGAGCGACTAGCACTTTCACGTACGTGCGATTAGCAGGGCAGACAATGGTTGCCATGACGTAAAAGTTTGCCAAATATCGAAGGGGGGTGAGAAGCGCTGTGAAAAAGGAGGGAAATATAAGGGTCATGCGACCCTGCGACAAGGCTTTTTCTTCCCTGCATTTCCTGGTGTTCGGTTCTTGTGCAGTGGCATGGGGGCAAGTCTCTTCGATGTAGCGAATAGCCTAGACGTCAGAGGACGGGACTCGATAGGCAGTTACGGTCTTGGTGGCCGTATTCGCCGTGAGAAGAAGTTTCCTGTGAACCTATGAAGCTCTAAAGAATCGAGAAGGGAAGATAAGTAAACTTTGTGTTATACTGAATAGGAATGAAATATTTGTGTCATGTTAACATGTTGTAAAAAGGACATTTGTGATTTAGGATAGGATCATATTGCTAGGACTTTAGAAGGATATTGAATTTATGTTGATTATCTGTCGTTGTGTTTAAATTGCCTTTGTATTGAGTGAAATTCAGGATATGTTTAGAGTGAAGAATTGGCATAATATTAAGAGATTGTGAAAGATATGAATGTTATCTTGTGTAGTCTGACAGAGCTACAGAGTTTTAGATCGATTGTGAAAATAGTACATGAATAACGCATTAGCGAATGTTAATATAATTCATACTTTAGGAAGCTACTGCATGTCAATTTATATGTGTAACAGTAGTGTTTGAATTTTATATACCTTGTCTGAAATTCCCTTAAGATGGGATTTATTTTAGTGTTCTTATGTGTATCAACCTTTGAGTATAATAAACCTTGCTTTTGATTCTAACTAAGACTTTCTGTGATTTCTGGAATCCGATGCACCACTTATAAAGTATTAATACGAACCTATGCGGGATATTTGAAAAGAGTAAATTTTGGTCACGTCTGCAGAGTTAATTGGTATCATTAAGTACTGTCCTGAGATTACCTCTTGGTTGTTAATATTAAATAATCTAATAGCGCTAAGTGGCGCAGCGAAACAAATGAATTTCTTGGCGTTTTAAGAGAGGTAAATCTCAGACACTCCGATACTCTGGTATTCTCTATCTCGAGGAAATTCCATTGTCCCTCAGAGGTACCACGTGTTACCTGATAGAGTGTATCAAGGAGATATAGTAAGAGGTTAAAGTAGTTGTATCTGAGAAGAAAGGTTACGACATAAATCGCGCAGCAGATAGGATATAAAATAGTTGTACAATAAAGATAATAGAGAATAAAAATTAAGGTAAAATCTATACAACATAAATGGCGCAGCCGGTAGGATTATTATTGAAGGAGGCTAAGGATAGTAAAGAAAATATAAAGAAAAGCAATACAACGCCATCTAACTCGAGACGAATTGGAACTCACCAGTGTTACCAAATGTAGTGGAATTCCACTGTGCTTCAGGATTTGTATGTCTAAAGCAGCGTATTGCCGAAATTTAAAAATACAATATAAAATAGCGGACTTTTATATCTAGTTATTTATTTTTATTTTTTACATTTTGTGCTCCAAAACCTAGTTGTGCCTGTGGCGGGCACCTCTTTTGCCACGCCTTCGTTATGGCACTGTTGAACTGCATCATATCATTGCTTATAGCAAATACTTTTGCATCTCTTTCAGGTGCATTGGAAAAGAGAAGCCCATTTGAGTTATATACATTGAGGTCACTTAGAATAGGACTTCACTGTTTGTGGTAACTGGATTATAGAGAATCAAACTGCTGGTATTACATGCTGAAGGGGACAGAGTGATATTCAGAATCTGGTGAACAGTAAATATAGTAGATGAACATTACTGAATGGGCATGGAAATCTTAATGTAAAAGGAGGTCAAAAACAGAGGATTCAAGATTTGGCCTTCTGTGGAAAGCAGAATCAGATCTCACAAAGTTGGAAGTTCCTTATAGTAAATGGAATTTTAGCTTGTGTAATTAGGACGATTAAGGTGGACTGGCTATTTTAGCTGCAATTTGGAGTTTGGTTTGAAAAATAGGTGAGATCTAGATGCCTGTAAGTGGTATAAACTAACATAAATGATGTATATCATTTGTTAGTTTATACCATGAATGTTGGTTTAAGTGGATGTGAAAGTGATTTTTTGGCATTATTTTTGATTAGAATATTTTTAAATTTTGGTGGAGTTTTTGAGGCAAGTTTGTTTAAAATACAATGACACTACGATAACTTATTATACTT
Organism: Typopeltis vanoorti; assembly: GCF_054136105.1. NCBI lineage: Eukaryota > Metazoa > Arthropoda > Arachnida > Uropygi > Thelyphonidae > Typopeltis > Typopeltis vanoorti. Next base: position 72,623,859 of record NC_143552.1, on the reverse strand, counting down.
TTCATGGTTCATTTATGTAAGCAATTGAATAGATAGAGAGTAAGGAAAGAGGAGACTCTTCAATATATCACTCATCAGGAGTGTTCACTCTCCTTGCTATAATGTGGCTTCAACAGTCCTCCCCCCCCCCCTCCACACACACACACTACTCAGTCCTTTCTCCAGGCATGAACTGGCAAGAATATGCAGCAGTTGATTTTAAAGCTTCCAAATCATTAGATTTGATTCCATGTACCATCTGGTGACTGACCTGCAGAACCATTTACTGTTATACCCTTATAATGGATGACTATTTTAGATCTCCATTAAGCATTTATGAAAGTCATCTACCACCTAATGGATCCAAGTATTTCTTTCAACCAGGAAGATTTTGCTGAAGTTTCAGTGAAATTGTTGGAGTCCCCTTTTTATGAAAACAGGCCATGCCACACCATGAGATGGCAAATTTGACAATCTGTTCTCTTGAAAAGAGTGGAGAATGTCATCAACAGCTGCCTTCTTCACTACCCAGAGGCCCACCAATTAAATTGGATCACAATATGAATTCTCCTGCTTTTGCTGTGTAGAAGATCACTTAGCCAAATGCTGTTCACCTTTGGACACATGCCATGGAAAGGTTTGAAAAAAACTTTCATAGCCATTCTTGACATTTCCAAGTCATTTGATTAGATCTAATAGAGAGGCCTACTTACCAAATTACCATATTATGATCTGCCATCCATCCTTTGCATTTTGAGTCCCAGCTTCCTCCCTGGTAATTTTCTGCATGTTAATTGATATCCTTTCTTCAGATTTCTCAACCACTGCCAAGTACTGCAGGCTCTTTAGTTTCATTCTTTTCTTCCATGCTTACACGACGATCAGAATACATCAGGAAAAAATTATGGAGACAACTGCCGTGTTAGACCAAAACTTTAGTTTAATATAAACCAAAATGAACACTCGACGTTTCGACCTTCATATCAAGGTCATCTGGAGCATACACACATATATACAAAGAAACAAGCTGCACTATAATCTACATGGCTTGCTAAAGTTACTGACCAACTGTTACAACAATTATTGGCCTGATCTCTGGTGAGAAAAAAAACAACCTTTACTACATCAAAGCTAGAGTCCTATTTTATTATTATCTATTAGGTTACAAAATTAAATTGGTCTGGAGAGCATGTGTGTATATATATATATATATATCATGGCTAACTTCGAGATAATTTCCTTGTTCACCAATATCCCAACAGACGAAGTCATAACATTACTCAAAGACAAGTTATCCCAAAAAATGTTGGCCTTACTTACCCATTGCATCAAGTCTGGTTACTTTAGATTCCAAGATACTATATGCAAGCAAAATCCTGGTGTGGCGATGGGTAATCCTTTATCCCCTGTTCTTGAAAATATTTACTTGGAGGATTTTGAAGCCAAGGCTATCTCTTCCTTTGCTTTAACACCTAAAGTTTGGAAACATTATGTGGATGACATTTTCCTCATTTGGAGCCATGGACATGATTCCTTAATGGATTTCCTGGAACATCTCAATAGTCGACATCCAAGTTATAAAGTTCACAGTCGAGCTTGAAACTGATAGTTCCCTGCCTTTTCTAAATGTAAAACTGACCTGCTCTTCTGGTAAACTTAAAATTTCAATGTATAGAAAGCCTATACATACCAACAGATATCTTCATAGTCAGTCCCATCACTTCCCTCCCCAAAAACTTGGAATAATTTCTACCTTGGGACATAGAGCTCACTCTCTTCTTGATGACCCAAATGAACTTCAAAAAGAAATCAACTATCTCAAAACTACTTTCATACTTAATGGATATTCTAAAAGTATTATTGAAAAATTCCTTCTTAATCCTCCTAGTCATTCACACAGAAGACATAAATACATTTAAAGGCAATATATCTATTCCTTACATAAGTTCAGTTTCACAAAAATTAGCCAAGGTTCTAAGAAAATACAATATCAGAACTTTGTTCACTCCACTACCAAAAATCTGCTCCTTAATAAGCCACCCAAAACCTTGTCGTCATCATCTTAAATATCCTGGTGTGTACAAAATATGGTGTGATTGTGATATTCCTTATTTTGGCCAGACAGACAAATCTATTGAATTATGTATGGAGGAATGCATGAGGGACATTGCTTACAAGAGACAACGAGCCAGTGCCTTATCAAGCCACATCCTTTTCTCGGCTGATCCTAATGATGAAAACCCAAGTCATACAGTCCACTGGGACAGATCTCCCAACATCTTTCGTTGGCATGATGAATTGGAAAGAAAAATCGTAGAATCTAGGGAAATCATCCTCAACCCTGAACATCTAAATAATAACTTGAACTACACCCTCCCAGATAGTCATTCAGCAGTAATCATGTACTGCCGTTCACATGATGCTGCAAGCACGCACTCTCCCAATAATGCAACAAACGAAAGAACAGCTTTAAACACACTCCAACGTTTTCATGCTAATTATGTATAGAAACTCTCTATGTTGTTCATAGTTTTTTTAGCCTTCAGTGTTTAGTGTTTTTCCTTTTATAATGTCACCTGATGAAGGCTGTTATAAAACCGAAACTAGTTGTGTTTTACTATTAACCCCCCCCCTTTTTTTTTTTTTACCTAACTCTTGGTTTAAGTCATTCAACTCTATTTTACAATATATTTCAACCAATTGGTGTGGAAAATAGTTTCCAATACAAGCTGAAAATTGCTTAGAGTCCTAATGTATGCTAGAAACTAAGTAGGCTGAATATGTGCCATCCAAATTCTTGGAATTTTTATGCCACCATTATTGTTGAGATTAGGGTGGTTAATCAGAATTTCACAGGCTTCTTTAAATTTTCTTTCATACCAGGTTTTGAGAGCATGATCTGAGAGACCTGCTTCACCAAAATTGTTATATTTAATGTGTTTTGTGTTCTTTTTTATGTATAGGGATTGTACATCCAGTTTCACCAATATAAGGTAAGTTACAGGTGCAGTAGATCCAATAAACTCCAGGATGTGCCAGTGGGAGGAGAGGATCCTTAGAGGAGTTGAATATGTTTTTTAATTTTATTATAGGTGGTTTAAAAGTGGCATTAAGATTATAATGGTGTAGGATTCTATTGAATTTTTTTGATAACCCTTTAATGTATGGGATGGCTATGGTTTTACTGTAATCTATATTTTTTTTTTTGGATCAAGTTTTATGAAGAACTTTATTAATAGTATTTTTATTATAGCCATTATTTATAAATGTGTTGCTAATAATTTTTAATTCTTGTTTAAGAGCTTGTTAATTAGAGCAAATTGTTATAGCTCTGTTTTTAAGGGTGTTAATGACTCCAAATTTTTGCGATGGGTGGTGATATGACTTAGCATGTATATATTGGCCAGTATATGTCAGTTTGCAGTAAACTTTCATCTTTTACTTTTATCCTTGCACTTTCTCTACAGTCTACACACTCCATACACTCCATTTCTCTTCTTCATTTAGCTAACTTTGTAGAACTCAAATGATACAAACTTTAAAATAATCAAAACCAAAACCTTGAACACTTGAGGTGAGGGCATCCTGGTTAACTTCAATACTACCTGTCTTATTTCCTATAAGAAAATCTCAGTTCATTTACTGCTAATGCTCAAATCTCCATATTTATCTCCATTGAAGGTCATTATCTGAGCTGACTTACACTTCTAACGTTTCCTGACACAAGCACATTACACATCCACAGCCTTCCTAAATCCAAAATCCATTTGACCTTAGAATAGTGTTCACATATTCAAGATGACGCACACTAAAAAATCTTCCTAAAAATTCTTCATACTGTTTACAGAAAACAGAGTCTGCTTAATAGATGTATTTCTCTCTCATTAAAACACACTCACAGTCTCAGTGAAGTTGTTTCTTAGAGGTATTTTTCTTTCTGACCTATGCCTTTTGCACAAGTGTTTTCATGGGCTATTCCACTGAATTAGCTACCAATATTCCTTCATTTTTCTTTTAAGCTTGTTAAAACATAAGCAGTTACTGGACAACAGCCATACTCTGCTTCAAACTTTCCAAACTTTGTTGCTGTCGTCATGTTTTCATTATATCTACGTCTGGCCCTTGGAACAATCTTTCTCTCTCTCTCTCACAGACATGTACACTGTTTTCCTCAAGAACTAACCTCCAACTGTTTGATTTCTTTCTACCTATTGTGCATATATAGCTTTTGGCAAACTCATGTGCTGTAGGTTTTGCTTCCTGTGTATAGGTGTTAATATTATTATTATTATTATTATGGGCGACTGCAAGGAGTCCTTAGACTCATCAAGGGAGGCCCTAAACATGTCCGTCACAACTAATCGACATTCACACAGTATCTATCATACTTTGCCTTGAACTCATTCACTGTCATAGCACCCACAACAGACTCTGGCAGCTTATTCCACTCATTCATCACTCTAAAAGTAAAAAACCCAGCTCTAACATCCTTACTAATCACACTCTTGCCCAGCTTCCATGGATATCTCCTAGTCCTCCCACCACTAGTCCTGTTCTCAAAAATATCCTCTGAATTAATCCTATAGAACCCTTCAGCAATTTGAATGTCTCAATCATATCTCCCCTTTTCCGCCTATCAACCAATTTCTGCAACCTACAAATCTTCAACCTGTTTTCTGAAGGTTCATTCCATAGACCTGCGATCATCTTGGTCACTCACCTCTGGATCCTCTCAACCTCCTCACCATCAAGAAGAAACCTAGGTTACCAGATCTGGGCACAGTAGTCTAGATGGGGTCTTATCAAGGCTCAATACAGAGGAACAATAACTTGCTTATCTCTGCTCATCAAAGTATTCTTCAGCATCCAAGTGATTTGATGAGTGATTTAGCCACTTTTGCAATGTGCCCCCTAAACTTCAACTCCCTATCCACCAATGCTCCCAAATCCCTGGCCTAATCAATCTCCTGGAGTACAGTTCCACCAATGCGATATACTGCTGCTAATCTTTTCACCCCAAAATGCATAACATTACATTTTGCCACATTAAATTGACATCCATTCTCCTTAGCACAGATCTCCAATCTATCCAAATCATCCTGCAAAATTTTGACATCTTCTGCATTCACTATTGCCCTACCCAATTTTGCATCATCAGCGAACAAATGAGCCATTCCTCTCAGTTCCTTCGCTATATTGTTAATGAACAAATTAAACAGCAATGGTCCAAGAACAGAACCCTGTGGCACACCACTAGTCACAAGCCATCTTTTGGACTCTACTCTTGAGTAAACTGCTCTCTATTATCTCTCCATCAACCACTTATATGTAAACAAAAAAAATTGTTTTGGCTACACAAGTATTTAATGGGATTGGGTGAATTAGTTTCTGTATGTGATAATGGCAACCTAATAAAAAAGTTGAACAGTTCTAGTTAGTTGTTGAAGATTTTAATTTCTTCTTAATTCAGATTGCAAGACTTTGATTAATAGTTTTCTTACTTTTCATTGCTGTATAATTCAGCACTGTAATGGTTGCATTCAGCACTGAATGCATTTTAAGGAAATGCGATCAACCCTTGCAATGCTTTTGATTATCAGGCCGGTATTGAAATGCATCTTATTTGTATTTTTTTTTTCTCATGATCTTCTCTTTGCATTTTTGTTTATTTCATATAAGAACTTTTATATATGAGTTTTAACCTTTTATAACTCATATGTTGAGCAATATTGAACAGAAATACTTCTTTACAGTAATAATCTAACCAAAATGGGAATAGAGTGACTGATGCAGAGGACATAGTAGAATTGTTCAATGAACACTTTATTGGAGTATTTCATCCTAGAGGAGTCAGTTTTAATGCTGGAGGGATAGGGCAGGTTCGAGGTTTAGAGGTACAGGAGGAGAGTGTGTTTCAGATACTGAGTACTCTGGATGTTAGTAAAGCTTTGGCACTGGATTGTATTTCACCACGAGTTTTGAGAGAATGTGCTAGAGAACTGACAGTGCTTTTAACCTGGCTTTTCAGTGAAAGTCTGGCTGCTGGAAAGGTGCCCAGGGAATGGAAGGAAGGTAAGATAGTGCCATTGCATAAGGGTGGTAACAGACTGGAAGTGTCTAATTATAGGCCAGTTTGTGTATCATCAGTAGTTGTTAAGATCTTGGAGAAAGTAGTGAGGGACCGTATACAGCATTGGGCAGATGAGGGTAATGTTATTTGTGAGAGTCAACATGGATTTGTGAAAGGGTGCTCTTGTTTTAGCAATATGCTAGCCTTTTATAATAAAGTTACAAGAACATTAGATGAGGGAAAGGCATATACTACAATTTTCTTAGACTTAACGAAGGCATTTGAGAGAGTGCCACATGATAAGCTGATATTTAAGTTGCAGCACATGGATCTGGATGTCAGATTGGTCAATTGGATTCAGGATTGGCTGTCTGATAGGTATCGGAGAGTTGTGTATGGTGGAGCAGTTTCAAGGAGGCAGAGAGTTACAAGTGGGGGGTCCCACAGGGCTCAGTACTAGGACCTATATTATTTAACCTTTATATCCATGACATTGCTAGTGGATTGCAAGGGGATATTCAGTTGTTTGCAGATGATGCAAAGCTGGGAAGGATTATTAGTAATAGTGCAGATGTGGTAGCCCTGCAAAAGGATTTAAATAAGGTCTTGAGGTTTGGGAAACATCAATGGGGTGCTGCATACGCTATGGGAGGAGTTATACTGGAGGAAGTAGGGGAGACAAGAGATCTGGGGGTTGATGATTGATAGAAACCTGAAATTTAGGGGACATATTGCAAAGGTGGTGAAGGTAACACAGAGGATTGCTGCAATTATGAGAAGGACACTGACCTGCAGAGATAAAAGGGTTATCATTCCATTGTATAAGTCTCTGATCAGACTACACTTAGGCTATTGTTCTCAGATTTGGTCCGCAGGATTTGAAGGGAATACATTAACTGTGGAAAGGGTACAAAGACGGATGACAAAGATGGTTTCAGGACTGTACAATTTTGGTTATGAGGATCGACTACTGCAGAGTTTGGTGGATAGAAGAATGAGAAGTGATATGATTGAGACTTTTAAACTGTTGAGAGGTGGTTACACGGTTGACACTGGGGAGTTCTTTCGCTTGGTTGAACAGAGTGAAATTTTTTTAAATAGTAATAAGTATGATAAAAATTATGATGATAATTTCTTCATCACAAGTAATATTTTCATCATATTTTGTTTATTTATTATATACGTATTTTTTAATGCATTCTGCGTGGACAAATAGGAAGGTTCTTTTCAATTGGTAATTTTATCACCAAATAAATAGCATATTATTTTTTGGTATAATTTTAATTATGACTGAATTCGTTATATAATTTTATTTTATTTATTTTTTTAAATTTTAATGAGTACTTATAAGCAGTTTGATATTTACAAATTTTATCTATAAATTTCAGCTTTGATCACTAATATATGTAGGTAATAGATTCATTTTAGTGCTTTCATTGGAAGAAGTGAAACACCCCAGTTATACAGTAATGTAGATATTTGGCAATGTAATATATATATAGTACATATGCCTAAGATATTCAGGAAATTGTTATGTAACTCATATTTTAGACAATGAACAAAAAATAGGCATTGCTTTTATGATAATGGAGCTGCCTGTGTTCTAACCTAAGACTAAAATAAATCATTAAAATTTTTATATATATTAAAAAGACATACATGATATGTAATTTTTGAAGGTGCTGGTTTGAGGATGAAAAACAAATATGTGAGCATTGAAATATATATACAATGAAAAAAGGAATTTATAATTTCAAAATTATTTTTATTTTTTAACATAATCCCTCTTAAGACTAATACATTTATTCCAGCGATGCTCCAGCACCATTATCCCATCCCTGTAATGGTTCTTGGTAAGGCAAAATACCCCTCTACAGCTGCAATCACCTATTGATTCGAAGAAAAACACTGACCAGTGAGGAAGAGTTTTAGTTTTGGGAAGAGATAGAAGTCAGAGGGAGCCAAATCTGGGGAATAGGGTGGATGTTCCAACAATTTATAGTACAGATTTTTCCTTAATTTTACCATTGCCAAAACACCTTTGTAGGCAGGTGTATTGTCCTAATTTGAGATGATTTTTTTCTTCTGCAAACCAGGTCTTTTCTCACGAATTTTTTCTTCTAGTCTGGTTAAAAGATCGGAATAATATTCCCCAGTTATTGTTTTACCCTTTTCAAGATAATTAATAAACAAAATATCTTTAGCATCCCAAAACACTGATGCCATGACCTTTACTGCTGATGGAACCGACTTTGTCTTCTTTAGCGTTGAACAACCGGCTTCTTTCCACTGTTTTGGCTGCTCTTTGGATTCTGGTGTATAATGGTGAATCCAAGTCTCATCCATAGCAATAAATCAATGCGCAAAATCAGTTTTATTCTTGTTAAAACGCTCCAAACATTATTCAGAGATTTTCATGTGAGCGCGTTTTTGATCTGCTGTGAGCAAGCATGGCACCCATCTTGTGCAAAGCTTTTTCATTTGCAATTCTTCATGCAAAATATATCCTACACATTCTTTTGAAATGCCTATAGTCTCAGCAATTTCACACACTTTGACTCGCCAGTCATCTAATACCATACTGTGCACTTGATCAATGATTTCTAGTGTTGTTACACTTTTTGGATGTACTTCACGTGGATCATCTTCAAGGTTGGTACGGCCACATTTAAACTTGGCAGCCCATTTCTCAATTGTCGAAAATGAAGGAGAAGAGGCCCATAAACTTTTATGAACTTCGAATGAATTTCTTTTCGCGTTAAACCTTTTTTTACAAAGAATTTTATAACCACATGATACTCAATTTTATGCATTTCAAGGGATACAGACAACACTTTGGCTTCAGACAGCTGTATAAAAAAACTACTTGATAGAATGACTTGCAATTTCATATGGATGCTTATGACAGATGTACCAACTTAGAAAAAAAAATGTTGCCATCTATGGTCAAGGCCAAGAACTTTTCAGACCACCTTTGTGCATATATATATTAATTGAAATGAAAAATGAATAGAATCACTAACAGAATATAATGAATCAAATAGACTGCGGATTTTAAAGTTAAGAATTCAAAAGTAAGAACTAAAAAATTAAAGAAGAAAAAGGAAACCAAGGAACTTGCAGTTTTTTAATTCTTAACTTTAAAATCCACAATTTATTTGATTCATTATCTTCAGTTATTGGTTCTATCAATGTTTCGTTTCAGTTAATGGGCGCTATGTGTACATATATTTCTGTGTTCACATATTTGTTCTTGATCTATTTGATTCATTATCTTCTTTTTAATCGGTTCTCTTCTTGATTCATTTCAGTTATTATATATATCTTTCTCTACATTCACATACCTTATTGTTATCAACATCTGACCTCCATGGAGTCAGAGACTCATTTTGGGAGGTATACACTATTGCATACAATGCTCATCCAATCATGCCTTAAACTGATTCAGTGTGTCTACATTCACAACACACTTAGGCAATGCATTCAACTCACCAACCACTCTCCATGCAAAGAACCTTTTCTTCACTCCTCTGCTCACATCCTCCTTATACAGTTTCATCAATGGCTTCTTGTTCTACCCCCCCCCCCCATTCTTTGAAAAATCTCTTCCATATCAACCTGATAACAGCCGCTGACTTCCTTATATGTTTCAATCATATCCCCCTTCCCTCTTCCTCCTATTCACTAGGCTTTGCAACTTACATTCTCTCAATCTGTCCTCATACTCCACATTGCAAAGATCACTGACCACCTTTTGTGAATCTTCTCTGGACCCTTTCCGACATATCCTTGTCACCATGAAAACCTGGCGACCAAATCTGTGCATAATAATCCATGTAAAGCATGATTGAGGACTTATACAATGGCATAATAACCTCTTTACTTCTGCATGTCAGGTCCTCTGCATCATTGCCATTATCCGATGTGACGTCTTCGGAACTTGTGCACTGTGGTCCTGAATTTCAGGTCCTTGTCCACCACTACTCACAGATTGTTATTTTTTATTTGGGGGTTCCTTTTTGTATTTTCTTGTTATTTATCTATTAATTATCTCGTCCTTGTGTTAATCAATTTACTTTAATTCTGACTTAGACTGACTACTCTGAAAATCCTATCTTAACACAAGCTATGGTGCTAGACTCAGAAGGCTATCTATCTACTTGGCTGAATACTAAGAGTAACCACGTGTATTGAACTCTCGGACAAAGGGACTATCTCCTTGTTGTGTAATTCCTGTCTGGAGTTGTTTCCCCATCAGATACTGGCAAATTTATTTGTTCTGCTGCACCAGCCAGTATCCTTAGGTTAGGAGGAATCCTTAACCAGGGAACTTCTCTCAGAAATTATACAGAGGTGATTATCCTTACGCTTATCCTTCAGCACTTAATTATCTAATCTAATTATATTCAATGATGCTTGCAATCATGGCTTATATATTCAAATATACTCCGCATTAGATTCCGAATTTTATGAGTGATGAGTTGAATTCAGGAACAGGCTGTTTTCAGGTTAAAACATAAAGAACATTTTATTAAGATCACTAAATTGTACATAGTTACATTCATTCTCACTATCCGATTAAAGTCATACCCATGTGAGGAGCTATTATTGACATTTAGAACTTAATTGGAAATCAAACATAAGCTCCCTTTAAGACTCCACTGATTTGACTGTACATAATACATTTATCAAAATTCTAATCTTCCCAATTTATCCTATCAAGCTATGTTAAAAGTTACAAATCATGATTATCACACTCTACCTAATTCACAATCTGAGACAAAGTTACCAATAGAGCTAATCATTTGCAGTTAACACTAATCACCTAAAGTTTCTTACTAGAATGTCCGTTCACACTTAATACTTAACTGCGATTCACACTTAATTCACCTTTAACATAAAGGTGAATAAAACATTACATTACCAAGATAGTCCACATTCTGCATACAGTGCCAGGTTCTCCTTCCTTGAAACTGGGTCTGCAACATCGTAGAATTACCTTTACGCACGTAGTCATACATGGTGTTTGTCTCGTCTGCCCCTTCAGCATGGCTAGTAATCGGTCCACGCTAGTCTGGTTCTGTTGTGGGTTTTTCCTATTCCACATCACTGTCTCAGCGGTCACGTATATGGGAACTACACTGCCGATATTGAACATCTACGGGTTATCACGAGGCGAGATAGAACCGCTCATCTGAGAAGAGCAGATCCAAAACCAAACGGTCAAGACACAAGCAAGGGTGAAAAAAAAAAAACGATTAAAAAGCCTCCTGCAAGGGGGGCAAACCCTTTTTATTTCGCACCTTTAGTGCCCTCTTTTCTCTTACGAATCTTTGCCCGACACTCATCTTCCTTTCTCACTAGTCCATCCAGTTCACCGCATCTCCTTAGGTTTGCGAATTCGAGTGTGAGTTACTTTCCGATAATTTACACTGCCACAAGCGTAATGCTCGCCCAAGCACCTTGAACCTTAGATTACATATGTTTCACATAGAACATATTATGGTCGTTACAACTTACTAAAACATAATTCTTCACACAGAATAATTGACATATCTGATTCATGCTTTGTATCTTTACATAAATTATTCATTCTATATATCCTTTAAATCAAATATCTCTTAATTGTTTTCTAATTCTTGTTGAATCCTGAATAAACCAATTTAAAATTTTCCATTCAAGATTCAACACAGATCTCTCATCTCCTCTACTTCTTTAAAGTTTCCCCGCCAAGTATATACTTTGTATCCCATCGTTGCTTACCAAATCTCAAAGCCTTACACTTTGCAACATTGAACTGATAGTCCCACTTACCTGCCCATTCATGCAATCTATTCAAGTCCTTCTGTAAGGCTATAACATCTGCTTAACTCTGTATTGCTCTCCCCAAATTTTTCATCATCTACAAACAGCTGCAGATCACTAGTTAAACCCATCCCAATGTCATTAACATACAAATTGAACAACAATGGTCCCAGAATTGACTCCTGCGGTACACCATTAGTAACCTTCCACTTTCAGGATACTTTGCCTCCATATGCAACTTTCTGATACCTATCCTGCAGCCATTCACCGATCCAACTCTGAAATCTTTTCCAATTCCATCTGTTTCAGTTTATTTTAACAGCTTGTCATGTGGCAGTCTATCAAAGGCTTTTGCAAAATTTTAGTTTACCACTGTATATGCATCTCCCCTGTCCAAGGTATTTACTTTTTATACTCAGTATTTTCCCAAATTATATATTTTTGAGTCACCCAAGTCCAGCACCAAATACCATGTCATCCCTTTAATACATATAAACTTTTAATTAGAACTTAATTTTAGTCTTTGTTTCCATTACCATAAAAGCTTGCCATTTTTCTGTATATAATATAGTACATTTATTTGGAATCATATGTATAGATAGTTATGATATCTTTAAACTAATTATGCTTTAGAATGAACAAACAGTGACATATTAGAATAGTTTTAAAATGGTTGTGAGCTGTGTTGAAATTGTACTTATTATGGACATTTATATTTAATAACAGAGATCAAGCAATCCATGTTTTTTAACAACGGTCACGTTTGTTAAAAGTGATGTTTCTGAAGTTACAAGATTAAAAATATCTGTTCATGATGTTCGAGAAAGAGTCACATGCACTGTAAGTATAACAGTTATTATTGTAAGTACAAGTGTATTTACACTTTATTTGTGTGTGTGTACACATCATTATTCTTTTTTTTTTTTTTTGTCTGTATATTATTTCATGAGTAATGTAAACTGTTGTAATAGAAACAGTTAATTTTTACTTACTCATATAATAAAACTAACTACACAGAAAATATTTCTAATTTAACAGAATTACTGTATAAAATTACAATGTAATTAATATGATTGTTATCAGTTTAAAGGCCTTGCAGCTATGAAGCTTTGTTTTCGAAAGCAGTAAATAGAATAATGTTATTTTCTTCAAAATAACAGTTACAATTGAAGGATAAATTACAATTTGGTTCATCTTATAGTTGAAATGATGTATAACAATTAATTATAATTTTTGGTGAATGTATATAGATTATGTTATGTGTTAAGTTTAGAGGCCCTATGCAAGGAATGTTGTTGCCAGCTGGTTTGTATTGTAATTTCTGAATTATTATGATTATTTCAAGGAGTCCAAACATTTGTTTCTCAGTCAGTAATGATGATTGATGATCCTTCTAGGATAGTGTTTCTCAACCTGTGGTCCGTGACGATAGGACAGCTGGTCCGCAGGCAGACTTAAATTAATTAAATAAATATATATTTTTTAGTTATCCAAACAAATTAAAATTGAATAAGTAAAAATTATTGAAATCAAATGGAGACTTAAAAAACAACAAGAAATAGTGTCAGAATGTTTAAAGGCAGAAGCAATAAAACTATATTGTTGTTCACTTCACCCCTCTTTTATTACTCGTCATTCTGACATTACAAAATTTGTAGTGGCAGAATGGCGAATAATAAGAGGGGTGAAGTGAACAACAATATAATTTTATTGCTTCCGCCTTCCGTTGCTGTTTTGTCAGATTTGAAAGTGAACATGTGTTATCCACATTTCAACTAATTGCTTGTTGTTTATTGATTTTTATTACTGAAGGTTTTCCTACTTCAACCAAGGTTCAGTATACCTTCAAAAGTGCTAAATGATACTTGGACATAGTGTGCACGAGTTAACCCCAGTATTTATATATTTTTCGGAAACATTTTTATATATAATTTTCCATTATATATATAACAATATAAATATATTGTTATATATATAATGGAAAAGTGGCTTAGAACTAGGACTTTGAAAAGAAGAGCAAATGAAACAGGTGATGCTAATCCTAATTCTGATACACGTGTTGTAACAGCAAGTAAATCTGATACTGTTAAAGTAGAAGAAACAAGCAGTTCAAAGAAAAAATACAGTAGGAAATATAACAGTTCATATTTGGAATTTGGATTTACTTGGTGTGGAGATGAAAATGAACAGAAACCTCATTGTGTTCTGTCCTGTGAAGTGTTGTCAAACGAGTGCATGAAACCTGTGCAACTCCGACATTTAGAAACTAAACATTGTGATGTGAAAAATAAGCAAATTTAAAAAAAAAAGCCAATTTCAGCGACGCTTAGCGACATTAACACTTTCATTGCCAAGCTGAAAATTGGAATTTCGTGTGGTGGCCAAATTTTTTTTATTTTTTATTTAGTTAGCGATGTCTACGCAATAACGCGTGATCGGCCGTTTGGTGAGAACTCGCATTGCGCGATTGGCAATGAACATGTTAACCCATGGGAAAGATGATATATATATATATATCAGGAAGGACCTCACATAACAGGATGTCTTAAACTCAAAGTAGGAATGCAATACTTAATTAAAAGCACACAGGTGTATGAAGTTCCATGCCGAGCAGTAGAATTTAATCTATTTCTGCTATGTGATCTACTCTGCTTAGTTAATACAAAAACAACAACAACAAAAAAATCATACATCTGCAATCACGACTATAGGCAATCTGGCCTTGCAGACCATGTTTTGGATACAACCCACAGGATCTCCTGGAGAAAAACCACAATGCTCCACCATAGTAAATTCAGAAAAGAAAGACTAATTTTAGAATCTGAGGTGGCACTCAGAAATCATACGAATTTAAATAAATACGGTTGCATAAAACTTCCCAAAATTTGGGAAACATTAATTATCAGAGATCCCACGTTACATCCTAGGCCACCTACAAACACTCATAGAGGGCGCACCACCTAGATAGGACCTTAGAATTAACTACGTGTTTCACTTAGTATTGTATTTGAGAGTATTGTTACAAAAGTTATTTATAATCCCTGAAGATTGGAATCATTAAAATTAGTTTTAATCCTTTCTCAGTCAGTGCTGAAATATTCCATTAAACCTCCAACATGATGAACTAAGGTTTCATTATAACTTTTAAAACTTGTTGTCTTATGATGGCAGTTAAAAATACTACAACTGCTCAGAGTAAAGTTATGTAAACTCATGAATGATGTTAAAAAAGCTTCTCACAGAATTATATGTATGGTTTATATATATAATTTGAAGATTGTGTGCAGGAGCTAAAGATGACTATCATGATCCTGTGTAATGCAAGCAGGATTCATTGGAGTGAATATAAGGACTATAAGCAAAACAGAAGATTGTAGATTATATGGAGCAAAAACATACTGTGCCTTTGGAGATCATAGAGAATAATAATTAATATAGGGCTAATAGGAAGAATACTGGGATTGTATTACTTCATCCATATTCGATTGACATGAGTGTTGGAAATAAGGAGCATGAGTTTATGGCCATGATAGGTTCACTCTGCTTAAAGATCATTGGTATTCCATCTGTTCCTAACATCCTGATAGTAACATATTGATGGTTATGGCGTATTTCAGGATGATAGGAGTTAAAAATAGAATGGACAGTTTTTACTTATGATGAAGAAATGAGCTGCTAGGGAGGAAAATAGTGTTTGGTGGCTGAGTCCAAATGTTGGTCCTCACCAGGCAGAAATCCTTTGAATACTATATTAGCTCTTGTTTTAAAGAATATTATTAGAATGCTGTCTTGTTAGCTAAATGGATAGCGTTTCCAAACTCCAATCTGGCTCCAAGTTGAATCACCCTGTAGATATGGATGTTTACAAACATCTATGCTTACAGTGAGATTTGGCAAATGTTATTAAGTTGTAGATGAATATCATCACCCTATATGAGATCACTATCTGGCTTTGTGGAGGTCTGAAGCAGGTTGAAATAAAGTTCACATTTATCCTCTAGAGCAGCGTTTCCCAATTGCAGCTCTCTTGGGGACCGTTAGTTTTGTTGAGGGGGCTGTGAAATAATGAAAACAAATTTAAAATGTTTTAAGACTAAGTGTGGCATGTCAAATGTGTATGTAAGATGCTAAAAATGTAATATTTGCATTTGATTTTTGCAATATTCGCTGTATATGTTTTGTATTGAATATAAATATTATAATATGTCTGTAATATGCTTTTTTTTTTTTTTTGTGGGGGCCCATGAAATATTTTAATTTTTCCAAGGGAGTCTTTACATCCATAAGTTGGGAAGCACTGCTCTAGAGCAAGGTTTCTGGATGTGTGATATATATATATATATATATATATATATAGTTGCCATTGGCTGAATTTCTGATTTCAGAACACTCCTGTGATGATAATACTTGCTAAGCCATATAATCCATTATGTTATGTTCCAAAAACCTTTGTGTTGTCACTTTTACATATAAGGGCCTGTTCATGTTTCCTTTTTATTACATTAAATGAATTGGAGGAATTTTTTTATGATTGTTTCACCCCCCTATTATATTCCTTAACTGTTATTCATTTTATAGGATTAGTATATGAACTGTGTTCTTTATTCCTATAGAGTACACTGCTGGGAGAATCTGTTTTCACAATGGGAACTCTAATTCAAAGTGAACATCATTGTTTAAGAATGACTTTAATGTAAGTTTACTTTTTAATAATTTCTTATTTTTCCCCTTTGAATGTGGTTCAAGTGTTCAACAGTAGTTTGTAATTCTGGAGTTGTTTTAACAATGCTTATTGAGTGTAATTTTGATAATTATATTCTACTCAATGTTTTACAATCCATGGATAATTTTTATTTCAAAAAACACAAGAACCTTGTTTATTGAGTACAAGAAACACTATGAACTTATGGAATTTACAGGTAGCTTGATAAGAATCCTAGACTAAAATTCATAGAGAGAGAGAGAGTGGGTGTGTAGTTATTTTACTTAACTTTAATAAACTAATACAGTATATCCTTGATTTAATAGATTTCAGATTTGGATGAAATTTTTCATGTTATTTTTGCATGGTATTGTTCACCTAGTGTCTAAGATATAAAATTTTGTCTAGTATTTTTTTAATTTAATTTTTTTTTTTTTTCGATCACTTCCATACATGAGAGGCCACAAGGCCTGTACAAATAAATGCCATGTGTGGGCTGGGTTCAAGAGGAAAATAATCTGTTGATATTCCTCTTGAAGAGCCAGAGACTATATGTAGTCTTTGGAAAAATAATTTATGGGAAAGGCTCAATTTTAAAGAATTCCACTATTTCCACAGAATTGATGCATATGGAACAAAGAATTAATTTAATTAATTCACAACACAAGAATCATAAGAAAATAATTAATGTTTATTAACTTATTTGCTGATATTTTGTTGATATTCTATCCAGTATCCTCAGAGCACAAAAACAGTTTGTCACAGTACATGAACAGCAGCAATTTAGTTAACAGTGGGACTAGTTTAAAAATTATAATGGATGACACAAAAAACTAAAGCTAACACAAGGATCTCTTAATTGGCACTATATATTGTTGGATAAAGAGAGAGATATTAGAAAAAAAGTATTAATTTGAACTATCATCCATTCCAACAGTATGGCATCCTCTACATACTTACTCACCAAGCCAGGGCTGTTTGTTCAAATGAACATGTAGCTGGAATGTATAAAGTTTCTTATGCCTGCAGTTTGGCCCACTTTGGATAGACTCATTAATCAGTTAACTAACATCTGTCTTGGAGAAAACAAAAATTACATCCGTGATCACGTGTACGGCAAGTCAGGACTAGTAGACCATGCTTTGAATAATCCTTCACATAGAAATGGAAGAAAACATCAGTATTACATAGCAGTCACTTAAAGGTCTGAGAGACTGTTTATAGGTTCAGAATCTGCTATGAAGCACTTCCCTAACAAGTATGATTGCACTCATTTGCTAAAAATCTGGCAGACAGTCATTCTGATACCAGATACCCTGACTTCTGCAAATTAACTTTATGGTTATCTTCCCCATTGAGGGCACATGTTAGCACATGCATTTTGTTTCAGTTACAATTTAAATTATTTCTAATCTTTTACTTTAGTGCCTGTGTGCTTGTCATAGTTATAATTTGTGCTATGAAGATGCTGGGTAGAAAATCAACAAAATATTAGTCTTCTTCTTCTTCTGCAGCTTCTCCCACTTAAGTGGGGGTCACTGTTGATGATGAGTCTCCTCCACATCCTCCTGCTTGGGCTGTCACCACATCCGAGTTCTTCATTCTCAAGTCCTCTTCTACCAGCTCCCTCCATCTCTTCTTTGGCCACTCACGCTTCCTCCTTCCTTGCACATCCATCTACATGACCCTTCTTCCCACATATTCGTCCTCCCTCCTCATCACATGACCAAACCATCTCAACCTTGCCTCCTGTATCTTTGCTCCTAAGTTCACTTTGTGACTTAATGACTATGTGAGGGGAACAGTTTCACTGTTCCCCTCACATAGTCATTTCTCAGACGATCCTTTCTGGTCACACCACACATCCACCTAAGCATTCTCATCTCTGCTACTTCCATCCTGTTGATGTTATTTTTCCTCAGGACCACAGTTTCTATAGCATACATCATAGCTGGCCTCACTACTGTCCTATAGATTTTGCCTTTCAGATTGATCGGCACCCTCTTATCGCATAACACTCCAGCCATCTCCCTCCAGTTCCTCCAACCTGCTTGTATCCTGCATCCCACTTCCTTCTCAGCTCCTCCATCTTCTTCCACTGTTGAACCTAAATATCTAAAGTCCCTCACCTTCCTGATGATATTTCCTTCCAGCTCCAGATCTGTCTCCTGGCTGCCGCCCACTGTGAAACACATATACTGTGCCTTATTTCTGCTCAGTCTCATACCTCTCTCTCTTCCAGTATTTTTCTCCATCTTTCCAGTTTAGTTCCCGCTTCTTCTCTTGAATCTGCACACAGCAAGATGTCATCTGCATACAACATTGTCCAAGGCGCATCTTCTCTCACCACCTCCATCACAATGTTAAACAGAAACGGATTTAATGCTGACCCTTGATGCAAGCCAACTATTACTTGAAAACTTTCTGTCTGTCCCAGAGAGGTCCGAACACTTGTCTTCACATTTCTGTACATCTCCCGCACCAACCTGACATATTTCTCCGGAACCTTCTTCTCCCTCAGACACCTCCAGACTTCTTGCCTTGGCACTCTATCGTATGCTTTCTCCAGATCAATAAATGCCAGATGTAGCTCCCGTTGTTTCTCTCTAAACTTTTCCATCATCTGCCATAACCCAAAGATAGCATCTGTTGTTGATCTACCAGACATGAAGCCAAATTGTTCCTTTGCAATCTCCACCTCCTTCCTCAATCTTCCATCAAGAACCCTTTCTAGGATTTTCATTGTGTGGGACATCAACTTTATTCCTCTGTAATTCTTACAGTCTTGTGCATCCCCTTTATCAGCAAAATATTAGTAAATTCAATAAATTAATTTATATTTCCTCTCTTGTTGTTTATATCATGAAGCACTATTATGAATAATCAGCAACACCTAAGCCTTTCTATTAGCATTCAGGAATTTATGATATTCTAAGGTAGTTTGGTCACTTAAACAGAATGGGAGAGAACTGATTTGCAAAACAAGTCATTTTTTTTTGGCAAGAAAAAGACCTGGAAGAAGACTGAGATATACATGGATTTATATATCAAGAAGTGCATTTGAATACCAAAACATACGATCTAGTGATGTTGATATCTTGACAGATAACAGATTAATTTTGAGGAAAATTGTCAATAGGAAGTTGGTAATGATGTAAACTTTCATGTAGTACTATCAAAATATCATGTACACTGAATATTGCTCTCACATTTAGGGATAGCCCCCCCGAGAGCTCCCTCAAAATGTTTAACTTAGTACAGAGAAGGACAATTAGATTGATTAATAACCCATCTCTTACCAAATCACTCCACCCACTTTTGCACAAGAGTTTGGTTTCTGCAGTATGTGTATCCTATAAATATTTGCATGGCAAATGTTCACATGAAATAGCATCAGTAATTCCCCACTCAGTACTAAATTCATTGGAATGTGTGCAGCTACTGCCCAACTTGAGTTGTGCAGGAGTTTTGAGTTGTACTGTGAAGCAGTACAACTCAAAACCCATAGAACAAGTTTCTTTCCCTCCTCTTTCATCCTTACTACTGCTGTATTATGGAACAGTCTTTGCCCTTATGTATTTCTCAAGAAATACAATATACAGGCTAAAATCAAATGTATACAAGTTTCTCCTTTCTTAACCCGCTACCTGTTAATGATGAACAGCCTATTTTTTTTTTTACCCACTGCAGGATTAAGGCCTCTCCCATTGAAGGAGGTTTTGGGTCTACTATTCCCATTGTGACCCAGTCCATATCGGGAGAGCGTATCTATACTTGGTGAATGAATGTATGAAGATGGAAGACAATCATAATGTTGTGTCGGAAATAACTGGCCCACTATAAGTCAGCCATTGGTTTCAGACACAACATGAAAGAATAGAATCTTAACATAGACATGCTTAAACTCTCAAGAGCAGACGTAGAGCGGCAATAACTAACTTGTAAATGTAAAGTGTATTAATTTAATTGATAATGATTGCATATATTTCAAATATTGTTTTAGAATAATACCCAATACTGGGAAAATTCATGTTAACCAATCAGCAGAAGGCCTGATCATTACGCAGTAGTCCATGACACAGCAGAAAATCCGAAACATCATCCGGTAACCCCTGTAGTAACAGTTCTGTCGAGAGGGCTGCCGAGTAAAGACCGTAACCTTATCTGACGAATCAAAGATGGCTGAGTGAGTGACGTAGACAGAGAGAGAGAGAGAGGGAGCTCGCCGCTAAGATATAAGGAGCAGCGCACACTTCAAACGCTCTCTTGTTTTCCTGCATTTTTCCTGTGTGCCAGTGAGAAGGCTGAGGAAGCTTGTCGCCGATGTCCAGCAACCCTCCACATTGCAGTGGATCCCGATGCGTACAGGTCGTCCATCTGAACAACAAGGAACCAGCAGACAGGGCCATTGGTGAGCTACCGCCAATGTGACGATTTCGAAGGGCTCAACACTTCGAGAGGAATGAGTGAAGAAAGACAGCGGAACGACAAGAAAATCTTGCCATATCCGAGGAAGAATCAGACATAAAACAAAGGGGCCACCATGCTAAGGAGATTAACTGGTAAGGCAAATATTTCTTACCCTATATGCATAAGAGGTGCTATAAAACCAGAGTGAACAAAGAGAAAGGGGAAAACCTTGAGCATAGCCCTGCTTGACCTGACTAGAAGATCCGTTTTGGACTGAACGTCTTGACAGGACCTTCCTGATTGTAATTTGTGAACTTGTGTTAGAGTGAACTTTAATAGAACAGTTAAGAAATTAATTGTTATAAGAGACACAATGAATGAAGGCACTGCTCTGTATATTAAGCCTGTGACTTGCATAAGATGTATAGCAAAGAGTTTCCCTTTTACAAAAGTTGTAATTGTTAAGATTGATTGAACACATCATGCATAATTTATTTAACCTAGCATTGTCAAAACTTGCATAACAACAGGAGTATCATTTAATTGTAACACAAGCTACGGATGTAACACTGATTAACTAATGCTCCTGAATTATGATTGCATGAACCTGTAATTTTAAGAAGTACGTGAGAGGGATTGAATGAGCCCATTGTTTTTGTGCATGAACTTATTTCTTGTATATCATTATTATTGTTTAATTTCCTGTACATGAATATTAGTTGTATTAAAATGCATTATCTTAGATCAAAGTTTGTATGTTCTGTTAACTGAGACTGACCTACCACTTATTAAAAGTTTGAACCTGTGTAAGTGGGGGGGAGACATGTGTATAAGTAAAGGGGGGGGCTGTGACTGTATACCGTGTGTTCCCATTGCTAAGTAATATTGTGGAGATAGTTATTAAAGTAAGCCTAGGCATTAGGACTAGTCACTGGCTGGCGCAGTAGATTTAAGATAAATACATTTGTCGGAGGCTAACTCCTGGTACAAGTAAAACTATACCAAGTAAAAGCTAGAGTAACGAGATACAACAATGGTGCAGAAGTTGACAGGATGTGCTTGAAAAAGAAAAACATAAAGCAAGCAATACAAGCACGATAAGTTGGTTTCAGTCTCACACACAGAACTTAATTAAGATATTGAAAATTCATAGAGAGAAAAAAGGGTTCGTAACTCATCCTGTAACAAAGTGTAACTTGAAAGAGTAAGTATGCCTTTACCAACATCATCTGAAATGAGCAACCCTGAATTTTTTAAAACTATGAACCCCAAACAAATATGTCCCAAATTCTCAGTGGAAGGGAATGATAACATAGGATCCTTCCTCTGGTACATAGAAAGGCTAAAGAAAGCAGCCAATTGAAGTGAGCCTCAACTATTAACCCTAATACATAGTGGGCTGGAAGGGAAAGCAAAGAAGATGATGCACTCCCACCCCACCTTAAACTGAGCATTAAATTAGAACGATTTCAAAAAAGCATTGATATCTGAGTTCAAAAAAAGAAAGGGAGGAACAAGCAAGCATTAGAAAAATTTTACAAATGCATACAGAAAAAAGGGGAAAGGGTGATAGAATTCTTCAATAGACTGTCAAACCTCGCCACACGAAAAAGAACATATTGAATGGCTAATGCTACAACAATTCCGAGCAGGCATCTCACCTGAACTACAAGAGAGCGTATACCTCAGTGGAACAAATAGCCTTGATATGTGCTACATAGCGGCTAGAGAGAGGGAAGAAATAGTGGCAAACATTACCCCAAGCCTCTGAATACAGAGAAATGATAATAGAAAACAGGCATGGTAGAAAGGGGAAAAGATTTTGAGGGCCAAAATCCCAACCCCAAGGATAATGAGAGCACATACTACAAGGTGGCAGAAATACCAACTATGTCGACTTCCCCAGGGAGCCCGAAACTCTGCCATGAGTTTCCAATGCCTCATGAATGACGTGCTGGCAGGACTTTTAGGCAAAGGCGTTTTGTGTTTCCAGGATGACCTGCTGATATACTCCACCACCATAAAGGAGCACACTGAAACCTTGCTGAACATGTTAGATTGGTTGGACAAAGCCAGGCTGTCACTGAAGTGCTCAAAGTGTGAATTCTTCTTTCACAAGGTCAATTACCTTGGACATATCATAACAGGGGATGGGATAATACCCTCACGAAACAATGTGAATGCCATATTAGATGTAAACCCTACCCCCCCCTCCACAATCAGGCAGGTTAGGCGGTATCTGGGGATGGTAAATTTTTACCGTAAATTCATTCCCCAATGTTCTGAAATAATGAAGCCCATAGTGAGCCTGACCAAGAAAGGAACAAAATTTGCCTGGAAGGCAGAGCAACAAGAAGCATTCCATACGTTAAACCAGGCATTAACTACGGCCCCCGTTCTCATCCACCCAAAGCTGGGGAGGACCTTCTACCTTGTGGCTGACGCATCAAAAGATACTATCGATGCTGTACTGGAACAGAGGGAAGGGGAATCTTTCAAGCCGGTCGCATTCATTAGTAGGAAGTTATCCCCCTCAGAAGAGAATTACTCAGTGATTGAGAGGGAAGCGTTAGCAATCGTATATAGCCTCAGGAAGCTCCGTCACCTACTGTTAGGGCATGACATCATCCTCAGATCTGACCACAAGTCCTTGTCCTTCATGTCATCCATGAAGGATAAAAATCAAAGGATTGCACGCTGGTCTTTGGAGTTGCAGGAGTTTAGAATGGAGGTCAGTTATATACCCGGAAAGATTAACGTGGTAGCTGACTACCTGTCTTGGTCACTAACATCCCAGCCTGAGGAGAATTCCAACCATATAGGAAGAACTACCGAATGAATTTCAGTCATTCAAGAGTTAAAGAAGGGAGGGACACCCGAACCCCTATATCAGACTTGGGAGAAGCCTGACATCATTCAGACCCAAAAGACTGACCCGGTATGGGGAGGAGTCTACAAGAAGTTGTCAAGTGCGAATGGTACACATCATGGGTCAGAGCCATATGGTAACATGCACATAGACAGTAACGGCCTTCTGCAATCTAAGCAAGTCATCACTGAGAGATGGAAGGAGAAGATAATAGTACCCGAAGCCATGATTCCATGGATGTTACACACATTCCATGATACTGATCTAGCAGGACATCAGGGAATACACAGAACATTAAAATGGGTGACTGATAGGTACCTCTGGAAGGGAATGAGACACAACATGGAAACATATGTCTCTTCATGCAACCTATGCCAGAAGAAGAAGTCCCCTATCACAGGTAAGGCCCCTATTCAGCCGTTCTTCCCTCTCCCCTCGTGCCCCTTCCAGGCCGTGGCCATGGACATTGTGGGGGCCACTTCCCACCACTTCAAATGGGAACAGGTACATCTTAGTCGTAATAGACATGTTCTCCAGGTTCCCCAAAGCCACGGCCATGAAGGACCAAACGGCCAGAACAGTTGCAAACAAGTTGTTCAGGATGATCTTTTCGTGATATGGGACTCCTGAAACCCTGTTATCAGATCAGGGCACTAACTTCATGGCCGAGGTACTCCTACAGTTATGCGAATCATTGGGGATAAAAAAACTCTTCACCACCCCATATCACCCCCAGGCGAATGGGATGTGTGTGTGAGAGGATGAACCGCACTCTGAAGCTCACCTTGGTGAAACTAGCAGAGGAGCAGATCTCAGAGTGGGATGTCCGTCTACCTCACACCCTCTTCGCCTGTAGAACAGCCCTACACACAGCCACCAGGGAAGTCCCTGCAGTACTTCTATATGGATTTGAACCCCTTTTCCCAAATGACTTCAGGAATTCCAGGGCAGAAATCGGTTTTCCCGACATCAATGAGTATCTAAATGGCCTCATAAGAGATAACAAGTTAGCATATGATTTAGTAGCTGAAACCAGGGAAAGGAGCTCCCTCCGTGCAAGACAGTATGCTAACAGACTAAGGAAGGCTAAGGACCTGACGACGGGAAGCTTAGTTCTAACCGAGCAGGGCTTCAAGGGAAAAGGAAAAGGGGAGAAGTTCGGCAAAAGCGCACTCGGACCATTTGAAGTGATCGAAAAGATAACACCTGTAACCTTCAAAATCAAGGAGACCAGCCCTCGTGGTAAGGTTATAGTTGTTCACTCTGATTGCCTAAAACTATACAAGACTAGATCAGCAAGACTAGTCTGCTTCGGTGACTCATCAGAGAGTGTCTGAGGAAATAAGAGAAGGGGGGGGGGAGGGTTAGAACAGTTACAGACATAAAAGAAGCTCGCCACACATCAATCTGCAGTCAAAGAAAAACGGAAACCACAATGCGAGGGAGGAAGAACACCACCAAGACGAATATGTTCCCTTCAACATGAGACACAGGGAGACCCTGGTTGTTACCTGTGAGGATAATACCAATCGGGGGAGTCAAGATAGGCCAACCGTGCCAGCAGAGAGAGAGGAGCACAAAATCTGGTACATTAGGTATATGCTGAGGCATAGGCATGGAGGACAACCCTTCCCCAGAGAAAGGAGAGGATGTTGTTAGCAAAATTCATTTTAGAAAAAAAGGGGAGGGGGGGGTAAAGTGTGATTCAAAATTTTTCTGTAACTCCATTAAAGAATAATTTTTAACTAAAGGGGGGGGGGGGGTTGTGTCGGAAATAACTGGCCCACTATAAGTCAGCCATTGGTTTCAGACACAACATGAAAGAATAGAATCTTAACATAAAGACATGCTTAAACTCTCAAGAGCAGAACGTAGAGAGGCAATAACTAACTTGTAAATGTAAAGTGTATTAATTTAATTGATAATGATTGCATATAATTCAAATATTGTTTTAGAATAATACCCAATACTGGGAAAATTCTGCTGATTAACCAATCAGCAGAAGGCCTGATCATTACGCAATAGTCCATGACACAGCAGAAAATCCGAAACGTCATCTGGTAACCCCTGCAGTAACAGTTCTGTCGAGAGGGCTGCCGAGTAAAGAACGTGACCTTATCTGATGAATCAAAGACGGCTGAGTGAGTGATGTAGACAGAGAGCGAGGGAGCTCACCACTAAGATATAAGGAGCAGCGTGCACTTCAAACGCTCTCTTGTTTTCCTGCATTTTTCCTGTGTGCCAGTGAGAAGGCTGAGGAAGCTTGTCGCTAATGTCCAGCAACCCTCCACGTTGCAGTGGGTCCCGATGCGTACAGGTCGTCCATCTGAACAACAAGGAACCAGCATACAGGGCCATTGGTGAGTACCGCCAATGTGACAATTTCGAAGGGGCTCAACACTTCGAGAGGAATGAATGAAGAAAGACAGCAGAACGACAAGAAAATCTTGCCATATCCGAGGAAGAATCAGACATAAAACAAAGGGGCCACCATGCTAAGGAGATTAACTGGTAAGGCAAATATTTCTTACCCCATATGCATAAGAGGTGCTGTAAAACCAGAGTGAATAAAGAGAAAGGGGAAAACCCTGAGCATAGCCCTGCTTGACCCGACTAGAAGATCCGTTTTGGACTGAACGTCTTGGCAGGAACTTCCTGATTATAATTTGTGAACTTTAATAAAACAGTTAAGAAATGAATTATTATAAGAGGCACAATGAATGAAGGCACTGCTCTGTATATTAAGCCTGTGACTTGCATAAGATGTATAGCAAAGAGGTTTCCCTTTTACAAAAGTTGTAATTGTTAAGATTTATTGAACACATCATGCATAATTTATTTAACCTAGCATTGTCAAAACTTGCATAACAACAGGAGTATCATTTAATCGTAACACAAGCTACGGAAGTAACAATGATTAACTAATGCTCCTGAATTATGATTGCATGAACCTGTAATTTTGAGAAGTACATGCAGTTTTTGTGCATGAACTTATTTCTTGTATATCATTATTATTGCTTAATTTCCTGTACATGAATATTAGTTGTATTAAAATGCATTATCTTAGATCAAAGTTTATATGTTCTGTTAACTGAGACTGACCTACCACTTATCAAAAGTTCGAACCTATGTAAGTGGGGGGAGACATTTGTATAAGTAAAGGGGGGAGCCGCGACTGCATACCATGTGTTCCCATTGCTAAGTAATATTGTAGAGATTTAAGTAAGTTTAGTTATTAGAGATTTAAGTTATTAAAGTAAGCCTAGGCATCAGGAACTAGTCACCGGCTGGCACAGTTGTTTTAAGATAAATAAATTTGTCGGAGGCTAACTCCTGGTACAAGTAAAACTATACCAAGTAAAAACTAGGGTAACGAGTACAACAATAAACATCCATGCCTATGCAGGATTTGAACCCATAACCTCTTGGCTGGAGAGCGGATATGCTAACCAAGCCGTATTTGGAGATGATGATTGTGATATGAAATCTAGTATGATTGTGCAACAAAGATTCCTGTTTAAATAACCATCTATTAGTAGTTTTGTTGCATTCTGATAGGAGTATAGCCCAAAATCATAAGATATTTCAACTGTTATTCTCTTTTACGCTTCATTGGTTAAATACTTTTGTTTTTGTGATTTTCATCTCCACACCTTCATTGGTTAAATACTTTTGTTTTTGTGATTTTCATCTCCACACCTAATTAAAGAATAATTTACTGAGATGAGATAATAGGAATTTTTGATAGGAGTTGATAGGAATACCTGTTGAGATAGCTGTAATTACTAATTTTATTTGTTTTACTGGAAATAAATGTTTCAACATTCTTGGTGCAGCAATATATGCAATTTTTAATTTTTATTCCAACTAATCACTTGGAATTACATTTACCTCTTATTCTTAATAAAATGAAATAATTGTTATGTTTACATAATTATTATGCAGAAGATATGAGTTTGACAGAAAGAAGGATCTGTATCATGGTGACAGACCCCACCTAAATAGTTTCGGTGTAAGGTGTCTAAGGAGAAATTTGTTCATGAGCATGCTGAAGTGCAAATGCAGGAAGACTTAAGAAATTAGGATGGATGTAGGTGATTGTGTTTGAATGCACCCATGAAGGGAATGAATGTGAAAATAACCAGCAAGTGCAGAATATAGTCTCTCAAGTAAAAATATTGAATAGGATAGTCAATTCAGGAAGTAAAGGTTGTTGGGGACCATAAGGGATGCTACCATTTCTATATACTAATTCCAGAGGCATCAGGAACAAGAGAGAGGAGTTTTCCACATTGGTTATTACAACCTCATCAAAAGTTATAGACATTAGTGACAGTTGACTGCGGAACATGGAATGTAAGAAGAACTCTTCACCAGGAAGGAGCATTGGAAATACTACTGCATGAATTAGACAACTGCCGATGGGAAGTGATTGGACTCTGTGAAACCAGATGGACCGGAAAAGGAGAATTCCATCATGGACAGTACAAAATCTTAACTTCAGGCAGAGAGGACAACAAACACCAAGAAGGAGTAGCACTTATATTAAAACCAAAGGTTCAAACCTCTCTATTGTCCTACAATCCTATCTCACTTAGGATAATTAAGCAAGATGTAAAACATCAATCGAATCACTAACTATTATTCAAGTATACTCACCAACTTCGACATCATCAGAAGAAGACATTGATGAGTTCTATATAGATTTGCAAAAAGCAGTACAGCAGACATCAAGTCAAGATCTCCTAATTGTAATGGGGGACTTAAACACAAAAGTAGGCAAAGACTGGGATACCTGGCCAAGAGTAATCAGAAAGTTCGGGTATGGAGAAAGCAATGAACGTGGTGAAAGACTGCTAAACTTCTGCTCAAATAATAGACTAACAATAACCAACACTCTCTTTAAACATCCAAAACCCCAAAGAAAATGGACATGGATATCACCAGACAGACAAACCAAGAATATGATAGACTATCATCATCATCAAATTCCTGCCATGTACCCTCAAGGGGTGTACAGGATATGACAGTACTACATGAAAAAATTACATCATTACTAACTTCCTATCTACAATTTTCATCCAAATCAGTCTGTTACTTGTCGAGACTCCAACATTAGCAGATCTTGTATTTCTATCGTCTAAGGCACTTTGTACCGTATCAATCTACCTATATCTTGGTCTTCCTCTGGGTCGTTTTCCTGCCAACCTGGCAGAGAACACTTGTTTTGCTAATCTTTCCTCTCCCATTCTATTTAAATGACCATACCACCTGAGATTAGCTCTGCTAATGCATTCCTGGATGCTGACAATGTCAAGTTCTTTCCTAATATCCTCATTTTTAATATGATATTGCCACTGATGCCATCTGTTCATGCCTCTGATCTTTCTCAGGACTCTCATATCTGCGGTCTCTAGTCTTTGGTCAAGTGTTTTACTTCTGACCCAGCTCTCAGATCCATAAGTTAAAACTGGTTTGAATACTGTCTTGTATACAGCTAATTTAGTGTTCCGACTAATTTCTCTCTTATTCCATATGAATTTATTCAATTGACTTCCCACCATACCAGCTTTGCTGATTCTTTGTCTATTTCTATATTTAATTTACCATCTTCAGTAAAAATTGTGCCTAAGTAGCTGAAATGTTTTACTTGTTCCACAGGTTCTCCATTCACAACACAGTTGTCATTTTCAATGATTCTGCCTATTTTCATTGTGTTTTTGTCATTTTATTGCTGACCTTCATACCATATCTATTACAACAGCTATTCAATTTAGTCAGAGAATCTTGCAGACTTGTAGCGGATTTATTTAGAAGTATAACATCATCCGCATAAAGCAAAGAGCTGACATTAACATCTCCAATTTTGATATCAGGTTTAATACCACTTTCCTTCATAATGTGATCCATATAGATAATGAATAACAGAGAGGATAATGTACATCCTTGTCTCACACCAGATTTAACATTAAACCATCTTCCTGTACTTCCTTCAATTCTAACTGCTGACTTACAACTCAAATAAAGACTAAGTATTGCTTGATATAATGCCCAATTGATACCATATAACTGCAGCGTATTGAATAGCTTCTCTCTTGGCACCTTGTCATATGCTTTTTCCAAATCGACAAAACTTAAATACAGATCTTTGTTATATTCCCATGCTTTCTCGACTATTTGTCGTAAAGTGAAGATCTGATCCTGACAGCCTCTATTTGGCCTGAATCCAGCTTGTTCTTCACCAAGCTTTTCTTCCACAATTCTTCTCAACCGTTTCTCAAGTATACTTGCATAGATCTTGCCAGGAACACTCAGTAGGGAAATACCTCTGTAATTCTCACATTGTTTTATTTCCCTTTTTATATATGGGTACTATTTCAACTATTTGTTGTAAAGTGAAGATCTGATCCTGACAGCCTCTATTTGGCCTGAATCCAGCTTGTTCTTCACCCAGCTTTTCTTCCACAATTCTTCTCAATCGTTTCTCAAGTATACTTGCATAGATCTTGCCAGGAACACTCAGTAGGGAAATATCTGTGTAATTCTCGCATTGTTTTATTTCCCTTTTTATATATGGGTACTATGAGAGCTCTACTGCAATCATCGGGAATTCGTCCCTCTGTCCAGGCTTTCTGAACTATGCAGTGCAGCCACTGTAAGACTCTGATACCACCATACTTCAGCATTTCTGGTCGAATATCACCTACTCCTGCTGCCTTTCCACATTTCAAGCCTTTGATGGCTTTTTCTACTTCAAGTATGGATATGTATTCCTGATTGGATGCCTGGTCAGTGTTTTTTTATCACTGTGCTGTCATCACTGCTTGTTCCATTTAGCAGTTTTTCAAAGTAATTACTCCATACTTCAAGGATTTCTTTTTCTCCCAGTTTCATGTCACCTTTATCATCTCTACCTCCTTTTACAGCACTTTCCTCCATTCCTAAGCTTCTTCAACAACCTCCAGAATATTTTGTCACCTTCTTGATATTTATTTTCTATATTCTTGCCAAAGTCCTCCCATGACTTTTGTTTAGCTAGTTTTACACAGTGTTTAGCATTCTTGCATTTGTCTCTTATTCTCTAAGAGCACAAGCTGACTTATTTGACAGGAACTTTTGATATGCTTTCTTCTTTTCCTTCACTGCCTCTTTAACTTCCTGTGTCCGCCAGGGAGTTCTGATTTTTTTTATCCTTGCACACAACCTCACCACATGCCTCTCTGGCAGAATCAATCAATGTTTTCTTCAGAGTTTGCCACTGAATCTCCAAGGTTTGATTCCTGTTCTCAAACTCTTTCATTTTCTTTTCAATAATCTTTCTGTATTTTAGTCTACAGTTAACATCTGAGAGCTGCTCAACTTTTATTCGCTTTAAAACTTTCTTACATGTTATTCTTTTCAATATGAAATTCAATTTTATCTTGCTCAAGACTAAATAGTGATCACTTCCAATTTCAAATCCTCTGTACAGTCTGGTGTCCTGCACCAGGGAGAAAACATCACTATCAACAATAACATAGTCAATGAAACTTTTCTTATTCCTAGCCTCTTCTCTCCATGTGAATTTGTGCACATTTTTATGTTGGAACATGGTGTTAGTAATAACCAGTCCATGTCCTGAGCAGAAATCCAACAGATATTTGCCATTATTATTAGCTTTGCTCTTTTCTCCAAATTTTCCCAAAATATTTTTGTATGTCTCACAATCATTTCCTACTCTGCTATTTAGATCCCCAACAAGGACCAACTTTTCCTTTTTCATTGTGTCAGTTGCTTTTTCTAAAGCCTCAAAAAATTCATTCACTTCTACCTTAGTAGAACCTTCTGTGGGACCATAGGCACAAATAAGTCTCATTGTCCAGTTCCCCATTCTTATATTTGCCCACATTACTCTACTTGAGACTGACTGCCATTCAAGAAGATTAGCCTTGTATTTTGTGTTGAATACTATGGCTACTCCTTCTTTTCCTTGATTGTCATTGCCTGAATGTAACATTTTGTATTTATTGCTCAGAAAGATCTCACCAGTTTTGGTCTTTTTTGTTTCAGTCACCCCTATTATGTCGATCTGGTACTTATCTAATTCCTCAGCTAGCTCCATTTCTTTGCCATTCAAGCTTCTTTCGCTGATAGTACCGATCTTTAACTCTGGTGATGTTGAGTTGGGGTTTGTTTTCAGATTTGTTCCAGTAGCTTATGATAGACTATATTATTGTAAACTAAAGATGGAGATCAAATATCCTAAACTGCAGATTGTGGATCAGACCATAAGCTAGTATTAGCAAACCTAAGAATAAAGTTAAAATCTGGAAGCACTTTTAGAGTCAAAAGGAGACTGAATGTAAAAAAAACTACAAGACAACAATAATCTAAGGAAATATCAACTAGAACTAGATAAAAACCTGAAGGAACTACCAAAACAGAATGTAAACATCGAAGAACATTGGTGCAAATTAAAATATTGAATTTGGCAGAAAAAACAGTAGGTTACACAGAAAGAGAAAGTAAAAAGGATTGGATCTCGAATGAAGTAAAAAGGTTAAGCGATCAAAAGAAAAGCACGAAACTATAACAGAAATGAATATAATAGATTTACCAGAGAAATTAGAAAACTAGTTAAAAGAGACAAGAATAACTGGTTAGAAAAAAAATGCAAAATGGCAGAAAAGCTATCAAAAGAAAATAACCTTCATGGATTATATAAAGAAATAGACCAAATTAGTAAGACACGGACAAAAAATTATAATGATCAAAAACAAAGAGGGACAACTAATTGAAAGTAAAACAAAAAGAATGGCCAGATGGGAAGAATACTTCAAAGATTTATATAATAAAAACAGCTCCCAGGATATTACAATTCCAACCACTGAAATGGAAGAGGAAACAAATATCTTTACCAAAGAAATAAGAACACATAGCATAGGAAAACTCAAGGAAAGCACCTGGCATTGATCAAATACATGCAGAATTCTTAAAAGCAGGAAAGGAACAACTTTTGGAACCATTAAAAACATTATTTGAAAGGATCTACAAAAACGAAGACGTGCCTACTGATTGGACCAAATCAGTCATAACTCTATACAAAAAAGGAGATAAAACATAATTACAGAGGCATTAGCCTCCTCAGTATTCCAAGTAAGGTTTTTACAAAAGTACTCCAAAAACAAATTAAGCCATATATAGAACTGGCACTAGGAGAAGAACAAGCCGGTTTCAGACCAGGACGAAGCACAATTGATCAACTATTCACCTTAAGACAGCTAATAGAAAAGACACTAGAGTACAACCAAAGTTGCTACATAAATGTTAGATGTATTGGAGATTGGTTCTCTGAACAATACCAGCAAGTTGTGTATGATTGCAGAGAATGGGAATAGATACTGATTCTATATTATAGTCAGGGTTTCCATGGCCTATAATTTTGAAACCAGAAACAACAAAATAAAACTGCTTAAGAATATGAAAATGTGAACTCAAAAGTTTTATTTGACAATGCTGTACTCACTGCATTAATGGCTGAGAGATAATATGATGTCATATTTCAAAATGGCGACTGTTCAAGAGAAAGCAATGTGTGTATTTTGGTTTTTCGAAACAAATTCCATTATCACAACTCAACTTTGTTACAGAACTCAGTATGGAAAACACCCACCTTCAGGTAATGCTATCTGACATTGGTTAAAACACTTTCAAGAGACTGGTAGTGTTCAGCACCAAAGGAATGGGAAGACTGAGCACTTCGCAGGTAGTTGGTTATCTAAGCCCACAAAAAAACAGCTAGATGACTTTGCAGTTAGGTATACCACAAATGACTGTTTGGAAGGTTGTTCATAAATGTCTTCAACTCCATGCCTACAAATTGCAGATTGTACAGGCTTTTACAGCTGGATGATACACCCTGCCATTTCCGGTTTGCCTAAGACATTTTGTCAAAAGTCGAAGCTGATGTAAATTACATTTGGAGATGGATAATTTGTGATGAAGTAACATTTTACGTATCGGGAAGGTAAATTGTCATAACTACAGAATATGGAGATCAGAAAACCCTCATGCCATTCGAGTATTCAAAAAAGACAGTCCAAAGGTGAAAGGCTAGTGACTTTGTTATGTTCAGAAGTTTTGGGACCCTTTTTCTTTGTGGGAAAAAACAGTGACAGTGGTGATCTATTTGGACATGCTACAGCTGTATCGGTTACCCCAGTTGGAAGATCAGCCAGATATGGTGTTCCAGCAAGATGGCACATCACCACGTTGGGCTCTTATTGTCCAAGAATTTCTTGACATGCGTTTTCCTGGGTGCAGGGTGCAGTGGACTGATTCCATGGTCTCCATGCTCACCAGTGTTATGCCACTTGATTTCTTCCTGTGGGATATGCAAAGGACATTGTTTACCTGACCTCCCTCAATGAACTGAAGACTAGAATTCTTGCTACGATAGAAACAGTTACACTGCAAATGATGGAGAACACTTGGAGGGAAATTGATTATCGCTTGGACATCTTACATGCCATTAAAGGCGTGCATGTTGAAGTTGTTTAGCATTCTGCAGTATTTATTCTATAGGTAATAAAACTTTTTCATTTACACTTTCATATTCTGTAAGCAGCTTTATTTTCTTGTTTCTGGTTTGAAAATTATAGGCTGTAGAAATCACAACAATAATTTAGAATAACCCTGTGTATTGGTTAGATGGATCAAAGATTGGTTCAATGAATGATAATACCAGCAAGTTGTGTATGATGGAACAGATTCTCAAAAAAAAAGGAGAGTAACCAGTGATGGTCCCCAGGGTTCTGTTCTTGGACCCCTGCTGTTTAACTTGTAAGTGATATATCATGTGGACTGACTGGGGATCTTCAGTTGTTTGCTGCTGATGCTAATTCCTTGCAGGAAGATTCGAATAGACTTTTGACTTGGACAAAGGAATGAGGTTGTAGTTTTAATATTAAAACTACATTTTG
Organism: Typopeltis vanoorti; assembly: GCF_054136105.1. Lineage (NCBI taxonomy): Eukaryota > Metazoa > Arthropoda > Arachnida > Uropygi > Thelyphonidae > Typopeltis > Typopeltis vanoorti. The sequence goes on along the minus strand of NC_143552.1, from coordinate 72,589,063 downwards.
GAGTGCAAAAAATATAAGGCTCTGTACTATATTGACGATGCTGTACTGCAGGAAGTGGATGGAATTCAAGATTTGTGAGTGATGGTTGACAGTAGACTGAAGTTGAGAGGGCACATTGCAAGTTGCAAAGACTGCACATTGTAGTTCCACTATGATAAGAAATACTCTAACATGTAGGAATAAGGAAGTGTTTGTGTCACTGCATAAAGCACTGGTCAGATATCACACTTGGACTAATAGTGCTCAGGTTTGGTCAACTCTTTTTCATTATGATATGGAAATATTGGAGAGGGTCCAGCGACAAGTGACTAAGATAATAAAAGGACTTTGGAATGTTGGCTATGTAGAGAGATTGAAGAAATATCAGTTGTAGATTTTGGTGGATAGGAGGAAAAGAGGTGATATGATAGTGATGTTTAAGCTAGTGAGAGTATTTTATCAGACCAATCCAAAGGGGGATTATAAAAAGAGTTGAAACTGAGAGAGAGGAAGAACCAGAGGCCATCCCTGGAAGTTATGTAAAAGTGTGGTGAAGAGGAGTGTGAGGAGTATATTTTTTCATGAAGAATCATCAGTGAATGGAATGTATTACCAGAATATGTTGTTAATGCAAGGAGTGTTAAGGATTTTAAGATTCGATATGATAAATATGTTGTCAGTTGAGTGAACCTCCTACAATGAGTCTGCCAACTCCATGGAGGGTGCAATAATAATAATAATAATATTTAAATACATACTTATTCTGTAATATTTTGTCAAATGCCTTTCCAAAATCTATAAAGATTATAGTATATTAACTCACCCTTTTCTTCATTATGGTTGTTATATTATAATATGCTATCACTTATATACTCTGTAAATTAATTATTTTACTTTCTAAGTTTTTTTGTACTTAATCATGTCATGGACATAATAATGAAAAAAAAGATTCTGAAAAGATTTTACTTGAGTAGAAGAATAAATTCATATACCATTTGATAGTTCGGATATGGGGACATAACTCTGAAGCTTATGCCGAACGTTTTCCAACATATTATCTACACTTTTGAAATTCTATCTAGTTTCATGCAAAACTTTGTTTTTCACTTTGACCAAAATTAAAAGGATAACTTTATTTTTAAAATCTTTATAATATCATAGACATTTTTAGATTACTATCTGAGAAGAAATTGTTGTATAATATTCATTAAGTAATTATCTCTTTATATAATATTTTTTTCCCTTCCTCCTTAGTTCCCCAGATTGCTCTAGTGTTGGTTTTATATCTGTGGGATTTCGGGAACTTGCATATATGGAACAGAGGAATACATGGTCACTTTTTGGTGGTGAAGAACCTTTATGGCCAAAGGTTGGTTTTTTTATTGTAATGTTATTATTATTATGAATGCACCTCCAAGGACTCGTCGAGGAAGGTAAGACCTGTTTAAATACTCATACCTAAATATCTGTTATATATCTCTCTCTCTCCTTGAATGCATCTTTGCTAAATGTGAATGCATGTAATCCATTTTAGACAAATTATGAGTTCTACAACTGTGTTAGAAATAATAATTTTAATTTCCCGATGTTTCAACCCACAAAATGTTATATTCCAGCAATGACAATCAAGGAAAAGAAGGAGTAGCCATAGTATTCAACCAAAATACAAGGCTAATCTTCTTGAATGGCAGTCAGTCTCAAGTAGAGTAATGTGGGCAAATATGAGAATGGGGAACTGGACAATGAGACTTATTTGTGCCTATGGTCCCACAGAAGGTTCTACTAAGGTAGAAGTGGACGAATTTTTTGACGCTTTAGAAAAAGCAACTGACACAATGAAAAAGGAAAAGTAAAGTTGGTCCTTGTTGGGGATCTAAATAGCAGAGTAGGAAATGATTGTGAGACATACAAAAATATTTTGGGAAAATTTGGAGAAAACAGCAAAGCTAATAATAATGGCAAATATCTGTTGGATTTCTGCTCAGGACATGGACTGGTTATTACTAACACCATGTTCCAACATAAAAATGTGCACAAATTCACATGGAGAGAAGAGGCAAGGAATAAGAAAAGTCTCATTGATTATGTTATTGTTGATAGTGATGTTTTCTCCCTGGTGCAGGACACCGGAGTGTACAGAGGATTTGAAATTGGAAGTGATCACTATTTAATCTTGAGCAGGATAAAATTGAATTTCATATTGAAAAGAATAACATGTTAGAAAGTTTTAAAGCAAATAAAAGTTGAGCAGCTCTCAGATGTGAACTGTAGACTAAAATACACAAAGATTATTGAAGAAAAAATGAAAGAGTTTGAGAACAGGAATCAAACCTTGGAGATTCACTGGTAAGCCTTGAAGAAAACCCTGATTGATTCAGCCAGAGAGGCATATGGTGAGGTTGTCTGCAAGGATAAAAAAACCAGAACTCCCTGGTGGACACAGGAAGTTAAAGAGGCAGTGAAGGAAAAGAAGAAAGCATATCAAAAGTTCCTGTCAAATAAGTCAGCTTGTGCTCTTAGGGAATAAGAGACAAATGCAAGAATGCTAAACACTGTGTAAAACTAGCTAAACAAAAGTCATGGGAAGACTTTGGCAAGAATATAGAAAATAAATATCAAGAAGGTGACAAAATATTCTGGAGGTCGTTGAAGAAGCTTAGGAATGGAGGAAAGAGTGCTGTAAAAGGAAATAGAGATGATAAAGATGACATGAAAACAGGAGAAAAAGATATCCTTGAAGTATGGAGTAATTACTTTGAAAAACTGCTAAATGAAACAAGCAGTGATGACAGCACAGTGATAAAAAAAACACTGACCAGGCATCCAATCAGGAATACATATCCATACTTGAAGTAGAAAAAGCCATCAAAGGCTTGAAATGTGGAAAGGCAGCAGGAGTAGGTGATATTCGACCAGAAATGCTGAAGTATGGTGGTATCAGAGTCTTACAGTGGCTGCACTGCATAGTTCAGAAAGCCTGGACAGAGGGACGAATTCCCGATGATTGGAGTAGAGCTCTCATAGTACCCATATATAAAAAGGGAAATAAAACAATGCGAGAATTACACAGATATTTCCCTACTGAGTGTTCCTGGCAAGATCTATGCAAGTATACTTGAGAAACGATTGAGAAGAATTGTGGAAGAAAAGCTGGGTGAAGAACAAGCTGGATTCAGGCCAAATAGAGGCTGTCAGGATCAGATCTTCACTTTACAACAAATAGTTGAAATAGTACCCATATATAAAAAGGGAAATAAAACAATGTGAGAATTACAGAGGTATTTCCCTACTGAGTGTTCCTGGCAAGATCTATGCAAGTATACTTGAGAAACGGTTGAGAAGAATTGTGGTAGAAAAGCTTGGTGAAGAACAAGCTGGATTCAGGCCAAATAGAGGCTGTCAGGATCAGATTTTCACTTTACAACAAATAGTTGAGAAAGCATGGGAATATAACAGAGATCTGTATTTAAGTTTTTGTCGATTTGGAAAAGGCATATGACAAGGTGCCAAGTGAGAAGCTATTCAATACGCTACAGTTATGTGGTGTCAATGGGGCATTATATCAAGCAATACTTAGTCTTTATTTGAGTTGTAAGTCAGCAGTTAGAATTGAAGGAAGTACAGGAAGATGGTTTAATGTTAAATCTGGTGTGAGACAAGGATGTACATTATCCTCTCTGTTTATTCATTATCTATATGGATCACATTATGAAGGAAAGTGGTATTAAGCATGATATCAAAATTGGAAATGTTAATATCAGCTTTTTGCTTTATGGGGATGATGTTATACTTCTAAATAAATCCGCTACAAGTCTGCAAGATTCTCTGACTAAATTGAATAGCTGTTGTAATAAATATGGTATGAAGGTCAGCAATAAAAAGATAAAGACAATGAAAATAGGCTGAATCAGTGAAAAAATCAACTGTGTTGTGAATGGAGAACCTGTGGAACAAGTGAAACGTTTCAGCTACTTAGGCACGATTTTTACTGAAGATGGTAAATTAAATATAGAAATAGACAACAGAATCAGCAAAGCTGGTATGGTAGGAAGTCAATTGAATAAATTCATATAGAATAAGAGAGAAATTAGTCGGAACACTAAATTAGCTGTGTACAAGACAGTGTTCAAACCAGTTTTAACTCATGGCTCTGAGAGCTGGGTCAGAAGTAAAACACTTGACCAAAGACTAGAGACCGCAGATATGAGAGTCCTGAGAAAGATTATAGGTGTGAACAGATGGCATCAATGGTAATATCATATTAAAAACGAAAATATTAGGAAAGAACTTGACATTGTCAACATCCAGGAATGTGTTAGCAGAACTAATCTCAGGTGGTATGGTCACTTAAATAGAATGGGTGAAGAAAGATTAGCAAAACAAGTGTTCTCTGCCAGGTTGGCAGCAAAACGACCCAGAGGAAGACCAAGATATAGGTGGATTGATACGATACAAAGTGCCTTAGATGATAGAAATATAAGATCTGATAATGTTGGAGTCTTGACAAATAACAGACTGATTTGGATGAAAATTGTAGATAGGAAGTTAGTAATGATGTAATTTTTTTCATGTAGTACTATCATATCCTGTACACCCCTTGAGAGTACATGGCAGGAATTTGATGATGATGATGTTTCAACTTTCATATTAAGGTCATCATCATCATTTGGAGTATACACATACATATACTGAGACAAGCTGTTACATTTCACATAGTATGATAAAGGGACAATGATTTAATGAAATCATTGTTTCAGAAACAATGATATGATTAAATATTTGTCTCTTTAGCATATGTGAAATGTAATATAGCTTGTCTGTATATGTATGTGTATGCTCCAGATGATGACCTTAATATGAAGGTCTGAAACATTGGGAAATTAAAATTATTATTTCTTACACAGTTGTAGAGTCCATAATTTATCTAAAATAAATGCTAATCACCTTTCACAATCACCACACACACACCACAAGAAGACCCTGGACCTCACATGCTTCTTAAGATCACATATCCTCATGATGCGAGTTTTGCTTTTACCATCCATTCAGTTGCAAAATCTCAGTTGTGTCTGTACTGTACATATCTTCTCTCCTCTGCCTCTTCCTCATATTTTGAAGACCACACTCCTTCAATATGTTCTCATAAGTAGATTTCCCTAGGCCAGTTATCATCTTGGCTGCTGAATCTTTTCAGATCTCCTTGCAACCCATATATGATCATATCTGTGTACGATAATTCAGTTGTGGTTTTATCAAGGCCTTGTAAAGTTGGAAGATATCTTCCTTATTCCTACAGTTTAGTGCTCTCTTTAATGTTGCTGCTATTTGATATCATGACTTAACCACCTTAAAAATGTTACTCCTGAATTTTAATTCACTGTCCACTATAAACCCAAAGTCTCTAATGTCTACTTCAATCCCATTAATATAATACTCTGCCTGTAATGTCCTCCATCCAAAATAGTAGATAACATTGTGCCTAAGTACAGAACCCAAATCTGTTATCATTCTATTATGAAACATGAGCACATTTCTAAAGCAAGGCCTACCTTTAGAAAGTTTTTTACCTTGGGTATAATATATGTTAAAGATACCAAGCTATTTTAAATATAAACCTGGTTTTAGTCCATTTCCCAAGTAAGCAAATAAGTCAAGTTTGTGCCTGCCAGTGGTGCAAGTCTGGGTCACCCCGCACATAGTGCAAGTCTTAGTCAACTCGTGGTAAAGTGCCCCACCCTCTGTGGGCCATTGTAGGTGGCCTAGAATGTAAGATGGGGGATCTCTGATGATTAATAAGGTCAAAGCACCTTATGGTAACTTGTTTTGGCAAAATACTTATAAGCTCTGTATTACTTAAACCTTGGTATTTCTAAGCCTGGCTCCCACTGATGAGACCTCAATAAAGGTCGAAACCGGTCTGGGTAGTGGCCCCTTGCCTTTAATGCATAGCATCATACATCTCCTCAAAGAGATGTGTTTTGCATTAAGGGTAAATATGAAGAATAGTGATCAGAGCTTATTCCACCTTTACCATGAGTTGCCTAAGACTTGCACTACATGCGGGGTCACCCAGACTTGCACCACTTGCAGGCGCAAACTTGACTTACTTGTCTGATTGTTACTTACTTGGGAAATCGATTAAAACCAGGTTTTTATTTAAAATAGCTTGGTATCTTTAAGGCCTACTTTTAACAAAGCATGCAGCTGTTTCTATATATAAACTTGGCCTCTCTATCCCCCCCCCCCCCATCACCTTTGGATGTGATTCCTAACCAGTCTTTCCAATACCTCAATGACCACACCAGAGATATAAATTGGTTTATTATTACTACCTCTGTTCTTTTGTCCAGTTTTCTCACCAGCATCCATAGAGCCGATGAGCCTGCTTGGAATATATATCTTACTAAAGTGATCAATTAAACTCAGATATTTCTTGTGTATCAGACACTTTTCTACTGCCTACATTCACTAAGGTTATTCTTCCATGATAATTCTTACTTTTATTTACTATGTAGTGATAAAATTCTTTTGGATTTCCATTGGCCTATGTGGATAACTTCTTTCATAATGAGATTTCACTTTCCTCACCATGGCTGTTAATATCCTAGCCTACTCTTTATACCACTCTAGAGTTTCTAGATCATGAGACGAGTGATGATGAGATTCCACAGTCTCATCATCATCACCACTCTTTTCATGATATCAGATTCACAATATTCTCTTTTTAGTCATGTCTTGCTTTAAAGTATTATTCACCTTAATTAACTCTCCTAACTCTGATGATGGTGGTGCCTAAAGGAAGATATGGCTTCCTTTAGGCACCCTTTGACCAACATGTTGGAAGCTTAATAGATTACAGGTCGCTTGGTGTCGCACTGATTAGATCGTCGGCTTGTCGAGAGCTCCTGAAAAGATTAGTATTATTTTGTGTTAACATTAGATATTTTACTAGAATTTTAAGTAGTATTGTTTGCTTTTTGTTTTTTGGTGTGTCTGTGCAATTTTTGCGTGTTTTCTGTTATTTTAATTATTATTTTTAAGAAAAGATAGCGCACACATGGCACCGATAAAGAAAAAAATGGCGGCCAGGTCGCCATGTTTGTTTAAGAGTTTTGATGTAAACGAATTTATGCAATGTGCTGTCTGTGAGATGTATGCCTTGCGAAGAGCGGTGGGAGTCTGGTTAGAAAGTGATAGTGGAATTAATATGTGTAGAAAGTGTAAAGAGAATGAGGACTTCAAGCGTGTTTCGTGTGTCGAGACTGATATCGTTAACGATAGTCAGAATGTAGAAAATGGCGGTGTGCTAGAGAATTGCGTGGTAGTGCCAGATAGGTGTGAGAACGTCGCTGAAAGTGTAAATGAAGGTAGAAACACAGAAAGAATGGATGATTTGATTGATAATGAAAATGGTGAGATAAATGCGAGTAGCGAAATTGCCCGTTTGAATTGCGCGATACACAGAGCCAAAAGACAACTGGAGCGTATGGAAAAGTGTGTGTTGAACGTACCGACAAATAACTGGCGGAAGTCTGTGACGGCAAATAATAGAAGGTTAGTAAACGTCAATAAAATGAAGGAGCGAGTGCTGTATGGGGATTCGCTATTAAGAGGCGTAATAATTGAGAGTTTAACAAAGTCGTACCAGCCGGGTGCGAACATAAAGGACGTCAGCGAATCTATTCGACTGCAAAAACAGAGGGTGAAAGAGATGATAATCGTGGCAGGAACGAATGATTTGAAAGAGGACAAAATGGAAATGATAGAGGATGTGAGGGAGTTGTTTGAGGTAGCAAAAGAGAAGAGTGAGAGAGTTAGGATGGTGAGTATCTTACCGTGGTATGACAGCGAAGTGTTTAGAAGGAGGGCCATAATTGCCAATGACTTTATGCGTGGGTTATGCATGGAGAGTGGTGTGGAATTTGTGGATGTGTGGAATGAGTTCGATGGGCGAAAGGACTTATATAAGATGGATGGGTTACATTTGAATGGAGTTGGTGTACGGAGACTTGAAAGAGTGTTGATGAATGATGTGGAAGTGGATGTACAGACTCAGGGAAACTAGATTTATTAAGAGGGGGGGTGAGTAGATATGCAGACTTTAGGGGGGAACAGTTAAGTGTATGAATGAGTATATTATGCCCGGGCGAGTACGACAGACAACAAATCAGAATGGGATAGTTAGTATAAGGCATCAAAGTAGGGATGGGACAAATGGGCTTCTGCTATTCATGTACACTAATGCCAGGAGTATTAGGAACAAGAAGGAAGAGTTTTTGGCCATGGTTGGCACTTCCAGGCCACAGGTTGTAGGTATTAGTGAAACATGGCTGACAGAAGATGATAAAGCTAGTGGGATTGAATGCGATGGGTATAGTGTGTTCAGGAGTGACAGGGTGAATAAAAAGGGGGGAGGAGTGTTATTGATGATAGCTGATGAGCTTCAGCCAAGGAGTATAGAAGTTGAACTGCAGGATGGGGAAAAAAGCACATTTGAGGCTGTTTGGTGTGAGATAGAATCTAGCAGAATAAAATATACAATTGGGTGCTGCTATAGACCGGGTGATGGAGTGGATGGTGGGGATAGTATGCATAAGCAAATAGAAGAAATGAGTGGAAGGAGGGTAATTATTATGGGTGATTTCAATTATGGTAACATTGACTGGAAAGAGGAGAGGGCACATGGGAGGAAGGAATTGGATTTTATGCAGTTATTAAGGGACAACTATCTACGGCAACATGTATTGGAAAATACCAGGGGGCAGAGAGTGCTGGACCTAGTAATTGCAACTGAGAATGTAGCTGTAACGAACATGACCATGTTGCCACCAATTGGTGAGAGTGACCATAAGGTCATGACTTGGGAGGTGGCTAAAGGAGTCGAATTTACAATTAAGACAGGGTACATGTGGAATTACCGGGCTGGTAAGTATGACAAGCTTAGGTGTGTGCTTGGCTTAATGCCATGGCATGTAAAACTGCAAGGGCTGGATGTTGATAGTGCATGGGAGGTGGTTAAGAACTGTTTGCAGGAGGCAATGGTTGACTGTATACCAAGAGTCCAAATAATAAATCAAGTAGGGGTTAAATGGATGAATAACACTATTAAGCTTGAGCTGCAAAAAAAGAAACAATTGTGGAGGGAATTTAAGGAGAAGGGTGACCATCAGGTGCAGGAACAGTATAAAGCTCAGGCCAGGATGGTAACAAGGGTGGTAAGAAAAGCAAAAGCAGATTACGAAAGGAAATTGGCCATGCAGGCTAAAGAGAATCCCAAACAGTTTTTTCAATATGTTGCAAGTAAAAGGAAAAATGCTCATGGTAGAATGATCTTAAAAAATGCTGAGAGTAGGGAGGTAACCGAATCAGTCGATGTTGTGGAATTACTGAGCGAGCACTTTGCAAGAGTATATCATCCAGGTGGTGACTTTGCAGAAATGGAAGAACCAACAGCTTATACTGGAATTGTGATGAATGAAGTAGAGGTAACTAATCTATTACAGAACCTCAATGTCAATACATCTGTGGGATTGGATGGTATACCAGCTCGTGTCGTACGTGAAGCGGCCAAAGAATTGTCAGTGCCCTTGACCATTTTGTTTAATTTGAGCCTCAGGACTGGGTCAGTCCCAAGGGGGTGGAAAGAGGGGAAAATAGTTCCACTGCACAAAGGTGGTTCCAAGGCTGCTGTTGAAAATTACCGGCCAATCAGCATAACAGGAATCATTATCAAGGTCTTAGAGAAAATAGTCAAGAGGAAAATACAAGATTGGATAGAAGAAAATGGGATACTGTATCGGGGACAGCATGGTTTTGTGAAGGGCAGGTCACGCCTCAGTAACTTGCTCACGTATTATAACACAGTGATGGCTGAACTGGATAAGGGTAATGGGTTTACAGTGATTCTACTGGACCTTGCTAAGGCCTTTGACAGGATACCACATGGAATTCTAATCAGTAAATTGCAGCATATGGGAATGGACATAGGGTTGGTGAGATGGATAGGAGGGTGGTTGACGGAGAGATATCAGAGAGTGGTTTACTCAGGAGTAGAGTCCACAAGACGGCCTGTGACTAGTGGTGTGCCACAAGGATCTGTTCTTGGACCACTGCTGTTTAATTTGTTCATAAATGATATAGGAAAGGATCTGAGAGGAACAGTTCATTTGTTTGCGGATGATGCGAAGTTGGGTAGGGCAATAGTGAATGCAGATGACGTCAAAATTTTGCAGGATGATTTGGATAGATTGGAGGTCTGGGCTAGGGAGAATCGATGTCAATTTAATGTGGCAAAATGTTAGGTTATGCATTTTGGGGTGAAAAGATTGGAGGCAGTTTACTGCATTGGTGGAACCGTGCTCCAGGAAATTGATGAGGCACGAGATTTAGGAGTGTTGGTGGATAAGGAATTGAAATTTAGGGGACACATTGCAAAAGTGGCCAAATCAGCTCATCAAATCACTTGGTTGCTGAAGAATACGTTGACAAGCAGATTATTGTTCCTCTGTATCGAGCCTTGATAAGACCCCATCTCGACTACTGTGCTCAGATTTGGTCACCTAGGTTTCTTCTTGATGGAGAGGAGGTGGAGAGGATCCAGAGGCGAGTGACCAAGATGATAGCAGGTCTGTGGAATGAACCGTATGAGAACAGGTTGAGGATTTGTGGGTTGCAAAAATTGGTTGATAGGCAGAGGAGGGGAGATATGATTGAGACATTCAAATTACTGAAGGGTTTCTATAAAATTAATTCAGAAGATATTTTTGAGAACAGGGCTGGTTGTGGAAGGACTAGGGGACATCCATGGAAACTGGGCAGAAGTGTGGGTAGTAAAGGTGTTAGAGCTGGGTTCTTTACTTTTAGAGTAGTGAATGAGTGGAATGCACTCCCTGAGTCTGTGGTGGATGCTGTGACAGTGAATGAGTTTAAGGCGAGGTATGATAGATACTGTATGAATGTCGAATAGTTGTGATGAATATGATTTGGGGCCTCCCTCGATGAGTCTAATGACTCCCTGGAGTTGCCCGTAATAATAGTAATAGTAATTATACAGCACTCGGAAAGGATTAAAAACAGATTTTAATACTTCCTATATTTCGTCTCAATGGTTAGACATCTTCAGGGTAACATATATGCAAATACCACACAATACTAAGCTAACCACATTGGTGACTCTAAAGTCCTATCTAGGTGGTGCCCCCCTTCCCCTAGAATGTAAGATGGGGATCTCTGATGATTAATGTTTCCCAAATCTTTGGAAGTTTAATTCAACTGTATTTATTTAGATTTGGTTGATTTTTGAGAGCTGCTGTAGATTTTAAAAATAGTCTCTCTTTTAAATTTACTGTGGTGGAGCATGGTGGTTTTTTCCCCAAAAGATCCTGTGGGTTGTATCCAAGACACGATCAGCCAGGTCTGACTGACTGACCATAGTCGTGGTTGCAGATATATGGCTTGTGTTCCTCTAAGTGGATGGTTGCTGATCTACCTGTCTGTCCAAAGAATGCCAGCTTACAGGAACAGGGTGTTTTATAAACGCCAGGCACTGAGAGAGGAGGGAGCTGATCTTTTGTAGAACGGACAAGGGTAGCAAGTTTGCGGTGGGGCTTAAATGCCGTGTGAAGGTTGTACTTTTTAAAGTTTTGGCTATTTTTTCTAATGTGTCATGGATGTAGGGTATGGTGATGACATTTCTGAACTCTTTCTGAAGAGATGGCTGGGGAATGGGGGGGGGGGGTAGGAAATGATTATTTTTTTAATACTATAATCACTGTTGCCATTGGAGAGGAAGGTGTTGTATATGTGGTTGAATTCAGTTGAAATGGCAGTTCCACTGGAATGAAGATTGTGGATTCTCTTGGTTAGAGTTTTAATGATGCCATATTGTTGAGCAGGGTGGTTGTGGGAGAGTTTGTGAATGTATCTGCCTGTGTGCATAGGTTTTCTATATACAGTGAAGGAAAGTGTACCATTAGGAAGGTGTGTAACTAAGGTGTCTAGGAAGGATAAACTATTGTTATTTTCCTTTTCTATCGTAAACTGGATTCTTGGATGTAGGCTATTGAGGTGACTGAGGAAGGAGTCTCATGTGTCTGGGCCATGAGGCCAAATAGAGAACACATCATCTGCATATCTTAGCCAGATAGAAGGTTTGAGAGGGGTTGAGTCTATGGCTCATTTTTCAAAATTTTTCATATAAAAATTGGCAAGAGAGTGAGGGGGGGGGGGCATGGCAGTTCTCTCTGTGTTTATAATTTTTTTTTTTGTTTGTAAATTTTGTAAATCTGTTTTTAATCCTTTCCGAGTGCTGTATATAATCCATTAAGCCTCCAGCATGATGATCTCATAGCACTTAAGCCTCAACACATGGACCCTTTGACCAGCTTCCATGCACTGTTGATTCCTCTACCATTGGTTTCTGATGCCAGGACACTTGGCATAAATGAGAGGAAAATAAATTTTGTAAATTCATTTTCCCTCATTTTCTCTCATGCAAAACACACTTCAATCTGCCATTTCATTTTATTATAATCATCCATCTTATAGCATCACATATACCCACGCTTAGTAAAAGTTCTTAAATACATTGTCACCTCCTGTGTCAAACTGCACGATCTCTCTCCCTCACCATTTGGAGGCATAATACTCGGTTCATTTATAGCAGATTCTCATTTATAGCAGATGCTAGATCCAGTGTTCTTGTTTTGAAAATCCCTTTTATCATATGCTGTTTAAAGTAGTTATCCAGTTATCCCTGAGTAATTTTGTAAATTAATTTTCTCTCATTTTCCCTCATCCACTGCATATCGTAGTGGATGCTTACCTCTTAGATTTTTCTGTCAAAAAATCCTCCTATATGTTAAAAACTTTCTTTCATTGACCATAAATTCTAATTTTATTATACTTTATAACCAAGCAGAAAAATATTAATATGATGAAATATATTATTATTATTATTATTATTATTATTATGTGACACCTCAAGGGAGTCCTAAGACTCATCGAGGGAGAGTGTGCCAACAGCATCGAATGATTGATCTCCGTCCAACTACTAACTGTGCTCAAACTTGCTTAAGCTATGTCTTAAAAAACCACATGATCAAAGCCTGAGGTTAAAAATGACCATGTAAAGCCAGTTTACACTCTTCAGTACTGAAAGAAAGAGAACTGAAATATTTTTAATCTCTGCAGTAGTTTGAGGAGAAGAATTATACCATGTAGTCAGTTTGTTGCGTGAAGTTAAGATGGTGTCATCCGCATATGACAGAGGTAGGTGCATGGAAGGGCAGAAGTTACATCCCAAAAGCCTTAGTAAGGGACCTAATCTTTCTTCATATTTGATATTCCATACACCTTCCACTGACTTAGAATATCTTCTTCGTATTTTCTTTAATAACATATAAAATATAAACAGGAGTTGGAACCACTTTAAAACTATAAAAAATGGGGGCAGCGATATCACCGTGCGCCCATTTGTATGCCTACACAGCTACACCTTAATAATAATAATAATTATTATTATTATTATTTATATGGGTAGTCTATAGAGTCAAAAGATTCATTGTAGGAGAACCACTCTATCCATTAATACAATATCTATCATACATCTTAAACCTATTCACTGTTGGAGTGCTTACAACCACCTTTGGTCGTAATTCCAACTAGTCTACACTCTGTTACTAACCACATGCTTAGGCAACTTCCAGTGTGTCCCTTGTTTTCCCTCTACTCCCCATATATTGAAAAATTTCTTTCGTGTCAATCTTATAGAGTCCCTTTAGTACTATAAGTTTCTATCAATCTCCTCTCCTCTGACTATTAGCTAAACTAATAGTTTAGTTTAGCTAATAGTCACACACACACACACCCTCAATCCATTCTTATTGGGAACATTCCACAGACTTGTCACTAGCTTGATCACTCGTCTCTGAATCCTTTGTACCACTTTCTATTCCCCAAAAAATGCAGGTGACCAAATCTGTGCACAGTAGTTAACACGTCTATCATGTGGCCAAATCATAGCCTTATAAAGAGGGATAATAACCTGTCTATCTTTACTTGTCAATGCATTCTTCGGCATCCAAGTAATCTGAGCTATTTTGCCAATGCTTGCAGTATGTGCTCTGAATGTCAAATCTCTAGCCACCATCATCCCCAGATGCCTAGCCTCATCGGTTGCCTGTAAACTAGTACCATCAATATGATACAAAGTGTGTAATATTTTCATGCCAAAGTGCATTTACATTTACCTTACATTTTACAACATTGAATTGACAACCATTGTCCTTTACTCACCCTGCTAATTTATTTAAATCATTTTGTAAGATATCTACTTCACCTTTATCAACCATTGTCTTAGTTTTGCCTCATCGGGAAACAACTGAATGTCCCCATTCAAATCTTTCACTGTATCATTAATGTACAAATTATACAGTAGTGGTTCTAGTATAGCACCCTGGGGGGAACTCTACTAGTCACTCTCATTTGCCTCGATTCCACTCCACCATACACCATCCTGTGATGTCTGTCTATCAGCCACATTCCTATCCATGCCACCAGCCTCCTATCTATTCCCATTTTCTCCAACTTATGCAATAGTTTTACATGCTGTATTCTGTCAAATGCCTTCACCGAGCCCAGCAATATCATGGTGTAGCCATTTCCTTTATCCAGTGCCACTATCACCTTATTATAAAATGTGAATAAATTACTGAGGCAGGACCTACCTTTTACAGAAACATGCTGTCCCCTATAGAGTATCATATTCCTATCTGCCCATTGATGAATTTTACTTTTAAACAACTTTTCCAATACTTTAACCACCATTCCAGAGATACTAAGTGGTGAGTAATTTTCTGCTTCTGTATTGGAACCTCCTTTATGCAAAGGAACTATCTTACCCTCTTTCCACTCCCTTGGAATCTTACCAGAGCTGAGACATAGATTAAACATCATCGTCAGAGACACTGCCCATTCATTTTCACATTCTCATGGCACAATAGCTGACATACCACCCAGACCCACTGCTGTATTCACATTGATATTTTTCAATAGACTGAGTACCTCCAGTTCATCAACCTCAATGCTCATATCAGTTTTTGTCACCTCAGTAACTGCAAAGTCACTTGCCTGGATGATATAGCTTTTGCAAAGTGATCACTTAGTAACTAATCTATTTCTTTTGCTTCTGTCACTTTCCTCCCATCAGCATTAAGTAAAGTAATCTTTCCATAATCATTCTTTCTTTTACTTGCTACATAGCGAAAAAACTTATATGAATTTACTTTGGCCTGCTAAGCTAATTTTCTCTCATAATCTGATTTAGAATGGATACTCTTAATTATGTCTCCCATGATAATTGCTCTGCCTGCAGTCATTGTGCTAATCTGCTGATGGATGTCATCCACATTTTCTTCTGTACCCTAAGGTTTAAATCAGCAACCAACAATATATTTTGCCCTGTTGGTCTCTATCTCACACCTGACAGCCTCAAATGAACCATTCACCTCAGATCTACAATCTTCCTGAACTTCTATTTTTTTTTTGGTTGAAATTCTTCTGCTCTCATTAATAATACCCAACCACTCCTGCCCTATTTATTCTATCTTCTGTGAAAATATAATATCCATTACATTTAATCCCTGTGACTACATTATTCTATGACAACCACGTCTCGCTGATCCCAATAATTTTTGACCAAGTTGATCTGATCAATGCATGTTGTCTGTATATTCATCTGGACCCCCAGTTCTGTAGCAGCAACCAACAATATAGTTTGTCTTATTGACATCTCCCCTCAATGGCTTACTTTAGTGAATATGGGAGTTGCAAACCTGAGGTGCTTAATGGCAGACCCTGCCTTACTTCATGTAGTATACATCTGTTATATTACCTAATGGCAGACTTTGCCTCACTTCAAGTAATATACATCTTTTATATTATTTGTAGACCAGTGCCTATCCCTCTTTCTTTTCTTCTTACTCTTTCTCTCCAATGCTATCAGAGTATTCCAAGGCTTGGGGGTGAATCTTTCCTATTTTACTATTTCTTTCTGTCTTATGCAGTGGGAGTCTGCCTTCTCTCTGAAGTATTTGCCTCACCTAGTAGACTGAAGTCAAACCCCACCTGGTCAACGTGGGATGAAATTGGGATCAAAACACCAAGATATGTGGAAAGGGCCTCTGCATCTCTAACTACTTTTTCTTGCAGTGACCTCACACCAAAATACTAATATATTTGTGCCTTATAATAGATCTCATACTGCATCAGTTGTTACACAGAATAATCGGAGCCACTTTCAGGGCTCAGGCAGAGGGCAGGGTCCTGTTCGAGAAGTATTTTGCAGTCTCCAACACAAGTCAGTGTTAATGTGAATAAGAAACACAGAAGATATGGGATTAATCTCAGAGGTGAACTTTATGTCGGCACTTGGAAAGAGGTCTACAGATGAGTACTCTTAATATTGTCTGTAAAGAGATGGAAAGGTATAAAATTGACATACTGGGAATTACCGAGACTAGATGGAATGGAGAAGGTCATTTCAAAAGACAGGATAGTAAAGTAGTTATTTATTCAGGAGGTGACTCAAAACATCATGGAGTAGCTGGGGTACTGAGAAAAGTTCAGGCAAGAGCTCTTCTTGGTTATAATCCTGTTCATGACAGGATACTTTGTAATAGACTTAAGGCTCATCCTACAACTGTGCCTATCATTGTCATTTATACACCCACACAGATAGGCTTGATGAAACAAAAACCTAAAGACTTTGTTGGACTACCTGCCAAGAAGGGATGTACTTTTTGTCATAGTGGACTTGCATTCAATGCAAAAGTGGTAAAGAGTATGAGAGTGATTCCTGGAGGAATGTTTGGTCTGGGTGAATGTAACACCCATAGTGAAAGACTTGGAATTTTCCCATGATAACAGATTAGTTATTACCAATATCTGCTTCCAGAAACACCCACAATGGACCTATAATTCGACGTCTAATATTGATATCCAGATACCATATGGTATCTGGATATCCAGTGAATTGATGGATGGATATTGCTTTCTATCTCGCACCAGACAGCCTCAAATGAACCATTTCCCCTCAGATCTACAATCTTTCTTAACTTTTATTTTTGTTGAAGTTCTTCAGCTGTCATTAGTAATACCCCTCCTCCTGTCCTATTTTCTCTTTCTTCTCTGAAAATACAACATCCATTACATTCACATCATTCTCTGAAAACCAGGTCTCTGTGATGCCAATAATCCACTGTGATGTTTTTGCAATTTTAGCAATATGATCCCTGAACTTCAAGCCTCTGTCTTCCATCACTATGACATCTCTCATCTCTTCCACCTCCTTCAAAATTTCCCCATTAATTGTATATTCTGCAACCCAACTTTGCATTATCAGCAAACAACTGCATATTTCCTGTTAAGCCTGTCCCAATACCATAACATACAAGTGAAACAATAATTGCTCCAAGACAATTCACTGTGGTACTCTGCTAACAACCTTCCTCTTTTGGAATACCACTTCTCCATATGCATCCCACTGATACCTATCCGATAGCCAATTACCTATCTGACTAACTTATTTTATTTTATTTTTTTGAAGTCATATTTACTTATACGAGTTGCCAAAGGGTGTACCACCTTATTATTAATTTACTCTGGATTTAGAGAAAGATGTTGGAAGTTTATTTTCCACTTGGTTAGACTATAATAAATTTAGTTTAATCCTTTACCCAAGTGTAGGCAAACAAAGTTTACGCCTGATGTAGTTCAGGACTGAGGCAACTCGTAGCAAAGGTGGACCAAGCTCTCATCGCTCCTTGTCTCAGTATGACCTCTCCATTGCTTCTGCCTTAGTATCACCACTTCTGGGTCTGCCTCTCACTGACGAGACCTCAATAAAGGTCAACACCAGTCTGGGTAGTGGCCCTTCCCTTAATGCATAGCAAAGATGGATGGATATTGCTTTCTGCAAAGAGATGTGCTTTGTTATGGGAGATCCTGAGACAGGGAGTGATGAGAGCTTGGTCCACCTTTGCTACAAGTTGCCTCAGTCCTGAACTACTTCGGACGCAAACTTTGTTTGCCTACACTTGGGTAAAGGATTAAACTAAATTTATTACAATTAACTTATCTCTTATTCAGTTCCATTCGTTTCACTTCAGTTATCCACTTGTCATGTTTAATGTATCCAAGACCTCTGAAAAATCCAAGTATACCTCTGTATATACTATCCAGTGAATTTGTCACTTTCTTGTAGTATATGAGTAGATTGCTAAACCATGATCTCTTCTTTACAAACTCATGTTGACCATCATTGCTATTTTCAACTCAATTCTGAATCCCAGTCCTCACCCTCTCTAACACCTTAACATCAACACCACACACACACACACACACACACACACACACACACACACACACACACACACACACACAGACAGGTCGGTCTATAATTTGTAGTCTCAGTCTTAGAGCCAGAGAATTCAAATTGAAAGGATTCTCATTTGATTTCAGACTGAGAATTTGATCACGCATATTAGCAGATACCAGCCTCATAACAGAAAGAATCATGCAGAGTGTAGTTTACATAGTTAAGATGGACAGCGGTTGTCAAACCTGTATGTTGAAATTCAGTTAGGAATAGGAGGTAAGGTCTGAATATCTGTAAGTTCTTGTTTAACATCATTTATGTTTGCATTTAGCTACAAGTGTATTTGGCATGAATGCAGGAGTAATTTTATTTTTTTATAGGTTTTTGTTGTTTGGTGTGTTTTTGGTATTGTTATTTAGAGGAGGATTTTTTTAATCCAGCATTACTCTAATTGCTTATCTTAAAAACGTGAGTAAAACACACCTATGCACAGTAAAATATATGTTTAATAAATTATAATTACAGTAGGCCTTTCCCTCCCATCTGTGGGGAATACGTTCCAAAATCCCATGGATACCTGAAACCACGGATAGTACTGAATCCTATATATACTATGTTTTTTCCTATACTTACATACCGATGATAAAGTTTAATTTATAAATTAGGCACAGTAAGAGATTAACAACAATAACTAATAATAAAATAGAACAATTATAACATATACTGTAATAAGAGTTATGTGAATGGAATCTTAGCAACCTCGGCATATGATTTTTTTTTCTTTCTTTATGAAGTCAAGAACTTTTACCTTTTCACTTAAAATAAGTGTTTTACAGTTGGCATATCTGAATCACCAGCATCGCTACTCTTGCACTGCTGTGGGGCTATTATTAAGTAAAATAAGGTTTACTTGAACACAAGCACTGCAATGCTATGACAATTGATCTGTTAACCAAGACAGCTGCTAAGTGACTAACTGGTGGATAATGTATACAGTACAGCATGGATATGCTGAACAAAGCGATGATTCACGTCCTAGGTGGGGCAATGCGAGATTTCATCACACTACTCTAAAACATAAATTAAAAACTTAGAACTTTTGAATTGTTTCTTTCTGGAATTTTCCATTTAATATTTTTGGACCAAGTTTGATCGCATGTAACTGAATCCATGGATAGCAAGCCTGCAGTTAGGGGGGAGGTGGACTACTGTAATTATTATTGTTATTGTAGTAATCTCCATGGACTCACTAGACTCATCATGAGAGATCCATTTAACTAGTAACATGTCTATCATATTGAACTGTGAAATCATTTACACTCCCTCCATTTACAACAAACACACTCTGGTAATTCAATTTATTCCACTCACCAAGTAAAATATATCTACTCTTCACACCCTTCCTCACCATGTCATTACACAACTTCCAGGGATAACCCCTCATTCTTCCCATGTTATTCTTCACTCTTTTTATAATTCTGCTTCTGTATTAATTATACAGATATTTCTGTTTAATTATCTTCCCATATTCACACCAGGATGAATGACAAACTTTTACTGCCACCTTGACTGTAGGATGGGGTGGGAGGCACATATTCTGCCCCAGTTTGCATGTTTACATGTTGCTGAACATGCCACGTGTCATGAGGTTTTCTTTGATTGCAACCAAATGTGCATTAAGGTGGGGGGGAGAGAAAGTAATGTGTTTGTTTTGGAATATATTAGAAAACAATCATTAAGGAAGATGTTATATTTGGTTGGTATATTTGAATTACTAAAGATGTAGATATGTGAACCAATGTTACTGATCCATATGAGAATGGCAAATATAAGGAAAAGAACAGACAGCTGTGAACAGAAAAAATTTCATTATGGGCAAAGGAATTATTATTTACAATTGTGTTATTATATTTGTGTATCCAGTGTGTTGTTTAGGTAGAACTAATTACATGTGATCCTATGAAATCTAAACATGTATATTGGTTGGCATTTATGATGGGCATAATAATAATAATTAAACTTATGAGGAGTTGGAAAGAGCTGTATGTTGCTATTTGTTTTTACATAGAGCTGTATGTAACAAATAAACAGACAGCTATTAAACAAATAAACAGACAGCTATTAAACAAATAGCAGCATACAGCTTTTAAACAAATAGTTGTATGTTGCTATTTGTTTTTGATTTTATATATGTTTCAAATTAGCAACATCAGTAAAGCATAAAAAACTTTTATTATTATAAAATAGTAAAGAAATTTATTCTCACTACAAATTATACCATATTCTAATAACAAATTTGAACCAAATTGCAAATATTGAAAGTTCACTGTTCATAATTAATAATTATTACAATAATTAATATATTGAATGGAATGTTTTTGATATATTATGATTCCTCTGTTTTTTTTTTCTTTTTGGAATTTCAGTTAGAACGCCCTCGTAGTTATTCTCTTCCAACTCGGCTCACATCCCAGGTTGGCATCCCAGTACTTAGTCAATTGAAACCACTTTACACCAACTTCACAACACAGACATACCGCTTTCATACTGGGCTTGGAGCTGAGCTTCACATTCATGAAATAATGGCAGAAAGCAAACTTGCTTTCATATTTCCACAGCTGCTATTGTATGTATTATTTTAATTTTATGCTATATCATTTCTTATGCACATTATGTAAATCAAGAATATTTTATATCGTTTTGTGTTTTGTGTCATCAGCATTTGTATTTCAGTTAACACAGAATAATGAAATGAAATTTGTACTCATTTCTTTAGGTTATTATAATTATTGCTACTACCACTATTGTCTTTCTAAGAGTTTGAAGTCCAACAGCACAACCTGCACAAATTACTCAAATTTCTACTTTATACCAAACTAACACAATGTAAACTACAGTTGCAGTTTGGTAAATAAATAAATAAAAAATTCTGCACCAGATACATAATGTGTCCTGCTGCGTATTTAGAAGTTTTCAAAATTGATTTTTGTGTCATGGCGAAAGGCTTAACGTTGGTTATGCATTTTTACTAAATAGCTTAAGGAAATTACAACGTATACTAGGATATACATTAAATTAATTTTAATACACTTCCAACAAGACACGTGCACGCAAGTACAACAAACAGTAAATGAGGACGAAGCAGAAAGCTATTCTTTCTCCTAAAAGTCCTGATGGTGCCGCCCTAGCAGGCCATGTTGATATTCTTGGGCATTTAGGCTGAAGGTCTTCTGATGTAGGTTTCCCAAATTTGGGGCAGTTTCATGCAACCAAATTTGTTGAGGTTTGGATTGTTTCTTAGGGCTGAGGCTGATTCCATGAAAAGCCTTTCGTATTTGAATTTACTACGGTGTATTATCGTTGCTTTCTTCCACCGTATTCTATGGCGAGTATTCAGCGCATGGTCTGCAAGACCAGAGTGGCTGTATTGGTGAAACCAGGTGTAGTCCTTGTGTTCTGAAATTCTGATATTAGCTGTCCTGCCTGTTTGGCCAAAGTAGGACAGCTTACAGCTGCAAGGGATCTGGTATACACCAGGTAGGTCTGGTGGGGGAGGTTGGTCTTTAGTAGAACAGATAAGGGATGCTAATTTTTTATATGGTCTGTAACAAGAAGTTAAGTCATGTTTTTTTTAGGATTTTTGCAATTTTTTCCAAGGTGCCTCGGATATAGGGTATGGTGATGGATTTAGAGTAATCCATCACCATACCCACACATCAAAACTGACCATTACGTCAGTGTGTTTGAGTCTTACACTCAAACACACTGATGTAATGGTCAGTTTTCATGTCTCCTCCTTATTCACGAATATCCCCCTCAAAGAATCTTTAGAGCTAATCCAAGCTAAATTTCCTCCCGATATCACAGCCCTATTTCAGTTCACAATGAACTCAGGCTATTTTGTTTAGCAAGGAAAATTGTACAAACAAATAGAGGGGACAGCCATGGGTTCTCGACTCTTGCCACCCTTGGCCAACTTTTATATGGAAACTTTTGAAGAGAAAGCCTTAAACTCTTCCCCGCAAAAACCAACCATATGGCTTTGCTATGTTGATTATGTGTTTGCTATTTGGCGACATGGCTCTGATGCACTCCTCTCCTTCCTGACACACTTAAACAACCAACACCCCAGAATCCAATTCACCCTGGAAGAACTAAAAAAACAACTGCATTACTTTCTTAGACACGCTAGTCACCCACCAGCCTGATGGAACCTTGATTTTCTCAGTCTATAGAAAACCCACCCATACAGGCAGAAACATTCACCAACAATCCCCCCCCCCCCCACCTCACAACAATATGGAGTCATTAAGACACTACACAACAGGGCTAAACTTATCTGTTCAAATGACAATGCCCTAACCACAAAACTAAGCTACATTCTCAACACTTTTTCAGCCAATGGCTATCCCCCCCCCCCCTCAAAAAATCCAAAAAATATCAGCTCAGCTAACACCTTTTTTTATTCCCGTATACGGGAGTAGGCGAGGCCATTTAGCCCTATCTAACTTTTGGAGACTGAGTGGTCAGTTCAATCTCCACTGGTACCCAATCAGAGACAGATGGCCTAAGGCTATCACTAATTAAGCGGTGTGCAGTGAAGAGAGACGGCTCAAATGTGCCGCCATCTCGTGGTCCCTAATCCTACCACAATATATTTAATGTCTGAAATAATGTGGGTTCTATACGGTCGATTTTTTTGAGTT
Organism: Typopeltis vanoorti; assembly: GCF_054136105.1. Classification (NCBI taxonomy): domain Eukaryota; kingdom Metazoa; phylum Arthropoda; class Arachnida; order Uropygi; family Thelyphonidae; genus Typopeltis; species Typopeltis vanoorti. The sequence goes on along the minus strand of NC_143552.1, from coordinate 72,566,002 downwards.
TACAGGACGAAAAAACCCGAGTTTCCGGGAGGAAAAACCTGCTTGCCCGTGCCAGAGATCGACTAACTCGGGAACCGGTCGAAAAAAGGCTTAGAAAAATTTCCTCTAGTCGCCGACTAGACTCGAAACCAAGCCTTCCTTCGTGCGGCCAAGCACGGTGGTGTGCCAACGCCACATCCACTGAGCTACACAGGCTCTTCCAAAAAATATTGAAACCAATAAATCACAATCTCCCCTCACAACAAAGATTACTCTAAATCCATCACCATACCCTATATCCAAGCTACCTCGGAAAAAATTGCAAAAATCCTAAAAAAACATGACTTAACTTCTTGTTACAGACCATATAAAAAATTGGCATCCCTTATCCGTTCTACTAAAGACCAATCTCCCCCCCCCCCCCCCAGATCTACCTGGTGTATACCAGGTCCCTTGCAGCTGTAAGCTGTCCTACTTTAGCTAAATAGGCAGGACAGCTAATATCAGAATTTCAGAACACAAGGACTACATCTTGTTTCACCAATACAGCCACTCTGGTCTTGCAGACCATGCACTGGATACCCGCCATAGAATACGGTGGAAGAAAGTAACGATAATACACTGTAGAAAATTCAAATACGAAAGGCTTTTCATGGAATCAGCCTCAGCCCTAAGAAACAATCCAAACTCAACAAATTTGGTTGCATGAGACTGTGCCAAATTTGGGAAACCTATATCAGAAGACCTTCAGCCCAATCGCCCAAGAATACCAACATGGCCTGCTAGAGGGCACCATCAGGACTTTTAGGAGAAAGAATAGATTCCTGCTTTGTCCTCATTTACTGTTTGTTGTGCTTGCATGCACGTGACGTTGCCGAAATATTGGAAGTGTATTAAAATTAATTTAATGTATATCCTGGTATACATTGTAATTTCCTTAAGCTATTTCGTAAAAAAAGTGTCATGGCAAGCATTAAAAATATCTTTACCATAAGTTTCACTTTCTGTGTGCACACGCACGCAATATTTTTGAATGTGACTCCTCCATCAAAATGTATGACAAAACACACACAGACACACACACAGAGAGAGAGGGGGGGGGGGAGTTTTGAATTTAAAACACATAGGTAATGTTTTGAATTTTTCTGAAGTTATGTTTATTCTCCACACACACAATTTGACAAGAAATACATTCATCTCTTTATTTCAGTTGCTGTAGTTGTAACCGTAAATAATTGTAACAATAACTTTGAAGAAAGAATAATTTTAGAGAAGAATATACGAGCATTGTGTTTTTGACTGTATTAAAAGCAAAAAACTGTTTTAAAAAAAAAAAAAAAAAAAAAAAAAATTCTTCTTTTCTTTCTTTTTTTTTTTTTTTTTTTCATGGGAATACCCCTTCCTCCACAGCATACAACAGTTAGAAAACCTAGAGTTCAGCGACAAGAGGTGAGCTAAGGGTAAGATTATCTGGAAACTTTTTTCTAGACCAAAGTTGCAGCTTTTCTAAGCAATTTCAGCCCTCTAATGAACAGGAAATGGTGTTATCTGAAAGAGGTTTTATGACTAAAAAGTACTAAAAATTAAACAAGGATTTTTTATTGGCTGTAAATTTGAAACTTATAACCAGTTCTATATACACAAAACTGGTGGCTTCTTCAGAGTTTATAATAGGCACAAAAAACAAAGAGATAACAAGAAAGTTGTCCAAATGCTGAAAATTCATTACAAAAGAATATATAATTCTAGTAGCAAGGCTTATACGTTGGTCACACATAACTGGTAATTAGCTTAAGGAATTAACAATGCATATAAAGGATATTAATTAAAGGCAACTTTAATGAATAACTTCAATATTTCGGCAACGTCATGTTGCCATCTTCAGGAACATAAAAATATGGTATGTGCACACAGTCACTAACAAAAGCAAATGAGGAAGAAGGCAAGAAACTAATATTGTTCCTAAAGTCCTAATGGTGCCCTCTGGCAGGCTAATTTCGTTGTCTTGGCCGTTGGGTTGAAGTTCTCATAATGTAAGTCTCCCAAATTTGGGTAGTTTCATGCACCCAAATTTGTTGAGGTTTGGAACGTTTTTTAGAGCTGCTGATGATTCCTTGAATAATCTTTCGTAGTTAAACTTGCTGCGGTGTATTATTTTTGATTTCTTCCAACGATTTCTATGGTGGGTATCTAAGGCATGGTCTGCCAGCCCAGAGCGGCTGTACTGGTGAAACCGGATGTAGTTTTTGTGTTCTGAAATCCTGATATTTGTTGTCCTGCCTGTTTGGCCAAAATAGGACAATTTGCAGCTGCAAGGGACCTGGTATACACCAGGTAGGTCTAGGGGAAGTGGTTGGTCTTTGGCAGAGCGGATAAGGGATGCCAACTTTTTATATTGTCTATAACAAGAAGTCAGGTCATATTTTTTGAGGGTATTGGTTATTTTCTCAGAGGTGCCCTGGATGTAGGGGTTGGTAATAGATTTGGTGTAATCTTTATTGTGGAGGAGGATTGTGGTTTACTGGTTTTAGTATTTTTTGGATTTTCTGGGGGTTATAGCCATTGGTTAAGAAAGTGTTGAGGATGTGGTTTAATTCAGTGGTTAGAGCATCGTCATCTGAGCAGATTAATTTTGCCCTGTTATATAGTGTTTTTATAACCCTGTATTATTGTGTGTGTGTGGGGGGGGGGGAATTGCTGGTAAATGTATCTGTCTGTATGGGTGGGTTTTCTGTAAACAGAGAAAACCAAAGATCCATCAAGCTGGCGAGTGATTAAAATGGCTAGGAAGAGGAGGGTGTTGTTTTCCTCTTTTTCTAAGGTGAACTGGACTCTGCAGTGTTGGTTGTTTAAATGTGTTAGGAAGGAGTGGAGTGTATCTGAGCCATGTGGCCAAATAGCAAACACATCATCCACGTATCGAAGCCAAATAGTGGGTTTTTGTGGGGCGGAGTTTAAGGCTTTCTGTTCAAAGGTCTCCATAAAGAAATTGGCCAAGGGTGGGAAAAGTGGTGAACCCATGGATGTCCCCGCTATCTGTTTGTAGAATTTTCCTTGCCAAACGAAATAGCCTGAGTTCATTGTGAACTGAAATATGGCTGAGATATCGGGAGGAAACTTGGCTTGGATGAGCTCTAGGGTTTGTTTGAGTGGGTTGTTTTCAGTGTGTTGGAATGAGAAGTTTTCTATACTGGCTTTAAAGTGGGCTGAGTTTTTTATGTGTTGCTAGTATAGTGTGTGAGTATTTGGGCTAAATGTTTGGTTAATTTATATGTGGGGGAATCAATGCCATCAACTATGGGACATAATGGCGTATTTTGTTTAGGTATTTTTGGGAGTCCATATAATTGGGGGGGGGTCTAGAGTAATAAGGTTTTAGTTTGTTAGTGACTTCCACAGGCCAAGAAGTGACTTTCTTAAGGAGTCTGTGGAGAGTTCTAATCTGAGAGTTGGTAGGATTATATTCAGTAGGGAGGTAGGTAGTATGGTCTAGTACTAAAGCATTAAGCTTACCTTTGTAGTCCTTTTGATTGAGCACCACAGTGGTGTTTCCCTTATCCGCTTTGGTGATTACTATGTTTTTGTTTTTCTTCATTTCTAGTAGAGCTGCATATTCGTCTTTGGATAAGTTGGTTTTTGGAGGTACACACCGCAGCAAGTTTAAGTACGAAAGATTATTCAAGGGATCATCAGCAGCTCTAAAAAACGTTCCAAACCTCAACATATTTGGGTGCATGAAACCACCCCAAATTTGGGAGACAACCAAATTAGCCCACCAGAGGGCACCATTAGGACTTTAGGAACAATATTAGTTTCTTGCCTTCTTCCTCATTTGCTTTTGTTAGTGCCTGCGTGCACATACCATATTTTTATGTTCCTGAAGATGGCAACGTGACGTTGCCGAAATATTGAAGTTATTCATTAAAGTTGCCTTTAATTAATATTCTTTATATGTGTTGTTAATTCTGTAAGCTAATTACCAGTTATGTATGACCAATGTATAAGCCTTGCTACTAGAATTACGACAATCCACGGAGATTCTATCACACGAAAGGCTGGTCAGTACGGCAAAATGAGATTGAAGATATCAAGACAACTAAATCATCTAACCTTCATAAAACACTTCCGGGATAACAAGGTAATTCCTAATTGTGTTAAATTTAAGCACCGTTTTACTTCACAGAAAGCTCTCCATATTTATAATCGCACTAGCTTTGCCCTATTAAGAGAACAAATTACTCAGCAAGGAGAACCGCGACGCATGTTCTCCTTGCCTACGAAAACAGAACCTTATTGGCACTATAGGATGAGCTTTCAGATATGCTCGGCCATGATCTTTGGACGATTCTTTTTGACGTGTCATGCGCTTCGGCAAGAAAAGAATTCAAAAATATACGTAGCCGGCACTTGAAAAATATGAAAACCCGATAAAGAATTCTACTTCCTTACCACAGCCACCACTCAACACTGTAGTCAACCTCTCATCCGTAGTTTTAAAGCCTGAAGCACTCACCGCACTTTCACGTGGCAACAATTTTGCCCTAGCTCCTAAAAGAATACCTGCCGAGGAAATCATGATCCAAATAGAATGTGGGATTCGCAACCTTCTTAACCATATCGCCAACAACGTCAGACTGGATGTAGCCGGTGTTCTCACCAAAGCAAAACCTCCAAAAATAACTTATCCAAAGACGAATATGCAGCTCTACTAGAAATGAAGAAAAACAAAAAAATAGTAATCACCTAAGCATATAAGGGAAACGCCACTGTGGTGCTCAATCAAAAGGACTACAAAGGTAAGCTTAATGCTTTAGTACTAGACCGTACTACCTACCTCCCTATTGAATATAATCCTACCAACTCTCAGATTAGAACTCTCCACAGACTGCTTAAGAAAGTCACTTCTTGGCCTATGGAAATCGCTAACAAACTAAAACCTTATTACTCTAGACCCCCCCACCCCCGATTATATGGACTCCCAAAAATATATAAACAAAATGTGCCATTACGTCCCATAGTGGATGGCATTGATTCCCCCACATATAAATTAGCCAAACATTTAGACAAAATGCTCACACACTATACTGGCAACACACCATCACACATAAAAAACTCAGCCCACTTTAAAGCCAGTATAGAAAACCTCTCAACTCTAACACACTGACATAATGGTCAGTTTTGACGTCTCCTCCCTATTCATTAATGTCCCACTCAGAGAAACCCTAGAGCTCATCCAAGCCAAGTGTCCTCCCGATATCTCAGCCCTATTTCAGTTCACAATGAACTCAGGCTATTTTGTTTGGCAAGGAAAATTCTACAAACAGATAGCGGGGACATCCATGGGTTCACCACTTTCCCCATTTGCCAATTTCTTTATGGAGACCTTTGAACAGAAAGCCTTAAACTCCGCCCCACAAAAACCCACTATTTGGCTTCGATATGTGGATGATATGCTCGCTATTTGGCCACATGGCTTAGATACACTCCACTTCTTCCTAACACATTTAAACAACCAACACCCTAGAGTCCAGTTCACCTTAGAAAAAGAGGAAGACAACACCCTCCCCTTTCTAGACACTTTAATCACTTGCCAGCTTGATGGAGCTTTGGTTTTCTCTGTTTACAGAAAACCCACCCATACAGGCAGATACATTCACCAGCAATTCCTCCCCCCCCACACACACACAACAATACAGGGTTATAAAAACACTATATAACAGGATAAAATTAATCTGCTCAGATGACGATGCTCTAACCACTGAATTAAACCACATCCTCAACACTTTCTTAGCCAATGGCTATAACCCCCCAGAAAATCCAAAAAATTCTAAAACCAGTAAACCACAACCCCCCTCCACAATAAAGATTACACCAAATCTATCACCAACCCCTACATCCGGTGCCCGGATGTAGGGGTTGGTGATAGATTTGGATTTGGTGACAGATTTGGGTGCATGAAACTACCCCGAAAATAACCAATATCCTGAAAAAATATGACCTGACTTCTTGTTATAGACCATATAGAAAGTTGGCATCCCTTATCCGCTCCGCCAAAGACCAACCACTTCCCCTAGACCTACCTGGTGTATACCTAGTCCTTTGCAGCTGCAAATTGTCCTACATTGGCCAAACAGGCAGGATAGCAAATATCAGGATTTCAGAACACAAAGACTACATCTGGTTTCACCATTACAGCCACTCTGGGCTGGCAGACCATGCCTTAGATACCCACCATAGAATTCGTTGGAAGAAAACAAAAATAATACACTGCAGCAAGTTTAACTAAAATTATTCAAGAAAATTATGATTCCTTGAAAAATTATTCAAGGAATCAGCAGCAGCTCTAAAAAACGTTCCAAACCTCAACAAATTTGGGTGCATGAAACTACCCCAAATTTGGGAGACTTACATTATGAGAACTTCAGCCCAATGGCAAGTCAACAAAATTGGCCTGCCAGAGGGCACCATTAGAACTTTAGGAACAACATTAGTTTCTTGCCTTCTTCCTCATTTGCTTTTGTTAGTGACTGCGTGCACATACCATATTTTTATGTTCCTGAAGATGGCAACGTGATGTTGCCGAAATATTGAAGTTATTCATTAAAGTTGCCTGTAATTAATATCCTTTATGTGTTGTTAATTCCGTAATTACCAGTTAAAAGAATATATAGAAATTCATATTGAGCATGAATGTGATGTCAAGTGCCTTGCGTTAGCTATCATTCACTGGGTAAAGACTGGAGATGATTGTTGGCAAAATTGGAATTTGAGATGTTGAAAGATTTAATGAGGCATCTCCACATGTTATTTAATATAAGTCCTTATTTTCTATTCAAAGACCATGCAAATGGATAACTATGAAGGATTCTTTCAAAAGTCTGGAGTAAAAGTTTTCTTTTAAATATGCCATGTTAGAAATATCCCAGGTTACTGTATAGTTAGTGATTGAGGTATGGTTGGTCAAAGCTGATCTTTTTTTCTTGTATGCTCAACAACTTTAACAAGTTCTTTCTTTCTCACCTCAATTCCATGGCTTGTTTGTCGTATGTAAGCTAGGCCATATGAGTATATAATATGTATACTCCTGATTGTTTGTAAAAGGAGATCTTTTTAGGAGACTTGACAAGGCTCTGAATGGTTTGAATCAACTTGCAAGTCACTCCAGTGTTATGATCTTTGAAAAGAGAGAAGCAATCCTAATGTATAGATTGCCAATATGGAATTGTGATCGAATTTCAATACTGGACATTCTGGTAACTGAGACAGAGGGGGATGTTTTGCAAACAAAATCTTGTCAACTGTTTTTTGGCTAATCATTAAGAACAATTAAATTTGAGAAGGCCTGAACTTCGGTCTTTAGTTGATCTTCATTTTTTAAAATTGAACATGCTTGATTCTTGAGGGTGTGGATGATATCTAACTTTTGGGAAGGATAACAAAAGGAAAAAGAATAACAATGGCATCTTCTGTGAACAGGCTTACAGTACACTTCCAGAGTGACACCATTGTCAGGCTACTTTGTGATGAGGACATCTAGGAATGGGAGTTCACTATCTTTTTCTAATTCCAATGAAAATATAATTGGAGGTTTAAAAGAGTTAAGGGAATGAAGAAATACAGTCATCCCTCGACTTACATCCGTGATCCCATAATGGAATAAATAACAATTTTGACTATACTTTCGAACAAGATGCAAGCGAGCTTAAAGTAAAAAAGGTTTTTATTTAGCAACAATGCAGTGGCAACAGCACATTCAGCAGCAACATCCCTCGGCAGTCGGCACATGGCTTCAACAGTTCCTCTGTTGATTTTGTGGTTTGAAAAATATGTTATTTGTGTATTTATCATTAAATATTTCGCGATATTTTGTGCAACATGGCCCCTACATGCCAGTTAAAAAACCTAGTGAAGAATCACAGAAAAACAGGTGAGCAATTAATCTTGAAACGAAGTAGCAAGTTCAACAATAGTGACGAAGCTATGACAAGGTCCTATCAGTGATTGGAAAAGCTTGGAACACAAAGACACTAAGTCTCTTCAACATGTTGAAGGAGAAAGGAGAACCTGATTACGACTGCGAATTCGACGCTTCCAGTTGGTTCATGAAATTCAGGCAGGGTTTGCACTATATAATGTGAAAATATATGGTGAATATGCAAGTGCCGATGAGAAGGCTGCCAAGGAGTTTGTGGAGAAATTGGATAAAATTATTAAGGAGGAAAATTATTTGCCACAGCAATTACTTGATATGGATGAGACCTTGTTTTGGAAAAAAATGCCTGAGTGGATATTCATTCACAAAAAGCTAAAATCTATGCCACGATTTTCAAAGCTCTTAAAGACTGTGTTACAATTCTGTTAGAGGATAATGTGGCTGGATATAAACTGAAACCATTTGTGATATAGCACAATACGTATCCACGAACCTTCAAAAACATTAGGAAGCATACTCTTTCAGTTCATTAGCAGAGATATAAGAAGTTGGGATGACTCAAAAATTGTTTGCAGATGCCTTAATCAACAGTTATGCAAATGAAATGGAAAGCTATTGTGTGAAAAAAAAAATGTAGAATTTAAAATTTTATTAATTCTAGATAATGCTCCAGGTCATCTTATATCTATGATCTTCACCAAGTTCAAGGTCATGTTTCTTCCTCCAAACACTACTTAATTGATCCAACCGATTGATTGGGGGGGGGTTCTGAAGTGTTTGAGGCTTATTATTTACGGAGAACTTTTTTCACAAGTCATTTCTGCTAATGAAGGAAACGACCAGACTCTCATGCAATTCTGGAAAGTATTCAATATTTATCATGCTATTAAAAATATTGCTGTAGTTTTGGACGAAGTGATCTCTCAATGAGTGGCATATGGAAAAATACATTAAAAAGGAAAAAGGTTTGTGCACGATTTTGGAAGTTTTAAAAAAATGAAGACCTTTGTAAATTGAGTGAAAAATGGTAGGCTTGACAAACAACCTGAATCTCAAAGCGAATGATGATTACATAGTTCAACTCATAGGAAGTGCCCCTGAAGAGCTGACCAACGAAGAATTGGTCTAACTGGAGCAACGTGTTGCAGAAGAGGAAGAAAGAGAAAAGGAAGAGGGGAAAAAGAGAAACAAGGAGAGGTAGTTAAACAATTCACAGTGACAGATCTTGCAGAAATGCAAGACCTTTCACTGTGAATTGTTTCTGCATCGCTAACTGCAAACATTTCCTCATGGCTAACTGCAGAAATGTTTTCTGCAGTTAGCGATGTTCTTAGAATGGTTGAAGACATGGACTCCAATGTTGAACGCTACTTATTAGTAGAAAGGAAAGAGGATGAAAAGACAAAGGGGGAATAAGCAAAGCACATCGGACATTTTCATCAAAAAAACAAAGGTTACACCAGAAGAACCACAGCCTGGTCCTTCACATAGGGAAGGTAATGAAGATGTGATTATGGAGGAATGTTTGGGTGAATATTCTTCTGTTTTATAGTGGCAGTAAAGCACAGTACTGTTTTACAATAAAGTTTAAAAGTTAAAATAATAGTATACTTATTATGGTGAAGTCCCTAACCCAATGATTCCCAACCTTTTTGTTTCCTAGAGCACATTCTAAAATACCGGTAGGGTGACGGGCACCATCTATTTTTTCAAGCAAATTTTTTGAATTCTTTTGTTAAATGAATACATACAAAGTTTACATTATAATCAAATGTTTTATTACTTAAAAGTTTACATTATATAAAAATTTAAATATATTTTATGTTTTGGGCAGACAGGTTCGATTTTAGTTGATTTATTTTTTTCGTTCTTATTTCAGATTTAAGTGGATAATTTGTATTAAAAGTGGCATGCATTGTCTGGAAGTGACGTTCAACATTATGTTTTTTCGGAATTGCAACGCTACTGTTGCACAACAGACAAACACAATTATCTTTAAAATTAACGAAACAATATGTTTCCTCTCAGTCAGTGTTAAAATTATAGGATTTATTCATTTTAGGATTGAGATATTTCAATAACTTAAGTACAAGACATCGTTAAAATTATGCACATATAACTAGCAACAGATAATGAACAACTTCGAATGCGCATCTACTTTACATTGTATGCATTTAATACTTGTCATGTGTCATTAATGCATGCATCATATAGCATGCCATGAGTTGTTGCGTGATGTGCACATGATTATTTCAAACTATATGGCACATGGTTGAACAGCGGCTGGCACACACAAATTGGTTGATGGGCACCATGGTGCCCACGGGCATAGGGTTGGGAACACCTGCCCTAAACCCTATAACTCTGTTGATTTCATTTATCGACTTATGTCCTGCTTTATGGAACGGAATCCTGACATAAGTCGAGTGATGACTGTAATTGTAGATTTGGGAGGTCATTTCATCAACATATCTCCACCATATATGGCAGAAATTTATTGGTTTCAAAGAAGTTTGAGCTAGAAAACTTTTTTTTTCCAGAATTTTCCATAAAGAGATCAGGAGGTTACGGAGGCAATAAGGGACTTGCTAGTCCAAATTGTTTGTAAAAAATATTACTCCACTGGAACATTTCCATTTCAGAAAGGCAAGCTCTTAAGAAGAAGAATAGAAACATCATAATTTTTAGGGCAGACAAAGAAAATTCAATGGTATTTATGAAGACCAAAGATTATAGTGAAAAAATAATTTCCCTCTTTTTTTTTCTGAATCTTTCACCTACTGAATCCTATATCATGATCCTAAGGGCCATGTATGAAAAACCAATTATTTACTTAGGAGTATTAGAAACTGGTCAACAGACTTACTTCAAAAACTTAATTTGCTGCATCCTATCCCTCCACGAAATTAGAGTTCTTCAAAAGATACAATACACAAGCTTGACATTGCCTTTAAAGACCAGTCATGGATGGCCTCATCTCTCCAACTTATTGGAAACATTTAACTGGTCTTGTGGGACATCACATCAGGTCCTCTGACTCTTACATCAAGAATTCAGAAATCGTATAATACAGATTTATCATCTTCTGACATCTTTGTAAATCTCCATATAGTATCCCTCTTTACTAATGTTCTGGTGGATGGTGTGTTAGATTTTTTTGGAATTCTCTTTTCACATCATGAAACCATTTGAACATTACCCGCTATCTAATTTCTTTTGGCGGAATAACATTTTTTACAAACAACAATTTGGACTAGCAATGGACAGCCCCTTATTGCCTCCATCAGCTGATGTTTTAATGGAGAATTTAGAAATAGGTTTTCTAACTGTAAACGTCTTTGAAACCATCCATTTTGGTGAAGATGTGTCAATAATATTTTCATCATTTGGAAAAATGACCTCCCAAGTCTACAACTATTTCTTCATTCTCTTAACTCTTTTAAAACCTCCAATTAAATTTACATTGGAACTAGAAAAGGATGGTGATCTCCCCATTCTTAGATGTCCTCATCATAAAGTAACCTGACAATGGTGTCACTCTGGAGTTGTATCATAAGCCTACTCACACATATATAGAAGACCATACTCATGTGGCCTAGCCTACAAGACATGGATTTGAGGTGAGAAAGAAAGAACATGTTAAAGATGTTGAGCATACAAGAAAAAAAGATCAGCTTTGGCCAACCATACCTCAACTGCTAATCATAGTAAACTGGGATATTTCTACCATGCTGTATTTAGAAGATAGTTTTACTCCAGACTTCTAAAATAATCCTTTGCAGTTATCCATTTGCATGGCTCTTTGAATAGAAAATAAGAACTTATATTAAATATTATCTGGACATGTGTCATTAAATCTTTCAACACCTCAGATTTCAATTTGCTAACAATCATCTCCAGTCTTTACTTGATGATAGCTAATACATGGCACCCAACTTCACATTCATGCTTAGGATGAATTAATTTATTTTTTCTTGTAATGATTTTTCAGCATTTGGACAACTTTGTAGTTATCTTTTTTTGCTTTTTTGTGGCTATTATAAACTGTGAAGAAGCCACCAGTTTTATGTGTACAGAACTAGTTACTTATATATTTCAAATTAATGACTAATAAAAAAAATATCTGTTTAACCTTTAGGATAGTAGTATCACACCAGAGGATGAAATTAATCTATCACCTTAAGAACATTCATAAGCATCTATGCTAACAGTCTGATTCGATTCCTGAGCCTGTTGGTTAAATATTATATATGCTACTTTTCTACCCAACTTGGTTGGCATTTTATTATGACTAGGTTATTATTCCGTATACAAAGTAAAAGAACTTTATATATAACTGCTCAGTGGAAAGACAATAAATATTATGCTTTGAAGAACTTTGCAGTTTTAGAAAGGCTGTAATTTTAACATTAAAATAAGTTAACAGAAAAAAAAGGTAACTTTATGAAGTGCAAATATTTAAGTAAATGTAAATTTAAATATTTATTTTAATATTTAAACATTTCCAATCATTAGGGTATAGAAAAAACGGTAGCGATGAAACAGATTACATGATAATTTTCCCGAGTATTGGACAAAATGGCTACCTAGATTATGAACGCATTCTCTGATTCATTAGATTTGATAGTCTAAAATACCTAAACAATGAAGTTTGAAGTGTTTAGTTTCAACTAAACATGAATTACAGCTCACACTGGCTTTACTTCTTCATTTCTACCGATGAAACTGGGATATATGATGAGGTATTTTCCATTAGCAACAAGCTTGAGCTTTCATAAAATGTCCATCTAAATACCAAATAATCCTTTCCAAGTTCCCAATATCCTTCAATCTTAACTAGTTCTTCTTCTTCCACACACAAACACACATCTGCAGAATAGCCACTACTTTGCACTTAGCCCACACTGCACTTTGCAGTGTGGGCTAAGGTAGATGGACAATTGTTGCAGCTGCAAACTACTCTACAGCTTGCTGTAGTTGCAGGAAGAACCATCACAAATTCAGATCTGACTTAGAAATAGTCTGGGTGCAGAAAACTTACTGCCTGCTTAAATATCATTAGCCTTTCTGTTCCTTAGGCAAGGCTGTTTGGTTGAAACTTCTGCCCTTCCATCTCTCTCTCTCTCTCTCTCTCACAGATCCCGATGTTATTGTTATAACATCATTCATAAATAATGCTGGCCTCTTAGCATGATTTCTCTCCTCTAACTGTGTAATTGGCTTGGCCAAAGCAAAGTACCTTCCACTTTACCAAGAACAGTTTATTGCACCTTCTAGTCTTTCATCAGAAAAACATTAGAAGAATCCTGAAAACTTGAATATACAAACAAATCTGGTTTTGTTTCAAAGGTTCTATGGTATAATGCCATTGTGATCATCTGTTTATAGCTTAATTTTTTATTCACTATTATCTCCTAATAACTGTGTTGTGAAACAATTATTTCATAAAACTAGTAAAAGATGTTTATTTAAACACTAGCAGTGTTTAAATAAACATTTTTTACTCTATCAATTATTCTCATCCTCAATTTCCTGCAATGAACTCTCAAGGGGGGTGTACAGGATATGATAGTACTACATGAAAAATTTACATCATTACTAACTTCCTATCTACAATTTTCCTCCAAATCAATCTGTTACTTGTCAAGACTCCAACATTATCAGATCTTATATTTCTATCGTCTAAGGCACTTTGTACCGTTTCAATCCACCTATATCTTGGTCTTCCTCTGAGTCGTTTTCCTGCCAACCTAACAGAACACTTGTTTTGCTAATCTTTCCTTGCCCATATTGTTTAAGTGACCATATCACCTGAGATTAGCTCTGCTAACGCATTCCCGGATGCTGGCAATGTCAAGTTCTTTCCTAATATCCTCATTTTTAATATGATATTGCCATTGATACCATCTGTTCCTGCCCCTAATCTTCCTCAGGACTCTAGTCATTGGTCAAGTGTTATATCTCTTAAAACATCCTTTTATATGTCTTATTATGTTGTATTACCTTTTATGTACTATACTTGATCTTATCTCCTTCTTACTTAAACCTTCTTAAATCAATATCTTACCGGCCATTGTAAAATTGTAAAATCCTTCCTGTATATTTAAAATTCCCTTTTAGTCAGTTTATAATTTCTTTATCTATATTTCTCTTTGTTATAAACTTTATCTCACTTAACTCAAATTAATCTCAATGCCGAATCACTAATAAGAGTGAAGCTATTGAATTGTGGGACAAAGGAATTATTAATGGCGGATACCTATTCCTTTGTCTCAGCACTGGTTCTAATTCCTTATTCAGATCCAGAGAAAATTTATTTTTTATCTGCGCCATCCTGAATCCTAGATTAACAAAGCTTGTATGACCACGGAACCAGAACACAGTTAGCACTCAATCTTATTAAGCTATAATTCTCTTTTCTGCAGTCGTAGCCTATCTATTATCTAACCTCCTGCTATGGTTCATAAATTTTATGAGCAAGTGCAATAGAACAAAATTTAGGCCAGGCAGCAGTTAAACTCAAACAAAACATTTTAATTCAAAAAGACATATCATACACTTTATAATACTAAACTGAATAAACATTCTAAAATAGACAATGAACGAGCACTTAGTTTACAATTTCTCAATCTCTCTCATGGAATGCATTCAAAGAATCTCACTCATGATATCTAATTATACACTTGATATATCACTTTTAACCTTCAATTCTATGTACATTATTTAGCAGACTTATTCAATTTTGTTCCACATGCTCGCAACAAAATTATCTCATGCAAAACACTCATTATATCTCTATCATCTAGGAATTACGTTCCTGCCACCACGGGCTGTTTCTCTATATCCTATACAGAATTCCCAATTTTACTCAATAAAGTAATGAAACAATTTCTAGAGTCTTTCCTGGTATTCACAAACATTCTTCTTAAACAATTTCGCTTGTAAGAGAGCATAAACTGTACATTACCAATTGCTGGGTTGCTACTTGGCCTCATCACTAATTTCATCTGGATATTCACCTTTGATTTTAAGTTCACTCTGCATATTCTAAGGTATTCTTCACGGATTCTCTCTGCATTTTACATCAGGATATTTCTGCAAGCCTCTGTGATTGTCATCTGCTGGGCTGACCGCTGACTGGTAGTTTTTGTCTCTTGAAAGACAAAAACTTTCGTTTTTGTTTTTCGAGACAATTTCGAGTCATTGTCTCGAAACCTCGTCGAACGAAAAGGGGATACCACGTGGAGGCTCCACACACTTCAGCACGATCGCCAGATGCATGGGATCCAGAACCTATGAGACCATCTGCAACCACAGGAACCAGAGAACAGGAGCAAGGCCTGGTTTTTGGTGCTGCATGCCCTTTTAAAACTGCACGCCAACCGTTCATACTATGTCATCAGTTTCTCTTTCCAATATCTTTAGCGTCATCCCACGTCACCAAGTACACAGCGCCCCACACAGAATCCTCACGCAATCTACGGAGTTGGGTGGGGGAGGTAGCGTGCTTACAAAAAGATATACCTGTACTCTGTTGCACGTGTTATAGACTTCGGCGATTTTCGCATAATAGGATTATCTCTCTCTTCCCAGCAATTGTTAAGTACTTACAAAACGGTAAGGTTTAAGCAACTTAATAATTCATAAAACTTTACAATATAAGACCAAGTTAAAATTGAAGGATTTAATAACATTTTAGTAACATTTGGTTAATTTACACGTGCTTAATAAGTCTGATATATCAATATTTATTACCAAAGTGTAAGTCTCATGTTAAGTCCATTTGAAACATAAATTACTTTAATTCAAGTTTCATTCAGACTTAACAAAAGTGTTTTACTTCTGACCCAGCTCTCAGATCCATAAGTTAAAACTGGTTGGAACACTGTCTTGTATATAGCTAATTTAGTGTTCCGACTAATTTCTCTCTTATTCCATATGAATTTATTCAATTGACTTCCTACCATACCAGCTTTGCTGATTCTGTTGTCTATTTCTATATTTACTTTACCATCTTCACTAAAAATGTGCCTAAGTAGCTGATATGTTTTACTTGTTCCACAGGTTCTCTATTAACAACACAGTTGACATTTTCAATGATTCTACCTATTTTCATTGTCTTTGTCTTTTTATTGCTGACTTTCATACCATATCTATTACAACAGTTATTCAGTTTAGTCAGAGAATCTTGCAGGCTTGTAGCAGATTTATTTAGAAGTATATCATCATCTGCATAAAGCAAAGAGCTGACATTAACATCTCCAATTTTGATATCATGTTTAATACCACTTTCCTTCATAATGTGATCCATATAGATAATGAATAACAGGGGGGATAATGTACATCCTTGTCTCACACCAGATTTAACATTAAACCATCTTCCTGTACTTCCTTCAATTCTAATTGCTGACTTACAACTCAAATAAAGATGAAGTATTGCTTGATATAATGGTCCATCGACACCATATAATTGTAGCATATTGAATAGCTTCGCTCTTGGCACCTTGTCATATGCCTTTTCCAAATTGACAAAACTTAAATACAGATCTTTGTTATATTCCCATGTTTTTCCACTATTTGTCATAAAGTGAAGATCTGATCCTGACAGCCTCTATTTGACCCGAATCCAGCTTGTTCTTCACCAAGCTTTTCTTCCACAATTCTTCTCAACCGTTTCTCAAATATACTTGCATATATCTTACCAGGAACGCTCAGTAGGGATATACCTCTGTAATTCTCACATTCAGTTTTATTTCCCTTTTTATATATGGGTATGAGAGCTCTACTCTAATCATCAGGAATTCGTCCCTCTGTCCAGGCATTCTGAACTATGCAGTGCAGTCACTGTAAGACTTTTATACTACCATACTTCAGCATTTCTGGTCGAATATCATCTATTCCTGCTGCCTTTCCACATTTCAAGCCTTTGATAGCTTTTTCTACTTCAAGAATCAATTATTCTGTGCCTTTAAATGCTGGCACTACATTTTATTATTTATCAACAGATCTTGTCCTGATGGGGAACACATCCCCAATTATGTTCAAATTTGTGCAAGTGTTGTCTTTAATGCTTTCATTCTACACTGTAATATGGATGCAAGCTTGTTCATTCTATCACAAAAATTGGGGTAAAAGTCAGCTGTTGTCCAATTGCCTTCACTCAGGTCTCTCGAAAAATATTGGAGAAAGTGATTAACATTTAGCTTCACAACCTGAAAGATGGCATTTAATCATTAATTATAAATATGAATCTCACCACTCTTAATCTGAAGCAAGTCTTCTTGCATACATCACTCGCCTCTGGACACGCACTCATGTAGCTGCTCACAATATTTCCAGCGTATTTTATCATGTCTGGCACAAAGACCACTTTAACTGCAATGATACAAGGGACAGGAAGCCAACTCGTCCTGCACTGTTTGCATTGGATTGCCAGTTATATATCTCTCTCTCGCTCTGATCATTCATTACATGTGTCATGGTGGATGGCTTTCTTTATTCAGATTTCCTTACCAGTGCCAGAATGCCTCGGGGCTCTACACTTTTTCTCATGCTCTTCCTCCTATACATAAATGAACTTTTTCTCACTAATATCAATTCTTATCCACAATTTTGTTGATGAGAATATGCTTCCATTTTCATTTGATAGGCTTTGTAGTTCTCACTTATCAAAGTACAGAGTCCTTTTAAGTAGTGCCTTAAACGCTCATCTCCTTGCCATATTTCAGTGATGAGGATAATCTTGTCAACTTCATTACTACTAAAACATGGTCCTGTGGTACTCTACATAAGAAGGATCTCAGTTCTCTTCTAATTTACATCTCTAGCCTTTCTGCACATAACTACGTCAGTAGCCTCCTTCGAACAACTAAGTGTGCATTTTTCCACTAGAGACATTGTTTCTCAACTTTTTTGCAACTTTTGGCAATGCATAAATCCCAATTATATTACAAATAGGCCCAAATCCACCCACTCTTAGAATATGATTCATACAATTGGAGCGAGGCACAAAAATCTTCTTAAAAATGCTCTTGATGTTCTGCAAAAGAGTGTTATCCAGTTAACTGATGCCCCCCCCCCCCCATCACATATACATTCACTCACATCAACTTTCTAATAAATATTAACTAAGAATTAGCTAAGTTTTGTTTAATTTTTAAGGCAGTATTTTGCCTTGATCATAGAATCATCTTAATAGGTTCATTAAGATAAGAATATGGATGTATGCGCAGGCAAACGAAAGCAAATAAGTCAGCCAACAACAAAATGTCATAATTATTCAGTCCTAATTGGTGTCTGTTACAGACACAGTAAAGAGATTTTGATTGTTGGGCTAATGCTTTTAAAATATTAGTGTCTGAGATTTTTGGTAGTGTGAAGAAGCTATACTTAGGCTGAATGAATACTGAAAAACTATGGCAGTTAATTATTACTATCCAAATCTTTCATATTTAAATCTGCATTTATATAATAAAGAAGTGTTTTTTACCTGCTGAATGTAAATGATTTGAATTAGTTGCATAGTCTGCAACTCCTGAGCTACAGCTGACACAGATATTGGAAATTTTTCTGTTTGTCCAGGTGGATATTTACAATTTTTCCTATTTACCTGACCTATGAAAATTTGCAAGAGCCAGAGAGCCTAGATGCAAGAATGATCTAAGTGATGGAGAGAATCCTTTGGTGAGCAGATAAAAATAGTTACTTTTTTGGTATGGCTGGAAGGAAGCTTGAATATTTTATCTTGTAAGAGCTCATGCTACTCTTTCTGAGATACCCTGAATGCAAAGGATGGCAACTTATTTTTTGTGATCTGTATTAGTTTGGGTGGTATAATTTTGTTGATTCTACTGATATGTTTCATTTCATGGTCAAGCTTGTATGATCTGAACAGATGGTTCTGGCTCTATTTGTTATTATTTTAATAATATCATGCTGTTGAGAGCAGTGGTGGTGGTTCTACATATCTCATAAATAGAGAAGGACAAGCATCCATTGGTTAGATGAGTAACTAGTGTTGTTGAAGAAGGATAAGCAATTATTTTCTTTTTTCAGTAGTAAAATTGATCATGGGTGTTGAATGTTATGTAAAAATGCTTCTAACATGTCCATTCCATAAAATCAGATGGAGACACATCTTCATTGTAGCATAGCTATATAGTGGTGTGTGTAGGAGGAGATGGAATCTTCAATCTGTTTGTAGATTTGTCCTTCCAGGTAAATTCTTAAACAGAATCAATGGTAAAAATGAATAAAGCAAATATATCAGGAATGTAAGAGAGCCTGAATGAGTTATAAGATTTCTTTTATCAGATGATAGTGAAAATGGAGACTATAATCAAAATTCATCATTGTTCATATTATTCAGGAGGATTTCTGATAAACAAGATTTGATGTGTAGAGAATTTTTAACGTGGCCAGTATTCAGAGAGTTTCAGCTAAGTATTTGGCATGTTTATATGTAGAGGAACCAAAATTGTTGACTGTGGGTCTTAATGAGGTTTTTATTTGTATATAGACATTTTTCAGTATCTAGGAATTTTAGAAATGCTTTTTTGTTTGTGTTTGGGCAGAAGATTAGTTAAATGGTAAATAGATTGATCTCTGAGTAGGATAGGCATTTTTCATTAATAATCAGAACAGTCAAGAATAATAGTAGAATTACTGTTACTCACTTTGGTGATAATGATCTGACATATTTGTTGAAAGTTTTTTCACTTGGTAATACTATAAATTAAAGTTGCCAAGAAATTATATTCTTGGTTTCATCCTTTATCCAAGTGTAAACAAAGTTTGTTTAGTGTAAGCTTTATCCAAGTGTAAGCAAATTTTGTACACTTGAATAAACGATGAAACCAAGAATATAATTTCTTGGAATCTTTAATTTATAGTATAATACAAAGAAAAAACTTTCAACATCTATCTCTAATCCAGAGCATTTTAGTAATAAGATGTGGCACCTTTTGACTACTTGTATATGGGAAATATATGACTTTTGCATTTCTTGGTCTGACTCTGACTGGTGAGACTTTAATAAACGTCAGAACTGATCTATGGGTAGTGGCCCTTCCCATAATGCATAATATTATGCATGTCCCTAAGAATATGTGCCTTGCATTATGGGATACTAAAGCAATTGATATGAAGTCATTAACCTCTATATACAAGTAGCTCAGTCATGAAGTTACTTCATATGCAAACTTTTGTTTGTTACACTTGGATAAAGAATGAAACCAAGAATATAATTTCTTGGCATCTTTAATTTATTTTATTCTGACATAGTTTCATAAATGCAGTGAATTGCAAATGGAATAGATCTTTTTTGGAATTTTGTATTTTTTTAGGATATTGGCTGTCTATGTGGATAGTATTGTTTATAGTTTAGCAAATTAGGCTTTAGTCACATTGTTCTGTTTTTGACATAATCTGTTTCCTTCAGAGGTATTATGCAGCTGTGGCTGAGAAACAGGGTGCTGATAACTGCTTTCTTGAGTTGAAAGGATGACAGATTAATTACAGTTTATTTGGATGGTTCCTGATATATTTGTGTATTTTTTGATAGATGAATGTCTCTGAGCTGAAACTTTGGCGACATCTGGTCTTATGGCATGGATATATATGTTAGAAACACTTTTGGCACACATTAACAGCCAACACCCCATGATCAATTTTACCATTGAAAAATAAAATAATAATTGTTTACCTTTCCTTGACACTCTGGATACTCATTCCTTATCCTTTTCTGTCTACATGAAATGTTTCTACACTAGTAGGTACGTCAGTCATTTTGTGTACTACCACCATTGCTCTTTCCATGAATATGTTTTTGTTAAAACATTAACAGTTAGTTTTAGAACCATTTGGTTCATACTACCCTGACCACTGAAATCAACCACATTTGTGTCATTTACTGAGCACATAGCTTCCCAATTAACAGAATCAACAAAATTCTACACTCCTTTTTCAAACTCAGATCACAAAAAATACAATGCCACTCCTTATAATATCTTGGAAAGAGTAGCATGAGTTCTTAAAAAAATATAATATTCAACCTCCTTCAAGCTTACCATGAGATCTTATTTACAATATTTTGAATTTGCCTACTAGAGTAACTGCCAGTATCGACCTGGATGAGCAAGAAAAGATATATTTTACATCTACATTACAGCTGCATAGTGGTTACATACCATGCCAGTAATCAAATCATCTGTATTTGCTGGGGGTGGGGCAGGGGAACCTCCTTGCCAGAAATGTACAGATTTAAATGTCTGAGAATCCATTTGGAATTTGTCACAGTTCTTCAGCATTCCCTCAACCTAAATAAATATGGCTTTGTCACATTACCAAAAATTTTCATTGACATGTTATGAAATTGTCAATCAAACAGTGAAGGTCTTCTTACCATGTCTATACTACCAATTAGGATAGCAGAATTATGCCATTTTGAACTCAATGCATATAGAATGTATACATTGAATACACAATTTCCTTTTATGCGCTTGTATCTGTGTATATTCTATTCTTTATGCATATGAAGATACCTTGGTGACCAAGGCAAAATACATTAAAAAATGTAGTTTTAAATAAATGTGTCATGCATCTTCATTTTTAATATGATTCTACCATTCATGACATCTATTTTCACTCTATTAACTTTTCTTGGAACTCTCATACTTGTGATCTCCAGTCCATGATTAACTGTTTATTGCTAGTCAACTATTTAGATTCATAAGTTAATATTAAATACTTCTTTGCATAAAGCTAAGTTAGTATTTTGGCTAATTTCTCTTTTATTCCATATAAATGTATTCAACTAGATTTCCATCATATTAGCTCTGCTTATTCTGTTATCTATTTTAATATTTAATTTAACTTGCCATTTTCATTAAAAATTGTGCATAAATAGCTTGAAATATTTACTTTTTTGTATTAGTTCTTTGTTTATAAATGCAGCAATGTTTTCAGTGTTCCTTTCCTATTTTCATACTTGGCTTTTTTTAATTTAATTTTTTTTTTGTCAGTAAATTTGTTATTGCATTTGTTCAGTTTAGTCTGAGTCTTGATGACTTATAAAAGATTTATTTAAGAATATAGCTTCATATTTGGTTTTATATAACGTCATATTCAGTTTTATTTCCATGCTGAATTTGACTTCAGTAGGGCCTTTTGAATGATTCAGTGTAACCCTGTAAAACTTTTATGTCATTATTATGCAGACATCTCCATAGAGTCCAGTGATTCATCATGGGAGGCCCATACTAACCATTAATAGAGTAAATGGTTACACATAAAGCACTTGCAGCCATCTCTGACAACCAATTCCTCTTATTTACCACTCTCCAAGTGTAAAATCTAGTCCTTGTACTCACTTGCTAACCACATCTTACACAACTTCCAGAGGTGACACCTTGTTCTCTCCCATCCAAATGTTTTGGAAAATTTATTTTATCTTGTACTCTATAAAACCCTTTTAGAAATTTATATGTTTATATCATATCTCCTCTTTTCTGCTTATTAGCTAAATTTTGTAACCCCAAAACCTTCAGTCTGTTCTCATAGAGGCAGTGGTGTTCAACCTTTTTTACTATGCGAACTACTTTTCTATAAGAATTTATTCGCGATCTACTCTCTTATATAGATCACTTTCCCTGATATCTGATTACGCACAAATAAACAACTGAAAAAAAATACACAACTAAAAACTTTATTTGTGTATCTAAAAATATATTTATCACTTTTAATTCTTTTAATACAACAAATATTTTAATACAGCAAAAAAAAACAACAAATATATTGGAATAAAATATTTATTTCTCTATTTTGGAAAACCAAAGTTAGAAAAGATAACAGATTGATTACAAACTCACAAGTTACAGGAAATGCTGGTTGATTTAAAAAAAAAAAAAAAAGTTAATGAGAAATTTGGCATTGTTTGGACCTCGCAATATTTTCATAGTCAAGTTGATGTGAAGAAGTGGCCAATCGCAGACAATCATTCAAATGATCATTTGTAATTTGGTTTCTTAATTGATTTTTTATGACGGTCATATTTGAAAAAGTGGATTCTGACACGTATGTCGATCCAAAACACGACAGAATTTTTCGCGCAATATCAGTTAATATTGGGAATTTTTCATGTGCATACTTCCAAATGACTTAATTGTTTATTGATTTTAAATATAAGCTATTCTGAATATTTATTATCTCAAGTTCTACTTCAGCTTGGTTTATATCAAAAAGTCCACTAATTTTATTTGAAATTTCTGTGATGTTCATGTTTTCTTGAAATGGATTATTCATAAAAGATACAATCATTTCAGTTTTATTAAAATCTTTAAATGTTGAATTTATTTCTTCCTCAACTAATTCTATTTCACGAATAAATTCTTTTAAATCATAGCGAAGCATTTCTTGATTTCATTCAAAAAATTTTAATAAATATGGGAGATGTCTAAATTCACAGTCATTTATATTTTTCTTTAATAAAAGTAAGTATTGTTGGAAAGTTTTTATTGAACTTAACATGTCAATTAAATTTTTATCTCTACCTTGTAACTCTAAATTTAAATTGTTTAATTTCGTACAGAAATCTACTAAAAATGACTAGTGTAACAACCATCTTTTATCACTCAATTGTGGATAAATATCTCCTTTTTCATCAAGAAAATTTTTTATATTGTTAATTAATACAAGAAATCTTTCTAAAAATTGACTTCTGCTGAGCCAGCGAACATTATTGTACAACAGAAGTTCCCTATCATCATCTGCCTGTAATTTAAATAACTGCCATTGCATGGCTTTTCCTCGAACAGAATTTACAATTTTAAATGTAATATCCAAAACATCTTTTGTGTTTAATCTTTTACTACACAGTACTTGTTGGTGAATAATACAGTGGTACGTTAAAAAATCTGGATATTTGTCATCGTTTCTACATAATGAAATTAAGCCTGATTTATTACCCATCATTGTTGCAGGAGCACCATCAGTAGTAATAGACACAAGTTTAAAAAGCAGAAGTTTGTGTTGTTTCACAAATTCATCAAATACTGAAAAAATGTCTTCTCCCCTAGTCCTTCCCAATAATGGTATAATTTTCAAAAATTCTTCTTTACTTAAAATAATCTTGAAATACCATGCGAATAAATACCATTAACTGAGCAATATCAGTGAAGTTGTTGGATTCATCAAATTGTAATGAAAACGCAACACACTGGTGAATGTCTGACATTAACCTGGCCTGGACACTTTTCTCCGGCAATTGAGACTTCCTTTGCAATTTGAAACCTTGTCTGCATCCTAGAAGTAGTCTCTCTCTAGCGACATCTCGAATCGAGAAGCTCCTTTCTGGAAGCGGGAAACTCCTCTCTCAAGCAACGTGGATCCAGGCGGCCTCTCTTACGGCAACTCTGGACCAGGCGGCCTCCTCTCTGACAGCAATTCTGGAACTGGGACCCCTTCTGATTGCTTCAGTCCCTTTTTATTAGGCCTCCTGTGAGACCTTGCATGAAGTTTGGCAACCCCCCCCCCCAAATAATCGGTATGAGTCTTTCATCTTAAGTTTCAAGTTCGGCATGCCTTTTGTTCTCCTCCACTTTCTTTTGATTGTAAGTTGCCGGCCATCGTAAAGTTGTATGAACTCTTACTGACTGACTTCGGAGATGTTTACACTTAGAGCCTGCAAGCCTTTCTGATACACACAAGTTTCAATAACAGTCTTTCTAATGCTACCATGTACAGCTTTGCCGACAAAAACATTGCCTTTGTTTTTAACACTCTAACATATTCTTATTAAAGCAGTATATATAGTTAGCTTCAAAAGAGTTATTTACAAAAACATCTAATACAAACTATACCAAGACAAACAAAGTTTATTTTTTTACAATATTCACATGGAACTTAACCTAAGTAAAAAATCGATATAATGTGCTTTGGAATATTTAATATTTAAGTTACAATTGAGTTTCTACACTTTGCTTATAATCATATTCACTCGGCTCGCTGTTTGGCTTCCACTGATCCAAATTAATTCATTTACCCGGACTTATAAGAATATTACTGATTTAACAATTTTAACAAAAAATAAATAAACAATAGCAATACACTTAAAGCGAATTAAAAATAATACAAAATAATGATAAATAAAATATTATGTTTTCAGTTTTAATTAAATTTGTAAGTAAGGAGGAATACACAAGAGATCGACCAAAAATCGCTCCGCGATCGATGGGTTGAACACCCCTGTCATGGAGTGTGCTCCATAAGCCAGTCACCCTTGTGGTTATTTGCATACAAATCCTCTCTGTCACTTGCACGTCCACAAGTGACCAAATCTGTACAGTAGTCCACAACATATCTAAACCTTAGAAAGAGTGATAATAACTTCCTTATTCCTGCTAGTCAGTATGTTTCTTAACATCCAAGCAATCTTCTCATATATTTTGCTTCCCCATTTACCATATATAACTTCAACTCTGTGTCCACTGTTATCCATAAATCCTTAGCCTCATTGATTTCTACATTTCCATCCATGCAATGTACAGCCTGCAGTTTATTCATCCCAGAGTGCATATCTTTACACTTTGACATAATGAATTGGTAGGCACTCTTCTGTGCCCAAAGTACCAGTCTATTTAGCCCTGCAGAATCTCTACATCATATTTATTAATTATTGTTCTCTCTCTCTCTCTGTATTCAGCATCTTTGGTAAACAACTGGCTTATTTAAGTTATTCCCTTCAGATCATTTATATATTACAATTTCAACAGCAATGGTCCCATCACAGATCCTTGGAGTACAGTACACCTTTTTTTTAAGTCATCACTACCATATACAATTCTCTGATGTCTGTCCATCAACTCTTAATTATGTCATTTTATGTCATTAGCTTCACATCCAACTGCATTTGCTCCAATTTATGTAATAGAGACTCTGTGGGGTATCCTGTTCAGCATTATCATGGTGTAGTATTTCTCTTATCCAACTGTCATCTTATTGTAGAAAGTGAGAAAGGACCATCCCTTCACAAAGCCACACTGTCTCCACAGAGTATCATATTCTTATCTACCCATTCCTGAATTCTGCTCTTAACTACTAGCCTTGAGATATTAATTGGCATATAATTTGGAACTTTAGCCTTAGAGCCTCCTTTATATAACAAACTAATTTGCCTTCTTTCTACTCCCATGGCACTCTACCAGTGATTATTGAAATTAAATAGTCTGGTTAAGGGAACTGTGAACTTAAATAGTCTGGTTGCTATATGGCATACTAGCATGCCATATAGCAATGGCTAGCTCCTGCCTGATTTATCCTCCTCTCCTGGAGATATTAATTACTTTAATTTTGTTCCATATTGGGGATTGTCCTATTTGATTTCTGTTCTTATACTCTTTATGTCTTTTGTATTTGTTTCTCTAAAATTATTTAACAGATCTAAATTAAGTTTGGCTTCATTTTACCTTTTCTATCTGAATTTTTTCCATTACTAGAGCTGTTAATACTTAAATTTTCAGTAAGTTCTACATCATTTATATAAATCAGGTTACTTTGAGTATAGAGTTGACATTTCCATTTTTTAATTTTTTCTCTTTAGACATCTTTCTAAAATGTAATTTGGGATCATAGTATTCCTGACACAGCCTGAAGAATATTATAATAAGTTATTTTTATTAAAAATTCTTGAATTTTCCATTTACTTTTCTCAGTGGATTAAAGCAAGTGAAAAAAATTAAAGGATTGTTATTTTTTATCAAAGTGGATAAAATAGGCCTACATAAATCAATTTTATCTTTACAAAAGCTTTTAACATTATTATAATGATATTATATTAAAACTGTTTCCATACAGTTTCCATTTCTAAATATTGATAAACAGCTTTATATATATATATATATATATATATATATATTGTTGAAATTAGGATTTACTCGGGATGTATACATTTATAAAAATAAATTTAACTGACTAGAACCCGAGAAAGTATAACAAAAACCTTTAATACATCACAACTAGTTTCATCGGTGATCCGACTTCTTCAGGTGAGAAATAAATATATATATATATATATATATATATATATATAATTTTTTATATATTATTATAATATTTATTATACTATTATTATTATAATGTATAATAATTTTTTTTCAACATTTTAGAAGATTCTGAAATACACACACACACATATATATTAAAGTGTTTATTAAATAGGCTATTGCTACCAGAGATAAAATTTAAACATCAGTCAAGTTTGGTAAATGAGTAGAAGTGGATAATACTATCAAATTAAAAGTGATGAAATCAAAAGTCAACATAAACAAAGTTTTGGAGCATCTGTTATTCAAGTTGAGGTTGGTTGAACCAGCTGAGCCAAGCTATTATGCTCATAGGTTAGTTCAGTTGTGCAATCTTTTTTTTTTTTTTCATTGTTTGGTTGCAGGTAAATTGTTTATATCTGTAAAAACATTAACATTAGTTCTTCTCCCGATTTCTATCACCTGAATATAATTCAAACTGGTAATTAATTTCAACATGGCTGTCATTTGTTCAATACATTAATATTCACCTACACTGGAATTTATATATATACATATACAGTAAAACCCCGAAGTTACGTGGTAGGTAGGACCAACAAAAAGCACGTAAGTCGAATTAGCGTAACTTGGGGTATAATTTTGCATGTAATTTATATATACAAACATACAATCACAACCAAAGGTTTACAAAAGCACATATTTTTTAAGAAATATAATCATAATTGTAGTTTTTCGTACATAAAAAAAAAGAAAGTTATTTCAATGTCGATGGTTTCATAAAATCTAATAGATTCGTCTGACGGCATAATGTCTTTTTCTTGTCATGCAAAATTTCTTCATAGCAAGCTAATGATTCTTTTATTCCTTGCCTTGTGGCTCCAATTCATTCCTCGTTAGAATCTATGTTCTCCAAAATCTGTAAACCTTTCTTTTATGATTGTTCTTACTGCGGATTCCTGTAGATCGAACTTCTTTGCTAGTTCACAAATTTTGAAGGCTAGCTCACTAGCCTTCAAAATTCTTAATAATCTTGAATTTTGTTTCCAAAGTCAATGTTTTTCTTTTCTTGCTAGCTGTAGAAGAATCAGACTTGCTTCTTTTGGATGACATTATTATTTTTTATGTGATAAAATTTTTATCAAGAACATAACATTAAACTATCACATGGTTTGTAGACTATAAAAATCGTGTATGATTGGAGACCATGCTAAACATGTCAGTGCTTGTTCACAGCATTTGCAACACTGGCAAATGCAGCTGGTGCCTGAAAGATACAACTAGTGGTGAGGCGTAAAGCGGGACAGGATACGTACATATAAGAAACCGTGTAAGTCGGGGTATGACTGTATATATAAATTCCAGTTCAGCTAATTACCAGTTTGAATTATATTCAGATGATAGAAATAGGGAAAAGAAACTAATGTTAATGTTTTTACAGATATAAACAATTTACCTGCAACCAAACATTGAAAAAAAAAATATGCATCAAACATTAGTACAGATATCATATAAAAAAGGTCAAGTTTATGCTTCATTCTTTTAATCATATGGTCTGTGATGAGTGTAAGAAAATGCTATATGGACACCTGAAGTTGGAATTATTATATCTCTGGTCTAATTAATTATTAAAATTCCTCAAACCACTTCTTTACTAGACTATGCAAGTCACCTGTATTTTGCTTAGCTGGAAAAAATTAATGAATTATTGAAATTTCATTTGCCTATAAATTCATTTATTATAGTGACAATAATGGAGAAATCACAAAAACCTTTTGTTGTTGAGTGGCAAAAATCAATACAATGCTTAATTGAGGTATATTTGTTTAACTGCTTTCCAACCTGTTTGTATGGTATTTATTATTGAAGAAAGTCCTAAAGGCATTTGAGCAGCTGCTAGAAAAGGAAGTGTCCCTAATTTCGCCCCTAGGAAATTTTTTTTATTAAAAACAAAGTTCTTCAAAAGGAACACATCTGAAAATGTGTTTTTCAGAACACATTTGCAAATTCTTTAGCAAAGTGGTTGCCATGCAATGGCCCATGAAAAATAATCTCTTTACCTGCTATTCCCATGTGCATTTAGTTTAATAGTTCTAAACTAAGTAGTTTGCTAATTACCTGACTCAAATTAAGAGTCCAGTTGTTAGCAAACTTTGTGGATAGGAATATAATATCCACCCACTCCTTAATTCCATCTTTCACCAATTTCTCCAAATACCTTAACATCTCTTCAGATGCCTATAATGTGCTACTTCTGTGTTGGAGTCTCCTTTATGCAATGGAACTATTTTGCCCTCTTTCCACTTCACTGGTTTATACACTAGTAATTTCGATAATACACTAGTACATTCAATGGGGGTGGGAATGGAGAGAGAATCACTTTATTTTTTAATTTGAGTCAGGTAGTTAGCAAACTACTTAGTTTAGAGCTATTAAACTAAATGCACATGGGAATAGCAGGGAAAGAGATTATTTTTCATGGGCCACTGCATGGCAACCACTTTGCTAAAGAATTTGCAAATGTGTTCTGAAAAACACATTTTCAGATGTGTTCCTTTTGAAGAACTTTATTTGTTTTTAACAAAAAAAAATTTCCTAGGGGTGAAATTAGGAATACTTCCTTTTCTAGCAGCTCAAATGCCTTTAGGACTTTCTTCAATTATAAATACAATACAAATAGGTTGAAAAGCAGTTAAACAAATATATTTCCTCATTTAAGCATTGTATTGATTTTTGCAACAAAACAGCAAAAGGTTTTTGTGATTTCTCCATTATATGATAAGTTTCAAGATGATAAGATGTAATTTGCTTACTTTTTATAATTAAATGACAAGTTATATAAGGGAAATGGCTATTCAGTGATATTGCTAGACTTTGCTAAGTTATTTGACAGGATTCCACATAGAATCCTGTTGCATAAATTGGAGAAAATGGAGATGGATATGAATCTGGTGAGTTGAATTAGAGGGTGACTGATGGACAGATATCAAAGAGTGATGTAAGGAAGAGTTGAGATTAAGAGAATGCAGGTGACTACTGGTGTGCCACAGGGCTCAGTACTTGGTCCTCTGTAGTATAGTATAGTATATGATATATTTTCATCTATAACATAAGATATCTGTCTACTGATGACAACTAACCAGAAACCTCATAAATACAGCTAAAGGGAAAACTTTTTGATTTGACTGATGTTTGCTACAGAGTGTAAGAAAAGTCATTGCATCGAAACATGTCTTAGCAAAAATATAAAACATTCACGATTATTTAATAATACAGAATACTTCATAAAGACTTCACTATATTTCAATTGTATTGTATCAGTTTATATCTGAGTTGTATAACACAACTATCTATCCCTCAACCAATTACAGCTGCAATTGTTTGCTATTCCTAATGTAGCTTTAGTCGTATTAGGGATGGCAAACAATCAGACACATTGAGCCAAGTCATGTAATAAGTTTCTATGTTGTGTATTTCGAGATGATATCTATATCCTCTTGGATAGGAATACAATTTGATGGGCACAGTGCATTTGGGGAGGATAGATAGAGAAGCAGAATTATTGCTAATGATTGTATAGAAAGAAAAATCAGCTGGATAAAGACACATAAGTTCCTTCATAACTCTGCTACTAGTATGTTCTTTCTTTTTTTTGGTTATATTAGTTGCTTTAATATAATTTTTTGTTCTAGGAATTTATCAGAGCTTTGCAGCCCCACCTCCCTCGTAGTTTTTATTATTTTATTTTTTATTTTTTTATGTTGAGCCCATACACAAGAGGTTAGTTGATCAACCTATATTTGGTACATTACCTTAGTACCATATATGGGTTGGTGAAAGGAGGAACTTGTTTACATTTGATTTGAAAGACTATATTGTATTCCTTGTAAAGCACAACAGGGGGAAGACTGTTCCACAATACAGCAGTTGCAGGGATAAAGGAAGAGGAAAAGAAACTTGTTCTGTTTGTTTCAAGGTGCACTGTGAAGAGAATGTTGAGCAGTAGCTGCATATGTTTCCAACAAGCTTAGTACTAAGTGGGGAATTGTTGATGTTATTTCAGATGAGCATTTCCCATTGAAATATTTGTAGAATATACATATTGCAGAAACCAAACATCTGTGCAAAAGTGGGGGAGCGAGCTGGTAAAAGATGGGTCATTAATAAGTCTAATTGCTCTCCTCTGTATTGAGTCAAGCATTTTGAGGGAGCTTTTAGGGCCCCACCCTATATGTGAGAGCAGTATTCATTAGCTGTGCAGATTTGTATAATGTTAAGCTGTTCACAGGTGAAATAACGTCTTGAGCAAAAGAGAAATCCTAGTTTTTTTGAAGCTGAAGATGCAATGGTTGTGATGTGTTTATGCCAGAAGAGGTTTGATGTCAGGGTAATTCCAAGAAGAGAAATCTCAAATCGTCTAGAAATTTGGGTATCATCAAAAAGAATACTGGGAAAAAATGGTTCTTTTTTTTTTTTAAATGAGAAATAGGGCAGAACTAGGGTTTTATTAGCATTGAAATTGATGAGGTTATTTGAACCCCATTGGAGGATCGCTCAGAGATCGAGGGCAGTGGTGGTTGAGGTGGGTTGTGTAGAGTAAGATTTATCAAATGAAAGGGAGGAGTGTAATATGCTGTCGTCTGCAAAACTGTGTATTGGCTTGGAGATGAACTGAAGTAGGTCATTGATATATAGCAGGAAGAGAGTTGGTGAGAGGACAGAACCTTGTGGAACCCCGGCATTAGTTGAATGGTGAGAGGATAAGGAACCATCCACCATCACACACAGTGTGCATCCAGCCAGAAAGCTGGCAATCCAACTACAGAAGTGCTGAGACAGACCAATTGAGGTATTTTGCTTAGTAAGCCTTTGTGCCACACCTATTCAAAAGCTTTGGAGATATCAAGTACAACCATTTGAGATTCGCCAAACTTCTCCATGTCATTTGTCCAGAGATGGGTAACTCTGTTTTAGAAGCACTGATTGTTTTTTTGTTTTTTTTGCATCTATTTCAGGCTTCACTATAAGCTCTAAAGGAGGATGGGGTTCTTGATTTGAGCCAGTTATGGTATGGTTTTTCAAATATTTGTAGTCTTGGCACATTTTTTGGAGAACCAGGATTTAGTTAGGGAATGGCAGTTCAGAGTAGTGTGGGTAATGTATGTTTTAATGCTGGTGTGGATTACTTTGGTGATAGATTCAGTGTATATGCTTGGATTGAATGGCCGGAAGCAATTCAATCCAAGTCCAACCATGGGAATGTGGCATAGAAGTTGCAGAGGCTGTCCCACTTGGCACTGTTATAATGCCAAACTACTCTTGTATGGGAGTGGCTGTTTAAGCGTTGTTGCATGGGGAGGAGATGAGCACTAGATTGTGATAAGAATTACCGGGGGTCCCACTACTTTCACTGTTTATTTGGAAGGGATCATTGGTGAGGAAGAGATCTAGGGTGTTTGGGGAGTGGTTCAGGTTATCTGGTATCCTGGTTGGCATCTAAACAAGTTGTGTTTAGATGAAAACTTCCCATCACTAACAGAAAAGTTAGTGATGGGAAGTTATAAACTGCATGGAGAGATAAACCTTAAGGATACAAATAGGACTATCATCACAGGCGATTTTTTCTGTAGAGATATAGACTGGAGAGAGAGAGAGGACAAAGCATGCAAGACCAGCCAAAGAGAATTTATAGATCAATGAGGGATAATTATCTTAAGCAGCACATAGCAGAAGTTACTAGTGATACAAGAATATTGCATCTGGTAATAGAATATGCATATAAATGAAATAGCTATTTCTTTTATGTACAGATTCTATTACCAGATGCAATATTCTTGTATCACTAGTAACTTCTCTCTCTCTCTCTCTGCAGTTTGAGGAGAGAGAGAGAAAATGAGATCATCATTATTATTAACATCTGACCTCCATCGAATCAGATGCTCATTGTGAGAGGTACACACTATCACACACAAAGCTCATCCAACCGTGTCTTAAACTGATAGAATGTGTCTACATTCACAACACACGCAGGCAATTCACTCCACTCACTAACCACTCTTCATGCAAATAACCTGCTCCTCACTCCTCTAATCACACCCTCCTTATACAGCTTTCAGGGATAGCCTCTTATTCTATCTCCTCTCCCATTCTCTGAAAAATCTCTTCTATGTCAATGTTATAACAACACCCCTGACCAACTTATATGTTTCAGTTATATCCCTTCCCTCCCTCCCTCCTCCTATTCGCAGGTCTTTGCAATTTACATTCTCTCAGTCTGTCCTCATACTCCACATTCCAAAGCCCATAACCACCTTTGTGAATCTTCTCTGGAGCCTTTCTAACATATCCTCGTTGTCATGAAAATTCAATGACCAAATCTGTGAACAATAATCCATATGAGGTCTGATCAAGGCCTTATACAATGTTATCATAACCTCTTTATTTCTGCCTTTAGGGTCCTCCTCATCATTACCATTATCTGATGTGACATTGTGCAATGTTGCTCCTGAATTTTGTGTTCTTGTCCACTCCCAGATCTCTCATCTCCTTTAAAGTTTCCCCACCAAGTGTATATTCATGCAATCTATTCGAGTCCTCCTGTGAGGCCATAACCTTACAGGAGGACCTGAATCCTGTAAAGCCAGTCACTGATCCAACTCAGAAGTCCTATCCAATCCCAACTGTTTGAGTTTATTTAAATGCTGTCATGTGGCAATCAATCTATCAAAAGCTTTTTTGCAAAATCAAAGTATACCTATATGCATCAATCTTGTTCAAGACATTTATCACCTTGTTATAGTACATAAGTCACTTAGTAAATATGGTCTTCCTTTAACAAACCCATGCTGACAACCACAGAATTCTCTGCTGTTATCAACCCATTTCTATATCCTGATTCTGCTCATACTTCACTTTTGTTGAGTCATTCTCAACTCCTTACTGGGTTATTCTCCTGGTTTGCTCTTTATACTCTTCATGTAACTGATTATTGTTAAAGGGAGACCATATTTACTAAGTGACTTATGTACTATAACAAGGTAATAAATGTCTTGAACTTATTCCAAGCAACATTTATTTCCTTACCACTCAACTCCTCATTCCATGCTATAACTCCAGGCCGTCTCCTAAGCTTGTCATAATCATTAGCATTGTATTTCCACATATATCCTTTCCTCACAGAAGTCTGCTTATGGCTCACAGCCCAGATGATCACTTCATCATCACTCTCACCAACTGGAGGGAAAGGGCAAAATCTGATGAAATGATCAGATTTAAAACTCTCAATCCTCACATTGCCCTCCTTTACATACTGCCTGAGATAGTTGTCTCTCAGGAACTCAAGAAATTCATTTTCCTTATTCCCAAATGCTATCTCTTCATGGTCTATACTGCCATAATTAAAAATCATCTATAATAATCACTTTTCCTTTGTTCATTAACCCAAGTTGTTTATACATTTTTTCATTGCCACCCTCAAATTCCCTGGCCTATAGTAACACCCAACTAAATATGTCTTCCTGTCAACCTCCACCTCACACAACACTGCCTCATAACCATTTCCACTATTTTTCATGTCTACCTCATGTGGACATAATTCCTCTGCTATCATCAGAAGCCCTGCCTTCTTGTCCTTTCTATCCTTGCAAAGAACACTGTACCATTTTCATTTCTATTCCAGTTAGGATATCATCTTCATTCAACCACGTTTCACTTATTTCAATGATTTTGGGATGAATAAATTTAATCAGTGAAATCATTTCATCTTCCTTATTTCTGATACTCCTGGCATTTGTTTGCAACAGTTTACTTTCGGATCTATAACCAGTCCTACCCAAACCACTTGTTGGTTGTGATTTCCCCATCACACTAGCCCAGTTACCTTTATCACTGCTTACCACATAGATCTGCTCAGTCTTAAACTTTCCTGCTCACATCCTGAGCTATTCCATTTCATGCTGATCATCCCATACATACATTCACTACTGCTTCCAACATCCACTCTCCCTGCCCACCCAGGCTCCCACCATTTCCCTTTTCTTCTTCCATTCTATTCTGTCTCTTCAGTACCTCTCCTGATGTCACTTCACTTCCTTCTGATCCCTTGCTTGCTTCACACATTGTACTTCCATCTAGCAACAGTTTCTCCAGTTGACTCACTCCAAAGCTATTCGAATGCAATCCATCAAGTCTATATAATTCCATTCTTCCCTCAAATGCCTGACATATATTCACAAACTGCACTCCCTTCTCCTCACACAGCTCTGCTAGCATACGATTCATGATTCTGGCTTTCAGCTCAGCAACACACTGACAATCTTTCCCACTATCTTTCACTCTTTCACTCTCCTCAATAATCTCCTGATATTCTCCATTATATTCTCCTTATATCCACTTAAATCATTTGTCCCCACAACCAGCACTAATTCCCTTGCTTGTTTCCTCCTCATGTCCAAAGCATGAATTATCTTGTTCATTTTCCCTCGGGATTGCAGAACTTATGGACTCTCTCATTAACCAATCTTCTAACAATGGAATCTCCATGCACTGCTATCCTCAAATCACTCATCACATCTTTTAATCTTTTTGTTTTTTATATCATTCTATCCTTTTGCACACTTTTATTTCCTTCCATTAAATGTCTAATAGCACTCCACATATTCTTCATTTCATATTTCATTCTGAATAAGTGTTTCATCAAATTTGCATTCCGACAATTTCACTCCCTGTCATGCCATTTCCATAGTCTCGCTACCTCTCATTCTGCCACACCTTACTTTCATTTCCTGATTTATACTTCCCTTCATTCCCTTAGCGCTTACTTTTGTTTCTACATCTTTGCATTCTTTCTCTCCCTCAGTCTCACTAGCTTTTGTTCTGTTTCCATTTCTTTCATTTACAATATTTTTCTTTACTTCAGTTTGTTTTGCATTCATTATCCCATAGGCTAACAAAATATTGCACTTCCTATAAATCCATACTTTTTCTCATCTCCCCTGTTCAGTCTCTCCACAAACATATCTCTCACATTTTGCCACACATAAATATTACACTCATGGCTTTGAACCATTTTTGAAAAATCGATGTTGTTATTAATGGCACTTGATTTTTACGCCACTTGCTTAGTCGCATCAATCGATGCTCATGTGACTACTGCCATTGTATTCCATTCAAAGAAGGCAATATTCACAATTTCAATTAATAAAGTTAGTAACAATTCCCCAAGGCCAAAAATCATGCAGACATACTAATTTATTCAAAATAAACAATAGTATATTAAAATTCAAGCAATATCACCAATTATTATGCAAAATAGCACTTATCTTTTCTGAAGTTTTTCACTAACACTACTGACAGCATTATTATTGTTGATTCTTTTCATCCCTAACTTAACAAATATTACTCTGCTATATCAATTCTTCTGCCTAATTGCATGATCACGTGGTTTTTAACTTGAAAGGTGTCAGATCATGTGAGTGCTTTGAATAAAAAGTAGAATATTTTAAACTGTAATGCAGGTGATTACGATAAGCTGAGAAGGCAGCCTGAAGCAGTGCTCCTGGCATATAAAACTGCATGGTAAAGAAATCAGTAAGGCATGTGAAATTGTCAGAGAATGTATGTCAAGAAAGTATCTATGTCTGACTGCATCCATAAAGTTACAAGAATAAATCACGTGTGAGTTAAATGGATGAACATGATTTTAAAACAAGAGCTGATATAAAAAAAAATGTTGTGAATCCAATACCAAACACTGTTGGGAACAGTATAAAAAACAAAAATTTTAAAATCAGGAATTTTTTACCATATTCTTTTTAGAATAATTTGTATAAGTACAAATTTATGAAAGTTGAATTTATGTAGTTCGAGGGTCTACTCAACCTACGCACAAAATTTGTCCCACCTTTGTAGATAGAGTTGTTGGCAAAAAAAAAAAAAAAAAAGTGAAGAAAAAAAAAGAACTTTCAGTGTGTTTTTATTGATTAGAAATTTAATTTGTTTTTATGGTAAAGACATTTACTTGGATTAATAATGTTTTTCTTTTTTTTTTTTAAGAAATCTTTGGATAAATGAAGAAAAAAAGTTAATGGATAATATTTTGCAATTAGGAGAAGTAAGTATTTAGATTACAAATAGCTTGAACATACAAAAAAAAGTTCATTATTTTTATTCAAAAAATTCAAATTAGCTCTTTTCTTTTTTTTTTATTGTACCATAACTTCATTATTTGTGTTGTATGCTAATTATGTTACTGATAAAGAGTGCTGACAACATTGTTGTTGTTGCTGCTGATTCTTTTCATCCCTAACCTAACAAATATTACCCAACTATATCAATTCTCCTGCCTAATCAACTTGCCTCTTTGCAAAGTCATGTTTCTGCAGAATCTTCACTTGATTGTTATATACAAACACCCTGTTCCCTAACTCATTCACTTCCCTAGGGCCTGATTCATTTGCATACTTTCCTTTCTCACGCATTCTGCATTTTACTGGTGAGTAACTTCCTTAACTTTACACTTAGTCTTTACTACATTTCCTTAATGTTTCCAAATCTTGTTTTTGATTCATCCATATGTTATTAATTTTACTCCATGTAATCTCATTTTAGGGGTGGTTTAAGAGTCAGAGCTAGATAACTAGGAAGAGACTTCCACATAGCCTTTCGCGGTATGTGGAGAATCTTCCAGAGCTTATGACCTAATGTCTAATTCTCACTATTTCTTGGTGAACCCCATTAATAGATATCTGCCTGGATACTAAATGAACAAGCATGAGCTTACAAATTGAGA
Source organism: Typopeltis vanoorti (assembly GCF_054136105.1). Taxonomy (NCBI): domain Eukaryota; kingdom Metazoa; phylum Arthropoda; class Arachnida; order Uropygi; family Thelyphonidae; genus Typopeltis; species Typopeltis vanoorti. The sequence continues at coordinate 72,528,267 of NC_143552.1, read as the reverse complement.
TTTAGCCGATAGTATTCTTATTAACTTAAACCATTAGATGGCAAGCATACTTTAGAAAAGATTAAGAAAATTGTGGAGGGGAACCATAAAAAAGAACAATCAGGGTTTAAGAGAAAAATATATGAAATTATTATTATTATTATTATGTAACACCTCCAAGGACTCATCGTGGCAGATGTAAACCACTACACTATAACTCATCTCACTTGCTTAATCCTCCAACTACATGATACTACTGCCATCAACATACAGTGCTATCTACTGCCCACCACCACCACCAATACTAGTATGTTATATATATTGTCTGTAAATTGTGTGTTTTCATAGCTGATTTGCCTGTATGCAGGATGAAAACTGAGTTTCTGGGAGAAAAACCCAGCTACCTCTGTATGAGATCAGCTAACTCACCTTCAATTGAAAAAGACCATATAAATATTTCTCTTGGCATGACGAAGATCAAACTCTGTTCTTTTCCAATCAAAATATGCAATTTACGATCATTCTTGTTATTGTGTTACGGAGATGCTTATTGTGGGAATATAACAAGAAACTATAATAAAGCTATAATCAAGTTTTGCCATCCAAACTTTTGGCAAGTGAAAAGCTGTTCAAAAATCTAAAATTATATGATGTAAATGGGACATTATATCAAATGATACATAGTCTATATTTAAACTGTAAGTCAGCAGTTAAAATAAAAGGAGGTAGGGAAGACTGTTTGATGTTTAATCAGGTATATGACATGATGCATATATATATATATATATATACACAGCATGCGCGCACACACACACACACACACACACACACACACACACACACACACACACACACACACACACACAGAGAGAGAGAGTAGATTCTGGTTAATTGGGGCATTTTATTTGAGATAAATATTGAAGTACAAAAACAAATCGAGAATATAACCCAAAGTTGCTTCTCTGATTTAGGTCACCTTGCCACTTTATCGGGGGACAGTGGCTGTAAATGGCGCACATGTAGTCAGTTGCATAGAGAGTGTTGTTGCTGTCACTCAGTGCCAGGATACAGAGTAGAGAAGATGCATGTATTTTGACAGTACCAATTCTACTTACAGTGACTGCTAGGTAGCGTACTTTTGATTAAAACGGGTGTCTCTGTTAATGTGTTAATTTTTTAGTAAAAAGTGTAACAAACAGTGTAGTGATTTAATTTTTTTTTTGTTTTTATAAGGCCTCTGTTAAGATGCCAAGGAAAGATCTTATGTTAGCAGATATAATCACCTTACTTGACAAAATAAAAAGCCATCTGTCTAACACCAGTCTTCGCCAGCTAACAGAGATAACTGGTGTTCCAAAATCCACAATTACAAGTTTATTAGGCCAGCAGGACAAATAGAGAAGAATGGGAATTGTGCGATGGACAACAGGGAAAATAAAAAAATGTAAGTGACAAGACAAGCATCTAGACATTGAGGAGGCTCTCAATCAATGGTTCTCCATTATAACTGGATGAGGCATCTGTGTTAATGGTCAGATGTTAAAAACCAAATCGGAAGAGTTAGCTAGAAAGCTGTGCCATGTGAGATACCTTACTGTTCAGCTGGATGATGGTGTGATTGTATAAATAGCTTCCATTATGTGTAGGCAGTCTATACACAAACAAAAGATAATGAATTATTGGAAAGGTATGTGACCAGTGTATCTAGGAAAGACAAATAGTTATTTGATTATTTTTCTATTGTGAAGTGGATTTTTAACTTGCTTGCTATGAGAAACTGCTAAAAAGTCCTGACTAAACTCCTTATGCACAGTACTATTATAAAGAAAATCCACTATAATAAACTGTTCCTGTGGTCTCTAGGAGAGTTTGCTATAGTTAGCCAATTGTAAGTATCTCATAAGTTCAATCATCAGCTTAGAAGAAAATAAATAAATGTTTGGCACACACACAGTCTTTAGATGGCAGAGGAATATTATTATTTTCATCATCATCATCAGACTTCTACTGAGTCCCAAAGACTCAGTGTTGGTAATCCCACTATCACTCACACAGTTGATCATACTCTGCCTTAATTACATTCACTATTTGTTCACTCATCACACTCTCAAGCAATGCATTCCAATCACCTATTTTTCTCCATGAAAAAGCCTTGTCCCCATCTCTGCTCACCTCCTCCTTATACAGCTTCTAGGCATGGGTTCTTGTTCTCCCCATCTGTGAAAAACTTCATCCATATTAATCTAGTAAAAACCCTTTACCAACTTATTATGTCTCAATTGTAGTCATCAGGCTCCTCCTACCAACTAAATTTTGCAATTTGCTCTCGCTCAACAGTACTCATACTCAGCAATCCAGAAATCATCTTAATCAGTCGTATCTGAAATTCTTTAAGTATCTCTTCATCCTTTTGAAAATCAGGTGACCAGATCTGTACAGCACTTCTTGATCAAAATTTATTATTATTATTATTCGTGACACCTCCAAAGAGTCCGTAGACTCATTGCGGGAGGTGAAGATGGAGAGTTGTACAGTGGGCTGTACAACTCTCTGTCTTCACTACTACAATCATCCACTGACAACCAATCATCTACATCAATGACATCTACTACCCCATCACCACCACAACTAGCATTTTTTGTTTGTAAATTGTGTGTCTTCTGAAGGGCCGATTTGACTGTATATGGGATGAAAAACCCTAGTTTTCGGGAGAAAGAACCCTCTACCTCCATATGAGATTAGCTAACTCACTTTTGATTGAAAAAGGCCATATAAAGATTCTTCCCGTCATTATGAGAATCGAACTTAGGCCTTTTCCAATTGAAGGGCGTAACGTACTGTCGTTCTTCCAATTGAGCTACGGAGGCACTATATATTTTGATCAAAATATATAATATATAGTGAAATCAACACCCTTAATTTTATGTGGCAATGTCCTTTGCATCATTACTATAATCTTCCATGCTGTTTTCACAATGTTAACAGAGTGTTCCCAAAATTTTAGTTCTTTCTCCACCATCACCCCAGATCCATCATTATCTCAACTTCCTCTAAGACATCCCCCCACTAATCTTATATTCTGCATCCAACCTCATCATCATCAATTTCCTAATATGTACCTCAAGGAGTGTTTAGGCTACCATGACATCACTACATGATTAAACTTAAGTTACATTTTTATTACGTGACACCTCCAAGAAGTCTAGAGACTCATCGAGGGAGAATGACTTTAAATTTTTTAATTAAAAAACTTTAATCAATACCTTTAATCAATATCTACAAACAGATAGAGGGTACAGCCATGGGCTCTCCACTCTCTCCACCCCTGGCAAACTTCTTTATGGAGACTTCTGAAGAAAAAGCCTTCAACTCAGCCCCACAAAAACTACTATCTGGCTACACTACTTGGATGATGTGTTCGCTATTTGGCCACACGGGTTAGACATACTCCACAACTTCCTAACACACTTAAACAATCAGCACCCCACATTCAGTTCACCTTGGAAAAAGAAAATAACAGCAGTCTCTCTTTTCTAGACACTCTGATTACATGCCAACCTTATGGGTCCTTGGCTTTCTCTGTTTACAGAAAACCGACCCATACTGGTAGATACATTCACAACAATCACACCACCCTTCCCGCCTCACAACAATATGGGATTATAAAAACCCTATATAACAGAGCTAAATTAATCTGTTCAGACAACAACAGTGCCCTAACTACTGAACTAAACCATATCCTTAACACCTTCTTAGCCTACAATCCTCCAGAAAATATTAAAACCAGTTAACCACGTAACCGGCCATTATGGATCAAATACGCATCCTCATACACTTTGTATCCATCATATATTTCAATGTAATATCAGTGGTATTACAATTTTAATATGCACTTCACATCCATGATAACCTTGACGTCTTGGCCAGTAGCATGGTTAAACACCCCCCCCTTTCGTAACAGAGATTACACTAAACCTATCACCATTTCATATATCCGCAACACGTCTGAAAATCTCACAAAACTCCTTAAAAAATATGACCTGGCTACCTATTACAAACCACATAAGAAATTGGCATCCCTTATCTTCTCCACCAAAGACCAACCACTTTCTCTAGAGTCTAGACCTACCTGGAGTATACCAGGCCACAGCTGTAAATTGTCCTACTATGGCCAAACAGGCAGGACAGCTAATATCAGGATATCCGAACACAAAAGATTACATCCAGTTTCACCAATATAGCCACTTGCGGACTATGCACCAGATACCCACCACAGAATACGCTGGAAGAAAGCCACTTTTCTACACCATAGCAAATATAAATATGAAAGCTTGTTCTTGGAATCAGCCTCAGCTCTAAAAAACTTCCCAAATCTCAACATATTTGGGGTGCATGAGACTGCCCCAAATTTGTGAAGCTTACATCCTTAGAACATCAGCCCAACAGCCAAGACAACCCAATTTAGCCTACTAGGGGGTACCTTTAGGACTCTAGGACCAACGCTAGTTGCCTTACTTGTTCGTTGTTAGTGCCCGCATGCATATATCGTAGTTTTATGTTCTCAAAAGATGGCAATCTAACATTGCTGAAATATTGGAAGATAGTGATTAAAGTTTTTTAATTAATATTTTAATATACGTTGTCATTTCCTGAAAAATTTAAAGTCATGTAACCAACGTATAAGTTTATCTATTGTACAACTCTCTGTCTTCACCACTCAAATCCACCAACTACAGCAAACTACATCATCTACACCAGTGCCATCTACTGTCCATCCACTATTATCACAGACAATCACAAACATCCATGCCCAAGGCGGAATTTGAACCCATAGCCTTTTGGCTGTAGAGCAGATAAGCTAACCACTCGGCCAACCAGGCCAGTTTACATTATTATTAATCTCATATCCACAATTTTCCTCCAAATGAGTCTATTACTTGTCCAGCACTCTAATTTGTCATATCCAACATTTCATGCTTCTAAGGCACTTCTGACTGAAACAATCCACCTAGACCTTAGTCTTCCTCTGGGAATACTATGGTCTAGGTGGTATATCTTTGTTCCCAAATTTCCCAAGTGCCTCGGGCTGGAGCCAATCTCTTTGTCTGATTTACTGGTGTTTATTCTAAATTAAATTTTGAAAAATTTGTTTGTTAGTCAGCTGTACCACCAAAATTCTAGGATAAGAGGAGTATTTCCCTCCAAAGAATAGAACATCCAGTATGACACACAGTTTCTTCCTTTCCAACTTTTCTCTATACCAAATTACAAATATTTCTTACTCTGCAGTCATGGCAATATCTACTTTAAGACACATAGGCTCGATTTATGAGTAGTGCATTGGACTTAGAGATCAGGCAAGTTATTTTGACAAGAAAACAATTTATTCATCACTAAGCAACAAATACACAAATGACACAAATTAATTTGACTTAAATCTAATATGTACGCTATATTTAACAATCAATATAAGTTATACCATCATTTCTCACAATCATCTGAATCTCAGCAGGACTACTTGTCTAGAATTTTACCCCCCCCTTTCTTAACTTTACATATAATCAGATCGTCAACATATAAAATTTCAGCCTTAAGGAATGACTACAACAGGGGTCGCCAAACTTCTTTGACCATCAACCCCTTCAAGAGTTTCTTGACTTTTTATAGACCCCCTCTATTTTACTATTAAGTAATTATAATAGGACAAGCAAAAAAGACACTCGTGAGTTTTTAGATTGTTTATTTTATAGTTACAGTGTTTATTGTATGTATAATATAGTATATATTATTATATTGGCTTAACGTCAAAACGATATCTTTTTGTTTTTTAAGTCCTTCTTAACATTACATATTTGATAGGTGGAATAAATAATATATAAAATATAAAATTTAATTTAGATAACAAAACAGCAATAATACAATCTTCCTTATATATATGAAAATAAGAGTTAAATAAAAGAGCTAATAGGCTTCACTTTGGCGATGTAACATTATTTAAATGAAGGGGGGATATTAAATCCCAGATTTGGCATGAAACTCTTTGATTCTGATCTTTGAGTTTCTTATTCGGCTTTGAAATAATGTGGGATTTAATATCCCCTTCATTTAAATAAAAAAAAAATAAGACTTTTATTAACTTAGTATACAATTTACTAACATTGTCAATGTGAAGGGTGTGACTCTTGACAAGATTAGAAATGTTGAGTTCAAAATTAGTAAGTTTCGGCCTTAAATCACCACGGAATTCTATATCTAGCTTATTTCTTTGTTTTGTTAAAATGGAATTAACATGACTAAAACCAGCTTCAGTCATGTACGTGCCGGCCGGCCGGGAACCACCGATATCCGTTTTTGGTAAATACGTCATTTTGGCATACTTGATTGGTCTCCGTAACTATTTTCATGACCTTGCTCCATCTTATAGGTCGTATTCATGTCACTGTTCCCACGATTCACTCTTAATTGCATTGCCATTCAGGATGGAGGTAATCCAAGTTAACCGAATTAAATATTACATATACAATGATATCTTATATTTTTCTATCAACCCCCAATCGACCCCTAACAATGTTATATTAACCCCTTTGGCGACCACTGGACTACAACAATTAAATGCAGGTAGATTCACTACACAATTCAGCTAGGCTTTCCTCTTACATAGAGTAAATTAATTCGATTGTTAGCTCAAGGCCTAATATCCTGCATCTCTAATTTTAAAACAATTCCATCAATTCAAACCACCATCACAATCTAAGTTTCTTTCTGACTAAATAATGGAAAGTTCTTACTTTACATGAAGTGTGGTCCTCTATCGCTGATTATCCCTTCTTGTTTCCGTTAGACTTCGTCACCGCATCTGAACATCCTTTTCGTAATTTGCAAGACTTCTTTCTTATTTTCGGCGGACAGTTTAATTCCTACGGCTTGGAAGTTCAGCATCTTGTTCCTCCTAATATGACGTGCCTTAGTTGCATCATTCTTCTGGCCTTTGCTTAGTGAATACAGGTCTCAGAATTGGATAACGATTCATCACCTATGAATCTTGTGAAGCTCAGCTGCCATTAACGATCATCGTGCTTTCTTCTAAACTCCTTGGCTTACGTTGACCTTGACATTGTCATGAGTCTGAACTCTCTCGTCGGAACTCCATGTGACTTCCTGCCCCACGAACAGAAACTCCCAGGAACAGATTAAAACTCAGCAAGACTTGACGCAGCAAACTGTTATTTATATGATTCTTTAATATGGTTTCCCGATGACCTTCGTTTTTCTTATATCGTTGTCCCCTGGGTACCCTGACGTTCTGCACCTGTCACCCTCGTCGATAGATGCATTTAGACAGGAAACCCCCGTGTAATGTCGATCTTCATGTTTGCAGTGGCCTCAGGTCATGACTTAATCCCTTAATCTGTCTGGAATTTTTGTTGACTAGAGGTATACTTAGACACAAATTATTTTACATTTATTTTCCTTTGTTCTGTAACAAAACATTTGCAGGCAACGTTATTCAGTTATTCACAATTTATAAATTCTAATTCGTTAAACATAAAAATGTTCACTATTAAATCATAAGTATTTTTATTGGAATCTTGTTTACCAGTAAAATCGGTATATAAGGCGTTTTGCATTAATTTCCTTCTATACACGATTTTATAATAGTTCTTCCCAATTTTACATCATCTGCATTCAACTGCCTGTCACCATTAAATCTTTCCCAATATCATTAACATACAAATTAAAACAGCAACCACCCCAAAGTAGACCCCTGTAGTGTGTCACTTATGGCTTTCCTCTTATGAGATATTTCTCTCTCATACACAGCTTGCTGATATCTATCAGACAACCAATCTACAGTCCAATATATGTACTAACCTACTATTCAATCCTATCTGTTCCATATTTAATTACCATCTTGTCATGTGGTAATCTATCAAGGCCCTTTGCAAAATCTAAATATACCAATGTGTGGACAGCATTGATTTGCTGTCCACATTTTAGCAATCTACTCCCTTATTAAAACAAGGTGACAAATGCATTGGTAAACAGAGATGCACAGAGAGAATGCTGCTATTGCCAACCCATTTCTGAATATTGGTCCTTACTAACCTCTCTAACACTTTAATCACAACTCCACACACACACACACACACACACACACACACACACACACACACAATGCACTAAGTTTTGCATGAATGTGACACATTCATTCAGAAATGCTCCTTTATCGTCTCAACTACACACACTGGCTGCTGAATTAGAAATCTTTATGTAGATGTACGTAAACATCACTTATGCTGTGTATATGCAAAATGTTTTAAGAATTCTGCTTAGTCAGTAATTGTCAGTAGTGTTGATTACAATGGGAAAAACAAAGGATTTTTCTGAGTTCATTAAAGGATTATTGTGGGTGTACATCTGGATGGAGCCATGATTTTGAAAACAGCAGAGCCTACTGATTTCTCAAAAGGTGAGATATCCTGGGTGTTTAATCACTAGAGAAATAGCACACATTGCTTGTCTAAGAGGCATAACTGTGATCATAAGACAGTTTGTCAGAAACGAGATTGCGTTGTTTGAGAAGGCTTGTACGGGCTAAACAGAACTTCCTCTGTGTAGCAATTGACCAAAGCATTTAATGAAGGCTCTTCTCGATCCATATCTCACCAAACTGTGTGCATGGAATCAGTATTGGCAGTCGCATTCCTAAACGAAAACCACTGATTTCTGCAAAGAACCAGAAAATTCATCTACAGCGGTGTCAGGAACACCATGAATGGACACTGGAAGACTGGAAAAAAGTCGTGGTTAGACGAATCACAGCACACATTGTCCTACTGACAATAGGCAGAAAGTTTGCTGGGAGCCCCATAAAGCAATTAACTCGGCTTGCCTTGTAAACACAACTCAAGGTTCTGGAGTTGGTGTCATTGTGTGGGGTATGTTCTGTTATTATGTAATGGATCCCCCTCATATTGTTGTTGGAAGGTCAGGTATCCTCCAAGGATATCCGAACATTGTTGCCGATCAAGTCCATCCTGTAATGTTGACTTTTTATTCAGCAGATGGCAGTTGCTTCATGGACAATGGTGCTACTGTCGATTGTGCAAAACTTGTTCAGCACGATGGACAGTAAGTTCAGCAAGCATGACAGCGACTTCTACCATCTTTCCTGGCCACTGCATAGCCCAGATCTGAAACCTATTGAGAACATATGGAACATTAGACAAACAGATCTAGAAGCAAAGTATTCTTCTGTTAATTCTGAGTTAAAGGACTGTCTTGTGAATGCCTCATATGTTGTAGATGTACTATCATTAAAGTATTGCAACACAGTACTAAATAAAAGTTTCTAATTCATTGGCTTGTATGCGTATATCCTGTGCAGTTGTCATCATTCTGCCATCTTCATCAACCAATATTATACTTCCATACTCATTCTTTCTGCTATCAGCCACATATTGAAAGAACTCCCTTAGATTTTTTTTTTTTTTTTGGTTTCATTAGCTAAAAGTGCTCATACTGCACTTTTGCTATCTTTACTGAATGAGTCACCTTCTTGCCTGCTCTTTGTACTCTTTACAACTGATTATTAACACTCATCATACTGCCTCCATATTGCTTTCTTCTTCTTCTTCCACGTTGCATACCTTATCCCTTCATTCATCCATTTCACACCTACCTCATTTAATCTCCAGACCTTTAGAATGTATTCAGACATTGCCTCTCCCAGATAGTTCCTGAGCAGGGCTTGTGTAGCATTGATTGTCTTTTCCTTCCAATTTCTCATTACATGATATAACTGCAAGCCATCCGCGCAGTTAGCCTAGTGGCTATGCACTTCACAACCATATGCCTGGGAAGGAGTGTTCTAGGTTCGATTCTTGAGTAGTGGAAGAAGATTTGACGACCCATTTATAATAACATCTTTTGATGAGCTAATCCAATGCAAACCTTCATTTGATCCTCGTGTGCACTCTATTTCATGCTGTTCAAGAAAACAGTCTATCAAAAAACTCAAGAAATTCATTCTCTTTGTCACCTGAAGACATTTCTTCATTCCAGTCTATATTAACATAATTAAAATCATCTATTTCTTATTACATTTTCTTTTCACTGCCCTCTGCATTAATAGGTCTATAGTAATCCACAACTAAATATTTCATCCTGTCCATCCATACCTCACACCATACTACCTTAAAACCACTGCCACTATTTGTTCCTTGCATCTCCATCTTGGATGGACATAACTCCTTTGCTACATTCATAGCCATATTCATTATTTCCTGCTCTGCCTTTTGCCTGCTACCACTCACATTAAAATTTGCCTGATATTCCATGAGCATGTTATACTTCTAACATTCTGCATTTGCTCACCTCTCCTATTCAACCTCTCCACATAGACATTCTCACCATCTCTCCATGCATGCATATTACATTCATGGCATATTACCATTTTCCAAAAATCCACATAGCTCACATTAGACTTTCACACTGATCTGTATACTGACTTCGCTCTCACCACCACCATTCTGTTTCTAAACAATGAACACACAAAGAACCACACAGAAATTAATGAATACACAAACTAATGCTCAAGTGAACACCCTGTACCAATTTCATTTTCACAAAAAAAAAAATTCATATGAAAACTATCAATATTGCCACACTACAAATATAAAAGTTTACTTCTCTTTTAGCCATTCTCTGAACAACTACCTTCTAATCTTCACTGCCTGGTGGTTTCCAACATTATCCTTCAGTATGCGACTACCACCTTGTTTATTGAAGGCCTAAAGTGACTTGAAAAAGTTGTGTTTGGTTTTTAGAGTAGGATTTCTGGATTGTTTCATTCTCAGTCCACCTATGGTACTAATGCTACTGTACTGTAAGCTAATAGCCTTTCATGGGTGTGATTCACATTAAAAAAAGTTTTCTTTCCAAAAGCAGTAGTAAGTCATTATATTAGCTACTGCATTTAAACAAGTGAAATCTTTATAGTTTTATTCACTAACTCCTCTTTAGTACTCTTTTGTTTTAGTCCTTTTCTCCTCCTCCTCCTGGCAAGTCTAACCACAAGTTTGTTCTTTGTTCATGTCTCCTTTTCTATAGATCGTCCTTCTCCTAGTCATTCTCAGCCTCCTGTAGCACTACAATGACACCACCATTTAGGATGACCTCTGAGACTTCTATGCCTCGTTTCTATTGTCTGATTATTGCTTCTGTTCTTTTGATCCTAATATCTGCTCTGATATAATAAACAAAATTATTCTTGCTGGGATGAGTACTTTTATTCCCAACTCCACTCAAATTTCTTCATCCAAACACTAGCGCTCCAAGTGGCTTGGAAAAATTCCATGTTGGTCTCTAGCGCAGCATTTCAGACTGTGTAAAAATAAATTAAAAAATACAAATATTATTAGCAAATAAAGTTTCATAGGTGAGAGCAACATTTAAAAAAAAAAAAAAAGTCAAACCTGATTAACCTCAGGTCATAACAACGGGGGGGGGATCAACAAATCTAAACCATACTTGATAAGAACCAGTGCACTAAACTTGTCTCCTGTCCAAATGGTAATTAAGCCTTCTGGTTCCTTGACTAAGGCTATTGGATACAACTTCTGTCCTATTGTGTTTTCACTTCTCTCATATCCTAATGGTACAGTAGGATCTCCTAAAGGTAAGGCAAACATCTTGGCATCCGGTTTTTTTTTTTTTTTTTTTCCAACTGTTGTATAAACAAGCAAGGCAGATTTCTTTTGACCATTTCACAAGCTATTGGCAGTATGTCCCCTCTGAAATTTTGCCAGAAGGAAATCAGAAAAATACTCAGTAGCCTTGACACCAATAAGTCTTCTGCTCCTGATGGTATTCCTAATATAAAAAAAGAAAGAAAGAAAGAAAAAAAAACAATAGTCCTGCTCCATTGGCAACATAGAATTTAATATTATAACTGACTATATTTTAACACACTTTGAAATTATGTTACAGAAATTTTTTTAATTTAGATTTTCTTATGTACTGTAAATTGCCTTAATCTTACAGTTTTATAGCTTTTTATTTTTTTTGTTAAATATATATTTATATGGAAGCATAATGTATAGTGAAGAGACAATATAGAAAATCTCAGGAAAATCCTCAAATTAAAGTATATACCACAATTATTTAAAAAAAAAAACGCTCCCAACTTGAAGAATTGACTTATAATTCCTGCCTGGCCACCACAAAATATAGAGTTGGCAGAACTAGAATATAGTACAGGGCCCAAGGATTGAATGAGGTGTATTCATAAAAGCGATATTTCTAAACTTTGTATAGACATTTCATAATTTACTACTTGGCAGCTTGTTGCTTGGAAATGTTATTAGAATAACAGATTAGTGAGATGTATGGAAAATTGGCTGCCTAAGGACCAAAAGAAGCATGTGACATACCACATCATTCTATTTTTGGACTGCTGCTTTTCTGTTGTGTGTGTATATATATATATATATATTATATTTTATTACTTGTAATTCATTTATTAATGAATTTCAAGTGTATGAGCTTATGGTGATACAGATACCAGATATCTTACATTAAAAAGTGACTATTTATTAGCATAAAATTTTCTCCACATTTCAAAAATAGGCATCTTCAGTATGAAATGAACAGAACAGAATCGCATTCCTACATAACGGGGAAAAAAAAAAAAAAACAGTGCAACGTTTTAGTAAAGAACGATGGTCTACGATTATCACCCATTTAAGGGATAAATGTAGAGCATCAGACCTCTCGAGATTAGAGTGATTTAATTTTACTCCAAAACTGTTTTGTAAAGCCTTTGAATTAGAAAACTTCTCTTGTGCAGGACTCCAATTTTCTTTCAAAAGACTGTTTAGAAGAAATAGCATGATCTGCAAATCCAAACTGCTCAGGTTCATGATAACTTAATGCAGATTTTCCAGATTGACCAAAATATGATACACCCAGGGCTTTTTTTCAGCCGGAACGCATTCTGGTAAACTTTTCCAGAACATTCTGGCTGAAAAAAAAAGCTCTGTATATATATGTATATTGGCTTTTTACAGCCAGAACACGTTCCGGTAAACTTTTCCGGACCATTCCAGCTGAAAAAAAGCTCTGGATACACTAGAAGAGCAGTAATCTAATCTGAAAAGTGCACTGGGAGCAGCCTTTCTTCAGTGCTACTTGAATGTTAAGAGGTCTAAGAATTTCAAAGATACATTCAGATATTTTTCCTTTCATAAAGGAAGAAGTTGGAGTAGTCCTTTAACTACTGATTTCTTTGTTGATAGAGGGCTTGTTAAAACCATTAGTGAAGAACAGATATTGTATATTTAGTTCCTGATGTGATACTACCTCAGCAGAGTACAGAGTATGCACATGGCGAAGCAAGATTTTTTTTGACAAGGATGAATGTGAGAGTGCAATAGCTGTAGTATCTTGTATGTTTGTTTGTTTTTTCCTCATGAAGGATAGCAGATTGAAAAAGTCAAAAAAAAACATGCAGAAAATCTTTTTATTTTCTTGACTAGTTTTGTGAAAATTCTTTTGTTTCACTACATCAGATTAATTACATGAATAAACTAAAAAACCAGAAAACAAGTAGTAAGTTAGCAACTCTAGTGAAAATATTTGCACATAAATAAACAATGGAAATTGTGCATTCACTATTATACTAGCTGCTGGTTAATGGGTTGCTGTATACTACTGGTAAATATGTCGTGATGAATTAATGAAGACCCAACTTAATGTAAAATCATCCCTTGTTTTTGTTGCACAATATGGGATGCTTATCATTTCAGCTGATTCTGTGAATGCTTTTGAGAAAAAATGGTAATCTATATGGAGCATTTTTGATTGTTGTCATGCTAGTTGATGCTTTGTTTCTGTTGTATGTGCCTCCAGCCCTTATTTGTGGCTTCTTTCATTTTCAACATCTTTGAAATGTTCTGATTGGCATACCTTTCCAGATCTGCCTGTCTGTTCTATATAGTGTAAACCACTAACTGCAGATCTTGTTCTACAAGATCTGCAATTTGTAGTTTTTAAGTGGTGAATGGAAATTTAGGTTTCAGGTGATTAGAGATTTTGTTGAATGGGTAGACAGCAACCTTTAAGTTTTGTTGGCAAAAGTAACTTGCTATTTTATCTGTGACTAATTGTATATATATGGAAGAATCGCTGCTCCTCTAAGGTCTTGGTTTTCTTATTCATCCAATTGTTTTGGAGTTTAAATAGAATTTTTTTTATTGATATTCTGTTGTAACCATTTTTGGTAGGACTGAACTAAGAACTGTAGCTCTTGGTTCCTTTTATCTATGTTTGTGGAAATTTTGTAGGCCCTATCATGTAAGGAACAGATGATGCCCTTATTTTTTTGTGCTAGGTGGTGGTGGTGATATGTAGCATGTAGGGGTAATGTCCTGTGTTTTTTGGCTTCCTATAGACTGAGACGTTGAGTGAGTTTTTTTCAGATACCTCAATTAGTGTATCCAAAAATGATCAAGTCCTATTTGTTTCTAATTCAACAGTGAAATTGATTCAAGGATGAATGTTGTTGAGGTACAGGGTTGAATCTTCTATTTGGGTAATAGTATCAGGCCAAATGATAAAAATATTGTCAACATATCATCCCCAAATTTTAGATTGTGTTCCTTGATACTTTAGGGCTGTTTTTTCATACCACTCCATGAATTGGTCAGCTAACAATGGAGAAAGAGAAAGAGGTGAGTCCCATTACTAGTCCCTCCTTTTGTTCAGAATAATCTTGAAATATGTACTATTGTGCAGTGCTTTTTATCAACAGTAGGTCTCAGTGGCAAATCATGATTGTGTAGCTTAGGGTCTCCATATATTCTAGGAACCAGAGGATGTCTAGATTCAAGACATTTTTTTTGTTTTCTCAGACCAGTTCAGCATGTTTTTTTTATTTATTTTTAATTTTTTAATTTTTTTATAAGTTGTTGGTCTTATTGTGGAAATATTCTCTGGGATTGTGATCCAACTTTTCATAGATGTTAGTGTCTTCTAGAATGATTTCATTTTTTCTATATTCTATTGAGTCCAGTACTACTATTGAGGTTGAGTTGCCTTTGTCGGCTTTCAGCACTACAATGTTTTTGTCTTTTTTAATGTTTTTAAAGCCCTTCATTCTATTTTTGCAATATTATTACTAGGATGTTTTGCTTGTAAAAGTACAGAAGCTGTTTAGATATGAAGAAAATCTGCAGCATCTCTTGGAATTCTTTGAAGGCATTTTTCCACACTTGCCATAATATCTAATTTTGGAATTCTACTGGAAGAAATTGCAAAATTGAAACCTCAGGAAAAGATGTTCATTTTAGAATCAGATGATGTTCTTGAGGACTTGTTAATAGCTATTTCATTGAGTGACAATCTGTCACTGTGGTTGTTTTTTCTTTGATTAGGTTTGATTTCTTCTTCATTCTTTCTTGGCTTACTCTGCCAATGTGTTCTGATTTCTCATAGGAAAATCTATCTAAACTATTCCAGGTGTTCACAGGAAGAGAAGAAGATAATTGTATGTGAAGAGTATATGGCTAGCTGTCAATTTGTGAAAGCTTACTCCTTGTGTGTTGTATGTGTTCTTCTGTGTGTTGGAAAATTCTTAAAGCAAATTTTGTGTTGAACTACTGGCATAATCTTAAAAAACAAGGAATAACTGCATAATAAATTTAGTTTAATCCTTAGCCATGTGTAAGCAAACAAAGTTTGCACCTGAAGCCACTTGTGGTAAAGGTGGACCAAGCTCTCATCTCTCCTTGTCTTAGTATTTCCCATAATGCAAAACACATCTACTTGTGGACATGTATAATGCTATGCATTAAGGGAAGGGCCACTACCCAGACCGGTTTCGGCCTTTATTGAGGTCTCATCGGTGGGAGCTATAATAAATTTAGTTTAATCCTAAAACTTTCAACATCAGTGGGAGCCAGATCCAGAAGTGGCGATACTAAGGCAGAAGTAATGGAGAAGTCTTATTTACCTATATAAGTTGCCAAAAGATGTACCACCTTATTATTAAATTACTCTGGATTTAGATAAAGATGTTGGAAGTTTTTTTTTTCTTACTTGGTTAGACTATAATAAATTTAGTTTAATCCTTTATCCAAGTGTAAGCAAACAAAGTTGTTTGCTTACCAGCAGTCACCTTCCCCATCCCAACAATATGGGATTATAAAAACTTAATTAATCAGTTCTGATAACAATATCCTAACTGCTGAACCTGACCACATTCTCAACACTTTCTTAGCCAATGGCTATAGAGGCCCACACATCCAAAAAATTTAAACCCCCGTGACCACAACCCCCCCCCCCTTCCAGAACACAGAGACTACACAAAATCTATCACCATTTCATATATTCAGGGCTCATCTTAAAAATTAACAAAAAATCCTGAAACAATACAACCACTTACAAACCATATAAGAAATTGGCATCCCTTATCTGCTCAACTGAAGACAAGCCACACTCTCTGGACAGGCAGGAAGGCCAACATCTGAATTTCCAAACACATGGGCTACATGTAGTTCCCACTATGACTGCTTTGGACTTGCTGATCATGCTTTGCACACCCACCTCAGTATATGCACTGGAAGATGGCCACTGTACTGTACCTCAGCAAATAGAAATATGAGAGGCTATTCCTGGAATTTGCCTCAGTCTTAAAAAAATTCTCAAACCACAACAGATTTGGGAAGTATTTGTCTTCAGCCAGCAGCTAAGACCACTCATGGTAGCCCACTGTGGGGCAATATTTAGATAGGCAAACTTTGGTTGCATTGCTTCAGCTTCATTTATCCAGTGTTAGTGTGAGCATGCACAATCATATTGTACATATCCCCTGATGATGGCAATTTGACTTTTCTGAAATATTGAAAGTATTATTGTAATTAATATTCAGTATACATTGTAATTTCCTCAAAAAAAAGTACATTTTGCTATATAGAATTCTATGCTCTTGTAGTTTAGCCTACATAGGACATATAGGCTCTGGATTTCAGGCTAGAAAGAAGGAATATATTGCAGATATTGAGCATAAAAGAAAAAGATAGATCTAGTCTGACCAACCATACCATACCATGCAGTTGAGTAGAATGTTTCAGCCATGCCTTATGTGGAAGAAAATTTTTATTCCAGGCATCTGAAGGAATCAGTTACATTCATCCATTCATGCAGATCACTGAGTGAAAACCAAAGCATGATATTAAGTGACATATGGAAATTGCTTATTAAATGTCAACTCTGCTAATAATCACCCTGTCATTAAATGCAGAGAGTCAATGCATGCCAAGCGACCTCATTTATTTTTTACATGAATTTATATTTCTTGTAATGGTTTTTCAGCATTTAGATGCTTTGCTATCTGTTTATATATTTTTAATGTTTATTAAGCCCTAATGAAGAAGCCACTAGTTCTTTGTAGGTGTGCAAAATTAGTAGGAGTAATTTTCAAATTTTAATGACTAATAGATTTTCTTGTTACTGCTGAATGTAAATAGAATGTATTGGAAGAGCATGTTGTAAAACTATGATGAACTTTAAATTACAATATGACATATAACTTAGTAGTTGAGTAAACCTACAATAAATCTTCTAGTTCAGAGCAGTACATCTGTTTAATACTGTTCAGCGTTAATTTTTTTTTTTTAAATAAAATTAATTTAAGTGATTCTAAGATATTTCAAGGTGTTGAATCCAAATCTGCAATTCAAAGAAATTCTGTCATGTCAGGTTGATTTTTTTTTCTAGGTGTGTATGCTTTTCATAGATTTTAAAATATTTTATCATGAATTAATCAGCAATAATATCAAAATTATGAATTACCGTCATCCATTTGTGTTTTGTTACTGCTGTTCGTTCTCAATGCATATAGCATATAATTAGACTCTATGCATATAGCAAATAAATGAATGGAGTCATGGTTTGAACATGTCTTACATTAAAAATATCATAACATGAGTTCAGTCTGTTAAGTTCTCATTTGTGCGCATATGTTTTCTCGAATCTCCCATTTCTTTAATTTATTATTATGTCACATTTAAAAGTTAAGAGGCCTATAAAATAAGAATGGACTGCTTGCAATAAGGACCACATACATTCCGGTTATATATATGTATAAAGAGACTGTTACTTCTCTTTAGCTAATGTATATGGATTTTCTATGGAAAAAAACAAAAAATAAATATTTGATATTATACCCAAACATATACTCTTGGATCATCTTCCAATATTAGATGTGGTTCTGGTGAATGCTATACCTGCTGCTTCAGTTTGAATAGGAAGTCATGGTCAGAGGAAAGCAGGTATAAAATTTTGACAAACCTCATCTGATTATTAATTAACTTAAGGAATTCACAACGTACACTTGAATATAAATTAAACTTTTGACATCGTTGACAATATTTTGACAACGTCATGTTGCCCTCTTCAAAGGAACTTAAAATAAAGACATGTTCATGCAGGCACTACACACAGTAATTGAGGACGAATCAAGGAAGCTATTGTTTCTCCTAAAAGTCCTGATGGTGCCCCCTAGCAGGCTATGTAGGTATTCTTGGCCATTGGGCTGAAGGTCTCCTGATGTATGTCTCCCAAATTTGGGGCAGTCTCATGCAACCAAATTTGTTGAGGTTTGGCATCTGACTGAACAAAGCAGTTAAAATGATCTTGTTGGAGATTTCAATTTATCTACACAACACTTTGAACAGCTTTGATTTCATCTTTAAGAATGGAACGTATTAGCTCCAGGAATGAAAATTACTGTTTTAAAAATAAAAATAAAAATTTGGCTTCAGGTTTTAAGGAAAAGAATGAAATTTATTACTATTGCAACGTGAGATATTGATTATGAAATGAATGAATAAATTAGATTTATGATGTAAGGTATGACCTTAATTTATTGGCTAATTGGCACATGTTTATAGACTTGCAAATCAAGCTTAAAAGTGTTTTTACATAATAGTAAAAAAACTCTTTAAAGAATGCCTTCCATATCTCTTGCATGTGCAATAAGTATGAAGAAGACATTTGAAAATGTGTAGATTGATGGGAATAATAAAGCACAAGCACTAGGAATATTTATGGCAATTAAAAATAATTGCATTACTGTTGAGTGTGCAAGAAGACTGTTTTTTGTGCTTTTGAGCCACCAGGACATTGCGGCATTATTTTAAGAAAATATGGTCTTTTGAAAAGATTTTACTCCACAACAAAAGAATACGAGTTCTTCATTGACTTGAAGATTTCTGTTACCATTGTATATCAAACTGCATCTTATGAAACTTGAAAAGCATTGGGAAAAAATGAACCTGCATTACAGTATTCTAAACTGCAAGATTTCAAAAAATTTCAGGAGCCAAATTTAAGAAATATATATTTGTTGGGCTGAAGTTAGGAAAATGTTAAATGATGTAGAATTTGAAAGTCTAAAATTTGTGTTCAGCAATATTGTTGAAGAGTTTTTGGGCAATGATGAAGCTAAAAATGGTGAACTAGTTGATTGGTTTTTTTTTTTAATTTGTATTTACTCTAACTTTTTTTATTTATTTTCGTTATTATCATTAATATAGATATTTCTGAAATACAGTGTTTTTCTAATAGTTAATTTATATATATATAATTATTATTATTTCTTGTTTTCTTCTTTTTTTTTTTTAATCATAGAACAATACTTAGCTAAGTTAATGCTTTGGCATACTTGTTGCCAGTTTTTTGTATGGTATAACCTTTCAATATTCGAGGGTGGCCTGGAAAGTTCTCGACCTCGCCCATAGATGGCAACACTATTGGCATGATTTTATTTTATTTTTTTCTGAGTTTGTACATCTGTCATAAGCATCCATGTGAAATTGCAAGTGATTCTGTCAAGTAGCTTGTTTTATACAGCTGTCTGAAGCAAAAGTGTTGTCTGTATCCCTTGAAATGGATAAAATTGAGTATTGTGCGGTTATAAAATTCTATGTAAAAGAAAGTTTAATGCCAAAAGAAATTAATTCGAAGTTCATAAAAGTTTATGGGTACTCTTCTCCTTCGTTTTCAACAATTAAGAAATGGGCTGCCAAGTTTAAATATGGGCGTATCAGCCTTGAAGATGATCCACATGAAGGATGTCCAAAAAGTGTAACAACACCAGAAATCATTGAATGAAATACCACATTGGATGACCAGTGAGTCAAAGTGCGCGAAATTGCTGAGACTATAGGCATTTCAAAAGAACGTGTAGGATATATTTTGCATGAAGAATTGCAAATGAAAAAGCTTTGTGCAAGATGGGTCATGCTTGCTCACAGCAGATCAAAAAAATGCATTCATATGAAAATCTCTGAACAGTGCTTGGAGCGTTTTAACAAGAATTCTGTGTGTCGATTTATTACTATGGATGAGACTTGGATTCACCATTACACACCAGAATCCAAACAGCACTCAAAACAGGGGACAGAAGCTGGTTGTTCAGCACCAAAGCAAAGTCGGTTCCATCAGCAGGAAAGGTCATGGCATTTTGTTTATTAATTATCTTGAAAAAGGTAAAACAATAACCGGGGAATATTATTCCAATCTTTTAACTAGACTAGATGAAAAAATTTGTGTGAAAAGACTGGTTTGCAGAAGGAAAAAATCATCTTTCATCAGGACAATGCACCCACCCACAAAGGTGTTTTGGCATTGGGAAAATTAAGGGATCTGCACTATGAATTGTTGGAACATCCACCCTATTCTCCAGATTTGAATTCCCCTAACTTCAATCTCTTCCAAAAACTAAAACCCTTCCTTGCTGGTCAGCGTTTTTCTTTGAATCAAGAGGTGATTGCAGCTGTAGAGGGATATTTTGCAGATCTTACTGAGAACAACTACAGGGACAGAATAATTGCTCTGGAGCATCACTCGTATAAATGTATTAGTCTTAAGGGAGATTGTTGAAAAATAAAAATAAATTTGTTTTTCATTGTTAGGCCGAGAACTTTTCAGATCACCCTCGTATAATAATTTGGTATTGTACACTTAAAAGATGTGAAAACCCTGCATAGCCTCTGTATTTATCCTTCATTAGTGCTATTGTTTAAGGACTGCATTACTTTAACATCGGCACATTCCAAAAAAAAGCACAAACATTGCTTGTCTTACTGGTATATGAATGCCATGAATATTTGTTGCAAGGTGAAGTGTTTTTTTTTTTTTTGCTTCATTGCTGCAGTAATGTTTTTACTGTAAAAATATGTTTCAAATCCATAAAAAAATTAAATATCAAAATAAATGAATGTTTATGTATTTGATAATTATATTATTTTAGCTGACTGAAGAATGGCAACAAAAGCAGCTTGCATCTACAGATTGCCACTTACAACTCATCAATCATTACACCGAAACATTGAGCTTTTTAGCATCTCAGAGGAGAGTATATATGAAGTCTTCTTCTAGAAAAAAAGAAACTGCATTGGAATTTGTTCCAGTTAATCTTCATCTTCAACGAATGTGGGTGCAAAATGTTACAACCAGGAAAAGTAAGAATGAAAGGCTCATTATAATTTACAGTGATCTTTCACTTATCAGACCTTCAAGTAATGACCTCTGAATGGTTTAGTTTGTCTACTGACTTCTAATACAGCACTATGTAACTGTACCTTCAGTTACCTGACAAGCTGCATTCAGATAATTGAGAGATTACTGTATTTTCAATCAAATTCTCTTGTTACTTCTATGGAGTTGTAATACATGTAGAAAATAATTCCTTTTAAAATATTGATCTTACAAAACCAGTTGTACATAAAATAGTAATTCACTCCCTATATCTGTTGACCAGAATTATTTTTTTCTACACTCTTCATTAATCTTGTTATTTCAGTTTCAGTTTGCATTAGCTTGTACTCCCATGCAGGTTCCATACTAAAATAAGTTGCCAATACTCATACTCCAAACTTTTGAGGATAAGCAATACTAAACAAGTCTAGTAATGTATAAAATAAAAATAAAAAAACAAATCTTTAGACAAATTTACTGAAATCACAGTGATGAAAAACAAACTGGAACTTCATATTAAATATGAAACTATATGAAATCATGTTTCTTTTTGATATGATCATATGTTTATTATTGTGACAATGAGCTGTAGACCTCTGTATCTGTATAGCTTTATTGTGATTTTATGATGTCTGAAAGTATGGAACAATGTGCTAATTTTTGTTTTAAAAGCAAAATGGCTAGTGAAACATGTGATTTTCTGGAAATATCATTGGAGATACTGCTATGGGATAAACATTAATTTTAAGTGGTTCTCTTGATTAAAAGAAGGAAGAATCTCGATCCAAAAGGATCCTTTACCATAGATGATTGTCATAATTTGAAAATAATGGAAAAGATATACAATTCAATGAGAAATGATGTACACTTAACCAAAGATTACAAAGTAATTTCCTTTGGCATGTGCAATTCAATATTAAATGAAGGACTGAATGTGAACTGCAATTTCCATAACAATTAAGAGAAGTAATAAGAAAATGATTTTTTTTTCCCATGACAGTGGAACACTTCAAGTATATTAGCGTTCATGTTTCCTGTATTATATTATTTTCTGTTCAACTTTTTTTTTTTTTTCAGAATGCTGCTGTTTAAATAAAATTTGACAAAGACACTTTTGAGCATCCAAAAAATGGATTTCAATAAATGTTTTAAATAGTAGCAGAAACAACAGGCAAAATGTATTGCTACAACCTCATGTAGCAACACATTCTGCCTGGGGTGTGTGTGTGTCTCACACTTACTGCAGGCACATCTGCCTGGATATTTTAAAATAAACTTTACATACATATATATGCTCATTAAATCAAAGAAAAAATGCATTAACTCATTTTGCCTTGAAACTTTCACTAATCAATGATCATCAAAATGGCATCCATCCCATGAAAATCTTCCTACTTATATCTATGTATGTACAAATATCATAAAAATGAAATAAATTCATGTAATTGGTATATACCTATCAAATCCATTTATTAACACCCCCGTACCGGCCGCGGTGGATAAATAGTGAGACCGAACTGCACTTCTTATCCATGTTATTCAATAGGTGTTTCAGAATCCTATCCAGATTTTGCTGGATGTCTATAGACTGACTGGTTGTGGGGTTAAGCATGGCATGATATTTTTATGAACATCCATTTACTACAGTTTTTGTTCTACCTGTTACAGTGCTATATTGCTAGTTTTAGCATCCATCTCAGAAATTAGTTTTTCATTTCTGGTATTAGGTTATCTCTGAGCAGCTGTTAACTCATTGACAAATCTGTCCAATCCAATTCCAGTCATTGAATACTGTTCTCACATTTGAGATGCTGCTTCCTAAAAGCTTCATAAAAATTCTGAACTGAATACAGAAGAGAGCATTATCACATTGGATAGTCTTTAAGCAAAAGCTGGAGAATCTGATTAATTTTGGCATGCCTTAATTTGAAAATGAACTTAAAATTGTTTTATAATCTGCCAGGATAAGACAATTGTGTTTATGGAATCAAAATTAAGTATTGATGTAATAATTTCATATGAACAAAGGCATATACATATCCACATTTATTTATAGATTTATTATTATTAAGAGAGACCTCCAGGAAGTCCATACTATTTGCACCAAATATCATACCTATTCTTAAATTCACATTACTTCCCCACACAACATCCAACGTCCAATCCATTCCAATCACACATTACTCTATGAGAGTAAAATGTAGCCCGCATTCCCTTTTTGATAGGATTCATCCTCAACTTCCAAGGATGACCTTGCTTCCTTTCTCCACCCTCCATAAAATGAAAAATTCCATCTATTGAAACACATCTATATAACCCACATATGGGCAATTCCAGACCTGCAGGCCAGATCCGGCCCTCTACTTCTTTTGATCCAGCCCTAATCTATTTCAGCGAAGTTTGTCTGATTCATGAAAACATGATGTGTTCTACTGACTCACATTAAGCTAACATCATATGACTTGCGCAAAACACACTATGTTTTCTCCAACCAAGGTCTCTTTCTCACTGACAAGCGGCGTGTGTGAACGTGTTACAATGTATCAGTTCGGTACTTGCGTTGGTGTTGTGCTTTGTTCAGTGCCTGCATTAATGTTGTGTTCTGTTCGGTGCCTGCGGTGTAGAAGACAGTTTTGTTTGACAGTTCTGAATATCGTTTATAAATTTGGGACATTGTCAGGGGTTATTGCAAAAAAAAGAAAAGTAGATGCAGAGAATCGTCAATTTCAAGACAACTGGACGGAGGAGGAGGATTATTTTATTCTGAATAAAGGTTTGCCTGTATGTTTGCTGTACAACAAATCCGTATGCATCAACAAAGAATACAACTTGAAGAGACACTTTACTGTGAGACATGGAGATCACCCAAAAATTGATGGACAACTACGAAAAGATGAAATACAGAAGTTGAAGAAGAACTTGGATACCCAGCAGTAAATGTTCAACAAGCAAAGAACGCAGCACCACAGCATTATCAAAGCCAGCTTTGTGGTAAGCGAAAAAATTGCTAAGCATTCTAAGTTATTTGGTGAAGGAGAATTTATCAAAGAATGTCTGCTGGATGTTGCAAGTATAATATGTCCTGAAAAGAAAAAAGACTTTGAGAATATTCGTTTGTCGAGACGTACTGTTGTCCAATGGATAGAAATTATGGCTGATGATATCAAAAAAAGTTTAAAAGAGAAGATTGCTAGATTGGAAGCATTTTCAATTGCTTTGGATGACAGCACCGATGCCTCCGATACAGCACAACTAGCAACATTTATTCGAGGAGTTGATGCGGATTTCAACATCACAGAAGAATTATTGGCGCTTCGGCCATTAAAAGGAACAACTACCGGTGAAGATATATTTGAAACAGTCAACGCAGTCTTCAAGAGATTTGGGCTTAAACGGAGTTCATTATTTGGCATATGCACTGATGGAGCCCCTCCAATGGTTGGTGCACAGAAGGGATTTATTGGAATAGTTCATGAAAGAGCAATAGAACTACAGATCCATCCAGAAAATTTAACAAATTTTCACTGCATTATCCACCAACAAAATCTGTGTGGAAAATCGATTAAATTCACAAATGTTATGGAAGTTGTAGTAGCCAGTATTAAATTTAATAAGTCATGTGCACTTAATCACTGCCAATTTAAGGAGTATTTGGCAGACCTATTTTCAAATTATGAAGATGTCTCTTATTATTGTGAAGTGAGGTGGTTGAGTAAAGGTAAAATGTTAAAACGATTTTATGATCCGAGACAAGACATTGCAGATTTTATGGACATAAAAGGAAACACAATTAACCAAGTAAAAGATGACGAGTGGGTGTGTGATTTAGCATTCCTTGTAGATGTCACTGGATACCTAAACGAACTGAATCTTAAATTGCAAAAACAAGGAAAATTGGTTCATGAACTGCATGGACATGTCAAAGCTTTTTTGTAATAAACTAAGATTGTTGGAAAGTCAGATAAGAGCTAAAAATTGTTATCATTTTCCTACTCTAGCAACTCATAAAAATATCCCTTATAATTGTTATGGAGATGAACTGAAGGCACTAATAGGGTAATTTGATACAAGGTTTGCTGACTTCAAAAACAAAGACTCCACATTCGCTATATTTGCTCATCCGATGGATGCTGATGTAAATAATGTGCCAGAAAACTTACAGATGGAACTTATTGAGCTTCAGGCAGATTTAGTGCTAAAATCACAATTTAACAACATTGCTTTGACGGATTTTTTTTAAATTTTATATATACATATTTACGTGCCTTTTCAAAGACAAAAATCGTTTGTCTTTTCGGCAGCACATATATGTGTGAACAGTTTTTTTTGAGGATGAAATACAATAAATCAAAAATTTGGACAGACGAAAACCTTGAAAATTCTATGTGATTATCCTTAAGTAATATTAACGTCAATATTGATAGTCTCGTAGTTGAAGTACAAGGCCAATCTTCACGTTAAATTGTTATGTCGTTCATTATATTATAAAATTTATGTAGAGCTTTATACCAAAGCATTATATTATATATAAATGAAATATGAAGTAGCAACTTGTTTTTATTCATTTAATATTAATTTATTTTATTTAATAATTTGGTCCAGCCCTTGACTCGGAGACAGAATGATAATTTGGCCCCTGAACTAGGAAAGGTTGCCCATGCCTGATATAACCCTTTCAGGAGTTTGTAAGTCTCAATCACATCGCCTCTCTTTCTCCTGTTTGCTAGTGTCTGCAGCCTACAAATTCTCAATCTGTCTTCATAATCAATATTACACAACCATGATATCATTTTTGACACTTTCTCTCTGCGCACACTCTCTCTCTCTCTCTCTCTCTCTCTCTCTCACTGTATCAGAATCACCCAAAAACCAGGAGAGACCAGACCTGTGCACAGTAGTTCAGGTGAAGTCTTATCAAGGCCTTGTAAAGAGGCAAAATGACTTCCTTATCTTTACACATCAAGGTTTGTTTCAGCATTGCAATTGTTCTCTGAGTTGTATTAACAATTTTTCTATATGACTCTTCAGCTTCAACTTCCTGTCTACTAAAATTCCAAAATCCTTAGCCTGATCAGTTTCTTCTAGCTTAATCCCATCAATATAATAAGATTTTGGATATCTAATTACACTAAAATGTGATTAGATATCCAATCCAACCTTACATTTATTAACATTGAACTGACAGCCATTTTCACATGCTCACAATTCCTGCCTATTCATATCATTCTGCAAGTATTGCATATCAGCAGCACTTCTGATTACGTTACTTATCATTGCATCATCAGCAAATAGCTGTATGTCGCATGTCAAATCCTTCTCAATGTCATTAATGTACAGATTGAATAACAGTGGACCAAGGACTGATCCTTGCAGCACACCACTTGTTACCTTACTTGAATCTTGCAGATTCACACCTCTCATATACGACTTTTTGATATTGGTCAGTCAGCTATCCTCTTATCCACACTAATAGTCTGTGGTCTGCATGACACAGTTTGACAACTTGCAGATCTCTGTTTTAGTGTAGTTCCTTACCTATGCAGACATCTTTACACATGCTTGATAGGTCTGCACCAGACAAACATAGAATTGATCTGTTTTCATAATCATTTCTATCATTAACACAGTTACCTAACATTGTTGCTCTTACACAGATTCTCATGATTCCTTCCATTAGAATTCAGTTTCCCCGACCCTCTGTATTAGATCTCTTATCATTTAATAATTTTTCAAGACTCCTGATGCCAAATGCATTCAAGTGTAGGCCATTCCTCTTATACAACAAATCCAATCTTCTCTCAAACTCACTCCATACATCTAAACACACTCATCCATTCCTTCTACACAGCCTCTGCATCAAATCGTTTACCATTATAGCCATTCTTCATAATTCATTTCCATCATATCTAGGTAATTCATGTAGCAGGCATTAGTGATTTCTTTGATTAATAGTCAGCAAATGTTGTATATGCAAATGGTCTTATTGAGATGTGATGAAATTCTGAAGAATAAAATGTTTATATATATGGCAGCAGCAGTTAAATGAAGTCTCTTTAATCAAATTTATGTAAGGATTCAAATGCTGGATTTCAATAAAATGCATTCAGCAGGCCCACGAATAATTTTCATATGAATGGGTGGACAAGACAATTGGTTCTTGTATACATTATGTGAAACACACCTAAAACATTAAAAATAAAGGTTTAAAAGCATTAATGAAAAAAAGAGGCAAATATATTAGCTTTTAGGCAGTTTATACCTTTTAAATAATGCTGTATTAAGGCAGTGTAAATCTTCAACACAAACTGTGTTGAAGATTTACACATTTTTAAGCTTTTGATCACTTAAAAAAAATTTTTTTTTTCATTTTTGGAGTCTAAAGTTGTTTCTTACTTGTATATAAAAAAAAATGATATTTTATTATCTTTTGTTTAATAGTTTCTGATGCTGAGATGATGCCGTTTAGGCTCTTTTCTTAAGTGATTTCTTATATATATATTTTAAATATGTAATTAAATTGAACTGATATTTTTCTGGTTTACTTGTCTTGTTCATGAAATTTCAAACGTTATGTTTTAAGGGATAAATTTTAGCATTTTTGTTTAAATTCATAAAAAAGGCAGTAGAGAATTAGTTTTTTTTTTTTTTTTTTTCATCTTAAGATTCTTCTGTCTTGTGTACTGAACTGATTCATAACAATTTTGGGACTCCTTGTTTGCAGATTAATAAAAAGGAATATTTCTTTACTCTTGAAAATTTATTTTGTTCTTGCATTGGTAGGTATAGCATCACTGAGCATGTACACACCACAATATATTAATCCTCCTCCTATCTCCCCCCCCCCCCCTTCAAAAAATGCACTTTTAAGCTTACCATTACAAATGGTAAAAGCCCAAACATTCACATTAGCATACTGAGTTTCATTTCCTAATTAATTGTAAATAATATCACAATAAAATGGTAAGAAATGGAATAAAGGGAAAGGATTGGCAGGAACCAAAGATTAAAAAATAAAAAAATATATATATAAAAATTAAAAAAAAAAAAAACATGAAAAAGTATAAATGCAGTAATAAGAGTCATATGATAGAAAGTGTTAGATCCTGAATGGACGATTTTTGAGAAATTATTCATTCAGAATCTAACATGAGAATTTAGCTAACTCAGATAATACCTGGTTGACAGCACACAGTTCTGAATTTTGTTGTAAAGGAATTTATATAATAACATGTAAATCACACTAGAAAAATCTTGTAGTTGAAAGTTAAACTGAAGGATTATAGGATTAATGAAATTTTAATAAGGAAATTGTAGTATAATCTTGTCCCATTAAGCTGTCTTAAACTTAATAAGTCATCAAAGAAGTTAAGAGTACAAGTGCAAAGGTCGAGTTACATATGCACGTATTGGCTGTAATGCCGCCAGCTACAACATACGAGGAATATGATGCAAGCGGGATTCCTGGAATACAGCACAGCACCTAACGGCAGCTAGGACTTGGAGGATCACCTTAGGGGCATGGAGACCAAGGGGTCGTATGGGAAAGAAGGGACGAAATATAGCAAATGCACGGGAGAATGCGGGGCTTTTTTCTGATTGCTCCCAATTTCACCTCGAGGATTCTTGACTAGCGGACGGAGTAGGGACGAGCGAGAGAGATGTCCCACTCATGTAGGAGCAGAGAACGCGCTGTATCGAGGCAGTGAGAAGTTCGAGTCTGGGAAGAATGTAAAACGGACAGCGTAGTTGTAAGCCCATTGCGGAAGCAACCGATCGAAGGAGGACCCGAACAACACGCGCCCATTAACAGACCTTCGGAAGAAAAGGATTGGGTAACGTAAAGACCTTTACTGTATGTTTGAATGAGATAGAATTTAGTGTTAGATCATATTAAGCAGACAATTCATAGTGGACTATAATAAGGATTTTGTATTTTATGAGATAGAGTAATTCTGCTAAACAAAGGAATGTCAGGAGTGAAAATTTAGCTGCATGTGACTGAGATTGTATGTGAATTTGAAATTTTTTAGATGATTTATATCAGAATAGTAACGGGTTGAGAATTGTATTTTAATGTAGCATTAAATAAGAGTTTGGTTTTTGAGTAACATAATTAGCTAGATTTAATGTTTTATAGTTTGTGTGAGATTATCAAGTTAAAATATGAGTGTTCTGTTAAATTAGTATTGAGTAACTAACTTAGCAAGAGATTTTGAAAAGCTTAGTGTCATATTCCAATTATAGCTGTAAAGTGTAAGTTGTTCCAATATATGCCTGAATCGTGCTTGATTCGAGAATTCAAATTACCACTTGCAAAAAATTTAGAACCATAGCGGGAGGGAATTTAGTGAGAGTGTTTGAGTAATAGATTATTGGCCACGACTGAAATTAGAACCAGTATCTATTTAGAGTATATTAGAATGAATGCCAATTAACCTAGGAATATTCCCTGAATTTTGAATAAGCTCACATTATAGGACTCTGGCTGGCGCAGCAATAAAAAATAAATTTGCCAGTGTCCGAAAAGTAAGGCATTCTTAGGTGGAGTTAAAGTAAGGCATTCTTAGGGAAGTATATTAGTATATTATATATATATATATAACGAAAGTATAAAGAAAGTAAGAAGATAAATAAGTACAAATGACTAATAAAGATAAAGATTAAAACAAATGAATAAAATAAATAGATAGAGTAGAGAAAACCACACATTTAACAAAAGTAGAAGACTATGACATTATAAAAACTAAAATACAGAATTAATGTTTAAATTTTGAAATGTCATGTTAGCTTAAATTCAGAGTGATTAGTGTACTCTTTCTCCAACCCACAGGTCATGGGTTCTAATCCCACCATGGGCATGGACGTTTGTGATTGTCTTTAGGTGGAAGATGAATTTCATCACTCAGTGTGTGTGTGTGTGTGTGTGACCACCTCCATTCTAATGGGAGGCCTGAAGTGTCTGAAAAAGTTCCATATTTGGTCTCAAGAGCAGGGTTTTTGGACAATATAAAAATAAATAAAAATTACAAAACAATATTTAAAATTATACAAATATGGAAAAAAAATTCCTTGCTAACCTACAGCACAAATGTACTATAGGTTTAGTAATAATCTTTCATGGATGGTAACCACAAAAAAAAAAAAAAAAAAAAAAAAAAAAAATCATTTGCCTCCATCTTCATTTCATAAATGGCTTTCATAAGCCATTTATGAAATGCTTATGATTTGGCAGTATATAGAAGGGATTTCTGTGTTTTATTTAATGGTGTTAATTCAAAACACAGAAATTCTCTTCATTATCTAATGCAAAAATTTTTCTACAACAAAATTATTACCATCTCATACATTCAGGACAAAACCAAAAAGATATCTATGATGCTTAATAAATATTTGCTCTTCACCACATTTTAACTATACATCAAATTGGCAACTCTTATTCATTCACCTAAGGATAAACCTTCTCCTTTATTACATCCAGGAGTATATGGAGTGCCCTGTACTTGTGACCTGGCTTCTATGGACCTTGGAGAACATAAGAAATGCATTTGCCACTATCATTATGGCAGGTCAGGACTAACGGACCATGCCTTAGATGACCTTTCATGGAATAAAACGAAAGTGCTACACAGACCTCATAAGTCAGGGAGATTATTTTTGGAATCAGCAGCAGCTTTAAAACATTCTCCAAATCTCAAAAACTATGGCTATATCAATTTACCAAAAATCTAGAAGACTGTCATTTTAAGATCAAATTAATACTTTTTTTATAAATTACTTTTTTTTAATGTTTTTTCTTCACTCTTTATCCAACAATAGATGGTGCCAATTAGGACTTTAGTTCCTTGCATCGTCCATTACAATTGTTTAAACTAACCCTCCTGTTATACCAAATTGTTGCGATTTCGTGTACTGTGACAAGCCATGTTTTTCTTTGAAGATGAATATAATACCAGCAAAATATTAGCAAATAAGTGAAATAAATAAACATTTTCTTATATTATGTTTTGTGAATTAATACTGTCTTTATTTCATAATGAACTAGATACATGCAGACTGTATTGTTAAAATCAAAATCTCTAAATCAGAATAACTTTTTATCTTATGGATAAAAAATCATTCAAAAACAAAATGAGCTGATAGCCACACAAACTGCATAACTTGTAATTAAACTTCAAATTAAAGAAATACTGTATACTGTGCCATATATCTTTAATTTATAGTTTTAAGAAAGCAGTGCCAATTTATGCCAGCCGTCTGTCTTTGGGTCTCTATCCAATTTGATGAAACTGATTTCTTCTTACCAGTTGTGCCAACCACCTCCTTCCCCCTTAAATTGATTACTTCAAGCTGATTAATTCTGGCTAATCTTCATCACTTATAGCTCTTTTGTAATTGGAGGTGGCCAGTTATTAATATAATTGGCTGCTGAAGTTTTCACGTTACTGACTGCAGGAGTTGTAAATGAGAATAGTAGTAGTAGTAGTGTGAGAGGTAATGATGAGAGAACAAGAAGGCAGGACGGATGGTGAAGTGTGTGTGGGGGGGGGGGTCATAGTGGACAAGGAGACACATATACAGAGATTGGATGTTGGAAACAGTAGTGAAAATGTGTGCATGGGAATATGATGTACAGGGTGTCCCAAAATTCACACAAGATGTAATTTTGATAGAAAACACAGGTTTTTAATTAAAAATTGTAATTTCTTATTGATTCAGAAAGTATACAGTATTTAATTAAAAATTGTAATTTCTTATTGATTCAGAAAGTATACAGTATAGGGTTATGCATGGAATAGCATATCGGGTAAATGGTCTCCATGGCTTTGCTGGCACATACGCACTCTTTTGTCGAAATTTTCCATGACTGTTTTGCATAAATGTGGCTGAATTTCGTTGATACAGCGCTCAATTTCCTCCTTCAAGGCGTGGGTGGTCGTGGGCTTGTTGGCATAAACCTTAGACTTCAAAAAATCCCAAAGAAAAAAGTCCAATGGCGTCAAGTCACATGATCTGGGTGGCCAATTCTGATCACCAAAATGGGAAATTACATGACCAGGAAATGACTCATGCATTAATTGAATTGTTTCTCGGGCTGTATGGCATGTGGCACAGTCTTGTTGAAACCACATGTCGTCCACATCCATATCTTGTAATTTAGGCACAAAAAACTGGATTATCATGTCGCCATAGCAAGCACCATTAACTGTTATTGCCTTACCAGCCGCATTTTCGAAGAAGAATAGACAATGATGCCTCCAGCCTAAAATCCGCACCAAACAGTGACACGTTGTGGATGCATTTGTTTTTCAACAATCACTCGTGGATTTTCTGAACCCCAAATGCGACGATTTTGTCGATTAACAAAGCCATCAAGATGAAAATGAGCCTCATCGCTGAAGATGATTTTGTTCGAAAAATAAGCATCCACTTGTTGTTGTTCCATAATCCATTCAATGAACTCTCTTCGCTGTGTGTGGTCAGTAGGCTTCAGTTCTTGAGTCAGTTGAACTTTGTAAGTATAAAGATGCAAATCTTTCGTGAGAATACACTGTAGAGAGCTTCTCGAAATGCCCAATTCAAGACCACGGTGCCGAATTGATGTTCCTGGACTCGGCAACACTTTCACGAAACGCTTTGATGTTGTCTGTTGAAGGACGGCCAGAGTGTATAAGATCACTAATTGATCCAGTTTCCTTGAATTTTTTAATTAATCTTTTCACAGTTGATGAAGTTAAATCACTATTCCAACCATATTTTGTACGAAAATTGCGAACTGTAGCTGCCAAATCTTCATTATTTTTAAAATATTGCTCAACAATGAAAATGCGTTGTTCTTTTGTGTAGCACTCCATTTTTAATAACCCTGAAGTGCCAGCTATCATGCTGTCTTTTTTTTCTCGTTGGCAACTTTACCGCACAAATGGCGCTAAATTTAAATCTTGCGTGAATTTTGGGACACCCTTTATAAGCAGTGATAATGGTGATTTGCCAAATGTGGTGAAATCACAACCAACAAGTGGCATATATAAGACTGTTTATAGATCTAAAAGTGAATTGATGTTTATTTACAGATATTAGACGCATCAGAAGTAAGGGAGATAAAATAGTTTCACTGATGTTTGGATAAGACTGATATCCTGATAGGTATAGATATGGAAGAGTATGGTGTTTTTTGTAGGGATAGAGAAGACAGGAAGGAAAGAAGAGGAGTGCTCTTGATGATAGCAGGGAAATTATGTCGGCACAAAGTGGAGATGCAAGAAGGAAACATTGACAATGGTATTGTACAGTATGGTGTGAGGTGGAGATTGAGAGAAATAGATATTTAGTTCAATGTTGCCATAAGCCAGGTAATGTAGAGGATGTTAATGAAGAAATGTATAAACAACTTGGGTTAGTGAACAAGGGAAGGATTATGGGTTATTTTAATGGTGGTAATATAAATCAGAATAAAAAGATAGCTCTTGGTAGAAGCAAAATGAATTTCTTGGGTTCTTGAGAGACATCTTGCTTAGGCAGTATGTAAGAGAAGGCATGTGAGAATCAAGACTTAAATCTAATAATTCCATTGGAAGATGTGACTGTGAGTGAGTGTCACATTTCCTTCTCCTCCCCAGTTAGTGAGAGTGATATGAGATGATCACCTGAGTAATGGTCAGACATATGAAGTCTTCTGTGAGCAAAGGATATATGTGAAACTAAAACTACAAGGCCAGTGATCAGGAGACAGCTTGTGGCTATAGCATGGAATGAGGAATTACGCAAGGAGATAAATGCTACTTAGCCACTGACCAAGAGATGTTTAACAGTATCATTGTGTGAATGTATTCCAAAGGTCAAAAAAAAAAAAGCTGGGTGTCAAATGGATGAAAGGATTAAACATGGAACCTGGAAGAAGAAGATGCTGTAGAGGCAGCACAAGATGAATAATGATAATAA
Source organism: Typopeltis vanoorti (assembly GCF_054136105.1). NCBI lineage: Eukaryota > Metazoa > Arthropoda > Arachnida > Uropygi > Thelyphonidae > Typopeltis > Typopeltis vanoorti. The sequence goes on along the minus strand of NC_143552.1, from coordinate 72,493,806 downwards.
TTAGTTGCATGAAGAGTATACAGAGTGGGCTACGAAGATGACCAGTTGGTATGACAAAAAAAAACAACAACTGCAGAATGAGCAGAAATTAACAAATCAAGCAGAAATATAGTTTTTCCAATATGTGGCAAGTAAAAGGAAGAACAATCACATTAATTAAGATGATGTTAATGGATGAAGATGGTAGATTAGTAATTTCTGCAGAGGACATAACTGAAGTATTCAGTGAACAATTCATTGGGATGTTTCACTCATCAGTGTGAAATCACTAGAAACTCGAGAGGAAATAGAGGATGGCTTGTAAGCAAGCATGAGGTATATGAGAAATTAAGTAAGCTTTATGTCCATAAGGAAATAGGACTTGATGGCATATCACCACGTCTTAAGGAAATGTTCCAGGGAGCTATAACTATTTCATAAGAGTCCTGCAACAACATAGGTTCCAAGGGAGTGAAAAGAAGGCAAACTTGTTCCACTTTGCAAAGATGGTGGTGATAATGCTGTGGCTACAAATTATAGGCCATTCTGTATATCTGGAGTTGTGGTTAAAGCATTGGAGAGGTTAGTGAGAGTGGAATACAGAAATGGGTTGATAGTAGTATTCTCTGTGATTTTCAGCATGAGCATTTTAAAGAGAAGTAATGTTTCACAAAATTGCTTATGCATTTTATTTATTACTATTATATACAGGTATCTCCATGGAGTCAGAAGACTAATCGTCAAGGATCCATTTATTTACACACTAGCCATCATTCTCACAATACCAGCATACTTCTCCTTAAACTTATTCACTGATGAAACATCCGCAACTACCTTGGCAACCCATTCACCACCCTCCAAACAAAAAAAGCATAGTCCTAACACCCTTGCTAACAAAAACTGGTGACCCCTTGTTCTCTCCCTTCAGTCCTATAAAACCCCATAAAACCCTATGACTTAAATGCTTTTATTATTATGTCTTCTCTTTCTTAGTTAATTTTTGAAGCCTATAGCCCTTTAATCTATTCTCTTAGGGAGAATTCCACAGACCTGCCACAATTTTTGTTGCTCTCTTCTGGATCCTCTTCACAACTTCATCTCTACAGAATCCAGGAGTCCAAATCTTTGCACACTAATTCAGATGTGACCTTATTAAAGCCTTCTTCTTTTCAGCCATTTTCTGTCCACTGCTGGACGAAGGCCTCCTCCAGTTCTTTCCATCTTTGCCTGTTCTTGGCAATGGTTGACCAATTTTTCCCAACAAATTTTGACAGTTCATCACTCCATCTTCTTTTGGGACGTCCTCGTTTCCCTTCTTTTGGAATCCAGTTCGTTAGTATAGTGGTCCATCGCTCATCTCTCCTGGATAGATGTCCAGCCAATTTCCATTACTGCTGTAAAGATTTTGGGTGATAGACAGTCTCCTTGTCAGACACCTTTTTCAATTGATATTTTATTGCTACTTGTGTGAAGTCGGATTGTTGCCATTGCAGTGTGGAATATTTCCTGGAGGAGGTCCATATATTCTCTAGGAACTCCCTGATTCTGGAGTACTATGATTATTGCATTAATTTTGATGGAATTGAATGCTTTTTCATAATCAATAAAGGCTAAACAGAGAGGCAATTGGTTTTCTTCTGCTCTTTCTATCATTTGTTTTACTGCATGAATATGATCAATTGTGTTAAAGCCTTTACAGAATCCTGCTTGTTCTACTGATTGATTTGAATCTAGAAGAGGGGGTTAACCTGTTTATTACTTGTGTGAGAATTTTGTACGGATTGGAGAGAATACTTTAATCGATTTAAGCCTACAGACCTTTAATCTGTTCTCTTAGGGAGCATTCCACAGACCTGCCACAAATTTTGTCGCTCGCCTCTGGATCCTCTTCACAACTTCATCTCTACAAAATCCAGGAGTCCAAATCTTTGCACAATAGTTCAGATGTGACTTTATTAAAGCCTTACATAGGGAAATAATAGCCTGCAGTTCAGTTCCAACAATATATAGAGAAAAATTTACATCATTACTAACTTCCTACCTACAATTTTCTGCCAAATCAATCTGTTACCTGTCAAAGCTACAAAATTTTCAGATCTTATATTTCTATCTTCTAAGGCACTTTTTACCGTATCAAATCCACCTATATCTTGGTCTTCCTCTGGGACGTTTTCCTGCCAACCTGGCAGAGAACATTTGTTTTGCTAATCTTTCCTCGCCCATTCTGTTTAAGTGACCATATCACCTGAGATTAGCTCTACTAATGCATTCCTGGATGCTGACAATGTCAAGTTCTTTCCTAATATCCTCGTTTTTAATATGATATTGCCATTGATGCCATCTGTTCACATCTATAATCTTTCTCAGGACTCTCATATCTGCGGTCTCTAGTCTTTGGTCAAGTGTATTACTTCTGACCCAGCTCTCAGATCCATAAGTTAAAATTGGCTTGAATACTGTCTTGTATACAGCTAATTTAGTGTTTTGACTAATCTCTCTCTTATTCCATATAAATTTATTCAGTTGACTTCCTACCATACCAGCTTTGTTGATTCTGTTGTCTATTTCCATATTTAATTTACCATCTTCACTAAAAATCGTGTCTAAGTAGCTAAAATGTTTTACTTGTTCTATAGGTTCTCCATTCACAATCCAGCTGAAATTTTCAATGCTTCTGCCTATTTTCATTATCTTTGTCTTGTTATTGCTGACCTTCATACCATATCTATCACAACAGTTATTCAATTTAGTCAGGGAATCTTGTAGTGGATTTATTTAGAAGTATAAAATTATCTGTATAAAGCAAGGAGCTGACATTAACATCTCCAATTTTGATATCAGATTTAATACCACTTTCCTTCATAATGTGATCCATATAGATAATGAATAACAGAGGGGATAATGTACATCCTTGTCTCACACCAGATTTAACATTAAACCATCTTCCTGTACTTCCTTCAATTCTAACTGCTGACTTACAACTCAAATAAAGACTAAGTATTTATATAGATATAGTGTTCCACTGACACCATACAACTGTAGCGTTTTGAATAGCTTCTCTCATGGCACCTTGTCATATGCTTTTTCCAGATCTACAAAACTTAAATACATATCTTAGTTATATTCCCATGACTTTTCAAATATTTGTCGTAAAGTGAATATCTGATCCTGACAGCCTCTATTTGGCCTGAATCCAGCTTGTTCCTCACCAAGCTTCTCTTCCACAATTCTTTTCCACAATTTCTCAAGTATACTTGCATAGATCTTGCCAGGAACACTCAGTAAGGACATACCTCTGTAATTCTCACATTCAGTTTTATTTCCCTTTTTATATGTGTGGGTACTATGAGAGCTCTACTCCAATCATCTGGAATTCGTCCTTCTGTCCAGGCCCTCTGAACTATGCAGTGTTGCCACTGTAAAACTTTTACACCTCCATACTTTAGCATTTATGGTCTAATATCATCTACTCCAGCTGCCTTTCCACATTTCAGACTTTTGATGACTTTTTCTACTTCAAGTATGGATATGTATTCCTGATTGCATGCCTGGTCAGTGTTTTTTTTTTCAAATCATTTCAAATCATTTACTATATCATTAATAGACAAATTAAACATCAAGGACCAAGTACTGAGCTCAGTTGTACATCACTGGTCACTTGCCTTCTCCTGGACTCAACTCCTCCATAAACCACTCTTTGATGTCTTTATATCTTTAGGGACTATGTCTTTTGTCTTTATCAACTACTCAGTTAGTAAAATCAACAAAATTTCAGTATGAGTGGAAATTAGCAAATCGGGCTAAGAAAAACCCTCATGAGTTTTTTTTTCAACATATGCAAGTAGAAGGAAGACTGATTATTGTAAGATGCTATTAATGAATGAAAGTGGAAGATTGGTGACTGCTGCAGAGGACATAGTTGAGGTGTTCAGTGAGCAGTTCATCAGGGTGTTTCATCCCCCAGCCTGAAATCAAAAGCTCAAGTGTAGCGAATGAGTGAGAGAAGACTTAATTGTGAGCAAGTAAGAGATATGTGAGCAATTAAATAAGCTAGATGTCAATGAGGCAATAGGACTTGATGACATATCACCACATGTCTTGAGGGAATGTTCCAAGGAATTAGCATCGGTCCTGCAACAGCACAAATCCCAAAGGAGTGGATGGAAGGAAGGCAAAATTATTCCACTTCACAAAGGTGGTGATATGGCTAAGGCAACAAATTATAGGACAATCTGTATATCTGGAGTTGTTAAGGTACTGGAGATGTTGGCTAGAAATAGGATACAAAAATAGATAGATAACAGTGATATTCTTTGTGCTTGTCAGCAGATGGATTTGTTAAAGTAAGGTTGTGTTTTACCAACTTGTGTACTATAACAAGGTGACAAATGCATTAGACAAGGGAGATGCAATATACAGTGATATACTTTGATTTTGACAGATTGCCACACCACAAGTTATTAACTAAAATGAATCAGATGGAAGTAGATAACAAATTAGCAAGTTGGATACGTATCATCAAGTTGTGTATAGGAGCACTATTCTGGAACAGGAAAATCATTAGTAATGTGCCACAGGTGTCAGTTTTTATTATTATTATCTGAGACCTCCAGGGCATCAAGGACTCATCTAGGGAGGCTGTAAGTTACCCAACCCAGCTATCATACCTACCCTTGAATTCATTCATACTAGATGCACTCATTACCCATAAGGGAAAATTATTCCACTCACTCACTGCTCTCTGGGAGAAAAACCTAACTTTTATCCCTTTCTTGACTGCAATAAATTTAACTTCCATGGATGCCCCCGTGTTCTCTCCCCACCTTCCTTATAATGAAAAATTTCATCAGTTGAAATGCTATAACACTCATTCAAAAGTTTATAGACTTCTATCATATCACCCCTCTTTCTCCTGTTAACCAGAGTCTGTAATCCACATACTCGCAGTCTGTCCTCATAATCTAAATTGCATAATCTGGATATAATCTTTGTAACTCTTCTTTGCACCCTTGGAACCCGGAGACCAAATTTGCACACAGTAATCCAAGTGTGATCTTATCAAAGCCTTATAAAGAGGCAAAATTACTTCTTTATCCTTACATGTCAAGGTTTGCTTCAACACAGCAATTATCCTCTAAGTTGTATTTGTAACTTTTGCTATGTGACCTTTGAACTTAAAATTATTATCCACCAATACACCAAGATCCCTTGCCTCTTCAGTTTCTTGTAGCATGAATCCGCTAATATAATATGCTGCTGGAACTCTAATCACGCCAAAGTGCATAACTTTACACTTACTAACATTAAACTTCAGCCATTTTCGTTTGCCCAGATTTCCAGTGTATTCAAATCATTTTGTAATTGCTCAATATCAGTAGCATCCCTAATTGCCCTGCCTATCTTTGCATCATCAACAAACAATTGCAAATCTGATAATAGACCCTGCTTGATGTCATTAATGTATAGATTGAACAATAATGGCCCAAGGACTGTTCCAATCCCATATTCTGCAGTTTACACAACAGCCTATCATGTGGTATCTTATCGAATGCCTTAGAAAAATCCAACATTATCATAGTGTATCCATTCCTTTTATCCAACTCGGCTGTAACATTGTTATAAAATATGAGCAAATTGCTAAAACATGACCTTCCTTTAATAAACCCATGCTGTTCCCTGCAGAGTATAGAATGCTTGTCTACTCATTTCTGTATGCAAGTTCTTACCAACTTCTCTAAAATCTTCACTACCACACCAGAGAGTTAGACACATCAGTTTTTGCATCACCCTTATGCAATGGAACTATCATACATTCCTTCCATTCCTGTGGTATCATTCCTGAGCTGAGACTCATGTTATACCAATGTGTGAAAGGCCTAGCCAATTCAGCTGAACATTCCTTTAACAAACAGGCAGATATTCCATTTGTCCCTATTGACAAATTCTTATCCAGGTTATATAAGAGCTTTTCAACCTCATTTTCATGAACGTCTAACTCTTCATCCAGTGTAGCAGTAGCACCATGCTACCTGGTTGATATATCTTAGCAAAGTGAGCACTCATTAACTGAACAATCTCATCGTGTACCATCTGCATTCAATAAAGTTATTCTTCCACATTCATTCTTTCATTTGTTTGCGACATAACGATAAAATTCTTTTGGATTGCCTTTAGCTTGCATGGCCAATTTCTTTTCATACTCCATTTTAGCTTTTCTCACAATAGTCGTTATTTTTCTGGCCTGAGCTTTATATATTTCATAACTCCTCTCACTCTTATTCTCATGATACTCTTTCCACATCATCATCTTCTTGTGGATTTCTAGCTTAATAAGGCTGCACATCCATTTCACACCCAACCTATTTACTCTTCGAACACTAGGGATACATTCAGATACCACCTCATTCAAGCACTTTTTCAAAGGTTCCCATGCATTGCTGACATTTTTTCCATTCAGTAACTGATACCATGGAACCAAAGATAGTATTCTTCTAAGTCGATCATAATTTCCAGCTTTGTAGTTCAGCATGTAGCCTGTTTTAATCAGAGCTTCAATACAAGTAGATACTTCCCAAGAAAGAACAGCATGATCACTGTCTCCAATTGGTGGTAAAATAGCTATATTTTTGACAGAGATCCCTTCTGATGCTATGAGCAAATCCAATACTCTTTGACCTCGAGTTCCTTCTTTCACATGCTGCTTGAGAAAGTTATCCTGCAACAATTCAATAAATTCCTGTTCTTTCTGATCATGAGATTTCTCTTCTACCCATTCAATGTTTGGAAAATTAAAGTCACCCATAATGATCATTCGCTTGGTACCCATAAGGCTAAATTGGCGATGCATTTCTTCGTCCCCCTACAACTGAGCTGCCAGGTCTGTAGCAACACCCCACCATATATTTCATTCTGTTAACCTCCACTTCACACCAAATAGACTCAAACTCATCGCTACATGGAACATTGTTACCAGCATTGTTTTCTTGTATTTCTACCCAAACTGGACTTAAGTCATCTGATATCATTAGTAGCACTCCTCCTCCTCTACTATCTCTTCTGTCATTCCTAAAAATAGTATATCCATTACACTCGATCCCACTTACCATATCTGATTCTGATAGCCAGGTTTCACTAATGCCAACAATCTTAGGCACATTGTATTCAATAAAGTTTTGGGACTATTGTTATTTAATTTGTATATTAATGTTATTGGGATAGGTTAAACTGGTGATATACAATTGTTTGCAGATGACGGAAAGCTAGAGAGAGTGATGAGGAATCAATTTGATTTTGAGTCGGCAAAAGTATGGAACTGTTAATTCAACGTTGCCAAGTGTTCGGTTCTGAAATTTGGCAGGCAACAACGGGATGCAAAGTATACGCTTGTTGGAGAAATTTTGGAGGAAGTTGAGGGGATAAGAGACCTTGTAGTGATTGTGGACAAGGATCTGAAATTCAGAGGTCATACTGCACAAGTTGTGAACACATCACAACAGATTACGGCAGTGATGCAGAGGTCCTTAACTTGAAGAAATAATGAGGCTCTGGTTCCATTGTATAAGACTGTATGGATTATTTTATGCATAGATTTGGTCCACTGGCTTTCGTGGTGATGAGGATATACTGGAAAGGGTCGGAGAAGACTGACTACGGTCATAACTGGTCTTTGGGAAAGGAGAAAGAGAAAGGATTGAGACATTTAAGTTGGTAAACGGTTGTTACTGGGTTAATGTGGAAGAAATTTTTCATAGAATGGGGGAAGGGGACATGCCCAGAAGTTGTATAAGAAGGATGTAAGCAGGGGCATAAGGAACAGGTTTAGGTTCTTTGCATGGAGAGGGTTTGTCAGTGGAATGTGTTGCCTGACATTGTGGTGAATGTAGATACAGTAAGTGAGTTTAAAGGTTGATGAGCTTTGTGTGTAAGAGTGTGTGCCTACTGTGATGAGTCTTTTGACTCCATAGAGGTCTAGTGCTAATAATAATATCTGTCCATCAACCACCCTCTAATCCAAATTATCAGATTTGTTCCAATTTAAGTAATAGAGCTCTTTGTGGAATCTTATCAGATGCTTTTGCGAAGTATAGCAATATCACTGAGTAGCTATTTTCCCTTAATCAACTTCATTGTCACTTGATTATAAAACAAATTATAAGGCAAGACCTACCCTTCACAAAATCCAGGTTGTCCCTTATAGAGTATCAAATTCCTGTCCACCCAGTCCTGAAGTCTGCCTTTCACCAATTTCTCTGAAACCTTAACCATCTTGAGATGATGACTGGTCTATAATTTGCTACATCTGTCTTCGAGCCTCCTTTATGTAGTGGGACTATTTTGCCCTCTTTCCACTCCAATGCCACCTTTCCAGTACTGAGGCTTAAATTAAACAGTTTGGGTCAGAGGAGCTAATAATTCCCTTGCACAGTCTCATAATACACAGGCCGATATGCCATCTAATCCAATGGCTGTGTTGCATTGAGGTACTGCAATATTTTGATGATGATTATTATTATCTGAGACCTCCAAGGAGTCAAGGACTGATTGAGAGAGGCTATAAATCATCCAAACCAGCTGTCATACCCTCCCTTAAATTCAAACTTTTCCACTTGCTCACTAGCTCTTACCCCCTTTCTCAAGTGTGAACAAACTTAACTTCCATGGATGCCTACATGTTCTCTCCCCACCTTCCATATAATGAAAAATTTCATCAGACCCTATTCTATAACATCCATTCTTCAAGTTTATTGATCTCTATCATATTATCCCTCTCCTATTAACGAGTCTGTAATCCACATATCTGTCTTCATAATCTATATCCCATAATCCAGATATAATTTTTGTACCTCTTCTTTGCATCCTTTTCACAACTTCTTTATCCCCTTGAAACATAAGAGACCAAATCTGCACACAAATCCTTGATAAGACACTAAGATATGTTTTATCAAGGCCTTATAAAGAGGCAAAATGACTTCCTTATCCTTACATGTCAAGGTTCGCTTCATTACAACTTTCCTCTGAGTTGTGTTTACAACTATTGCTTTATGACCTTTGAATTTCAAATTCCTATCTACCATTACACCAAGATCCCTAGCCTCATCAGTTTCTTGTAGCATAACCCTTATAATATATTTGGAAGTTTTTCACTTGGTTAGACTATAAATTATATATTTAGTTTAATCCTTTATCCAAGTATAAGCAAACAAAGTTTACTCCTGAAGTATCTTCAGGACTGAGGCAACTCGTGGTAAAGGTGGTATAAGTTCTCATCACTTGCTTTAGTATCTCCCATAATGCAAAACACATCTCCTTACAGACATGTATAATGCTATGCATTAAGGGAAGGACCACTACCCAGAAAAGTGGTATAAGTTCTCATCACTTGTCTTAGTATCTCCCATAATGCAAAGCACATCCTTGCGAACATGTATAATGCTATGCATTAAGGGAAGGGCCACTAACCAGACTGGTTTTGACCTTTATTGAGGTCTCATCAGTGGTGGTGATACAAGGTGGAAGTAATGGAGAAGCCATTTATCTATATGAGTTGCCAAAAGGTGTCACATTATTAAATTAAACACCTATTAATATAATATGCTGCTGGAAATCTCATGTCAAAAAGCATAACTTTGCACTTACTAACACTAAACTGACAGCCATTTTTGTTTGCCTAAATTTCTGGCCTATTCAAATCATTTTCTAAGTGCTGGATATCAGTAGCATCTCTGATTGCCCTACCTATCTTTGTATCATTGGCAAACAATTGCACATCTCCTGTTAGACCTTTCCATGTTATTAATGTATAGATTGCAAGGGTTAAGTATTTTCAGGGAAGATAGGATGGTGCAAGGGGGGGGGGTATACTGCTGATGATAGCAAATGAATTGCAGCCGTGGGAGGGTGACTGTTCATTTGAAGCTGTCGGGTGCGAGATCAAGGCCAATAAGACAAATTATGCAGTTGGTTGTTGCTATAGGCAAGGGGGAGTGTTCCACATGCATAAGAAAATTAGTACGAGTGCAGGTTGAGTGATTATTATGGGAGACTTCAACTATGGAGATATAGGTTGAAATGAAGAGAGAGAGATCACATAAACGGAATTTATATTCCGTTTATGTGATCTCTCTCTTTCTCTTCTGAAGGAAATGGAATTTATCTTCTACTGAGAGATTATTACTTGAGGCAGCATGTGATGGTTTGGGGCTCAGTGTGGAAGAGTATGAGTTGGTCATAAGACAGAAGAGCAATCCATAACCAGTTTCTGATTGGGGAAAGTGAACATATGGTATTGACTTGGGAGATTGTAAAAAATGAGGAATATTCTGTCAAGAAGGGGTATATATGGAACTACAAGGTGGGTGATTATGACAAGCTTAGGTGGAAGCTCAAAGCTGTGCCATGGCATAAAATTCTGCAAGGGAGGGATGTTAGTAGGTGCATGGGAGATTAAGGGACATCTAGAGGAAGCAATATTAAATGGTACACCTAAGGTAAGGAGGGTTAACCAGGTAAGAGTTAGATGAATGACTAATATCATTAAGCATGAGCTACAGAAAAAGAAAATGCTGTGGAGGCTGTATAAGGAGAAAGCTAACTAGTAAACTAATGAAAAATACAATGGTCAGGCAAGAAATGTGACGAGTATAGTAAAAATGTAGAATTAATGTTTAAATTTCAAAATGTTAAGTTAGCTTAAATTAATGTTACCTGCATCCAGGAATGTGTTACTAGAGTTAATCTCAGGTGATATGGTCACTTAAGCAGAATGGGAGAGGAACGATTAGCAAAACAAGTGTTCTCAGGTTGGCAGGAAAAAGACCCAGAGGAAGACCAAGATATAGGTGGATTGATACAGTAAAAAGTGTCTTAGAAGACAGAAATATAAGATCTAATAATGTTGGAGTCTTGACAGATAACAGATTGATTTGGAGGAAAATTGTAGATAGGAAGTTAGTAATGATGTATATTCCATGTAGTACTATCATATCCTGTATATCCCTTGAGGGTACATGTCAGGAATTTGATAATGAAGATGATGAAATTTTCAGACTGAACTAAATATGTGCAGTCTGTACTGCCTGTGTATTCAACAGCAATTGACTCACCATCCCTGTCGATTGGAATTATCAAAGCTTTATTACATCGTACTCACATTATATGTTCTACACTGCAAGAACTACAGCAACTTTTAAACATTAAATTATGTACGAATCTCAATGGCTTTTTTGAGTGGACCATGCAATGTATTTGTGATGCCATAATTCTAGCTCAAATAATATGCAACCAGTACATAGAATCCCTATTCTGTGCATTTCTATCATCTCATCTCTAGAATTTTTAATAAATATAATCTACTGCCAGGCTCTTCATGGAGTCTGCCAAACACTGTGTAACTGTTTCACCTCTCTTATTTTGAACACATTGGAGAAATTTTCTCCATTCCATGGAGAAAAGAATGCAAGAACAGTCTTACATCATCAATGGGAAACCTGAGAAATCTGGCCTTGCACATCATGGAATACATACCAACCATAATATCCTATGGACTGAACATACTCCAATAAATGTTGCTGTAAATTCAAATGTTTATTTAAAGAAAACACTGAAACCTTGCTGTCATCTGAACTTGAATCAGAACTTCTCACTTTCAAAAATATGGGAAAGTCTTATTGTAATCACACTTAAAGGTATTTTTTTTTTAAATAATTAATAATACAGTTAAGTAATAGCTAATAATGCTATGGTTCCTCAATTTTTGCTTTGTGCTGTTTTATGTATAACATCACACAGCTCTTACTGTTTTAAATTTGCTTATTGTTCTAGTTCTACTTGTATTCCATTACCTAATGCCACTGAGGATGATCTGTAAAATTTAAATTAGCCTTTTAATAAATATTAGTCATCATTTTCTTCTGTTATCATGCGAATTTTAAGAAATATTGCTATAACTTTTGCATATCCCAGCTGAACTTACACACATTTTCACCATTCCACTCCATGATGATCTAGTTTCCCTGACTTTTTGCACTAGGTCTTCTCACCCCAGTAAATAATCTTTCCTAGCTCTTGATGCTAGATCCATTCAAGTGCAACCAAAGCTCTTATACAAGTCTATTCTGCCATCATACTCACTCTACACATCCAAAAACTTCTACCCATTTCCTCCAACCTGCACATTGAATCATTTGTTATCCTAGCCTTTGTTATTATAGGGTTCTTAATTGAGTACTGTTATATTAGTGGTAGCAGGTACAAATGATTTGAAAGGAGACAAAATTGCTATGAGTCAGGATGTGAAGGAATTGCTTGAGGTAGCAAAAGAGAAGAGTGAGAGAGTTAGGATGGTGAGTCTATTGCTATAGTATGACAGTGAGGAGTATAGAAGGAGGGCCATAATTACAAATGACTATGCGTGAATTATGCAGGACGAGTGGTGTGGAATTTGTGGAGTGAGTTCAATGGGCGTAAGGATTTATATAAGATCGATAGTTAACATTTGAATGTATTTGGTGTACGGAAACTTGAAAATGTGTTGTCGAATGTAGTGGAAGTGGATGTGCAGAATCAGGGAAACTAGAGTTATTGGGAGGGGAGGGAAGTAGATATGCAGCTTTTAGGGAGACAGTTGAGTGTATGAATGTGTTTATTATGCCCAAGCGAGTACGAAAGTTTATGAATCAGAATGCGATAGTTACTATAAGGCGTCAAAATAGGGATGGGACAAATGGGCTTCTGCAATTCATGTATACTAATGCTATTCATGTATACTAATTCATGTATACTAGTATTAGGAACAAGAAGGAAGAATTTTTGGCCTTGGTTGGCACTTCCAGGCCACAGGTTATTGGCATTAGTGAAACATAGCTGACAGAAGATGATATAGCTAGTGGGATTGAATGTGACGGTGTGTTCAGGAGTGACAGGGAGAATAAAATCGGGTGAGGAGTGTTATTGATGATAGCTGATGAGCTACAGCCAAGGAGAATAGAAGTGGAACTGCAGGTTAGAGAAAAGAGCACATTTGAGGCTATTTGGTGTGAGATTGAAACTAGCGGAACAAAATATACAGTTGGGTGCTTCTATACACCAGGTGATGGAATAGATGGTGGAGATAGTATGCATAAACAAATAGAAGAAATGAGTGGAAAGAGGGTAATTATTATGGGTGATTTCAACTATGGTAACATTGATTGGAAGGAGGAGAGGACACATGGGAGGAAGGAATTGGATTTTATGCGATTATTAAGGGATGACTCTCTTCGACAGCATGTAATGGAAAATACTAGGGATCAGAGAGTGCTTGACCTAGTAATTTCATCTGAGAATTTGGCTGTAATGAATATGACCACGTTGCCACCAATTGGTGAGAGTGATCATAGGGTCTTGACTTGGGAGGTGGCTAAAAGTATGGAATTTACAATTAAGACAGGGTACATGTGGAATTATCAGGCTGGTAAGTATGACAAGCTTAGGAGTTTGATTGGTTCAGTGCCATGGCATGTAAAATTGCAAGGGCTAGATGTTGATAGTGCGTAGAAGGCAGTTAGGAAGTGTTTGCATGAGGCAATGGCTGACTGTATACCTAGAGTCCGAATAATAAATCAAATAGGGGTTAAATGGATGAATAACACCATTAAGCTTGAGCTGCAAAAAAAGAAACAACTATGGAAGGAATTTAAGGAGAAAGGTGACCGGCAGACACATGAACGATATAAAGTGTAGACCAGAAGGGTAACAAGTGTGGTAAGAAAAGCCAAAATGGATTATGAAAGAACATTAGCCATACAGGCTAATGAGAATCCCAAACAGTTTTTTCGATATGTTGCAAGTAAAAGAAAAAATGTATATGGCAGAATAATTTTAATGCTGATGGTTGGGAGGTAATCGAATCAGTTGATATAGTTGAATTACTGAGCGAGCACTTTGCAAGAGTATATCATCCAGGTGGTGACATTGCAGGAATGAATGAACCAATAGATTATACGGTAATTGTGGTGAATGAATTGGAGGTGAATAGTCTATTACAAAACCTCAATGTCAATACATCTGTAGGATTGGATAGTATACCAGGTCATGTCATAAAGCAGCTAAACAATTGTTAGTTCCGTTGACCATTTTGTTTAATTTGAATCTTGGGTCTGGGTTAGTCCTGAGGGGGTGGAAAGAGGGAGGAAAATAGTTCTGCTGTATAAAGGAGGTTCCAAGATTGCTGTTGTAAATTACCGACCGATTAGCATATCAGGAATCGTTGTCAAGGTCTTGGAGAAATTAGTCAAGAGAAAAATACAGGATTGGATAGAAGAAAATGGGATACTGTTTGGAGGACAACATGGTTTTGTGAAGGGTAGATCATGCCTCAGTAACTTCCTCACAGTTTTATAAAACAGTGACATCTGAACTGGATAAGGGTAATGGGTTTACAGTGATTCTACTGGACCTTCCTAAGGCGTTTGACAGGATACCACATGGAATTCTAATCAGTAAACTGCAGCATATGGGGATGGATATAGGGTTGGTGAGATGAATAGGAAGGTGGTTGATGGAGAGATATCAGAGAGTGGTTTATTCAGGAGTAGAGTCCAAAAGACGGCTTGTGACTAGTGGTGTATCGCAGGGTTGTGTTCTTGGACCACTACTTTTCAATTTGTTCATAAATGATATAGGAAAGGATCTGAGAGGTAGTGTTCACTTTTTTGCTTATGATGCAATGTTGGGTAGAGCAATAGTTAGTGCACAGGATGTCAAAATTTTGCAAGATGATTTGGATAATTTGGAGACCGGGCTAAGGAAAATGGATGTCGATTTAATGTGGCAAAGTGTATGGTTATGCATTTTGGGGTGAAAAGATTAGCAGCAGTATATCACATTGGTGGAACCGCCATACTCCAGGAGATTGATGAAGCCAGGGATTTGGGAGTGTTGGTGGATAGGGAGTTGAAGTTTAGGAGGCACATCGCAAAAGTGGCTAAATCAGCTCATCAAATCACTTGGTTGCTGAAAAATACTTTAACAAGCAGAGACAAACAAGTTATTGTTCCTCTGTATCGAGCCTTGATAAGACCCCATCTAGACTACTGTGCCCAGATATGGGCCCCAGAGTTTCTTCTTGATGGGGAGGAGGTGGAGAGGATCCAGAGACAAGTGACCAAGATGATAGCAGGTCTATGGAATGAACCTTATGAGAACAGGTTGAAGATTTGTGGGTTGCAAAAATTGGTTGATAAGCAGAAAAGGGGTGATATGATTGAGACTTTCAAATTACTGAAGGGTTTCTATAGGATTAATTCCGAGGATATTTTTGAGAACAGGACTAGTGGTGGGAGGACTAGGGGATATCCATGGAAGCTGGGCAAGTTTGTGATTAGTAAGGATGTTAGAGCTGGGTTTTTTACTTTTAGAGTGGTGAATGAGTGGAATAAGCTGCCAGAGTCTGTTGTGGGTACTATGACAGTGAATGAGTTCAAGGCAAAGTATGATAGATACTGTGTGAATGTCGAATAGTTGTTCTTGACATGATGTTAAGGCTCCCTCGATGAGTCTGTCAACTCCTTGGAGTTTACCCGAAATAATAATATCTTGGTAATAGACTTAAAATTTTCACTCTCTCTCGCTCTTCTTTTTTGCTTCTTCTAGCATTCCTTTAAATCAGTTCTCATATTTATTACTACTTAAATTGTTTGTTTCTCTCAGCACCACCATTGCTTTTACTTTTCTTTTCTATTTCTTGATTGCATTCATCATACCTTGATATTTTAATATCCTTAAAATTGCATGATGTGCAGTTTTAAGAATATTAATACTGAGAGGTGTTTGCATTATGATACAAATACCTCCTGGAGTCAAACTCATTATTTATTACCATTTTTTTTTTATATTAGCTATTGCTTTTTTATGTAGGAATATATTAAACTGCAAAATAGTTCAGAATGTGCAGTGTAACAGAGAGAAAAAAAATAAAGAAAAATAATGATTTTCTTGATAAAAAAAAAAATCTTAAAAATTATATTTTCTTTACATTTTCCCTCCAAATTACATTATTTATGTGCTTTATATGACAGTCAACAATAAAATAAAATTTTATTAAACCAGTTAGTTTTTGGAAAATTATCCAACATTTATATTGATTTCTGCTATCAGATTTTCCACTCATTTTATGGTGGCACGGCCTTTCACTTGCAATTATTTGCTACAAAATATGGATGATGAGTTCCTGTTTATAAAGTGTTCTGTAAAGTTGTGCAGTTGAACAAATTAAAGGTATTTACGTGCAGAACATATATTTTTTTCCCTATCGTGCATCAGTATCAGAAGTATAATATATGCTTCATGAATTTTTTGCCACATTTCTTGTGGACATAATATTTACATTACAGCTTATGTTAATCAGAATTTGATTCACACTGACAATCTTATTATTAGTAAGAAATTGAACGCTTTAAAATAAAAAAAAAAAACAGGCTAAGACAGAAATAAAGACAGTTTCTTTGTGTACATTAAGAGGATAGAATTCTTCACAGGCATTTTGATCTGGCATTATTGATATTCATACTGCACCCATAAAGAGGTGATTTGAATGCTGATTATCAATCCAACAGTAACAACAGAGGATGTGAAAGAAGACAGAGAATGAAGAAATAGAAAACAGAACTAAGTTGGAGAAAAACAAAAGACTAAATGGACATTTTTGTTAATTATGCTATATTCAAAACTGAGTGTGTTGTGAATGTAGACACATTAAATGAGAGTAAGGCATACTTGGATGAGCTTTGTTTGTGATAGCATGTACCTCCTGTAATGAGTCTCTGACTCTAGAGGTCAGATGTTAATAATAAGAATAGTGATTATGGTTTTAATCAAATCACTAGATATCAGGCTGGAGGCTTTAATTAATTTCATGTGTTACCTGTTTATCCACTCTGATGATGACCTTTATATAGGTCAAGACAATGAATATAATTTTGTTCCTGAAACAAATTATTTACTGTTTAGTTGTTCTTTTTTTGCCCTATAAAACCTTCAATTATTAAACCTGTTTGGTTATAAAGGGGTATATGTAGAATTACTGGAAAGCTGATTATGACAAGTTTAGGAAGCAGCTTGAAGTAGTGCACTGGCATATTAATTTGCAAAGGATGGATCTGAGCAATGCTGCATGAGAGATGGTCAAGGTGTATATCTGAGGGAAGTAGTATCAGGAGAAGAAATCAGGTAGGAGTTTGATGGATGAGTAGTATCATTAAGCATGAACTGCAAAAAAAAAAAAAAAAAAAAAAAAAATATGCTATGGAGGATATATATATATATATAAGGAGAAAGGTAATTAGTAAGCTTACAAGAATACAAGGCTCAGATAAGAAATGTGCCACTTGGGAAGGAAGGCAGTATCAAATTATAAGAAGAAATTAGCCAAGCAGGCTAATTTGTTTTCTCATCCCAAAGAGTTCTTTCACACTGTGGCGATTAAAGGAAGAATGATTATGGAAGGATAACATTAATGAATGCTGATGGTAGCAAGGTGACAGAAGCAGACAGTTGAATTATTGAGTAACCATTTTGCACATGTCTGTCATTCAAGTGAGGTTATTGTGGTGACAGAAACAGATGTGAGAATAGAAATTCTGTAATATCCTAAGTACAGGAAAACCTCACTTAATGCAATTAATTAATTCATCACTTAATGCGTGCTAAGCAAAATTGTGTTAAGCGAATACAATAAACAATAGGAATAATTATGATTCATCCATCAGTTAGAGTAAATTTGGAAAAAAAATACAGTATAAGCTATATTAGAGGATAAAATCATCATAGTTAATCATAATCAATTGCTTAAATTTTTATTAATGTCTAAACATTTGATTGAGCTACTTTTTTACAAAAAACTTAAGTAAAGATGTTTGAATCGTGCTTCCCTTTTTCATCTTGTCATGCAATTTGTGATAGCTGGTGATTGCTTTATCAAGAATTTGGCAGACTTGGAAGCTTTGTTCCATATCAGGATCAGCATCAAACCAAATTTCATTAGCATACTCAATGTGACTGAAAACTAGCTCAAGTTCTTTTACAGTTAGCTTCTCAGTCATAACATTCTCTTCTTGTTCACATTCCTTATCATCTTCTTCATATACACACTGTTCTTCTAGTTGAAAGAGATCATTCTCACTTAACCTTCTCATGTATGAATTTTTATATTCATTTATAAAAAAATTATAAAGTCATAATACAATACCATTTAATCTTACAGTATTACCATGAATTCATTAATTTCACTAAATTTGTGTCCTAGATATGTTAAAAATGATGTCCTCATCTGAGGACATTGTGCATAACGCCAACATATTTCTACGGAAATGACGTAGACTAAGGAATTTATTTTCATTGAAAGACATTACAAGTATGAAAAAACAGATTATAGACAATTTATATTTGGCTGAAACACTGCATGAGTGATCAAAATTTGGATTACTTAGTACATACAAAAAAGTAGAACAATTAGAATTTGCAGTAGAGCTGTGTAAATCAAGAACAGTCTTATTCTCTTTGCCTCATTTTGTATGGAAAGACTGAAAACATTTTGGACAGATTGGACATCTCCACATACATCTACCACAGATGTAATCTTGTTTTACTCTTGCAGTGTACATCTCTGCAACGATTGGCATTAGCATCTGTTGTCTTCTTTGGGAAGTGTCTGCTGCTGTCAAAACGTTTCTCACTCTGTGGCACAGAGTGAGTTTTGCTTTTCTTTAAATGCTGGTGGTGTCTGACTTGAAGAGCATCCTTTTTTCTTTGTACCTAGCTGAGCCTTGATATATCAGTTGCACATATGAAGCAGTTGCCACTCTTGATTTGAATTCCAACAAATTAATTTTTCTTTTTCTTCCCATTTCCAAATAATCCATGCATTACAAGCAAGTATGTTCAACATATTGTAAAAAATTCTCATATACCATCATTTGTTCCTGATATCATTTCGATACAAAGCCACAAGAAAGTCCATAAAGTCCACTCCACCATATCATCATCAGAATCACTCAGCTCCAAACCATCTTCAGATTCCTCCAACAGTTTTTCAATCTCTTCAGTAAGTCTCTTGTAGTAATAGGCCTTTTTTTTTTTTATGCCTGATGGACCTGGCTTTTGGTTATCCATCTGTAAAAGGGATAATGAGGGGCCTGTGTAGCTCAGTAGAAATGGCATTTGCACTCTATGGCGCTTGACCGCATGAAGAAAGGCTTATAAGTTCGAGTCTAATCACCGACTAGAGGAACATTTTTCTAAAGCCTTTTTTCGATGAGTTCCTGAGTTAGTCGATCTCTGGCACAGGCAAGCGGGGGGGGGGGGGTTCTCCCAGAAACTCGGGTTTTTTTGTCCAGTAAACCCAAGAAAATCGGCCATTGAACCCACACTATTTTCAGACATTAAAAAATATTGTGTTAGGGGTAGGGACTACGAGATGGCAGCACTTGCTAGCACCTTCTTTATTGCATGTCAATTAATGATAGTCTTGGGCCAGTTATCACTGATTGGCTACCAGTGGAGACTGAACTGCCCGCCCAGTCTCCAAAAGTTAGATAGGGCTTAAACGGCTTCGCCTGCTCTCTATGCGGGAACAAAAAGGCATCAGCTGGTTTGTTGTGACCCCCCATAAACTGATTTCATGGCCCACTAATGGGCCATGACCTGCAGTTTGAAAAAAGACTGAGTTAGGGAATTGGTAGTGCCTTTGACCAGATTGTTTAATGTGAGTTTCCTTTCTGCCAGCCTGTTTGACCAAGTGGTTAGTGTATCCGCTTTCCAGCCAAAAAAGGCTGCCGGTTCGAATCCCGCTGTGGGCATGGATGTTTGTCTGGAAATACTGGTGGTGGTGAGCAGTGGATGGCATTAGTTTAGCTGCAGTTGGTGGATTGAGTGGTGGAAATAAAGTCATAGAGTAGGTACCCTCCCTCGATGAGTCCTTGGACTCCCTGGAGGTGTCACATAATAATAATAATGCCAATTAACACACTTACTGTACATTTATGTTTGCAAAAATAAAATAAATAAAATTATAAAAATATTGTACAAGAACTTTCTAACCTCCAACTATTTGCCGCATAGATTACCTTACAAACATATTGTCCTCATATGAGGACAATATGAGGCCCTTATGCATGAGAGGATTAACTGTTCTGAATGGGAATTGAGCAAATTTCTAACATCTTCATTATTAAACTTCTTAAATTAATCTTCTTCATTATCCAGTTAATTAAATCCAAGTTCTTTTCCAATTGCTGATTTCTTCAATAATGTTAGATCTTGGATTTTGCATACAGTATACTAGCATAGGCTTGATTTTAAAGTTGCCTTCTGCATTGCCTCCTTATAAAAGCATATAAAACCAGTATACAAAGTATCTTTAGATACTTTGTATACTGGTTGCATCTCAACCAGTATTTAGATACTGGTTGAGGTGCTTCACTTTTAGCTAGGAAAGTTTTTGTTGGCATATGCTTCCAAAAGAGACCAATTTCGTCAACTTTGAATGTTTGCCAATCGTCATAATCACCCTCCTGAATTATGCTTTGCAATTCTTTAGGAAACTTGGCCGCATAAGCTTTATCAGCACTAGCAGATTCCCCAGTTATTCTTACATTATGCAGTCCAGTTTGATTTTTAAAATGGTTAAACCATCCTAAACTCACAGTAAAGCTTTCACATTCCTCTTGAAATTTGGTCTCTTTCAGTGAGGTAAAAGTATTGAGAGCTTTTGCCTGAATATTCCCTGTAGTAAGAGGTATTCTTCTTTGGTTATAATCCTCAATCCAGAGTGATAGAAGATACTCCATCTCGATCATTAAATGGCTTCTATTTCAGGTGATCTGCATGCTTAAAGAAGCAGTAGCAACTTTTCCTTGTCCTTTGTATTTTTTGCTCTTATTTAATATAGTCCAAACTGTATACAGCAAATATAGACTTGATGTATCCAAGGTCTCACATAATCATTATATTACTAGCTCCGCTTTCATATCTCTTAATGACTTCCAGCTTTTCCATCACAGCAGATTGGTAACAAAAAGTTTCACGTAAAAAAAATCGCGTTAACTGATTAATCACTTGCTTAAAGCAAAGAATATCATTTCACTCAATTGCACTAACTGATTATCGCGCATATCGAATTTGTGTTAAGTGAGGTTTTCCTGTACTTTAAAATCGTCAATCTCTATTCTTACACCGGTTTCTGTCACCTGTTTCTGTATTCACTGATGGGATATCAGCTTGCATATTATGAGAAAGTGCAATGCAGTTGACATTGCTTCTAACTAGGCTGTTTAACTTAGGTCTCAGCTCTGGTAAAGTGCCATGGAAGTGGAAGGAAGGCAGAACAGTTTTCTGTTGCATAAAGGAGGCCCCCAAGACTGCAGATGTAAATTATAGAAGAAAATCAATGTGCCAGGAGTTGAGTAAAAGCATTGAATAAGTTGGTCTAATACAAAATTCAGGAATGGGTGAATAAGAATATGATTGTTTGTGAAGGGGTACATCATAGCTTAGTAATTTACTAACTTTTTATCAAAGCGTGACTTCTGAGTTGGATAAAGGGAATGACCACACAATGATACTGTTGGATTTTGCTAAAGGTATTTGACTGGAACTGCATAGAACTGTGTTACTGAAATTGAAACAAATGAGGATAGATATGGAGGTAATGGTATAGATATGAGAGTGACTGATAGATAAATATCAAAGATGTAGTATATGGAGTACAGAATCCAAGAGAGCAGGTAACTAGTAGTATTACTCAACACTCTATGCCTCAATCACTGCCTGTTTAATTGAAAATAAATGATGCAGGAAATAATTCAAAGCAAAATATTCAGTGTTTACTGATGATGCAAAATTGGGTAGCACAATTAATAAAGACAATGTAGAGAGCTTGCAGGATGATTTAAATAGGTTGACAGTATGGACAAGAGATAATGTGTGTGACGTGGAAAAGTGTCAAGTTAGGCATTTTAGGATGAAAAAATTACAAACTGTGTACCTTGTTCAGGAAACTACTCTAGGAAATTGAGGGAGTGGTTGGTAGATAGAGCTGAAGTTCAGAGGGCACATTGCTAAGTCCAAGGTAGCACATAGGATTACTTGGTTGTAGAAGAGCCCCACTAACGAGATGAAAAAAAGATGAAGTTATCATTCCTCTTTATAAGGCTCTGATATGCACATGTGTGGATTACTGTGCTCAGGTCTTCAACTGGATTTCTTGGGGATTGAGTAAGTGGTGGAAAAAATCCAGAAGGAGAGTGGTTGGTCTATGGAATGCTCATGCTCCCCATGATTGCAGAATGAGAATTTGTGGGTTGATAGGCAGTGAAGAGGAGAAATAATAGAAAGAAACATTTAAATTACTGAAAGGGTTTTATAGGCTTGATGCATTATTTCAATTTGCTAGAGAGGGCAGAACCAGAGGTCATACCTGGAAATTGAATAAGAGTATTTAACAAGGGTGTGAGGATTAGATTTTTCACTTAGAAAGTAGTAAATGAATGGAAGTGGTTGCTAGAGCCACTTGAGTTCACGGAGTCATAGAATAGATGTTGTATATAGAGTGTATGTATCCCACAATGAGTGTTCAGATTGCATGAAGGTATCTGTGAAATAACAATGATATTCAATTTGTATGTTTCCAGATCTGATATGTTAAGTTTCTTCTCTCTTCTCAACTTTCCCATCCATAGTTGTGGTATGCTGTAGATTTAACAACACTTATTGTGTTTGGAATTACTATTTAAAAAAAACAAAAAATGAAAAGTGAGATTATTAGAGCACAAAAACAGAGGGTGAAAGAATTGATAGTTGTGGCGGGTATGAAGGAATTGAAAGGAGATAAATTTTTTATGAGAGAGGACTTGAAAGTATTGTTAAAAGTAGCAAAAGAAAAGAGTGACAGAGTTAGAATGGTGAGTCTGTTGCCACGGTATGACAGAGAGGAGTTTAGGAGGAGGGCCATAATCACAAATAACATTATGTGCAGGTTATGCAGGCAGTGTGTGGTGTAGAATTCATGGACGTGTGGAATGAGTTTGATGGGCGAAAGGATTTATACAAGATGGATGGCCTGCATTTGAATATATTTGGTGTGCGGAGACTGGAAAAAGTGTTGCTGAATGAAGTGAAAATGGTGTGCAGAACCAGGGAAACTAGAACTACCAAGGAAGGGGAGGGGGGGAGTGGATATGCGGACATCAGTGAGACAGTTGATTGTAAGAATGTATGTGATGTACCCGAGCCAGTACTAAGGACAAAAAACCGGAATGGGATAGTCATCAAGATAGGGGTGGGATAAAGGGATCACTGCATTTAATGTATACTAATGCCAGGAGTATTAGAAACAAGAAGGAAGAATTTTTGGCCTTGATTGGCTCTTCCTGGCCACAGGTTATTGGCATTAGTGAAACATGGCTGACAGAAGATGATACAGTTAGTGGTATTTAATGTGAGGGGTATGGTGTGTTCAGGAGTGACAGGGAGATAAAATGGGGGGAGGAGTGTTATTGATGATAGCTAATGAGCTACAGCCAAGAAGAATAGAAGTGGAACTGCAGGATAGAGAAAAGAGCACATTTGAGACTATTTGGTGTGAGATTGAAACTAGCTGAACAAAATATACAGTTGGGTGCTGCTATAGACCAGGTGATGGAATATATGGTGGAGATAGTATGCATAAGCAAATAGAAGAAATGAATGGAAGGAGGGTAATTATTATGGGGGATTTCAACTATGGTAACATTGATTGGAAGGAGGAGAGGACACATGTGAGGAAGGAAATGGAAATTATTCAATTATTAAGGGATAATTATCTAAGACAGCATGTAATTGAAAATACTAGGTATGTGAGAGTGCTTGATCTGGTAATTTGACTGTAATGAATATGACCATATTGCCACCTATTGGTGAGAGTGATCATAAGGTCTTGACCTGGGAGGTGGCTAAAGGTGTGGAATTTTCGATTAAGACAGGGTATATGTGGAATTAGTGTGCTGGCAAGTATGACAAGCTTAGGAGATTGCTTGGATCAGTGCCATGGCATGTACAACTGCAAGGGCTGGATGTTGATAGAGCATGGGAAATGGTCAAGGAGCATTTGCAGGAGGTTATGGCTGATTGTATAGCTAGGGTCCAAATAGTAAAACAAGTAGTGGTTAAATGGATGAATAACACCATTAAGCTGCAAAAAAAAAAAAAAAAAAAAAACTGTGGAGGGAATTTAAAGAAAGAGGTGACCTGCAGGCACACGAACGGTATAAAGTGCAGGCCAGAAGGGTAACGAGTGTGGTAAAAAAAAAGCAAAAGCAGATTATGAAAGGAAACTAGCTATGCAAGTGCAAGCTAAAGAGAATCCCAAACAGTTCTTTCAATATGCTGCAAGCAAAACAAAAACTGTACACGGCAAAATGATTTAAAGGAATGACGATGGTAAGGAGGTTGCTGAATCAGTCGATATAGTGGAGTTACTGAGTGAGCACTTTGCAAAAGTATATCATCCAGGTTGCGACATTGAAAAAATGAAGGAACCATTAGTTTATACGGGAATTGTGATGAATGAAGTGGAGGTGAATAGTCTATTACAGAACCTTAATGTGAATACCTCTGTGGGATTGGATGGTATACCGGCACAGGTCTTGCGTGAAGCGGCTAAAGAATTATCAGTTCCCTTGACCATGTTGTTTAATCCAAGTCTCCGGTCTGGTTTAGTCCCGAAGGTGAGGAAAGGGGGGGGGGAAATAGTTCCACTGCATAAAGGAGGATCCAAGATTACGGTTGAAAATTACCGACCGATCAGCATATCAGGAGTCGTTGTCAAGGTCTTGGAGAAAGTAGTCGAGGGAAAAATACAGGAATGGATTGATGAAAATAAGATATTGTACAGGGGACAGCATGGCTTTGTGAATGGTAGATCATGCCTCAGTAACTTGCTCAAGTATTATAACGCTGTGACGGCTGAAGTGGATAAGGGTAATGGGTTTACAATGATACTGTTGGACCTGGCAAAGGCATTTGACAGGATACCACATGGAATTCTAATCCATAAACTACAACATATGGGAATGGATATAGGATTGGTGACATGGATAGGTGGGTGGTTGAGGGAGAGATATCAAAGAGTAGTTTATTCAGAAGTTGAGTCCAAAAGACAGCCTGTGACTAGTGGTGTGCCACAGGGTTCTGTTCTTGGACCACTGCCGTTTAATTTGTTTATTAACGATATAGGGAAGGATCTAAGAGTAACAGTTCATTTGTTCGCTGATGATGCAAAGTTGGGTAGGCCAATAGTGAATGCAGAAGATGTCAAAATCTTGCAGGACAACTTGGATAGATTGGAGTTCTGGGTTAGCAACAGTATACCACATTGGTGGAACTGTACTCCAGGAGATTGATGAGGCCAGGGACTTGGGAGTGTTGATGGATAGGGAGATGAAGTTTAGGGGACACATTGCAAAAAGTAGCTAAATCAGCTCATCTATTCACTTGGTTGTTGAAAAATACCTTGACAAGTAGAGACAAGCAAGTTATTGTACCTCTGTACCGAGCCTTAATAAGACCTCATCTCGACTACGGTGTGCAGATTTGGTCACCTAGGTTCCTTCTTGATGGGGAGGAGGTGGAGAGGATCCAGAGGCGAGTGACTAAGATGATAGCAGGTCTTTGGAATGAACCATATGAGAACAGGTTGAAGATTTGTGGGTTGCAGAAATTAGTTGATAGGCAGAAAAGGGGGGGGGGATACGATTGAGACATTCAGTAGGATTCTATAGGATTAACTCAGAGGATATTTTTGAGATCAGGACTGGTGGTGGTGCAAGAACTAGGGCACACCTATGGAAGCTGGGCAAGAGTGTGGTTAGCAGGGTGTTAGAGCTGGGTTTGTTACTTTTAGAGTGGTAAATGAGTGGAATAAGCTGCTAGAGTCTGTTGTGGGTGCTAGGACAGTGAGTGAGTTCAAGGCAAGGTATGATAGATACTGTGAGAATGTCGTATAGTTGTGAGGACATGATGTTTAGAGCCTCCCTCGATGAGTCTAAGGACTCCCAGGAGTCACCCATAATAATGATAATAATATACAGTCATCTACCATTTATCTGACCCTTCAGTTAGCAGAATGGCAAGTTCTGATAATTAGAGTACAATTGCATGGTGCTCTACAAGAAGTCAGTCGAGGTCTTTGCAAGGGTCTTTGTGTTGAAGGTTGGATAAATGGTAGATTATTGTGATGTTGGAGGTTTAATGGATTTTTTACAACACTCAAAAAGAATTAAAATAGAATTTAATACTTACTATATTTCGTCCTAGTCACTAGGACATCTACGGGGATTACAAAAACAATTAATGTAACATGCACACAAAAACTTACAATACTAAGCCCAACCACGTGGGTGACACTAAAGTCCTATCTAGGTGGAGCGCCCTCTAAGGGCAGTAGTAGGTGGCCCGGAATGTAAGGTGGGACCTCTGGTGATGAGTGTTTCCCAAATCTTCGGAAGCTTAATGCATCCGTATTTGTTAAGATTTGGTTGGTTTCTGAGAGCTGCTGCTGCTTCTAAGAAAAGTCTCTCTTTCTTGAATTTGCTGTGGTGGAGCATGGTGATTTTCTTCCATGATACTCTGTGGGTGGTGTCCAAAACATGGTCAGCTAAGCCTGAATGGTCATAGTTGTGTTTAACGATGTATGACTTGTGTTCCTCCAGGCGGATGGATGCTGATCTGCCTGTCTGTCCAAAGTACGCAAGCTTACAGGAACAGGGTACTTTGTAAACTCCAGGCAGAGAGAGAGAGGAGGGAGCTGATCTTTCGTAGAACGGATAAGGGTAGCCAGTTTGCGGTGGGGCTTATATGCTGTGTGTAGGTTATACTTTTTTAGTATCTTGGCTATTTTTTCCGAAGTGCCACGGATGTAGGGTATGGTGATGGCATTTTTAAAATCTTGTTGACGAGAAGGACGGGGAATGGGGGAGGAATTGATTATTTTTTTGATGCTGTGTTCACTGTAGCCATTGGAGAGGAAAGTTCTGTGTATGTGGTTAAGCTCAGTAGTGAGGGCAGTACCACTGGAACAAAGATTGTGGGCTCTCTTGGTAAGGGTTTTAATGATGCCATATTGTTGTGAGGGGTGGTGGTGGGAGAGTTTGTGAATGTATCTGCCTGTGTGTGTGTGGGTTTTCTGTATACAGTGAAGGCAAGTGTATCATTAGGCAGGCACGTGACTAAGGTGTCTAGGAAGGGTAAACAATTGTTCTTTTCCTTTTCCATAGTAAACTGGATTCTTGGATGTAGGCTATTGAGATGACCGAGGAGGGAGTCTAACGTGTCTGGGCCATGAGGCCAAATAGAGAACACATTATCTACATATCTTAGCCAGATAGAAGGTTTGAGTGGGGCTGACTCTATGGCTCGTTTTTCGAAATCTTCCATATAGAAATTGGCAAGGGAGGGTGAGAGGGGGGGAAACCCATGGCGGTTCCCTCTATCTGCTTGTAGATTTTGTTATTCCAAGAGAAATACCCAGAGTTGATGGCGAAGGAAAAGAGATCTAGGATGTCAGAGGGAAAAACGTTTTCTAAGAGAGATAAAGTGTCAGTTAAGGGAATATTGGTAAACAAGGAGGAGATATCAAAGCTTACTAATATGTCTGTATTATTCAGGGTTAAATTTTCTGTGAGGGCTTTAAAGTGGGTCGAGTTTTTTATATAGGAAGCTGAATTTCCGGTGAGGGGGGACAGAGAGTTGGCCAGCTGTTTAGACAGTCTGTAACAAGGTGCATTGGTGGCATCTACTATAGGCCTGAGTGGGGAATTAGGTTTGTAGATTTTTGGTAAACCGTATATCGATGTGAATTACGGTTACGGTTTACCAAAAATCCACAAACCTAATTCCCCACTCAGGCCTATAGTAGATGCCACCAATGCACCTTGTTACAGACTATCTAAACAGCTGGCCAACTCTCTGTCCCCCCTCACCGGAAATTCAGCTTCCTATATAAAAAACTCGACCCACTTTAAAGCCCTCACAGAAATTTTAACCTTGAATAATACAGACATATTAGTAAGCTTTGATATCTCCTCCTTGTTTACCAATATTCCCTTAACTGACACTTTATCTCTCTTAGAAAACGTTTTTCCCTCTGACATCTTAGATCTCTTTTCCTTCACCATCAACTCTGGGTATTTCTCTTGGAATAACAAAATCTACAAGCAGATAGAGGGAACCGCCATGGGTTCCCCCCTCTCACTCCCCCTTGCCAGTTTCTATATGGAAGATTTCGAAAAATGAGCCATAGAGTCAGCCCCACTCGAACCTTCTATCTGGCTAAGATATGTAGATGATGTGTTCTCTATTTGGCCTCATGGCCCAGACACGTTAGACTCCTTCCTCGGTCATCTCAATAGCCTACATCCAAGAATCCAGTTTACTATGGAAAAGGAAAAGAACAATTGTTTACCCTTCCTAGACACCTTAGTCACGCGCCTGCCTAATGATACACTTGCCTTCACTGTATACAGAAAACCCACACACACACACACACAGGCAGACACATTCACAAACTCTCCCACCACCACCCCTCACAACAATATGGCATCATTAAAACCCTTACCAAGAGAGCACACAATCTTTGTTCCGGTGGAACCGCCCTCACTACTGAGCTTAACCACTTACACAGAACTTTCCTCTCCAATGGCTACAGTGAACACAGCATCAAAAAAATAATCAATTCCTCCCCCATTCCCCGTCACGCTCATCAACAAGATTTTAAAAATGCCATCACCATACCCTACATCCGTGGCACTTCGGAAAAAATAGCCAAGATACTAAAAAAGTATAACCTACACACAGCATATAAGCCCTACCGCAAACTGGCTACCCTTATCCGTTCTACGAAAGATCAGCTCCCTCCTCTCTCTCTCTGCCTGGAGTTTACAAAGTACCCTGTTCCTGTAAGCTTGCATACTTTGGACAGACAGGCAGATCAGCATCCATCCGCCTGGAGGAACACAAGTCATACATCGTTAAACACAACTATGGCCATTCAGGCTTGGCTGACCATGTTTTGGACACCACCCACAGAGTATCATGGAAGAAAACCACCATGCTCCACCACAGCAAATTCAAGAAAGAGAGACTTTTCTTAGAAGCAGCAGCAGCTCTCAGAAACCAACCAAATCTTAACAAATACGGTTGCATTAAGCTTCCGAAGATTTGGGAAACACTCATCACCAGAGGTCCCACCTTACATTCCAGGCCACCTACTACTGCCCTTAGAGGGCGCTCCACCTAGATAGGACTTTAGTGTCACCCACGTGGTTGGGCTTAGTATTGTAAGTTTTTGTGTGCATGTTACATTAATTGTTTTTGTAATCCCCGTAGATGTCCTAGTGACTAGGACGAAATATAGGAAGTATTAAATTCTATTTTAATTCTTTTTGAGTGTTGTAAAAAATCCATTAAACCTCCAACATAATGTCCTCACAGCACTTAAGCCTCTACACAAGAAGGGTAGATTACTGTGTGTGTGTGTCAGATAAACCTTAAGAAGTACAAGCAGTTTTTACATAGATTGGGAATTCAAAATAACCCCACATAGTTTAAAAAAAAAAACTCTTTGCTACTGCTGCTGTAAGTCCTGCCCAGCTCTGTAAATGTACACAGTTTTTAATAGAATATATGTGCACATGACATTAAAAAAAAAGTCCTCTAATCTCAGTCATCTTTCAGTGTGATTTGATAACTATATATTCTCGTTGAATTATTATCAAATTTGTAGCTTCATTATATTTCACATAAAATATGATTATTTCTTCTTTATAGCTGGAGTATATGACATAATTACTGTTGGAGCATTTGCTGCTTTCCCTCATCGTTATAGACAAGGAGGTTTATTGAGGCTTTTGAATCACCTGAAAGGTTCAAATCCACCAGTAAAGTAAGTAATAAATTTATAAATGGGAATCTGTGTGAAATGAAATAATTTTTTCTGAAATTTATTGCTAAAAATACAAGAAGCAATTTCTCTAACATGTTTTGTATACATATATAAATGCTTTTTCACATGACAGGTTCAAAGAATAATGGATGTAAAATTTTCACCATGGCATCAAAGACATCTTCAGTATAATGAGTAATTGAACACAATTAAAATGTGTCATCCGCATATCTGTACTAGTGTGCAGGCTGTGATATAGATATGCTGACGGTAGATTTGCAGTATGGAATGGTTCTCCATTGGGTTTAGGACATTTCATCCCAAAAATAATTGCATTTCATACAAGGATTCAGCTCACTCTGGAGAAGGAAGTTCAAATTGGTCATCTTAATCAACCAAGTGGTAGTTTGCAGTTCTCAGTATTTCAAGAAGATACTAATACTGACTTTTTTACGTATACTATGTCATATCATCATCCTGGTCAAAAAATTGGGATTATCAAGACCTTATTCCATCATTCTCATACTTTATGTTTTGCAGAGTACTTATTACTTCAAATCGGCTTTTCTAAAAAATGGTTTTAATGAGTCCTTTATTACCAAGGCATTTAACAGTTTTAGGTTCCCTATCTCCTTGTCTCAGGAAGAAATTTCTTGGATATTATAGGAATATCATAATATTTTATGAACGTTCTGAGGTTTTTTGTTCTGCTAAAATTTCAGTCTTCCTATCTTCACTTAAGGACAAGCTTACTTCACTTAGCCTTCCTGGTGTCTACCAGATTCCATGCTTCAGTGTCTTGTATGATTTTGGTCAGTCAGGTAGATATGCTGCTATCCACCATGGAGAACATAAATTTCATAACCAGTACCATAAACCTGAGAAATCTGGCTTGGCTGAACATGCCATCTCTATTAAGTACATGGAAAAAACCAATCTTACATAAGAGTATCATTATGAAACATTCATGTAAAGAAAGTTGTGAGACCTTTTTTTACATCGACTTCAAACAGACAGATTTTAATGGCCTGTGATTATCCCCCCCCATGGGAAATATTATTGTATCACTCCTCTAATAATTCCTAGTTGTTATATACATACATATATATTTATACTTGTGTATTATTACTTATAGCAAAACATTTTACAACCATTAAATATGTAATAGTTAATGAATACAATATGAAGAGATTGTGATTGCTGCAGGATGATTTAAATAGGCTGTCAGTATGGGCAAAAGGTAATGGGTGTCAGTTTAATATCAAGAAATGTAAAGTTATGTATTTCGGGATAAATCGATTACAAGCTATATACTACATTGATAGAACTGTACTTCAGGAAATACAGGTACCATAAGATGGATTTGGGTGGGTGGGGGGGGTAAATGGAGAGCTGAAGTTTAGAGGGCATGTTCCTAAGATTGCCAACGTTATTGAAGACCATACCAACAAGTAGAGATAAGCTTTTCTGTCATGTATATATACAAAGTTGGTCATAGTATACATAGAAAACATGCACTACAGAAACATGCCATCCATGAGATGGTGGAGAGAATCTGTGAGAGAGGAGCCGTCACTTAGCTAAACTGACCACTTTCGGCATTAAGAATTTTAGAGTTATTTTAAGTGAATCACCCAAATACGAGAGAAGTATTCTGGGGTTGAGTAGATTTGGAATTTGTACAGAGTGAGAAGCTGGATAGGTACAAAGTATTGTCTTGAGTGTAACAGGATGCAATTTTTTTATTTTATTTCATTTTTTTTTTGAGACTGAGAAAAAAAATTAAAGTAGAGATGAGGAATTAAATTATATGTGTTTTTGGTTGTAAAATGTTACAAAATATAAGACTTATTGTTAAAATGACCATAGATTTTTAATTCGTACGTATGTTCATACAATATTGCCTACCGGTTTCGCTAGTAACTGACTAGCTTTTTCAAGGCTTGCCCAGTACAAAAAAATGATAAATGCAAATAAGGTTCAAGAATACAAAAAAACGTTAGTACCTGTTAGGTAGCTAAGATAACACGTTCGCGTGACATTTCTACTCGGTATCATGAACACACGTTCATGCAAACGCGTAATATGATTATTCACGTACTGTAATTCTGTTGAACTGAGGGAATTAATTAGATTTTTCCAAGTATCGTTCGGTATGGCTCCTTGATTTCTGTTTAGGTTGCTGCCTGTACGTAGCACTACTGCTGCTTCTTTAAATAATCGATGTCTGTAATATTCGTGTATGTAGGACATAGAGCTGTTATTCCAGTCTATAGTGTAGTTCGAAGTTGAAAAGTGATGTGCTAACCTGGAGGTGATCGTTCTGTTGTGATTTACATCCCCAACATGTTCTTTCTATCTTATTTCCAGGCTTCTCGAAGTTTGTCCACTGTAGGAAAAGACCGCAAGTGCATGGAATATTATACGCACCTGGATATTTATAAAATGGAACACTATCTTTAGGAGATCTTAGAACCTTAGGCAATATTGTGCAAACATACGTACGAATTAAAAAAGTATAAGACCTTGATACATCCCCATCTGAATTACTGTGCTTAAATCTGATCTCATGGGTTTCTTGGGGTTGAGGAAGCAGCAGAGAAAATCCAGAGTCGAGTGACCAAGATGGTCTGTGGAATGCTCCGTATGAGGAGAGCTTGAGGGTTTGTGGGTTGCACAAGTTGGTTGACATGCAATAAGAGAGGGGGATATGGTAGAAATATTTAAGTTACTTAAAGTGTTTTACAGGACTGATGCAGGTGAAATGTTTCAGCACTTGGCTAGTGAGGGAAAAACAAAAGGTCATCCCTGGAAGATGAGTAAGAGTATGGTTAGTAGGGGTGTGAGGACTAGATTTATTTCTTGGAGAATGGTGAATTAATGGAATGGGTTGCCATTATTTGTTAGTGTTTTGTCTGTTAATTGGTTCAAGGGGAGCTATGATAGATAATGAGGGTTGTTTGCAAAGTTTGGTCAACATAGTCTCCATTGAGATCTACACATTTGGTCCAGCGAATTTCCAATTTTTTCATCTCATCTGAAAAGTAGGATTTGTCAAATTGTGCAAAATAGTCATTGATAGCCTTGATAACATACTCATTCGAAGAAAATGTTTTCCCGCCGATCCAAATTTTTAAGTTTGGGAACAAGAAGAAGTCATACAGGGCCAAGTCTGGAGAATACCGTGGATGTGGAACCATTTCGAACCTCAATTTGTGCAATTTTGCCATTGCAATGGTCAATGTGAGACAGTGCATTGTCTTGATGAAAGAGCACTTTTTTTGTGCACCAATCTTGGCCATTTATTCTTCAGTTCTCCTTTTAAACGGTCCAACAATGATGCATAATAGACTCCTGTTATCGTCCTACCCTTTTCCGAATAGTCTATCGTGATAATTCCTTGGGAATCCCAAAAAAACAGTGTTTATCACACCTTCCCAGCTGATAAAATGGCCTTTGCTTTTTCGGCACTCTTTCACCGGACATTGTCCACTTTTTGACTGCTGTTTGGACTCAGGTGTGTAGTGGTGATCCAAGTTTCGTCTACCGTCACAAATCAATGCAAAAAATCCTGCAAATTGTGATTAAACATTGCCAAACACTTTGTTGAAATGTCTTTTCGCATGCGTTTTTGATCGACAGTCAACAAGCATGCCCCCCCCCCCATCGCACACCCACACACACAGCTTTTCAATGTGCAATTTTTCATGCAGGATATTATACACCTGTTAGTTGAGATGTGCCTACAATCCCAGCAATCTCATGCACTTTCACTTCGTGGTCTTCCAAAACGATTCCATGGATTTTGTCAATCATTTCCTTCGTAGTGACCTCAGTCGGGCATTCGGAGCACGTTTCATCTTTGATGGACTTATGACCACATTTAAGCTCATTTATCCAAAAATAAATAGTCTTTAATACTGGTGCAAAGTCCCCATGAACTGCATCTAACTCAGCTTTGATCTGTGCAGCTGTCCACGTCTTCAAATAAGAGTGTTTTATCACTGCACGAAACTCGTTTTTCTCCATTTTTATG
Source organism: Typopeltis vanoorti (assembly GCF_054136105.1). Classification (NCBI taxonomy): domain Eukaryota; kingdom Metazoa; phylum Arthropoda; class Arachnida; order Uropygi; family Thelyphonidae; genus Typopeltis; species Typopeltis vanoorti. The sequence goes on along the minus strand of NC_143552.1, from coordinate 72,459,841 downwards.
AAAAATGCAAACACAGTCATTTTAAATGTTTGCCAAATGAGAACTACACATCACACCTGGCTAAAATTTTGCCAGGGGTCATGAAAAGATGATACGTGCCAACACTGGTACGAATGAATGAATTGTGTCTCCATCGATTGGAAATTTATGAAACTTTTCAATCAACCCTCATATTGTGTGGATGGTTTGGGTCTCTCATAATTAGTTTTCAGACTCCTTGGAGGTGCCCATGCAACAATAATAATGATAATAAATATCCATTAAATATTAAAATTTTCTCTGAATTTTTGTAACAGAAGTAATTGTAAGGAAAGATGGGTGGGAGTAGTAGTTTCAGTGATTTATTGAACTGTATGGATGTTAAATAGCTGCTTCTTGGTGTTAGTGTAGGTTAATCAGAAATGGGGAAGAAATATAATGGAAGCCAGTTTTGCTAAAAACTGCCCATGGAAGTATACGTTGAAAACATGCCATCCATGAGATGGTGGAGAGAGAGAGTCTGTGAGAAAGGAGTCATCATTTATCTGAACTGCCCACTTTTGGACAGCATTAAGAATTTAAAGGGTGTTTTTTGATACACCACTCAAATATAAGAGCAGTATTCTGAGGTTGAGTACATTTGGAATTTGTACAGAGTTTGTAGCTGGACAGGTGCAAAGTATTGTCTTGAGTGAAAAAGGATGCAACATTTTTTGTGAGGCTGAGATTGCTATAGAAGTAATGTGTTTGTGGCAGAAAGGCTAGAGGTAAGTGTCAATTCAAGAAGAGATGTGGTCTGACTGTTGAAATTATCAAAGGCAAGGGAAGAAGAAGAACTAAATTTATGTATGAGGGAGAGAGTATGTGTTATAACAGAACTTTCAGAAACACTTGCGTTAGTAGAGAAATCTGATTATACTGCATGCAGTGAACAACTTCAAAGTAAACTCGCAACCCACTTTCAAAGGATGGAAGGCCCCTTTGTTAGACTGATTATAAATGCCTCAGAAATGTCATGTGCAACAGCACAGGTTTCTCCAGACTTTCCCATGGCATTTGCCGAGAGGTGAGTGATATGGGTGAAAATACTGCTGTGGATATTGATGATGAAATCCATACTGGTGGTCACTGACTAACTGGCATTTCTCAACATGATAAATAGTTGACCATTAATAATGTTCTCCATTACTTGAGAGAACATCAAGGTAGAATGAGTAGATCAATTGTTTGATAGCAGATGTTTATCTTTTCTCTTCTTCTTCTTCTTCTTCTTTTTTTTTTTTTTTTTTTTTTTTTTTTTTTTTTTTTTCCCCTGAGTGTTTCATGCCGTGGAGTGGTTGTCAGTTGAGTATAACAGGATATAGAGATAATAAAAAATAGATGCTAATTTAGGAGCTCATCTCTTAAGTACAGTTGAGGGGATACCCAGAACCAGAAACATTTCTTAGTGTGAGTTGTTCAAGCTTCTGATGTCTTTCTGGCAGGAGGCTACTGCAAGCATGTGGCATATTGTTCATGGTATAGCTGGAAGTGATTTGTATTTCTTTTCCAAAAGGAGTTGGAAGAGAAGAATGATGTTTAGGTGTTGCTGCAATAATGCCATCTTTTTAAGCTAGAGACAGGAACATAGAGGGATAAATTTAAGTCTGACTTTGTAAAGCTAAATGCAGAATACTCACGTTGTCCAAAGGATAGTTGTGCCTTCTGGTCAAATGCAAAGGAGAACACAGTTTCTGTCCCTCTGTTTTCCACCTTTTGCTCAAAAAGATCAGGGGATGAGACAGAGGGCCAGAAATATTGCAGATTTCAGTGTAGAGCGAGAATGAAGCTGTAGTTTTTTGTTTCAAGCCACTTGTGATATGCTGTTACTTTCTTGGACTATATTTTCATACTTTTTGAAAAATCATGACTTGAATGTTTGGTGGAAATTTTTAGTGGAATGGGGAATAAAGTCACTCATTCCAACATTGATAATTTCTGTAACTAAATGAGAACAGGTATCTGGAAATAGAGAACAGAAGCTAGTCTGACCATGGATAGGAGAAGTCTTCCCACTTGACATTGTTATAATTCCAAAGGGCATGAGAGTTAGTGAATGGTTGAGGACAGGGCATTCCACTAGAGATGAAAGATGAAACTTGTGCAAACTTATAACTGAGTTATCAAGAGGAAGATGACTTTCTCTTGATAACTTTTTGAAGAAAAGATTTAGAGTTGGTAGATGAATGGTTTACTCTAGGTTATCACTTATAGCAAATTCTTCAGCTTCTCTTTTAGCTTGGTCCGTAGAATTGGAAAAACTGAGTCATTTGGAAATGTAGGCATTTAAGTGACAAAAGAAGATGACTTCAATGTTTTGGTAGTTAAACTGTAAAAAAATCAAGCCAAAGACCATTGATAAGAAGTTATAGTGGTCAACATGATTTTCAGAATTTGGGAAGTGGCCGACACAGCAGGTGAATGATACATAGGGGAAAGTAAATCTTAAGCAAAAGAGGTCAAGAAGAGGAGATTCAGGATTTGGATCCCACTGCGAGGAATATCAGACTGCACAAAAGCATATGTGTCACTGTTGTGGTGGAAGGAATTATATTTCACCAGTACAGCCACTCTGGGCTTGCAGACCATGTTCTAGATACCGGCCACAGAATACATTGGAAGAAGGCCACATTGATACAGCAAATTTAAATATGAAAGATTGTTCATGGAATCAGCTTCAGCTCTAAAAAACTTTCCAGACCTCAACAAATTTGGGTGCATGAGACTGCCCCAAATTTGGGAAGCTTGCATCTTGAGAACTTCAGCCCAGCAGCCAAGAAAACCCAATATAGCCCACTAGTGGGCACCTTTAGGACTCTAGGAACAACAGTAGTTTTCTCTCTTCTGCTTCATTTGTTGTATGTTCCCATGAAGATGGCAGTGTGACATTGCCGAAATATAGGAGGTATTTATTAAAGTTTATTTTAATTAATATTCCAGTTTGTGTTGTAAATTCCTTAAATAATTTAATAGTCATGTGTTACCAACGTATAAGCCTATCTACAAGAATTACTATCATCCACGGAGAGTCTATTGCAACCAAGGCCCGCCAATACGGCAAACTAAAGCTGAAAATATTGAGACAACTAAATCATTTAACCTTCTTAAAATGCTGCTGGGATAATGAGGTAATCTCAAATTGTAAAGCACCGTTTCTCTTCACAGAAGGTTCACCGCATTTATAACCATGCTAGCTGCTAGCTTCACCCTACTATGAGAACAAATTACCATACACACATCTCCTAGCCAACGTAAACAAAGCTATTTGGACACTAGAGGAGGAGCTTTCTGACACGCTGAACCATGACCTTTGGACAATTCTCTACGACGTCTTGTGTGCTTTGGCAGCAAAACAATTTGAAAAGATACGAAGGCGGCACATCAAAAAATTTGAAAACTTGAAAAAGGACTCTACCTCCGAACTTCAACGGCCACTCAACACTGTAATCAACCTTTCTTCCATTACTTTGAAGCCTGAGGCACTCAACACACAAGCCACAATTTTGCTACATATTCTAAGAGAATACCGGACAAAGAAATAATGATTCAGATATAACGTGGTATCCACAACCTTCCAAACAATATCAGACTGGATATAGCTGGTGTTCTCACCAAAGCAAGACCACCAATAATCCATATAATCCCACCAGCTCCCAAATTAGAACACTCCAAAGGATCCTTAAGAAAGTCACTTCTTGGCCTGTGGAAGTTACCAACAAACTAAAACTTTTTAACTCTAGACCCCCCCCCTCCGAATATATGGACTTCCAAAAATACATAGACAAAATGTGCCATTACGTCCCATAGTGGATGGCATTGATTCCCCCACATACAAATTAGCCAAACATTTAGCCAAAGTGCTCACACACTATACTAGCAATACACCATCACACATAAAAAACTCATCCCACTTCAGAGCCAGTAAGGAAAACCTCTCACTCCAACATACTGACATAATGGTCAGTTTTGACATCTCCTTCCTGTTCACAAATGTCTCACTCAAGGAAACCTTAGAGCTCATCCAAGCCAAATTTCCTTCCAATATCTCAGCCCTATTTCAGTTCACAATGAACTCAGGCTATTTCGTTTGGCAAGGAAAATTCTACAAACAGATAGAGGGGATAGCCATGAGTTCATCACTCTCCCCATCCCTGGCCAACTTCTTTATGGAGACTTTTGAAAAGATAGCCTTAAACTCTGCCCCACAAAAACCCACTGTTTGGCTTCGCTACGTTGATGATGTGTTCACTATTTGGCCACATGGCCCGGATACACTCCACTCCTTAACACACTTAAACAACCAACACCCCAGAATCCAGTTCACCTTGGAAAAAGAGGAAAAACAACAGTCTCCCTTTCCTAGACACTCTGATCACTCGCCAGCCTGATGGATCCTTGGTTTTCTCTGTTTACAGAAAACCAACCCATACAGATAGATACAGTACATTCATCAGCAATTCCCCCCGCCCCTCACAATAATATAAAGTTATAAAAACACTATATAACAGGACAAAATTAATCTATTCAGATGACAATGCCCTAACCACTGAACTAAGGGGGTTGTAGCCACTAGCCAATGGCTACAACCCCCCCCCAAATGTTAAAACCAGTTAACCACAACCCCCCCCCCCTCCATAACAAAGATTACGCTAAATCTATCACCATTCCATATATCTGGGGCACCTCTGAAAAGTTAACCAAAATCTTAAAAAAAAATATGATCCGACTTCTTGTTATAAACCATATAAAAAATTGGCATCCCTTATCTGCTCCACCAAAGACCAACCACTTCCCCAGACCTACCTGGCGTATATATACCAGGTTCCTTGCAGCTGTAAACTGTCCTACTTTGGCCAAACAGGCAGGACAGCAAATGTCAGCATTTCAGAACACAAAAACTACATCCGGTTTCACCAATACAGCCACTCTAGGCTTGCAGACCATACTCAGGATACCTGCCACAGAATACGTTGGATGAAAGAGCTATTTAAATATGAAAGACTGTTCATGGAATCAGCCTCATCTCTAAAAAACTTTCCAAACCTGAACAAATTTGGATGCATGAGACTCCCCCAAATTTGGGAAGCTTGCATCTATAGAACTTCAGGACAAAATTAATCTGTTCAGATGACAATGCCCTAACCGCTGAACTAAACCACATCCTTAACACTTTCTTAGCCAATGGCTACAACCCCCAAAAAATATTAAAACCAGTTAATCCCCCCCCCTTCATAACAAAGATTACACTAAAACCATCACCATTCCCTATATCCAGGGCACCTCTGAAAAGTTAACCAAAATCTTAAAAAAATATGATCTGACTTCTTGTTATAAACCATATAAAAAATTGGCATCCCTTATCAACAGCCAAGACAACCCAATATAGCCCGCTGGGGGCCTTTAAGACTCTAGGAACAACAGTAGTTTTCTCTCTTCTGCTTCATTTGTTTTTTGTAGTGCCTGCATACACGTGTCATTGTTGTATGTTCCCATGAAGATGGCAGTGTGACATTGCCGAAATATAGGAGGTATTTATTAAAGTTTCTTTTAATTAATATCCCAGTATACGTAATTCCTTAAATAACTTAATAGTCATGTGTTACAACATATAAGCCTATCTACAGGAATTATATTAAATGTAATAAGTTAAGGTGGACTGATGTTTTATCTGCAATTTGAGATCAAAAACAGGCGGTCAGGTTTGAATGTCTATAGCTTTTGGGTGGGGGAGGGAAGAGTACATCATTTAACATAGTGGTGATGTTTATGCTGCAAATGTTGGTGAAATGAATGCAGAACAGAATTTTTTGGTGAAGCTTTCTGGGTTTTTTAAAAGTTCTTGAGGATTTTTGAGGCAAAAAATTTTAACTGCATGATACAATATCTCTTTTGAGTTTACTATTTAAAGTGAAAATCTGATCCTGACAACTTCTGTTTGAGCCTGAACCCAGCTTGTATTTATTCAAGTTTCCCATCAGTAATTTTTCTTTGCTTTTTCTCATGTATGCTGACATAAATTTTACCTGGAACACTCAGTAGAGAAATTCCTCTGTATTTTTTTTGCATTCATTTTTCTTTTTCTTTTTATAGATTGCTACTATGAGCTCTACTCCAGTCATCTGGATTTTGACCCTTCTGAATTATGCAGTATAGTACTATAAAACTTTTATACATTCATAATTGACCATTTCTGATTGAATACCACCTTCTCTATCTGCCTTTTCACATTTCTGAATTTTGATGACTTTTTCTACCTCAAGTCTTGATATGTTCTCTTGAATGTTTTCTTCAACTTTAGGAATTTATGGAAACACAAGACACGTGTTAAAATAGTTACTTAACTTAATATTAGGAAAGTAATATTCGACCTCTGTATTAAGGTCATCATCAGGAAAATACATATGTATAAGTTACAAGTTACATGCCACTGCACTTTATAAAGGTAAAATGAATCTAAGCTGCTTATTAATCTTTTATGTAGCCTGACCTCTAGTGGAGAAAAAAAAACTAAATTAATAATATTAAAAAAATAAATAAAATAAAATTTGAAAAACAAAAAACTGATAAATATAAAAATAAATTAAAAACAGAACTACATTAAACATTTCTAAAGTCCTCTCGTATTGAGATTTTCTTCTGGGCTTGTTCTGGTTGCTATAAGGGTTGCAGATGGGTCCTCTACATTCTTGTGGAGGACCCATCTGCAACCCTTTTTTTGTTCAGGTTTGGATTGTGTTTTAGCATTTCACATGCTTCTTTGAATTTTCTCTCAAACCAGGTTTTTGGTGCAGTGTTGGGAATTGGTGCCTTTCCAGTCAATTTATGGTATGTCTGGAGTGCGTGGTCTGATAGGTCTGTTTTTCCATAATGGAAGTATTTAATGGCAAAATGGAATTTATGGAAAAACATGCCTATCAAAATTTATTTTATTTATTTATTTTTTAATATTATTAATTTAGTTTTTTTTCTCCACTAGAGGTCAGGCTAGATAAAAGATTAATAAGCAGCTTAGATTCATGTTACCTTTGTAAAGTGCAGTGGCATGTAACTTGTAACTTATACATATGTATTTTACTGATGATGACCTGATGATCTCAATACAGAGGTCGAAACATTGAATATTACTTTCCTAATATTAAGTAAAGTAATTATTTTAGCATGTGTGTTATGTCTCCATAAATTCTTAACTATGAATGCTGACCACTGTGTAACCTTAAAAGAAAGAACTGCTTGTTCTTTCTTTTATTTTCTGTGTTTCTTTTTGTTCTTTCTTTTATTTTTCTGTTAGCAGTCCTTTAAAATAATTTTCCCTTACGTAGCACTAATGTGCTGCAGGTTAACTAATCAGCTTCTCATGTATAGATCTAACATAAAAAAACAATAAATTAATCCAGACATCTAGAATATCTTCATATTCAGTTTTCATGCCACTTTTATGGTCTCTAATAAATATTACAGTACTCTTTTCTCCATTCCTAAACTTTTTCAATAGCCTCCAGAATATTCTGCAACTTTACTGATATTTATTTTCTATGTCTTTACATAAACCTTACCATGACTTTTGTTTAGCTAGTTTTACACATTGTTTCACCTTCTTGCATTTTTTTCTGTATTTTCTTCAGAGCATGTGCTATATTTAACATATACTTTCTTCCTTTACTGGGCTGCCTCTTTAACTTTCTGACTCCACCATGAAGTTCTCTTTTACTATTCTTGCAGTTGACCTCACTACCTGCCATTCAGGTTGAATCAGTGAATGTTTTCTTCAGGATGTATCACTGAATCTCTAAGGTTTGGTTCTTGTTTTCCAACTCTTTCATTTTTTCTTGAATAATATTTATGTACTTAAGTCTACAGTTCGTTTAAGGTTGCATAACTTTGATTCTTCTTAAATTTTCTTACACTCTTTTCTTTTTGGTATGATATTCAATTTTGAGTTTCTCAAAACTAAATAGTGATCACTTCCTATTTCAAATCCCTTTTATACTCTTGTGTCCTGAACTAGCATGAAGATATTGCTATCAACAATAATACAGTAAATGAGAATTTTCCTATTTCTTGCATCTTTTCTTCATGTAAATTTGTGCATATCTTTATGTTTGAACATAGTGTTCGTAATAACTGGTGCATGTTTTGAATAGAAATCCAGGAGATACCTTACAATTGTTATTTGTTTTGTTCTTTTCTTGAAATTTTTCCAAACATTTCTGTATCTAGTGATCATTTCTTACTCTTTTCATAGTGAAAAATTTATGGAGACACACATTAGAATAATTACTTCTCATTAAGAAAGTAACATTCGGCATTTCTTAATTTACTTAATGATAAGTAAAGTAATTATTCTAACACGTGTTGTGTCTCCATAAATTCTTCACTGTGAATGCTGACCACTGTGTAACCTTAAAAGAAAGAATTTCTTACTCTTTTGTGGAGAAAATGGAAAAGTTGGTTCTTGTTGAAGATAAGAACCAACTTTTCCATTTTCTTAGTGTCAACTGCTTTGTTTAATGCTTCAAAAAATTCCCCCACTTCTTCCTTAGTAGACCTTCTTTTGGACCATAGACACAAAAAATAAATTTAATTGTCCAATTTCCAATTCTGGTATTTACTCACATCGCTCTATTTAATATTGCCTGCAATTCAAGAAGATAATCCTTGTATTTAGTATTGAATGCAATGGCTACTCTTTCTTTCCCTATTCATTATTGCCTAAATATAAGATATTGTATTTGTTGCTTAGAAGAATTTGACCTGTTTTTGTCTTCTTGTTTCAGTAGTACTTATAATAACTACCATAACAAATACCACCTGAAAATCAACTATAAAAACATACGCTATAAAAATAAACAGACTACTTCAGCCGTTTTTTTTTTTTTTTTTTTTTTCCAGTTTTTAGTGAATATAGCAAATTTAATGTGAAAATAGACAACAGAATAAGTAAAATGGTATTGTGCGAGTTTATTGAATAAATTTATATGGAATAAAGCTTATGGATCTGAGATTTGGTTAGAAATAAAACACTGGTTCTTAGACTGTAGACATCAAATATGAGAGTTATGAGTAAAATTATGGGACTCAACAGATGTCATCGATGACAAAATCATACTAAAAGGGAAGATATTAGAACAGTACTTGACTTTATTAGCATTCAGGAATGTGTGAAGAGGGCTAATCTCAGGTAATCTCTCATGGAGTCAAATGACTCGTTGTAGGAGTTCTATGCTCTCTCATGACAAAAGATTATGAGGCAAGGGTAGAACTAGAGGCCATCCCTCCTTATATAGCTTCCATGGGTGAACTCTAGTTCTACCCTCTACTCTATGAATATCTTCTCTACATTAATCTGATAACAATCCCTCACCAACTTATATGTCTCAATCATATCACCCTCTTCTTCTATTCACAAGGCTCTGTAAATTGCATTCCCTCAATTTCTTGTTGTATCTGACATTCCATAGACATTAACTTAGTAAACTTTCTCTGGACCCTCTTCAATACATCCTCATCCCCTTCTAACTACATCAATCCACCGAAGACACTTAGGTGGATTGATGCAGTTAGAAGTGCCTTAAAAGATGGAGGAAAATTGTTATAGGAATTTAGTAATAATAATATTATCTTTTTGTGCTGCACTATCTTGGCATCCTGTATTCCCCTTTGGGGTGCATATCAAGACTTAGATGCCATGATGATTATATTTGTATATTTGAAGGTCTGCAGCTTTCCCCTCTGAAAGCTGCAGACCTTTTTACTTTTTTCTATTCTCTATATAATATTCATTTAAATCCTGTTCAGAATTAAATGTTGATCACTTCCTGTTTCAAATCCTCTATGCTCCATTGCAAATTCTAAAGTAAAAGACTTTATTTTAGAATCTGCAGCTTCTCTATAACCAACCTAATTTAAATAAATATGGGAAGCATCAATTCTTAGGAATCCTCTGTGTTACAACCTGGGCTTCCAACTGGTGCACATAGACTGTGCCCTTTCTCTCTCTCTCTCTCACATTAGAACTCAGCTTTAGTCTACTTAGTTTCACTTTACTTTTTCTTGCTTGTATGTGTGTGTATATGTTACAATTTCTGGTATATGCCCTGCTGATGCCTTTGGCCAAGACAGAATACCGGAAACATTAAACAGGCATATACCATGAGTCCTACCCAACACTACCCAGTCTAAATATGTGGCTGTTTCATATTCCCTGTACACTCTTGTATCTTAGACATGGGTGAAGATATCACTACTAACAAAATCATAGTCAGTATGACCTTTCTTTACTCTCTCTCTCTCTCCAATGTGTTTGCTACATGTGAATTTATGCATAGGTTTATGTTGAAATAAGATGAAATGTGGTGTGCAAGATAGGATGGCAGAGGAGTGTTTGCCTGGAGATATGATAGAAAGTGTGGCTATGGCAGTTGAGAGGGGTGAAAGGATGAATGAAATGATTGTGATGATGGGCACGAATGACTTTGGAAGGCAATGTAAATCGGGTGGTGAGAGAGAGATCTGACATTCTTGCTTGAGGTTGTGCAAAAGGAAATGCAGAGAGGAAAGATTGTGTGTGTATGTGTTGCCCAGGTATGATAGTGATGAGCTGAGCAGAAGAGCAGTAATACTGAATAGCATAATAGCCAGAATGTGTCAGAAGAGAGGATTGGAATATGTGGATGCTCGGAGGGCATTTGAGGACAGAAGAGAACCATATGCAAGAGACCCCCTTGCATTTGAATAAGGAAGGAACGAAGGTATCTGGAGAGATTGTTGTTTTCTAAATGAGTCAGAGTGTCAGTGCAGGGAAACTAGAATCCCAGGGTGGATGGTAGCAGGGGTGGCCTTGTGGGAATGGGTGCTTGGGGAAGGGGGGACAACATCGGGTAACACTGAATCCAGTGGGGTCGAGAGAGATAATGATAGGTATAAAAGCAGTGACATTTTTATGCTTTATACTAATGCCAGGAGTATCCAAAATAAAGGAGATGAATTGGTGGTACTGATACTATCAGCCTGGCCAAAGATTATTGGGATCTCTGAGACGTGGTTAATGGAGGATGATTTAATAACAGGAATTGAAGTAGTAGAATACAGCATTTTTCAGCTTGGATAGGAAAGGAAAACATGGTGATGGAGTACTGCTTATGATAAGTGATGACTTATGTCCTCTAAGAGTGGAGGCTTTGGAAGGCAGTGACACTAATGGTTTTGAAAACATGTAGTGTGAGGTAGAAGTGGCCAAGACAGGATATTTAGTGGGGTGTTGCTACAAACCAAGGAGCACTGAGGGTGCAGAGCAGGAGATGTTTAGGCAGTTGAGCTTGGCAAGTGCAAGAAGAATGATTGTTATGGGAGATTTTAACTACAGCAGTATAAGCTGGGGAGAGGAGAGTGCATGTAGTAATAAGGGGATGGAATTTCTAGAATTCTTGAGGGACACTATCTTAGACAACATGTAATAGAGGGAACAAGAGGTTGAAGAGTTTTGGATTTGGTCATAGCATCAGAAGAGCTAATAATAATAAGTGAAATGACATCTCTCCCAACAGTTGGAGAGAGTGACCATGTGGTTTTGACTTGGAAAATGAATAGACATGCAGGTGTATCAAAGAAAAGGGAACGTATGTGGAATTATAAGGCAGGTGATTATAATAGTCTTAGGTATCAAGTAGAGGTAGTTCCATGGAGGGCAGAATTGGAATGCCAGGATATCATTAGTTGCTTGGGCAATTGTGAAGGAAAATTTGTTAGCAGCAATAGTAAGCTGTATCCCACGAGTGAAGAAATGGACACAATTTGGTGTAAAGTGGATGACAAACAATATCAAACTGCAGTTGAAAAAGGGATTATGGAAGAGATATAAGGAGAGAGGTGTAGGGCAGATACATGAAGAATATAAGACACAGGCTAGGAGAGTGACCAGTACAGTGAAGAAGGCAAAACAGGAATGTGAGAAGAGATTGGCACTAAGATTCAAAGAAAATCCTAGGGAATTTTTAGCTATGTGGCCAGTAGGAGGAGAAATGATTGTGGAAGAATGACATTGCGGGATAAAAATGGGAATATAGTGACTGAAGTAGAGGACATACTGGAGTTGTTCAATGAGCACTTTATTGGAGTATTTCATCCTGGAGAAGAAGGTTTTAATACTAGAGGGATAGGTAAGGTTCAGGGTTTAGAGGAGAGTGTGTTCCAAATACTGAGTACTGTGGATGTCAGTAAAGCTGTGGGACTGGATGGTATTTCACCATGGGTTTTGAGAGAATGTGCTAAAGAACTGACAGCTCCGTTGACCTGGCTCTTCAATAAAAGTCTGGCTATGGGAAAGGTACCCAAGAAATGGAAGGAAGGTAAGATAGTGCCGCAGCACAAGGGCAGCAGCAGACTGGAAGTGTCTAATTATAGGCGGCCAGTTTGTGTGCCATCAGTAGTTGTTAAGGTCTTGGGGAAATTAGTGAGGGACTATATACAGCATTGGGCAGATGAGGGTAATGTTATTTATGAGAATCAACATGGATTTGTTAAGGGGCGCTCTTACTTTAGGAACACGATTGCCTTTTATAATAAAGTGACAAGAGCAGTTGATGAGGGAAAGGCATATACTGCCATTTTTTTGGATTTTGCAAACCTTTTGACAGGGTGCCACATGATAAGCTGATATTTAAGTTGCAGCACATGGGTTTAGATGTTGGGTTAGTCAGCTGGATTCAGGATTGGCTGTCTGGTGGGTATCAGAGAGTTGTGTATAGTGGGGCAATATCAAGGAGGCAGAAGATTACAAGTGGGCTCCCACAGGGCTCAGTACTGGGACCTGTATTGTTCAACCTTTATATCAATGACATTGTCAGTGGATTGCAAGGTGATATTCAGTTGTTTGCGGATAATATGATGGAAGGGTTATCAGTAATAGTACAGATGTGGCATCCTTGCAAGAGGATTTGAATAAACTTGACAGATGGGCAAATGATTGGGGGGGGGGTAGTTTAATGCAGCAAAAGGTCAAATCTTGAAGTTTGGGATCCATCGATGGGAGGATGCATACTCGATTGGAAGAGCTATACTGGAGGAAGTAGCAGAGACAAGAGATCTGGTGGGGTGATGATTGATAGAAAACTGAAATTCAGGGAGCATATTGCAAAGGTGGTGAAGTTGTATGTTAGGACCTGTATGCCTGATGAACTGCATTTAAATGACTATCCCCAAAAAATATTCCAATACCATCTAGTTGGAGGATATAGAATATAGAGATGACCAAGGAAAATGCTTGCAAGAAACTCACAGAGGGGAAGCCGATGCCAGACCTTACATCCATGATCTTATATATCATGGTATCAAAGAGATACCCATAATAAATATGGTAGTGCAATATTTATTAAAGAAAACTTAATTCCTTTGTCCATTGATTCAACGAACTGCAGAAACATTGAGATTAATAGAGATGCCTGGAATGTAGTTTGTGCGACTGATGCAGTTCATCAGTCATGTACAGGTCCTAACATACATCAAATTCACTCCACACATGGCCCTTCAACGAAATTCAAAATTTGCTATAACAAGAATATATATACCTAACATTTTGTATGTAGTATGCAAAACATATATCATTCCCTCCCCCCCTTAACCAAAAACATATGTATAGATAGGATTTGTTGCAGATTATAATATTTTGCTGGTTTTTTAACCAGAAAATCAGAGCACAAACTACACTGTAGCAAATGTAAGCACTCAATCAGATTGTTTTAAAAATAATTCAAATCATAACTGAAAGAGAACAAATATAAGATCAGGGTTATAACCCCACTTCCACACACCCAACATAGACCTATAATGCTTCAATCCAACCTAGCCATTATGCCTAACACAGTTCCTTACAGACAACAATTTATCTTCAAAAAAAAAAAGCTAATTGGGAAGGCTTTGTGGAAGAATTTGACTGTTCCATTGGGTCAGTCCCTCCAAGCCCTCAAGAGTATCCCCAGTTCATAAAAATACTGGGGAAAATCTCCACCAAACACATCCCTCGAGGATGTCATGCAAACTACATTCCAGGCTCTCTAGGGATATGCATGCCCAGTATGCTACTTACAACTTTACAACACCAATCCCTTCTCAGAGGAGACTATCCATGCAGGAGAAAAATTATGCTCCAAGATGGCAGAGGAAAGGCATTTCCTTCCTCATGGAAAAATGAAATAGATGCCCTTGACATGATACAGTAGCAGGAAGGCATGGAACTTTATCAACAGAATTAGGAAGGATTTCACTAAGTCAGTAGATCATCCATAGGTAACAGCTAAACAAATTGCTGCTGAATGGAAAATTCCCCAAAAAAGCACCAAAAAATAAGATATTAAGAACCCTAAATGAGGAACAAAATTTGATTTACTCATATATCATGATTACTGCATTCAATGCTGCAATAAATCTTTTAAAAACTAGAAAATATGCAGGCCTTGATGATATCTGTAATGAACAAATTAAACATTTTGGATCCAGGGCTGAAGAGTGGCTACTAAACTTGCCTCAGAACCTTATGATAGAGTGGTGGCCTCCTTTCTGAAACCAGGAAAAATGCCAACTGAAGCAAAAATTACAGACCTATATCTCTTCTCAGCAACCTCTTTAAACCCTACGAATGATTAATTTTGAATAGGCTTCAATTGAACCCCATCTTATTGCTGAGCAGGCTAGTTTTAGACCAGGCAAATCCTGTACATCACAAATTCTCAATCTCACTCAGCATATAGGAAATGGTTATGAGCAAAAAAAATAGCCACAGCAGCAGTCTTTGTAGACCTAACTGCAGCATACAATACCATAAACTATCTCACACTCAGAAATAAAATATATGGAATAATAGAGACTATCACCTTGTCCTCCTGATTCAATCACTCTTGGAAAACAGACACTTTTTTTGTGGACCTGGGGGGGGGGGGGGAGTTGTTGGCATCCCTAAAAAAAGGCCTTTCCCAGGGAAGTGTGTTATCATCATTGCTTTTCAACATTTATGTCAATGATCTTCCCATATTTCCAGGAACTAGAAATTTTATCAATGCTGATGATCTTGCCATAGCCACTCAATGAAGTAATTTCAAGTCCATTGAAACTACCCTATCACTTGCCTTAAAGGTGATCAGCATGCTCATGAGTAATATAAAGTACAGGCAAAAAGGGTAACTAGTAGTTACCCCTTTAAGGTTAACTACTAGTTAACCTTTCTTACTATAGTAAGAAAGCTACAGCAGATTTTGAGAGAAAATTAGCTAAGCAGGCGAAAGTAAATCCAAATGAGTTTTTTCACTACCTAGCAAGCAAGAGAAAGAATGATTATGGAAAGATTGCTTTACTCGATGCTGATTATAGGAAAGTGACAAGAGCAGAAGAAATAGTTCAGTTACTAAGTGATCACTTTGCAAGGGATATATCATCCAGGTGGTGACTTGGCAGTTACTGAGGTTACAAACACTGATGTTAGCATTGAGGTAAATGAACTGGAGGTACTCAGTATATTTAAAAATACCAATGTGAATAAATACAGAAGTGGGGCTGGACAGTATGTCTGCTCGTGTGCTACGAAAATGTGCAAATGAATGGGCAGTGTCTTTGACGATATTGTTTAATCTAAGTTTCAGCTCTGGCAAGGTTCCAAGGGAGTGGAAAGAGGGTAAGATAGTTCTGTTACATAAAGATGATTCCAAGACACAGGTAGCAAATTACAGACCAATTAATATCTCTGGAGTGATGGTTAAATTATTAGAAAAGTAGGTTAAAAGTAAAATGTGGGAATGGGTGGATAGAAATGTGATACTTTATAGAGGGGTACTTTACAGAGGAATCACTGATGCAGGACCTACCTTTTATTTTTTGTTAAAGGTAGGTCCGGCATCAGTGATTTATTCACATTTTATAATAAGGTGACAGTGGCACTGGATAAAGGAAATGCAAGTCCAGCAATATCATGGCTATACCATGATATTGCTGGATTTTGCAAAGGCATTTGACAGAATACCACATGGTAAACTATTAAATAATTTGGAGCAATTGGGGATGAATATGAGGCTGATGGCATGGCAGATAGACAGACATCAGAGAGTAGTGTATGGTGGAATGGGATGAATGTAAATGAGGGTGATAATGGAATGCTCCAGGGCTCTGTACTAGGACCACTACTCTTTAATTTGTACATGAATGATATAGCAGAAGATTGGGGGGGGGGGACATTCAGTTGTTTACAGATGATGCAAAACTAGGGAGGGAATAGAATTGATAAAGGTGATGTAGATATCTTTCTTACTTACTGTCCTCTTCCATCGGAAACAGGTTGAGTCTTCCATGTTTCCACAACAACCTCCAGGAGTCTTGGTTTCTTGTGTGGCTGGCGAGCTGTCTATATGTTTGTAATCCAGAGTTGACCTTTATTGTTGTTATCTATTTAGTTCTTGGTCTTCCTTTTTTTCTTTTATTCTTGCATACAGAGCAAGGTTGGGTAGTTTTTTTGATGGCATTCTCTTGACATGTCCACACCACTGAAGTTGTCTTCTTTTGATCTTTTTGATTAATCTGTATATTTTAGGAAAAGAAATGAAACTTGTCTTACAGTTTCATTTCTTTTCTTTTCTGTCCATTTTGTTTTATTTATTTTTCTGGGACATTTCATCTCGAAAGCCTCTAGTTTTTGTATCTCTGTCTTCTTGAGTGTCCAAGTTTCTGAAGCATATAGCACAGTGGGTATTATAAATGCCGAGCTAATTAATATTTCTTTTCCTGTTTTCCAAAGATTTTCGGTTTCATCTGTTTGTTTATTTCTTCAGTTTTCCTAATGTAGTGTGATCTTATTTGGTTATTTTTTAACTTTTCCATGTGGAGTTAACAATTCTATTTCTTTTGTAGTTCACTTTGAATTTTATCTGCATTGTCGCAGAGAGGAGTTCATGGTCTGTATCCAGATCTAGGCTTTTGAGCATTCTTACATTTTTTTTATTGAGGTTTTCCATTTACTTCTAATTAGGATATAATCTATACAATTTCATATTTCTCTATCCGGTGAGGTCTTTAAAACTAGGTCTATGGTAAAATGTTGTGTTTGTGATGACGAGGTTGTTTTCTTTGCAGAAATTGAGCATAGTTTCTCCCCTTTCATTTTCGGTTCCAATTCCAAATTTCCCCATTACATCATTTAGCTCTTCTCTGAAGTTTCAATCTTAGCATTGAAATCTCCGATTATGAGTAAAATGTCTCTGGAGTTTGTATTATCTGTTTCTTTTTGGAGATCGTTATAGAATAGTTCGATGTCTTTTTCATTGTGACTTGTGTCTGGTTTGTAAATCTGGATAACCTTTATGTGTAGTCCTTTTTCTTTGGCTTTTAGTCTAATTCCTATTATTCTGGATGAGCTAGGCTTAATATCTATTACACTTGCAGTAAGATTTCATTTTTTTTAGGATTGCAACTCCTTCTCTATGTACCTCTATGTACATTGTCTCTTCTTCCTGAATAGAATAATTTGCTCTCTGGTATGTTTAAGCATCCTTCTCCTGTCCAGTGAGTTTCTGAGATTCCTATAATATCCTACTTTATCCTTTTCAGATTCTCTTGCAGAATTTGGAGTTTTCCTGCTTTGTATAGAGATCTGATATTTACAGTAACTATATACTTATCACATTTTGTTGACTACATAGAAGATGTCTCACCAACACTATGTGAGGCTTAGTGTTGGCACGTCGGCTGCCCCGTACGCGATAGTGCGAGATGTATTTCTGGTAATCGTGTAATCCATGGAAGTTTTTGGCATTTTAGTGTGGCCGGCTTACCTTTCGTCTGCCACACCCTTTGGTCTACAGCTCCTTATTCTTTATTCGGAGCAACCCGTTGGGACTTCCCTCATCCGCCACCCAAGGGACACGCTTGGTAGGAGAAATCTTACAGGATAATTTAAATAAATTGTTACTGTGGGCAAAAGACAGTGGTTGTCAATTCAGTGTTGTAAAATGTAAGGTAATACACTTTTGGATTAAAAGATTACACACACCCTATATCATATTGATGGTATTAGTTTACAGGAGATTGATGAGGCTGGGCATCTTGGGGTGATGGTGGATAGAGATTTGAAATGCAGAGGCCATATTGCAAGAGTTTGCAAAATAGCTCAGAGGATTATTTCAATGATGAAGAACACATTGACAAATAAAGATTGGGAGGTTATTATCCATCTTTATAAGGCATGATTCGGCTATATGCTGACTACTGTGCACAACCTTGGTCACCTGTGTTTCTTGGGGATCTGCAGATGGTGGAGAGGATTCAGAGATGAGTGACCAAGCTTGTGACTGGTCTGTGGAATGTGACATGAGGATAAATTGAGTGTGTGTGTGTGGATTGCAGAGTTTAGCTAATAGGCAAAGGAGAGAGGATATGATAGATACTTATAAGTTACTAATGGGATTCTATAAGATTGACACAAGAAATTTTTTAAATACATAGGGAGTATGAGGAAAACAAGGGTCACACTTGGAAGTTGCCTGAGATTGTGGTTAGTAAGGGTGTGCGGACTAGGTTCTTTACTTGGAGAATGGTGAATGAGTGGAATGGATTGCCAGAGATGGTCCTGAACATCCCAACGGTAAATAAGTTTAAGGAGATGCATGATAGGTACTGTGTTGATGGATAGTGTGGGTCTCTAACAAAGTCTTTTGACTCCATGGAGTATTCATATAAATAATAATAATAACAATTCAAGCAAATTTGTTTGGGGTTATATTGAAAAGTTTGTTATGTTGAAAGGGTAAATTATGTGTTTATCCATTGAGAGTTGATTACACAGTTATCATGTTGAGTTTGTGTGTTGGGGGTGGGTGAAATAAATGTGTTAGAAAACCTCCATTAAATAATAATTTTATAAATATCAGCTATGAGATACATAGAAGAAGATATCATGGTTGTCTCGGAAAAAATATATGATCAAGTTTTTAATTAGTAATTCTGTATATGTGCTAGATTTAGTTCAAAATTTAGTTCTAAACTCAGTGTACAGTGTTTGAATTAGTGTATGTTTTTATTTATTATGTATATCACTGAATTAGCTAAATATAATAATGAGGGAGGCAATTGATTCTTTGTTCAGTTTTGATACGAACTGTATTTCATACTACAACATGTATGAAATGTACTCAATGATGAACATATGTACTTTGTGGGAAAAAGGAGATGGTGCATATGGCTCATTAAACAGATTGAATAATAATAGCTATTGAATGAGAGTGGGAATGTTCAACTTCTGGTATGTATGCGGATGTGATGTGAAGAAGAATGCAAGCATTAATGGAAGTAAGTATTCAAGTGCATGATAGTGATAGCAGTTTGAAAGAGATGTGCTAGGTTAAAAAAAAAAAAAAAAGATGATATAAAAGTAATAAAAAAAATGAAAACTGTCATTAATGGTAGAAAAGCTGAGGTTGGGAGAAGAATCAAGAACTCCATCCGCCTTCAATGCTTATACTGAAACCCAAAACAGATGCAAGAAAACTATCAATGCTTCCAAAACAGAATTTGAATGTTCAAAAAGCAGGAAACTTACAGCCTGCCCAAATGGCAGCCATGTCTTTTGGTCTCTTGCCAAAGCAATTGGTTGTAACTTTTGCCCTACACTATTCCTACCCCATCATACCCAGATGACTTTATTGCATCATCACCCACAGAAAAAGTTTATCTCCTGGCTTCACACTTTGTCTCCAATGCACACATAACTGACAAACAAATGCCCCCCCTAGTCATTCCAACTGCCCAACATACAATTCCCCCCCTATATCCTTTTATTAGAAAAAGATCAGAAACCTATTGTCTAAATTAGACACAAAAAAGTCTCCTGCTCTGCTGGTATTCCTCCAATTGTCCTGAAGGTCTGTACACCAGAACTGACTCCTATCCTATGCCACCTATACATACTCTCTCTCTTACTCCACTGGTATATTTCTCAAAGCCTGGAAATTGGCCTATATTCAACCCATTCCTAAGGGTGACAAATCACTGTCATCTAACTACTGCCCTATCTCACTCACCTCAGTCCTATCTAAAGTGATGGAGAAAACCATCAATTCTCAACTCCTCGAAGGCATCCAGCTATTAAGCGACCACCAGTATGAATTCCGTCACTGCCGATCAACAGGAGATTTAGTCATATATAATCCATATCTGGACAAATGCCATGGAGAAATTTGGCAAATATCGAGTGGTTGCAGTCAATATCTCTAAATCTTTTGACCGGGTCTGGCACGAAGGTTTACTAAGCAAACTCCTATCATTTGGACTGTCTCAAGACTTTTGTCTGGATGCACAGTATGTGTGATGGTAGACAGTTCCCTATCCTCTCACAATCCAACTAATGATGGGGTTCCACAAAGTTCTGTTCTCTCACCAACCCTCTTCCTTCTGTATATCAATGACCTACTTCAGTTGACATCCAACCCAATACACAGTTTTGCAGATGACAGCACATTGCACCCCTCCATTTCATTTGACAAACCTTACTCTACACAACTCACTTCAACCTACAGAATATCAACCACAACTGTCCTCAATTCTGACCTCCGAGTCATTCTCCAATGGGGTTCATATAACCTTGTCAATTTCAATGCTAATAAAACCCAGTTCTGTCTTATTTCTCACAAAAAAAGAACCATTTCCCCCCCCCCCCAGTATTATTTTTGATAACACTCAAATTTCCAGGCAAGATGAGATTTCACTTCTTGGAATTACTCTGACATAAAACCTCTCCTGGCGGCATAAACACATCACAACCATTGCATCCTCAGCTTCCAAAAAACTAGGATTCCTCTTTCGCTCAAGATGTTACTTCACCTCTAAACAGCTGTTAACCTTATACAAATCACAACTCTTCCCAGCTATCGCATACTGCTCTCACATTTGGATTGGGGGTTCCTAAAAGCTCCCTCAAAATGCTTGACTCAATACAGAGGAGAGTAATTAGATTGATAAATGACTTATCTTTTACCAACTCACTGTTCTCACTTTTACATAGACATTTGGTCTCTGCAATTTGTGTATTCTATAAATATTTCCATGGCAAATGTTCATCTGAAATAGCATCAATAATTCCCCCACTCAGTACTAAACCCATTGGAACACGTACAGCTGCCACCCAACATTCTTTCACAGTACAACCTTGACACAAACAGAACAAGTTTCTTTTCTTCCTCCTTCATCCCTGCTACTGCTGTACAGTGGAACAGTCTTCCCCTGATGTATATCCCACGGAATACAGTATACAGGCTTTTAAATCAAATGTAAACAAGTTTCTCCCTTCTCAATGCACTACCCATTTACAGTACTAACGTACTGTAGGTTGATCAGTCAACCTCTCGTGTATGGCCCCAACATAATAAAATAAAATAAAAAGTACTTCACAATAGCAGATGGGAATTGGAGAGACTGAAAAAGCTTGGTAAGTTGCTGGAGAGATAAGAAAGGAAAGAAAACTCAAAAAGAAACAAGGAAAGGAAGATAAGAAACGGAAGCAAAAATGTGGAAGGGAAGTATGGTAGTGCACAGTGATTCCATGATTAGTGGAGGAAAAGACACTTTCATTGCTCATTCTTCTATCAACTACTGTTGACAGAAGAAGAAGAATGAGCATGGAAAGTGGTTTTTTTTCGAGATGCAAAAATTTATGATGTCACTGGGGCCATAAGCAAGTTAGCTCAGGTAAAAGAAATGATTACACTGGTTACAACATATTTCAAATGAGATAAGCTTGTATGTTGTTGTTGATTTATCAAGAGTTAAGATTGTACAATGTTGCAGTAATATGATATGAATGAGCTGAGATGGAGAGGTGATTCAGTGAACAAACTGTGTAAGAGCAGTGATGTGCATTATGTTCAAATATGCAGTGACTTTGATGGTTGGAAGTACTAGTACTTGCAGTTTGGATTACCTTTAAATAGATTTTAGGTGCTTAGAGAAATTGTTATTTGCTAAAAGAACAAATGTAAATAGTCAGAGGGAAACTAGATCTGTGCATTAAGATGAGAGATCTAAATTGTGACTCATTAAGCATGGAACTTAATGATGTGACTGTGATTGATGACAAGAGAGAGAGAATGACTGAAAATGAGGAAGAATGATTCCAACATAGAGAAATAAACCATTTGATTTTAATCCTTTTTATGATTTGAGTCATACCTGTAATCTAAGCTACATATATTTACTACTTAAGAAGCAGTGAATTTGAGTAGCTGAATTATATAATTAGATAGTATTATAGAAGTGACACTACATAAAATTATTGATTTTGCTGTGAAAACTTTATTTATAATAATTATACACTAGTGGCCAAAATTGTGGAAACCTTTTGGAAAAAGTGTATTTTTGAGGCTTGATGGCTCATAACACTACTTTTTTTTTGGTGTAATACCATAAAATTATATATTAATGGAAATATAATTTAATCAAGAATGTAATGCAATAAAGTTTGTTCAATTATCTGTATTCTATGAAAAGTTATAGCCAAATAACCAGAAAAAAGAAGCAAAACTTGCTTAGGTTGATATGAAGTAGCTTTCCTTCATTTGAATATAGCCAATGAGCATGAGTGTTTAGAGAGCCAATCAGTTGTCATCTTGTTTTGTCAATGAGCCAATAAGGTCACAGTAGGATTCAGCTATTGATGTCATGTATTGGAGCTGAGAGGAGGACATTTGTCAGTGTGTTATGTGATTGCTATCAAGTTGGTTGTTTTTTTTTTTTTTTCGTTTCTTTCATTTAGTTCTTTCTAAATGAAAGAACTAAACATTCTTTCATTTAGTGAGCTTGTAAAACGTATATAACTAAATTTAAAGAAATGGCACAAAGAGTTGAGTTGACTGGTCACCCAGAAAGTGATGTAAAAAGTACTATTAAATGGACAAGGCTACAGTTATGAAGAAATTAGAAGACAAATTGGTGGAAACTTAACCAAAGGTGGCATTTCTAAATTTTTGAAGAGGTATAAGGAGACTCAGTCACTACAAAACCAGACTGGTAAAGGCAGGAAAAGGTGCATAACAGCAAGTGATGATAGAAGAATTGAGAGACTGTGCCTATGTGACAGAAGAAAATCATCTGGGTGTATACAAGATGAAATGGCGCAATACAATGTGAAGTTGAGTGCAAGAACTGTTCAGTGCAGACTGCAGGAATTTGGTCTAAATGCTAGAATTCCACAAAAAAGACCATTTTTTATCTCTCAAACAAAGGTTGAAAAGATTAAACTGGGCTGAAACCCATGTTAACTGGACAGCAAAACAATGGGACAGTGTTATTTGAAGTGATGAGACCAAAATCTCCCTGTTTGGTAGTGATGGCATAAAATACATAAGGAGAAGAATCGGAGAAGATTTGCATCCCGATTGCATTACACCTACCGTGAAACATCCACTTAGTGTTATGATCTGGGGTTGTGTGACATCAAAAGGAAGGTGTTCCACACGTGATCTTTTCTAAGACAAAGCATTTATGTTTCAATAGAATTCAGCTCCATGTCATGTTGCTGTTGTGTGCAAAAGGTTGTTTCAAGATAATCATATTCCACTGCTGGAATGGCCCAGGAATAGCCCAGATAACCCAATCGAAAATCTATGGAGCCGACTAAAGAAACTTGTTAGTCAGAAGCAACCCACCAATAAAACCCAATTAATAGAATTGGGTTTTATTGGTTTCACATTATAACAACTGCAGAAGTAAAAATCTTGGTTCACTCCATGGGAAGGCGTTGTAAGGCCATAATTAACGCTAAAGGTTACCCAACTAAGTATTAACTCACATTGTGAGAATTTTTGTATATCTCATTTTTTTTATGTTTCACTTTTCTTCTTTATAACTGCTGTTCCAATAAAAAATCCTTCATAAAAGTTATTGCATTACATTCTTGATTAAATTATCTTTCCATTGATATATAATTTTATGATATTACACCAAAAAAAAATGCTGTTATGAGCCATCAAACCTCAAAAATACACTTTTTTCCAAAAGGTTTGCACAATTTTGGCTACTAGTGCATATGATTTTAAAATAAAATATATTGGTGTTACCATTGCTTTTGTTTGAAAAATAGTTTTCTCTTTCTATTTTGAAAAATAGGAATTAAAACAGGAACTGGTACAAAAAAAAAAAAGTTGCAATTTTAACCTTTTTTTTTTTTTTCTTTCTTTTTTTTAAGCAAAGATCTTCCTACTGCTGTTTTAGGTCCAGATCGTATTTCTCGAGCTGCTGAAGCTATAATCCGAATTGAGCAATTGCAAGAAGAAATTGAAAGAGAACTTCAGAGGCTGTTGTTGTATGCTAAACAAAAAGCTAGTTCCAATCTCCATAGTTCCATTAATATACTTAGCAGTAAGGTAACTAATTTCCAAAAGCTCAAATAATACACAGATATCCTAGAGCAGTAGTTCTTAACCTTTTCGAAGTCACAGAACACTTTTGATTATGAGAAAAAGTTGGGGAACACCAAAAGCATTAGGGTCATAAAATTATCAATAAAAATACTTGCCTTTTAAAAAATGGAACTTATTTTAATGCGATACTTGAGCTTTTCTAGAGCTTGAATTCGGCTTGGACAAAAATCCAAAATTCCTCAATAACATGTAGCTACCCTCATTTCTTTATTTATGTTAGTAAGTCTTTCACGCTTTTTACTTTTTATATTGGTTAATATTGAGAAACTGAACTCACAGAGATATGATGTTGAAAACTGTAACAAAAGTTTCCGTGCTCTTGTGGAGAGAGCTGGGAATTCAGGCTTAGACAATAATCCAAAATTCTTCAAGAGTTATTTCAGAGAATTTCATTTTTAGAGTACGATCCTTTTACAAGGTAACTAATTTTTCTTCTTCTTGTAACGAAAATTCACGACTCGATTTGTTAATTTTGCCAAATGGATTTCGTATCCAGTCATAATTGTGTGTATTTAGGGAAGGAAAGTAACTTGAAATGTTTTCTTCCAATATTGTTAAATGTTCTGTTATAACGGAAATAATTCCCTCAACATTTTTATTATGGAGCGAAGGAAACTTATCTACTGTATTTTTTTCTGATATGCAGTTTTTCCAAAGAGATACTTTTTTCTAAAAAGCTGACAATTTGACAGTGGATGTCAAAACATTTTCATTTTTCCCTTGGATACTTGTATTAATGCTATTTAAGTAATTAAAAATATGAGCTAAATATGCCATTTTACCACACCAAATATCATTTTGAAAAAAGGCCAATAATACATTCTTAAGTTCTAAAATTTGGAATAGCACTTTACTCCTGGATAACCATCTTATTTCAGTGTGCAAAAGCAAAAATTCGTACTTGGCTTCCATAGATATGCAAAGTCTTTAAAAAAGGCGTGTTTTTAAAGTTGACTTGATGTAATTTACCATATTTACAACTTGGTCTTGTACAGGTTTTAATATTGTGGTAATGTTTTTGAAACTAGGGATTCTCTGTGCAAAAATCAGTGCATAGATATAATATTTTGGTTTATTTTCTTTGCAAGAGGAACAAATCCTTTAATAGAGCCTACCATTGATGGAGCACCATCCATACAAATTCCTACATACTGCTCCCATGAAATTTAAAAATTTTTTAAATATTATGTAATAGAGTCTAAAATGTCCCTCTTGCAAACAGATGACCTATGAACAATATTCTATTGATTTAGAAGTCAACACGCATAGCAGTCTTCAGTTGTTAGGATCAGAGTAGCCAATTACACACTCAGAAATGTGTCATGTGACATCCTTCACCGGCGGAACACTTGTAACCAGCTCGTGGAACACAAGTGTTCCGGGGAACACTGGTTAAGAACCACTGTCCTAGAGGATGTAAAAAAAAATATATATATACATCTTGACTAAATTTTGGTTTTTGTTTATAGTACTTATATTTTACGTCCTAGAGAAAATATAAAACTACAAAACAGTATATAGTATGTGGAACTAAGTCAGCATGGCACCTACCTCTAGCTGCATAATTTAAGTTTACTATTCAGATTCAGTGCGTTGTTTGGTTGTGCTTGTGGTAGTTAAGTTCCATATTCTACTTACACAATGGAACATGACAAGAAATAAATAAAAGGTAGTAATAGTAGTCCTTTCCTTCATGCTTACACGGTGATCGGAATACATCATGAAAATGATGGGAACAACTACCATGTTAGAATAAAACTTTAGTTTAAATTAAACCAAAATAAACACTCGACATTTCGATCTTCACATTAAGGTCAACATCTGGAGTATATACATATATGCAGAGAAACAAGCTACACTGCAATCTACATGGTATGCTAAGAACTATTAAAACTATTGGCCTGACCTCTGGTGGAAAAAAAAAAAAAACTGGATGTACAATCCCTATCTGAAAAAAAAAAAAAGGACACAATAAATTTAACAATTTTGGTGAAGCAGGCTTCTCAGATCATGCTCTTAACACCTACACCAAATTGATTGGAAAAGTACTTGTTCTTTACATCATACAAAAACTGGTATGAATGGAAATTTAAAGAAGTCTGTGAAATTTTGATTAACTACCCTAATCTTAGCAATAATGGTGGCATAAAAATCCCAAGAATTTGGATGGCACACATTCAGCCCACTTAGTTTTCCAGCAATCCCTGACTTTAGGACTATAAGGAATTTTTCAGCTTTTATTGGCCATTATCCATACTAATTTTCTGTAATTTATGTATACTTATATAAGTAATTTTGTGTGTGTGAGTGAGTAAACATGTTGCTCTCCAGCTTAATTTAATTTTGTAACCTAATAGATAATAATAACAACAGGACTCTAGCTTTGATGTAGAAATCGGTTGTTTTTTTTTCACCAGAGGTCAGGCCAGTAGTTTTAATAGTTGATCAGTAATTTAAGCATACCATGTAGATTGTAGTGTAGCTTGTTTTTTTGTATATGTGTGATGATGACCCTAATGTGAAGGTCAAAATGTTGAGTATGTATTTTGGTTTATATTAAACTAAAGTTTTACTCTAACGTGGTATTTGTGTCCATAATTTTCATGATGTAATAGTATTAGTAGTACCAAACAAATATGTCAAATTGCTAACTCACAGAACCTACTACTCATGTTCAGCTTTCATTCCATCTACCCTGGTTCTGTGGAACATCCCCCCCCCCCCCCCCATGACATATTTTCCAAAAACTACAGCTTCCAGATCATCAAAAAAAGATATTTTTCTCTTGACTCCTGCCCACACATGGTACTCCTTTGCTATAAAATTTGCAGCCTTTATGTGTGTGGGGAGGGGGGGGAGAGGGAGTGAGTGATATATAGGTATTAGTGAGACTTGGTTGACTGAGGATGATATAATCATTCATATAGGATGCAAAGGATATAATGTCTTCAGAGAGGACAGAGGGAATAGGATGGGAAAGAGGGAATAAGGTGATGTAGCCATAGGAATATAATGTAAGGGATATTGTATTTTCAGAGAGAACAGAATGGTGGAGGAGGGGGTTTTGGCAATGATAGCAGAAGAACTGAAGCCAAAAAGGGAAGAAGTCCATCAGGAGGACAGGATGCAGAGGGATGTTCTATGAGACTATCTGGTGTGAGATAGAGGCCAACAAGATGAAATATATAATGAAATACATTGGTTCACGAACATCTTTTTGCTAAACAATGAGCCTAACACCATTATTGTAATGGACAAATGCACCTTACCATTCTGTCTGACTGGAAAATGCCATCTCATGCTACATGCAAAAAGGACATTCAGAAGTGGCTGAAGCAAAAAGGAATCGGTTTTACTTCTGATATAGTGAAAAACAGAACTATTGAACTTGGTGGCAAATGTCAAGAGTCAGTTTCAAAAATATCGCATTGACAGTATTGTTGAACAGAAAGGACACACACATAGTTATTCATCTTCCACCATACCATTGCGAACTGAACCCCATAG
Organism: Typopeltis vanoorti; assembly: GCF_054136105.1. Lineage (NCBI taxonomy): Eukaryota > Metazoa > Arthropoda > Arachnida > Uropygi > Thelyphonidae > Typopeltis > Typopeltis vanoorti. The sequence continues at coordinate 72,431,876 of NC_143552.1, read as the reverse complement.
AACTCATCTATGTACAAATTAAGGGACATGTTGCAGCTAAAAATATGACTTTCAAAATTTCAGATGTTGAAAGACTTGTCATGGAAGGTTTCCAAAAAGTACTGAATGCACATGGAAAAGTTGCATAATCCATGTTATTGAAGAAGAAAAAAAAATTCTGGTCCTTAATGGAAAGATAGATGAGATGGTAGAAAACATGTGTTTCACAGTAGATGACAGCTCTGAATCTTTATTTAGTGAAGATGCACGATCTGATAATACTATGCACAGCCTGAGATAAGAGTGTTTATGTATATATTATTGTAATAAAATGTCATATTCGGAAATGTGCGTTGTGACGAGTGAAGTTCACTTCATAACATAAACAATCACTGCTTATCTTAAGCCGGTTTGTAATAAACTATTTGACATCTACTTTGTTACAGCCTATCAGTTAATTCCAGAAAATCCAAAGGCACACAGTCATATAGAGTCATCTTGGCCCTGCAATTTCATATTAGCAATCACAATGTAATGTTGTATGTAGAATGGTGTGATTCGGGCAATGATGGCTTTTAGGGGATTTTCTAAGCATTTGCTTAGTTACAAACACGATGTGCTTCGCTGTTACTATGGCAACAGCAAACTAATATCCCTCTACCTTCGGAAACAGTACAGCCTGTAGTATATTTCTTTACTTCCAAGAAAACCTGAAAAAGAGTATAGGTGGTGATAGTGGAATGCCAAATATGATGTTGACTAATGGAGGAAAAAGGGTTGAAGAATTGGAGGTGCTTAGGATATTGCAGAACTTTAATGGAAACATGCCCATTGGATTTGATGACATATCAGTCTGTGTATTATGAGAATGTGCAAGGGAATTAGCACCTCTTCCTGTGGCCAAACTACTTAATATAGACCTCTGTACTGGGAAGATGCCATTGGAGTGGAAAAAAGGGTAAAATAGTTTCACTGCATAAAAGACATTCCAGAATAGAAGTTGCAGTTAACTAGCCAATCAATATTCCATGAGTGTAGTTAAGGTATTTGAGAAATTGGTAAAAGAAAAAATTCAGGATTGGGGTGGATAGGAATATGCAATGCACCCATTCAGTAATGAGACAACAATTATTATATCACAACAAAGAACTAAAATTTGAAATTGTCAATTACACAGATTAAAAATAATCTCCCTCCAACTCCACACAGCATTTACAGTGAAGATGTTTGAAGGCACAATGGAAGTCGTGAATGGAAACCTCCTTCAGTGTCTGGGTCACACTGCATTAGATGTCCTCAGTGTCACTGAAGTGCTCCCCCCCCCCCCTTTCAAGGCACATTTCATACCTGGGAAGAGGAAAGAGACTGCGGGAGCCAAATCTGGTGAATTTGGGGGGGGGGGGGGGGATGTTCGATTTCAGAGATCAACTTTGAAGCCAGAAACTGCTTCAAACAATGCACTTGTTCGCAGGCAGTGAACAGGTGCGTTGTTGCAACAGAAACCAATTGTTGTTGTGGAACAGTTCTTTCCTAACACATTACTCCTGAATAATGCTGACCGTTCCCTGAGGTGCCCTCAGGAACAATTTTGCTGTGGATAATTCCAGCCACGTCGAAAAAAAACAATGACCATTGTCTTGACACATGATTTTTGCAACCTGACTTTCTTCCTCCAGGGAGATGTTCCACTCCATTCCATGCTCTGATATTTCATTTCTGAATCAAACTGAAAACACCAACTTTCATCACCAGTGACAATTCTTTGCAACACATCACGATATTGATCAACTGCATAGATGAAATTTTGACAACCTGCAACCCAGTGCTCTCTCTGTTCGTGTGTCAACGTGCGTGGCATCTTGAACAAATCTTCCTCTTGTGCAAATCTCTTTCTAAGATTAATATGCCCATTTCCTTATCGATATCAAGCTGTACAATGAGTAGTCTAGCGATTATATGCTGTCATAGACAACAATTTCCTTAGCTTTCTCCACATTTTCATTTGTCCCTGCAGAAACTGACTGTCCACAGCATCATTCATCCTCCAGGCACTCCCTCCCTTCTTTAAATGTTGAAAACCAGCAGAACATCTGTGCACAGCTCAGACAGTCATCACTGTAAACTTTTTTTAGATCTTCTGTAGCAATTTTTCCTAATGTATAGGAAAATTGTTGTTGTATAAGACATTTTATCACAGCTCTTTGCACCATGACTCAACTTCTGACATGCTCCACTCACACACTCTTACTTCAACAGTTATCATACGTAAACCACTGCATCACCTTACTTCAAAGTTGCACCTGTGATTACAACACACTCTAGCGGTCAAAACTATAAACACATTTGCTACTTTTATTCAAACAGCTGTCCTGTAAAAAATCAATCTCGTTACTTAACTGGTGCACTGTGTATGATACCTTATAAAGAACAACATGGTTTTGTGAAAGGTAGATCTTGCCTTGGAAATTTTCTTCCTTTTTATAATAAAGGACAATGGGATTGAATAACGGAAATATCTGGTCAGGGATACTGCTGAACTTTGCAAAAGCATTTGAGAAGATTCTACATGGAACTCCTTTGTATAAGACATAAATTGGAGCAAGTGGGAATGGATATGAATCTGGTGGTTTGGATTCAAGGGTGGGCAATAAACAGATATCAAAAAGTAGTTTATGGAGGAGCTGAATCCAGAAGACTAGTGGTATACCAGAGGGCTCAGCTTGGATCTCCATTGTTTATTTTGTACATCAGTGATATAGGAACTGATCTGATGGGAAATATTCAGTTGTTTGTTGGTGATACAAAACTGGGAAGAATGATAGTTAATGGAGTGATGTAGAGATGACTTATATAGACTAGCAGTATGGGCAAAGATAAATGGCTGGCAGTTTAGCATATCCAAGTGTATGATGCTTCTTCCCAAAGTGCATCACCATATTATATTATTATTATTCACAAACTGTGTTCTATATTGATGGAACTGAGCTACAGGAAACTGATGACACCAGGGATTTGGTGGTGATTATGAACAGAATATTGAAGTTTAAAGGGCATATTGCAAAAACAGCACATCAGATTATGTTGTAGTTGAAGAACACACTAACAAGATCAGATAGAAAAGTTGTTTTTACCCTATATACTGCTTTAATAAGATCACATCTGGTATATCTGGTTTCCTGGATTCCATGGGGGATGAAGAAGAGGAGACTTTTTTTGTAAATTGGTAAGTGATAGTAATATGGAGGATATTATGGATCCAGCCATTTTATCAGCAAATATAAAAAGAAACTTAAGAAATTTTAGAATATTTACCAGAGCTTAAGTGAATGTAACTGTTGACATTGGAGTTGTCCTGGTATGTACTACATAAAAGGCACGACAGGCTTCTGTCCAGGAGCCTATATATATATTCATCTTTTAGATAAGAACCAACCAGTTCGTAACAGCTTTCAGTCCAGTAAAACCTAATTTTAGCACTCATAAAAGACATATATTGTCTTCTAGGCTGAGCTTGTCTCTTTTAAGTAGCGCATACTAAGGCAACTCTGATGCCAAAATTTATATTCTCATAAGGTAAATTTTCAAAACTTTCTTAAGTTTCTTTTTATATTTGGCTATAAAATATGGCTGAATCCATTTTATTTGCATTATCATTATCACACTATTAAGTAAATATTATTTTTAATTCATTTACTTCATAGTGTGATAATGATAATGTGATAAGTAAAGTATATACTTAATTTATGTAGGTAAATTAAGTGATACATTAAGTACATAACACACAGTTTATTAAGCATAAATTTATTGTACAAGTATATAAAGATATGTAAATGTATATGATAATTTTTACTAAAAAATTTGTATAGATATGAAAAAACATTTTATGTAACAAATATCTTAACGGGGTGCTTAAGGGTCAAAGCTGTATAACTGAGAGGAGACCTCCACATAGCCTTTAAAGGAATGCGGAGAACCGACCAGGGCTTCTGACCTAATGTCCAATCCTCACCTTCTCGTGGTGCACCCTGTTGGGTATCTACTTTGATACTGAACGAACGAGGATGGGCTGGCAATTTGGGATTTAGCCGACCAAATTGTATTCTTATTGGTTAAACCAAAATAAAAAATGATGGTACAACATGACAAAATTTCATGCCGGCTGGGGCGTCGCCCGGTTAAACAAGGCCCCCGTTGTTTTCGCCAGGGAACCAGGGCGAACAGCGAAAAGTCAGCTACTGGAACAAATCTGAAAACAAACCCCAACTCAACATCACCAGAGTTAAAGATCGGTACTATCAACGTAAGAAGCCTGAATGGCAAAGAAATGGAGCTAGCTGAGGAATTAGATAAGTACCAGATCGACATAATAGGGGTGACTGAAACAAAAAAGACCAAAACGGGTGAGATCTTTCTGAGCAATAAATACAAAATGTTATATTCAGGCAATAACAATCAAGGAAAAGAAGGAGTAGCCATAGTATTCAACACAAAATATGAGGCTAATCTTCTTGAATGGCAGTCAGTCTCAAGTAGAGTAATGTGGGCAAATATGAGAATGGGGAACTGGACAATGAGACTTATTTGTGCCTATGGTCCCACAGAAGGTTCTACTAAGGTAGAAGTGGAGAAATTTTTTGAGGCTTTAGAAAAAGCAACTGACACAATGAAAAAGGAAAAGTTGGTCCTTGTTGGGGATCTAAATAGCACAGTAGGAAATGATTGTGAGACATATAAAAATATTTTGGGAAAATTTGGAGAAAAGAGCAAAGCTAATAATAATGGCAAATATCTGTTATTGGATTTCTGCTCAGGACATGGACTGGCTATTACTAACACCATTTTCCAACATACAAATGCGCACAAATTCATATGGAGAGAAGAGGCTAGGAATAAGAAAAGTCTCATTGACTATGTTATTGTTGATAGTGATGTTTTCTCCCTGGTGCAGGACACCAGAGTGTACAGAGGATTTGAAATGGGAAGCGATCACTATTTAGTCTTGAGCAGGATAAAATTGAATTTCATATTGAAAAGAATAACATGTAAGAAAGTTTTAAAGTGAATAAAAGTTGAGCAGCTCTCAGATGTGAACTGTAGACTAAAATACAGAAAGATTATTGAAAAGAAAATGAAAGAGTTCGAGAACTGGAATCAAACCTTGGAGATTCATTGGTAAACTCTGAAGAAAACATTGATTGATTCTGCCAGAGAGGCATGTGGTGAGGTTGTGTGCAAGGATAAAAAAATCAGAACTCCCTGGTGGACACAGGAAGTTAAAGAGGCAGTGAAGGAAAAGAAGAAAGCATATCAAAAGTTCCTGGCAAATAAGTCAGCTTTTACTCTTACAGAATACAGAGACAAATGTAAGAAAGCTAAACAGTGTGTAAAACTAGCTAAACAAAACTCATGGGAGGACTTTGGCAAGAATATAGAAAATAAATATCAAGAAGGTGGCAAAATATTCTGGAGGTTGTTGAAGAAGCTTAGGAATGGAGGAAAGAGTGCTGTAAAAGGAATTAGAGATGATAAAGGTGAAATGAAAACAGGAGAAAAGATATCCTTGAAGTATGGAGTAATTACTTTGAAAAACTGCTAAATGAAACAAGCAGTGATGACAGCACGGTGATAAAAAACACTGACCAGGCATGCAGTCAGGAATACATATCCATACTTGAAGTAGAAAAAGCCATCAAAGGCTTGAAATGTGGAAAGGCAGCAGGAGTAGATGATATTCGACCAGAAATGCTGAAGTATGGTGGTATAAGAGTCTTACAGTGGCTGCACTGCATAGTTCAGAAAGCCTGGACAGAGGGACGAATTCCCGATGATTGGAGTAGAGCTCTCATAGTACCCATATATAAAAAGGGAAATAAAACTGAATGTGAGAATTACAGAGGTATTTCCCTACTGAGTGTTCCTGGCAAGATCTATGCAAGTATACTTGAGAAACGGTTGAGAAGAATTGTGGAAGAAAAGCTTGGTGAAGAACAAGCTGGATTCAGGCCAAATAGAGGCTGTCAGGATCAGATCTTCACTTTACGACAAATAGTCGAGAAAGCATGGGAATATAACAAAGATCTGTATTTAAGTTTTGTCGATTTGGAAAAGGCATATGACAAGGTGCCAAGAGAGAAGCTATTCAATACGCTGCAGTTATATGGTGTCAATGGGGCATTATATCAAGCAATACTTAGTCTTTATTTGAGTTGTGAGTCAGCAGTTAGAATTGAAGGAAGTACAGGAAGATGGTTTAATGTTAAATCTGGTGTGAGACAAGGATGTACATTATCCCCTCTGTTATTCATTATCTATATGGATCACATTATGAAGGAATGTGGTATTAAACCTGATATCAAAATTGGAGATGTTAATGTCAGCTCTTTGCTTTATGCGGATGATGTTATACTTCTAAATAAATCCGCTACAAGTCTGCAAGATTCTCTGACTAAATTGAATAGCTGTTGTAATAGATATGGTATGAAGGTCAGCAATAAAAAGACAAAGACAATGAAAATAGGCAGAATCATTGAAAATGTCAACTGTGTTGTGAATGGAGAGCCTGTGGAACAAGTAAAACATTTCAGCTACTTAGGCACAATTTTTACTGAAGATGGTAAACTAAATATAGAAATAGACAACAGAATCAGCAAAGCTGGTATGGTGGGAAGTCAATTGAATAAATTCATATGGAATAAGAAAGAAATTAGTCGGAACACTAAATTAGCTGTATACAAGACTGTGTTCAAACCAATTTTAACTTATGGATCTGAGAGCTGGGTCAGAAGTAAAACACTTGACCAAAGACTAGAGACCGCAGATATGAGAGTCCTGAGAAAGATTAGAGGCGTGAACAGATGGCATCAATGGCAATATCATATTAAAAATGTGGATATTAGGAAAGAACTTGACATTGTCAGCATCCAGGAATGCGTTAGCAGAGCTAATCTCAGATGGTATGGTCACTTAAATAGAATGGGAGAGGAAAGATTAGCAAAACAAGTGTTCTCTGCCAGGTTGGCAGGAAAACGACCCAGAGGAAGACCAAGATATAGGTGGATTGATACGGTACAAAGTGCCTTAGACGATAGAAATATAAGATCTGATAATGTTGGAGTCTTGACAAGTAACAGACTGATTTGGAGGAAAATTGTAGATAGGAAGTTAGTAATGATGTAATTTTTTCATGTAGTACTGTCATATCCTGTACACCCCTTGAGGGTACATGGCAGGAATTTGATGATGATGATGAAATATCTTAACAATAGATGTAGTGAAATATGTAAATTTCATTAAATAACTTAGCTTATTTGCAAACTAGGTAAAAATTTCAAAATTTCTAAATATACTGTAGCATCGATGTCACACATCGCTGTCAATAAAGGTGCCACTATGCTGTACCATTCGGGGAGGGGGGGGAAGCACTGGGTGTAGAAGATCCAGAATTGAGTGACAAAGATTGTGGAAGTTGTATGGAATAGATTGAAGATGCCAAGGTCTGTGGGCTTCAAAATACTAGTGAATAAGCAAAATAGAGGAGACATGATAGAAGCATATAAGATATTAAAAGGATTGACACAGAAGTCTTTTTTTTTTTCTTTTTTTTTTCCAGTATATAGCTGGAAGGAAGATAACATGAAATCATTCCTATATATTGTGTTAGCAATGGTGTTGGGACTAGATTTTTTGATTGGAAGGTGGTGAATAGGTAAAATTGGTTGCAAGTACTTTGTCAGTGAATGAATTTAAGGAGAGATATGATACATTTAGTGAATGATGTGTCTTCCACAATGATTCTTTTGAGTCCATGGCGATTCCTGTATAATAATAATAATAGCATCACAATCTGAAAAAGCCAGTAGCATGATTTTGGTTTTGGTATATATGTGTGTTGTATGCTTTTTGTCTAGTTGTAGAGTATAAATGATACTTCTACTTGATAACCATTGCTTGGTTGTTTTGGGATAATGCTCATATAACTTTTGTCTCATCAGTTCACATTATTATTATTATTATTATTATTATTATTATTACACCCTCCGTGAAGTTGACAGACTCATCGTGGGAGGTTCATTCAACTGACAACATATTTATTATACAGAATTTTAAAGTCCTTAACATTCCTTGCATTAACAACACATTCTGGTAATGCATTCCATTCACTGACAATTCTCCATGTAAAAAAATCTACTCCCCACACCCTTCTTCACCACACTTTTACATAACTTCTAGGAATGACCTCTGGTTCTTTCCCTCTCTCACCTTCTGCTCTGGATTAATCTGATAAGGTCCTCTCACTAACTTAAACAACTGTACCATATCACCTCTCTTCCTCCTATCCACCAAACTCTGCAATCCACATCTCTTCAGCCTCTCTCCATAGCCAGCATTCCAAACTCCTGATATTTTCTTAGTCACTTGTCTCTGAACCCTCCAATGTTTCCACATCACATTGAAAACAGATGACTAGATCTGAGCACAATAGTCCAAGTGTGGTCTGACCAGTGCCTTATACAGTGGCACAACCACTTCCTTATCCTTGAAGGTTAGAGTATTTCTTATCATAGCACTATGATGTGCAACCTTTGCAACACTAGCAATATGCCCTCTAAACTTCAGTTTACTGTCAGTCATCACCCCAATTCTCTAATCTTATCCACTTCCTGCAGTATGGCACTGTTGATATAGTACATAACTTTATATTTCTGCACTCCAAAATGCAACACCTTGCTCTTATTGATATTAAAACTACAACTCCACTCTTTTGTCCAAGTAAAAAAGTCTATTCAAATCTTCCTGAAGGGATTCAGCATCAGCAGCATTACTTATAATTCTTCCCAATTTTGCATCATCAGCAAATAACTGAAGATCCCCAGTCAGTCCACATCATATATCGTTTACAAAGAAGTTAAACAGCAGCGGGCTTAAGAACAGAACCCTGGGGCATGCCACTGGTTACTCTTCTTTTTTTTTTGAGAGACTGCTTCATCATACACAACCTGCTGGTAACGTTCAGAGAGCCAGTTTCTGCTCCATCTAGCCAATATACTACTGATTCCCATCCTTTTCAGCTCGTACACCAACTTATCATGTGGTAATCTATCAAACTCATTTGCAAAGTCTAAGAATATCACTGTATAATGGTTTTGAAAAGATTTTTTTTTATGATACATACTCATATTAAAAGCCATTGCAGATGATTTTCTTAACAGTACAAACTTCTGCTGAAACTTGATATACGAGGGTGGTCTGAAAAGTTCTCTGCCTAACAATGAAAAAATGAATTTTTAATTTCAAAATTATTTTTATTTTTCAACATAATCTCCTTAAGACTAATACATTTATTCCAGCGATGCTCCAGCATCATTATCCTGTCCCTATAGTGGTTATCAGTAAGATCTGCAAAATACCCCTCTACAGCTGCAATCACTTCTTGATTCGAAGAAAAATGCTGACCAGCAAGGAAGAGTTTTAGTTTTGGGAAGAGATAGAAGTCAAAGGGAGCCAAATCTGGGGAATATGGTGGATGTTCCATCAATTCATACTGCAGATCCCTTAATTTTCCTATTGCCAAAACACCTTTGTGGGCAGGTGCATTGTCCTGATGAAAGATGATTTGTTTCTTCTGCAAACTGGGTCTTTTCTCAAGAATTTTTTTATCTAGTTTTGGTTAAAAGATTAGAGTAATATTACCCAGTTATTGTTTTACTCTTTTCAGGATAATTAATAAATAAAATGCCTTTAGCATCCCAAAACACCGATGTCATGACCTTTCTTGCTGATGGAACCGACTTTATCTTCTTTGGCGCTGAACAACCAGCTTCTGTCCACTGTTTTGACTGCTGTTTGGATTCTGGTGTGTAATGTGAATCCAAGTCTCATCCATAGTAATAAATTGATGCACAAAATCAGTTTTATTCTTGTTTAAACGCTCCAAGCACTGTTCAGAGATTTTCATTCGAGTGTGTTTTTGATCTGCTGTGAGCAACCGTGGCACCCATCTTGCACAAAACTTTTTCATTTGCAATTCTTCATGCAAAATATATTGTACACATTCTTTTGAAATGCCTATAGTCTCAGCAATTTCGTGCACTTTGACTCGCCGGTCATCCAATACCATATCATGATCAATAATTTTTGGTGTTACACTTTTTGGACATCCTTCACGTGGATCATCTTCAAGGCTGGTATGGCCACGTTTAAACTCGGTAGCCCATTTCTTAATTGTCAAAAACGAAGGAGAAGCGTGCCATAAACTTTTATGAACTAAAAGGTGGGGGACATAGGCGCTGGGGGGGGGACCCCCTTTCGAGTCATCAGAATTCAAGGAGAACCGGCCTACCAGTCCAGAACTTGGGGGGGGGGGGGCACCGTAGGCATGGTGGGGAAGCCCCCTATTATAGACTATATATTGCTCTGTATAATGCTCCATTTACCTCATACAACTGTAGTGTTTTATAAAGTTTTTCCCTGGGTGCCTTATTTTGTTTCTTTTCCAGATCTACAAAATCAGTACAGATACTTATATTCCACTGTTTTTCTCAACTATTTGTCATCAAGTGAAAATCTTGACAATCTCTATTTAGCCTGAGCCCAAATTATTGTTCTTCAAGTTTCTCTTTCACAATTTTTCTCAGCCTCTTATCAAGTATTGTTCTATAAATCTTATCTGAAACACTTAGAGAGATTCTTCTGTAATTCTCATTCAGTTTTATTCTCTTTTTTTATAGATGAGAACTATGAGAGCTCTACTCCAATCATCTGGAATTTGGCCTACTAAGCAGGCTCTTTGAATTATGAAGTGCAAAACTTTTATGCCTCCATATCTGAGCATTTCTGTCAAATATCATTTACTCCAGCTGCCTTTCTACATTTCTAGTTTATAATTGTTTTTTTTCTACCTTAAATGTTGATACTTACTCCTGTTTGCATTCCTCTTGAAAATTTTCTCCTGCTGATCTTTCACTGATTGTTTCAGTTAACCATCTTCTAGATATCTAGGATATCAATTTTTATGCCCTCTTTATCATCTTTGATTCCTTTTATAGTAGCAGAACATTTCCCATTATTGATAGTAATAATTCTTTTCTATTCTGGCTGCATTGAATTTAATTAGTCACAATTAAGCAAAATTTTGCAACTTTTAATTTTCTGAAATTAGGCAGAACAAAATGGAATATATTTTCAGTACATATGCTAAAAAAGGGGTTGATATTTCTTAAGTTGCACTATAACTTTTAACACACTTGTAATTTTACAAAAGGATCACCATTCAGTAGAGCTCTTCGAGTACTGTAAATTTGTCCTTTAGTAGTAGTTGAATTTTTGATGAACAATATTTCTTTCATTATGGGAGAAATATCTATAATCAAAAATTCAAATTTGAGCAATTTGAAACTAACCAGATGTATATTTTAGTTATGCCGATTCCACATAAAATTTGGTAATCTCTAGTGCATTTCATTATTAGAGAATTTAGAGTATTGATTAGATAATTCAGAAACCCTGCTTTATAAAGTAGACATGGCTCTTTTTCGCACCACCTCAAACCATAATGGTAGCCTTGCATCAGGTGATAAAAATCATTTGGTCATAGTATACATTGTGGTACAGTAATTTTCAGGTTTGTTCAAGACTGGTTATATTTTTGGTTTTAGGTTTGAGTCATTTATTGAAAGATTCTTTCTTTATGTATTATTTTTATTTATTGACAGATTATTTTTACCTTTGTTCATCCCCCCCCCCCTTATAATTGAACTATTATTATTTTCTGGCATGGTGGATATTTAGGTGTTCTGTTAAAATTTTGGCTGTTTCAGTTTCAGTCAGGCTGTTTTAATATCAAGATAGTAAAAATAAAAAAATAAAAGAAAGGAAGCAAAGAAAAATAAGTTTACAGCATATATACTCAAAATCCACTCCATTCAAAGTATTTTGATAATGTGTAATGTTGCTATTCAAGAATTCTATTATTAAATGCATCTTTTCAATGATTGTCTATGATCATTTATTTATTTTTTGTCCAATGAGTGTAGATTATTCTATTGGCTTGTATTATGCTTTTATCATATATTTATGATTTATTCTGTCATTTATTATATGCATATAAGATTAATTAATTTCTATATTTTATGGATTTTTCAGGGGAAACAGTTGACTCACTTGTGTATTCCAGAACTAATAGAGGAAGCTTTGGCCACCTGGGAAATTGTCAGACCTGAAAGTCGAGCTAGTTCTGTTACTAATCAAACTTCAAAACATAAAATAGAGATTCTCTCTAATGGAAATTATCCTGTTATTTCTGTTACTGATGCTAACTGTAAGGATGCAAGTTTGAGTTTAAATCATTCATCTGGTGAGAGAACATGTTCTGGTATTGTAACAGACAGCACTGTAGAAAATATAGTTAACAGTTATGATCTGGATGCACAGACCATTAAAAATCAACCACAAAATGAATATGATATATATTCCTCTAAGTCTCTTGATAAAGAACATTCAATATTATTAGAAGAAAAGCATGAACAGAACCAGTATGGACTAATCATCCAGCAGAATTCAGAGCAAAATGTTTGTGAAGAAACAGTTGCAGAAAACTTCAGTTTACCTTCACCAGATTCCTTACCAGATGAGTTGGAACCATTAGTATGAAAAGAAAGATTAACTTAATATTACATATATATATTTATTTATTTATACATACATGCATACTTTTTTAGATTTCAAAACAAATTTAAGAATGAATTATCAATGAAAAATAAACACACACGCACACATGTCGGCATTCTGGATTTTCCTGTTTTCTTAGAATCTCAGCTCTATAGAAACAGCGGTGAATCTTAAATGAACTAAACGTACAAAATATTAGACAAAAGTTAGTGCTAGACAGAAAACTTAGAATGGTATCAGTCAAAAGTGAGTGAGAGAATATGAGTTGGGAAAATATGATGATGACTGTGGAAATAACTGAGAAAGAGAAAGCTAACATGATTGTGGGAATAGAAGTGAACCTGACTGATGGAACAAAAGTGGGAAAGATTACTGGTATGAAAGAGAGCATAATTGCTGGAATGCAGAAACTGAAGAAATGATTAAGATGAGAAATAAGGTTAGACATATGCAATATGAGATTAGATGTATGGAGAATACTTATGGAAGAGTGCAAAAGAATCAAGTTGAAAGATATTGGAGAAAAAGAAATGGCAAATGATTTGAGAATAGCACTCTACAGAGATTGTGTTATAAAAGGTGTATTGGATGAGAGTGCACAAGGTCTGTTTCCCCAAGAGAGAGGATGAATAGGATGATTGAAACTCTAGATATCAAAAGTTAGCGGTGGAATGTGAGGATGGATATCAGGAAATTATTGAAGAGAATGAAAGACAACAGAGTGATAGGAAGAATAGTTGCTGTGTTGTCCAGGTATAGCAATGATGAGTTGAGACGTAGAGCAAAGATCATGAATGAATTGTATATTAGTGAACATGTGAAAAGAAAGGAGTGCAGTTGGTGAATGTGTGAATAGGGTTTGGCAGAAGTCAGAGGTGAGGTAAATAAGTGGTTGAGCTGATCAGGTGAGACTGAAGTGATTGTGATTAGAGATGAGAGTAGTGTGAGAGATGATTATGTGAAAACAGAAATGCAGATTTGACAGAGAAATTGAGAGGGGGGGGAGACAGAGTAAGTAGAGTGGATTCTGAAAGCAGTGATGAATGCATGTGTGGGGATGGTCAGAATAGGAATGGGATGACCTGGGATCCAAGGGGAGTAATTGAATCTGAAGAGATATATGGGACAAAGAGTAAAGTTCAGCAGACAGAAACAGATGAGGGATGACATGGGTCGGATTGATTATAGAAATGAATTTCTATGCTTATTTACAAATGTCAGAGTATCAGAGATAAGTGAAACAAAATTGTTACATTAATTGAGTTTATTTGCCTGCAGATAGGTGGAATAAGTGAAACATGATTAGATGAGAATGATATCCTGATATTTAATTATGACAATATTGATTGGGATGAAGAGATAGCATTGGAGAATAAGTAGAATGAAAGTCTTGAGTTCTTAAGGGACAACTGTCTTAGGCAGTATATAAAACAGACAACACACAAGGGTTAAGAGTCTTGGATCTGATCAATCTGATCAGATTAATCTGATAAGTCTTCGATCTGATCAATCCATTCACAAGCATATCAAAGGATATGCTTGTGAATGGATTGTCTAATCTTCCCCTATTTAGCAAGAGTGACCTTGAAACAGTTCAGTTGTTGCCAATTATAGAATTTTTTTTTTATCTTGAGCCCATACACAGGAGGTTGGTTGATCAACCTATAGTACATTAGTACCGTGTATGGGTGGTGGGTTGGGAAAAGAGGAATTTGTTTACATTGGAATTTGTTTACATTTGATTTGAATGACTTTAAATTGTATTCCTTGGGAAACACAGCAGGTGGGAGACTGTTCCACAGTGTAGAAGTTGCAAGGATGAAGGAAGAGGAAAAGAAACTTGTTCTGTTTGTTACTAGGTGAACTGTGAAGGGATGTTGTGCAGCAGCTGTACGTGTTCCAATGAGTTTAGTACTGAGCGTAGAAATTATTGATGATATTTCCGATGAGCATTTCCCATGGAAATATTTGTAGAATATACATACTGCAGAGACCATACATCTGTATAAAAGAGGGGGAGGGGAAGTTGGTAAGGGATGGATCATTGATAAGTCTAATTGCTCTCCTCTGTATTGAGTCGAGCATTTTGAGAGAGCTTCTTTTTGGGGCCCCACCCCATATGTGAGAGCAGTATTCAATAGTTGGACGGATTTGTGACTTGTATAATGTTAATAGCTGTTCGGGGGTGAAGTAACATCTTGAGCGAAAGAGAAATCCTAGTTTTTTGAGGCTGAGGATGCAATGTTTGAGATATGATTATGCCAGGAGAGGTGTGATGTGAGGGTAATTCCAAGGAGTGAGATCTCAAATTGTCTGGAGATTTGGGTATCATTAAAAATGATATTAGGAAAAAATTGTTCTTTTTTTTATGGGAAATAGT
The DNA here is from genome assembly GCF_054136105.1 of Typopeltis vanoorti. Classification (NCBI taxonomy): domain Eukaryota; kingdom Metazoa; phylum Arthropoda; class Arachnida; order Uropygi; family Thelyphonidae; genus Typopeltis; species Typopeltis vanoorti. The sequence continues at coordinate 72,416,851 of NC_143552.1, read as the reverse complement.
ACAGAACTGGGTTTTATTGGCATTGAAATTTATGAGGTTATCTGAACCCCCATTGGATGGCTTAGAGATCGGAGTTGAGGGTCACGGTGGTTGATGTTCTGTAGGTTGAGGTGAGTTGTGTAGGGTAAGGCTTATCAAATGCAAGCAAAGAATGTAGTGTGCTGTCGTCTGCAAAAACTGTGTATTGGGTTGGAGGCCAATTGCAGTAGGTCATTGATATATAGCAGGAAGCGGGTTGGTGAGAGGACAGAATCTTGTGGGACCCCAGCATTAATTGAGTGGTGAGAGGATAGGGAGCCGTCCAGACAGAAAACTGGCGATCCACCTACAGAAACCCTGGGTCAGACCGAATGATGGTAGTTTGCCTAGTAGGCCTTTATGCCAGACCCAGTCAAAGGCTTTGGAGATATCTAGTGCAACCACTTGAGATTTGCCAAAACTCTCCATAGCCTTCATCCAGAGATGGGTGACGTATGTGAGTAGATCTCCTGTTGATCAGCAGTGGCGGAATCCATACTGGCTGTCATTTATTTGGTGAGTGTCTTCAAGATGATTTGTTGATTGATTGAGAACTTCTGTAAAGAAGGGATACATGTATAACTACAGGCCAGGGCTTGTGAAAAGCTTAGGAGACAACTTGGAGCCATAATATGAAAAGCATAGTTCAGCAGAAAGGAAACAGATGCTGCTTGAGCATTGATCAGTAGCTATTTAACAGTAACAATGTCTCAGTGTATTTCCAAGGTGAAAAGGCTAAATAAGGTAGCACTAAAATGAATGAATGAAGGAATTAAGCATGATATCTGAAGAAGAAGGCACTGTGGAGACAACACAAGATAATGTTAATAATAATCAGTTACAAGATGAAGAGTACAAAGAGCAGTCCAAGAAGGTGAATCAGACAGAAGTGAAGTATGAGCAGAAATTAGTAAATCAAGTCAAGAAAAACCCTACCGAATTCTTTCATTATGTGGGAAGTAGAAGAAAGAATGACTCTGAGAGGATGTGTTAGTTGATGACAATGGTAGATTGATAACTGATGCAGAGGATATAGTTGAGGAATTCAATGAGCAGCGAATCAGGATATTTCATTCTTGTGAGGGTAACATCATGAATGGTGAATGAGCATGAGGAATTTAAGTAAATAAGGTAGTAGGACTTGGAAATATATCACCATGTGTTTGGAAGGAAATCTTTACGGAATTAATAGCATTGCATTTGACATTAATATCACAAAAGGACAAGTCTGTAAGAAGTGGAAAAAAATTGTTCCACATCCCAGGTTGGGGGGGGGGGGAATAAGACAGGCTACAATTTATAGGCTAATCTGTGTATCTAAATCTGTTGTTAAGGTGTTCAAGAGGTTACTGAAGGCTAGGATTCAACATTGGGTTGATAATAGCAATATTCTCAGCATGGGTTTGTTAAGGAGAAGTCATGTATTAGCAATTCTGCTTATATACTACAACAAAGTGTCAAATTCAGTTGATAAGGAAGATGCATGTACAGTGGTATACTTGGATTTTTCAAAGGCTTTTGATAGATTGCCACATGACAAGCTCTTAACTGAATTGAAATGGATGAGATTAGATAAGAAACTAGTTAGTTAGATAGGCAATTGACTACCAAATAGGTCTCAGTGGGTTGTGGTATCCAAAAAGAGGAAGGTTACTAGCAGGGACCATTATTGTTTAACTTGTATGTTAATGGTTTATGACACTCTTAACTTGAGAAATTCAGTTGTTTTCAAATGGTGCAAAGATAGGAAGAACTTGAGGACCAGATGTTTTGGTCTTGAGGAGAATCTCAATAGCCTATGCAAAGCAGGTAAATAAGTGAGCTATCAGTTTAATGTTATGAAGTGCAAGGTGTTGAAATTTGGTGCAGAGTATATAATTAAGGGGAAAATTTTGAAAGACATAGAAAAGAGAAGCAATCTGGGAGTGATGGTGGACAGAAACTTGAAGTTCATGAAAAGTTCACATTGCTAAAACTGTAAGATCCTCACAATGGATTATGACGATGATGATGAACTTGATATGCAGAAGCATAGTTCCCTTGTATTAGGCCTTTATCTGCCTGCATATAGACTGCCCTGTGCAGATTTTGTTTCCTGGTTTTTAAGGGGGGGATAAGGATATATATTAGAGAGGAATTCATATTATAAGGAATTCAATTGGTATATCTTTGAGAAGAAGAAGAAGGAGAGAGGGGACATGATTGAAACATAAGTTGGTGAGGGGTTGTTATCAGATTAATGTGAAAAAAATGTTTCATAGAATAATGGGATACAAGAGTACATAACAGGCCAGCCATGGAAGCTGCATAAGGAGGGTGTGAGCAAAGGAGTGAGGACTAGATTCTTTGCATGGCAATTGGTTGGTGAGTAGAATGCATTGCCTAAAAGTGAGTACAGAAACATTAAGGCATGGCTCGATGATCATTTTGCATGACAGTACGGACTTCCCGCAGTGTCTTTTGACTCTATGAAGATATGATGTTGATGGTCTAATACAGCGTTTCTCAATCTTTCTAAGCCCAAGGACCAGTAAAATGCCTAAAACAATTCTACAGATCACCAAGTTATGTAATTTTTTTAAAAACCTATAGGGATTACCAACATTTGGTAAAAACTATGCCATTTATAACATAAATCTAAAAGCATGTGTTTTGAATACATATGTAAACATAATTAATTAAATTGAAAGTAAACTTTTTTTATTAAACAAATAAATAATATGATATAATTATGTTACTACTTACTTTTAATGAGATGGTTGAGCTTCTCGGCCCTTGCAGAGTTGCTGGATATCTGGCTCAATATTAGTCAACTTCAGTCGAAGATCGGTACACACACACTAAGATGATTTCTGTATTTCGTTTTTATTTGAAGGAGCGATGAAAATCCTTTCTCACAAAGGTAGATTGTAGAAAACTGCATGACGATTTTCAATGCTTCTTGAGATCATTCAGAAAATTCACTTCTCGCTGAAGGAAAGATCCAGCCAAACCAATATCACGGAATTGCATTTTAAGCCCACTGTTACTTGAAAGCTCGATTAACTGTTCTTTTTTCGATTAAGGTCATTCTCATGACTGTAAGCCTGAAATGGATCATGAACCCACAGAAATTTCTTATAAAAGTTATACGGAAAATATGTTTCAAAATTCTGTTTCAGAGGTGGTCACAAACCCTTTCCAGAAATTCAGAATCAACGAAAAATATCATTTTCCACTAAAAAGGATTTCAATGTTGGAAACGGTGCAAATTGTCTGTCTTTTACATAACTAATCCATAACACGAGGTTTTTATCGAATGCCTTTATTTTGTCGCAGACATTAAGAACAGTTAAAGAATTTCCCTGAAGGGAAAGATTTAGTTCATTTAATTTTGAAAAAAATGTCTGAAAGATAGGATAGTGTTGATAACCATGCCTTGTCAACAAGGAGTGATGCAAAATCAGAATTACATTCATTTACAAACAATAAAACTTTGTACCTTAATTGAAATAACCTTGTTAGTACTTTGCCCCTGGAAAGCCAACAAATTTCAGAATAAGCAAAAGTTGTATATATATTCACTGCCCATTTCATTGCAGAGTACTAAAAATAACCTGTTATTTAACGATCAACAAGGAGTGATGCAAAATCAGAATTACGTTCATTTACAAACAATAAAACTTTGTACCTTAATTGAAATAACCTTGTTAGTACTTTGCCCCTGGAAAGCCAACAAATTTCAGAATAAGCAAAAGTTGTATATATATTCACTGTCCATTTCATTGCAGAGTACTAAAAATAACCTGTTATTTAACGGTCGAGCCGTAATAAAATTAACTAGCTTTACAGCATTTTGCACAATTTTAAATTCTGGCATTCCTTTGGAGGCTAACACTTCCCTATGTATGAAACAGTGTACCCAATTCATATCTGGAGCTATTTCCTTGATCTTAGAAACAACCCCACTAGGCCTGCCTGTAAAGGCACGAGCTCCATCTGAACAGAAGCCCATACGTTTTCCCCACTGGATTCCTTTGTGTATTATGTAATTATTGAGAGTGTGAAATATTTCTTCTCTAGTTGTTCGGGATGACAAAGTTCTACAAAACAGAATGTGGTCATGAATGTTGTTATCACAAGCATATCTTACATAGCATATTAACTGTGCATCATTTGTAACATCAATAGTCTTGTCTGTTTGTAACACATAATAAGGGCGCTTTTTAACTCTTTCGATTAACTAAGATTCTACGTCACCTTCCATATCATTAATTCTGTGACCGACAATGTCATTTGAAAGAAGAATCAAATCAACATCTTTTAGTAACTTGTTGCGAAACATAGTTTTTACCACATCTTTTATAACTGGCAGTAGCAAATTTTCCTTGATAGAATGAGCTTTCCTTGTTTTCGCTATGGTCAAACTTAAGAGATAGGATGCTTCCAGTGTTTTGCTATTAATGGAACCCATGGCCGAAAATTATATCTTTCCCATGATTTAATGTCCCTAAGCATCGCTGAAAAAATTCAGTTGGTTTATTTTTCACATCACAATGCTTAGTTTCTAAATGTCGTCGGAGTTTCGCAGGTTTCATGCACTTGTTCGACACTTCATAACACAAAACACGTTGAGGTTTCTGTTCACTTTCATCTCCACACCAAGTAAACCCAAATATGAACTGTTATATTTCCTACTGCATTTTTTCTTTGAACTTCTTGTTTCTTCTACTTTAATAGTATCAGATTTACTCGCCGTTGCAACACGTGTATCACAAGTAGGGTTACCTGTTTCATTTGCTTTGCTTTTCAAAGTCCTAGTTCTAAGCCAGTTTCCATTATTAAAAAATTTTTCCAACAAATTTTCCAAAAAATATATAAATACTGGCATTAACTTTACAACACACTTTGTCCCAGTATCACTTAGCACTTCTGAAGATATACTGAGCTTTGTTTGAAGGACAAAAACCTTCAATAATAAAAATCAATAAACAACAAGCAATTGGTTGAAACGTGGATAATATATTTTAAAAATTTATGGAATTTACAGTCATGTTAAAAAACTTTTTTTATTATCCCGACGTTTCGATCTTCACATCAAGATCATCATCTGGAGCATACATCAATATACCAGACAAGCTGAGTTACATTATTAACTGTAAGCTAAAGAAACAATGCTTTGAACACATGTTATTCTACTGGCATGATCTCTAGTGGAAAAAAAAAATTACAAATTGCATCAAGCTAAATTCTATTTACAATGAAAGGAATAAACATTCTTTCAGATGGTTTTCTTTCAGAAACAATGATGTCCTATTTTTAGTATTACAATTCTTATTTTTGCTTTTAAGATACTGGATTTTCTACAGTCCTGTTTATAGTTGTTCTTAGTGAGGAACGTTCTGTGGGTCGAAATATACTTTCCATATGTTTGGGATTTTTAGACCATCGTTATTGTTTAGATTGGGGTGGTTGATAATAATGTCACATGCTTCCTTAAATTTCCGTTCATACCATGTTTTAGTGCGATGCAGACAGCTAGTGCTTTTCCAGTCAATTCTGTGTAGGGTATTCAAGGCATGATCAGAAAGGCCAGTTTCACCATAATTATTATATTTAATGTGTCGTTTATGTTCTTTTTGTCTGATAGGAATTGTGCGTCCTGTTTCTAATATATATGGTGTGTTGCAAGTACAATAAATCCGGTATACTCCAGGGTGGGCTAGTGGAGGGAGTGGGTCTGTGGATGAATTGAGCAAGCTTTTTAATTTTGCAGGAGGTTTGAAGGTGGCTTTAAGGTTGTATTTTTGTAGTACTCTTTATTTTATTTTTTTTTCACTAGAGGTCATGCCAGTAGAATAACATGTGATGATGAAAGCATTCTTTCTTTAGCTTACGGTTAATAATGTAACTCAGCTTGTCTTGTATATTGATGTATACTCCAGATGATGATCTTGATGTGAAGATCAAAACGTTGGGAGAATAAAAAAGTTTTTTAACATGGTTGTAAATTCCATAAATTTTTAAAATGAATGCTGATCACCGTAACTCTAAAAGAGTGTATAAAACATGTTTACTTGAAATCTGACAAAACAGCAAAGGGAAGGCAGAAGCAATTATTATTATTATTATTATTATTATTTCAGGCCACAGACTCATTGAGGGAGGCCCTATCATCATGTCAAGAACAACTATTCGACATTCACACAGCATCTATCATACCTTGCCTTGAACTCATTCACAGTCATGGCACCCACAACATAGACTGTGGCAGCTTATTCCACTCATTCACCACTCTCCAATTTCTGCAACCCACAAATCTTCAACCTGTTCTCGTAAGGTTCATTCCATAGACCTGCTATCATCTTGGTCACTTGTCTCCGGATCCTCTCCACCTCCTCCCCATCAAGAAGAAACCCTGGTGCCCATATCTGGGCACAGTAGTCTAGATGGGGTCTTATCAAGGCTCGATACAGAGGAACAATAACTTGTTTGTCTCTGCTTGTTATTTTTCAGCAACCAAGTGATTTGATGAGCTGATTTAGCCACTTTTGCAATGTGCCCCCTAAACTTCAACTCCCTATCCACCAACACTCCCAAATCTCATGCCTCATCAATCTCCTGGAGTACGGTTCCACTAATGTGATATACTGCTGTTAATCTTTTCACCCCAAAATGCATAACCTTACATTTTGTCACATTAAATTGACATCCATTCTCCTTAGCCCAGAACTCCAATCTATCCAAATCATCCTGCAAGATTTTGACATCTTCTGCATTCACTATTGCCCTACCCAACTTTGCATCATCAGCAAACAAGTGAACACTTCCTCTCAGATCCTTTCCTATATCGTTAATGAACAAATTGAAAAGCAGTGGTCCAAGAACAGAACCCTGCGACACACCACTAGTCACAGGCCGTCTTTTGGACTCTACTCTGAATAAGCCACTCTCTGATATCTCTCCATCAACCACCCTCCTATCCATCTCACCAACCCTATGTCCATCCCCATATGCTGCAGTTTACTGATTAGAATCCCATGTAGTATCCTGTCAAAGGTCTTAGCAAGGTCCAGTAGAATCACTTTAAACCCATTACCCTTATCCAGTTCAGCCATCACAATGTTATAAAACGTGAGCAAGTTACTGAGGCATTATCTACTCTTCACAAAACCATGTTGTCCTCCATACAGTATCTCATTTTCATCTATCCAATCCTGTATTTTTCTCTTGACTAATTTCTCCAAGACCTTGACAGCAATTCCTGATATGCTAATCGGTCGGTAATTTACAACAGCAGTCTTGGAACCTCCTTTATGCAGTGGAACTATTTTCCTCCCTTTTTCCACCCCCCTCAGGACTAACCCAGACCCGAGACTCAAATTAAACATAATAGTCAAGGGCACTGACAATTCTTTAGCCGCTTCACGTACGACACGAGCTGGTATACCATTCAATCCCACAGATGTATTGACATTGAGGTTTTGTAATAGACTATTCACCTCCACTTCATTCACCACAATTACCGTATAATCTATTGGTTCATTCATTCCTGCAATGTCACCACCTGGATGATATATTCTTGCAAAGTACTCGCTCAGTAATTCAACTATATCAACTGATTCGGTTGACTCCCTACCATCGGCATTCTTTAAAATCATTCTGCCATATACATTTTTTCTTTTACTTGCAACATATTGAAAAAACTGTTTGGGATTCTCCTTAGCCTGCATGGTCACCTTTCTCCTTAAATTCCCTACATAGTTGATTCTTTTTTTGCAGCTCAAGCTTAATGGTGTTATTCATCCATTTAACCCCAACTTGATTTATTATTCGGACTCTTGGTATACTGTCAGCCATTGCCACGTGCAAGCACTTCTTAACTGTCTCCCATGCACTATCAACATCTAGCCCTTGCAGTTTTACATGCCATGGCACTGAACTAATCAAACCCCTAAGCTTGTCATACTTACCAGCCCGATAATTCCACATGTACTCTTTCTTAATTGTAAATTCACACCTTTAGCCACCTCCCAAGTCAAGACCCTATGATCACTCTCACCATTTGGTGGCAACGTGGTCATATTCGTTACAGCCAAATTCTCAGATGCAATTACTGGGTCAAGCACTCTTTCACCTCTAGTATTTTCCACTACATGCTTTCGCAGATAGTTATCCCTTAATAACCGCATAAAATCCAATTCCTTCCTCCCATGTGTCCTCTCCTTCTTCCAATCAATGTTACCATAGTTGAAATCTCCCATAATAATTACCCTCCTTCCATTCATTTCTTCTATTTGCTTATGCATACTATCTCCACCATCTATTCCATCACCTGGTCTATAGCAGCACCCAACTGTATATTTTGTTCAGCTAGTTTCAATCTCACACCAAATAGTCTCAAATGTGCTCTTTTCTCTATCCTGCAGTTCCACTTCTATTCTTCTTGGCTGTAGCTCATTAGCTATCATCAATAACACTCCTCCCCCCATTTTATCTCCCTGTCACTCCTGAACACACCATACCCCTCACATTAAATACCACTAACTGTATCATCTTCTGTCAGCCATGTTTCACTAATGCCAATAACCTGTGGCCAGGAAGAGCCAATCAAGACCAAAAATTCTTCCTTCTTGTTCCTAATACTTCTGGCATTAGTATACATGAATTGCAAAAGCTCATTTGTCCAATCCCTATTTCGATGCCTTATACTAACTATCCCATTCTGATTCGTAGACTTTCGTGCTCGCTTGGGCATAATAAACACATTCATACACTCAACTGTCTCCCTAAAGTCTGCATATCTACTCCCCCCCCCCTTAATATCTCTAGTTTCCCTGATTCTGCACATCCACTTCCACTACATTCAACACCTTTTCAAGTCTCCGTACACCAAATCCATTCAGATGTAAACCATCCATCTTATATAAATCCTTTCACCTGCCGAACTCACTCCACACATCCACGAATTCCAAACCACTCCTCCTGTAATTCACTCATAATGTCATTAGCAATTATGGCCCTCCTTCTATACTCTTCACTGTCATACCGTGTCCACAGACTCACCATCCTAACTCTCTCACTCTTCTCTTTTGCTACCTCAAGCAATTCTTTCAAATCCTCTCTCATAATCATTTTTGTCTCCTTTCAAATCATTTGTACCTGCTACTACTATCAATTCTTTCACCTGCTGCTTTTGCATTCTAATTGTCTTGCTTACATCCTTAATGTTCCCAACAGATTCATACGATTTTGTTAAACTCTCAAATATCACACCTCTTACTAACAAATCTCCGTACAACAATCACTCTTTCATTTTGTTTACACTCACTATCATACTCTTATTTTTCCTATCATAACTGATAGGAAAAATAAGAGTATGATAGTGAGTGTAAACTTTTGCTGTTTATTAGTCGGTACGCTCGGTGAACATTTTTGCTAACGCTCCAGCTGCTGTATCGTTCAGCATAACGGTGCGATCTCACTCTTTGCCTCAGTCTCATCATTTTTATTTTCCGTTGATTCATTCATTCGTTCTATATGTTTACCTTCATTCTCACTTTCAATGCCACTCTCACAGCTATCTGGTACTACCCTCACATTCATACTTCGCATATCACTATTTTCTACATTCTCACTTTCAACAATGATATCACCCTCATGACCTGAAATACTCTTTAAATCCTCACATTCCTTACACTTTCTGCACACATTCACTCCACTATCGTTGTTTAACCAGACTCCAACCGCTCTCCTCAATGCATACATTTCGCAAACGGTACACTGAATCTTATCCTTTAAATTAAAATTTTTTGACAAAGATGGCGACCTGGATGCCATTTTTGTATTTCTCTTCATGGGGGCCATGTACACAAATAATCGTGTCTATCAATTTACTAATTAAAATACTCAGAAAACGCACAAAAATAACCCAGACATGCTAAGATACAAAAAGTAAATAATACTATGTAAGATTCAAGCAAATTTATCGATTATTAATCAAAATAATACTTACCTGTTCAGGAGCTCTCTACAAACACAACACACCATGTAGCTCTCTAGTGGCCAAGCATTAAAACCGTATTGTTGATCACTTCACCCCTCTTTATTGTTGTGGCAGAATGTTCGTGGAATGAACATTCTTCCACTATTTGTTGGTTTTTTTTTTAAGCATCCGTTTTATTTCAATAATTTTACTTATTTTTTCAATTTTAATTTGTTTTTTTTGGATAATTAAAAAGTATATATTTATTTATTTAAGTCTGCCTGCAGACCATCTGTGGTCCGTGCTCCACAGGTTGAGAAACACTGGTCTAATGCAAAGAACCTATTCCTCACTCCTTGGCTGCATCCTCCTTATACAGTTTCCATTATTGGCCTCTTGTTCTACCCTCCTCTCCCATTCCGTGAAAAATTTCTTTCATGTTAACCTGATAACAATCCCTGACCAACTTATATGTTTCAATCATAATCCCCTTCTTCTTCCGCCTATTCACAAGGCTTTGCAGATTACATTCCCTCAGTATATTTTCATACTCCACATTCCAGAGGCCAGTTATCATCTTTATGAATCTTCTCTGGACTTTCTAACATCACTATCAAAAGCAGGTGACCAAATTTGTGCATAATAATCAATATGAGACCCAATAAAGGCCTTATACAATGGAATTATAATCCATTTATTTCTGCACACCAATGTCATCCACACTTTTGCCATTATCCGATGTGAAAACTTCACATCTTGTGCAATATAGCCTCTGAATTTTAAGTTGTCATTCACCACCACCACTCTAAGATCTCTCATCTCCTCTACCTCTTTCGGTGTATCCCCCATCAAATGTATACTTTACATCCCATTGTTGCTTACCAAATTTCAAAACTTTACACCTTGCAACATTGAACTGATAGTTCCACTTACTTGCCCATTCATGCAATCTATTCATGTCCTCCTGTAAGACTGCAACATCTGCTTGACTTCACATTGATCTCCCCAATTTTGCACCATCTGCAAACAGTTGCATATTACCAATTAAACCCTTTCCGATATCATCAATATACAAGTTAATGCATTTGTGTCAGGCCAATCAGGACTATTTTGCTTCTGCTCTAACAGCTGGTGGAATATTTGACACCTCATTTATAATAACATTGTCTGATAAGATGATCAAATGCAAGACCATAGATACATAGATTGAGTAGATGTTACATTGTCCTTGGGACTGCATCATGGAATAATTATAAAAAAGAATATTATATATAGGTATATCCATTTTAATTCCATATCCAGATTAAAACTTTCCTGAGAGCATATGAAAATATAACCTTCAGCATGGGAGTTGCTGCAGTTAGTACTACTTAACAGACATGAACTCAGCCCACAAGCTCATATATTCATCTTTTTTTTTTTTTTTAGTACATTTAGGTTTCCTTGGCTGACAGCTATTTCGAACTGTTGGTTGTCATCAGAGAACCAACATGTGTAACCAAATACATAGATTGAGTATATTTCTTTACATTAACATGAAAAACACGAGGAATAAGTAATACTATTTATTTAAGGCCATATACTTATGTTATTTTTTAACTTATGTTATTTGTTATTTTATTAATAATAAGTAAAATAATCATTTCAACATGTGTGTTTTGTGTCCCTAAATTCGTAAATATGAATGCTGATCACCGTGTAACTTAAAAGAAAGAGTCATCATAATCCACGAAGATTTGACCCACGAGCAGTGCTGCCTCTGCAGTAAGCTAAAGATACGTGTTTCCTTGTTAATTATTCGACTAGCCTTTTTGAAACAATGTAGAAACAGCAACTTAATACCTAACTGCATTAAACTAAAGAAGTTTACATCAGCTCAAGTGTTCTTGGAAAAAGCGTTAAGGGAAAAGATCCACGAGGCACGAAAAAACTTAGCATCTACCCAAGCCAAAGTTTTACAACTAAAATTAGAGCTATCCAGCTACATTAATCCTGAAATTTGGGATATTTGAGACAGGATCACAGATGACTCAGCCAAGCACCCTATTACTCAAAAACAAGGAAAAATTAATAATGAAGTTTCAAGCACTAAAACAACATGAAAGGAACAGCAAAAATCACCCACAAACAAAGTCAGGAGCAACCAACCACCATCGGACCATGGCCTGGTTATCAACCAATCAAACTGCAATCTCACCCAAGGCGAACTCTCACTGCTGGAGAAAGGTCTAAACTATGCCATTGCACCGAGGTCAGTAAACAATCTTGATATCATTTATCATATCAAGAGAGGTTTAAGATCCCTCTCCACCAATCTAGCTGACAAAATACGTATAGAAACATCTTGTATGCTAAATTCAAACAAAAAACTAAGCAGCAACTTAAACAAAACAGAAAAATTGGCCCTCAAATCCCTAAAAAAATAATCACGACATTATAATCACAAAAGCAGATAAAGGGAATGCCACTACTGTTGTTTTAGATCGGACAATTTACATAGAAAAAATGAACCATTTGGTATTGGACCACAACACCTACCAAATGGTAAACTACACCCCCACGAAATGCATCAAAAAGGGGAAAAAAAAAATTAATTAAATCTGTTAACACATGGCCAGAAGAAACAACAAAAAGACTAATACCTCATTATGCCCGCACACCCAGAATTTGTGGCCTGCCAAAAATACACAAAATGGACACTCCACTACATCCGATTGTTGAAGGAATCGACAGCCCAAATTACCACTTAGCCAAAAAATTAGCACCCACACTCAAGGAATTGGTAGGTCAGTCCCCTTCCTACATAAAAAATACACATTTCATAAACAAAATTAAAAACATTACACTCAACGACCAAGATTTATTAGTCAGTTTTGACATAACTTCCCTTTTCACTAATGTCCCAATCAATGATACTATCTTGCTCCTACAGAACATATTTCCACATGACATCACGGCCCTCTTTGCCCACGTACTCCGCTCTGGATATTTCGTATGGCAAAATAATTTTTACCTTCAAAAAGAGGATACAACCATGGGCTCACCACTCTCCCCCCCCCCCAATAATTAACTTTTATATGGAAGACTTTGGGCGAGCTCTAGAGTCAGCATGCCTAAAGCCCAAAATTTGGCTCAGATACATCAACAATATTTTTGCTATTTGGTCCCACAGTCACGAAGCACTAAATACATTCCTTAGCCACATTAACAAACAACACAAACGTATCCAATTCACCATTGAAATAAGTAAAAACAACTCTCTTCCATTCCTAGACACACTCGTCACATGTCTTCCCCCAGGCTGTCTCTCCTTCTCAGTCTACCGCAACCCTACACACACAGGCCAGTACATATACAAAAATTCTTATAACCATCCAACACAAAAACTAGGGGTCATAAGTACCCTTAAACAAAGAGCTCAGACTATTTGTTCAAATGAACAAGCTCTAAACCAAGAATACGAGATCATCAACCCTACATTTATAAAAAAATGGATACAGTAAAAAAACTATTCACAAGATCTTCCACAGAAATACCAGTAAAAACAAAAAAGATTTCAAGAATGCTATTGCCATACCTTATGTTAGAGGCATTTCTGAAAAAATAGACAGAACACTACACAAATACAACATCAAAACCACCTTTAAATTCCCGACAAAATTAAGACACCTACTCAGTTCTTCCAAAGATTCTCTTCCACACCTAGCCCACCCAGAGTTTTACAAAATACAATGCACATGTAACCTACCATACATAGGAGAAACAGGGTGAACCATTCCAATTAGGAAGGACGAACACAAATGACACATAAATACCTCCATTTTGGAAAAACCGGCCTTTCTGACCACGCACTCCAAACATGCCACAGAATTAATTGGAATGGTACCAAGTCCCTACACCGCACCAAAACCTGGTTTGAGAGGACATTTAAAGAAGCATGTGAAATGCTCAAACATAATCCAAATCAGAACAAAAGTGATAGCCTTACCCATTCCAAGAATGTGGAGGACCCATTTGCAACCTTTATAGCAACCAGAATAAGCCTTCTAAATACAAGAAAACTTGAAGTGCTTTTTTTTCCTTAACATTCAATAGCAACTTCTTGAACTGTCCAGAACAAAATTGTAGTATAACAATCGGAACTGTACAAATCCAAAAGAATCTTAGTACAGGAGGACTTTAGCAGAGTTTATTGTAGTTTTTATTTATTAATTATTTATTTATTTTATTTTTATTATTATTTTTTATTTATTTTTTTTTATCACTAGAGGTCAGACTAAGAGAAGATTAATTGACAGCGTAGATTTAATTTACCTTCATAGAGTGCAAGAGCATGTATCTTTCTGATGATACAGGGGTCGAAACATCAAGTGTTATTTTATTAATAATAAGTAAAAATAATCATTTCAACACTTGTGTTTTGTGTCCCTAAATTCGTAAATATGAATATATAAAAGAAAAATATTTGAATAGAACTCGCATAGAAACCTCACAGAAAATTATATCTTCATCTCATGGTCATTGTAGTAATTCAGTCACATTTTGCAGTTGTTACTTTACTTTCACATTCACTTTTGATGTTATTGCACTTCCTCCATAAGTATTTATTGATTTTATTTTCAGGATTTAACACTCTTAAATATAAAGGCTAGCATTATGTGTATGGCAAGCAAAGTTAATTCTTTAATTCATTTCACGAAGAGTGACCCTTCAGAAAACTCAGATGGTAAACTTCAAATAGAATGTCCTGACTGGATGGAAGAACTCTTGCCAAGTACTAAAAAATTAAGACAAGCTATATTCTGTTTACAGAAAACAGCACATTTGACATATGGCCTTCTTTATATCAAGGTATGTATTAAATTAGCTTAAAAAACGTTTACTGTATTTTAGGCATGTCATTTAAATTAGCATAACTTCAGAATTATACACTATAGTCTATGACTGTTTGTATTATGATTTGTTGTTTGTAAGTTACCTTGCATTTTCAAAATTACATCCTCTAATATGGATTTTTGCTTCTTTTCCTACTTAGTATCATATAATTTATGATAGATGGTTTTTAGAAATGGTGCCCAATTTGTAATTCTTCAAATGCATTCGTCAGTATATTTTTATTGTTATTATTAAAGAAAAGACAAAAAAAATGTTATGTGTGGAGTGTTGTCTTATATGCAGCTGTCTTATATGAAACCTGGACATTTGAGGGAAAAAAGAAATTAAAATTTTGGATAGCTTCGAGATGTGGATTTGGAGAAGGATGGAAAAAATAAAATGGACAGATAAAATAAATAATGAAGAGGTCTAAAAAGAGTAGAGGAAGAAAGAAATCTGTTAAAAAGAAGAAAAGGAAATTGGATTGGAAACATCCTGAGAGGAAATGGAATAATCAGAGATGACATTGAAGGAAAAATAGAAGGAAAAAACCTAGAGGAAGAGTGAGGAAAACAATGCTAGATGACATGCTGAATGGAGACAGATACACAACCTTAAAAGAGAAGGCTCAGAACAGAAGAAAGTGGAAGGAAAGTTTTTGCTACTAAAAGAAGAACCTGCTTAATTGCAGAATACTTAAGAAGAAGAAGAAGTGATAATCTGAAGTATTGCTTTTAACCATGCTACCGGCCAAGCCATCTATAGACATCAAGGTTATCATGGAGGCGAAGTGCATATTAAAATTGTAATACCATTGATATTACATTGAAATATATGATGGATACGAAGCGTATGAGGATGTGTATTTGATCCATAATGGCCATAAGGTGGTTAAAGAGCCATAGAAACTTGTATACATGCATGCATACAAGTTTCTATAATCATCATATATGATTATTATTATTATGTGACATCTCTAAGGAGTCCAAGTTTTGCTGCCAACCTGGCAGAGAACACTTGTTTTGCTATTATTATTATTATTATTATTATCCATTAGGTTACAAAATTAAATTCAGCTAGAGAGCAACATGTTTACAAAAAAAGAAAAAATTAATAAATAATAAGTCTCAGCTCAAGAACGATACCACAGGAATGGAAGGAATGTATGATAGTTCTATTGCACAAGGGTGGTGCAAAAACTGATGTGTCAAACTACCGATCTATTAGTATCTGGTGTGGTAGTGAAGATTTTAGAGAATTTGGTAAGAACTTGCATACAGAAATGGGTAGACAAGCATTCTATATTATGAAGGGAAAAGCATGGGTTTACTAAAGGAAGGTCATGTTTTAGCAATTTGCTCATATTTTATAACAATGTTATGGTCGAGTTGGATAAAGGGAATGGATACATTATGATAATGTTGGATTTTTCCAAGGCATTTGATAGGATACTACACGATAGGCTGTTGTGTAAACTGGAGAATATGGGATTGGAACATAATCTATTGACTTGGATCAGGGGATGGTTGACAGACAGATATCAAAAAGTGGTATACAGTGGGTGTGAATCTGCCAGATTTAAGGTAACCAGTTATGTACCTCAGGGTTCAGTCCTTGGGCCATTATTGTTCAATCCGTACATTAATGACATCAAGCAGTATCTATCATTAAATTTACAATTGTTTGCTGATGATGCAAAGATAGGCAGGGCAATCAGGGGTGCTACTGATATTCAGTAGCATCCCTGAATGTCAGTAGCATCCCTGATTGCAAAATTATTTGAATACACTGCAAATCTGGGCAAACGAAAATGGCTGTCAGTTTAATGTTAGTAAGTGTAAAGTTATGCACTTTGGCGTGATTATAATATCTAGCGGCATATTATATTAGCAGGGTTATGCTACAAGAAACAGAAGAGGCAAGGGACTTGGTGTATTGGCGGATAAGAATTTAAAGTTCAGAGTCCACATAGCAAAAGTTGCAAATACAACTCAGAGGATAATTGGTATGTTGAAGCGAACCTTGATATGTAAGGATAAGGAAGTAATTTTGCCTCTTTATAAGACTTTGATAAGACCACACTTGGATTACTATGCACAGATTTGGTCTCCCGGGTTCCAAGGGGATAGAAAGGGTGCAAAGAAGAGTTACAAAGATTATATCTGGATTATGGGATTTAGATTATGAGGACAGATTGTATGTGGATTATAGACCCTGGTTAACAGGAGAAAGAGGGGTGATATGATAGAGGTCTATAAACTTTTGAATGGGGGTTATAGGATTTCAAATGATGAAATTTTTCGTTATATGGAAGGCAGGGAGAGAACACGGGGACATCCATGAAAGATAAGGTTGTTCTCAGTCAAGAAAGGGTTAAGAGCTAGATTTTTCTCCCAGAGAGCAGTGAGTGAGTGGAATAATTTGCCCTTACGGGTAGTGAGTGCATCTAGTGTAAATGAATTTAAGGGACGGTATGATAGCTGGGTTGGGTAATTTACAGCCTCCTTTGATGAGTCCTTGACTCCCTGGAGATCTCAGATAATAATAATAAAATATTTTACTTATATAAGTATACATATAAATTACGGCCAGTTGGTATGGATAGTGGCCAATAAAAGTTGAAAAATTGTTTCAAGTCCTAAAATCAGGGTTTGCTGGAAACTAAGTGGGTTGAATGTGTGCCATTCAAATTCTTGGGATTGTTATGCCACCATTATTGGCCACTATCCAAAAAAGCCCATATAAAAGGATAATAAACACCCTAGATCTCTCCAAATAATAAAATTAATATTTTATCACAGGAGGACAGATATGAAAAATTGTGTTAATTACCATTAATATGTTCAGTGGAACTGCTTAATTTTTGAATTTGAAGCAGTTTTAATTACAAATCATCACATATACAGTGGTAATGCGATGATCTGTAATTCAAATTGCTCATTTTTCAGCTCCTAAGTTTCGATTATGACTCCCTCAGTTTATAAGATAATATGAGAACTAGTTCGAAAAACTTTTGCTTCACAAACCTCATTGCATCTTTAGGTTTATTAATAGCAAATGATTTTCATACCAAAATCTTATATTTGACTTACTAATTTCATCAAACTGGAGAGTGAATTTAGCTGTGTACTACTTAAATAGTAATGAAATTAATGCTTTTTCATCTTCTTCTCTTCTTCTTTTTTTTTTTTTTATATTTTGATGATCTCAAATACAACAATAAGTTGAAAATCTCCCTGCCCCACTCAGTCAGATTCATTTGCTGTCTGTCCCTCTCCGAATACCACCAACTACTATTATCTTCTTAACTTCTTCTCCTTAAATGTTGATTTTCTCCCCTCCTCCTCTCCTAACAGCGAAATCATCCTTCTTGGAGATGTTGACATTCACAACACAAACTGGCTGTCCTCCTCCGGTGCATAGACCAAGAAGGCAGTAATAAGCTTGCACAAATTATTTGCATGTCCACCAGAATTCTATGTAACCCTAACCACTCCTCAAACACCCTAGATCTCTTCCTCGTTAGTGATTTTTCCAGGTACATTGCAAATGCTGTGAGTCCACTAAGTAATTCAGACCGCAATTTAGTGCTACCAAATAGAGCAACAACCGTTATCTTTTCCTGTGAAGCACTCACACAGCCATTCTCAATCAAAAGCAATCTGCCATTATAATAATGCCACGTGAGATGACCTTCTTGACTTCTCTGCCTTATTCCTGTGATTGGACTATTGTTTTCAGCCCTCTAAACCAAACATGTGAACTGAACATATCACCAAAGTAATCTTTACTGGCATGGCAACATACATTTCCAATACCACTCTAAACTGCCATCCCCCTATTGAAATCTTGGATTTTCCAAACAGTGTGCCAAGGCTGTACTATCAAAAAATCAAGCATACCATAACTGGCTTTCATCAAGAACTCCATCTTCCTTTAGTGTTTATATCCAAACCCAAAACAGCTGCAAGAAATCCATCACCTCTTTAGCATCCACTTCGCTATGTTGCATTATCATCCACAGAAAAAGCCATTCTCCTGGCTTCATACTTTTCCTCCAATGCATGCGTAACTGATCCTGGTAAATATCCCCAGTCATTCTAAATGCTTAGTACTTCCTCTGTCTTTTCTCAAGAAAGAGTTAAGAAGAATGTCCAAATTAGACACTAAAAATCCCCTAGTCATGATTGGCATTCTTCCAATTGCTCTGAAAGTTTGTGCATCTGAATTGATTCCTGTCTTATGTCACTTATTTTTGCTCTCGTAGGCCACTGGCATCTATCTCACAGCCTGGAAATTTGCCCATGTTTAATCCATTTCCAAATAGAGCAACAACTGCTATCAAACTCTTGCCTCACATCTCTTTTTCTCTCTCTCTAAAGTAATGGAGAGAACCATCAATACCCAACTCCTGTGCAACCTTGAAGACACACAACTAATAAATAATCACCAGTATGGATTCTGCCACTTCCAATCGAAAATAGATCTGCTTACATTTATTATCCATTTCTGGACAAATACTTTAGAAAAGTTTGGTGAATCTCAAGTGGTTGCACTTGATATCCCCTCCCCAAAACTTTTAACTGGGTCTGGCACGAAGGCTTATTAAACCAGCACCCATCATTTGTTCTGTCTCACAACTTCTACAGCTAAGTTGCTAGCTATTTGACTGGACACACTACATGTGATCGGTGCCAAGGTACCACAAAGTTCAGTTCTCTCAGCCCCCCCCCCCCATCCTTCTGTATAAATGACAATACATTGCACTCTTCCCTTTCATTTGCCAAACCTTGCACTTAGAAATCATCAAAACTTATAGACAGTTATCCTCCATTGCCGTCAGTTTAGATCTCCAAGCCATATTTCATTGAATTCAGATAATCTTTTTAATTTCAGTGCTAGCAAAACACAGTTCTGCCTTATTTCCCATTTCTATCCAGTATTAACTTTGACAACATTCAGATCTCTAAACAAGATGAAATTGCTCTTCTTGTAATTACCTTGCTATCAAGCCTCTCCACACAAACGCCTCACAACCATTGCCTCCATAGCTTCCAGAAAACTAGTAACAAGTAAGGAGGATGTGGGGCAACTGCCATGCTGTTGGCCACCAAAAACTCTTGCATTTTTAAGGCACTGTGGGAAGGAGCATTGTCATGGTGGAGGAGACAGTTGTGGCTTCACTACAGTTCCTGTCTTTTGCACTGCCTTAAAGCATTGCAGTAGAATTCTGCATTGACCGTCTGACCAGGCAGGCCAAATTCTCGGTGCACAATCCCTTTAATCTAACCTTGAAAAAGGTGATCAACATGCTGTTTGGCACACTCCTGACTTGACTTGCCTTGCCTCCTTTTGTCTTGGGGAATGTGGACTCTTCCACTGTGGTGATTGCTGTTTTGTCTCCAGGTCATAGCCATAAACCCAAGTTTTGTCCCCTGTGATGAACCCTTGAAATGAAGGTTTGACAGACGTTCACATGGTGCTCCTTCTATCAGAAGCCAAGAGATGTAGAACGAACTTGGCAGCAACGCAATGCATGTTCATATCTTTTGTGATGATCACTTGAGCTACTCCATGTGAAATCTCAACTCTGTCAGCAACTTCTTGGATAGTGATGTTCTCCAAGGTGGTTCTGTCCTGCTTAAAATGCAAGTGTCACTCAAATACTGAGTTTAGCTCATGGCTTCATTTTCATATGGCTTACAAAGTAATTCAAGGGTCTCTCTGTGACAGATTTCCCCAGTTTTATGCAAAATTTTACATTTGCCCTTTGTTCTAATTTTGCGTTCTAGGCAAAATCACAGAACGGCACAAATATGTGATAAGAATAGCATACGTTACACAAGTTTCGGTGCACACGACTCAACAATGTCTATGCCAGTGACTGGAAGCATGAGACCGTAACTCGATCTGTCACCACGTATCCAACACAGTCTGGTTTCATTTTGATAGCACTTCGTAAAGAAGAAAAAAAAGCAAGGGAAATTATTAATATGAAACTCCAGTAAAACAGTTTGAGGCCCTTTTTTCCCTTTTCTTGATTAATCTTATTACCATTAGATATGAATACCCATGAAGGTTGTATGTTCCTTAGGAAATACATATAAAGGGAGTTCTTCCTAAGAATGACAGTAGAGGGATAATGAGGGTGAAGAATTTCTCTATGAGTTTGAACTTCAATCATGAGTAGAAGATGCAGGAGGTCACTGAATGTTACTTTCCATTGATTTTACTTAAAGTAAGGAAATTACTGATGACTATCCTGATGGAAATATCTGTAAGAATATGTATTCAGCAAAAACTGAATGTTTGTGTAACATGAGAGGAATAAAGTAATGAGAGCATGATCATTAATCACCTTAATTGGTTTCTTCTACATAATGTCTGGAATATGAATTCTAGAATCCAAGTAGAATAAATGGAAGAGCAGGAGTCTAGAATTCATATTCCTCTATATAAGGAACTCCATTTGATGGATTTTCATAAAAGTAAGGAAGCTGGAGTAATGGATCAAAGATGTCTTTTAATACAACTAACTCATCCAGGCAAATATTCAGACTTGTAGAGTTCATATATAGTAGGGATACAATCTTAATAGATTCTATGATAATTCTGTTCAACTCTCATATTGTGTATAATCTGGTATACTTTATGAGTTTAGAGGAATCATGAATTATATTCACTGAACCTCTTTCTGTTTTGACCTCATGATGCGCACTCCCTCGGTGCTGTTTATTGACTTTGACTCTGTATGGCATTCTTCCCTGTTTTCATGAGAAGTTCTTTATCGTAGTTAATTTTTCCATCAGAAACCACCATTTTAGCTTTTTTTTTTTTCCCCAGCTGTTGAAGTTGCTAATGTGATTGTGCATGCACATTAAATCTTATAAAAACTACCTTTCATACTGGTTTGACCTGGCAAATCCTGTTGCTTGTCCGTATAAGCTCAGTTTTATTCATTAGTCTTTCTTGTAATTTAAGAGTGACTCAAATTGTTGGCACATCTACTCTGTTAGAAGCAGCGTCACTTATTGTGGCTAACTTTCCTATGCCTATTTTAAGGTATATTCATCATTTTCATTGTAGAAGTTCAAAATATCTAGTTTGTAGTTAATATTGTTCACTACTATTGAGATACTGTTCAAATAACTAAGTCATACATCATGGTTGCAATTTGAACACAGGACCTTCATTATTTACATAGTATTTTTATGCTTCCATGTTGTTCCGTGTCTATTTTCCTTTAATAGATTCATATGATAACCTCACCCAAAGAATTTTGGAAATACATTGCACATTAGTGCCATGGATAAAGTACTAAATAATCTAATATATTAGATTATATATAATATAATATAATCTATAAATAATCTAATAATAATAAAACTGTGCTCAATGAGAAAGCAAACATACACTTTTCCAATACCTCAGGTCTCCTTGAAACCGAAGGACTTCATTGTGGACAGTGAACAACACTATGAAAAAGAATTCTGGCTCTCCTGACTGCTTAGTATTGAAAAGGAGCATCTTCTGTCTTAGCATACAACTATGGACTCAGAACCCACAGAATTACATGCAAAACCTTTCTTCCTATATTAGTGACATATTTGTCTGATACATTAGTTGAAGTGAATGAATGCTTTCAAGTAGTTGAATTTGTTATATTCTTTTGACACTGTGCTTTATCACCCCTCCTGTCTTTGATACTTGCAACAGGTAATGTTCATCATTTCATTGCTTAGTTCTGTTGGCACAAAATTGAATTTTGTTAGAACTCTGTTTGCTGTTTTTGTTTCATATTGTCCAGGACTAAATTGCATTGGTAACAATTATTATATTCTAAGTTCAGTTAAAGATTTAATTTATTTTATATATAATTAGCATTTAATGGCATTAATATGAGATACTATCATTGTGCCATTCTCACTAGCACTGTGGTGAATGTCACAATTACATGCTAATATCTGCAGACAAGGTTTTCTTTTTCCTAGTCATTTGGAGTAATATTAATATTTTAATTTTTGTTTCATTAAGTGCAGTTTGACAATGCTGTTGTAATAAGAAACATTGCAGTATTAAACAATGCACTATTCTCTATTATAGTTTGGTTGTTGTTTAGAATTATGGCCACAGCAACTAAAGCTGTTAGGTAAATGTATTATTCTGTTAATTCTATGTTTTCTTTTATGCTTTTGAATAAAAAACCCAAGTTTCTTGGAGAGTTAAAACATCTGTGTTTTAACTCTCCCAGTTAAAACAGAGTGAAAATCCCTTATAAAGATTCTTCACATTCTAGATGGATTTATGTTTCGATCTTTCCAGCCAGAGGACATCATTGATAATACCAACTGAGCTTTGGAGGAATGCTTCCCATTTATGGTTTGTCAATAGTGTTAACGAAGGAATCAGTCTTGGACTTTGTAAACAATATAATATTTCCTATTATTTAGAAGATAATAGGGAGGATTATTGTTATTATATGACAAGGTGGCCAACTTTTTACATTTCATGTGCCAATTTTTTCACATATGAGTTCAGATGCACCATACAACTATTGTACTCTTAACAATTTCCTGTAAAAATTTGTTAATATAGACATATGCTGATTTAATGTAAAAACAAGATAAACATTACTTATCTTAATGAGACTTTTTGAGTCTGTTTTGATTTTGCCAAGCTTTTAATGTTTGGAATTAAATTAGCTATTACTAAGAGCAGCAGAGAAGTCATCATCATCAAATTCCTGCCATGTACCCTAAAGGGGTGTACAGGATATGATAGTACTACATGAAAAAAATTACATCATTATTAATTTCCTATCTACAATTTTCCTCCAAATCAGTCTGTTACTTGTCAAGACTCCAACATTATCAGATCTTATATTTCTATTGTCTAAAGCATTTTGTACCGTATCAATCCACCTATATCTTGGTCTTCCTCTGGGTCGTTTTGCTGCCAACCTGGCAGAGAACACTTGTTTTGCTAATCTTTCCTCGCCCATTCTGCTTAAGTGGCCATACCACCTGAGATTAGCTCTGCTAACACATTCCTGGATGCTGACAATTGTCAAGTTCTTTCCTAATATCCTCGTTTTTAATATGATATTGCCATTGATGCCATCTGTTCACACCTCTAATCTTTCTCAGGACTCTCATATCTGCGGTCTCTAGTCTTTGGTCAAGTGTTTTACTTCTGACCCAGCTCTCAGATCCATAAGTTAAAACTGGTTTGAACACTGTCTTGTATATAGCTAATTTAGTGTTCCGACTAATTTCTCTCTTATTCCATATGAATTTATTCAATTGACTTCCTGCCATACCAGCTTTGCTGATTCTGTTGTCTATTTCTATATTTAATTTACCATCATCAGTAAAAATCGTGCCTAAATAGCTGAAATGTTTTACTTGTTCCACAGGTTCTCCATTCCCAACACAATTGACATTTTCAATGATTCTGCCTATTTTCATTGTCTTTGTCTTTTTATTGCTGACCTTCATACCATATCTATTACAACAGCTATTCAATTTAGTCAGAGAATCTTGCAGACTTGTAGCAGATTTATTTAGAAGTATAACATCATCCGCATAAAGCAAAGAGCTGACATTAACATCTCCAATTTTGATATCATGTTTAATACCACTTTCCTTCATATTGTGATCCATATAGATAATGAATAACAGAGGGGATAATGTACATCCTTGTCTCACACCAGATTTAACATTAAACCATCTTCCTGTACTTCCTTCAATTCTAACTGCTGACTTACAACTCAAATAAAGACTAAGTATCGCTTGATATAATGCCCCTTTGACACCATATAACGGAAGCGTATTGAATAGCTTCTCTCTTGGCACCTTGTCATATGCCTTTTCCAGATCGACAAAACTTAAATACAGATCTTTGTTATTTTCCCATGCTTTCTCGACTATTTGTCGTAAAGTGAAGATCTGATCCTGACAGCCTCTATTTGGCCTGAATTCAGCTTGTTCTTCACCAAGCTTTTCTTCCACAATTCTTCTCAACCGTTTCTCAAGTATACTTGCATAGATCTTGCCAGGAACACTCAGTAGGGAAATACCTCTGTAATTCTCACATGCAGTTTTATTTCCCTTTTTATATATGGGTACTATGAGAGCTCTACTCCAATCATTGGGAATTCGTCCCTCTGTCCAGGCTTTCTGAACTATGCAGTGCAGCCACTGTAAGACTCTTATGCCACCATACTTCAGCATTTCTGGTCGAATATCATCTACTCCTGCTGCCTTTCCACATTTCAAGCCTTTGATGGCTTTTTCTACTTCTAGTATGGATATGTATTATTGACTGCATGCCTGGTCAGTGTTTTTTACCACTGTGCTGTCATCACTGCTTGTTTCATTTAGCAGTTTTTCAAAGTAATTACTCCATACTTCAAGGATATCTTTTTCTCCCGT
Source organism: Typopeltis vanoorti (assembly GCF_054136105.1). Classification (NCBI taxonomy): domain Eukaryota; kingdom Metazoa; phylum Arthropoda; class Arachnida; order Uropygi; family Thelyphonidae; genus Typopeltis; species Typopeltis vanoorti. Next base: position 72,391,561 of record NC_143552.1, on the reverse strand, counting down.
TTTCATGTCACCTTTATCATCTCTAATTCCTTTTACAGCACTCTTTCCTCCATTCTTAAGCTTCTTCAACAACCTCCAGAATATTTTGCCACCTTCTTTATATTTATTTTCTATATTCTTGCCAAAGTCCTCCCATCACTTTTGTTTAGCTAGTTTTACACAGTGTTTAGCATTCTTGCATTTGTCTCTATATTCTCTAAGAGCACAAGCTGACTTATTTGACAGGAACTTTTGGTATGCTTTCTTCTTTTCCTTCACTGCCTCTTTAATTTCCTGTGTCCACCAGGGAGTTCTGATTTTTTTTATCCTTACAAATAACCTCACCACATGCCTCACTGGCAGAATCGATCAATGTTTTCTTCAGAGTTTGCCACTGAATCTCCAAGGTTTGATTCCTGTTCTCAAACTCTTTCATTTTTTCTTCAATAATCTTTGTGTATTTTAGCCTACAGTTCACATCTGAGAGCTGCTCAGCTTTTATTCGCTTTAAACTTTCTTACATGTTATTCTTTTCAATATGAAATTCAATTTTATCCTGCTCAAGACTAAATAGTGATCACTTCCAATTTCAAATCCTCTGTACACTGTGGTGTCCTGCACCAGGGAGAAAACATCACTATCAACAATAACATAGTCAATGAGACTTTTCTTATTCCTAGTCTCTTCTCTCCATGTGAATTTGTGCACATTTTTATGTTGGAACATGGTGTTAGTAATAACCAGTCCATGTCCTGAGCAGAAATCCAACAGATATTTGCCATTATTATTAGCTTTGCTCTTTTCTCCAAATTTTCCCAAAATATTTTTGTATGTCTCACAATCATATCCTACTCTGCTATTTAGATCCCCAACAAGGACCAACTTTTCATTTTTCGTTGTGTCAGTTGCTTTTTCTAAAGCCTCAAAAAATACCTGCACTTCTACCTTAGTAGAACCTTCTGTGGGACCATAGGCACAAATAAGTCTCATTGTCCAGTTCCCCATTCTCATATTTGCCCACATTACTTTACTTGAGACTGACTGCCATTCAAGAAGATTAGCCTCGTATTTTGTGTTGAATACTATGGCTACTCCTTCTTTTCCTTGATTGTCATTGCCTGAATATAACATTTTGTATTTATTGCTCAGAAAGATCTCACCAGTTTTGGTCTTTTTTGTTTCAGTCACCCCTATTATGTCGATCTGGTATTTATCTAATTCCTCAGCTAGCTCCATTTCTTTGCCATTCAGGCTTCTTACGTTGATAGTACCGATCTTTAACTCTGGTGATGTTGAGTTGAGGTTTATTTTCAGATTTGTTCCAGTAGCTGACTTTTCGCTGTTCGCCCTGGTTCCCTGGCAAAAACAACGGGGGCCTTGTTTAACCGGGCGACGCCCCAGCCGGCATGAAATTTTGTCATGTTGTACCATCATTCTATATTTTGGTTTAACCAATAAGAATACAATTTGGTCGGCTAAATCCCAAATTGCCAGCCCATCCTCGTCCGTTCAGTATCCAGGTAGATACCCAACAGGGTGCACCACGAGAAGGTGAGGATTGGACATTAGGTCAGAAGCCCTGGTCGGTTCTCCGCATTCCTTTAAAGGCTATGTGGAGGTCTCCTCTCAGTTATACAGGTTTGACCCTTAAGCACAGTCTTCAGTTTTAATTAATTTCATAGCTGAAAACATGTGACATGAAAAGGTACATCTGTACATTGTTCCGAAATGACAGATATAACTCTGGGTAAATTTTCTTAATTCTGAAAAATGCTCACTGTTTAATGATTGCCAGAAATTAATCATGTCGGAAACATTTGGGACTGAGGGAAGCTCATCAAATTTCATGTTCAATAATAGATTTGTTTTCAAGTCAATAAGTTCCATTTGTATGTTACTAGGCATCTTCCTTCATGTTACTAGGCATCTTCCTTCATGTTACTAGGCAAATCCTTCGTGATTTTTTATTCATGAAGTGAAAATGTGATTGCATACATTTCATTGATAAATGAAAGTATGCAATCCTGTTGAGCAAAATCACAAAAACGACTTTCAACTGACTCTTGCAATAACCTGATTTTTTCATTATATTGCACAAAATTGCCATTATCTTCAGCACATTCACTCTCTACTCTTTTAAGTGTGTAAACTGGCTCAAATTCTCATTTTCTAACTGAGAGGTAAACAGTTTTAACTTTATCTTGAATGCATTGATATCATTTACTAAGCTAGGAAACAATTTGTTCTTGTCCACAGTTAGAAATTTAGATCATTGAGATGATTGGTAACATCAACTAAAAAGGTTAAATCAAACAGCCAATTGTTATCGCAAAGGGCTCATTCCTCAGACAGCTCATTTTGCTCTTCTAGAAAATTATGAACAGTATTTTTTATGGGGGAAGTTTGCTACAGTCAGCAATGCTCATAACTCAGTGTCGAACATCGGTAATTTGTGTATATTTCATTACATCAAATCATTGTGTGTGTGTACAGTATATAGATAGATAGATAAAAAATATTCAACAACCTTGATACTAATGAGTTTAAGAGGCAGTATGATGGTGTGAGTGATATATATATATATGGTCTCTCTCTCTCTCGATGGGTCTTTGACTCCCCGAAGATCTAATAATAATAATGAAAATGAAGTGTTAGAATAATTAATAGTTATTGTACTCTCCTTAGATATTGTTAATTCTCCTAAATTCAAGAATTATTCCTGTATTCTCGACTATATCTAAACAAATATACCTGGTTCTTTCAGGAATCTCCAGAGTTAGCCTCACTCAGTCAGACTGTTCGATATCGCCGTGATGTTGTTTTTTCTCAAGCTGTGAGTATAAAAATATAATTGCTGTAAGACAGAATAATGTTTAAGTCTCAGTAAAAGTTCTTGTTTTATATCACACATTTAAAGTTACTAAAAAAGTAAGGCTCAGTGTTTTGGATATGCATAACCCCTGTAAATATCATTTCATTTGAAAAAAATCAAGTGCATTGAAAAGATACAAAAAATAATTAAATGATATTTATGAGGTTTGAAAGAAAACTTAAGCACAGACAACTACAGAAGAAATTACTGAATTTTCAAATGATCATTTCATTGCCAGGATACATCATCCAGGTGAAAAGAATATGATAGCAGATTCTGCAAAGGAAACAGAGACAATAGAAGGGATGAGCTAGAGATGCTAAAGATGCCAAATTAGCAATGCAAATATGACAGTGGGATTGTTTTAAACAGTAGTTTCACCAATAAAATTGTATTCAGTGTAGGCTGAGATAATTCAGTTCTAGATACTAAACATACTACTTCTTGAAACTACTTCAGTTCTTTGCTAAAGTAAACAAATAATAGTCTCCACCTTGCTTATAAGTAATAAAAATCATCTGACATCAAATGACATGGACAAACATCCATGTCAAAGTGGGATTTGAACCTACAGGCCTGTGAATTTGAAAATTGAGACATTCTCCAAGTCAGGCGAATATTTGACTTGGAGAATGCCTGCAGTTAGATGATTAGCAGAATATAAGTAAGGGAATGGCAAAAGAGAACTGTCATAACTTTTGACTTGATTGTTAACAGTCAGTTATAACATGGACAGCATGCTAAAGGATGAAAAGACTGTGATCGTACAAAGGGCAAGGGTAGTGCCAAGAAAAATATGAATTAACAAGTTACTTTCTTTGAAGGGGGTGAATGTTAAAGCCTTGGAGAAATTTCAAGAATCGGATCACATTTTATAATAAAGTAATAATGATATTGATATGACGTTAATAATATTGCAAATGGTTTCAAGATAATAATCAGCATTCTTGATGATCTAAGTTGGGGAAAGCATTAAGGAGTGATTTTCCATATTGTACTTGACAAGAAATTCTTGTCTTCATCCTTATTTTCAGCACATAAAGATTTGTATGTCAAATATCTTCATGACTAGGCTAAGTGATCTTAAAATTAAATTGCTCTTTGTATTGGAGAAGGATGCGAAACTCCTTTCTCAAGCACATATAACATGCTCACCATACATCACATATAAAATGTGATGTATGGTGAGCATCACTACTCATACCGATACGAACTTCCCACTAGAGGCAAAAAAACTATTAGAGATCAATAGAACTCTAAAAATGTTATAGGAATTATATGAAGAAGCTGAAAAAAATCTTTTATTTTTCTATTCAGATTACTGTGGGATACTGGAGTTTTTTTTTTTTTTGGTTATACTGCCAGACAGCACTTATCAAAAACTAGTTTTTCTTTAGGAGGCAGGAATGTGTTGCCTTCCATGATATGGATGACAGCAGCTTCCTCTGGATTGCCTTTATTACAATGTCATCAGGAGCTAGATACCTAGTTATTGAGCTCCTGTATATCAGAAGTCATTTTCCCATATTTAAGTAGCAGAACAATATTTTCTAGTTGCCCAGGTATGGCAGTGATGAGATGAGGCAGAGAACAAGGATTATGAATGACATGTTAGCAGAAATGTCTTAAGAGAGAGGAGTGCAGTTAGTTTATTATTGTGTAGAATGAATTTGAAAGATGAATTGAAGTGTATAAAGGATGAATGGCATTTGAATGTTTTTGGTGTGAGTAATTTGTACTGCTGTTGGAAGGAAGAATAATGAGCGTAGAGAATGAATCTGAGCAAGTAAGAAGCTATGTGAAAGAGTGGGAAGAGTAAGAGGTCGAAGTGGAGCTTATGAATAAAGAAGTGGGTAGCACGAGTGTAGAGAATGAGAGAATAAGTGTTCAAGACAAACAGGAAGATGGGGGGATACAGTGTGAGAAAGACTGGTGCCCCCTCCCCCAAGAGGATATGAATGCATATATAGACAAGGAGGGAATGAGATGGCCTAGGATGTAGGAAAAACATTTGGATTTGAAGAAGGTTCTAGTGTTAGTAAGAAGAAAAAGAAATGGCTTGAAGAATGGCTTTAATAAGTGGTATCAGTGAAACTTGTTATAGATCCAGGAATAAGCTGTGATGTTTGTATACAAATGCTAGACATATCAGAAACAAGGGAAATGGTTGCGTTGATTGAGTTTGCTCACCCAGAAATTGTTGGAATAAGTGAGACATGGTGGGATGAGGATTACATCCTGAGAAGAAAGATGAAAGGGTATGATGTGTTTTCTGAAGATAGAAAGGGTAAAAAGGGAATTGGAGTGGATGATAGATAAAGAGTTATGTCCATACAAGGTTGAAATGCAATGGAGAAATAGTGGTAGTGGTTTTGAAGCAGTATAGTGTGAGATAGAGGTGATAGAATGAAATACTTTGTTGGATGTTGCTATAGACCTGGTGATGTGGAGGGTAGTGAGCAGGAAATGTATAAGCAAATGGGAAATTTTAATTATAGCAGTATAGATTGGGATGACAGGATAGCAACAGGAAGTAAAAAAAAAAAAAAAATGAGTTTCTTGAGTTTTTGAGGAACAACTACCTCAGGCAATATGTAACAGAAGCACATTAGGATTGAGTGTCTTGGATTCGATCATCTTATCAGAGGATGTTATTATAAATAATGTTTCAAATCTCTCTCCAGTTGGTGAGAGTAACCATGAAGTGATTATCTGTGTGGTTGTCAGCCATGAGGAGTTAACCAAGGAAAAAGTATATGTAGAACTACATGGCTGGTGATTACAAGAAGTTCAGGAGACAGCTTGTAGGTGTAGCATAGAATGAGGAGTTGGTTGAAAAGGAGATCAATGCTGCTTGGGTGATATTTTAAAACTATCTAGTAGAAGTCATATCTAAATGTATTCCAAAGATCAGAAGGTTAAATAAGGTAGGTGTGAAATTAATGAATGAAGAATTAAGCATGCAGTATAGATAAAAAAAAGGGTATTATGGAGGCAACATAAGATGAGGTAATAATCAATTCCATGAGGAATGCAAAGAACAGGCAAGAAGAGTGACTCGGTTCGTAAGTCTTACAAAACTTCAGTATGAGCAGAAGTTAGCTAATGAAGCCAAAATGAATCCTACTTAAGAGAGAAATTGATATGCAGCCAGCAAAAAAGAACGATTATGGTGGAATGACATTGATAGGAAAAAATGGGATTAACATGTTCATTGTCAATCGCGTGATGCAAGTTCTCGCCTTTCTGTCGGTCACGCGTTATCGCGTGGACGTCGCTATCAGGTTTCTAAACTAAATAAAAAATTAAAAAAAAATTTGGCCACCACACGAAATTCCAATTTTCAGCTTGGCAATAAACGTGTTAAGGACAATTGCTGTGGAGTTTATAGTTGAGATATTTAATTGGCAGTTTATAAAGCTCTTTCATCCTTATGAATATGACATCATGAAGAGTTTGAGAGAAGTGGATAAGGAGGAGAGACTGTCTGTGAGTGAGGAAGTGGAATATGGGAAATTAAGCAAAATTGATGGTAATAAGGCTGTGGGACTTGATGATATAGTAGCACATATCTTGAAGAAATGCACCAGGGAATTGACAACTGCCTTGAAATATTTGTTTAGTATGAGTTTTACATTGGGTAAAGTCTCAAAGGAGTGTAAGGAAGGCAAGATTGTACCACTTCATAAAGGAGGTGACAAAATGCAAGCGTTAAATTATAGGCCAGTCTGTGTATCACGTGTTGTGGTTAAAGTGTTGGAAAGGCTAGTGAAAATCAAGATCCAGAATTGTGTTGACAACAATGGTATTATCTTTAATGGACAGCACGGATTTGCTAAAAGGAAGTCATGTTTTAGTAATCTGCTTACTTATTATGATATGGTGACAGCAGCATTGGATGTGGGGGGATGGATATAAACTAGTATACTTAGACTTTGCAAAGGCTTTTGATAGATTACCTCATGATAAGTTGATAGGGAAACTAGAGCAAATTGGATTGGATATTAATTTAGTGCATTTGATTAGAGATTGGCTGTCTGATAGGTATCAGTAAGTTGTGTATAGGGGAGCAATATCCCAGAAGAGAAAAGTCACTAGTAGTGTGCCTCAAGGGTCAGTTTTAGGCCATTGCTGTTTAACCTGTATGTTAATAATATTGAAGGAAATTTGAATAGGGATATTCGGTTGTTTGGATGATGCAAAGTTGGAACAAACTACGAGGAGTAGAGCAGAGTTAATTGTTTTCAAATGTAAGTTTTTTGAATTTGGAAAACAAAGATGGGATGAGAATTTACTCTCGGTGGGGATATATTGTTGGAGGTGGTGGAAATGAGAGCTCTTGGGATGATAATGGATAAGGATCTAAAATTTAGAGAACACATTGCCAAAATTGTGAGGACAATACAACAAATTCTGACAGTGAAGCAGAATACACTGACTTGTAGAAGTAAGGAGATTCTGGTTCCATTGTATAAAGCCTTGATTAGGCCACATATGGATTACCGTGCACAAATTTGATCACTTGGTTTTCAAAAGGATGAAGAGATTGGAGAAGGTTCAGAGATCATTAACTAAAATAGTTTCTGATCTCTGTAATGTTGAATATTACAGAGATCAGAAATGATCTCTGTAATATTCAATAATTTCTGGAATTTCAATAAATCAGAAATTCCATGAAGAGAGGTTGAGACAATGTAATTTGCAGAATCTAGTGGATAGGAGGCAAAAGGGTGAAATGCTAGAGACATACAAGTTGGTAATGGGTTGTTATAGGATTAATGTTGAAGAAGTTTTTCATAAAATGATGGGAGACTGGGGTAGAACAAGAGGTCATCCTTGGATGCTGTATAAGGAGGTTGTGAGCAAGGGAGTGAGAAGTAGGTTTTTTTTATGGAGAGCTGTGTATGATTGGAATACATTGCTTCAAGCTTGGTGTTCGCAGAGAATTTGAATTTGTTTAAGGCATGGTATTATGAGCTGTGTGTGTGTGTGTGTGTGTGTGTGTGTGTGTGTGTGTGTGTGTGTGTGTGTGTGTGTGTGTGTGTGTGTGTGTGTGTGTGTGTCTAGCAATCCCTCGATTAATGCTACCCCAATTAGTGCGTCATTTTTTTTCTATACTCAAATTTGATTAGTGTGCCTATATACATTTTAAAAATAAATGTTACCGATTTTAAAAATTTTCTATCTATACATTTTTTATGGCTAACTATTTATGTTATCTGCTAATTACATAATTTGATGATCATATCTCTTGCCTCCTTTGCGATTGTTTTCCTTACTTTTTTTTTATTTTAAAGTATTTTTCCAGCATGAGAAAAAAATTGGAAATGTGAAAAACATTTGAAAAGTAATCTCATTGGAAGAAAAACTTGAAATAATAAAGAGAAATGAAGAAGGCAAGTCCAGAGCAAAGATATTTGGACAAGAACACAAAAATGGGTGAATCAGTTATAAGAGCAATTTTAAGCAAAGCTGCTGAATACAAAGAGAAAAGTAAGGCTGATTCAAGTTCATCATGCATGCACTCAAAATCAAAGTATTATAATGATTGAATTAGAAAGACTTCTTTCTACATGGATCGAAGATTGTAACCAAAAACAGATCCTGCTAAGCACTGATCTTATTAAATCAAAAGCATTAAGTCTCTTTGCAACCTTGAAAGAAAGAGCTATCAAAGATGGAAAAGAAAAATTCCATGCTAGTGCCAGGTGGTTTGCACCTCTCAAAAAGAGAAATAGCCTACATAATGTTCTAATCACATAGAAGAAGCTTCAAGTACAGATAAGGAGGTCGCCACAAATTATCCAGAGATTTTGAAGAAAATTGTGGAAGAAGGGGGGGGGGACCAACCTATGTGACCAACAAATATTTAATGTCAATGAAACTGGCCTTTTTTGGAAGCACCTTCCAAGACTTTTCTGGCCAAATCTCAGCATTCTTATAAAGTCGAATGAAATTGCTGCTAGCAATATGCAGGCCATTTGGAAACACATTCTTCCACATTGTGCAAATAATTTTAGAGGCTTTAAAAATGAAGCTAAGTTAATTAAATCTCATTCTAAGAAATGGAGTGATTCCTACCTGCTAAATTTAGATGCACAGTGGGAATATCCTGAAGAATGTGAAGAAAATTTAATCACGAGCCCAAAGAGATTTCACAGAAACAATTTGAAATTTTTTTTTTTCAAATAGAAAAAAAACCCATGCAACCAAAGTTTTTTTAAGCAGCAATACTTAGAGTCTGACCCTGATGAACAGAGAAGCAGTAAAATTTGCAGAATAGTAGAAGAGGCAATAGGGCCATACCTTCAGTTGTATGAAAAATAGAAACAGAATGCCTGCCAAACTACGTTAGCTCAATTCTTTGTTAAGAAGCAGAATAATAAATTTATATTCTGAATATGTTTTATTGTCTTTCAGCTTCATGGTTTTCCTTTAACTAGACCCTGAGACATACCCTAATTATTTTATTAAAAAAATTAATGGTCAAAAAAGAAATATGAGGAACGAATTGAACTCTTTTCCATAGGTTATTATATTTGATTAGTGCATTTTTGATTAATGCACCTGTTTTAAAGAACACATTAATTGAGGGATTGCTACGGATTGCTGTATTATAAATTAAAGGTGCCAAGAAATTATATTCTTGGTTTAATCCTTTATCCAAGTGTAAGTAAACAAAGTAGCCCAGTCGTGAAGTGACTTCATGCCAAACTTTGTTGGGTTACACTTGGATGAAGGATTAAAACCAAGAATATAATTTCTTGGCATCTTTAATTTAAAATTTACAACCTTTTGCAGGTGGGATTCACACTGAGTGTGGGGAAAGCAAAAAATCACATTCCATATATCCATTGCATTCTGAGCAAAAAGAGTTTACTTCTTACTCCACTGTTCAACAGTTGTGGTACCAAGTTCCAAGATAATCTCTTGTTCTCCCTGGATCTGCACACCCCCACGATGTAATGCTGTATTGAATTGGTGGAGCTGTTCTCTAGAAGAGATGAGATTTTTGATATTGAAGATGATCAGGAATCACATGAAATTCGGTATAATTACATGAATAATAAAGACCACACAGAGCATTGCTATGCTGGTGAAGACAGTTGTAGCAAGTTTTTTCACTGAATCAGAAAGTAAATTATACTCATATAATTCAGCTTGTGCCTTTCTGATTTGTGATGTACCTCTATAATGATTATTTAATTTAGTACTGTTGAACATGTTGAATATGTTGAACTGTTATGTGTTTGTGTATAAATATATATATATTTATATATTTGTAAACAATAAATTCAAAAAAAGAAATGTGTGGAAATGGAAAGGAAAAAAGATAAGCTATGACACAAGCCAAACCTATTCCTGAGATGGTGAGTCTCATATTATGCATATTGGTTTGGCTATAGTCATGATCATTCAGTATGTGTGGTTCACCTGCTATGCCTCTTTTTTCCCAAGCATTAAATAGTCAGACTGTGGAATTGGTCTTCCTCTGGGTGCTCCAGTTTTCACCTCATAAACATAAAACAAACCTTGAACATATTTGGTAATACTTATGTATACTGTCAGGATATAAATATAAATTTCAGTTATTTGTGCAGTACATTCTATTTCCAACAAAAGTGGCCTCATTACCACACCTTAAACTTATTTACAGTTCCTGCATTTATCACACTCATGCAATGCATTTCACATGCCCAAATGGTCAGGTTTTTCACCACTCTTGGTGAAAAACCTGACCTTCACTCCTTTGCACACACCTTCCATATAAACTTCTAAGGATGGTCTTATTCTTTCCTTCCATCCTCTGAATAAATATCTTCTCTATTAATCCAGTAAAACTCCCTCACCAAGTTATGTCTCTATCATATCACTTGTGAATATCAGGCTCTACAGATGACATTCCCTTAATCCTTACTTTTAATCAACATTTCTGACAGTCTTAGTCACTCTTCTGGACCCTATGTAAAATCTTTTTATTTCCTTGACAATCAGGTGAACAAATCTGTGCACAGTAATCCAGATGTGATCTGATCAGCAATTACCTATAGGGAGATAGGTAGAACAATCTAAAAGTAAGGAAGCAAGCTTACCTGTGTAATCTAATTGGATTTGACATACAGATGGCATGCAAATTTCGATGTATGAGATTGCCCCAAATTTGAGAAGCATTCATCTTCAGATTTTCTGCCAGTGACCAAGACCCAATTTAGCCTACTTGAGGGTGCTATTTAGGACTCTAGGCCTGACTTTGGTTCCCTTTCTTCAACCTCATTAGCCAGGTGTTAATGTCAAAGTACACATATCATTGTTTTTTGTGATCCCTGATGATGGCAATGTAATGTTGCTGAAATATAGTAAAGTATTAATTAAAGTTTTTATAATTAATATTTTAGTATACATTGTTATTTTCTGAAAAATAATAGTTATGAGTAACCAATGTATAAGCCTATCTACCAGAAACAGTCACCCTACCATAATCATTATTTTTTTTCCCCCCGAACTCTAGGATTTTTTTTGTCTTCATTAGCTAACTGCTGCTAATACTGCACCTTTGCTACCCTTACCAACCAAAGTCATCCTTCTTGCCTGTTCTTTGTACTCCTCATGGACTTGATTATTACCACTCAGCTTATGTTACTTCCATAATGCTTTCTTTCTTTCTCTATATTGCATGCTTAATCTCTTCATTCATCCATTTCACACCTACCTTAATTAACCTTCTGACACTTTTTACATTTAAACATTGATTTCCTTTCCTCCAAATTCCTCATTCCATGCTACAGCTGCATCACCAGCCTTGTTGTTCCACATATATCTTTTTCTTGCTGGATCACTTTATGGTCACTCTCACCAACTGAAGGAAGATTTGACATCTCATTTATAATACCATCCTCTGATGAGATGGCCAAATCCAAGACCTCAATCCTCATGTGCCCTGTGTTCCCTCAAAAACTGAAGAAACTCAATTTCTTTACTTCCAGTTGCTATCTCGCCATCCCAAGCTTGGCTAATTTGCTTATACATTTCATGGACACCTCCCTGTACAGGTCTGTAGCAACATCTGACAAAGTATTTCATTCTATTCACCTCTATCTCACACCATATTGAACCACTGCCACTATTTCCTCCTTGCATCTCTACCTTGTATGGACATAACGCTTTTTCTGTCATCAATTGCATTCCACCTACCTTTACCATAAATACATCATACCTTCCATCTTTCCTAGATGTCATCCTCATCTGATCATGCCTCACTTATTCAAACATTTTTTGGGTGAATGAACTCAATCAATTCAACCATTTCATTTCCCTTATTTCTGATACGTCTAGCATTCATATACAAATGTAATGTGAATGAACTCAATCAATTCAACCATTTATTTCCCTTGTTTCTGATTCATCTAGCATTCATATACAAACACAACAGCTCATTCTTGGATCTATGAGAAGTTTCACTGATACCACTTATTAGATGTGATTGCTCCATATCTTCTTCGAGCCATTTCTTTTCCTCCTTACTAATCCCAGAATCTTCTTTTATGCATTGGTCAGACAAAATATTGAAATAAAAAAATATTTGTTATAAATAGTTAAATATCTAGAAAGGCAGAAGGTTTCATAATAAAAGAGAAAATACATTTATTTCATATTATTTAGCTGTGATGTCATTATGATTTTTGTCCTTCCTCTGCAACAAGCTTTCAACTGGTACCTTGAAAGAGTTTCAGATTACCTCCCTCCCCCACTTTATAGGAAGCCCTGAGAACTTTCAGTGTATCTACTAAGCTGTACTTTCTCCCTTTTCCCTGCACTTGAGGGGTTGGGGTTTTGTATTATGATATGTACATCAGTAGTGTATTTATTTTACTGACATCTGGTTCACAAAAGAAAAAAAGATGTTTATGTCAGTTTAATAATTGTAAGAATATATATATACTTCAAACTTGTCATCCATATATAGTATGGACAAAAGTAAAAAATGACTATATTATTATAACAGACTATGGAGTTGCATGACTCATTATGAGAGATTATATTGGATGGGAGGTTAAGTTATGAAAAATTAAGGTGTGTTGTGATAGGTTGAAATCTATCATATCACACCTTAAACTGATCCACTATCTGCATTCTCATCACTCTCTTAATGTATTTCACATGCCCATCACTTTCCATGGAAAAAATGTAATTCTCACTCCATTTTGCATCTTCTCTTATGGGCATTTTCCTCATATTATCCTTTTTAAAATATGCCCATTGTCTATCGAGAAGCACTTCCAAGCAGCTCATACATCTTATTCATACCAGTCCCTCTCCCTACTATCTGCCTTACTCTTAAATTCTCAAACTTGAAGATATATAAATTGGCCTACAGTTTGATGCTTCTATTTTGTCTTTATGCAAAAATACTATCTGATCCTTTTCTTTAGAAACTTGCAAATCGCAAGATTTTTATTAAGCTCAAAGCCAGTGGCAGTTTTTAATACATCCTCTTGAAAGTATGACAATATCTTCTCCAATCCTCTACCACCTTGACATATTGAATTGAAATTGTAGTCTCACTTGTTAAAAGTGAGTGGTTTCCATGGTAACTATTATTCCTATATACACAAAATGGGGGAGAAAAAAGTGTACTTCTTAGCTACATTATTATTATTATATATAATCATGAAAGAAATTTCTTCCATGATTATAGTTATGATTGCAATTAATAACTTTTTTTGCTTTTTTCTAGTTGACATCACTTGTCACTGGTTTAATGACACATCTTTGGTGTCATCTGCCTGATACTGCTTTCCTTTACACCTTAAAGACAGTAGGCTTTCTAGCACACTTTGAAGGTCTTTTAAGTTGTTATGGTGATGAAATGGGCGCTCTGGAAGATATGTTAGTAGGAATTGATGATTTAAGGAGAGTTTTATTCTTTTTGGAGCCTTCACAGTCCTCAAATCCTCAACCTCGTGTGGAAGGAAATAGGTAAGAGATAAGTATCTGTTTAGAGGTGAGAATTTTCTGTGGTACTGCTTGCTCATCTATAAGCAGCACTGCAGAAAATTCTCACCTCTCAAAACTATTTTGTGTCATATACACATAAGCATTAAGCTTTCTTTTAAGGTTACACGGTGATCAGCACTCATATTTGTAAATTTAGGGACACAAAAACACACATGTTGAACAGATTATTTTATTAATTACTAATAAAATAAAACTTGATGTTTCGAGGTCATCATTGGAAGAATACAAGTGTATACGGAACCAAGCTACATGCTCATGCCCTGTATACCGGTAAACTAAATCTACGTAGTTAGTTAATCCTTTTCCCTAGCCTGACCTCTAGTGATAAAATAAAATTAAAAAAAAAAAATAAATAAAATAAAATAAAAATAATAATAATAATAAAATAAATAAAAAATAAATAAATAAATACAACTACAATAAACTGCTAAAGTCCTCGTGTATTAATATTCTTCTGGATAGTTCTGATTGTTATAATATGATTTCTTTCAGTTGCTGTTGAATGTTACAAACACTTCACCAGGTTGTCTTTTTGTAGTAGGATTTTTCTATGGCTAGTTTAGGTTGTTATACAGGTTGTATAACAACCTGATTTCAAGAATGTGGAGGATCCATCTACAACCTGCTTTAGGCTGTTATACAGGTTGTATAACAACCTGATTTCAAGAATGTGGAGGACCTATCTACAACCTGTATAACAACCTAAACTAGCCATAGAAAAATCCCACTGCAAGAAGACAACCTAGTGAAGTGTTTGTAACATTCAACAGCAACTGAAAGAAATCATATTATAACAATCAGAACTATCCAGAAGAATATTAATACATGAGGACTTTAGCAGTTTATTGTAGTTGTATTTATTTATTTATTTATTTTATTTATTTATTATTATTTTTTTTTTTTTTTATCACTAGAGGTCAGGCTAGGGAAAAGGATTAACTAACTACGTAGATTTAGTTTACCGGTATACAGGGCATGATCATGTAGCTTGGTTCCGTATACACTTGTATTCTTCCGATGATGACCTCGATACAGGGGTCGAAACGTCAAGTTTTATTTTATTAGTAATTAATAAAATAATCTGTTCAACATGTGTGTTTTTGTGTCCCTAAATTTACAAATATTAGCATTAAGCTGCTAACAGAAAAGTATCATCATAATTTTCTTGTGCATAATTTCAAAAGATGTACCGCATACTGAGAGTCTAGCAATTAAGATTTCATGAATATTTGCCATTTGGAAACTTCTTTCAAAGTGGTTTCATATTTGTTTTAATATTGATTTAATCTTTCTTCTTTCATACTGTTTACATATGACCACATTTTCTATTCAGTCTACTTATACATTTTTGAACAGTAATAGTGTCGAGTTCTTTTTTGATATCATCATCCCTTGTGCAATCTTACCTTCGATGCCAGTTGTTCATTCTACTGATTTTCTCAGAACTGTCATATCTGCTACTCTCTGATCTGTAATCAGCTGCTTTATTTCTATCCCAACTCTCATATATATGTGTGTTAAAATTCTTGAAAACTGTCTTGCATACTGCACTTTCTTATGGATGATTTCTCTATCTTGTTCCATATAAATTTATTCAACTACCTACCACCATCGTAGTCCTCATTTTACTATCTGTTTCCATATTTAATGTGCCATCTTCAATACAAATTGTGCCTAAATAGCTGAATTATTTTACTAGCTGTCTTGGTTAATTTCTGATAATGCAGATGACATTTTCTGTTTCCTGGTTATGTTCATTGTTTTCATCTTTTTTTTTTTTTTGATGGTTTCCATACCAGCTTCATCACAGCAGTTATTTAATTTGGCTAAAGACTTGGTGGCTTTTAGCCTTATTACTTGGTTTAAAATTCTGTTTGCACCATACAGATTTATTGTTATGAACAGTTTTTTGACTTCCTTTACTTAGGCTTTTTGCAATCAATACAGTTTAAACAGAGATCCTGATTATATTTCCATAGTTCTTGTTTATTTATTGTAGGTAAAAATAGTCTTGGCATCCCTATCTAAGCATAATACAGTTTATTTTGCTTTTATTGACAATTAACAAATAATTACCTAGGTTAAAATATTTTCTGTTCATAGAACTTGGACAAATGTTGTACATTTGTGCATTTTCAGTGCAATTTGAAAGATTTTCATACTGAGATGAAAATTTTATAATCCATATTTAATGCAGTAGATGTACCACTATAATGAAATAATGTGCTATAATGAACTATGGAAAAGTTTCAGCCAAAGTTGCAGGAAATATAACAAAAGAAAATCAGGAAACAGAACAGAGGAAATGATGGGAATTATACAATGTGGACAAAACACAATGGATTGGCAGGAACCATATATAAAGACTCAAAATGACAACATGAAAAAGTATAAATAAAAACAATAATAGGAGACATAAGAAACAATTAGAAGAGAATGAAATTATAAGTCTGGAATCAACGTTTAAATTTTGAAAAGTTACAATGAAATACTGTAAATGTGTACAAACTGTAAAAATTAATAAATTTAATTATTTTTACAATTAAAAAAATTAACTCTAGGCTGCCCAAAGAAAGACCTAGGTTCAATTCTAGTCACCGATTAGAGGAACTTATTCTAAGCCTTTCTTTGACCAGTTTCCAAGTTAGTTGATCTCTCACATGGGCAATGAGTTTTTCCTCCTGGACTCAGGTTTTTTTCATCTCCTAAACTCAAGAAAATCGACCACAGAACCCGCACAGTTTCAGACAATAATATATCTTGTTAGGGTTGGGAAACTGGAAATTTCAGCACTTGTGTCCAGTCTATTCACTGGATGCTGTTTAAAATTAGTGATAGTCTTGGGCCAGCTATCTCTGATAGCTGGAGATTGAACTATCCACACAGTCTCCTAAAGTTAGATAGGATTAAAATGGCTTCATCTACTCCCTCCGAGGGAATAAAAGGTGTTATGCTTATTAAATTACTTAAGGAATGTATAATGTACAAATGATATAAATTAAAATTAAACTTTAATCTATATTCCAATATTTTGGCAACGTCACGTCATTTTCACAGGAACTTAAAATAACGACACGTGCATGCAGGTACTACACACAGTAACTGAGGACGAAACAGGATGCTGTTGTTTCTCCTAAAAGTCCTGATGGTGCCTCCTAGCGGGCTATGTACATATTCTCGGCCATTGGACTGAAGGTCTTCTGATGTAAGTCTCCCAAATTTGGGGCAGTCTCATGCAACCAAATTTGTTGGTTTTAGCATGTTTCTTAGGGCTGAGGCTGATTCCATGAATGGCCTTTCAAATTTGAATTTACTATGGCATATTGCCATGGCATGGAGAGGACATATCATTATCTTAAACCCTGTCAGAAATGCAAAAGTACTGAACACCATATTATACTACTTGTCCTTTTAGAACTCTCACCAAAAGAGTGGGAGCACTGGTAGGATCTGTTAGAATAGCATATATGTTGGAGAGGAGTAAAGAAGAGTTCCCAGATCTTCGAATTCAGTCTAGTAAAGAATGTGCTTTCAAATAACCTACACTTGGTAAAATCACAAAAAGCGCACAATAATATCAGCCAAAAATTAATCCCAAAATTCAAGAACAGCAGGAGCCACTTTCCTCATCAAATATGGATAGAACAACAATAGTTAAAATTAATAATAATGAATCTAGCATAACAACTGAACAGATACAACAAATGAAAACAAGTGAAACTGTTACACAAGGAGCAGTCAGTGAAGAGCAAACAGAAAAGCAAGTAAGATATCTGAAAGAACTTAATATCCTGACAAGATCATTAAAAAGAAAAGATGAATTAATCAAAAAAAAATTGATGATAAACAGAAAAAATTAAAAGATAATCTAAAAAAAAAAAAGGAACAAAATCTAAAAGGACAAGAAATTATAAAAATGTAAGGATGGAGAAGGTTATGGATCATCAAATAAAGACTCCTCAGGCATGGACTATGAGAAACCTTCTCATGCTGATGAAAGTAAAGGGAGGAATACACAGTTAAAGAAAAAATAATAAAGTTTGCTGATGCAAAGTTTTCTCAGTATAATTACATTACCATTTACATGAAAAGAAAATAACTGACTTCCAAATTAAGAACAGTAGCCATGAAATTGAAATAACGACAAGCAACTGGAAAAAACTGGAAAAGAATTTTCAAGATGCAGGCTAAATAAAAGAAAATAACTGACTTCCAAATTAAGAACAGTAGCCATGAAATTGAAATAACGACAAGCAACTGGAAAAAACTGGAAAAGAATTTTCAAGATGCAGGCTACACAGTTGCTCCTGTACAGATTGAAGATGTCATCGATTTATCTAAATCTAGAAGTTAAAGAATTACCAGTTGCACGTCACTAATCATATCATATTATCTCTCTCTCTCTCCTGCATTGCCTTATTAAATGCATGAGGATTCCACAAGCCAGTTAAACAAGAAACTATATGGAAACTTATGCTATGCCATAATAACATAATTTTGGAACTTTGGAAAGAATAAAGAACCTTCTGAAACTCCAGTAAGATAAAGTGGGTATCTATCTGTTAAAGATTTTATATCTCAGAAGTATGTTTCTTGGAGATAGATAATGAAAGTATATAGAATGGAGAAAGTATGTTTCTTAGCTGGAGTAGGGGTTCTTGTAACATGTTTCAAGAATCCTTTCTTTCAACATGTAAATATACATGTGAATGAAACAATATTCATTATCTATCTGGATCACATTATGAAGGAAAATGATATTAAACCTGATATCAAAATTGGAGATGTTAATCTCAGCTCTTTGCTTTATGCAGATGATGTTGTACTTCTAAATAAATCTACTAGAAGTCTGCAAGATTCCCTGACTAAATTGAATAACTGTTGTAATAGATATGGCATTGAAGGTCAGCAATAACAAGACAATGAAAATATCAACTGTATTGTGAATGGAGAAGCTATAGAACAAGTGAAACATTTCAGCTACTTAGGCAGGATTTTTAGTGAACATGGTAAATTAAATATGGAAATAGACAACATAAATTATACATGTTTTGGTCATAAAGTATTACAAAATGAAGATTTATTGTTACATAGACCATATATTTACAACGTACTTAAGCTCTTACAAATTGCCTACCGGTTTCGCTAGTAACTGACCAGCTTTCTCAAGGCTTGCATAGTACAAAAAAGAGGTAAATGCATAAAAGGTTTCAAAATACAAAGAACCATTAGTACCTGTTAGGTAGCTAGGGTGACACGTTCGCGTGACATTAGGTTCATGATGCTGAGTAGTTATGTCACGCGAACGTGTCACCCTAGCTACCTAACAGGTACTAACGGTTCTTTGTATTTTGAAACCTTTTTTGCATTTACCTCTTTTTTGTACTATGCAAGCCTTGAGAAAGCTGGTCAGTTACTAGTGAAACCGGTAGGCAATTTGTAAGAGCTTAAGTACGTTGTAAATATATGGTCTATGTAACAATAAATCTTCATTTTGTAATAGACAACATAATCAACAAAGCTGGTATGATAGGAAGTAAACTGAATAAATTTCTATGGAATAAGAGAGAAATTAGTCAAAACACTAAATTAGCTGTACAAGACAGTGTTCAAACCAATTTTAACTTATGGATCTGAGAGCAGGGTCAGAAGTCTTGACCAAAGACTAGTAAGTCTTAGCCCTAAGTCCTGAGAAAGATTAGGGGCATGACTAGATGGCATCAATGGCAATATCATATTAATTTGATGTTTTAAGGATACTTGTGACATAAAGACTGAATAATATATGCACATAAACATAAGAAAGATATTTAATTAACCAAAGATTTCGGTCTGGAAATAGCAGACCATCTTCAGAGGCAATACAAGAACAGTTTAAAAAAAAAAAAAAAATACAAGGTGAAATACTAATTTCCCCTTGTCAGCTTTGGTGATTGTTTTTTCTCAAAACAAAAGCTAATACTCTTCGCCTAGAAGTCGCTTCTTCTCTACTTAAGGCCAGACTTCCTCCTTCCAACATATCTCTTTCTGAAATGAAATCTTTACAGTCCTTGAGAAAAAAACAATCACCTCATTATCACCAAAACTGACAAGGGGAAAGCAACAGTAGTTATGGACTCAGCAAATTACAGAAGAAAACTTTCTCTTTTACTTCGAGATCGCTCCACATATCAAGAACTTGATTATAATCCAACCGACAGACAACTAAAGAAATTAAATTCTCTCTTAGATGAAGTCATCAGTTTAGATAGAGACACAATTGAAAGACTTAAAACTCATTTTGCAAGACCTCCTAGATTTTATGGTCTTCCTAAAATACTTCCTAAATTCCTAAAAGATCGACTTTCCTCTTCATCCAATAGTAGATTGTATTGATTCTCCTACTTACCGTATAGCCAAATATCTAACTAAATTATTGAAATCTCACATAGGCAACTCTAGTTCCTTTCTAAAAAAACTCCTCACATTTCTTAGAAAAATTAATAAATGTCTCATTGCAACCTACAGATCTTATGGTGAGCTTTGATATAGAATTTTTATATACAAATGTACCTCTCAAGGATACTTTAAAATTACTTGCTGACATCTTTCCAGAAGACATTATAAAACTATTCGATTTCATAATACACTCTGGATATTTCTTATGTCAAAAAATTTTGGTAGCCAAGTAGAAGGAACGGCCATGGGAAGTCCTCTTTCTCCTGCTTTAGCCAACTTTTATTTAGAACATTTAAAATAAGTCCTCTTCTCATCTATTTTCCCTCAACCATCCTTTTGGGTAAGATATATAGATGACATCTTTACTGTATGGCCGCACAACAAAGACTCCTTACCTTCTTTTTTAAACAGTATCAATTCCTTACATCATCGTATAAAGTTTACTATGGAAATGGAAGAAAACAACCAGTTATCCTTTTTAGATGTTCTCCTCATCCAGTCACCTTCAAATACTCTTACAACTACAGTTTACAGGAAACCAACGTTCACAGGTTGTTATATTCTTGAAGAATCAGCCCATCATCCTTGTCAAAAAACAGGAATCATAAAATGTCTAATCAAAAGAGCCAAAACTAATTGTTCTACTTCTAATTTTCTATAGAAAGAACTTTCTTCTATCCAATAACACATGAAACTCAATGGCTTTTCCAAAAAGAGTACTCAACATCTTCTCGATTCTTATAATCCACCACAAAACAACGAAGATTCAATATGTCGAGTTCCAATTCCTTACATCTCTGGGATTTCAGAACCTATCACAAAAATTCTAAAGAAATATGAGTTAACAGCTACGTATTCACCTATTAAGAAATTATCTTCCCATTTTCCTTCCCCTAAAGACAAACGCTCAACTATATCTCTTCCTGGAGTTTATCAAATTCCCTGCAACTGTGATCTCTCCTATTTTGGACAAACTGGACGTTCTCTTGAAAAAAGAATCCAAGAGCATCAATCCTCCATTCATCACAACAAACCTGAAAAATCTGGATTGGCTCAGCATGGGATTGAAACAAACCACAACATCCTTTGGTCAAAAACTCGCCTCTTACATAGATCCCATTATAAATTTGAACATTTATTCAAAGAAAGCGTAGAGGCCTTACTCCATCGTCCTAACCTGAATCAGAATGACTGTATATGTATATCAAAAATCTGGGAAAGTCTAATCAGGATAACTCATTAATTCATATTAATTTTATGTTATTTAATATTATTAATTAATATCTTTATTTCAATCATCTCTACTTAAAAATATTCCCTTTAATACTTAGTGATATAACATCACGTGGCTTGTTCTATTTTTAAATGATTGATCTATTGTTAGTATTCCACCTTGTATTTTTTTTTTTTAAACTGTTCTTGTAGTGCCACTGAAGATGGTCTGCTATTTCCATACAGAAATATTTGGTTAATTAAATATCTTTCTTGTGTTTATGTGTATATCTTATTCAATATCATATTAAAAAGGAGGATATTAGGAAAGAACTTGATATTGTCAGCATCCAGGAATACGTTAGGAGAGCTAATCTCAGGTGGTATGGTCACTTAAACAGAATGGGAGAGGAAAGATTAGCAAAAGAAGTGTTCTCTGCCAGGTTGGCAGGAAAACGATCCAGAGGAAGACCAAGATATAGGTGGATTGATATGGTACAATGTGCCTTAGACGATAGAAATATAAGATCTGATAATGTTGGAGCGTTGACAAGTAACAGACTGATTTGGAGGAAAATTGTAGATAGGAAGTTAGTAATGATGTAAATTTTTCATGTAGTACTATCATAGCCTGTAAACTCCTTGAGGATACATGGCAGGAATTTGATGATGATTATTATTATTATAACTTCACTGCAGCAGAAGTCATCTGTATTATGCATCCAAGGTGGACATATAGTAACACGGCATACCATGGGTGCCATGTTACTAGATTAGACTTGGATCAGAAGTCCAGTCAGTTTACCACATTCCATATAGGCTAAGTGAATATTTCTCTCAGTTTTCTAGCTTTGACCTTTTAGTGGTCCTTATGATATTATATATTGCACTAACTCCTCTTTGACTGGATGAAATGTATCAATTGTTTTAATTTTTGTTTCAGTCAGATCATGTTATTGACAAAATTCTCTAGAGTACACAAACTAAAAACAGATTGGTCATATTGCACTGATTTCTGATAAATGTATTTGATTTTACAAAAGTTTCATATTCATTAGAGAACCTTGAGTAATATAAATCATCATCATCAAATTCCTGCCATGTACCCTCAGGGAGTGTACAGAATATGATAGTATTACATGAAAAGCTTACATCACTGCTAACTTCCTATCTACAATTTTCCTCCAAATTAGTCTGTTACCTGTCAAGAACTCCAACATTGTCAGATCTTATATTTCTATCTTCTAAGGCACTTTATATATATATATATATATATATTACTGTCATGTTGTACCAAAATATAAAATGATGGTATAACATGTACAATATATTACACAGGAATTATAACAGTCCACACAGAAACATTGGGTATAGTAAACTTAATATAAAAACAAAATATAAAATGAAATGTAAAAATAAAAAATTAGTTGCAACCTTATTTTTTAATTTATGTATACAAGGTGTGACAATTTAATTCCCAAAATGCACCTGTAAAAAACCTACATTTGGAACTATACGTTAGTGGCTACTGTCGCCTTTGAAGTATTCCCCTTGTGCATTTATGTACTGGTTAAGATGGCGATCCCATTTTTGGAAACAGGCCTGGAACTCTTTTTCCGGAATACTGTTGAGTTCCTTTCAGTGGATATCAATGATGTCAGAAAATCTTCATCCTTTTAGTGCAATCTTTAATTTTGGAAACAGCCATAAATCACAGGGAGCTAAGTCAGGTGAATAAGCAGGATGACCTAATTCAGTGTTCGATTTTCTGGCCAGAAACTCTCTCCCAATGAGCTCACTATGGCTTGGCACATTGTTGTGATGGATGATCCATGTCAGGCTACAATTCAGGGTTTTTTCTCCTTTCTTGATTCATTTGCAATTCATCACACACTAATCGTCTGTCAGACTGTACCAAATCTCGCACTCTGTTCACATTTGCATCCTTTGTTTTTGTTTTTGGCTACCCACTTCTGAGGTCATCATTCACATCTTCTTGCCCACCTTTGAATCTCTTATGCCACTCTAAGACACTTTGGCTTTTTCAGAGCATCCACACCATATACCACTTTCAACAGCTCCAACATTTCAGCAGCAGTTTTGGTGATTTTCACACAAAATTTGATGTTAACACGTGCTTCAAATTTCGATCACACATTTTTACTGCAAAGTTTACATGCAGATCTCTATTGTTTTTGCAATAGCCAACTGGCAAATGGCTCTGTCAGCTTGAGGTTTACACACGCATTAGTTAAAAGATGTACAAACATGATTACTCATGTGACTCCAACCAAATCACCACACGTGAAACACTACGTGGCTGTTCTGGGAATTAAATTGTCACACCTCATGTGTGTGTGTGTAGAAATATATAGAAATGCAGAGAACCAATTGAGGCTTCTGACCCAATGTCAGATCCACACCTTCATGTGGTGTGCCCTGTTAGTAGGTATCCACTGAGTACTGAATGTATGAGGATGAGGCTGGAAATTTGTGACCTAGCAAATTGTACTCTCTCTCTATGAGTTTAAGCCACAAATAATATGATGGTGCAACATGATAAGCTTTTGTGCCAACTGGGTGTGTTGCCCAGTTAAACAAAGCCTCCATTGTTTTCATCAGGGAACCAAGGTGAGCAGTAAAAAGTCAGTTACTGGAACAGACTCAGGTTCTACATCTAGAAGAAGAATAAACCCAACTTCAGAAGAACTGAAGATAGCAACAATGAATATAAGGAATATTAATGGAAAGGAAGTCAAGCTTGCAGAAGAACTGAAAAAGTGCCATGTGGACATAATTGGCATCATTGAAACAAAGAAGACAAAACCGGTGAGCTCTTGCTAAATAATAAATATAGGATGTTATATTCAAGCAATAATGATCAAGGAAAGGAAAGAGTAGCGTAGCATTCAACGTCAAACATGAACAGAAACTTCTTGATTGGAAGGCGCTTTCAAGTAGAGTTATGTGGGCATATGTCAAAATGGAGAAATGGACAATGAAACTTATTTGTGGCTATTCTCCCACAGAAGGTTCTAAGGAAGAAGTGGAGCAATTTTTTGAGTCAACTAGAGCAGGCAGTTGACATAAAGAAAATGGGAAAAGTAGTACTTTTTGGAGATCTAAACAGCAAAGTAGGAAATGAATACCACCACACATATAGAAATGTTTTGGGAAAATTTGGAGAAAAAGGACAGGGATATTAATAATTTAAAGTATCTGCTGGATTTCTGCTCAGGATATGGACTAGTCAAAGAAAAGCCGCATTGACTGTGTTATTGTTGATAGTGATATCTTCATGCTAGGTCAGGATACAAGAGTGTACAGAGGATTTGAAATTGGAAGTGACCATTAAAACTAAATATTACATTGAAAAAAATGGTATCTAAAAAGTTTTAAAAAAAAAGTTAAAGTTGAGCAGTTTTTACACATACACTGTATATGCAACAATAGAAAGATTATTGAAGAAAGAATGAACAGTTCAAAAAGAAGAAACAAACCTTGAAGTCTCAGTGGTAAAATCTGATTGATTCAATTAGGGAGGCATGCAGTCAAGTTGTCTGCAAGGAATAGAAAAATAAGAATGCCATGATGAATACATGACGTTAAAGAAGCAGTCCTGGAAAAGAAGAAAACTTTCAGTTCCTAGCAAAAAATTAACAGTTGCTCTAAAAGAATACATAGAAATACATAAAAGAGCTAAGCTATGTGGAAAGTAACTAAACAAAAGTCATGGGAAGACTTTGGTAAGAATATAGAAGGTAAATATTAGGAAGTTGGCAAAATGTGGTGGAAACTATTAAAAAGTTTAGAAATGGAGGAAAGAGTATATTATAAAAGGAGTCAAAGATGATAACGGTGTCATGAAGATTGAAGGATATCCTTAAGGATGTGTGGAGTAACTACTTTTGAAAGTCTGTTAAATAATATAAGTGGTGACAGAACCATTGTAGAAAATTTTCAAGAGAAATGCAAACAGGAGTATATATACCAATACTTGAAACCGAAAACACTGTCAAAAACTTGAAATGTAGAAAGGCAGCTGGAGTAGATGATATTTGACTGGAAATGCTCAAATCAGGTGATATAAAAGTTTTGCAGTTGCTACACTACATAATTAAGAGGGCCTGGTCAGAAGGTCAAATTCCAGAGCTCTAATAGTTCCCATCTATAAAAAAAAAGGGAATAAAGCTGAATGGAACATTATACAGTTACATTATAAAACTTATGGAAACAACTACCGTGTTAGAGTAAAACTTTAGTTTAATATAAACCAAAATAAACACTCAATGTTTTGACCTTCACATGAAGGTCATCATCTGGAGTATACACATATATACAAAGAAACAAGCTGCACTACAATCTACATGGCATGCTAAAGTTACTGACCAACCATTACAACTATTGGCCTGACCTCTGGCAGGAAAAAAAACCTTACTACATCAAAGCTAGAGTCTTATTATTATTATTATTATCTGTTAGGTTACAAAATTAAATTAAGCTGGAGAGCAACATGTTTACAAAAAAAAAAAGGGAAAAAATTAATTAATTAATTAATAATAAATTAAAATTAAAAATTATTTATATGAGTACACATATAAATTACAACCATCTGGTATGTATAGTGGCCAGTAAAAGCTGAAAATTGCTTAGAGTCCTAAAGTCAGGGTTTGCTGGAAACTGTGGGCTGGATGTGTGCCATCCAATGGA
The DNA here is from genome assembly GCF_054136105.1 of Typopeltis vanoorti. Lineage (NCBI taxonomy): Eukaryota > Metazoa > Arthropoda > Arachnida > Uropygi > Thelyphonidae > Typopeltis > Typopeltis vanoorti. The sequence goes on along the minus strand of NC_143552.1, from coordinate 72,365,334 downwards.
TGGCACATCCAGCCAACATAGTTTCAGTTGATCAATAACTTTAGCATACCATGTAGATTGTAGTGTAGTGTAGCTTGTTTCTTTGTGTATATACGAGGTGGTATCAAAAAGTTTCGAGACTAGCTCTGTTTATGAGAAATTACTTTATTTATCTATGTTTACACACCATCACCTTCAAAATAGTCTCCTTGCATATCAATACAGCGCTCCCAGCGTTCTTGCCACTTCTGGAATGTGTCCTGGAAGTCTTCTTTTCAAAGCATGTCAAGCACCCTCTGCGATTTGCGCTGGATCTCCGCAATGTGTCAAAACGGTGACATTTGACTGGATCTTCATTTTCGGGAAGAGGACGAAGTCTGCAGGAGCCAAATCTGGCGAGAAACTCGTGTGAGGAGAGCTCGGTGACAGGGTGCATTGTCGTCATGGAGCATCCAGTTTTTCGCGCGCCACAGATCTGGTCGCTTTCGCCAAATGTCCTCCCTCAGACTCCTTAAAACCTGGCAGTAGAACTCGCTATTGATGGTCTGGCCCCTGAAGACAAATTCTCGATGCACAATGCCGTGAATGTCAAAAAAGACGATGAGTATGCACTTGGTCGAGCTGCTGATCTGCCTCGCCTTTTTCGGTCGTGGAGATGACGGGCTCTTCCACTGTGAAGACTGTTGCTTCATCTCAGGGTCGTACCCATACACCCAAGTTTCGTCACCGGTAATGATCCTCAAATTTCACGTTTTTTCAAACGTGAATTTCACGTTTGCTCTTTGTTCTAACTTGCTGTCCATGATGAAATTGCAGATGTGGTAACGCAGGTGGTCAGAATAGCATCAGTTGCACAGCTCCTGACGTACACAGGACGATGTCTTTTGGCACACTGACTTATGAAGGTAGGTGCTCCCTGTGACTGTGCGTGCAGCCTTGTGCTGCCATCTGTTGGCGTGTTACAAACCTAGTCTCGAAACTTTTTGATACCATCTCGTATGTATATACTCCAGGTTTATTTTGGTCTATATTAAGCTAAAGTTTTACTCTAACACAGTAGTTGTTTCCATAAGTTTTCATAATGTGTTCTGATCACCGTGTAAGCATGAAGGAAAAGAACATTATACAGGGCAATACGTAGTCTATATTTCAGTTGTAAGATAGAAGTCAGAATTGAAGGGAATACAAGAAGATGGTTGGACTGTAAAATCAGGTGCAAGACAAGAATGTACATTATCTCCACTCTTATTTATCAACTATAATGGATCACATTATGAAAGAAAATGACATTAAACTTAATATTAGAATTGGAGATATCAACTCTTTGTTTTATACAGATGATGTCGTACTCCTGAACACACATCCAGTGCAAGTCTCTAGTATTCTCTAACTAAATTTAATAACAGCATTTTCATGCCATATTTAAAAAAAAATATGGATGAAAATCAGCAATAAAAAGACCAAAACTATGAAAATAGCAGAGCATAGAAAACTGCAACTGAAAAGAGCATATAGAACTAGTAAAATATTTCAGCTATTTCGGCAGTTTTTAGTGATGGTAAGTTAAACTGTGTGTTGGGAAGCCAATGGAATAAATTTATAAGGAATAAGAGTGAAATTACTCAAAGCACTAAACTAGCAGTATACAAGACAATGTTCAAACCACTTTTAATTTATGGATCTGAAAGTTGGGTTAGAAATAAAGCACTTAATCAGATTAGAGACCACAGATGTGAGATTCTTAAAAAAATTAGGGCCTGAACAGATGGTATCAATGATAGAGTAATTAGGAAGGAACTTGACATTGTTTGCATTCAAGAATCTGTGAGCAGGACTAATCCAAGGTGGTATGGTCACTTAAACAGAATGAGAGAGGTAAGCAAAACAAATGTTTGATGTCAAGGTGGCAAGAAAAAGACCCAGAGGAAGACCAAGTTTTAAGTGGATTGATTCCATTTGTAGTGCCTTAGAAGAGTGAAATATTAGATACAATAATATTGGAGTGATAACAAATAATAAACTAATTTGGAGGAAAATTGTTGGTAGAAGATTATTAATAATGTAAACTTAATCATGTGGTGATGTATTTATTTATTTTTTAATAATTTGAAAACCTTGCTCTAGAAACACAAAACTTTTTTTATACTGCTTCAGATCAGGCCTCCAATAAGCATGATGATGTAGTTATGTGCTTGGCAATGAAATTTCTCCCATCTGAAACAGACATAAACATTCCTGCCCACTGCATTATTAAAACCTACAACTTGCTGATTAGGGAGTGGTAATGCTAACTGAAGTCAACCAGGCCATTGAATTAAAAATTCAACTGTGGACAATTTTCAACTGTAGAGTATGTCAGGAATTAGCCATCCTGGTTGGCCGAGTGGTTAGCATATCCACTCTCCAGGAGGCTGCAGGTTTGAATCCTACCGTGGGCATGGATGTTTGTGATTGTCTGTGAAAATAGTAGTTGTGGTGAGTGATAGATGGCATTGGGGTAGATGATGATGGTAGTTGCGGTTCATTGTAGTTGGTGAATTGAGTGGTGGAGACAGAGAGTTGTGGAGTTGGTGTCCTCCCTCGATGAGTCTTTGGACTCCCTGGAGGTATCATATAATAATAATAATTAAAGAAGCTTGCTAGCATGATCTATATTTGATCATATTGATATGCTGTAGTGCAGTAACTTTAGCAGTTTCTGTTCTGATGGAATAGAATGCCATCATCTTGTAATTATAATATTCGATATAATAATATATTTTTTAACTTTTTTACTATAATTAGACTTTTATGTTGGCAAAATTATTTGAAATGATAATAATAATTCTTCCTTGACATGATGGAATATAATGAAATTTTGTGTTTAGTATTACAGTTAAAATTTGTTGAGTTGTTTCAGTTATTGCACTAATGAATAGCATCATTATATGATGACTATTATGACTCACCTTTTTTTATGATTCTTCTTCTTATTGTGCTATCTTCTATCGAAGGTCAGCGACCATCTTGGCAAACAAACTGCGCTCTTGTGCTAATCTGAGCAGTTGTGCACTGCTCTTTCCTGTCCACGTCTTGATGTTGTCAAACCATGATATTCTTTTTCTTCCTCTAGTTCCTTTGCCACCAATTCTTCCTATCAAAATAGTTTGTAGAAGTTGGTATTTGCTGTTTCTCATGATGTGGCCAAGATATGATGTTTTTCGTTTCTTGATTATTTGTACAAGATGTTTAGCTTTGCCAATGGATTTTAAGACATCTTCATTGGTAATTTTTTCTGTCCATGATATCTTTAGCATTCTTCTGTATAGCCACATCTCAAAGGCTTCGATTTTCTTGATGGTTGTCGCCTTCAATGTCCATGTTTCAACTCCATAGAGCAGAATAGACCACACGTAGCATTTCAGCATTTGGCATCTGACCTCCATGTTTAGGTCTTTATTGCAGAATAATGTTCTCATTTTCATGAAGGACTGCCGTGCAACTTCAATCCTTGTCTTTATATCTATTTCTGGATCCCACCGTTCATTAAGCCAGCAACCAAGATATTTATATCTTGACACTTGATCAATATTTTTCCCATTGAGTGTCAGTTTCATTGATGAGGCTGGATGTTTGCTGATGATCATGTATTTTGTCTTGTTGATGTTTATATTTATTCCCATTCTTTGGCTTTCTATGTATACTCTGTCAATGAGTTTTTGGAGATCCATAATATTATCTGCAATTAGCACGGTGTCATCTGCATATCGAAGGTTGTTAACAATCTTTCCATTTATTGCGATTCCCTCTGAACATTCTTCCAATGCTTTTTTAAAGATTACCTCTGCATATATGTTGAACAGGAGTGGTGAGAGCACACATCCTTGTCTCACTCCTCTTTTGATGTTAATATCACCGGTGGTAATGTTGTCTAATTGAACGGTAGCTGACTGATTCCAATACAGATTTGTTATTAGTCTTATGTCTTGTTCATCTAGCCTTATTTGTTGAAGGACTTCTATTAAGTTAGTGTGTCTGACTTTGTCGAATGCTTTTTCAAAATCTATGAAACACATAAAGACAGATTTCTGTTTTTCTATGCATTTTTGTATCAATATTTGGGTACAGAAAAGGGCCTCTCTAGTACCAAAACCATTCCGAAAGCCGAATTGTGTTTCACTTAGAGTTTCTTCACTTTTTCTATAAATACGATTCTGAATTACTTTCAAAAATATTTTTAATGTTTAGCTCATTAGACTAATAAGTCGGAAGTCACCACAGGAATTCGCTTTGGGTTTCTTTGGGACAGTGATAAATGTAGATTTGAGCCAATCTGATGGAAATTCATCACTTTCATATATTTTATTAAATAGTTTTTCAAGAAGTTTGATGTTATCTGGTTCTATTAATTTTAAAAATTCTGTTTGCACACCATCTGGTCCACTGGCTTTTCCTGTTTTACTTGTTCGTATAGCATTCTCTATTTCGCTTTTCATGATTGCTGGTCCTTGAATGTTATCTTTTATATTTATAGGCTTCTGTCTAGTATCATTGAAAAGTTCTGTTACATATTTTACCCAAATCTGTGCTTTATTCTCTTCTTCTAGAACTATTTTTCCATTTTCGTCTCTTAGAGACACTATTTGCTTTTTCCTCAGTTTTCCAGAAATTTCGTTGATTTTCTTATACAGATTGAAATTATCATGTTTCTTCTGAAGCAGTTCAATTTCAGTACATAAATTTTTCATCCAATTTTCCTTGGCTTCTTTTATTTTTTTCTTGATGATGTTATGTGTTTCTGTATACCTGGCAAGGTCTTTGTTTTTGTACATTCTTCTTGTATCAGTAAGAGAAAGAATCTCATCTGTCATCCATTCCTGTTGTTTTATATTATTCACATAACCTACTTCTTCAATACTTTTTATGATTGATTGCACTTATTTCTTTATATGGGCATAAAGGTGATTTAATACTGAATTACATAATAATAAGAACATGATATTGACTCTCACTTATGGAAAACAAATTAATAATTTGTTTATAGGTAGATAGAAAATTCACTAGATAGCTTCCTGTCTAGTTAATTTTCTTCATCACCGTATTGTACCTCTGAGGCCATAGTCAGAAGTTTTCACCATTATAACAAACTCATTCATTATTTATTATAGTAGCATATGCTATAGTGAGAGCTGACTGTATAACACTATCAGTTTATGGATGCTATTTAGTGTGCTACTATCTTTGAATTTTATGTATATATATATATATGTTCATATTATTTACTGACTGAATTCCGAGAATTAGAAAAACAATTTAATTTAACACACAACATGTTTCGTCAGAATGCCGACTTCTCCAGGCATGAGAACATTAAAAGCAAACATAAAATACACTGTAAAGAAACATTGTACCACTACAAAAACAGACTATGAACTGGAATTAAGTTAGAACTGAAGCTACAGTCCAGGCTAAAGTTCTATTGTTAAGCATCTGCGAGCGTGTGACTTCATGAGTGCGCCAGTATCTGATAGCAGAGCTATGTGAGTCTGGCAAACTATAATTAAGGTTACTGTTTATGTGAGAAGAGTCTCGAATAATTTCTTTGGATTCAACTATGTGCCGTTCTACTTCATCGTGGCATATATTAATGTTTGATGTTGTATTCCAGTCTATTTCATGTTGGTGGCCTTCATTATTTGTGTTCACTGAGAACAGGACATGGCTTGAGAGGGCGCTTGCTCTGGTTCTACTATAGGCAATGTCTCTCTGATGTTCTTCGAGACGCAGGAGGATGGTCTTCTCAGTTTGGCCATAATATGGCTTCCCACAGTTACATGTGATTTTAATCAATTTAAATCAATTCTAAGCCAACCAAACAGGCTCACAACCATCTTCAGTTTCCAGGTGTATATAAAACAATTGTTGATAGTATTGACTCACCTACATATAAGTTATCAAAATATCTAGCATCCTCCTTAAAAGGTTTAGCAGGAAAATCTTCTTCTTACATTAAAAATTCAAAGGACTTTGTCTCTAAAATTAAAAATATAAAGCTTAAGAATTCAGATATTATGGCGAGATTTGATGTGGTGGCACTCTTTACAAATGTTCCAACTTGAGAGGTTCTCAATATTTTAAATAACAAGATCTCAAAAAAGATGTTTGTTCTGCTGTCACATTGTGTTAATTCAGGCTACTTTAAGTTTGAAGAAAAAATTATAAACAAAATAAGGGATTAGCAATAGGCAGCCCCCCCCCCTGTCTCCAATACTAGCCAACATTTTTTTCGAGGATTTCGAAGAAAAGACCATCTCTACTGCTACACTTTAACCTAAAATCTGGCTCCGTTACATGCATGACATATTCCTTATTTGGGAATATAGTATAAATAATCTTCACATTTTTTTAAATCACTTAAACAACTTCCACCTAGACATCAAGTTTACCATCGAAATTGAAGGAAATGGATCTCTGCTGTTTTTAGACATCAAGCTTACTAAGATGTTTGACTCCTTAAAAATCTTGATCTTCAGAAAATCAATGCACACAGATAGATACCTGCATGCATCCTCACACCACTATCCAGCACAGAAGTTAGGTATCATCTCCACTCTGGCTCATCGTGCCAAGTCTGTATTGTCAGATGAGGAGGAGCTGAAAAATGAACTACAATTTATCTTCACAAATAATGGCTACTCTTCAAAAACTATCGATAAACAACTATACCACCGTCCTCAAAACAACACAGAGACACAGGACAACCCCAAGGGTTATATCTCTTTACCATACATCAGCTCGCGCTCCCAGAAACTAAGAAGAATTTTGAAAACATTTAATATAAAAATGTGCTTTTCTGCTCTTCCTAAATTCAGATCAATTCTAAGCCAACCCAAACAGGCTCACAACCATCTTCAGTTTCCAGGTGTATATAAAATCATATGTGACTGTGGGAAGCCATATTATGGCCAAACTGAGAAGTCCATCCTCCTGCATCTCAAAGAACATCAGAGAGAGAGAGACATTTTTTATAGTAGAACCAGAGCAAGCACCCTCTCAAGCCATGTCCTGTTCTCGGTGAACACAAATAATGAACGCTGCCAACACGAAATTGACTGGAATACAACATCAAACATTCATATATGCCATGATGAAGTAGAATGCTGCATAGTTGAATCCAAAGAAATTATCCGAGACTCTTCTCACATAAACAGTAAACCGTAGTTATAGTTTGCCAGACTCACATAGCTCTGCTATCAAATACTGGCACACTCGTGAGGTCACATGCTAGCAGATGCCTAACAATAGAACTTTAACCCGAACTGTAGCTTCAGTTCAAACTTAATTCCAGTTCATAGTCCATTTTTGTAGTTGTACAATGTTTCTTTATGGTGTTTTTTATGTTTGCTTTTAATGTTCTCACGCCTGAAGAAGTCAGCATTCCGACGAAACATGTTGTGTGTTAAATTAAATTAATTTGTTTTTCTAATTCTCGGAATTCGTTCAATAAATAATATGAACATATCTACATACCAAGTAAATATAGCTGATAATCATATATATATATATATATATATATATATATATTGATTTGACTGTAGAGACGTGTGTGTGTGGTGGGACGGGCAGGTATTTTAGTATTCAGCTTTATATTTAGACTTCTGTATCCTTATTTGTATATTTAATGGAATTAGACTGTTTAATAGTCTTCACTGTTTATTATTTTTAGGCTGTTTCTCTCTGTTATAATACCAATACCAAAGTCCTTAATGTCATTGCTGCCTAAGGAATGTGCTGGAGGATGCTGCTTTACTGTTACTTCTGTGTTTTTTAATGTTGGCATAAATGAGCAAGCAACTTTGGCTGAGAAGTATGTATAAATTTTAACAGTAAATTTTTAATTTATCTGATAGTTGTATTTCCATTTCATTCCCTTTCGAGTCTTCAAAATTCAAGTCATCTGAATTCAAGGAAAACTGGCTTACCAGTCCGCAACTCAGAGAATTGGGCACCGTAGGTGCCGAGGGGGGGGGAACCCCCTTCAAGTCTTCAAAATTCGAGTCATCAGAATTCAAGGAGAACTGGCCTACCAGTCCGGAATTGGGGGGGCACCATAGGCATCTGGGGGGAAGAGCCCCCCCCCCCCCCCAGTATATATATATAATTGATAAAAAACAGCAACAAAAAAAATTCTTAGCCCACCCATGGTACAAAATGTACTATAGGCTTGTTATAACCTTTCATGGATGAGAACTGACACATAAAAACAAAAAAATGTCATTCCTCTGCTAAAGGCTAAGCTTTTCTTTTCATAAAAATATTCATTTATTACAAATTTTCTTAATGATATTTCAATGAGAAATAAATTATGTTATTTTGTCTAGCATAAATTATAAAACTTGGTACAGTCCTGCTAACACAAAATGTCCTATTAATGTCCAACCAGTGTTGTTACATTAACAGAATGCTGCAGTTGTAGTGTTAGTTAGAATGTACATAAACGGTACAAATTAAATGAAATTAGTACTTGACATTTATTAGAGTTAATTGGTTTTCATGTGCCCTTTAATATTAATACTGTGATTCTGATTTTACTATAGTATTCTTTTTAAATATATTGAAATGAGTATTATTAAGTGAAATTAAAAAAATAATAATAATTTTTTTCCATCAGTTATACTGTTTTTTTTTTCTCATATAGTTCCTCTTATTGGTAGAGGAGAGCAGTTTGGCTCTTAGATGATCCTTCCTCACATGCTCACTTCATCCTCACAGATGCAACATTTCAGCTCTGTCTCTCTTCTATGGGTACTTCCATGGTTACTACTCCATTGAATTGGCAAACATCATTCCTCCACTTACTGTTGGGATTATTAAAACAAGAGCAGCAGCTGCCCAACATCACTTTTCTGTACATCTTCAAACTCACTGAACCTGCTTCTTCTCTTTCTCATTTATTCCATCTACTTCTGTCCTCTCAAACAGCCTTCCTCATAATGTATTTCCCAACAACTTCAATCTCCAGCTCTTTAAGAAAAATATCAATAGATTGCTTCTTTCTCAATCCTTTATCTGCACCTCACATACAATGCTGATATTCTATAGATTCTTGTATTTCTCATGTGTGGAATAAATATTTAAAAAAAAAAAAAAAAAAATTGAAGTCTCCGTTGGATCAAAGTCATAGTGATGTCTAGAATTGATCATATCCATATTAGTTTAGTGCTGTGTAGGTCCCAGAGAAGGTTCTACTAAGATAGAAGTGGAGGAATTTTTTGAGGGTTTAGAGAAAGCAACTGACACAATCAAAAAGGAAAAGTTGGTCCTTAGTCCTTATTGGATGATATTCGACCAGAAATGCTCAAGTATAGAGGTATAAAAGTCTTACAGTGGCTGCACTGCATACTTCAGAAGGCCTGAACAGAGGGATGAATTCCAGATGATTGGAGTAGAGCTCTCATAGTACCCATATATAAAAAGGGAAATAACACTGAATGTGAGAATTACAGAGGTATTTCTCCACTGAGTGTTCCTGGTAAGATATATGCAAGTATACTTGAGAAACAGTTGAGAAGGATTGTGGAAGAGAAGCTTGGTGAAGAACAAGCTGGATTCAGACCAAATAGAGGCTGTCAGGATCAGATTTTTCACTTCACGACAGATAGTTGAGAAATCATGGGAATATAACATCAATCTGTATTTAAATTTTGTCGATTTAGAAAGGGCATATGACAAGGTGCCGAGAGAAGCTATTCGAAATGCTACAGTTATATGGTGCCAATGGTGCATTATATCAAGCAATACTTAGTCTTTATTTGAGTTGTAAGTCATTAGTTAGAATTGAAGGAAGTACCGGAAGATGGTTTAATGTTAAATCTGGTGTGAGACAAGGATGTACATTATTCCCTCTGTTATTCATTATCTATGTGGATCACATTATGAAGGAAAGTGGTATTAAACCTGACATCAAAATTTGAGATGTTAATTTTGGCACTTTGCTTTATGTGGACGATGTTATACTTCTACATAAATCTGCTACAAGCCTGCAAGATTCTCTGACTAAATTGAATAACTGTTGTAATAGATATGGTATGAAGGTCAGCAATAACAAGACAACTAACATAGAAACAGAATGCCTGCTAACATAGTTTGGCAGGCATTCTGTTTCTTTTTTTTCATACAACTGACGGTATGGCCCTGTTGCCTCCTCTGTAAATTTTACTGGTTCTCTCTTCACCAGGGTCAGTTTCTAAGCATTGCTGCTTAAAAACTTCGATTGTACGAAAAGGTATTTTCAAATTCTTTCTGTGAAACCTCTTTGGGCTTGTCAGTGATTAAATTTTCTTCATATTCTTCAGGATCTTCCCCCTATGTATCTAAATTTAGCTGGTCGGAATCACTCAACTTCTCAAAATGAGATTTAATTAACTTAGATTCATTTGAAAGCCTCTAAAATCATTTGCTCAATATGGAAGAATGTGCTTCCAAACGGCTTGCATATTGCTAGCAGTAATTTCATTCAACTTTGCAACTTTCTAACCAGGCTGAAATTTCTCTGATTTGGCTAGAAAGTCTTGGAAGGCATTTGCTTCCAAAAAAAAGGCTGGTTTCATCGGCATTAAATATTTGTTGATCACAATAGTCTCCTTCTTACACAAATTCTTTTACTCATGATTAAAGGTTAGGAAAATAATATAAAATAAAAAAGTAAGGAAAATAATTGCGCATGATATGATCAACAAAATGCTGTAAAGCAGACGACATAAATTTTGGCAGTAAATTTGGAACATAGTGTACGTGGAAATAGTGTAGTATGCCGTTAAAATAACTTTGTAAAATGTTTCAAATCGGTAACTAAATTATTGCATCCTGGTGAGTGATTTTTTAAATAGTTAGCCATAAAAAATGTATAGATTGCAAATTTTAAAATCTAACATTTATTTTTAAGATGTATATAAGCACACTAATTGAATTTGGGTATCGAAAAATAATGACGCACTAATCGGGGGCGCATTAAACGAGGTATTGCTGTAATGAAATTTTTCATGTAGTACTATCATATCCTGTACACCCTTTCAGGATATATATATCAGGAATTTGATGATGATGTGTAGATTCTTTGGTCCTGGGGTTAATGTCTGCCAGTTGGATACATATACACATACATACACAGAACTGCTGAGAGGCAAATATAGGTAAATGATTTGGTAGCTGCAGGCTGGCTGACTTCTAGTTTCAGCACACACCAAGCTTGTGATGGCCTGAACTATCAGTTCCATGTTGTTTAAGACCTCCAAGTCTTCCCACAATTTGGTGTTGCAAACACCATCCAATGAATAGACATTGCCCTGTCCCTATTATAGGAAATAGCATTACTTGTTTTCTGTAATGTTATAACATGTCCAATCTTTTTATTTGTTTTTGTTATTAGTCCTACCAGTACTTTGATTATAATTAGGAACAGGGCTTCCCTACTACAAGTTGCAATATCACATCTGTATTGTTGATCTTTTATATTATTTTATGCCAAAGAAACTTGAAAAACGAAATAAAAATTCTAATGATAAATGATTTCCTTTACGTAAGAAATCCATTTTAGTTAAATATCTGTTTTGATTGAAATCTCAATAAAAATACAAATTTAACCCAGCAAGGTGCCACAAGTTGTGCACTTTCAGTCACAGTACTGCTCATTGAAAAGGTGTAGTATTTATTATTTATTCTGTAGCTACTCCTTCCATTCCCTGATTTGTATTGCCTGAATAAATTACCTTGTAAAAATTTATATTTTTGTCTTCTTTATCTCATTTACCAACATGTTATTTCCACTATCTACCAGTTCTACTTCTTTTCTTGTGATGCTTCATACATTTATAGTTAATATGATTTTTTTTTTCTGTTGTTCTTTCTTTTCACTCTTCATTCTTGTTTCCTATTAGAAACAGTAGTGTCAGATTATGATCAGCTGACCTGGGTAATTTTTTTTTGCCGGCAAAGGTTGGTCGATTGGTAGAGCCTCTGCTACTAATGGCTCAGTTAAGTAAGTTTGAGCGCGGTTAGCTGTTGGAAGGGGACCAATCGTTCGATGCTGTTGGCACACTCTCCCTCGATGAGTCTTTGGACTCCCTGTAGGTGTTAAATAATAATATGATATTCAGTCTTTTTGTTGAAATTTTGAACAAAGTTATTAGTAATTTTTCCAAGTTTTGGGCAGAAACATACCATTAATTATATAACTTCCTTCACTCTCCTTTCATAGATTTGGTGATATTTCTCTTCAAGAAAAAATCAACTTGGACAGTCTTAATCTTCTTAAAGAGCATTTCCATAGAATACAAAGATCAATAAAAGTAGATAAGGAGAAAAGTAAGTAAATCTTATTAACTCTGATTGTTTTTTAACTATTCCATGCATAGAACATGATAGATCATGGGTGCACACAAACTATGGCTCATAGGTAGGATATAGCCATCTAGTGAGAGAAATCTGTTCTGTAACATTTTTTTATCTGTTCATTTAAAACAATAATAAAAATTGGCTAGCTAAATTATAAAGTTAAATGACTAATGCAAATTATATTGAAAGTTTATTTTTCACTTGGTTAGAGTATAATAAATTTAGTTTAATCCTTTATCCAAGTGTGAGCAAACAAAGTTTGCGCCTGAAAGTATCTTCAGGACTGGGGTAAGGTGGTACAACACTAGGGTATTCCTTGCACAGGTGGAGCAAGCTACCAACACTGCTAACTCAGTATCTCTCATAATGCAAAACACATCTCCTTGTGGATATGTCTAATGTTATGCATAAAGGGAAGGGCCAAAACCCAGACTAGTTTCGACCTTTATTGAGGTCTCTTCAGCGGGAGCCAGGGCCAAGTGAAGATACCAGGCAGAAGCATTAGTAGGTCATCTCTACCTATAGCAGTTGCCAAATGGTGTGCCACCCTTTTTTAATAAATTACTCTGGATTTAGAGAAAGATGTTGAAAGTTTATTTTTCACTTGGTTAGAGTATAATAAATTTAGTTTAATCCTTTATCCAAGTGTGAGCAAACAAAGTTTGCGCCTGAAAGTATCTTCAGGACTGGGGTAAGGTGGTACAACACTAGGGCACTCCTTGCACAGTCCTGAAGATACTTTCAGGCACAAACTTTGTTTGCTCACACTTGGATAAAGGATTAAACTAAATTTATTATACTCTAACCAAGTGAAAAATAAACTTTCAACATCTTTCTCTGAATCCCGAGTAATTTATTAAAAAAGGGTGGCACACCATTTGGCAACTGCTATAGGTAGAGATGACCTGCTAATGATTCTGCGTGGTATCTCCACTTGGGCCTAGCTCCCACTGAAGACACCTCAATAAAGGACTGAAATTTGCTATTCCATTGGTAAGGTATTTGCTTTTAAAGAATGTCGAAATTCTTGCCAAGAGTTCGTACCCTCGGGATCGAAATTGACCCAAACATCGACAAAGCGACATTTGTGAGAGCTCTTCTCAAAGTCACCAAAGCAGAAAGCATTTACAGGCTTACCCCTTATGGGGGGGGATTCCAAATACTAATGAACAATATAGAGACAAGGGAAACGCTCCTTAAAGGCATAGAATGTGAAGGAAGAAAATACCTACCCTTCCTAGTTGGGAGTATTTTAAAATCCATAAAAATTGACAGGTTTCCACTCGAATATCTAGAGAAAGGGGAGGAAAGCATTAAAACCATTTTCTCAAAGTGGGGGATTGTCCGTAACGTATCAATCGGACAAGACACAGATATCCCAGAGTGGAAATCAGGGGAAGTAAGCATTTCAATTGAAATGAAAACAGAAATCCCCAACTTGATTTTTTTAGGCTCAGCAAGAGTAATAATTAATTACCCAGGTGTAAGAAAACAATGTTTTCAGTGCACCGCTTTGGGCCACCTTAGTGCTCACTGCCCGAAAAACAAAAAATGCCGCAACTGCTTATCAACAGAACACATATTGGATAAATGTGAGTCACCGTGCCGCAAATGTGGGAACACTTCTCATAGAATAGACGTTTGTCCTAACAGGACACTTGCAGAAAGAGCAGGAGGCTCCATAACACCTGCGGCAGTAGCTATTCCAGTAATCAGTCCTAAACTCGCATCACAGGACTCGCGAACTACCGGCCAAACAGTAAACGAACCACAAACAATGGAATCAGAAGACTTTCCAGCCCTCCAACCACCAGCTATCGCAATGACTACATTAGGAAATTAGGCAATAACTGGGAGGAACGAACGCAGAAGGGAAAATTAGGAAGAAAAAGAAACGGAACACTAAGAAATCTTACACCATTGAAACAGAAGGCAACAATGACAGCACAGAAACAGAGGAAATGGAAATCAATATCAGTACAACAAAATGACCCATCATGCCGGAAGAAGGAGAAATGAAACGAAATAAACAGGACACTGAAAGCCAAATAGAAGCCTCAAGTTCAGATGAGGAAGGAAATGAGATAATAACGCGAAACAACACAGGAAATGAGGAAGAAACCTCATCAGAAGAAGAAGATAGAGAGCAAGGAAACAATCCAGAAACTAAGGAAGAAACAGACTTTGTTAAAAGCAATACCCAAACGGCTCTGTCATTTTGAAGAACTTTAAGGGATCTCTTAAAACGGCAGAAAAACTATTTCAGATAATGACCACAAAAGGAGAGCCAACTTTCTTGTTCTTTAAGAGGAGCAATAGACTCATATGGGGAGAACTCTATGTAAAGGATATAACCAAGGTCGAGCCCCATCAACTGGACAGTCACCTGGACTTAACAGAGGAAGAAAAATAACACTTATGCGACACATTGAAGTCGCTGACACGAGTAGATTTGGAAAAGAGATACCCATGGATAATGAAGGAATTTGAAAAAAGAACTTTACCAGTAGATACAAACACTGGTTCTTCTCACCCCATTACAAAACCGGTAAAAGGAAAAGAACCCCTATATGAGAACTCGAATGTAACAAAACGAATCCTATTCTATCTTAGGGATAAACCCGAGATAAGAAACAAAGTCCACACAGCTCTACAGGAAAAAGGAGACGCTGCTTTGCAATGTGAAGGTGAGCTAGAGAGTCTTAGAATATGGCTCAAGTTTGGGAACGTCAGTTACCACCAACCGAAATGGAATGAAAGCTTGAAGAGAATATGGAAACTAAATGATGAAGAGTCAGTACATGTACTCACAGTGATGGAAAACGTGGTAAAAGACTATGAGGTAGCGATAAAAAATAGCAGGGCAAATATGATCTTAAAAAAAAAAAAGCCCCTTCTAAGTTTCTTGGTTCTGTTCCTGTATGTTCACGCTTAATCCACATAGGAGGGGGCAGACCTGAGAACCCGAACGGCGAAGGCTTATAGCGAGGCGGTGCAGCTCCTTGTGGGCTGCATCACTCGGGCCAGGCTCTTCCCCCATTCCTACAGTACTATTCTGTTATTTCACTGACTTTTGTTGTCCTATTTTATGTGTCTTAGCTCTTTTATTGGTCTGTTTCTGTGTGTCCTAGTTCCTTTTGCTTTTCAATTTATGTGTGTGTTCCTGCATTTGTTTTTTCACTTCTTTCATCGGCCAGACATTTGAAGAGGTGGCTGGCCGGGGAACGTGGGAGAGAACGGATGGAGAGAGATAATATCGGAGATCTGCTTGGTGCTGGCATTTAAGTCAGGCCAAGTAGATCGACTGAGGTCTCTTTTAACTATCTACTACTACTATCCACTCTATCTTTAACCTCCTCTCTCACTATCAAGCTGACTCTCAGGACAACTTTTTTGAATCTAAAGAGGCCAATGATGAAGAGATATGAACTCCCATTCTACCTCAATAAAGGTCGAAACTAGTCTGGGTTGTGGCCCTTCCCTTAATGCATAACATTAGACATATCCGCAAGGAGATGTGCTTTGCATTATGGGAGATAGTGAGATAGGAGTGATGAGAGCTTTCTCCACCTTTGCAGCGAGTTGCCTGGTGTTGTACCACCTTACCTCCAGTCCTGAAGATACTTTCAGGCGCAAACTTTGTTTGCTCACACTTGGATAAAGGATTAAACTAAATTTATTATACTCTAACCAAGTGAAAAATAAACTTTCAACATCTTTCTCTAAATCCAGAGTAATGTATTAAAAAAGGGTGGCACACCATTTGGCAACTGCTATAGGTAGAGATGACCTGCTAATGCTTCTGCCTGGTATCTCAACTTGGGCCTGGCTCCCACTGAAGAGACCTCAATAAAGGTCGAAACTAGTCTGGGTTGTGGCCCTTCCCTTAATGCATAACATTAGACATATCTGCAAGGACATGTGTTTTGCATTATGGGAGATACTGAGTTAGGAATGTTGGTAGCTTGCTCCACCTTTGCAAGGAGTACCCTGATGTTGTACCACCTTACTCCCGTCCTGAAGATACTTTCAGGCGCAAACTTTGTTTGCTCACACTTGGATAAAGGATTAAACTAAATTTATTATAATGCAAATTATAATGATTTAATTTTTATGTAATGTATGTGGAGTAAGTTATCATGTCTGCGAATTACTTCAGCATTAATAATCAAAGCAAACGATAGCATATAAAGTTAAATGAAACTGGAATGTAGATGCATCTATTTTTTGATGTATATAGATATGTAGCTTATTGAAATTCACAGATGACACCTTGTATGTCACATAAGATATGTAATTTTATGTGCATTACAGCTTGCATTCTTATACTATTTGCATCTCACTCCACTTGCAGTTGAAATTCAGTCATCCAAAGCCCATAGTCATCAGTTAACAAAAATTGAATGGAGATGAAGGCAGGCTATTACAAGATTAGATTTGTTTAACCAAATATGCAATCAAATCTGTGAGCTTTAAATAACAAGAAAGAAACATGTGATCACTTTGAGAAAGTTGAGCATTTAATTAACTAAAAATACTTAACAGATATTTTGTTTTGAGTATCTCAAAAAAAAAAAACATGTTAAGTGTATCAAATTAAGAAAACAATGAGAAACTGAAATGCAACTGATTTTAATTGTGTGCTTAATAACAACTATCTTTTGAATGTAAGCACATATAATACCAGGTTAAAACTAATATACTATAAGGAACTCATCATTATTATAATTAATTTCCTGATATGTATGCGCAAGGGGTGTACAGGCTATTATGATGGTACTACGTGATTACATTTACATTATTACTAATGTTCTATCAACAATTTTCCTGCAGATTAGTCGCAATAGATGAAATATTTTGCTCATTCTATGATATCTTGGTATCAAACATGTTGTGCTAATGTTTCCTTTCCCATTCTGTTTAATTGATGATACCACCTTAGATTAGCTCTGCTAACACATTCTTGAATGCTAATAATGTCAATTTCTTCCTAATATTTTATTTTTAGTATGGTTCTGCCATTGATGCCATCTGTTTGGTCTCCTAATTTTGTATTACAATTCTCATGTCTATAGTCTTTAATCTGTGGTCAAGTGTTTTATTTCTAATCCAACTCTCAGATCGATAACTTAAAACTGGTTTGAACATTGCCTTGTATACTGCTAGTTTGGGTTTTGGCTAATAACTTTCTTATTCCATATCATTTTATTGCTAGCCACCATGCCAGCTTTGTTCTGTTGTCTATTTCCAAATTTAATTTGCCATCTTCACTAAAAATTGTGTCTAAATAGCTGAAATATTTTACTCATTCTTATAGGTCCATTTAGAATACAACTGAAGTTTTTATATGTTCCTGCCTGTCTTCATAGATTTAGTCTTTTTATTATTGATTTTCATTCCAACTTTGTTACAGCAGATATTCAGTTTTGTAGAGAATCCTGGAAACTTGCACTGGATGTGTTTAGGAGAACTACGTCATCTGCACAAAGCAAAATGTTAAATTTGTTATATCTTATTCTAATATAAACTGATATTTTCTGGTAAGGAATCTGATTTAAAAAGTGGCATTTTCTTTCATGGTGATCCATGTAGATAATGAATATGAGTGAAGAATGTTTTACACTTGATTTTGCATGAAACTATTCTCCTGTATGTGTGTCCTTCATTTTTCAACTGCTAACTTACAACTTAAATATAGAATATGTATTGCTCTGTACAAAGTTTCATTTACTCCTCCCCCATATAATTGTTGCATTTTGAAAAGCTTTTTCTCCAGGTACTGTGTCATGTGCCTTTTCTAGATTTACAAAACTTAAGTACAGATCCTTGTTATGTTCTCCTGATTTCTCAACTATTTGTTGTAAAGTGAAAATCTGATCCTGAAATTCTTTATTTTGCCTAAACTCAGCTTGTTCTTCTGCAAGTTTCTCATTTGCAGTTTTTCTTAGCCTCTTCTCAAGTATGCTTGCTAAAATCTTACTTGGAACACTTAGTAGAGAAACTGCCCTTTGCTTTTCACATTCAGCTTTATTCCATTTTTTTTTATAGATGGGAATTATGAGAATCATTTAGAATTTGACCTTCTGACTATACACTTGGAATTATGCAATGTAGCCACTGCAAAACTTTTGTCCCTCCATATTTTAGCATTTCTGGTTGAATATATTCGACCAGAAATGCTTTTCAATATCATTATCACATACTTAATCTTCAGTTGCACTCTTTTCTCTGCAATCTGTTTCACACACTGTCTTAACATATGCCTTCCTCAACAACCTTTCAGTTACTTCACTTGGAATACATACAATTGCCGCTAGGTGGCAAGTGTTAAACATTAGTCTTCATGTGGGCTGCAACATAATTATTGGTTATTTAGTGGTTTGTTTTTGTTCTATTGTGTTTGTGTTTGTTTTATTGGTTGGTTCTTGTTCTTTTCAACATGATGTTCATTTTTGTTCTACTTAAAACTAAATTATGGTCACTTTCAGTTTCTCATCATGTGTATACTCTTGTATCTGAACCAGCGTGAAGATACCACCAGTTATCAACAACATAATCAGTGAGGCCTTTCTTATTTCTTATGCCTCTCCCTGTGAATTTGTTCACATCTTTATGTTGGAACATGGTGTTAATAATGACTAGACCACATCCTAAGCAGAAATCTCGCAGTTACTAACTGTTATTAGCCATAAGGAACAAAAATATTTAAATATAAGGGAGAGAGATTTCGTTGGAAATATCCAGCTCAAAATAAAATATCTGTTTGTTTGTTTGTTTGTTTTTAATTAAATGTTCAACTTTCTCACTCTCTTTGTGTGTGTGTGTTTTAAGCTATTTGTTTAACCAAGGCTTAAAGAGAATTTTTGTAAGAATTGATAACTAAAAATGCTTGTTTCCACACACCGGTATGATACATCCACTTTTTATCTAATCAAAATCCATGTAACTTCTGATCCAGCCTTGAAATGAAAAATTTGCCCAATTCCTATAATAGGAAATTATAGTAGGAATCTTAAAACATTTAAAACAAATTCTTTTAAAAGTGAATTTCATGCATAATTGATTTGTGCTAGTCATATTATATATGGGTAGCACAAATAGCAGGAGTATGTCATATGATCATATGATATACTCCAGAAGCATCAGGAAAATGGAAATTTATGACATTGTTAGTTTCACTTGGCTGAAAATTCTAGGCATTAGTGAAACTTGGATGTTAGAAGAGGAAAAGATACTTTATTTTCACAGAAGCGGGCAGAGAGAACAGAAGTTTGGAGAGTGATGATAAAAGACAGTTGCAACCAACGAGGAGCAAGTCATTTCAATTCTGATGTGAGATAAAGGCCACAAGATAAACTGCATCGTTGATTGCTGCTGTAGGCCTGTAAGTTAAAGGAAAATGTAAGTGATGTGCCTCAGAAAATTAGTTCATTGAACACAGGGCAAGTAATTATAATTGTTTAAAAGGAACCCCAGATTTGAGAGTGTGCTGAATCTGACAATAGAATTGGTGGATCTGTCCCAAGGTAGCAGCTTTCCCTTCCATTATAATAAATTTAGTTTAATCCTTTATCCAAGTGTGAGCAAACAAAGTTTGCACCTGAAAGTATCTTCAGGACTGGGGTAAGGTGGTACAACACCAGGGCAACTCCTTGCAAAGGTGGAGCAAGCTACCAACATTCCTAACTCAGTATCTCCTATAATGCAAAACACATCTCCTTGCGGATACGTCTAATGTTATGCATTAAGGGAAGGGCCAATACCCAGACTAGTTTCGACCTTTATTGAGGTCTCTTCAGTGGGAGCCAGGCCCAAGTTGAGATACCAGGCAGAAGCATTAGCAGGTCATCTCTACCTATAGGAGCTGCCAAATGGTGTGCCACCCTTTTTTAATAAATTACTCTGGATAAACTTTCAACATCAAAAATTTCCCTTCAATTGGAAAAGAGTGATCATTCAATCTTGACTTGGAAGGTAGCTAAACATGTGAAAATTTCATTTAAGTAATGGAGGGTATGTGAATGGTCTCATTACAAAACCTTGAATTTATTTAAAAAAGAGAATAGAACTGAGATATAAACTTAGTGAGATATAAACTTAGTGAGATATAAAAATAGTCAGAATTTAAAATTCTGAATATTTTTGCAAATTGTTTATGTTAGTACATTATTAGTTTTGGTTTCATAATACGTATTGTCGACACTTGCGATGTACACATTATTGATGTTATTTTGTCAAAATGAAATGTGAAGCATTTAAAAAAAAATTATGTACTTACTGGATTTGGATAGTTGTGTTACTTTCAGAAATTTTATTGTGGTTTAAAATTATTATGTGCTGTGTTTTGTAAAGACGTTCTCGTAATGCTAATGGAGACGACATGTCAGCCGTTATACACAACTTCTTGCTTGTCACTTTCATGGAGTGCTCAAGCTTGCCGAGGAGTTTGTTGGGTGATTGACAGTTGACAGTGAGAGCATTCAGTATCGAGGTAACGGAAACAACAAGGTAGTGTTCAGTAAGGAAGTAACGGAGGAAAAATGGGGAAAGCAAATGGAAGTTTAAGAGTGCAGACAGAGGAATTTTGTTCTTACGAAGTTTATTTAGTTGTATGTGACAGTGGGAGGAATATTAATAGAAGATCCGAAAAGGGAATCGTAGAATTGTGAGCCTTTAAAGAGTGCGGAGGGTAAATAAAAGAAAATATTGCAAATAAAAGAGACTGTAAATAAAAGAAAATATTGCGATTGACGTTCTATAGGAATGTACGAGGAAATGCTGATCGAAAATTTCATCTGTTTTAAGGACGCCGGATCTATCTGCTATTTCTACTGGAAAAGGAGATGGAATTTAGCAACTTAGATAAAGCAGTAGAAGAAACCTTTTTTGCTGGTACAAAAATTAACAAAATTGAACTGCATGAGGTAAGAGTCCTTATACTTCGGTGAATTCAGAATATCTTACTTCAGAGTCAGGAGGAATAGTGTGTGTTACATAAGAGTGATGAGAAAAGATTCTATGGAAAAAGAAGAAGAGAATCTTATCTTCATCATCTCATCTTCCTTTTACCTCACGGTGTCGAGGGTTCATTAATCATCAGACCTCAAACCGTTCACAGGATAAGGTGGTCAGCCCTATGCCCCAGTGTATGCTATGTCGTGTAGTGTTGAGTTCTCAAGGCCAGTTTGCCTGCTTTTGCAGGATGAAAAACTCCAGGATAAACTGGGAGGAAAACCCTACTGTCCACGCCCAAGACTGGCTAACTTGGCTATGTCTGAGGAAGATGCTTCAGCTCCTCACATCACCGACGGGAATCGAACCTATGACACTCCTTCCCCAGGCATATGGTTGTGGTGCACAGCCACTAGGCTAACTGCACAGAAAGAATCTTATATCTTCAGAAAAAGGCCTTAACAAAGAAAGTGATTATGAACATTTTGTTATTGTGTAAAAAAGGTGTTTAGTTTAGTAGACGTGATTAAGTATATGTTAAACAAACCAGTAATAGAATAAGTCACAGAATGGGTGATCTCTAAAGTGTAAATTTATTTTAAAAGTCCTTGGATCCAGTTAAGTTTGTAGTTAGTTGTGTAATTTTATTTGAAGTGTATATATTGTTTTTGTTTTATTAAATGTGTATATTTTGTATTTGGTCTTGAGTCAGTGATTTTTTGGATTCTGAAAGAAACAGTTAAAAGTCATTGCACCAACTGGAATTAAACCGTTATGCCTATAAATAAAAACACTCGGAAATAGAAATAATGTTATGGAGAAAATTTAATAACAAATGAGGATTAATAAAAATTAAATAATAAATATCCCCTCTTTATAAAAAATGGCTACAGAGATTAAATCTCATTGTAACAAAACCATTGCAACTTGAATATAAAATTATTTGTGAAGTATTAAGAAATAAGATACCAGAGGACTGTCAACCTACAAGGGGGGGGGAGGTTGAGAAATGCCACTGAATCTAAAAAAAAGTATAAAAAGAGTTGAAAAATTTTAACTATAAAAAGGCCAATCCCAACTGCACTACTAGATTAAGATGGAAGAAGACACACAAACAGAATAAAAATGGAAAAGATACAATATTTCTACAATGACCTTCATCATTATCATCAAATTCCTCCCACATACCCTGAAGGGGATTGTACAGGATATGATAGTACTACATGAAAAATTTACATCATTACTAACTTCCAAATCAGTCTGTTACTTGTCAAGACTCCAAAATTATCAGATCTTAATATTTCTATCTTCTAAGGCACTTTTTACTATAACAATCCACCTATATCTTGGTCTTCCTCTCGGTCTTTTTCCTGTCAAACTGGCAGAGAACACTTTCATATGTCCCATTGAATACATGCTGAGTGTACTGCTGGAATTTAATTTCTCTACCCTTTATCACCCCTAGATTTCTAGTCTAATCAGCTATGTACACTAAATTTCCATCAGTATAATATTCAATCTGCAATCCCTTCACCCCAAAATTCATAACTTGAATTTGATACAGAAATACTGAACTAACACTCATTATCATATATCTGAACTAGTCTGTGCGATCGTTCTACAGAGATGTAGTTTTTAATGCTTATTCAGGCAGATGTTGGCAGTTCTTCCAGTTTACAGGAGCAGACCAATTTCTAGTACAGCATCCCAAACTTTTCTTATGATGGAGCACTTTACAAATCCTGAAATTTTAATGGAACACCTTGGTTAGTCACGTATCATCAGTTTTGTATTCAATGTAAAGCTAAGCACACACACTATCGCTGTAGCAGGCTGTATCGCATTGCAAAATCTTGGTCTTCCTCTAGGTCTTTTTCCTGCCAACCTGGCAGAGAACACTTGTTTTGCTATTTAAGTGACCATACCACCTGAGATTAGCTCTGCTAACGCATTCCTGGATGATGACTATGTCAGTTTCTTTCCTAATATCCTCATTTTTAATATGATATTGCCATTGATGCCATCTGTTCATGCCCTAATCTTTCTCAGGACTCTCATATCTGCGGTCTCTAGTCTTTGGTCAAGTGTTTTACTTCCACCCAAGTTCTTAGATCCATAAGTTAAAATTGGCTTGAATATACTGTCTTGTATACAGCTAATTTAGTGTTTTGGCTAATTTCTCTATTATTCCATATAAATTTATTCAGTTGACTTCCTACCATACCAGCTCTGTTAATTCTGTTGTCTATTTCCATATTTAATTTACCATCTTCACTAAAAATCATGCCTAAGTAGCTGAGATGTTTTACTTGTTCTATAGGTTCTCCATTCACAATGCAGTTGATATTTTCAATATTTCTGCCTATTTTCATTGTCTTTGTCTTGTTATTGCTGATCTTCATACCATATCTATTACAACAGTTATTCAATTTAGTCAGGGAATCTTCTAAACTTGTAGCAGATTTATGTAGAAGTATAACATTGTCCGCATAAAGCAATGAGCCGAAATTAACATCTCCAATTTTGATATCAGGACTCTTGCATTGGTATCAGGTTTAATACCACTTTCCTTCATAATGTGATCCATATAGATAATGAATAACAGAGGGAGATAATGTACATCCTTGTCTCACACTAGATTTAACATTAAATCACCTTTCTGTACTTCCTTCAATTCTAACTGCTGACTTACAACTCAAATAAAGACTAAGCATTACTTGATATAATGCCCCACTGACACCATACAACTGTAGCGTTTTAAGCATCCCCCCCCTCTCTCTCTCTCTCTCTCAACACTGTCATATGCTTTTATCAGATCTACAAAACTTAAATACAGATATTTGTTATATTCCCATGATTTCTCAACTATTTGTCGTGAAATGAAAATTTGATCCAGACAGCCTCTATTTGGCCTGAATTCAGCTTGTTTTTCACCTAGTTTCTCTTCCACAATTCTTATCCTGGCTGGCCGAGTGGTTGGCATATCTGCTCTCCAGCCAAAAGGCTATGGGTTCGAATCCCGCTGTGGACATGGATGTTTGTGATTGTCTTTGGAAATACTAGTGGTGGTCGGCGGTGGATGGCATAGGTGTAGTTGGTCAGTTGGTGGATTGAGTTGTGGAGACAGTTGTAGAGCAGGTGCCCTCCCTCGATAAGTCTTTGGACTCGATGGAGGTGTCAAATAATAATAATGATAATAAATCTTACCTGGAACACTCAGTAGGGAAATGCCTCTGTAATTCTCACATTCAGTTTTATTTACCTTTTGGTATATGGGTGCTGTGAGCTCTACTCCAATTATCTGGAATTCGTTCCTCTCTCCAGACCTTCTGAATTATGCAGTGCAGCCGCTGTAAGACCTTTATACCTCCATAATTGAACATTTCTGGTCGAATATCATCTTCAACTGCTGCCTTTCCGCATTTCAGGCTTTTGTTGGCTTTTTCTACTCAAAGTATAGATGTGTATTCTTGATTGCGTGCCTGTTGAGTGTTTTTTAGCATTGTGCTGTCACTACTTGTTTCATTTAACAATTTTTCGAAGTAATTACTCAATACATCAAGGATATCTTTTTCTCCAGTTTTCATGTCACCTTTATCATCTTTAATTCTTTTTACAGCACTCTTTTCTCCATTTCTGAGCTTTTTCAACAACCTCCAGAATACTTTGCCACCTTCCTGATATTTATTTTCTATCTTCTTGCCAACTTCTTCCATGACTTTTGTTTAGCTAGCTTTACACAGTGTTTAGCTCTCTTACATTTGTCTCTGTATTCTCTAAGAGCACAAAGTGACTTATTCACCACAAACTTTCAATATGCTTTCTTCTTTTCCTTCACTGTCTTTTTACGTTCCTGCATCCACCATTGATTTCTGATTTTTTTTTCCTTATAGGCAACTTCACACATCTCTCTGGCTTAATCAGTCAATGTTTTCTATAGGACTTGCCACCGAATCTCCAAGGTTTGGTTCTCAAACTCTTTCATTTTTCCTTGAATAATGTTTGTGTATTTTAGTCTATAGTTCATATCTGAGAGCTGCTCAACTTTTATTCGCTTTAAAACTTTCTTACACATTCTTTTTAACATAAAATACAATTTTATCCTGCCCAAGACTAAATGGTAATCACTTCCAATTTCAAATCCTCTGTACACTCTAGTGCCCTGCACCAGTGAGAAAATATCACTATCAACAGTAACTTATCAACGAGACTTTTCTTATTCCTTGTCTTTTCTCTCCATGTGAATTTGTGCACATTTTTATGTTGGAACATGGTGTTAGTAATAACTAATCCATGTCCTGAGCAGAAATCCAGCAGGTATTTGCCATTATTATTAGCTTTGCTCTTTTCTCCAAATTTCCCCAAATTATTTCTGTATGTCTGACAATCATTTCTTACTCTGCTATTTAGATCCCCAATAAGGACCAACGTTTTTTTTTTTCATTGTGTCAGTTGCTTTTTCTAAAGCCTCAAAAATTCCTCCACTTCTGCCTTAGTAGAACCTTCTGTGGGACTATAGGCACAAATAATATTTGATATCTGATATTTGTCCACATCATTCTACTTGATATTGCCTGCCATTCAAGAAGATTAGCCTTGTATTTAATGTTGAATACTATAGCTCTTCCTTCTTTTCCCTGATTGTATTGCCTGAATATAAAATTTTGTATTTATTGCTTAGAAAGATCTCACCAGTTTTGTCTTTTTTGTTTCAGTCAACCCTATTGTATTAATCTGATAGTTATCCAGTTCCTGAGCTAGCTCTATTTCTTTGCCATTCAAGCTTCTTATGTTGGTAATACTGATCTTGAATTCTGGTATTGTTGAGTTGGGGTGTGTTTTAGGATTTGTTCCATTAGCTGACTTTTTGCTGTTTGCCCTGGTTTCCTGGTGAAAACAATAAGAATTGAAAACATTTGTATGAAATTGTGTGTGTGTGTGTGTGTGTGTGTGTGTGTGTGTGTGTGTGTGTGTGTGTGTGTGTGTGTGTGTGTGAGAGAGAGTGAGTGAGTGAGTGAAAGAGAGAGAATGTAGATGGATTATTGCTGCATCAGATATCTGCTGTGCCCTTTAAAATGAAACCTTATTTTTTAAAATATGTTATGTAATTTAAATTAGAGGAATTTAAGGATCTTAAACATAGACTGCTGATGAATGAATGCATTCCTTTTTTCATATATTTAGCTTTTCGGATACCAGAGAATCATGTAAAAGATCTTATTGAGCAACTGCAGACCCAGATACTGGCAAAGAAAAGCAAAAATGTAGAAATTTTGCATCTTGCCGCTGAGGTAATTGCAAATTCTGATTATTATATATGGTTCAGAATTCTTGTGTGTTATACAGATTTTGCTTTATTTATTTATTTTTTTTAATGCTTGTTCTTTAAATATTTATCATTAGGTATTTTAATAATGCTGAAGTAATGTGATACAAACAAAAATGACTATCAAACATTTTAAAGGAACATGTGTACCAGACATATTTCTAAACACTTCTACAGCTAACATGTAGAAAAAATTATACAATATATTACTAAAGAAAGAGCCATATGGCATCATTGGACAATTACTTAGTTTTGTAAATTTGACATGAGGGCTTATGAGAATACAATCCTCGGCATTGGAGTTGCCTTAACTTGCACTACTTTAAAAGAACACGATTGCCACCCAAGCATACATAAATTCACCTTTTATTAGTGCATTTTTAGCAACATTATTTAGTAATAATATTTTTTTCAATTTTTATCAGTTTTATTTATATTTTTTGCATTTTTAATTTATTTTTTACATAATCCAGAAACACTGCTCTAGAAACCAAACACAGAACTTTTTCAAGCCTCCAGAAAGGGAGATTGGGTATGCTAACCACTTGGCCAACTAGGGCAGATTTGATGGTCTCCTTGATTTTTGCAAAGTTTATCTGCAGTGTGACAGCGCTTACAGAACACAAGTTTTTTATGTAAATTAGCTTTTTTCAAATGCAGCTTACCAAATCTTCTAGCAGTCTTTCATTATTCCTGCCTGTAGAAGTCAGAATCAAACATTCTAAAGGAATGTGTACTAGACATATTTCTAAACACTTACATAATTAACACATGTAGAAAAAATATAGAATTTATTAAAAATCTCCAGTATACAATATTTCATTCTATGTAACATAGACATCACCAGGGAGAAAAGAGAAGATCAGCAACTATATTCAAAACATGAATAATAAAATATGAGTCGCATAGCATGTGCTTATTAGCTCATATCTCAATCACAGATGAGTTGACTGTTAGAGTTCAAAGGAACAAATGGAATAGTTTCTCGCAACAACAATTAAATAACCTAATCAATATTATTTTTAAAAAAATTATATATATATATATATATATATATGTATGGGGGGGGGGGGCTGGAAAGTTCTGATAAACAACCAGAACAAAAATAATAAAACAACTGATATAACCACAAGAAAGAACATACTAGTAGCAGAGCCATCAAGGTAATTTATGTTCTTATATTCCTATACTCGTGTATGTGTTCTTTCTTGTGGTTCTATCAGTTGCTCTAATATCATTTTTGTTCTAGGTGTTTATCAGAAATTTCCACCAACCCCATTGTGTGTGAATAAAAATAAATAATAAATAAGTCCGCATGGTTAGCCAAGTGGCTATGCACTTCACAACCATATGTCTGTGAAAAGCATGTCCTGGGTTCGATTCCCGCCGCTGACGTGAGTAGCTTAAGGATCTTTCTCAGATGCAGCCAGTCTTGGGCGTGGACTGCAGGATTTTTCTCCCCAGTTTATCTGGGGGTTTCATCCCGCAAGCAGCAAACCGGCTTTGAGAACTCAACACATCTACAGTCATGGGATACACTAGGAGGCATAGGGCTAACCATCTTATCCTTGTGTATGGTTGTGGTTAAATAAATAGAAAACCCTTGACACCACAAGATAAAAGAGGGAAAAAGGAAGAAGAAGAATAAAAAATAAATAAAATGTAAATATATAAAAAATAAATAAAATATAAATATATATATATACATATTTTTATGGGAAAAAAAAAAAAAAAAAATTGAATGACTAGAACCGAGATTTAATTAAAAAGGTTTTAATATAAACACACTACTAGTTTCGGCCTGTAACAGCCTTCTTCAGGTGACATTATAAAAGAAAAAACACTAAACATTGAGGGTTAAAAGACTATGAACAACATAGACAGTCTTTATACATAATTAGCATGAAAACGTTGTATTTGAAGCTTGTGGAATCGAGAGAAATCATCTTCAATCTTGTTCATCTAAATAACAACTTAAGCTACAACCTCCCAGATAGTCATTCAGCTGTAATCATGTACTGGCGTTCACGTGATGCAGCAAGCACGTACTCTCCCAACAATGCAACAAATGAAAGAACAGCTTCAAATACAACTACAACGTTTTCATGCTAATTATGTATAAAGACTGTCTATGTTGTTCATAGTCTTTTAATTCTCAATATTTAGTGTTTTTTCTTTTATAATGTCACCTGAAGAAGGCTGTTACAGGCCGAAACTAGTAGTGTGTTTATATTAAAACCTTTTTAATTAAATCTCGGTTCTAGTCATTCAATTTTTTTTTTTTTTTTTCCATAAAACTATGTATGTTAACCGAGTCAATGATCATTCTGTCATATATACATATATATATATATATATATATATGAACAATAAATGCTAATTACCTCGAAAAACTTTGAAATGGGCATAGTCAGCGTGGACAGGTTTCAGACAGTATTTCACAAACTTCAAGAGAAAGACAATCAAATTTAAATCTGTTGTAAAATAAATTAAAGATACCAAGAAATTATATTCTCGGTTTCATCCTTTATCCAAGTGTAAGCAAATTAAGTTTGCATGTGATACTAAGTGATGCTGCTTAGTATATCTCGTAATATGCACTGCATTATGGGTTACTAAGGCAATTGAAGTGAAGTCATTAGCCTCTATATACAAGTAACCCATTCATGAAGTGACTTCACGCACAAACTTTGTTTGCTTACACTTGGATAAAGGATTAAACCAAGAATATAATTTCTTGGCATCTTTAATTTATAGTAAAACCAAGTGAAAAACCTTTCAACATCTATCTGTAATCCAGAGTATTTTAGTAATGCGGTATGACACCTTTTGGCTACTTGTATATATAAATATGACTTCTGCATTACTTCAACCTTGGTATCACTTCTGGTTCTGGCTCCTACTGGTGGCCACTTCTGCTTTTGCGCATAAGTGGCTGCTGTGCTGAGATATGAGTGGCTGGTTTTTGCCTGTTTCTTAGTGGGGGCCACCGCTGAGCCCTGCTCAGTGGCCCTGCTCAGTGGTGTGGGTGAATCTGCCATTGGACAGAGCCAGTGCTAAGGGTAGGATGGGCCTTTCACTGACTGGAGCCACCATTGAGTAAAATGATCTGGGGGAGGGTAATCACCTGAGTTTTTGGAGCCTTCCCTTCAATTATATAGAGAAACCTGTCTGGGTAGTGGCCATTCCCATAATGCATAGCATTATATACATGTCCATAATTTGCATTATGGACATGTAATAATATCCCATAATTGCATTATGGGATACTAAGGCAATTGATGTGAAGTCATTAGCCTCTATATACAAGTGACCCAGTCGTGAAGTGACTTCACGTGCAAACTTTGTTTGCTTACACTTGGATAAAGGATGAAACCAAGAATATAATTTCTTGACATCTTTAATTTATAGTGTAACCAAGTGAAAAAAACTTTCATCTTGGTCTGGTTAGAAAGAACCTCTGTGTCTAGTGTCGATAGCATGGGAAGGAAGGAAGGCCCAACTTGTCAGATTCTAAAAGTCCATCGTAGTCCTGATGTCACTCGGTTCTAATCTCTAAGAGTAGCCAGGCTGTCCAAAGTAACAAAAATGACATGAACAGGACACTTGATAGACACCTAGTAAGGAGAAAGGAGTTAATTTGTCCTTGGTAGATGGACAGCTTCTGAGCTGGTTTAAAGGAAAGCATATAGAGCACACTTCCATTAGTTTTTTCCTTTGAACTCTAATAGTGCATTCTTCCTGTCAATTCATTTGTGACTGAGAGATGAGCTAGTAAGCACATGGTATATGGCTCATATCTACATTTTATATTGGATGAAATATATTGAACAACAATTTGTTTATAGTGTGTATAATATAGTGAACAATTTTAAGGGACAATATGAGAAGCATGATTTAGTAATCATTAGTGTGAGCTTCTAATGATGAGTCATTGGATTCCATAGAAAAGCTTATAAAATATTAATAATAATATTTATTTGGGTTGGTGAGGTCAAAGTTAAATTGACTGAGAGAACTTCACATAGTATCTAAGAAATAAAACTAATAGGGATTATTGTCCAGTTTTCACCCTTCCATGTTACATCCTGTTAATAAATATCCAGTTGGATGTTCAAAATAAAAATATGCTGGCAATTTAGAAATTTTCACACGAATTGTCTATATTGGCTGAAGATATATAATGATGAAATGATATAAACTTAAACAAGGCCTTCATTATTCTCATCAGAGAACCATGGTGAAAAGTCAACCACTAGAAAATTAAAATCACCATAAGTTTTCTTTAGGGTTTACCACTGTATCTCCAGGGTTTCCAAACTCTTTCAGTGTTTCTTGAATAATGCTTGTGTATTTGATTCTACAGTTCATATCTGATAGCTGTTCAACTTTGATTCATTACAAAACTTTCTTACACATCCTTCTTTTTAATATGAAGTTCAATTTTACCTGCTCAACACTAAATGGCACTCACTTCCTATTTCAAATCCTTTGTTTCATCTTGTGTCCTGAACCAGTGGGAAAACATTTCTGTTGACAATAACATAGTCAATGAGACTTTTCTTATTCCTTGCATCTTCTCTACATGTGAATTTTTGCACATTTTTATGTTGGAACATGGTGTTAATAACTAGTCCATGTCCTGAGCAAAAATCTAGCAGGTACTTGCCATTATTATTAGCTTTGTCCTTTTCTCTGAATTTTTCCTAAACATTCTTATATGTCTGGTAATAATTTCCTACTCTACTGTTTAGATCTCCAAAGGACCAACTTTTCCTTTTTCATTGTGTCAGCTGCCTTCTCTAATACCTTGAAAAATTCCTCCACTTCTTAGTAGAACCTTCTGATTGACCATAAGCACAAATAAGTCTCATTATCCAGTTCCCCATTTTGATATTAGCTTATATCACTCTACTTGATATTGCCTGCCATTCAAGAAGATTATCCTCATATATAGTGTTTAATATTATAGCTACTGTTTCTTTTCCCTGATTGTTATTCCTGAATATAGCATCTTGTATTCATTGCTTTGAAAGATCTTACCTGTTTTTGTCTTCTTTGCTTTGATAACACTTATGTTGATCTAATACTTATCCAGTTCTTCTGCTAGTTCTATTTCTTTTCTGTTGATGCTTCTTTTGTTTATGGTGCCAATCTTGATCTCTGCTGATGTTGAGTTGGGGTTTGTTACTGTAGCTGGCTTTTCACTGTTTGCCCTGGTTGCCTGATGAAAACAATAGGGGCCTTATTTAACCAGGTGATGACTCAGCCAGCATGAAATTCCATCATTTTGAGTTATGGTTTAAGCCAATAAGAATACAATTTGGTCAGCTAAATCCCAAATTGTCAGCCTATCCTCATTCCTTCAGTATCCAGGTAGATACCCAACAGAGTTGGTTTAGATTTTTTTTTTTTTTTAATTATTGAAAAAATTAATTATAGCACTTATCTGTGTCAGTATAATGACAAATAGATGAAAGTAATCAAATTAAAAAAAAAAATTCCTGATATCCCCCTAAAGACATATTGCATACCACTGAGGCAAGAGTATGCGTACCTCACTTTGGAAAACACTGCATTAAAGCAATGAGGGATGCCACTCATTCATCTTTCATTCCTCAGTTTTCCATTAATCCTGTTAAACATGAATAGTGTTTGCCCAACATCTTCTTACATTCCAACTGTAAACTCACCAAAATTTCTCATTCTCTTCTTTTGTTTTATCTGCCTGTATTCATTTGAACAGCCTTTTCCTTAATTGCAACCTCAGTTGTTTTTAAGAATATCGATAGAGCATTGCAGTCCCATCTGTTGTTTGTATATTTTTCCTTTTAAATCTGAATAATTCAGAAATGTCAAGGAGGGGGAAGATCTTTTTAATACTAAATTAGTAAACAGAGATCTAATATCAGTGCTGTAATTGCGATGTTGTAATGATTTTTTTTTTTTAATATAAAGGAGGAGTATTGCCAATGAATGGGAAGAGTGCTCTTGGCAACTATTGGTATGTAAGTGGAAGTTTCTAATCAGGACTGCATATATTGCCAACTGTTGGATATAGTTTAACATTTAATTTATAAATTTATGGGTCATAGTAGTTTACTGTAATCTGGTGATTATAATCTTACTAACCAGTTGCTAACACTCATTTGAAGCAATATTCCATAAAATAAACATATGCAGGTCTTAAAAAGTCGTCACACAACATCGTCAAGATTATAATAATCAAAGCAGACAATAGTAATGATCGTTCTGCCATACTGAACCAAATAGAACAGAATATAACAACAAAAAAAAAACATTATCTCTTAATGCTTATATTATTTACCAGAGACAGATCATGATCCCACAAACACACAAAAGGATAAAAGTTTGGAAATGACACAAAAAAAAAAAAAAGTTTCTTGGCCCAAAGAAATCACTAACAAGCTGAAACCTTGCTATATTTCTCCAAGATACATTGGATCCAAGAAAATAGAATCACAAATTCAATTCTCATTCACACAAAAGTTGATAATCTGTACATTTCTACTGATAAACTTGTGAAATATGAAATATTTAACAAAATCTCTTTCCTCCTCTTTATAAAAATGTCATCCTCAAAAATTCAGAGTTCATAATTATCTTTCGTGTTATATCTCTATTTAGTTAATGGTCCTTAAAAAAAGCCTCTTGATCTTATTAAATGTCACTTATCTACTCCCCCCTCTCCAACATATTTGAATAATTCAAATTCACTGTTCATGATGGTTATTTTACATAAAAAGGAAAAAAAAAATTAAAACAATTAGATGGAAGTGCAGTGAATCCGCTCACTCTTCCATTCCCTCATGCCACACAACCATTTTTTCTATGATGCCCTTAGAGAACAAAGCCTTCAACATGACCACACTCAAACCTTTATTATAGCTACACTACAAAGATAATGCATTTGTTATATAGCCTTATGGCCTAGATATTAAACACATAATTAGTGCATTTAACCTTTTCGCTGCTAAGCTTGAATTATCTCAAGCCGTTTAAAAATGTCATCCTTACTGAGTTTGAGTATTCGTGAGTACTCTTTTGCATTTAAAAACATCTCAACCCAAATGTTTGAATTTCAGGCATGGCAAAATCTATTAAAAATATAATTTAATATAAGCTCTAGCACTTTTTTCTTTTGATTTTTTATAGTTGAGTCAGTAATAGTTGTTATTGTTTTTCCTTATAATTATGCTGCACGGCATCTGTAAGGGTAAATAAGCATAGAAAATTTATCTAATTCCTACAATAGAATAATTCAGAAGCTACACCACATTCCATAGTTTGACCACAGAATAAACTGGAAAAAAGACTATTGTTGTTTGTAGATCTGAGTTTAAATTTTATTTTTATTTTTTTTTTTTTTTATTTCTTCTCTTATCTTACTGAACCTCTAAAGTTCTTTGCTGCAGGTACTAACTTCTACTCATTTCTGTCTTGAACTCCACTAATTCATTGCAAGATTTCTATTCTGAATTGAATTAAATCTTTTTGGATGTTATCCTCCCAACATTGCCGTCACCTTGGAAATTTTTTTTCTCCTTAGTCACAAAGTAAATTATGCTTTCCAAGAAATTATATTCTTATTTAATCCTTTATCCTTATTATTTAACCAGTGGTGGGATCATAGTCTAGTAGGATGTAGTTAGAGTGATCTCAAAGAATAATATCAATTTTCCGATTCAATGACATTAAGGACGACTGTAGATCAGCAACCATCCATTCAGATAAACACAAAACTTACATCTTCAATCATGACTATGGTCAATCTGGCCCTGCAGACCATGTATTGGATACCACTCGCACAATCCTCTGGAAGAAAACCACCATGCTCCATCACAGTAAATTTAAAAAAGAAAGACTGTTTTTGGAATCTGCAGCAGCACTCAGAAATTAGCCTAAGATTTCATGCTTAATTCCTTCAATGAATTCATCCATTTTACTCCTGTCTTATTTAACCTTTTCACCTTTGGAATAGAGTTGGACATTGCTTCTGTTAAAATATCTCTTCATCAGTGCCCAAGCAGCATCTGTCACTTTTCCATTCAACTCCTCTTTTCATGCACAGCTCCCAGTTGTCTCAAAAGATTTTTTATAATCACCAGCCTTGTAGTTCTATACATATCCCTTACTTCCTGAAGTTCTCATATGATTGTTACAACCCAGGTGATAACCTCATGGTCACTGGAGAAAGCATACATTCTATTTACAATCACATTCTCTGATGCTATGATTAGATGTAAGACTCTCAACCCTCTTGTGCTCTCTGTTACATGTTGCCTAAGAAGATAGTTGTCCTTTACAAACTCAAGAAATTCATTCTCCTTGTAACTCTTCATTCCAATCAGTATTATCATACTTAAAATCACCCATAATGATCACTCTTCTCTTGCTTACTTACCAGGCCAATTTGCCTAGACATTTCACCTTCCACGTTCCCCTGCTTATAGCAACACTCAACTAAATATCTCATTCTGCTGTTGATCTCTATCTAGCATCACACTGCTTCAACACCAATGCCACTGTTTTTTCCCTTCAAATCTCAATTTTAGGCAGACATAATTCACTTGCTATCATCAACAGCACCCCTCCTCCCTTTTTTGTCGTTTGTCTCCTCATGAAAAATATCATACCTTCCATTTTTATTGTGGTCATGATATCATATTCATCTAACCATGTTTCACTTATTCCAACTATTTTTGGCTGAATAAAGTCAATCAATGCAACAATTTTGTCTCCCTTATTGCTGACACTCCTAGCATTTGTAAACGAGTTAGGAATTCATTTCCTTAGTCTATAACCAGTCCATAACCCCTAATTGTGACTGCTCCCATCCACTCACCTTCATAACCCCCATGTATCTCTCCAGATTCTACTACTTCTCATACATTCCAGGTTATTCCATTCCCAAACATTCAGACTCATCTGATCCATTCTCCTACTTGTCTGCATCACTTCTAACTTCCTTTGATCCCTTGTTTGCATCACTCACTACACTTCCTTCTAGCAACAGTCCATTTGATTTCATTTGCCCTTCAAATGCATTCCACATATCGACAAGCTGTTCCACTTTCTCCTCACACACCTCTTGGGCATCCATCAACTA
Organism: Typopeltis vanoorti; assembly: GCF_054136105.1. Lineage (NCBI taxonomy): Eukaryota > Metazoa > Arthropoda > Arachnida > Uropygi > Thelyphonidae > Typopeltis > Typopeltis vanoorti. The sequence goes on along the minus strand of NC_143552.1, from coordinate 72,329,575 downwards.
CTCTTCCTGCCACACTCTTTTCTTTCACCCTCCTCAATAATCTCCTGATGTCCATCCTCATATTCTTCCTATCCCAACCAAATCGTTTGTTCCTACCACACCACCGACTTCTTTGCACACTTCTCATTTCCAAAGGATCTATCACCCTGTTCATCATTCTTTCTGGTAAAACAAACCTGGTACATCCTCTCATCCACCACACCTTTAATAATAGGATATCCATATAGCACTACTCTTGAACCATTCTTTTTTCTCCACTATCTTTCATTTTATTCTTTAGCATGCTTTTGTTTGTATCCACCAAATGTGTAATCTCATTTTGCATATGCCTCATTTCATTTCATTTTTCATCTTAATCATGTCATTCTTCAACTCTTGAATTCTTTTCCATTCCTGCAATCACAACTGCTTTTGCTCTTTCAGTCTCTTCATAATTCAAAATTCACATTCTCTGTATTCATATTCTTTTACTCCCCCTTCTGGCTGATACAATTCTCAGTCTTATACCCCTTGCTTCCGTTCATGTTTCATCTGATATTCATTTCTCATTTAACACCCTTCAGTCCATGAAAATATCACACTTTCTGCATACCCACATCCACTCACTTCTCTTGTTCAATCTCTTAATGAACATATCTTGCACATTCCTCCATGCATACATACTACACACTGCTGACAATGAACCATCTTTGAAAAATCCACACTGTTTATTGCCATTTTAACCATAATCTGTATTACACAAAATTCACTAAAAATCTTATTAACAGCTGTGATAATTACTAAGCATTCAGTCTCAATTATCACTAATAAATAAATTTTTGCTGAAATGCATACAGTTTTGCCAGTGTTGCATAAAATAAAAGTTATCTTTGCTTGATTGATTCTTACAGTGATCTTCAACAACACACAACATGACATCTTCAGGGTTTTTCTAATGTCTTCAGAATTTTCTTCAACTAGGTAGATATCATCTGCATATCCTAATATTACTGTTATATTTGTGTTATCTTTTACAGTTCTTTTTTCTAATGCATTTTTCTAAAGCTAAATAACATAGGCTGGGTGAAAAGGATCTCCATTCTTCAATTCTGTCCTAATAGCAAAAGGTTCAGATCTCATTCCATTAGCCAATACAGTGCTTCTTCAGCTGTCAGCAGGTTTATTACCTTAATGGGTATTCCAAGGTCATTGAATACTCTTCAAAGACATTTTCTAAGAATGCTACCATATGCTTTTCTAATGATGTTTTTGTTTTATATATTTTATCTATAAATAAAATATGGACATGCTGATTATATTCCCATTTTTTTTCTATAATATTTCTCATAGCGTAAAAAACTTGTCAAATGAGACTTATTTCTTTGGAATATATTCACGTATAGTTTCTTCAGCATACATCATGATTCTTTTTACTATAATATTATATAAAATTTTGTAGAATGGAACAATATCTCCCTATAATTTCACATTCAGTTTTATTCCTTTTTTTATATATTGGCATAATTAGTGTCATTCTCTTCTGAGTTGAGGCTATATCTTGGTTTTCCCATACCAAATTTACCAGTTTATGTGTTTAATTGACTACCACCATATTTGGTGAGTTTGGTTGCTATTCCATAAATACTTTATTTCTGAACATTCTCTTATATCAGCTATTGAAGGTTTAAATATTTTTATGGACAGGTATTCTGTTCAAATACCTCAGCAGGTTCATTGCAGTTTTTAGGAGTTCACTAATTCTCTCTCTCTCCCCCCCCCCCTAACCGTTTGCTATTTCATCTCTTGTAGCTAGTTGTTTGTCCATCATTATTATTGATTATTGTTGTTTTCACATGTGGACCTGTTTTTTGGTTTCTAATTGCATAGTAGAATTTTTTTTGGTTATGTGACATAAATTGTTTTTGGATTTCTTCACTGTTTGTGTAAAATTTTTTTGTTGTTGTCTGATTATTTTATTAGCTTCTTTGCTTGTATCTCTGAGTAGCATGAATATTGGATGGCTTATTAAGCAAGTTACTTCTGCTTTTCCAGATGTTTTCAGCATTTTCATTTTCTTTTAACTACTTATTTTTCAATTTTTAATTCAGCCTCATATTTTCTTTTTTTTTCTTACATATTGTATCTCAGTTGATTCACATGCTGAAAAATATTTACTGTTTATTTTAGCACCAAGATCATCAGTTAGAAAATTATCACTACCACACTCTTCTCTATAACTCTCAATATTCTGGTTGCAATTTCTATCTTTTATTGTCTGTTTGGTTAAATGTATATTCATCAGGAGATTTCCATGTTTGTTTGCGTCTATTCTTCCTCATAAACATTGTTCTGCTTATTATTAAATTTGTATATGCTGCCAAATTAATCAAACTTTCTCCATTAATATTGTTTCTTCATGAAAGTTTTACTTTCAGTAATCTTTTTATATATTTTTTGCTTTCCAGTTTTGGATTGAAATCTCCAAATAAGAAAGATAGCTATATTCTTTTGTGGAAAAAACTGGAACTGGATTAGTTCCAGTTTTTTCCACAAAATATCAGGCATTGAATTCCATATTCCAACCACCCTCCATCCAAAAAAAAATACTTATCACCCTCCTACTCACCATTTCCTTTTGCAACTTCTAGGGATGGCCTCTTGTCCTTCCTACTTCTCCTTGTTCTACTAATCAAAAAAATCTCTCTTATCAATCCTGTAAATATCCCTCCCAGTTTAACTGACTCAGTCATGCCCCCCCCCCCCCATCTTCTATCCACCAAATTCTGCAGTTTGCATACTCTCAGGTCTCTCCTCATAACTAACATTGTAAAGTTCTGATATCATTTTGGTTATCCACCTCTGTACCCTCTCCAAGGTTAACCTATCCTCTTCAAATCCTGGTGACCAGTTCTTTGCACAATAATCTAAATGTGGTCTTATCAAGATGATTTGAATAAGCTGGCAAGATGAGCTAATGAAGGAGGATATCAGTTTAATGTAGTGAAACCTTTATATAGTGATATCACCATTTATCTCTACTGCTTAGTCCTTCATGCAATTGCAGCAATTTCTGGATTACTTTCACCACCTTTGCAATATGTACCTTAAATTGAATTTTATCTGTTATCACCCTAAGCTCCCTTGCATCGTCCACTTCCTCCAGCACAAGTCCACCAATAGAGTTATTTAGCCTCCCATCACTGGATCCCAATTTCAAAACCTTACATTTAGTTGCATTAAATTGATATCTCCATTCATTAGCCCATCTCTCCAGCTTATTCAAATCATCCTAAGGACTACTACATTGGTAGTATTACTAATAACCTTACCAAGCTTCACATCATCTGCAAATAACTGAATATTCCCCTGTAACCCTGTGATAATATCATTGATATAAAGATTAAAGAGTAAGGATTCCAGTACTGATCCCCTGTGGAACCACATTTGTGATCTTCCTCTTCTTGATACTGCTCTCTCTCATACACAAATCTCTGATATCTATCAGGCAACCAATCTCCAATCTGATTCACTAAACTGATGCTAAACCCCATGTGTTATTTGTAAACCTATAGTCCATTAATGCCATGAGGATCACTACTGAGACCGGTTTCGATCTTTATTGAGGTCTCATCAGTGGGAGCCAGACCCAGAGGTGGTGATACTAAGGTGGAAGTAATGCAGAAGCAAACAGATTCTTCCCATAATGCATAGCATTATACATACCCATAAGGATATGTGCTTTGCATTATGGGATACTAAGGTTATACCACCTTTACCATGAGTTGTCCCAGTCCTGAAATTACTTCAGGTGCAAACTTTGTTTGCTTATACTTGGATAAAGGATTAAACCAAATATATAATTGGTAACCACATTGAAAATAAGAAACATACCAAAACAATTTTCAGAAATTTCTAAATTAATTAAAGGAATTAAACAAGGTGACCTTATTTAACTTATGATGGATGAAATAATAAAAGAAGTAGAAAATTCAGTATGGAATACAAATTAAAAATGAAAAATTAAGAATAATCAGATATGCTTATAATATACTCTTACTGGCTAAATATGAAAACGATTTAAAAAGTTACTAAAATACATTAATTCAGTAATGCAGCAGAAAAGAAATATAATAAGATATCAACTGAAAAAACTAAAACTAATCCATAAGATGCAAATTAGAAATCAATGGAAAAATAATTGAAAAAGATACTAATATTTAGGAATAGGACTAAAATAACTATGGCATCACAGAAAATGAAGTACAAGAACAAGCAATAAAAATTAGTAGAAGATCTGGATATGCAGCAGAAACACATACAGGAAATACAAAAATTAGATTATGCAGGCTGCCAGAAATTGAGATGAAAAAGCATTATGAAAAATTGGCCTTGTAACAATGTTAAACAAAAATTAAGAACTTGCAAATCAGAGAGAATTGTGTGATTAGGCCAAAAAAAAAAAAAATCATATAGAAAGAATGCAGGATAACAGATGAGCAAAGAAAGTAAAAAACTTGATACCAAAGGGGAAGAGCAGCAGAGGAAGCTTCATCCTGAGATGGCAAGATGGTCTTGAAAACAATACATTGACACTACAAGCAGCTAGACTTAATAGTGAAGGAAGAAGAAGAAGATTTTTTCGATTTATAAAAAGTCACTACACACTTGAAGATGCTTACATAATTAATCATAACCAGTCCAACAATATAGTATCCTTAAAATGCTAACACATATGACCCTAGCTCTCAGAACTTAATTATCTATTCTACACTTTTATTAGCCAATGGTTACAGACCCTGCAAAATCTGTCTCTCTTACACAGTGCTATATCTGAAAAGATAGCCAAATGCTCAATAAATATAATCTTTGTGCTACTTTTAAAGTACACATCAGTCTAGTAATCCAAAGATGATGGAGAAAGCTACACTTCCACATAAAAGCCAGCACAAGTCTGTGAAACCATTTTTGGAATTAACATCAGCAATTAAGAACTTTACATAAATTGATGACTGCATCCATTTACCAAAAATTTAAGAGTTTGTCAGTTTAAGTTCTTTCTTCATCCTATTGGCTGTGAATTTTGCCCTACAATGTATCATGATATAATATGTTAGTCCATTTCAGATTTGAATTATTTCTACAGTTACCTGACTGGACAACTATGGATTGGTTATGTGCAATATATATATATATATATATTTTTTTTTTTTTTCAAAATTCATTTTTACTCGGTTGGAATATTATGAAAAAGCTTTAATGACTGATACCAAGAGATAAAAAGATGACATGATATATTTGAAAAGATACTACTAGTACACTAGTTTCGTTGAATTGATCAACATCTTCAGGTATCACAATCAAAGAAGTGTATAAAGAATTACAGAGACTTAAAATTGTAATAACAGAACAAGTACAAAAAGACAGTAGCGTGTTTGAAAACAAAATGCAAGCTTGAGTTCCGAACAAAAGTATACTACGCGCTGTCGTGAGTGTGCCAGTACTGAACATAGGCAACGTGTGCATCAGAGAGAGATTGAAAACTCAGGCTGTTGTTGCTATGAGAGGAATCTAGAGAAATTTCCCTAGATTCGACAATCTTTCTCTCGAGTTCATCATAGCACACATGGATGTTAGAAGTTTGAGTCCAGTTCACAATGTGTTGGCGGCCTTTGTCTGAGTTAGCTGAAAAGAGAACGTGGCTAGAGAGAGCTAGCGCTCTCTCTAGCCACGTTATAGGAGAGTCCTGTTATAGGAGATGTTTCAACGGTGTTCTTCCAAATGTAGAAGGATGGATTTAGCAGTCTTGCCATAGTATGGCTTTCCACAATCACATAAAATCTTGTACACTCCTGGAAACTCAGTTGGAAGATGTTTCTCTTTAGAAACATCTTCCAACTTTTTAAAATTTTTTAAATAATAAATTAATAATAAATAAATAATAATAAATAGTAAATACAAAAAATAAATAATAAATAAATAAAATTAAAAATAATAAAAAATAAATAATAATAATAAAAATTATAAAAATAATAAATAATAAATTTTTTCAATTTTTTCAATTTTTAAAACTGGCAAAGATTCTCACGAAGTTTAACTTCAAAACTTGCTTCACTACGCTTCCAAAACTTCATTCAATACTTAGCAAACCTAAAGCGAAACATCTAACTCAGTTTCCAGGAGTGTACAAGATTTTATGTGATTGTGGAAAGCCATACTATGGCCAGACTGCTAAATTCATCCTTCTACATTTGGAAGAACACTGTCGAGACATCTCCTATAACAGGACTAGAGCTAGCGCTCTCTCTAGCCACATTCTCTTTTCAGCTAACTCAGATGAAGGCCACAAACACATTGTGAACTGGACTCAAACTTCTAACATCCATGTGTGCTATGACGAACTCGAGAGAAAGATTGTCGAATCAAGGGAAATTTCTCTAGATTCCTCTCATATCAACAACAGCCTGAATTTCAATCTCTCTGATGCACACGTTGCCTCTGTTCAGTACTGGTGCACTCGTGACAGCGCATGTTTGTTTGGAACTCAAGCTCGCATTTTATTTTCAAACACGCTACTGTGTTTTTGTACTTGTTCTGTTATTATAATTTTAAGTCTCTGTAATTCTTTATATACTTCTTTGATTGTGATACCTGAAGATGTTGATCAATTCAACGAAACTAGTGTACTAGTAGTATCTTTTCAAATATATCATGTCATCTTTTTATCTCTCGGTATCAGTCATTAAAGCTTTTTCATATATATATATATCCTCTCCACTTACATCAATTGTTTATATTTGAAATAATTTCATTAATTATTAAGATTATTAAGATATTTGAGATCACAGTTACGTTGGTACGTGCACCTGATCAGAATGCCACAAGAGAGGCTCCCTCAGCAGACCCTCTTTGCCAAGCCAGAAGGTGGAAGGCCAAGGACTCGCTGAATAGATTATATCCAAAACCTTGGGTGGACACGTTTGGGAATCCCACCAGAACACCTGAGCTTGGTGGCAGAGGACCATGACCATTGGAAGGTCCTCTTGCAGCTGTTGCCCCCACAACCCAATTAGGAAAGGGGGGGGGCCTTGAAGATGTCTGTATGTATTAAGATTATACTGTATTACAATATTGGTTCAGTATTTAGAAGGAAACTGAATACACATATCAAATAATTTATTTAAATTGTTTGACGTGTCGTTCAAATTTTCATTTATTTCATTTCATTCTTCTTTCTTTTGATCATGTTTAGAATGAAATTAAACTTAAAACTAAGTTTAATTTATAAATGTTCTCAGCTATGAATCAAAATTTTAATGTCAGTCAGTGAATATTCCAGAATTTACATTCTTCACTGTTTTGAATTTAATATATATATTAAATTTTGTGGTCTCTGTGTTCATCATACTGTTTATTATTATTTTTTTTTTAATTAGATATGCCGTCAGCTAGGAGGTATTCGCTTCACTAGTTGTAAAAGTGCTAAGGACCGCACATCTATGTCTGTTACACTTGAACAAACAATGATTCTTCAGAAGGAATTCAGTCTTGAAGAAAACGAAGTGTCCAGAGCACTTGAATGTATGAGAAGGTAAATTTGCATAAAGTATTATTATTTTGAAAACTTACTTACGGTTCTTAACAGAATGATTTAGCATTTTCTTCTTTTCCATGTTGCTTGTAGATATCTTAATGTAGAATTTAATTTTGATATATATTTTTTTTTTTTCATAAATCGTTGCTGAAGAACATGGCAGTGGATTTGAGCTGTGCTAAACAAAAAAGGGTTTTTAAACGGTGTATAGTGTGATTTCTGTCGGGAATTATGAACATTTTTTCAGTAATAGAAGTGGTGTGGCTTTTGGAGTCAGTTCTTGTTTTGTATTGTGTTACCGAGAAAGCAAGTCAGAGTCAGACGCATCTACGATGGAAGAAAAGAAGAAGATAAGTTTTCGTTATTTAGTATGGTTAAATATAGTTTCTACTTATTGTAGAAACTATATTTAAATTATAGAAACTGTACTTATAGTATTGCGTAAGTAAATTAGCTTATAACATAGTATAGTAGAGCATTTAGTTGTAGTAGTTCCTCAGCACTATTTGAATGATGGCGTCTGCCACAGCTCGAATTACAAATGGTGTGTCACCAAGTCCTCCACCATTTAAGGACTATATTTTACCTAACATAATACAGGATTTTGTGGCTTGTGGTGTGTATTCGTCCTGGCAGGTGAGAGAAGGGGGGAATGCATATATGCACAAAATGTAGGCAATGGTAGGAACTTAGTGAGTTAGATATTACCATAACCGACCTCTCTGTGTCAGGAGCAGGAGAATCTCAACCTAGAGAGAGGGAGAGGTGAGTAGTGTGATAGAGGGTGAGAATAACAAGCAAAATATGAATAAAAAAATAAGAGTGGGGAATGTGGAGGGCTTGAATGATTTTGAAGTTTTTGGAGATTTTCTTGATTGGGAGGGTGAATGGCGAGCAAGAGTGGCTAACTTGCGGAGAGAGAGAGAGATGAGCTGAAAGAGGAGGTGGAATGTCTCTGGAATAAGATGATACGTATGAAAGATGAGATTAGGCAAATGGAAGAGACGAATGCAAGGCGAATCAGAGTAGGAGTGAGAGAGAGTTATGAGAATGACAGAAGAGGAGAGAATAGAAACAGTAGAAGACAGGGAATGAGAGAAAGTTATGGGAATGATAGAAGAGGAGAGAATAGAAACAGTCTGAGAGGGGGGAATGAGAAGAATGCGAGGGAGTACTGGAACCAGGGATAGAGTGATGCCAGGACAGCAGGTAAGTAGGGGAATTCAGAGAGAAAGGGTTAGAGGAGGGATGCAGTGAGCAATCAAGGAGCAGAATGGTAAGAGGTGTGATCTATAGAGACTCAGTGATCCGTGATAGGATGCCAAAGGAGTGTTTGCCTGGAGGAACGATAGAAAGTATGGCTATAGCAGTTAAGCGGGGTGAAAGGGAGGATGAGATGATTGTGATCACGAATGACTTGAGAGGCGGTGTAAATTGGGTGGTGAGAGATCTCAGATTCATGCTTGAGGTTGTACAAAAGAAAATGCAGAGAGGAAAGATTGTGTGTGTGTGTGTGTGTGTGTTGCCCAGGTATGATAAAGATGAACTGAGAATAACGAGCAAATCAGAGAGAATTGTATGATTGACCCCAAAAAAAATCACATAGAAAGAATGCAGGATAACAGAAGTGAGGATTGGAATATGTGGATGCTTGGAGGGTATTTGAGGATAGAAAGGAATTGTATGCAAGAGACAGCTTGCATTTGAATGAGGAGAGACATAGGCATCTGGAGAGATTGCTGTTTTTCTGAACGAGTCAGTGTGTCGATGAAGGGAAACTAGAATTCCCAGGACAGATGGTAGCAGGGGTGGCCTCTTGTGGGAATGGATGCTTGGGGAAAGGGGGGGACAACATCAGGTAACACTAAGTCCAGTGGAGTCTGGAGGGAATGGAAGTAGTGACACTTTTATGCTTTATACTAATGCCTGTAGTATTCGTAATAAAGGAGATGAAATGGTGGCGCTGATGGCATCAACCTGGCCAAAGATTATTGGGATCTCTGAGATGTGGTTTTACAGAAGATGATATAATAACAGGAATAGAAATAGCAGGGTACAGCATTTTTCAGCAGGATAGGAAGGGAAAATGCGATGGTGGAGTACTGCTTATGATCAGTGATGACTTATGTCCTCTAAGAGTGGAGGCGTTGGAAGGCAGTGACACTAATGGTTTTGAAAGCATATGGTGTGAGGTAGAGGTGAGCAAGACAGGATATTTAGTTGAGTGTTGCTACAAGCCAAGGAACACAGAGGGTGTGGAGCAGAAGTTTAGGCAGTTGAGCTTGGCAAGTGCAAGAAGAATGATTGTTATGGGAGATTTTAACTACAGCAGTATAAGTTGGGAAGAGGAAAATGCATGTAGTAATAAGGGAATGGAATTTCTGAAATTTTTGAGGGACAAATGTCTTAGACAACATATAATAGAGGGAACAAGAGGTTGAAGAGTTTTGGATTTGATCATAGCATCAGAAGAGCTGATAACTGAGATGGCATCCCCCCCCCCCCCCAATTGGAGAGAGTGACCATGTGAGTTTGAATTGGAAGATGATAGACATGCAGAAGTATCAAAGAAAAGGGAACATATGGAATTATAAGGCAGGTGATTAAAATAGTCTTAGATATCAACTTGGGGAAGTTCCATGGAGGACGGAATTGGAAGGTCGGAATATCATTAGTGCTTGAGAAATTATGAAAGAATATTTGTTAGCAGCAATAGTAAGCTGTATTCCACAAGTGAAGAAGAGGACATGATTTCGTGTAAAGTGGATGAATCAATATCAAACAGGAACTGCAAGTGAAAAAGAGGTTATGGAAGAGATATAAGGAGAGGGATGGAGATCAGATGCATGAAGAATATAAGACTCAGGCCAGGAAAGTATACAGTATCGCCGAAAGGGTGTAGCATAGAGGCAGCCTGCCTCATGGCACCGCTTAATAATGGTGCTCGTTCAGCCATATTGTGGTAGGCGCTGTATTACAGCAACATCTGATGTAGATGCAATAGATTTATTTAAAGAATTAAATTTTTCTCAAAATAAATAAAAATATATAAAATATATATATATTTTATCATATATATATGATAAAATTTTTTGAGGTTTTATATAACCAAAATCTTGTAGAAATTTATCCCAACATAATCATTGCCCTAAGGATAGTGTTAACAATTCTTGTTAGTGTAGCAAGTGTGGAAAAAAAATTTTACAAGCTTAAACTGATTAAAAATTATTTGCGAACAGCAATGAACCAAGAAAGATTCGTTGGTCTAACAACTATATCGATAGAGGTGGACATAGCTTATAATTTAAATTTAGAAGAGCTTAAAAATGGTTTTATTGTGCGATATCCCATAGAGCAAACATTTAATTAATATTATTATGTAATTGTTTTGCATTAATGTTTCTCCTGTGATAAAAACAAAATAACAATTGGAGATTTTCTTCTATTTTTGTCTTATAATACATCAGGGACGATATTTAATTGTTTGCCACAGGGTACAATCTAATCTGGCGACGTGCAAGAGGAGAGTGACTAGTATGGTAAGGAAGGCGCAGTTGCAATATGAGAAGAGATTGACACTAAATCCAAAGAAAATCCTAGGGAATTTTTTAGCTGCGTGGCCAATAGAAGGAGAAATGATTGTGGAAGAATGACATTGTGGGATAAAAATGGGAATAGAGTGACTGATGCAGAGGACATAGTGGAGTTGTTCAATAAACACTTGATTGAAGTATTTCATCCTAGAGAAGTAAGTTTTGATACTACTAGATGGATAGGGCAGGTTCAAGGTTTAGAGGTGCAAGAGGAGAGTGTGTTCCAAATACTGAGTACCCTGGATGTCAGTGAAGCTGTCAGATTGGATGGTATTTCATCATTGATTTTGAGAGAATGTGCTAAAGAACAGACAGCTCCATTGACCTGGCTTTTCAATGAAAGTTTTGCTGTGGGAAAGGTACCCAAGGAATGGAAGGAAGGTAAGATAGTGGCATTGCATAAGGGGGGGGGGGGGTAGCAGACTGGATGTGTCTAACTATAGGCCAGTTTGTGTTTCATCAGTAGTTGTTAAGATCTTGGAGAAATTAGTGAGGAACTATGTACAGTGTTGGGCATATGAGGGTAATGTTATCTGTGAGAGTCTGCATGAATTTGTTAATGGAGCGCTCTTGCTTTAGTAATATGATTGCCTTTTATAATAAAGTGACAAGAGCAGTTGATGAGGGAAAGGCATATACTGCCATTTTTTTTTTTGATTTTGCAAAGGCATTTGACAGGGTATACCACATGATAAGTTGATATTTAAGTTGTAGCACATGAGTTTAGATGTCAGGTTACTCAGCTGGATTCAGGATTGGCTGTCTGATAAGTATCAGAGAGTTGTGTATGATGGGGCAATATCAAGGAGGCAGAAGGTTACAAGTGGGGTCCCACACTGCTCAGTACTGGGACCTGCATTGTTTAACCTTTATATGAATGACATTGTCAATGGATTGCGGGGGGGGGGGGGGGATATTCAGTTGTTTGCAGATGATGTGAAGCTGGGAAGGGTTATTAGTAATAGTGCAGATGAGGTAGCCGTGCAAGAGGATTTGAATAAGCTAGACAGATGAGCAAATGAATGGGGGTGTCGGTTTGATGCAGCAAAATGTAAAGTCTTGAAGTTTGGGATACATTGATGGGAGACTGCATACTCGATTGGAAGAGCTATACTAGAGGAAGTAGGGTAGACAAGAGATCTGCAGGGTGATGATTGATAGAAAACTGAAATTCAGGGAACATATTGCAAAGGTGGTGAAGGTAACCCAGAGCATTGCTGCAATACTGAGATGGATCCTGATCAGACCACGCTTAGACTATTCTTCTCAAATTTGGTCCCCAGGATTTGAAAGGGATAAATTAACTGTGGGAAAAGGTATAGAGGCAGATAACAAAGATGGTTTCAGGACTGTACAATGTTAGTTATGAGGATTGGCTGAGGGAATATGGACTGCAGAATTTCTTAGATATAAGGAGAGGTAATATGATTGAGATTTTTTAAACTGTTGAGAAGCAGTTATAGGGTTGGCACTGGGGAGTTCTTTCACTTGTTGGAACCCCGGGAAGGAGCGATGACAAGGGGCCATCCATGGAAGTTACGAAAGGAAGCTGTGAGCAAGAGGGTGAGGAGTGGTTTCTTTGCATGGAGGGTGGTTGAACCATAGAATGCATTTCCTGATAGTGATGAGAACAAGAACAGTCAATGAGTTCAAGGAGTGGTTTGATAGACTTTGTGTTTCCTAAGAAGGACCTCCGACAATGAGTCTTTTGACTGCATGGTGGCCTGAATAATAATAATAATAATAAATTGATATCAAGTATAAAACTAGGACATCGAGATATTTTAAAATAAAATGTGCATAAGAATGGCATATAGATTTTTAAGCAATAGCAATATTATAGTTTGGTGAAGTTTCCCCCCCATATTTTATCAAACATGCTTTATCTTCGATTATGCTGAACCACAATAATTTATTGTCTCAACTGTATCAAACCTTAAGATTTCTAAGGAAAGCATATTGTTTACTGCGTTTAGAAATCTTCAGATTCGATGCAATTCCGACAGCAAAGTTCAGTGGAATTCAGTGGCGGCCGGTGAAAATTTCAAGTGGGGGTACTGCATATACAAAAAAAAAAAAAAAAAACTCTTTTTTTTTCCCTAATCAGTAACGAATTTATTAATAAATAAATTTACATATTAAAAATTGCTTTATTAAAAATATTTCATCCTCACCATGAACAAACACTAATAATAAAGGTTTCATATCAATAGCAATGACAAGCGCAAACGAAATATCGATGTTAGATCGCAGTGCATTTGTTTCGTGTAATGATAATTGAAAAAATATAATTCTTTTCATATTTTCAACATTGACACTTGTCATAATTCAGCCTTGTATCTATAATAAATAAATAATTATGTTATTTTAACAAAATAAAATAAGATTTACAAAAAATAAGTTATGCTTATTCCACTCATTTCATCAAATTGATGAAATGAGTGGAAGGAGAGTAATTATTATGGGGGATTTCAACTGTGGTAACATTGATTGGAAGGAGGAGGAGAGGACACATGTGAGGAAGGAAATAGATTTTACTCAATTATTAAGGGATAACTATCTGAGACAGCATGTAATTGAAAATATTAGAGGTGTGAGAGTGCTTGACCCGGTAACAGCATCTGAGAATTTGACTGTAATGAATATGACCATATTGCCACCTATTGGTGAGAGTGATCATAAGGTCTTGACCTGGGAGGTGGCTAAAGGTGTGGAATTTTCGATTAAGACGGTACATGTGGAATTACCGTGCTGGCAAGTATGACAAGCTTAGGAGATTTCTTGGATCAGTGCCATGGCATGTGCAATGCAAGGGCTGGATGTTGATAGTGTGTAGAAAGTGGTTAGGAAGTGTTTGCGTGAGGCAATGACTGACTATATACCTAGAGTCCGAATAATAAATCAAATAGGAGTTAAATGGATGAATAACACCATTAAGCTTGAGCTGCAAAAAAAGAAACAACTATGGAATTTAAGGAGAAAGGTGACCGGCAGGCACATGAACGATATAAAGTGCAGACCAGAAAGTAGCTAAAGAATTATCGGTGCCCTTGACCATGTTGTTTAATCGGAGTCTTGGGTCTGGCTTAGTCCTGTAGGTGTGGAAAGAGAGGAAAATAGTTCCACTGCATAAAGGAGGATCCAAGACTACGGTTGCAAATTACCGACCAATCAGCATATCAGGAGTTGTTGTCAAGGGCTTGGAGAAAGTAGTCAAGGGAAAAATACAGGAATGGATTGATGAAAATGAGATACTGTATGGGGGACAGCATGGCTTTGTGAAAGGTAGATCATGCCTCAGTAACTTGGTCAAGTTTTATAACACAGTGATGGCTGAACTGGATAAGGGTAATGGGTTTACAGTGATACTGCTGGACCTGGCTAAGGCCTTTGACAGGATACCACATGGAATTCTAATCCGTAAACTGCAACATATGGGAATGGTTATAGGGTTGGTGAGATGGATAGATGGGTGGTTGATGGAGAGATATCAGAGAGTAGTTTATTCAGGAGTAGAGTCCAAAAGATGGCCTGTGACTAGTGGTGTGCTGCAGGGTTCTGTTCTTGGAACCACTGCTGTTTAATTTGTTCATTAATGATATAGGGAGGGATCTAAGAGGAACAGTTCATTTGTTCGCTGATGATGCAAAGTTGGGTAGGGCAATAGTGAATGCAGAAGATGTCAAAATCTTGCAGGACGACTTAGATAGATTGGAGTTCTGGGCTAAGGAGAATTGATGTCAATTTAATGTGACAAAATGTAAGGTTATGCATTTTGGGGTGAAAAGATTAGCAGCAGTATACCACATTGGTGGAACTGTACTCTAGGAGATTGATGAGGCCAGGGACTTGGAAGTGTTGGTGGATAGGGAGATGAAGTTTAGGGGGGGCACATTGCAAAAGTAGCTAAATCAGATCATCAACTCACTTGGTTGTTAAAAAATACCTTGACCAGCAGAGACAAGCAAGTTATTGTACCTCTGTACCGAGCCTTGATAAAACCTCATCTCGACTACTGTGCCCATATTTGGTCACCTAGGTTCCTTCTTGATGTGGAGGAGGTGGAGAGGATCCAGAGGCGAGTGACTAAGATGATAGCAGGTCTATGGAATGAACCATATGAGAACAGGTTGAAGATTTGTGGGTTGCAGAAATTAGTTGATAGTTAGAAAAGGGGAGATATGATTGAGACATTTATATTGCTAAAGGGTTTCTATAGGATTAATTCAGAGGATATTTTTGAGATCAGGACTGGTGGTGAGAGAACTAGGGGACACCTATTGAAGTTGGACAAGAGTGTGGTTATCAGGGGTGTTAGAGCTGGTTTCTTTACTTTTAGAGTGGTAAATAAGCTGTCAGAGTCTGTTGTGGGTGCTATGACGCTGAGTGAGTTCAAGGCAAGGTATGATAGATGCTGTGAGAATGTCATATAGTGTGTGGACATGATGTTTAGGACCTCCATCGATGAGTCTAAGGACTCCCTGGAGTCACCCGTAATAATAATAATATCGCACAGAAATAATGAGCATAAGCATACTAAGGATACACTGCCATTTGAGCAGTGTGGGAATGACATAACGTGCACTGACAAGCGCAAATGAATATCAGCGTTATATCACAGTGCATTTGTTTTGTAATCTAAAGCGTTAATCGAACAATTCCAGTTAACTATTCAATCAATGTCAAAACATAAGCTGTAACCTTTAACATGTATTGCATTTTTTATAATGTTGTAAGCATTGTTATTATTTATAAACACAAACAAAATTTAATTTTTTCATTTTTCCTTGGGGGTGCTGCAGTGTCGCAGTTCTTATGTACGGACTGCCACTGGCAGAATTTTTTTAGACTTGAGACAAAATCTTGTAGCTAGGATATTCAAGAAAATGATATACAGTAATCCCTCGATTAGTGCGCATAATGCATTAATTGAAAATGCACTAATCGAATATAATAACCTAAGGGAAAAAGTATAATTCGTTCCTCAAATTTCTTTTTTGAACCTTAATTTTTTTATAAAAGAATTAAGGAATGTCTCAGGGCCTAGTTAAAGGAAAATGATGAAGCTGAAAGACAATAAAACATATTCAGAATATAAATTTTATTATTCTACTTCTTAAATCATACGAGAAACTTCGATTGTACGAAAAATAGTTTCAAATTGTTTCTGTGAAATCTCTTTTGGCTGACTATTAGTAATACATTTTCTTCATATTCTTCGGGATCTTCTCGCTGTGCATCTAAATTTAGCAGGTCAGAATCACTCAGTTCTTCAGAATGAGATTTAATTAACTCTTGGATGTTATCATTGAAGGGAAGAAATAATGAAGGACGTATGAATTGGTCGCCAACACATGAAATCACGTGCTTTATAGATAAAATTTCCCAACTGTTATTCAAGCAAAATAGTTACCACTTTAAAAACTACAATGATCATAAAAGAGAAGTTAATTTTCCAATGTGTAATAATAAACAACTCATCCCAGAAGACAGATTGATTACCCTATTATCAGAATGGATTCTCCTTTTTGTGACATGCAGAGAAGTGTTGAAGGGTCTCGAATCTGTTGGCTTACTATAGCAGACGACATAAATTTTGCCGGTAAAAATTTGGAACATAGTATACATAATATACATGGAAGTAGTGTAGTATGTCATTAAAAATAACTTTGTAAAATGTTTTAAATTGGTAACTAAATTATTTCATTCTGATGAGTGATTTTTTAAAATAGTTAGCCATAAAAAATGTATAGATCGAAAATTTTTAAAATCTGTAACAGGCGCACTAATCGAAAATGCACTAATCAGGGGCACATTAATCGAGTGATTACTGTATGTAGGAGGATAACAGTAGACTGCATGTTTTTTTGAGGCCTGAATATCTAAAAAAAACCATTTGAGACTATTAAATATATTAAATTGATATAAAAGAGAATCATTAAAAACTAATTCACAAACAATCTAACACAGGTAATTATTTTATTTCTAGACAAAACAGACATAAAAATTAAGACTTGAAAAACTTAACTATCGGAATTTTTATAGTCGCCCACCATTTTAAATAGAAAACGTCATCAGATAAAAAAAAGTTTGGTGGGGAGCTGTTACGTCGCCACTTCATAGCTTTTGTTTTAATTTATACTTGTTTTTCCTTATTTAGATCTAATTCGCCTTTACCCTGATTACTCTGAAGATCTAAACCTAAATTTTGCCTTCAGTACACAATATAGAAAGACTATCTATATATATGGCCGATTTCTAGATTAATCACGTGTATTAATTACTCGGACAAAGTGTTTACCTTTTGTTAGGTACAAAATCCTTTGTGATTACTGTCTCAGATTGTCTCCCGATCAGAATACTGGCAAATTTATTTGTTACGCTGCACCAGTCAATATCTTTAAGTTAGAAGGAATTCTTAACTAGGGAAACTTTCTCAGATAACATACAGAGGTGAAGAATCTAACACTTATTCTTAGTACCGAAATTCTCAATATCAACTATGTTTAATATTGTTTGCAATTGTGGCTTTTAAACTTCTATTCTACTCCGCATAGGTTCTGTTTTTATGAGTGGTAATTTGAATTCATTCTCAGGCTAATGTCAGGTACAAAACATAAAACACATTTATTGAGATCTTAAAGTTATACATTTACATTCATGCACTCAAATCAATTTCATGTCATTCTAAAGTAAAGAACTAGTTAAACCAACTAAAACACGAATAGATACAATCATTAGCTCCTTCTATAAGATTAAGCATTAAACTACACACAACTACAAGTCTTAAATTTCATCCATTCATTTCTCTTCTAAACTACGTTAGTTATTCACATAAAATACTTATCACAAATCATCTATAAACTTTCTCTAACAAAATGTTCAGTGGAGTTAAGCCACTGCTATCATCGTTAATCACCTAAGAGTTCTTAGGTGATTATACTTAGTGAGCAAGGACAATAACTATATAACATTTCTTCACTCTAAGTGGGAAAGGAATAACAAAATTCTGTACGTTACCAGCTCTTGGGAAGATTAACAGATCCGTCACTTAATTCACATTTTCGTCTTACACAGCCCGATCCTTCTTCCTTGAATTGGGGTCTGAACGTCTCTGCTTGGCCTTTATCCACGTGGTTACTAATAGAGGTCATCCTACTTGGCTTTACCGAATGTCTGGCGATGTGCCCGCATCTGTCTGGTTCTGATGTCGCTAGTCCTCGTCAGAGTTGCCGGTTCAGGAATTCCGTCCCAAGTACATAGCTAGTCAGGGCGCTGGAACTGCGGGTGCTGACATCTAACATCTCAGGACGATCCGGAATCCATCAGGAGGCGAGAGAGAGAGAGAGCGGCCCAACGTCCAACCACATAAAATACCCGGAAAGGGTCAGGAGAACAAGACAAAAAGCCGTGAGAGAGGGAAGCAAACCCCTTTTATTCTGCATCCTTGGTGCCCCTCTTTACTGCCGCATTCTTCTGCACGGCACTCGTCTCCTTTGCCTGCGAGATGATCCGGTATACCACGTCTCCTTGTGTAGCGTCTTCATGGGAAAACGAACTAGCACCGCTTTCCTTGTAAATGCTTATGCCTTGAGCCAAACGTTTACCTGAACAGTCCAACCGCGAACTTTGGACTTTTGTTTACACTTTGATAAACATTTCATTTCACATAGAATACCCCCTTTATAGTTATATTTTACAAACCGGAAATCTTTACTTAGATTTGAATAAACAAGTTTTCTTATATAATACTACATTGAAAGGTTTTTATAGCTCTATTTACAATCCTTTTGTTTGTTAAGTACAAGTTTCTCCTTGCTGATATGTTAGACTTGTTAAATCTTGAATGAATTAAATTTTCAATAAATTCTCCCATTCAAGATCTTACAGAGCATATTGCAGTGCTTTTATATTTATTTAGAGATGAGATCCTTTACTCTGATTTGTTTGGAACAATGGACTTGTAAGTTGTAATTCTAAATAGATGAGGGAGAAGTGAATATGTTACCTGTGTAAATTATTATTTTATTTATTGGGGAGATATTTACACAGTTTCTTAATTAAGTTGTATATTATCGCTAAAAATCTACTATAATTTTTTCTGCTTAATTTGGTTTTGTCTGAAGAGATGTCTAGATAAATTATTGTATATTGAGAATTTTTTAATAATTAAGTCATCTGAATGATTAGAAAAATTATTCCAAAATGTTTATATTAATTAATTGTTGATTATTATTATCAGCACCAGATCTCCATGGAGTCAAAAGACTCATCGTGGGAGGTACATGCTATCACACACAAATCTCAAAAATCAAACTGTGCTTCAAACTTATTCAGTATATTAACATTCACCACACTGTCACAATCCTTTCGAATGTACCCTCGTCACCACCACCACCAAGAAAACTAGGTGACCAAAATCTATGCACAATAATCCATATGAGGCCTGATCAAGGCCTTATGCAATGGAACCATACTTTCTTCGCCATAATCCAATGTGATGACTTGACTTGTACAATGTGACCACTGAACTTCCTGTTCTTGTCCACCACCACCCCTTGATCTCTTGCCTCCTTGACCTTCAAAATTTCCCCACCATGTGTATCCTTCACATATTGTTGCCCACAAATTTCAGAACCCTGCACTTTGCATCATTGAATTGATAGTTCCATTCATACTTATTGAAGTCCTCCTGTAAGAATACAACATATCTGCTTGACTCCTTGTCATTTTCTCTAATTTGCATCATTTGCAAAACAGTAGCATATCTCCAGTTAAACTGTCCAATATTATATATATATATATATACAAGTTAAAGAACAATAGTCTCAAAATGGATTCTTGCAGCACATTTTTGACTTTCATCTTTTGAGATCCTGTGCACCCTTCACACACACACACACACACACACACACACACAGCTTGCTGATACCTATCTGACAGCCATTCACCTATCCAACTCACTAATCTAGTATCTAATCCCATCTGTTCTAATTTAATTACCACCTTGTTGTTGAACATTTTTTCACTTGGTAATAAGTTAAATTAAAGACACCAAGAAATTATATTCTTGTTTAATCCCTATCGAAATGTAAGTAAACAAGGTTTGTGTGAAGTATCTTTATAACCAGGCTACTTTATATATAGAGACTAGTGACTTCTGATTCCTTGCCTTGATAGCCCACATTCTTTCAGGTGTATAATGCTATGCATTATGTAAAGGGCCACTTTGGCCTTTATTAATGTATTGTTAAGGTGCATGTACCTCTATCCAAAACCTCTGGGTGATCTACAATATCACCCTAAATCTCACTGAATGATCCAGAAGGATCACAACCAAACTAATCAAGTTCTCACTGGTGGCTCTACTCAGTGACAGGCAAAAACCTGCTACCCAGCAGAACTGGTCTATTCCCAGAATCAAGCAAGCCTTTGTATGTTAAGGATCTTATAACTCATTACACTTGATTAATCTCACTGGTAGTTCTACCAGACAAAACCTGCAGAAGGCTCATCTCCACCCAGTGGCAGGCAAAAAGCCAAACATCGCATCAACTTCCACAAGCCACCATCTAGAATCACTCATCTCCTGGGGCAGGACATTTACACTGAAGGGGAAGGGGCCCCAATAAAGGCCATACCACAGGCAAACATCTAATGGAATGCAGTGATATCAAGACCACTTTGGTGGAAACCCACATCTGTGGAAAATCACATCAGTGAGAGCCAGACAGAGAAGAGATACAAAGGTTAAAGTAATGCAGAAATCATATATTTCCTATATACAAGTTGTGAAAAGGTATAATACCTTATTATTAAAATACTCTGGATTAGAACTAGTTGTTGAAAGTCTTTCTACTTGTTTATAAATTAATTAAAGATACACAGAAATTATATTTTTCTTTAATTCTTTATCCAAGTATAAGTAAACAAAGTTTGCACGTGAAGTACAGGATGTCTGGGCTAGAGGTATCCAAAAATAATGGTTTATAATTTAAAATCAATATATTTTCTCAAACTAAAGCTCAGTCGATAGGAAATCTCTCTAAGATTTGTTTTGTCAAAGTTTCTAAGGTCACTAGTGCATGTGCAAAAACAGCATAAGAATGGCATTTCCAGGATGTTGGATTGGAAATGGAGGCGCACTGCCTGGCTGCCCTAGATCTCTGGATATGATTCCATTGGCCTTTTTTGCATGGGACTATATTAAAAGATTGTATGTGTAATAGAGAAAAGGTTGATATTTGCACGATTTTGAAACAGTGTATCATTGCAGCATTTGCTCTAATAATACCTTAGATGCTGGAAAACACTTGACATGAGCTTGAGTATTGTTTTGATATTTCTCGAGCTACAAAAAGGTGCCCACATTGAACTTTGCTAACCTTCATAAAAACTTGGTGAGTTACTCTGTATAATAACAAAAAAATATTTTAATAAACCTTATAGATGCTGAGATATCCAGACACCCCGTATTTTCATGAGTAGATTATTTCAGGTGCATATTTCATGCAAAATACACACCTGAAAGGATGTGTATTTTGCATTATGGAATACTAAGGCAATTAATATGAAGTCACTAGCCTCTGTATGCAAGCCTATATACTTCATGTGCAAACTTTGTTTCCATGTGTTGAAGGCTTAAGTGCTGTGAGGACATCATGTTGAAGGCTTAATGGAATATGTACAGCACTAGGGAAGGATTAAAACCGATTTTTAATGCTTCCAGTATTTTGTCAAAAAAAACTATTGTAACACACACACTCAAATACAACACAATACTAAGTGAAACACATGGGTAACTCTAAAGTCCTATCTAGGTAGTGCGCGCTCTCTTTCTCTCTACGGGTGTTTGTAGGTGGCCTAGGATGTAAAGTGGGATCTCTGATAATTAATGTTTCCCAATATTTGGGAAGTTTTATGCAACTATATTTATTTAAATTCAGTTGATTTCTAAGTGCTGCCACAGATTCTAGAAATAGTCTTTCTTTTTTTAATTTACTATGGTGGGGCATGGTGGTTTTTTTCCAGGAGATCCTGTGGGTTGTATCCAAAACATGGTCTGCAAGACCAGATTGTCCATAGTCATGATTGCAGATGTATGATTTGTGTTCTTCTAAACAGATGGTTGCTGAACTGCCTATCTGTCCAAAGTAAGCCAGCTTGCAGAAACAAGGTACTCTATATACTCCAGGCACTGAGAGAGTAGGGAGCCGATCTTTGGTGGAGCGGATAAGGATGGCCACAGTTGTAGAGTATGGTAATGGCATTTCTGAAATCCTTCTGAAGAGATGGCCAGGGAATTGGGGAGGAACTGATTTTTTTTTAAATTCTGTAATCACTATAGCCATTGGAAAGGAAGGTGTTGTGTATGTGATTGAGTTCGGTTGAAAGGGCAGTTCAACTGGAACAAAGATTGGGCTTTCTTGGTTAGAGTTTTAATAATGGCATATTGTTGAAGGTGGGAGAGTTTATGAATATATCTGCTTGTGTGAGTAGGTTTTCTATATACAGTGAAGGAAAGGTTATTGTTAGGAAGGCATGTTACTAAGGTGTCTAGGAAGGATAATCTATTGTTATTTTCCTTTTCCATCATAAACTGGATTCTTGGATGTAGGCTGTTGAGGTGACTGAGGAAGGAGTCTGTGTGTCTGGGCGTGAGGCCAAATGGAGAACACATCATCTACTTATCTTAGCCAGATAGATGGTTTGAGAAGGGCTGAGTATATGGCTCGTTTTTCAAAATTTTCTATATAAAAATTGGCAAGAGGGGGGGTGAGAGGGGAGAACCCATAGCAGTTCCTGCGATCTGTTTATAAATTTTTATTCTTCCAAGAAAAATAACCAGAATTGATGGCAAAGGAAAAGAGATCTAAGATATCAGAAGGAAAAACATTTTTTAAGAGTGTTAAGGTGTCATTTAAGGGAATAGTGAGGAGATGTCAAACTTACCAATGTCTAGGATGTGGTGAGTCCAGTGGGGGGTGGGGGGTGTCAGAGAGTAGCTAGCTGCGTTGACAGTTTGTAGAGGGGAATTAGGTTTGTGGATTTTCGGTAAACCATATATTCGGGGGGAACGAGAACTGAATGGGTTGAGTTTTTTGTAATGTCCAGCGACTAGGAGAATAAGTTTTTTAATTTTTTAACTTGTGTTTTTGTGGGATCGTGTTCTAGTGGGATGTAGGTAGTGCATTCCCAGAGGATAATCTCCATTTTATAATTATATTCTGGCATTACCCTTATCCACTCTGGTGATGATGATACTTTTTTCTTTCCGTAATTTTCTGAGAGCAGTGAGTTGGCCAGGTGATAAATTATTTTTTGGAGGCAACATCAGGTCTGATGGTATTGGATATTTCTGCTGCTAAGCGACAGAGTCTGTGTTCGATGTTGTACATTATATTATCATTAATTATCAGTGATCCCACCTTACATCCTAGGCCACCTACAATTGATTGTGTGTGACAATAGTTTTTTGTAATCCCTGAAGATGTCTCAGTGACTGAAACAAATATTGGAAGCATTAAAATCAATTTTAATCCTTTCCGAGTGCTGTATATATTCCATTAAGCCTCCAACGTCAAACTTTGTTTACTTACACTCGAATTAAGGATTAAACAAGAATATAATTTCTTAGCATCATTAATTTAGTTACTAACTTGTTGTGTGGCCATATATCAAAAGCCTTTGCAAAATCTAAGTATACTATTGTATATGCATCTCCCTTGTCCATTGCATTTTGTCACCTTGTTATAGTGCATAGTGAATTAATAAAAACGACCTCCATTTAACAAACCCATTCTGACAATCACAGATAATATTGCTGTTATTTACTCACTTCTGTATCCTAGCTCTCACTAACCTCTCCAATACCTTCCTTAACCACAACTCCAGATATACAGATTTGCCTATAATTTGTATCATCAGACTTATCACTACCTTTGTGAAATGGGACAGTTTTACTTTCCTTCCACACTTTTGGGACTTGTGTTGTTGCAAGACTCTTGTTAAACAGTTAAGTCAAAGCTGACACCAACTTCCTCTAACATTCCCTTAAGACACATGGTGATATGATAACTCCTATTGCCTTATTGACATCAAGCTCACTTTACTTTTCATATGTCCCCTTGCTTTCCCAATAAACCATCTTTTTCTATTTCCTCTGTGCTTGAGCTTCTCATGATTTCACACTGAGAAAGAAACACCTCAATGAATTATTCACTGAATACCTTGACTATGTTCTCTACAATAGTTACCAGTCTATCATTTTCATTTATTAACATCATCTTGCCATAATCATTCTTCCTTCTACTTGCCACGTATCTAAAAAAACTCTCAGATTTTTCTTGGCCTGATTTGCTAATTTCTGCTTATACTACACTTTTGCAGTATTTGCCATCTGAGTCACCATCCTGGCCTGCTCCTTATACATTTTGTGCAAATGATTATTATCATTATTCATCTTGGGCTGCTTCCACAGTGTTTTCTTCTTCCATATTTTATATTTAATTCCTTCATTCATCCGTTTGGCATCTACCTTATTCAACCATTTGACTCCCAGAAGACATTCACACATTGATGCTGTTCAACATCTCTTTGTCAGTGGCCAAGCAGCATTCATCTCCTTCCTTCTTAACTCCTCATTCAATGCTATAGCTCCAAGCTGCCTCCTAAGTTATTCATAAATGTTGCCCTTGTAGTTCCACATATATCCTTTCTTCACAGATATCCTCATACTAGCCACCATCTGGAGGAAAATTTCAATCTCCACTCCCTCCTTTACATACTGAATAAGATATTTATTTCTCAAGAACTCAAATTCATTTTCCTAATTTCAAAATGCCATCCTTTATTCTAATCTTACCATTTATTACCATAATTAAAATCACCCATTCACTAACTCAAATTGCTTATACATTTCTTCATCGCTACCCTCCACATTCCCTGGCCTTTATCAACAACATTCTATACATCTTCCTGTCAACCTCTATCTTACACCATACTGCTTCAAAATCACTGCCGCCATTTCCCTTTGGCATCTCCACCTTTACTACCCTCACAAAGAATGTTGTACCTTTCCATTTCTATTCCCTGTCATGTTATCATTTCATTTATTCCAGTAGTTTTCGGGAGAATAAACTCAGTCAGTGAAACAAATTCATCTCCCTTATTTCTGATGCTCTTTGCATTCATAAACAAACACAACAGTTCATACCCTTCCATTTCTATTCCTGTCAGGATATCATCCTCATCCAACTACATTTTGCTTATATCAGCAGTTTCATCTCCCTTACTTCTGATACTCTTAGCATTCATAAATAAATACAACAGTTCACTTTTAGGTTTATAACCAATCCCAGCCATGCCACCTGTTGGTTATGATTTCTATTCATGCCCAACTGCCTTTATCACTACTTACCACATGTATCTCCTCAGACTCAATGTGTGTGTGTGTGGATGGATGGATGGATGGATGGGTGGGTATGAGGATATACTCCATACCCCCCCCCCCACACACACACATTACTGCTTCCAACATCCACTCTCCTTATATCATGTCTCCCTGTTCAACTCCTCCATTTCCCTGTCTCTCATTATAAAGTTTTAATGGTTCTACACACACATACAAGGCTTATGAAATGAGTTTAGTTGCTTGTTTGTGATGAGTGGAAATTTTTAGTTGACGAGAAAATACAAAGAAGAAAAAAATTCGGAAGAGGAGTTTAATTGTCAATTTTATATATATAATGGTGATTCTCTGGCATGTTTTATATCATAAACATTTTGGGATTAAATTTATTTTTAGTAGCATCTGACTAAAAATGAATAAAAAAAAATTGGAGTTCTTGATTGATTTTTGTTAAACATGTAGTAAAAATCCATTTCTATTTTTACTTCATTTATTGTACCTGAAATATGTCAATCATTGCAAACTGTTTTGTTCATTATTACTAAATTTGTTGTTATATGATGCTATCAATAAGAAGAGGATACACATACACCATAAAAATCTTTAAAAAATGCTCAGATATGATGCAGAGTAACTCTGGCTGTTATCAACATAACTTATTTTTATTTATTTTTTTAAGGTAATGTAAATCAGAAATAAGCCAATGGCAGTAATTGAATATGCAAAACTTTGAACTATTAATAGGGAACATGGAAACCTGAAGATGAGAAAGGAGCATTACACTTTTTTTTTTCTCTAGAAGTGATTCAAGGCATACCATAACAACTTCACATGCAAATTGTTATTTATAATACAGTGTTTAAAAATAAAAATTGATTTTTTAATTAGTGTCAGTATTATTGTAGTTATATTTTTTGGATTATATTTAAAAGAAAAACAAACAAAATATAACTTTAACCAATTTTTTTTTTATTTTTTAGTGAAGGAACAAGGAGAGAAAACACTTTAAAAAATGTTGGAGTAAGAAAATATGCATTTACCAGTCTGCAGCTAATGACATTACCTAAATTATATCGTCCTCCAGCAGGTACTTTTGGTAATGTACAGTCTTAATGAATGGAGATTTAACAGTAACATAAAGAATAATGCATTAAAATGCAACAGAACAAATCATAACAATGAGAACAAATAAAACCACACTGGAAGGTGCTTTTATATATTTCCTGTAATGGAACTGGTTTAAATAGTAGATTATCATAGAACAATGATAACCAAAGTGTGGCACATGGGACATCAACAAGGAGCAGTAGTTCAGCTTAAAAATTATCAATTGATCTGTTGGACTAACTTATATTATTCATTTTAATACTCTTAACATTGATTTATTACTCTTATGTAATATGTAAAATTTAAAAATTAAGTAATTTTTTTTAAAAATTGTATTTTTAAAAAATATTGATCTTAAATTTCTTATAAAACCTGAACCATTTCTCATTACTGTGATGTTTGATATTTTCTAGCTAAAGATCAATTTTTATTGTTTTCAATGTCATGGTAGTATTTTCGAGTATTAAATATTAATATATATATATATATTGATTTTGTTTATTGGTGGCATGCCACTAAACAAATTTGTATATTTTGACATGCCAAAACGTTTTCAGTTTCATAGTGACTCTGTGTAAGAAAAAAAAAATAATAATAATGGCTATTATTGATTTTTCAGCAGTTATGTATTTAAATGACTTCCTCAATTCAGTTATTGAGATTATAACTCTTTTTTTCTAGATTTGAGTTTAGTAAAACTAGTTTAAAATTATGCAGTGCTAATTATGTGTATTGTATGTACAGTATATATATATATAATGTTTGAAGCAATTGTAAATTTAATATTGAGAAACAAAATAAAGAAGAAGAGGGGTGAGCAGGCAGAAAAAATACTAAATCCATCTTACTTCATCATATTGTTATGCTGCATTGCAGTATGTGAATGTAAATATTTTATACATTTTTGTAACATGTTTACAATACATACCCCTATATATATATAAGTTAGTATGCTTACACATGCTGTATATTGTTTCATCTGCTATTTAATCCTCAAATGCTAGAAATATTTTTATTACGAACACTGTTCAAATTCAGTTACATTTCATCTCACTTTATTTTTAACATTTTAAACTAAATGAACATGTTAATGCTTTTAAATGGTTATTTCTTTTATGCATTTGGCAGATAAGAATATAGTTAGTTACATTCATTAATCATGCAGTAGTATGAAAAGAACAAGTTCAAATTATATATCAGTCCTCTACATTTCATTTTGAAAAGTTTTTTAAGCGTGGACATCTGTACTATTGAAGAGGGGGGGGGAAGAAAAAGAAAAGAAAAGTTAAAAAAACAAAAGAAGGAAACAGATTCTCTCACTTATTCTTCACTCTTCATCATCATCAATGACTCTTTTGCATTTTTGTGATTTGTTTCCCTCACATTGTTTTTGCTTTCTAATAGAATTTTTCCTTGAACTCCTCCTAATACTCTTGCTGTTACATTCATTGGCATTTGTGTATAGATTTCGCTGTAAAAGAGTGTAATAAAAGCTATTTCTTACTGGTTTTCATGGTTATCATGCAAGTTCAACATCATCAAATTAACTCCTTCAGATAGTTATTAAAAAAAAAAAAAAAAAATTGAAAATATTTGCAAATTATTTATCCTATAATATGAAGTATTGCAATCCCAGAAAAATGAGGTTGAAATTACATTTCGTGTAGCACAGCTTTGATCCCATGAACAAACAAAATTATGGAACAAACTTCCCCTACACCTGGTAAAAGTGACCTGTAGTATATAAACAAGCAATGGAATGCTCCAGTCCCATATATTTTGGACATTTCTGAACCTGTTAGCAGAATCTTGAAAAAGTTTCACCTAAATACCCACATACAAAGGGGAGGATGTGATTAAGACATGTAAGCTGTTGAAAAGTTATTATTAGATTAAGATTAATCCCCCAACCGGCCACGACGTCTATAGACGTTGAGATAAATCTGGATACGAAGCTCTAAAATCCATTGAATAACAAGGATAATAAGAAGTGCAATTTGGTGTGATTATTTCATCCACATTGGCCAGTAGGGAGGTTAACCTAATATTAGTTAGGCATATAAGAATATAGTTAGTTATATCCATTAATCATGCAGTAGTATGAAAAGTATGAAAAGGACAAGTTCAAATTCATATATCAGACCTCTACATTTCATTTTGAAAAGTTTTTTTAAGTGGAGATTGGGGAGATTTTTCATATGGTAGAACTGGGGAAGGAACAGGAAAGGAGACAATCCCTGAAAGTTGCAAAAAGAAGTAGTGAGTAAAAGGGCAAGAAGTAAGTTTTTTTTTGCATGGAGAGTGGCAAGAACATGGAATGTATTGCTTGAGAGGATGTTGGAAGTTTAAATGTTAGGTGAGTTTAAGAAGTGGTATAATAGACTGTGTTGACCTCCCACAATGAGTCTTGTGACTCCGTGGAGATCAAGAAAATTTAAAATAATAATAATAATATACACATTTTCCTATGAACAAAATTTATAATTTTTCGCTAACTACAAAACACAATCTTTCATATCTGTCTCTAGTCAGTGTTTACCATATTTCCTGTGAGTGTAATTTAACATACTTTGGACAGACTGGTTGGTCTCACACCAATATTATATATTAATACCATGTTGGTCTCACATGGTATTAAAACTGAACACAGCATCTGCTGGAATGCTCACCTACTCCATAGAAGCAGTTTTAAATGAATGTTTCTTCAATAAATGATGGTACAATATGACAGAATTTCATGCCAACTGGGGCATCGCCCTGTTAATCATGTTGTCCCCTATTGTTTTCGCCAGGGCATACAGCAAAAAGGTCAGCTACTGGAACAAATCCTGAAACAAGCCCCAACTCATCACCACCAGAGTTCAAGATTGGTACAGTCAACATAAGAAACCTGAATGACAAAGAAATGGAACTGGCTGGGGAACCAGATTGATATAATAGGGGTGACTGAAACAAAAATGACAAAAACTGGTGAGATCTTTCTAAGCAATAAATACAAAATTTTATATTCAGTCAATAACAATCAGGAAAAAGAAGGAATAGCTATGGTATTCAACACTAAATATGAGACTAATCTTCTTGAATGGCAGGCAATATCAAGTAGAGTGATGTGGGCAAATATCAGATATCAAATATTATTTGTACCTATGGTCCCACAGAAGATTCTACTAAGGCAGAAGTGGAGGAATTTTTTGAGGCTTTAGAGAAAGTAACTGACACATTAAAAAAGAAAAGTTGGGGATCTAAATAGCAGAGTAAGAAATGATTGTCAGACATACAGAAATATTTTGGAGAAAAGAGCAAAGCTAATAATAATGACAAATACCTGTTGGATTTCTGCTCAAGACATGGACTGGTTATTACTAACACCATATTCCAACATAAAAATGTGAATAGATTCACGAGAAGACACAAGGAATAAGAAAAGTCTCATTGATATAGGTATTATTTCTGGGAAAATTCCCATGTTACTCCTCTTAAAAACTATTATTTTTATGGCTATTTTGCCTGCTTTTGTTTAGGATTGCCCGATTTTTTTTAATGCCATTGGCTTTTTACTGAAGAATTCTTAGGACATTATAGATGTATTTTAGAGACAAATATATGCAGAGTAATAGAGGAAGAAAATTCGCACATACCTTTTTTTTTTTTTGGATGTTGTTGGCTGTCTTCCTTTCTGCGATGTGCATACTTCTGCTGTTAAGGTGTTAAAAGGGAAGGGGGGGTTGAGGCAATGTGGAAGAATTAATTACGAAAAACTCAGTGTTTTTTATATAATATATACATATATTATTATTTTTAAGGGCATATTTGGGGGGGGGACATGAAAGAGGGGGCTGAAAATAGAAATTTGTTTTTTTTTTGGTGAAGGGAAAGGGTTTATGGGAAAAAGGGAGTTGGGGGAGCACATCTAAATGGGCAAAAAAGGGGGCACTCCTAAACGAAAGCAGAAAAAATAGCCATAAAAATAATAGTCATTGATAAGTTATTGTTGATAGTGATGTTTTCTCATTGGTGCAGGACACTAGAGTGTACAGAGGATTTGAAATTGGAAGTGATTCACCATTTAGTCTTGAGTAGGATAAAATTGAATTTCATATTGAAAAGAACATGTAAGAAAGTTTTAAAGCAAATAAAATTTGAGCAGCTTGAAGAAAAAATGAAAGAGTTTGAGAACAGGAACCAAATCTTGGAGATTCAGTGACAAGCCCTAAAGAAAACATTGATTGATTCACACAGAGAGACATGTGGTGGAGTTGTCTGCAAGGAAAGAAAAATCAGAACTCCATGGTGGAAATAGGAAGTTAGAGGCAGTGAAGGGAAAAAAAAAAGCATATCGAAAGTTTCTGGCGAATAAGTCAGTTTGTGCTCTTAGTGAATACAAAGACAAATGTAAGAAAGCTAAACACTGTAAAGCTAGCTAAACAAAAGTCATGGGAAGAAGTTGGCAAGAACATAAAAATAAATATCATGAAGGAGATTTATAAAAGTCTCCTTCCTGATATTTATAAAACGAAAATAAATATCAGGAAGGTGGCAAAATATTCTGGAGGTTGTTGAAAAAGCTCAGAAATGGAAGAAAGAGTACTGTAAAAGGAATTAGAGATGATAAAAGGTGTTATGAAAACTGGAGAAAAAGATATCCTTGCTATATTGAGCAATTACTTCGAAAAATTGCTAAATGAAACAAGTAGTGACAGTACAGTGGTAAAAGAACACTCAAACAGACACGCAATCAAGAATACATATCTATACTTGGAGTAGAAAAAGCCATCCAAAGCCTGAAATGTGGAAAGGCAGCAGGAGTAGATGATATTCGACCAGAAATGCTCAATTATGGAGGTATAAAAGTCTTACAGTGGGTACACTGCATAGTTCAGAAGTTCTGGACAGAGGAACGAATTCCAGATGATTGGAGTAGAGCTCTCATAGTACCCATATACAAAAAAGGGAAATAAAACTGAATGTGAGAATTATAGAGGTATTTCCCTACTGAGTGTTCCTGGTAAGAATTATGCAAGTATACTTGAGAAACAGTTGAGAAGGATTGTGGAAGAGAAGCTTGGTCAAGAACTAGCTGGATTCAGGCCAAATAGAGGCTGTCAGGATCAGATTTTCACTTCACGACAAATATTTGATAAATCATGGGAATATAACAAAGATCTGTATTTAAGTTTTGTCGATCTGGAAAAGGCATATGACAAGGTGCCAAGAGAGAAACTATTCATAATACTACAGTTGTATGGTGTCAATGGGACATTATATCAAGCAACACTTAATCTTTATTTGAGTTGTAAGTCAGCAGTTAGAATTGTATGAAGTACAGGAAGATGGTTTAATGTTAAATCTGGTATCAGACAAGGATGTACATTATCTATATGGATCACATTATGAAGGAAAGTGGCATTAAACCTGATATCAAAATTGGAAATGTTAATCCCAGTTCTTTACTTTATGCAGATGATGTTATACTTCTAAATTAATCCAATACGAGTCTGCAAGATTCCCTGACTAAATTGAATAACTGTTGTAATAGATATGGTATGCAGGTCAGCAATAACAAGACAATAAACAGGCAGAAGCATTGAAAATGTCAACTGCATTATGAATGGAGAACCTATAGAACAAGTAAAACATTTCAGCTACTTAGGCATGATTTTTAGTGAAAATGGTAAATTAAATAAATGGAAATTGACAACAGAATCAAATAAAGTTAGTATGGTAGGAAGTCAACGGAATAAATTTATATGGAATAAGAGAGAAATTAGTCAAAACACTAAATTAGCTGTGTACAGGACAGTGTTCAAACCAATTTTAACTTATGGTTCTGAGAGCTGGGTTAGATATAAAACACTTAATGAAAGACCACAAATATGAGAGTTCTGAGAAAGATTAGGGGAATGAATAGATGGCATCAATGGCAATGTCAAAGGAGATGTTTAGGCAGTTAAGTTTGGCAAGTGCAAGAAGAATGATTATTATGGGAGATTTTAACTACAGTAGTATAAATTGGAGAGAGGAAGGTGCATGTAGCAATAGGGGAATGGAATTTTTAGAATTCTTGAGGGACAAATGTCTTAGGCAACATGTAACAGAGGGAACAAGAGGTTCAAAAGTTTTGGATTTGGTTATAGCATCAGAAGAGTTGATAATAACTGAGATGACATCTCTCCCACCAATTGGGGAGAGAGAGAGAGAGAGTGACCATATGGGTTTTGACTTGGAAAATGAATAGACATGCAGAAGTATCAAAGAGACGGGAACTTATGTGAAATTATAAAGCAGGTGATTATAATAGTCTTAGACATCAACTTCGGGAAGTTTCATGGAAGGAGGAATTGGAAGGCCGGGATATCATTAGCGCGCGGGAAATTGTGAAAGAATATTTGTTAGCAGCAATGGTAAGTTGCATACCACGAGTGAAGAAGAGGACACAATTTGGAGTAAAATGGATGACAAACAATATTAAACAGGAACTGCATGCAAAAAAGAGGCTATGGAAGAGATATAAGGAGACAGGTGAAGAGAAGATGCATGAAGAATATAAGACACAGGCCAAAAGAGTGACTAGTGTGGTAAGGAAAGCGAAACTGGAATATGAGAGGAGATTGGCCCTAAGATCCAAAGAAAATCCTAGGGAATTTTTTAGCTATGTGGCCAGTAGGAGGAGAAATGACTGTGGAAGAATGATTTGTGGGATAAAAATGGGAATAGCATGACTGATGCAGAGGACATAGTGGAATTGTTCAATGAACACTTTATTGGAGTATTTCATCCTAGAGGAGTCAGTTTTAATGCTAGAGGGATAGGGCAGGTTTGAGGTTTAGAGGTACAGGAGGAGAGTGTGTTTCAGATACTGAGTACTCTGGATGTCAGTAAAGCTTTGGGACTGGATGGTATTTAACCACGAGTTTTGAGAGAATGTGCTAGGGAACTGACAGTGCCTTTAACCTGTTTTTCAATGAAAGTCTGGATGCGGGAAAGGTGCCCAGGGAATGGAAGGAAGGTAAGATAGTGCCATTGCATAAGGGTGGTAACAGACTGGAAGTGTCTAATTATAGGCCAGTTTGTGTGTCATCAATAGTTTGTTAAGATCTTGAAGAAAGTAGTAAGGGACTGTATACAGCATTGGGCAGATGAGGGTAATGTTATCTGTGAGAGTCAACATGGATTTGTGAAAGGGTGCTCTTGTTTTAGCAATATGCTAGCCTTTTATAATAAAGTTACAAGAACATTAGATGAGGGAAAGGCATATACTGCAATTTGCTTAGACTTAGCGAAGGCATTTGACAGGGTGCCACATGATAAGCTGATATTTAAGTTGCAGCACATGGGTCTGGATGTCAGATTGGTCAACTGGATTCAGGATTGGCTGTCTGATAGGTATCAGAGAGTTGTGTATGGTGGAGCAGTTTCAAGGAGGCAGAGGGTTACAAGTGGGGGTCCCACAGGGCTCAGTACTAGGACCTATATTGTTTAACCTTTATATCAATGACATTGCAAGGGATATTCAGTTGTTTGCAGATGTTATACGAAGCTGGGAAGGATTATTAGTAATAGTGCAGATATGGTAGCCCTGCAAGAGGATTTTGAATAAGCTAGATAGATGGGCAAATGAATGGGGGTGTCAGTTTAATGCAGCAAAATGTAAGGTCTTGTTTGGGAAACATCGATGGGATGCAGCATACTCTATGGGAGGAGTTATGCTGGAGGAAATAGAGGAGACAAGAGATCTGGGGTTGATGGTTGATAGAAACCTGAAGTTTAGGGGACATATTGCAAAGGTGGTGAAGGTAACACAGAGGATTGCTGCAATTATGAGGAGGACACTGACCTGCAGAGATAAGAGGGTTATCATTCCATTGTATAAGTCTCTGATCAGACCACACTTGGACTACTGTTCTCAGATTTGGTCTCCAGGATTTGAAGGGGGTAAATTAACTGTGGAAAGGGTACAAAGACGGATGACAAAGATGGTTTCAGGACTGTACAATTTTGGTTATGAGGATCGGCTGAGGGAATGTAGACTGCAGAGTTTGGTGGATAGAAGGAGAGGTGATATGATTGAGACTTTTAAACTGTTGAGAGGTGGTTTCAGGGTTGACAATTGGGAGTTCTTTCGCTTGGTTGAACAGTGGGAAGGAGTTGACAAGAGGCCATCTTTGGAAGTTACGAAAGGAAACTGTGAGCAAGAGGGTGAGGAGTGGTTTCTTTGCATGGAGGGTGGTTGAACCGTGGAATGTATTGCCTGATGGAGTGGTGAGAGTGAGAACAGTCAATGAGTTTAAGGAGTGGTATGATAGACTTTGTGTTTCTTAGGAAGGGGACCTCCACTCGATGAGTCTTGACAGACTTTATGTTCTTAGGAAGGACCTCCCACGATGAGTCTTTTGACTCCATGGAGGCCTGAATCATAATAATAAAATAATATTAAAAAAGAGGATATTAGGAAGGAACTTGTTATTGTTAGCATCCAGGAATGTGTTAGCAGAGCTAATCTCAGGTGGTATGGTCACTTAAACAGAATTGGAGATGAAAGATTAGCAAAACAAGTGTTCTCTGCCAGGTTGGCAGGAAAAAGACCCAGAGGAAGATCAAAATATAGGTGGATTGATACAGTGAAAAAGTGCCTTAGAAGACTGAAATATAAGATCTGATTATGTTGGAGTCTTGACAGATAGGAGATTTATTTGGAGCAAAATTGTTGATAGGAAGTTAGAAATTATGTAAGTTCTTCATGTACAGTCATACCCTGAAGTTACGCGGTAGGTGGGACCAACAAAAAGTGCATAAGTCGAATTCGCATAACTCGGGTATAATTTTGCTTACAAACATACAAAATATTATTTAATTGGGACCAAAGTTTTACAGAAACACCTATAATTTTTAAGAAATATAATCCAAATTGCAGTTTTTCGTACATAAAAAAAAAAGAAAGTTATTTCGATGCGAATGGTTTCATAAAATCTAATAGATTCGTCTGACGGCATAATGTCCTTTTCTTGTCACACAAAATTTCTTCATAGCAGGCTAATGATATTTTTATTCCTTGCCTTGTGACTACAATTCGTTCCTCGTTAGAATCTATGTCCTCCAAAATCTGTAAACCTTCCTTTTATGATTGTTCTTACTGAGGATTCCTGTAGATCGAACTTAAACTTGAGTTTTGTTTCCAAAGTCAATGTTTTTCTTTTCTTGCTAGCAGTAGAAGAATCGGACTTGCTTCTTTTAGATGACATTATTATTTTTTATGTGATAAAATTTTTATCAAGAACATAACATTAAACAATCGCAAGGTTTGTAGACTATAAAAATCGTGTATGAATGGAGACCGCACGAAACACGTCAGTGCTTGTTCACAGCATGTGCGACACTGACGAATGCAGCCAGCGCTGGAAAGATACGACTAGTGGTGAAGCAGGATGGGAATGCGTACATATATGAAACCGCGTAAATTGAGGTATGACTGTACTATCATAAAATATCCTGTACGCCCTTGGAGAGTACATGTCAGGAATTTGGTGAAATGATGTTTACTCAAAGAAAGTTCAGAAGACCTGTTTTACATGTCAGAATTTAAATTACCTTTCTATCTCAAATGTTTGGATGATAGTTATCCTATGCAAATATCAAAAATGATTAATTATTATTATCATTATTATTAAGAGAGTGAGAGAGAGAGAGAGACCTCCAGGGAATAAGGACTCATTAAGGGAGACCATCCACACCAGCTTCTATACATCTTCTTGAATTCATTCATGCCGCATCCAGTGGCAATGCATTCCAGTCATGCACACACTATGAGAGAAAAATCTAGTCATCATGTGAATGCCTTCTCATCCTTTCCCCACACTTCATAAAATTAAAATTTCCATTTTTGACATTCTGTATGACCCTTTCAGAAGTTTGTAAGTCTGAATCCATCACCCCACTTTCTCCTGTTTGTTAGTGTCTGTAGTCTACAAATTCTCAGTCGGTCTTCAAAATCAGTATTCCATAATCCTGATATTATTTTTAAACACACTCCTTTGCACTCTCTCCACTGTTCCACTATAAAGAATCACTATGGAAAGCAGAAGACCACTCCTGTTCACAGTAGTCCAAGTTCAGTCATATCAAGCCTTGTAAAGAGGCAAATGACTTCCTTATCTTTATATGTTGAGGTTTGTTTGAGCATTGGAATTCTCTGAGCTGTATTTGCAATCTTTGCTATATATGTTCAACTTCCTGTCTTGAACTTCAACTTCCTGTCTACTAAAATTTCAAGATCCCTGGCCTGATCAGCTTCTTCTAGCATAATCCCACCAATGTAATATGATGTTGGATATGTAATCATACCAAAGTGTGACTTTATTAATATTGAACTAACAACATGCCCACAATTCCAGTATATTCAAAACATTCAACTTCATATCAGCAGCACTCCTGATATTCCTACCTGTATTTCCATCAACAGCAAATAACTGTGTCTCTCTTGTCAAATCCTTCCCAATGTCATTAATGTACAGATTGAAAAATAGTGGACCAAGCACTGATCCTTTTGGTACACCACTGGTTACCTTAAATCTTGCAGACTCATATTCCCCATATATCACTTTTTGATATTTGTCAGTCAATCAGTCATCTTCTTATCCACGCTAATATTCTATAACCAGACCCATATTCTCCAATTTATGCAACAGTCTACCATGCTGTATTCTGTCAAAAGCCTTAGCAAAATCCAAAAGTATCATGGCATATCCATTCCCCTTGTCTATTTCAATGATAACATTGTTATAGAATGTGAGCAAGTTGCTAAAACATGACCTTCTCTTAGTAAACCCATGCTGTTCATTGCAAAAACAGAGATTCTCTGTCAACCCATTTCTAAATGCAAGCCCTAACTAACTTTCCCAAAATCTTCACCACCACTCTAGAGATACTGATAGGTTGATAGTTGGCTGTATCAGTCTTTGCACCACCCTGTACAATGGGATTACCACACATTCTTTCCACTCCTATGGAATCTTCCCTGTTCTGAGATACAAATTATTCATGTTCTGAGATGCAAATAGCATCCGTGCTGATATTCCATCAGTCTCTACTGCTGAATGTTTATTCAGTTTGTGCAACAGCTCTAATACCTACTCTTCACACTCCTAAGTTTCTTTATCCAGTGAAGAGGCAGCAGTGAACTCAATGTTGCATACACCAGGTTGATAGCTTTTAGCAAAATTCTTTCTTCTCCCAAATGGACATTGGGTCATCACTCGTGGCTGGTAGCTGATTCTTTGTTAGCCTCCTCCAGTCATCTCAGTCTCTTGTTCTTAATGTCAATTGAGAAAAGGAGGACCTTGTCCATTTTTTGATATTATCAATCCATTTTAAACGGGGTATGTTTTCCTTTTTTTTTCTGTCTATTGAATAATCAGTTTCCAGACATTTTCATTGGTTTTATGAGCGGTATAGGGAATTCTCAAAAGCCTTCTGTAAGTTTTCATTTCAAAAGACAGAAGTCTCCTCTCATCTTCCCTCAATAAAGGCCAGGCCTCACAACCATACAGAAGGATAGAATTCACCAAAATGTCGATTAGTCTTATCTGATTGTGATTGCTATTTTGTTATCTGTCCACAATGGTTTTAGCTTCTGTAGGACCACAGTTGTCTTGGAAATTCAATATTTAATGTCGGTTTTTGAGCGACCATCTTGACTCAGCGTACTTCCTAGGTAAGAGAACTTGTTTACATTCTCAATTTGTATCTTTAAGGGTTCAATGTCGAATTTTGAGGTTATCATTGTTTTTGTTTTTTGCAGGTTTATGTATAATCCATATTGAAAAACACTGCTGGTTATCTCTTGTAATTCTTCATTTTCTGCCAGGAGATCGATATCATCTGCAAAACGTAAGTTATTTATTCTTAGTCCACCAACTGTGATTCCATTATCACATTCATGAAGAGCTTCATCTATGACATATTCCTGAAAACAATTAAAAAGAAGAGGGGGGACAAGATGCATCCTTGTTTTATCCCCCGTTCTGCCCGAAATGGTTCACTGCTGTAATTTTTAATTTCAATTCTCAATATCAGATGAGGAATAAAGAGATTTGATAATCCTAATAATTTTATTGTCTATGCCATATTGAGTAAAAAGCTTTTTGAAGGCCTAAAAAATTATGGCAGATTATTCTGTTATGTTCTATGTATTTTTCGCCTATTATGTGTATTGTAAAAATTTGGTCAATTATGCTTCTGGACTTTTGCAAGCCTGCTTGTTCACATGATAGTTTACTTTCTATTTTCTTTTTGATTCTTGACAATAATGTTTTCAACTGGATTTTACTTGGATGGCTAATAAGGCTTATTGTTCTATAGTTACTGCATTTACTGCTGCATCCCTTCTTAGGAATAGGTACGAGGACAGAAGTCCAGCAATCAGAAGGCCAATATCATTGATATCAATATCTATGATAATATCACCTCCTTCATGTATCAGTTCCATTGTGATCCCGGTGACTT
The DNA here is from genome assembly GCF_054136105.1 of Typopeltis vanoorti. NCBI lineage: Eukaryota > Metazoa > Arthropoda > Arachnida > Uropygi > Thelyphonidae > Typopeltis > Typopeltis vanoorti. The sequence goes on along the minus strand of NC_143552.1, from coordinate 72,290,397 downwards.
TTTTATTTTTGAGGAGTTAACTGTTGCGATGACTTCTTCTTTTAATATCGGATAATCTCCTTCCTCCAAACCTCCTGTAAAATTCCATATAAAATATCAGTTGGAAGGCCTTTATGAAAAAAGCTTGGTTGCGTAACATTTCCATCTAGCAACTATTTTCTGGTTATCTGTGATAAGGGTTCCATCTTCATCCTCTATATTCCAGTTAATTGCAGTAAAAGGTTTGGTTAACTTATTGATAAATTGAAAAGCACTTTTAGGATTATTTTTATTTAGGTCCTCTTCTATGTTTTTGCATTCACCTAATATCCACAGGTTCCTAGCCTGTTTAACTCCTTTAATATTAGTAATATTTTTATACTGTTCTCTGTTGTCACGACTATTAATATGAGATTTCAAATTTCTTCTTTCATTACAAAAGGTCCAGAATGTTTTTGGTTATCCATGGTTTATTAACTTTCCTTTTGTATCCCAGAATTTCTTTAGCAAAATATAATAAATTTAGTTTAATCCTTCATCCAAGTGTGACCAAACAAAGTTTGCGCCTGAAAGTATCTTCAGGACTGGGGGTAAGGTAGTACAACACCGGGCAACTCGTTGCAAAAGTGGACCAAGCTAACATCACTCCTATCTCAGTATCTCCCATAATGCAAAACACATCCCCTTGTGGATATGTATAATGTTATGCATTAAGGGAAGGGCCACTACCCAGACTAGTTTCGACCTTTATTGAGGTCTCTCAGTGGGAGCTAGGCCCAGAAGTGGAGATACCAGGCAGAACCAATAGCGAGGTCATCTTTACCTGTAGGAGTTGCCAAAAGGTGTGCCACCTTTTTATTAAATTAAATTACTCTGGATTTAGAGAAAGATGTTGAAAGATTATTTTTCACTTGGTTAGACTATAATAAATTTAGTTTAATCCTTTATCCAAGTGTGAGCAAACAAAGTTTTTGCCTGAAAGTATCTTCAGAACTGGGGTAAGATAGGGCAACTGGACCAAGCTACCATCACTCCTATCTCAGTATATCCCATAATGCAAAACACATCTCCTTGTGGATATGTATAATGTTATGCATTAAGGGAAGGGCCACTACCCAGACTGGTTTTGACCTTTATTGAGGTCTCTTCAGTGGGAAGCAGGCCCAGAAGTGGAGATACTAGACAGGAGCAATAGCAAGGTCATCTTTACCTGTAGGAGTTGCCAAAAGGTGTGCCATCTTTTTATTAAATTACTCTGGATTTAGAGAAATATGTTGAAAGTTTATTTTTCACTTGGTTAGACTATAATAAATTTAGTTTAATCCTTTATCCAAGTGTGAGAAAACAAAGTTTGCGCCTGAAAGTATCTTCAGGACTGGTGTAAGGCCGAGTATATAACAACACCAGCAAATCGTTGCAAAGGTGGAACATGTTAGCTTGGTCCACCTTTACAACAAGTTGCCCGTTGTTGTACTACCTTACCCCAGTCCTGAAGATACTTTCAGATGCAAACTTTGTTTGCTCACACTTATTGTTTAACTTTTATTATTTTACACCATTATTGTTTAACGTTTATGTTAATGATACTGGGACCAGCTAACTGGAGATATGCAGCTGTTTGCCTAAAAAATTGGAAGAACTATGATAAGTAGAACAAATGTTGTGGCCTTGCAAGAGGATCTAAATAGACTGTGTGAGTAGGCAAGTGAGTGAAGCTTCAGTTTTATGTTGCAAAGTGCAAGGTCTTGAAATTTGTTAGGGATGGTTGCCGAGTATATAATTAATGGGGAAATTTTGAAGGAGATAGAAAAGATGAAAGATCTGGCAGTAATAGTGGACAGAGGCATCAATTTCAGGAGTAAAATTGTAAGAACATCACAGATTACTGCAATAATGAGGTGGACATTGTCATGCCAAGCAAAGAGGTTATGGTTCTCTTGTATAAGGTATATGGACTGCTGTGTGTAGATATGGTTTTCCAAGAGATGAGGATGTATTGGAGATGGTCCAGAGAAGATTCATTAAGTCAGTGTCTATAGAATGTTAGATACAAGGAGAGATTGAGAGAATGCAACTTGCAGAGCCTTGTGAATAGAAAAAGGAGAGGAGGATATGATTAAGACATATAAGTTGGTGAGGGATTGTTACTAGATTAATATGGAGGAGAATTTTCATAGAAGGGGGATCAGGGTAGAACAAGAGGATATCTGTGGAAGCTGTATAGGGAGGGGTGTGAGAAGTAAGTGCTTTGCATTTAGCGGTTAGTGGGTGGAACACATTGCCTAAAAGTGTTGTGTGTACAGAAACTGTGAATTGGTTTAAGGCACATTCCTCTTTTCGGATGATCTTTTTGCATCAGAATGTACGAACATCCCATAATGAATCCTTGGACTGCATAGAGGTCAGATGTTGTTAATAATAATAATAAGACAAAATTTGTAGCAACCTCTGGCAGTACTAGTTAAGTTAACTTAGGTTTTTACTTTTACACATTTAGTGATATTTAATATTATTATATAATTATTTTTTTATAGTTTTCAAATTTTGTATGCAAATAAAAAATAAGAAAATTAGAAAATGTAGAATGAAAGCACATGGTGTATGAGGGCGGCCTGAAAAGTTCTCAGCCTCGACCATAGATTATTATTATTATTATGTGACACCTCCAGGGAGTCCAAAGACTCATCAAGGGAGAGTGTGCCAACAGCATCAAACAATTGACCCCTTCCTACTAACTGCCCTCAAACTTGCTTAACTTTTTGCTGAGCCATTAGTAGCAGAGGCTCTACCAATCGACCAACCTTTGCTGGCAAATAGACAACACTATCAGCACAATTTTTTTTTCTCCAAGTTGGCACATCTCTCATAAGCATTCATGTGAAATTGCAAGTCATTCTATCTAGTAGTTTGTTTTATACAGCTGTCTGAAGCAAAAGCATTGCCTGTATCCCTTGAAATGGATAAAATTGAGTATTGTGTGGCTATAAAATTCTTTGTAAAAGAAGGTTTAATTCCAAAAGAAATTCATTTGAAGTTCATAAAAGTCTATGAGCACTCTTCTCCTTTGTTTCGACAATTAAGAAATGGACTGCCGAGTTTAAACTTGGCTGTACCAGCCTTGAAGATGATCCACGTGAGGGACTTCCAAAAAGTGTAACAACACCAGAAATCATTGATCGAGTGCACAATATGGTATTGGATGACTGGCAAGTCAAAGTGCATGAAATTGCTGAGACTATAGGTATTTCAGAAGAATGTGTAGGGTAGGATATATTTTGCATGAAGAATTGCAAATGAAAAAGCTTTGCACAAGATGGGTGCCACGCTTGCTCACAGCAGATCAAAATGTACTCACATGAAAATTTTGTGAACAGTGCTTGGAGCATTTTAACAAGAATAAAACTGATTTTGTATGTCAATTTATTACTATGGATGAGACTTGGATTCACCATTACCCACCAGAATCCAAACAGCAGTCAGAACAGTGGAAGAAGCTTATTCAGTGCCGAAGAAGACAGTCGGTTCCATCAGCAGGAAAGGTCATGACATCGGTGTTTTTGGATGCAAAAAGCCTTTTATATATTAATTATTTTGAAAAGAGTAAAACAATAACTGGGGAATATTATTCCAATCTTTTAACCAGATTAGATGAAAAAATTCGTGAGAAAAGACCCGGTTTGCAGAAGAAAAAAAATCATCTTTCATCGGGACAATGCATCTGCCCACAAAGGTGTTTTGGCAATGGGAAAATTAAGGAATTCGCACTATGAATTGTTGGAATATCCACCCTATTCCTCAGATTTGGCTCACTTTGACTTCTATCTCTTTCCAAAACTAAAACTCTTCCTCACTGGTCATTTTTTCTTTGAATCAAGAGGTGATTGCAGCTGTACAGGGGTATTCTGCAGATATTACTGAGAACCACTACAGGGACAGGATAATGGCACTGGAGCATTGCTGGAATAAATGTATTAGTCTTAAGGGAGATTATGTTGCAAAATAAAAATAATTTTGAAATGATCAATTCGTTTTTTCATTGTTAGGCCAAGAACTTTTCAGACCACCCTCATATAATAATTTCAACATCAACAATTCTATAATACATATTTAATTCGATTTACTTCCATTTATCGATGTTTGCTGCGGTCTCGAGAGTCTTTTTAGCAATCCACAGTTTAAGAACCACTGTTATAGCACATATTAGTGCTATGGATAAGCTAAGGTGAAACACCATTTATTAGTTATTTTATTTATTGGAAACTTTGCTACTTCAGTGATTCATTGAAACCAGCAGAACCTATGTTGGTTAGACAATAGTTTGAATTGCAGGAATTTATGGAATATAAACAGAGGGGTGGGGAGCAAAGCTAGATCATCAATGAGAAATATCGTCAGTACTCCTTAAATCACGAGTTTCCACTCTAAGGAGGAAAAGAAATTGTTTAAATGTATTCTGGCATAAAGAATTCACAACCTTGTGTGTGTGTTTGGGGATTCAGGACAAATGATTTAAATTAATACACAAATAGAAATGCAGCAGAGTAGAGTTGCTATTTTGGAAGAGAGTCTGGGGAATAAAGAAACAGTCTTGAAAAGTGATAGGAGCTTGAAAACAGGTTTCTGGAAACAGATCCAACAGTGATAAGATGGGAAACAAAGTGACATCAATTGTAAATTCACTAAAAACAAGATCTGGATATTTTAAGATCAAGATAAGTGATGGGAGAAATAGCATATGGTTACTTGGAGCAGGGGTTTACAATGTGATAAACATGCTAGATTGACTCGTGAAATTTGGGAACTGACACATTTATATAAATTTACCCATTAATTTCAAAATCAAATAGAAAAAAATTAGCTAATGCCTTTTATTCTCAAAAATTTCAGTGACAAAAAATTTGACGAAAGTACATCAAAAGTGCTACTGAAGGAACTATTTTCAGCTGCAAGATATGAGTTGTTTCCAATTAGATAAAATTTTAAGTATAATTGACAGAGGCATAGTGAGGCTATGGCCAATGTGGCCCCGGCCATAGGGGCAAAAATTGAGATTTTTACAATTTTTTTTTTAGAACGGCACAATTTTCTTTTCTGGCCATAGGCTCCAAAATTCCTTACAACTCTGATAATTGATACACATTTAGCAACTACCCTTCCCACAAATATCTTAGGATATGTTAGACAGACTCCCTGCTATTAAAGCTGTAATATATATGCTGTCTGCTGCGTTATTGTAATATCTTCTCTTATATTCTTTATACTAATTAGCTGTGCGGCTTTCTCTCTCGTAACCTTTCTCACTCTACTGCATATTATGTTTATCCACCTTCCATATTTATTAGTTGTATACCTATGAACACTGAAAAATTTATTTACAAGCCTGCGCCATCAGTATATCAAATATTCGGCATAAAACTCGATAAAACTTCCGGTAGATCTCCCCCTCTCTTACTAGCGAAAAATTCCTTCAACAAAGTTTACATTAACAGTCGTGATTCGTAAGTAACTAAACTGTGCTTTTATTCCCTTAATTGTTTCCCGCTCACAAGTCTGATTGTTTTTTGAAACAGTGCAGTTGTAAAATAAGGGATCAAGCAGCACTCTTTTAACAAATAATTAAAATACATTTATTTCCATTAATATGAAATATACATGAATCAAATGACAGGGAGATAGCTTTCTCTACCCATCTAAAAAATCTTTAGCATAAAATTAGAACCCTTTTACTTCAACACTAAATAATCTCTTTGACTCTAAAACTTATTTACTCTCTGCTTACAAATTCAATTTATTAAACTTCTAGTTTACTTGCAAAGAGGTTATTTTTACAAATTAGATATCAACTTCTAACATGCTAATTGACTCTCTTATGGACACTTCTTATTACTATTAAGCTAATTCTTAACAGTCCATATATAAAACATATCTCCTAGATTATAAGAGAAAATATACAAAGGGAAGTAACTTATAGAGGCTCTGTATCACACATTCAGTCAGTCTTTTACCAAAGTCTTCATGGCTTTTCTTTTAGGCTTCCTTCAGGAATATTTTGCTACAGCGGTATCACTTCAGGATATTAGCGGGCTTTTTGACTGCAATTTGCAGTACTCAAATAGCACATGCAAAGGGTTTCAGCATACGGGCAATTTCTCCTCTGGCTCCTACTTCGCGAACTTCTGCTTCTAATTGCCAGCACTTCTACTACTAACTGCCGCCGACTGGCTCTGGTTCTTTTCGGTAACAGTGCTTCGCCTTTGCTCTTTAGGCACTTAGATCTCGGCTCTCCTCTGTCAGCAACTGGGCCTGGATTCTCGTCTTTGTAACTGGGGGCCTTGCCTCTCCTCGTTCTCAGCCGCCACTACTCTGATTCAGACTCCGCTTATGGTCTGCAGCTTGCTTCCGCCCTGGTTCCGACTTCTGAAGACTCTCTCTTGACAACTGGAAGCCTGTTATGTTCAGCTCAGTCTCCTTTTATTTTGCGATCTCAGGGCCTTGCACTAAGGGTAGGAACCCAGAAGAATTCGGCATGACTCTTTCATCTTCCTTTAAGTTTGACCCGCTCTTTGTTCTCCTTCGTGCATTCTTTTGATCGTATTTTGCCAGGCGTGGAACTTGTCTAAAACTAGCGGACCTCTTTGATACTTCTCTTGGCCTTTCGGGCCACGGAAATTTCTCTAAACCTAGCAGCACTCTTAGATACTAACTTTAAAGGTGTTAGCAGAGCTTGAAGCACTTCTGTCATACACAAAACTAGTAAACAACTTTCCTGCGCTCTTACACATAATTATATATAAAGTTCCAATAGCAAAGCATTTCCTTTGTTTTCAACATTAAAACAGTAAATACATTCACTTCCCACAGGGTTAACTACATTAATATTTAGCAAAATATACATAGAAACAAACAAGGTATTTACAGCTCTCATGGGACTTGACCTGTGTAAAAAATCGATGTAAAGCGCTTTGGTATTTTTAAGCTACATCGAGATTTTACAATGCATTACTAAGGAACTTGAAATGTCACAGGAATGTATTTTTCGTAAGCAAACTCTTGGTCAGTGTGTAAAAGTAATTACTAAAATAAAGAGCCAAAAGGCTTCAGTTCGGTGATCAAAATTATATAAGCAAAATGAATATTAGATCCAGCATTATTTCTCTGACATTTCAAGTTCCTTAGTACTGAACGAGAGTTTTTGCTCTCTTAAAGTTTCTACCTGGTCTCTGAAGAGAACCAACCAGTTTGAAACAGCTGTCAGGCCAGTGAAACCTTATCAAAATGGACTAATAAAAGGCGAATATATAGCTGTTTGGGTGGCGCCTATGTCTTTTAAGTAATCTGCACTAAGGCAACTTGTGAATGCAGGTAGTGTATTCTTGTAAGCTCTCTGGTCAACTTACCTTACAAAACTTTCATAGTTTCTACATTTGACTTTGAAATAATGCTGGATCAAATATCCAGTTTGCTTATATAATCTTATTTTGGTTTTATTATGGTATTTTAAAGGCTTCCAAATATTACTTAATTTTCTGAAAGCAGAATTAGTTTGTCAGTCTTTGCATTATATCTCTGTTCCATCTCGAGTATCTACATTTACTCCCAAGTATATAAAATTCTTAACTTCATGTCAGCCTGGTTGGCCGAGTGGTTAGCTTATCCACTCCCCAGTCAAGAGGCTTTAGGTTGGAATCCCGCCAGAGACATGGATGTTTGTGATTGTCCTGCTAACTGGTTACCATATGTTCTGTTGTAACCTGTGTCCTGGTGCTGTATAGCCTTTGATGTCTTTGGGCCATAAAAATCAAAAAATCTTAACTTCGTCTGTTGCATGTTGATTGATTTTGATCTCTTTGTAGCATTTGCTGTTTAGTTCAAGCACTTTTGTTTTAGTCATATTTATTTTTAATCCTATTTATTGATATTTTACAGAAAATGTTTGCAGGTACTGACAGTGGCTAATTCCCTTCCAATTCTCACATCTAGTGAGATCTTCTTTCTTATGGATTATAATTATCATTCCTTCTTTCCACTGTTTAAGTATTAGTTTTATCATATTTAACAATGTCAGTAAACTAACTGGAAGCAATTCTAGGTTTGATGGTAGATTGGAATATCATTAATATCTTATCACACACTCTAAATAAAACAGAACAGAGCATCAGTTTCACATGTTTCAACTTCACAATAGCTCATAAAAATAACACCAAATTCTGATATGAAGAAAGGTCTCTATAGGCAAGGAGATGACTCAATTCCAAATCACCATCCAGTAACAATACAAAGGGACAGAATACATTGAACATTTAGGATAAAGCATCTCCACAGTAATTTCAGGTATAAATATGCATTGCTTTAAAAAAAGTCAATGGACACCCTTAAGGACACTGTGCATTGTGCCATGTAATGACTCGTGTTAGTAGCTGGTATAAATTGAATTAACATGATGCTCTTAAGTCAGTGCAACTGTGTGTATGGGTGAAATGGCTACGACAAGGGAACTCACAGAGTTTGAAACAGACATTATCATATGATACCATGTTGCTGGTCTATCTGTTTGGAAAATTGTTGAAAAATTGGGCCATTCCAGATCAATGATCACTGATACTATGCTGACATGGAAATGCAGAGGGGCCAACTGCTACCCACAGTAGATGATCCACCAAATTCTGTGAACGTAACCATAGGATGCTGCAGAGGATATTATGTAAAAAGCAGCATTCGTCAGCTGACACATTGAAAGTAAAGTTTGGATCGACTGGAACACGAATCTGTACAAAACCATTCAGAAACGAGGCCCACAACATGGATTTCCATGTTAGGACTGCAATATACAAGCCCACATTTACCTGAATCAGCATGCTGTGTCATCTTCAGTGGTGCAAAGAGCGTGTATAGTGGGACTTAAAACTTGAAAATCTGTTATGGAGTGACAAACCACACTACATCCTCCACCGAGCTGATGGATGGGTGTGGTGGATTGCCAGTGAACATCTCTTACCAGAGTGTGTAAACCCAACTATGAAATGTGGAGGTGATGGGATGGTGCTGTTTTGACTGGTTTAGCCTTAGACCTCTGTTTGAAGTTCAATGCTTGTGGCACAAGCATTGAACTTCGAGGTATCTGAACATGCTAGAAAATGCAATATTTCCTACTTTGTGTCATTTCTACAGAACTGGCCATTGTCTCTTTTATCAAGACAATGCATAAGGCTGCTGTAACTGTGTGGTTTGTGGACATGAATTTCACCACACTTGACTTGCATCCACAAACCCTGATCTCAACACTATTGAACATCTGAAGAACTAGATGAAACTGAACTAGAGCGTCGAGTGAGGTCACTAGACATGTGCACTACAACAATCCAGGACCTCATTACATGCTTACAGGAAGAACGGTCCAAAATTCCCATTGATCGCTATCGTACTCTTCTGAAAAGTATTCGCCATAGGTTTGCTGCAATGATTGTAATGAAAGGAGGTCCTACTTCATATTAAGGTGGGTGTCATGGTTGGTTGTTCCTTACACCATGGATCTGTTGGCTTCTTTCCAAGCAGTATATATAACCAAAATCTGTACTATAACCCTTCGAGTTATAAAGGTGTTGACTTTAGCAAAGAGAAAAGTTAACCAGCCTTCAATGTCTAGAGACTCTGACAATCTGGTTGTAGAACCAGAGATTTCTCCATTATACAACTTGTTGGATGACATTCATCATCATCATCATCATCATTTATTTATAATTTTAAATTAAAATAGCGAACCAATCAAAACAAATAAGTAGTCTGTGTACACTAAGATAGGACTTGGAGGTTGTTTATGACGTGAAGGAAAACCAGGCATCTCTGTCATATGCTAATTGACAGATCTCTGATGCAGAGAGTTGGGGGGAAACAGGGAGAATATTGCTGATGTATTTTCAATATGGAGTTCGGAGTCTGCCTCTTTTTATTTTTCCATCTGTAAGGCCATAGAGGACCAGAGTATCAAAGAGTACAGAGGGTGGATGTCTAAGTTGGTGGCCAAGCCATTTTATGGATGACGTTATACATTAAAAATTCCAGCGATTTTATTTAAACAAAATATACATATTCATATAACCTGCAGACTTAACAGCCAAAAGCCTAAGGTGACCCGAAAGATATTGATTTTGTTTTCAGTTTTTGAATATACAAAAAAAAAAAATCTGATATTATGGAAGCAAAGTGGATACTAGATCCAACACTATTTTAAAGCCGAATTTTTGTAGAAACTATGAAAATTTCGTAAGTTGACTTGATAACTTATAAAAATATAATCTTCAGTATCCCCGAGTTTCCTTAGCTTGCACTACTGTGCTTAAGTAGTTTCCTTAATACCGAGAGTTTTTGCTCTCCTTAGGTTTCTGCCTGGTCTCCGAAGAGATATGTATCATAGAATACCATGTTACAGACCTATCTGTTGGGAAACTTATTGAACAATTGAGCCATTCCAGATCAATGGTCAGTGATACTATAATGAGATGGAAGCGCGGGATTGGGGGGGGGGAACTGCAAGTGCTACCCAAAGTGGACAACCCACCACCACCACTAGGGCTGGCTTAACACGGTAAGCAGACGATGCATCAGGACGACTTCTCCAAGTGGCGCTGAAGTGAGTAGAAAAAATAAAATAAAAACACATTTTTATATTAGCATTTATTAAATGTGGATATGTACTAAATATATTGTTATAAATACTGCGACGTTTAATAACATTCAGCAAAAACTGCAAGTTGTTTTTCGCAATGTGTAGTATAGAGCTGGTGGAAGCACTAGACAAGCCGGACGATCGTCCAGGCTGTTGCATTTAAGGGGTGGGGGTGCCCTTACACCACCGACTTCCTTTCTTTTTTTTTTTTTTTTTTTTTTTTTTTTTTTTTTTGTCATGCAGCACGCATTCATCAGATAGGACCTGAGGTGCGCACATGTACCCGGCTTAAACTCTATTATGAAGTGACATTTGAACATTGTAAATCATCGAATTGTTAAACACACAGTCAATGTGTAGTTAATTCACACTGAGGTAAGTAGATTCAAAATTTAACCTAAGGCTTTACAAATCAAAGAAAAAATTATGCATTTCTTTAAGCATTTATTGTTTATGTCTTACTTATTTGGAGGAAAATTGTAGATAGGAAGTTAGTAATGATATAATTTTTTTCATGTAGTACTATCATATCCTGTGCACCCCGTGTGGGTACATGTCAGGAATTTGATGATGATGATGTTTATGTCTTACCAAATTTTTTGTCAATAGATATTTCAGAATGGAACTCCTGGAAGTGAATTATAAATAACTTCTCTAATTTTCTATTGGTTTGAAAGTATTAACCATCTATTACTTCATTTTACTGTTTGATAAAAGAAGTAAGCCAATAATATTGTTTTATCAGCAGAAGTAGATACTTCTGATTCTGGACTTTTTCTTTGCAGTCTACAATAATTTGTTCAGCTGTCTGCAGGGCCAGTTTTATCATTAGGCAAATCTAGGCAATCGCCTAGGGACGCTAAGTCTTTGAGGATTATGTTTGTGTGAGTATGACAAAATATATATAGAGGCGCCTAAATTTTCTTTGCCTTGGGGCATCAGATACTCTCAGATCGGCCCTGTCTGTCTGTTGACATTATTCTAAGTTGTAGAAATTCTATTCTATATTTTCAGCATATAAAAACCGTTTACATGTATGCAACAAAAAAGAAAGTTCAGTGGTGTTAGTTTTTTCCTTTAAAAAACTACAAATATGACGATTTTTACTGCTACTGGGAAAAAAATAAAATAAAAAAAACTTGTCTTAGAAATATTTACGGTGACCATACGTCCTTTATTTAACAGGACAGTTCTCTATTTCACTGCTCCATCCTGTAGATTTTTTTTCCCCCTAAAATGGCCATTTTGTCATAAAGGACAAAATTTGAATATTGGCGCGCACCACACGGCCCATAGAAACATGAAACTGTCATTTCACCGGCACTTGCCAGCTGCGCAGCATCTGTATGGCTTAGATATTAAAACAAGTCCCAGTGGAACAGGCTGGATTCAGACATAAACGAAGTTGCTGTGATCAAGTTCTGTCACTCACAACACATATAGAAGCGGGCTACCAACAGTGCCGGAAAACAGCTGTAGCTTTTGTAGATCTTACTGCAGCTTATGACACAGTCTGCAAGCTGCTCCTCCGTGCAGACTGTCATCAGCATAGCAAAACTTCTTAGAGGCTGTATGAGGCATATCTGCGATATAAGTTAAAAAGGAGGGGAGCCAGAACTGACCCTTGTGGTAATCCATTACCCAGTGTTCTTTATTTGCTTTTGTTCTCGTCCATACACAATTGGAACAGGCGGTTGCTTAGCATGTTATCGATTAGTTTTGCTATTGTTTTGCAAGGGACAAGAACAAAAGCAAACAAAGAACACTGGGTAATGGATTACCACAAGGGTCAGTTCTGGCTCCCCTCCTTTTTAACTTATACATCGCAGATATGCCTCATACAGCCTCTAAGAAGTTTTGCTATGCTGATGACATTGCTCTAGCCACCAGACACACCAATTTTACTACAATGGAAGATACACTAACAAACGACCTTGCAGTCCTAGATGAATACTTCAGCAGATGGAGTTTACGCCCGAATCCTAGCAAAATACGTTTCATGCTTCCACCTGAACAATAACCAGGTTAACAAAGAACTCATGGTCTACTTCAACCGCGAACTGCTAACAGATTCCCGAAATATCTGGGCGTCACTCTAGATAGAATACTATCTTTTAAACCACATCTCATTAACACAGCATCCATGCTAGAAACAATATACTGCAAAAACTATGTGGAACAACTTGGGGTGCCTCAGCAACAACGCTTCGCTGCACTACTCTTGGCCTCGTTTTCTGTACAGCTGAATACTGCTCACCCATATGGCTGAACAGTGCCCATGTGTATTTGGTTAATGCCCAGCTTAACACCACTATGCTTATTATTTCTGGAACTGTAAAATCAACCCCAAACTACTGGTTCCCAGTGCTAAGCAACATCCCGCCTCCATACATCCGCAGATCCAACTTTCTTCTACATGAATGCAGCAAAATCATGGAAATCCAAAATCTTCCAATCCATGAAGACATCCCACCTCTAGAAATAAACAGGCTAAAGTCAAGGCACCCTCCAATCTTAACAGCAAAAAATCTTGCAGAGACAAGCTTCAACATGAAGGAGAAGTGGAGTCCTGGTGTAACACTTCAACAAGGATCCTCCATGAATTAGTGGACCCAACACAGATAACTTCGGGTTTTGACCTACTTCGGAAAACTTGGTCTGCCCTTAACCGAATCCACACCAACCATGACAGATGTGCAGACCACCTTTACAAATGGTGCATGATTGCCTCACCGAGGTGCGACTGTGGATCACTCCACCAGACAATCATATTATAGCGGAATGTGTCCTACGTGCATACAGTGGAAACCTGTCAGACTTAATCCATGCTACACCAAGTGCAGTCGACTGGATAATCAACCTAGACATTCAGTTGTAGCCTATTCTTGAGTGTCTTTTATGACTGTATTATGTCTTCTTATTGTACATATGTCTATTACTATGTCCATATATATTAAGGATTAATGTAATGTAACTTTTCATGTGTGAGCCATACGCTAAATAAATAACTGTATGGCTGTGTCGTTGATGTGCTGTGTACATATTGTACTTGACTGTGTGTGTGTAGTGTAAAAGCGTATTTATTTTTTTAAAAAAGTTAATTCTTGTGAAAATTATCAAAATTAAATTTTTTAAGTAATAATATGATTGTTTAAAATGATATGAAGCTTTTTAGTGAAACAAACGCAACCTGCTTTTTTTATTATTATTATTATGAAACAATTTCTGATTTGTCTTTTATTTTCTCCAGAAAAATATACTCACCGTAGAAATATTAGACAATAATCTTTTCAACTAGAGGTAAAGGCTAAAAGCTTAGATTACTGGTAATGCTACTGAGAAAGAAAGACCACTTCAGAAGTCACACTAAAGAGCCTCAAAGCAGTAGTGCATAATACATCAGCAATGTCTTGTTTCGTTTTCAATTATATGGTAAATAGAAATACCGAGATTTCTTTTACAGTCTGATACCATATTTATTTCAAAATAATTACTTAATATATAATAATCACAATTTCACTTTTATTATCGAAAACTTATAAATTATTTGATGCAGTTATTTAAGAAAGAAAGAAATTTGAATTTAAAAAAAATAGGTGCATAAGCGTTCAGCTTTTTTTTCGGGGGGGGGGGGTGGAAGGCGACCTACCTATTCATCCTGTCGATGTTTGAAATAATTATTTTCAAAACCGTTCACAAGACATTTGATACAAACGTAAATCATCTGGGGAGCATACTCATACATTTTAATGTAAAATTGTACTAAAAGTATAGCTACTTCTGAGCAGCGGCGTAGCTAGGCGGGGGCGGCACTTTGAACCTTTTTGAACTTTTACAGTTAATTCTAAAATACAGTCTCCAGAACTCAGTTCCAAATATCGTAATACTACTACGAATTTTCCTCATAATTGCTGTAAATGTTGCTAGTTGTGAAAGAAGTTTTTCTAAATAAAATTTAAGAATTACCTACATTACTATGAAATAGACTTCGCCAATGTCATCGACGATTTTTCTAACAGAAAAGCAAGAAAAATAACATTTTAGAATGTTGAAATTAAAGTTTTACTTCAAAACTAAACATAGTATTTTAACTTAAATATAAAGAGCTAATAAGCTTCATTTCGGCGATATAAACAATATTTTAAATTAAGGGGATATAAAATCCACATTGTTTCAAAACCGAATGAGAAACTCAAAGATTGGAATCAGAGAATTTCATGCCGAATATAGTAAACTATAAAGTTTTATTAAAACACTTAAGGAATAGAACAACGTAGTTAAGGATATAAATTAAATTAAACTTTAATAAATATTTTCCGATATTTCGACAACGTCACGTTGCCATTTTCTAAAGGAACTTACAAAAAAGTTTTCTCAGTTTACAGAAATCCCACTCATACAGGTAGATACATTCACCAACAATCCCACCACCACCCCTCATAACAATATGGAGTAGTGAAAACACTATACAACAGGGCTAAACTAATCTGTTCAAACGACTTGGCCCTAAACACGGAACTAAATCACATCCTCAACACTTTCTCAGCCAATGGCAACCCCCCTAAAAAAATCCAAAAAATATTAGAACCTACAAACCACAGATCCCCCCCCCCCACAACAAGGATTACTCTAAATCCATCACCATTCCCTACATCCGAGGCACCTCGGAAAAGATTACCAAAATCTTAAAAAAACATGACCTGACCTCCTGTTACAAATCTTACAGAAAATTGGCATCCCTTATCCGCTCCACTAAAGACCAACCACTTCCCCTAGACCTACCTGGTGTTTACCAGGTCCCTTGCAGTTGTAAACTGTCTTACTTTGGCCAAACAGGCAGGACAGCGAATATCAGAATTTCGGAACATAAGGACTACATCCGTTTTTACAAATACAGTCATTCTTGGCTTGCGGACCATGCTCTGGATACACGCCACAGAATACGGTGGAAGAAAGTTACAGTGATACACCGTAACAAATACAAATTTGAAAGACTTTATGGAATCAGCATCAGCCCTAAGAAATTCTCCAAACCTCAACAAATTTGGTTGTATGCGACTGCCCCAAATTTGGGAGGCCTACATCTGCAGACCTTCAGCCCAACGGCCAAGAACACCTACTTAGCCCGCTAGATGGCACCATCAGGACTGTTAGGAGAACAATAGCTTCATCTCTTCATTCCCAGTTTCTGTGTTGTAGTGCCTGCGTGCAAGTAACTTTTTTGTAAGTTCCTTTAGAAAATGGCTACGTGACGTTGCCGAAATATCGGAAAATATTTATTAAAGTTTAATTTAATTTATATCCTTAACTACGTTGTTCTATTCCTTAAGTGTTTTAATAAAGTTTTAATAACCAACGTATAAGCCTGTCTACAAGAATAAACTATAAAGTATCGACGAACCTAGCGTGAGCTAATGCAAGTGACCCTAGTACAAAGTATGGTACCGGATTTTATATCCCCTTAATTTAAAATATAGTATTTTAATTTATTTCCCTATACGTCGTTTTGACTATTTGTAGTATTTTGGTGTGTATTGAGAGGGGCGGCAAACTCAGGGACCGCCTCGGGCGCCAACACCTCTAGCTACGCCACTGCTTCTAAGAAAAACTACTTTGCCATCTATCTAAACAAGCGGTAAATGTATTTTCCGAATAGGCGGTGATTTTTTCTTTGTACTAAAAGAAAATGTCAGATAATAAGAATAATAATAACAAGAAAATAGGTAGTATTTTCTTTTTCATTGAGTGGAGATTTCAGAATGAAGTGTGATTCATAATATATTTTGCATGTTTTTTTGAACAGAAAGTGCACGTTACTATTTTCTTGCTATTTTTGTCAACTGAATATCCGAAATAATGAGAATGACTGACTGTAGAGGATTTCTAACGTTTATGACCTCTTGACTTAGAAGGGTGAACGTGTGTTACCTGGAGTTTCTTCCATTAGGAAATTCCAAGTCAACATTTTGGCTGTTTCCAACGCGTACATATATATTAATTTCGGAACATGTGTTACAGAAAATAAATTTGTGGAAATAATTTATTGCAAGCAGTCTTGCAATAAATAATGTTTGAACGTTACTTTTTATTTTACCTTGCACTACTACGATGTATCGAAATATGCATGTCACGTTGTTATGCTTACAGATTTGATATACTGAAGCTGTTTGAGAGCTCTTTCTGCTTTTATGAACAAGAAATGTTAAACTGCATTACATTCTTATTTCAAGGCCAATTTCAAAATATCGCAAAATTATATTCAGTAGTATTTCAAATTAATTCGCAGTTGAAAAATGAAACAAATTATTATTATTATTATTATTATTATTTGTAGAGTGCTCATTTCAATAATAATAATGCTGTTTCTTTACCATTATAAAATAACCTTTCGTGGATCGAAGCAACATAAATATATCTTATTATTATTATTCCTTCCCTCTTTTACCTTGCGTGTCAAGGATTTTTCTACATTTAGTCGCCTTAGCGCAATCGGAAGAATAGCGGAGCATTGCGCCCTTCGATTGGAAAAGACCTGGGTTCGATTCTCGTCGGGACGAGGGGAACCTTTATATGGGCTTTTTCAATTGAATGTGAGTTAGCTGATCGCATACGGTGGTAGCAGGTGTTTTCCCCCGGAAACTCGGGTTTTTCATCCCGTCTACAGACAAATCGGCCTTCACAACACGCGCAATTTTCAGAAAACATACTGCTGTTGGTGGTGATGATAGGCGTTGATGGCAGTAATGTCGTAGTTGGAGAATTTAGTAGTAGTAGAGAGGAGGAGATATATTTAGCGAAGTAGGGTAGAGTGGCCTCCCACGATGAACCCTTGGACTCACTGGAGATGTCGCTAATAATAATAATTAACCGCTACCGTATCGAGAATAAGGTGGCCCATATGCTTCCTGGTGTGTCCTATGTTTGTATATATGTGTGTGTTCACGGGCCGGTTTTCCTGTTCTGGGGAACAAAAAAACCTATGAGACTGGCTGACTCACCTTTTGTAGAAAAAGACCAGATAAAGATTCTTCACGTCACTAGCAGGAATCGAAACTAGGTCTTTCTGACCAAAAGCTTTGTCTATACTGACTGAGTTATGGAGGTCATAAATATATATATACACACACACACACACACACGCACGCACGAGGGTAGTCTGCAAAGTTCTATATTTTGCAGATCTTACTGAGAATCATTACAGGAACGAGATAATGGCACTGTAATATATGTATTAGTCTTAAGGGAGATTATGTTGAAAAAGAAAAATAATTTTGAAATTATAAATTCGTTTTTTCATTGTTAAGCCGAGAACCTTTCAGACCGCCCTTGTAAGTGTCCTGGCCAGTTGTGAGGTTATTATATGTATTTTTCAAAGTACACAATGTTACATAAAAATATATTTTGATTTTTTTAACCTTTAAATTTTGAGTAACTTAAAAAAAAAAAGTAAGGGGCACTCAGCTTAAAATTGCATCCGGGTGGCAAATCCCTAAAGCCAGCACTGTCCACCACAGCCACCGAACTTGACCGTAGGATGTTACAAGGGATATTTTGTAAATACTGGCATACGGCCGACACGTTGAAAGCGAAGTTCCAAGCATCGACTGGAACATGAAGCAGAAACCCATTCAGAACTGAGGCTCACAACATGGGTTTCCATGGTAGGACCACAATCCCACATTACTCGAACCAACATGCAGCATCGTCTTCAGTTGTTGTGCAAAAGCATGTATAGTGGGATGTAAAAACCTTGGAAATCTTATGGAGTGACGAATCATGATACATCCTCCACCAACCTAATGAATGGGTGTGGCGTATGCCCAGTGAGCATCTCTTACTAGATTGCATAAACCCAACTATTAAATGCAGAGGTGGCGGTGTGATGGGATGGTCCTGGTTTGACCTCGGATCTCTTTTGGTTGTGCAAATATTGGACTTCGAGAATATCTGAATATTCTAAACAATGCAATATTTCCTACTTTGTGTCGTTTATATATGGAACTGACCATTGTCACTTTTTGCAAGACTGCACCATGTCATAAGCCTGTTGCTGTAACTGTGTGGCTTGTGGACATGAATTTCACCACACTTGACTGGCATCTGCAGAAACCTGGTCTCATCGCTGTTCAGCATCTGGAGAACTGGCTGAAAGTGAACTGGAGCGTCGGATGAGGTCAATAGACGTTCGCCCTACAGCAGTGAAGGATCTCATTACATGCTTATAGGAAGAATGGTCCAAAATTCCTATTGTGAAAATAATTTTCCGTCGGTTTGCTGTAGTAATCGTAGCAAAAGGAGGTCCTACATCATATTAAGGTGGGCGCCATGGCTATTTGTTCCTCGCACTATGGTGTCTGTTGACTTCTAAACAGTGTACTTTCAGGTGGTCTCAGTTGCAGCTGTACAGGTAAGAGGAAACCCTATTAAAGTTCCAGGAAATGAAAACGTGTAGTTACGTTATTCAAAAATACTCGGAAGCATACACATACCACATGATTCGTCTTTGGTCTTTCAGCCTAGAACGAGCTGGAAAAATAAAAAAATAACAAGAGATCTCGCACAATATCATACAATGTTAGATGCAAATTAATATTTGGGCAAACGACATTTGCAGCAGCTATCTGTCGCTCTCGCTGATACCTGAATCATTAACCTTAGGATCTGTTATTAACTGACAACTAAATGTAAAGTCCAGGTGACTAGCGATCTTTAAAAAAGTTGGGACTAACTGTCCCACCTATTCTCATTAGAAATTAAAATGCCTAGAGTATTTTTTTAGCATTTGTATTAGCTCGGTTTAGTGTATCTTTGGATATATTGTCAATGAGTTGCTTCTGTTCTCTGGTTGTCTCTTTCGAAATAAAGCTCGAGTTTCTGCAAAGATATTGCTCTTTGGGATTTCAGCGAAAGCATCTAAGGTTGTCAGTCGCAGTACGTGCTACGTCTGTGAAATAATGAGTTCTTCCAACTCTAGTCAGCATTTTGGTTGAATACTAAATCTGAGCTAGAAGGAAAAACCACAACACTGTATGAGAGTGCAACTCACATTTAGTTGAAAAGCCCTTACAAAGTTTCACACGTCCTAGAAGGGATTGAATCTAAGCGTTCCAATTAAAATATGTCGTCGATGCCGAAAGAACTACGAGGGCTTTTTTTGGGATTAAAAAACTTGTCATATATCGTGAGCATAACTGATGGATCTTATTTAAAGTTTCTTCTCCTAATAAACGGAATTTGAAGTTAGGTTTTTTTATCTGCTGAACAAAGGTCACAATGTTAACTCCAATGCCCTATAGAAGTGCTATAGTATTATTAAGAAAGTTGCTTCTTATAGGAAGCACTGAGTATCCATTTTACATAATAAAAAAATCAGCTAACACCTTTTTATTCCCATATAGGGAGTAGGCAAGGCCGTTTTAGTCCTATCTTTTGGAGACTGAGTGAACAGTCAATTTCCGCTGGTAGTCAATCAGAGATAGCTGGACCAAGGCTATCACTGATTAAGACGCCCATAGTGAAGATACGGCACAAGTACCGCTCTCGTGGTTCCTAACCCTAATACAATATTTTTCATGTCTGAAATGGTGTGGGCTCTACGTCATTTTCTTGAGTTTACGGGATGAAAAACCCAGTTTCCGGGAGAAAAAACTCGCTTGCCGGTGCTAGAAATCGACTAACTCGGGAACCGGTCGAAAAAAGACAGTGAAAGGTTCTCTTGTCGGCGACTAGACTTGAACTCGAAGTCTGTCATCGGGCGGTTTAGCGCTGAGGAGTGAAAACACCACTTCCACTGAGCTACAGAGGCCTCCCTCTTTTTCCATTTATAATCAAAATAGGTAAAAACAACTTTCCGTTTTCAAAAATAAATAAATAAAAATTCGTGTTTAAAAAGTGTTTATTATTCAGTGAGGAAGATAAATTGTGATATTTAAAAAGTATTCACGTAATGCAAATTCAATATAGCTGCTTAACTTGATTTTTTGTGAAGTGATCATGATGAAAATAAACCGAAGCTAAAGGCTATCTATATCAGATTTAATTGGATTTTATCAAAATCTTTGAAATGCGTTAAAAAATTATTTAAAAGTTAAAATTATTTTATGCTAAAATATATGATTTGTTAAATTTGTAATAAATATCGATTATTTATTTAAAAATATCTCGTCAATTATAACCTATCCATAAGTAAAATATTTATTAATGTAAAAAGTACCCAATAGTTAATTATCCGACAGAAACTAAAATATCCACTAATTGTTTTGAGCAGTGTATAATGTCATCCAATGCGTAGATTTGTCAACAATTTGTATATAGAGAAATCTCTCGTTCTACGACCAGGTTGTCAGCGTCTCGAGACTTTGAACACTGGTTAACATTTCTCTTTGCTAAAGTCAACACCTACTGGGAATACTTTTCAGAAGAGTACGATAGCGATCAATGGGAATTTTGGACCATTTTTCCTGTAAGCATGTAATGAGATCCTGTATTGTTGTAGGGTGGACGTCCTACAACAATCGGTGCTCCAGTTCAGTTTTTCATTCAGTTCCCCAGGTGTTCAATAGGGTTGAGATCAGGGTCTAGATGCCATGCACCACAAACAGAGGTCCGAGGCGAAAAACCAGGGAAAAAAAAAACAGCACCATACCATTACACCATATCCGCATTTCATAGTTGCATTTACACTGGTAGATGATTCTCACTGGGCATCCGCCACACCAATCCATCAGCACGGTGTAGGTGTAGCGTAATTCATCACTCCATAACAGATATCCAAGCTTTTACATCCCGTTATACAAGCTCTTTGCACAACTGAAGACGACGCTGCATGTCGGTTGGAGTGATGTGGGGCTTGCAAATTATTATTATTATTATTACTACGGGCTACTCCAGGAATCCTTAGACTCATCGAGGGAGGCCCTAAACATGTTCACACAACTGTTCAACATTCTCACAGTATCTATCATACCTTGCCTTGAACTCGCTCACTGTCATAGCACTGACAGCAGACTCTGGCAGCTTATTCCACTCATTTACCACTCTAAAAGTAAAGAACCCAGCTCTAACACCCCTGCTAACCAGGCTCTTGCCCAGCTTCCATGGGTGTCCCCTAGTTCTCCAATCACCAGTCCTGATCTCAAAAATATCATCTGAATTAATCCTATAGAATCCTTTTAGCAATTTGAATGTCACAATCATATCTCCCCTTTTCCGCCTATCAACTAGTTTCTGCAACCCACAAATCTTCAACCTGTTCTCATATGGTTCATTCCATAGACCTGCTATCATTTTAGTCACTCGCCTCTGGATCCTCTCCACCTCCTCCCCATCAAGAAGGAACCGAGGTGACCAAATCTGGGCACACTAGTCGAGATGAGGTCTTATCAGGGCTCGGTACAGAGGTACAATAACTTGCTTATCTCTCCTCGTCAAGGTATTTTTCAACAACCAAGTGAGTTGATGAGCTGATTTAGCTACTTTCGCAATGTGCCCCCTAAACTTCATCTCCCTATCCACCAACACTCCCAAGTCCCTGGCCTCATCAATCTCTTGGAGTACAGTTCCACCAATGTGGTATACTGCTGCTAATCTTTTCACTCCGAAATGCATAACCTTACATTTTGTCACATTAAATTGACATCCATTCTCCTTAGTCCAGAACTCCATTCTATCTAAGTCATCTTGCAAGACTTTGACATCTTCTGCGTTCACTATCGCCCTACCCAACTTTGCATCATCAGCGAACAAATGAACTGTCCCACTTAGACCCTTCCCTATATCGTTAATGAACAGATTAAACAGCAGTGGTCCAAGAACAGATCCTTGTGGCACACCATTAGTCACAGGCCGTCTTTTGGACTCTACTCCTGAATAAACTACTCTTTGATATCTCTCCATCAACCACCCAGCTACCCATATCACTAAACCAATATCCATTCCCATATGTTGTAGTTTACGGATTAGAATTCCATGTGGTATCCTGTCAAACGCCTTTGCCAGGTCCAGCAGTATCACTGTAAACCCATTTCCCTTATCCAGTTCAGCCGTCACTGTTGCTATAAAACTTGAGCAAGTTACTGAGGCATGATCTACCCTTCACAAAGCCATGCTGTCCTCTGTACAGTATCTCATTTTCATCAATCCATTCCTGTATTTTTCCCTTGACTACTTTCTCCAAGACCTTGACAACGACTTCTGATCTGCTGATCGGTCGGTAATTTGCAACAGTAGTCTTGGATCCTCCTTTATGCAGTGGAACTATTTTCCCCTCTTTCCACACCTTCGGGACTAAGCCAGACCCGAGACTCAGATTAAACAACATGGTCAAGGGCACTGATAATTCCTTAGCCGCGTCATGCAAGACCCGTGCCGGTATACCATCCCATCACACAGATGTATTCACATTAAGGTTCTGTAATAGACTATTCACCTCCACTTCATTCATCACAATTCCCGTATAAACTAATGGTTCCTTCATTTTTTCAACGTCACCACCTGGATGATATACTTTTGCAAAGTGCGCGCTAAGTAACTACACTATATCGACTGGTTCAGTGAACTCTTTACCATCGTCATTCCTTAAAATCATTTTGTCATGTACAGTTTTTTTCTTGCTTGCAGCATATTGAAAGAACTGTTTGGGATTCTCTTTTGCTTGCATAGCTAGTTTCCTTTCATAATCGGCTTTCGCTGTTTTTACCACACTCGTTACCCTTCTGGCCTGCACTTTATGCCGTTCGTGTGCCTACAGGTCACCCCTTTCTTTAAATTCCCTCCATAGTTGTTTCTTTTTTTTGCAGCTCAAGCTTAATGGTGTTATTCATCCATTTAACCCCTACTTGTTTCACTATTCGGACCTTAGGTATACAATCAGCCATAACCTCCTGTAAATGCTCTTTGACCACTTCCCATGCTCTATCGACGTCCAGCCCTTGCAGTTGTACATGCCATGGCACTGATCCAAGCAATCTCCTAAGCTTGTCATACTTGCCAGCACGATAATTCCACATATACCCTGTCTTAATCACAAATTGCACACCTTTAGCTACCTCCCAGTTCAAGACCTTATGATCACTCTCACCAATAGGTGGCAACATGGTCATATTCATTACAGTCAAATTCTGAGATACTATTACCAGGTCAAGCACTCTCTCACCCCTATTATTTTCAATTACATGCTGTCTCAGATAGTTATCCCTTAATAATTGAATAAAATCCATTTCCTTCCTCACATGTGTCCTCTCCTCCTTCCAATCAATGTTACCATAGTTGAAATCCCCCATAATAATTACCCTCCTTCCACTCATTTCATCAATTTGTTTATGCATACCATCTCCACCATCTATTCCATCACCTGGTCTATAGCAGCACCCAACTGTATATTTTATTCTGCCAGTGTCAATCTCACACCAAATAGCCTCAAATGAGCTCCTTTCACTATCCTGCAATACTTCAATTCTTCTTGTCTGCAGTTCATCAGCTATCATCAATAACACCCCTCCCCCAATTTTATTCTCTCTGTCCCTCCCAAACATACTATAACCTACACATTCTATCCCACTAACTATATCATCTTCCGTCAGCCATGTTTCACTAATGCCAATAACCTGTGGCCAGGAAGAGACAATCAAGGCCAAAAATTCTTCCTTCATGTTCCTAATACTCCTGGCATTAGTATACATAAATTGCAGTGATCCCTTTGTCCCACCCCTATCTTGATGCGTTATTCTAAATGTCCCATTCCCATTTTTTGTCCTTCGTGCTGTCCTCAGGTACATTATATACATTGTTACACTCAACTGTCTCACTGATGTCTGGATATCCACTTCCCCCCCTCCTTGGTAGTTCTAGTTTCCCTGGTTCTGCACATCCATTTTCACTTCATTCAGCAACACTTTTTCCAGTCCCCGCACACCAAGTCCATTCAAATGCAGGCCATCCATCTTGTATAAGTCCTTTCGCCCATCAAAATCATTCCACACGTCCACGAATTCCACACCTCACCGTCTGCATAACCTGCGCATAATGTCATTTGCGATTATGGCCCTCCTTCTAAACTCCTCTCTGTCATACCGCGGTAACAGACTCACCATTCTAACTCTGTCACTCTTTTCTTTCGCTACCTTTAACAATACTTTCAAGTCCTCTCTCATAAAAAATTTATCACCTTTCAATTCATTCGTACCCGCCACAATTATTAATTCTTTCACCCTCTGTTTTTGCACTCTAATACTCTCACTTACATCCTTAAATTTCGCACCCAGTAAGTACGATTTAGTTACACTCCCATCTATTGCTCCTCTTAATAACGAGTCACCATACAACACTCTTTCCTTCATTTCGGAAACTCTCCCACGCTGTTTATTTACGTTAGCCGAATCATTCTGGAAAGAGTTTTGCAGGTGCTCTAATTGCCGCTGCGCATTTTGTATCACTGCGCGCAGCCTAGCGATCTCACTTCCTACAAATAATTCCTCATTTTTTTTATCATTCAACCCTTTTCTCTTTCTGTATAATTGCACTCACTCTTTCTTAGATCACCGCTCACATTGCCATCTTGTACACCGCAATTCCCTATTGAGCCACTATTTTCACTCGCATTCTGGCTTTCTTTCTTTCTTCAAACATAACTGTCTCACAACCTGACACATACTTCGACTCCTCACTTTGGATACACTTTCTACACATTCTCCCACCACTATCACTTTCAATCCAAACTCCAGCCTCATTCGGGAATGCATACATTCCACACACATCACATGGACAAATTCTCTCACATTATAGTTTTTGAATGGCGTCGTATTTTTGGACGCAATTATCTTACGTCGCATTGGCGCCATATTCAAATCTATGAAACGTATCGTTAAATACTAAATTAATTAACGGAATTTACACCAAAATCACACAGACACAACAAGCTACCAAATTTAGACAATATTACGTTATGATTTTTAACATATAGTCTAATTTCCATTCAAAATTGTACTTAGCTTTCTGGAGCTCCCTGAAAACACGACCGTTCCCCTGCCCCTCTAGCGGCGACTCCCAAATTGCAGTCCTTCCATGGAGATCTATGTTGTGAGCCTCAGTTCTGAACGGATTGCTGCAGATTCGTGTTGCAATTCTATACTTGGAATTTCGCTTTCAACGTGTCGGCTGTATGCCAGTTTCTACATAATATCCTTTGTAACATCCTAAGGTCACGATCGGTGACTGTGATGGGTTGTCCACTGCGGGTAGCACTTGCAGTTCTTCTGAGCTTCGATCTCAGTATATAGTATCACTTATCTGGAATGGCACAATTTTTTAATATTTTTTCCCAACAGATAGGCCTGCAACATGGTATCTTATGATAATGTCTGTTTCAATCTCCGTCAGTTCCCTTGTCGCGGGCATTTCATCCGTACCCTGCTGCAGTGACTTGGGTGCATCATATTCCTGCAGTTTATGTCCGCTACAAACACGTGACTCGTTACATTGTAAGATGCACCTTGCTCCTAGGGTTAAATTCTTTCCAAAAGTGTATAAACATATGCTGTATGACTCATTCTTGTGTTCATATTTTGAATATTATAGTCAACCTTTCTGCTTTGTGGCTGAATGATGCTTAGGTTACATTACGAAATACATACAAATATTTAACAAATTCTAGTGTCCTTCCTTCACATCTGTGAAACTCTTTTTTAAAACTAGTATTTTTTAAAAAAAGTGAATGATTGCAAAAAGATCTGCAAATTTCGTAATTTACAAGTCAAAATATGTGGAATTTATTTCAGTGAAGATTAGGGATGCAAATAGTTTATGTGACCTTAAATCTGCTGTCAGTGTGTTCTTAAACATTAACATAATGTGTTGGGCTAATTATGCCCACATTTGCAATATGCTTTCTAAATTTCAACTTGTTGGTGTCGTGACGTTCTATTTTCATGTTATGTTCTAAATCCGCCATCTTGGTTCAAGTCACTCTTATCAATATAACAACTAATTGCAAATTGATCACCGATCCAAAAGTAGGGAAAATTTATAATTATACTGCGCCACCCTATTTTTAGATTAGTCTATATAAAATAGTAGGATCAATTTTTAATTAAGTTAGCAGTCTCCTCATTTATTTAGGCCGAATTATTTACTGTTCCACTTGAGGTTCCTGCAAGATTCGAATATTTATGAACGGTGCAATAAAAGGGAATTCAGGCAAACACAATATTAGATTAACTAAATAAAACATTTAATATATGATATATATAACAAATACAAGAATTCTGCTTTAAAATGAAACAATACAATTAACTTAATACATCTTGCTAAGTCACTCATGCCAATTCAATGTTCTAAACTTTCACATACAATTCACAGCTTCAAAATCACAAGCTTTCTTAACTCAAGTTAATAAAACGAAACTTCTTATTTAAACAGTCTCCAAATATCTAACAGCTGTACTTAATGTTTAAATTCACAGGAAGCACTAATCAAGGTAGACAATATTCCAAGCAATCTTATTTCGGACTTTGAGCTTCGAAGATATGTTAATGTTAGAATAAACAAACAAGTATGACTACTCTTACCAGATGCAATCTTCAATACATCAATTAATTGTGAGCACACTTATGAATTAACTTATTTACGTTAGCGGAACACATTAATAAAAATTCTCCAACGATTTAACTGAACTACTGTTAATCGTGCTTCACTACTCTAAAAAAAAAACCACATCAATAAGGCACTGATATCTTTCCTTGTTTACTTTTCTCAAACTAGTTAATCTCAATATAATTCTTCTCAGGGCAACATAGAATTAAGACGTAATCCTAGACTAACTGGAACTAATCAGAATTTTACATTGAATGTCCAGTTCTTTATTTATCCGGTTACGGCATTAATCTTCCTTTACAACACAGCTGACTTCACTTGCAGCTAAGTATATGATTCACTATGTTTTGGCTCACTTCTAAACACTATTCTCATGAATTTCTGCCCTAGAGAACTTATAATTTTCTTCCACTTCCTTTGCTTGTATCCTACCCTCCTTCCCGCTCCGCAAAAACTTCCTCTCTCCTCTCTAATTAAAAATCTTCTATTTCTTTTCCACTCCTTTCAGTCCGAAGGTCACGCTCTCTTCGACTCGTGCTTGTTTATTTCATGCGTCTCCATGACAACAAATGAACGCAAACATTTTGCTAATGTAATACAATGCTCTACTACTACATGAGTGATTACATAACGTTAAATTTTCACAAATAACAATAAACAGAATATTTGAGTTACTTAATCAGCTTTTTCATTACGTATAGAATTAATTATAATAATACTTTTCGTTACATCATATATATATTTTAGTTATAAATTCTGCACATATTATGCTTAATAAATTAATAGTAGGTTAAGTTTAGAATAAATATTTAAATAGTAATCCTAAATTAAGGAATAATAAATAATTTATATGCAAATCATGATTATTACATAATAAGCAATGTTAAATGTGAATGAAAAAACATAAATTACACGACATAGTTTCATTCACAATTTAACATTGGCAACATCGTTAATCTATTTTATTATGTCAACATCCTGCAGTTCACTTGTATTAGTACATTCCATTATATAATAGACAGCTTCTGATCTCTTCTTTCCAAAGTGTTTTAACTTAGAGTCGTCCATGTTAAAATGGCAGCATATATATTTGCCCATATACTTAGTCAATATAAGTCGCCTACAGGATTTATACATCATCCTTCCTTGGATATCTCTGTTCCCAGTTTACATCATCAACAAACAACTGAATGTTTCCTATTAAATCATTTCCTACATTATTGATGTACAAAACAACAACAAATTAACGAACAGATTATTGAATTACTAATAAATTAGTTAAATTTCTACTAGTAGCCAAACAAAGATAGCTGGTCCTTAACTATCACTAATTATAAACTGTATTCAAGGCTAAAACGGTCTTTCCTATTCCCTATGCGGAATAAAAGAAGTTAGTGCATATTTTATTTTATTTTTATTTTATTGCATTGCCTTCATTATATATGTTTAATCAAACTACCATTTTGACATTTTCTCAATAAACTACGAACATTATCTATAGAGAAGAGACATTAATCACTTCCAAGTAAGCCCTATTTGTCAAATCATTACATCTGAGGTATCTCTAATGAAAATATCGATCATAGAATGAATTCAAGTGTTCTTCATTCCATGTGCTGACAAAAATGACAGGAACATTAGTAGTAACAACAAGAATAAATATGCAACACAAATATAAAACCAATATAACATCTCTTTGAGAAATGCATTTGTGGATACAATTTCATATATTACAATCAAAAGTCAATTTAATATAATATGGTTAACGTTTTCATTTCTTTTAGTAGTAGAATATAGGTCGCAATTGTTAGCTATTGGCAAATCTATCTTGTGACTGTCTTGTTTCTCCTTAGGTCAATATAGTGTTTGGAAGTTTTTTCCACTTCGTTAGACTATAATAAATTTAGTTTAATCCTTTATCCAAGTGTATGCAAACAAAGATTGCACCTGTATTATCTTCAGGACTGAGGCAACTCGTGGTAAAGGTGGACCAAGCTCTCATCACTACTTGTCTTAGTATCTCCCATGATGCAAAACACATCTTGCGAACATGTATAATGCTATGCATTAAATCCAGAGTAATTTAATAATAAGGTGAGACACCTTTTGGCAACTCGTATAGGTAAACATGACTTCTCCATTGCTTCCACCTTAGTATTACCACCTCTGGGTCTAGCTCCCACTGATGAGGCCTCAATAAATGTCGAAACCGGTCTGGGTAGTGGCCCTTCCCTTAATGCATAGCATTATAAAACATGTCTGCAAGGAGATGTGCTTTGCATTATAGGAGATAC
This sequence comes from Typopeltis vanoorti, assembly GCF_054136105.1. Taxonomy (NCBI): domain Eukaryota; kingdom Metazoa; phylum Arthropoda; class Arachnida; order Uropygi; family Thelyphonidae; genus Typopeltis; species Typopeltis vanoorti. Next base: position 72,260,874 of record NC_143552.1, on the reverse strand, counting down.
TAAGACCAGCAGTGATGAGAGCTTGGTCCACCTTCTCCACGAGTTGTCTTTTCCTTCTGAAGATACTTCAGGTGTAAACTTTGTTTGTTTACACTTGGATAAAGGATTAAACTAAAAATTGATTATAATATAGTGTTTCGCAGGATGTTTTGGTGAATGGATAGCTAACCCTGCAAGCATATCAGAAATGCTACATCCATGTGCACTTTATACAGTTTATTTACACTGCTCTGTCCAACATCATGGAATTTTCAGGATGAAAATCCTTTAAACCACAATTGTAACGTACGTTGAATCCTTCCAGTGGAAAAGTCCGAAGTTCGATTTTCGTAGTGAAGAGCAAAATATTTACATAGTCTTTTTCAATTGAATGTTAGTTAGCCTACATCATACGGAAGTACCAGGATTTTTTTTCCTCCTGGAAACTCGGATTCTTCATCCCGTGTACAGGTAAAACGGCCATAAGAACACACGCAATTTACAGACAAAGTATACTGATGATTGTGATGGACAGAAGTTGATGTTTTGCATAGATAGATAGTAGTTAGTGGATTGAATGGGGGATATGGAGTGTTGCAATGTTCCCTAGTTCGTTGAGCCCTTGGACACCTCAGAGGTGTCACAAAATAATAAACTAAAAAAAAAAAATGTTTCAGTGTATTTCAGTACGCGTAAAAATATATTCGAATAAAATACTCTCCAGCAGAGTTTCCACACCTGAATCCTATAGTGAGTGATCGGAGCTTATTCCACCTTTACCACGAGTTGCCTTGGTCTTGCACTACCTGTAGGATCAGCTAGACTTGCATCACTTGCAGGCGCAAACTTGACTTGTTTGTCTGTTTGCTCACTTGAGAAATGGAGTAAAACCAAATTTAAAATTGCTTGGTATATTTAACATTTATTATACCCAAGGTAAAATACTTTCTATATATATATATATATATATATATATATATATATATAGAAAGTATTTTACCTTGGGTATAATAATATATATATTTTTATATATAATAAAAATATTGGGTATAATAAAAATATATATATATATACACGATCAAGAGCCTGTGTAGCTCAGTGGATGTGGCGTTTGCCAACCACCGCGCTTGACCGCACGAAGGAAGACTTGGTTTCGAGTCTAGTCGGCGACTAGAGGAAATTTTTCTAAGCCTTTTTTCGACCGGTTCCCGAGTTAGTCGATCTCTGGCACGGGCAAGCAGGTTTTTCCTCCCGGAAACTCGGGTTTTTCGTCCTGTAAACTCAAGAAAATCCACCGTAGAACCCACATTATTTCAGACATTAAATATATTGTGTTAGGGTTAGGGACCACGAGATGGCGGCACATTTGAGCCGTCTCTCTTCACTGAGTACGGCTTAATTAGTGATAGCCTTGGGCCATCTATCTCTGATTGGTACCAGTGGAGATTGAACTGCCCACTCAGTCTCCAAAAGTTAGATAGGGCTAAATGGCCTCGCCTACTTCCCGTATACGGGGAATAAAAAGGCGTTAGCTGATTTTTTTTTTTTTTTTGATATACACGATCTCCACGTTTTATTTTAGTGCCTAAAATATTTAGTCCCATAGGTTAACAAACGTGGGAAGAAAGACTCTTTTCGCTCAAAGAATCGAACTCATAACAGTCTTACTTTTATTCGTCTAGTAGTATGGAAGTTTTAAGAATTCACGTTAGACTGTTATAATGAAATTCATTTTTATTTTCCTGCGTAATTGAAAAAAACAGATATATCAGTTTTATTTTAATAATTTCTTCACCGCGTGGTGGCAGAGTGGACGTTTTTTTGCTCTTGGAAGATGTGGTGCACTGGCCGGCTTTCATGTGAGAATTTAATTTGTTTATAGTATGCTCTTTTGCATTATTGATCATGGTAAGTTACATACCTGAGTCCAAGAGTTCTTTTCTTGGTGTTGGATTACATCGCAGTTACTGTTTTTTTTTTTTTTTTGTTTTAAATAAAAGGCTTGATGAATTGATAGTTTTCTGAAAAATAAAATAAAAATTATGCAAACAGCATGTTCAATACACAGAATAAGTAGAAATAGTTATCGTTTTAGATATTGGAATATGCAGTGTCCGTGTAATACCTTTTTTTACCGTTTAAAATATTCGCAGTTGATGCAAAGTGACACATACACACACATATATACAGGGTGTTCGGGATAAATTTGACAGTTTCGTAAGGAAAAAGAAAATCTTCTTTGTATCTATTAAATTTAATGAATTGACAAAAAAACATTACAGGCAGAGTTAATTACAATACTATCAACAAGATTTACTCAAAATAACCACCATTAGCATCGATCACAGCTTCAATTCTGCTTCGGAACCTCGAACAAGCTGATGCTACAGTCTCCCTGGGAAGGGCCGCAAAAACTGTTTTACTTTTATCCATTAACTGGGCTTTTGTATTACTGGAAGTGCGATTGGTGTCTTTTTCAACTGCGCCCCATACAAAATAATCCATGGGGTTAAGGTCTGGGGAGTTTGGAGGCCAAACATTTGGACTGGTGAAGTCGTAGAAATTTTCAGACAACCATTTTTGACTTTTCCCAGAGGTGTGGCAAGGGGCCGAATCCTGCTGCCATACATACGGCCTACCATTGGCTACCCTTGTTATCCAGGGCTTGACTACAGTTAGCAACTCCACGAACAAAGCCCGAATTCCAATGCCAGGGTTCTTCAACACCTGTTCCTGCAGATTTGCGAGGAATTCTGCTGTACGAACGCAATCAGATCGTCTGCTAGGGATCTTTCTTCTTGCTACATCCTCGTAGTCACCATTGCAAGTCTCTAGTTCATGCCTGATTGTTTTAACTGTAATCAGGGAGCATTGGGCAGCAGTCGTAATATCCTTATTTTGATGGCGGGCACGAATCATCATGATACAAGTTATTCTCTTCCATGATTCAGGTGGGTTCCAGCTATCCATCCTTTCTGACATCTTGTATATGAATGAAGAAGGGTCCAAACTTTTAAATGAAGAGAAGTGTGTGTTAATACATGTAACTTACGGAAAAATATAATTAATTATAAATATGTCAAATTTATCCCGAACACCCTGTATATATATATATTACCCCAATGCAAAGCACATCTCCTGGAGGAGATGCATGATGCTTTGTATTAAAGGCAAGGGGCCACTACCCAGACTGGTTTCCACCTTTATTAAGGTCTCATCAGTGGGAGCCAGGCTAGAAATACCAAGATTTTAACAATACAGAGCTTATAAGTATTTTACCAGAACAAGTTACCATAAGGTGTTTTAACCTTATTAAATAAAAATCTCAGGAGGAAATATAAATGTAGAAAGTATTTTACCTTGGGTAAAATAAATGTTAAAGATACCAAGCTATTTTAAACCTGGTTTTACTCCATTTCCCAAGTAAGCAAACAGACAAACAAGTCAAGTTTGCACCTGCAAGTGTTGCAAGTCTAGCTGACCCTGCACGTGGTGCAAGACCAAGGCCACTCATGGTAAAAGTAGAATAAACTCTGATCACTAATCTTAATATTTACCCCTAATGCAAAGTACATCTCCCAGAGGAGATGTATGATGCTTTGTATTAAAGGCAAGGGGTCACTACCCAGACCAGTTTCGACCTTTATTGAGGTCTCATCAGTGAGAGCCAGGCTAGAAATACCAAGATTTTAGTAATACAGAGCTTATAAGTATTTTACCAGAACAAGTTACCATAAGGTGTTTTAACCTTATTAAATGAAAATCTCAGGAGGAGATATAAATGAAGAAAGTATTTTACCCAAGTAAATATACTTTCTTCATTTATATCTCCTCCTGAGATTTTTATTTAATAAGGTTAAAACACCTTATGGTAACTTGTTCTGGTAAAATACTTATAAGCTCTGTATTACTAAAATCTTGGTATTTCTAGCCTGGCTCTCACTGATGAGACCTCAATAAAGGTCGAAACCAGTCTGGGTAGTGGCCCCCTTGCCTTTAATACAAAGCATCATGCATCTCCTCCAGGAGATGTGCTTTGCATTAGGGGTAAATATTAAGATTAGTGATCAGAGCTTATTCTACTTTTACCATATATATATAAGGTATAGATATAGGACTATATATGCCATCGCTTCATAAGGATTATATATAGGACTAAAATTTGGATTATATATATATATATATATATATACACACACACACACACAAATGGAGTGATGGCATTTTTTAGTCCTAACTTTTGGAAATCAGCTGGTGGCCAGGAATAGTCATTGGCGGATTAGTGTGAGCTGTAGCCGACCTGCATGGATGAAAGCGTTATGAGAATGTCACAGACATTACAACCATCCCATGTTCCTAAACCCAATTAGTATGTGCGTGTGTGTTCTAGAGTCAGTTTTTGGAGCTGCAGAGTTAAAATTCTTTTTCTTTTGGAAGGAACAAACCTTACTTTCCTTTGCTAACCTGGGAACTGACGAATAAAATTCTAGTAAATGTCTCTGTAGTTTGTGACTAGAATTATTATTATTATGTAAGGTGCCTTCATGGAGTCAAATTCAGAATTGATAATTACTAATAATATTAAGTTATGTTCCATGCTAAATACTGTACAGTATTCACATTTCTTTTCTAATATTTGGTGACATAGGTATTCAGCTAATTATAAATGAATTGAATGTAGCAGTGACATCAGGTGTGAGTTTCTCTTCGGCATGGAGTGCATTTACAGTGTCGAGTAAAGGTACTTATTACTGTAATTCAATATAGAGGTTAGTGTCTTCTTCTCTCTCTCTCTCTAAGATTGTTTCTGAGTAGGAAGTATTACTTAATAAACCTAAACTCTTGATTGCTTCTTAGTGTAAAGAAGTAACTAGCACCATGAAACGAATATAGCTGTAATATCACTACCTCATGAAATGTTTCAAATGTATTTTAGGTCAAAAAGAAATCCACTAATAATTTCGATATGATCAGTTTTTGAAAGTGAAAGGAAGTTTGTCAGACTTCCTTTGACTTTCAAAGGAGATAATTTCAAAATTTGACTGACTCTTTGCGTATAAGGATTTGATGATGATAACTAACTTTAAGGGCATTATGAGTGCCCTTGTATACAAAGAGAAGGAAGTTGATTGCATTTAGCTAGCTGTCATATGTTTCATTTTTATTGCGGATGTCTGGTATGATTGTTGGCAAGCCAAAGTTTCGCTGCAGGATGAGAATTGAGTCAAATCGGATTGGAGGGGGAGGGCAGTGGTACTCATGTTAAGATTAAATTCTTCTTTATGCATTCAGAACACAAGTGTTCATTGATGAGAACAGGGCTAATGGTGTCTCAAAAAAAAAAAGATAGGTGATCAAAAATTCATGTGGATTCTCATTCTAAAAGGATAAGGTCATTTGCTTTAAGTAAATGCCTTGGCATTTCTCCAGCTGGATCAGTAGGATTTAATCGTACAGAGTAATACATACACACCCCAACTCAACATCACCAGAGTTAAAGATCAGTACTATCAACATAAGAAGCCTGAATGGCAAAGAAACGGAGCTAGCTGAGGAATTAGATAAGTACCAGATCGACATAATAGGGGCCACTGAAACAAAAAAGACAAAAACTGGTGAGATCTTTCTGAATATAAATACAAAATGTTATATTCAGGCAATGACAATCAAGGAAAAGAAGGAGTGGCCATAGTATTCAACACAAAATACAAGGCTAATCTTCTTGAATGGCAGTCAGTCTCAAGTAGAGTTATATGGGCAAATATGAGAATGGGAAACTGGACAATGAGACTTATTTGTACCTATGGTCCCACAGAAGGTTCTACTAAGGTAGAAGTGGAGGAATTATTTGAGGCTTTAGAAAAAGCAACTGACACAATGAGAAAGGAAAAGTTGGTCCTTGTTGGGGATCTAAATAGTAGAGTAGGAAATGATTGTGAGACATACAAAAATATTTTGGGAAAATTTGGAGAAAAGAGCAAAGCTAATAATAATGGCAAATATCTGTTGGATTTCTGCTCAGGACATGGACTGGTTATTACTAACACCATGTTCCAACATAAAAATGTGCAGAAATTCACATGGAGAGAAGAGGCAAGGAATAAGAAAAGTCTCATTGACTATATTATTGTTGATAGTGATGTTTTCTCCCTGGTGCAAGACACCACAGTGTACAGAGGATTTGAAATTGGAAGTGATCACTATTTACTCTTGAGCAGGATAAAACTGAATTTCACATTGAAAAGAATAACATGTAAGAAAGTTTTAAAGCGAATAAAAGTTGAGCAGCTCTCAGATGTGAACTGTAGACTAAAGTACACAAAGATTATTGAAGAAAAAAATGAAAGAGTTTGAGAACAGGAATCAAACCTTGGAGATTCAGTTGCAAGCTTTCAAGAAAGCCATGATTAATTCAGCTAGAGAGGTATGTGATGAATTTGTCTGCAAAGATAGAAAAATTAGAACTCCATGGTGGACACAGGAAGTTAAATTGGCAGTGAAGGAAAAGAAGAAAGCATATTAAAAGTTACTGGCAAATAAGTCAGCTTGTGCTGTTAGAGAATACAGAGACAAATGCAAGAATGCTAAACACTGTGTAAAACTAGCTAAACAAAAGTCATGGGAGGACTTTGGCAAGAATATAGAAAATAAATATCAAGAAGGTGGCAAAATATTCTGGAGGTTGTTGAAGAAGCTTAGGAATGGAGGAAAGAGTGCTGTAAAAGGAATTAGAGATGATAAAGATGACATGAAAACAGGAGAAAAAGATATCCTTGAAGTATGGAGTAATTACTTTGAAAAACTGCTAAATGAAACAAGCAGTGATGACAGCACAGTGGTAAAAAAACACTGACCAGGCATGCAGTCAGGAATACATATCCATACTTGAAGTAGAAAAAGCCATCAAAGGCTTGAAATGTGGAAAGGCAGCAGGAGTAGATGATATTCGACCAGAAATGCTGAAGTATGGTGGTATAAGAGTCTTACAGTGACTGCACTGCATAGTTCAGAAAGCCTGGACAGAGGGACGAATTCCTGATGATTGGAGTAGAGCTCTCATAGTACCCATATATAAAAAGGGAAATAAAACTGAATGTGAGAATTACAGAGGTATTTCCCTACTGAGTGTTAGTGGCAAGATCTATGCAAGTATACTTGAGAAACGGTTGAGAAGAATTGTGGAAGAAAAGCTTGGTGAAGAACAAGCTGGATTCAGGCCAAATAGAGGCTGTCAGGATCAGATCTTCACTTAACGACAAATAGTCGAGAAAGCATGGGAATAAAACAAAGATCTATATTTAAGTTTTGTCGATTTGGAAAAGGCATATGACAAGGTGCCAAGAGAGAAGATATTCAATATGCTACAGTTATATAGTATCAATGGTGCATTATATCAAGCAATACATAGTCTTTATTCGAGTTGTAAGTCAGCAGTTAGAATTGCAGGAAGTACAGGAAGATGGTTTAATGTTAAATCTGGTGTAAGACAAGGATGTACATTATCCCCTCTGTTATTCATTATCTATATGGATCACATTATGAAGGAAAGTGGTATTAAACATGATATCAAAATTGGAGATGTTAATGTCAGCTCTTTGCTTTATGTGGATGATGTTATACTTCTAAATAATATTCTAAATAAGATTCTCTGACTAAATTGAATAACTGTTGTAATAGATAAGGTATGAATGTCAGCAGTAAAAAGACAAAGACAATGAAAATAGGCAGAATCATTGAAAATGTCAACTGTGTTGTGAATGGAGAACCTGTGGAACAAGTAAAACATTTCAGCTACTTAGGCACGATTTTTAGTGAAGATAGTAAATTAAATATAGAAATAGACAACAGAATCAGCTAAGCTGGTATAGTGGGAAGTCAATTGAATAAATTCATATGGAATAAAAGAGAAATTAGTCGGAACAGTAAATTATTATTATTAATATTATTATTATTATTGTTCTGGGAAACTCCAAGGAGTCGACAGACTCATCGAGGGAGGCCCTAACATCATGTCTGGAACAACTATTCAACATTAACACAGTATCTATCATATCTTGCCTTGAACTCATTCACGGTCGTAGCACCCACAACAGACTCTGGAAGCTTATTCCACTCATTCACCACTCTCCAAGTAAAAAAACCTAGCTCTAACACCCTTGTCAACCACGCTCTTTCCCAGCTTCCATGCATGGCCCCTAGTCCTCCCACCACCAGTCATATTTTCAAAAATATCTTCTGGATCAATCTTATAAAAACCCTTCAGTAATTTGAATGTCTCAATCATATCACCCCTCTTTCGCCTATCGTCCAATTTCTGCAACCCACAAAACCTCAACCTATTCTCATAAGGTTCATTCCACAGTCCTGCTATCATCTTGGTCACTCGTCTCTGGACCCTCTCCACTTCCTCCCCATCACGAAGAAACCCTGGTGCCTATAACTGGGCACAGAAGTCCAGATGGGGTCTTATCAAGGCTCGATACAGAGGAACAACAACTTGTTTGTCTCTGCATGTTAAAGTATTTTTCATAAGCCAAGTGATTTGATGAACTGATTTAGCCACTTTTGCAATGTACCCCCTAAACTTCAACTCCCTATCCACCAGCACTCTCAAATCCCTGGCCTCATCAATCTCCTGGAGTACGGTTCCACCAATGCGATATACTGCTGCTGTTCTTTTCACCCCAAAGTGCATAGCCTTACACTTTGCCACATTAAACTGACATCCATTTTCCCTAGCCCAGTCCTCCAAACTATCCAAATCATCCTGTAAAATTTTGACATCCTGTGCACTCACAATTGCTCTACCCAACTTTGCATCATCAGCAAACGAGTGAACACTTCCTCTCAAATCCTTTCCAATATCATTGATGAACAAATTAAAAAGCAGTGGTCCAAGAACAGAGCCCTGCGGCACTCCCCTAGTCACAAGACGTCTTTTTGACTCCACTCCTGAATAAACCACTCTTTGGTATCTCTCCTTCAACCACCCTCCTATCCATCTTACTAACCCTATATCTATCCCCATCTGCTCCAGTTTACTGATAAGGGTTCCATGTAGTATCCTGTCAAATGCCTTGGCAAGGTTTGCTGAATAGGGGTAATGGGTTTACAGTAGTATCACTGTAAACCCATTACCCCTATCCAGTTCAGCCGTCACTGTGTTATAAAACGTGAGCAAGTTACTGAGGCATGATCTACCCTTCACAAAACCATGTTGTCTCCCCCATACTATATCCCATTTTCATCTATTCCAATCCTGTATTCTTTTCTTGACTAATTTCTCTAAGACCTTGACAATGATTCCTGATATGCTAATCGGTCGGTAATTTACAACAGCAGTCTTGGAACCACCTTTATGTAGTGGAACTATTTTCCCCTCCTTCCACCCGCTCGGGACTAACCCAGACCCGAGACTCAAATTAAACAAAATGGTCAAGGGTACCAACAATTCTTTAGCTGCTTCTCGTACTACACGAGCTGGTATACCATCGAATCCCACAGATGTATTGACATTGAGGTTATGCAATAGACTACTCACCTCCACTTCATTAACCACAATTCCCGTATAATCTACTGGTTTATTCGTTTCTGCAATGTCACCACCTGGACGATATATTCTTGCAAAGTGCTCACTCAGTAACTCAGCTATCTCAACTGATTCAGTTACCTCCCTACCATCGGCATTCTTTAAAATCATTCTGCCATGTACATTTTTCCTTTTACTTGTTACATATCTAAAAAACTGTTTAGGATTTTCTTTAGCCTGCATGGCCAATGTTCTTTCGTAATCCTTTTTTGCTTTTCTTACCATTGGCTGTGTACAAGACAGTGTTCAAACCAGTTTTAACTTATGGATCTGAGAGCAGGGTCAGAAGTAAAACACTTGACCAAAGACTAGAGACCGCAGATATTAGAGTCCTTAGAAAGATTATAGGCATGAACAAATGGCATCAATGGCAATATCATATTAAAAACGAGGATATTAGGAAAGAACTTGACATTGTCAGCATTCAGGAATGCATCAGCAGAGCTAATCTCAGGTGGTATGGTCACTCAAACAGAATTGGCGAAGAAAGATTAGCAAAACAAGTGTTCTCTGCTAGGTTGGCAGCAAAACAACCCAGAGAAAGACCAAGATATAGGTGGATTGATATGGTACAAAGTGCCTTAGACGATAGAAATATAAGATCTGATAATGTTGGAGTCAAGTAACAGAGTGATGTGGAGGAAAATTGTAGATAGGAAGTTAGTAATGATGTAATTTTTTTCATGTGGTACTATCATATCCTGTACATCCCTTGAGGGTACATGGCAGGAATTTGATGATGATAATGATGAGTAATACATATTAAAGTTGTCAAGAAATTACTGTTTCTTTGAGCTGCTTTTTTGAGTCATGGCTAAAAATATTTTTATCTAAGCATCTCTTTGGAGTCTGCAGACTTTTTGGAGGCCCTCACAAACCATTATAATAAAAACAAACTATAAAATTGGAGGACATTTCACGTTAAAAACGTATTTATTTGTAAAATTTTTGCCCAAGTTTCATAGACATCTTCAGTATAGAATTGCAATCAAATAATAACAAACTTCTAAAAGTGCCACTTTAGTAGTTAATGTAAGACAAATAAAATGGTCAATAATTTCCTAACTAAAACACACACATATAGGAAAGAATTTAAAAAAGTACTATCTCCCATAAAAAGGAATAGATGTAAACCCTTGGATCTGTTTAAGTTAGTACAATGCAGTAATGTTTCACACATTTCTTTCTCAGCTTTCTTGCCATGTATTGAAAAATTTCTCCTGCATCAATCCTATAAAACCACAACATTTGTTTTATCTCCTCTTGCATTGCCTGCCAGTTAAATTTTAAATCTACAAACTTTGTCTCTCGTGGGGAACATTTTACAGACCTTTAGTCACTACCTTGATCAGTTGTTTCTTTATCCTCTGTTCCACTTCCTCATATTGAAGAAAGGTAACAAGATCGTGTGTACATGTGCATGGATATGGTCATCTGTGCACCAGATATGGGGCATATCAAAGCCTTACAAGAGGTATAATAAATTCTTTATTTCTGCCTATAAATTTGTTCAACAACAACTAGGTAATGCAGTGAGCAATTTTAGCCACCTTTGTGATAGTGCCATGGATGGGTAAAGGATCCCCCCCATTTGTATTGATTGTATATATATTTGCATTTTTTAAGTTATTTTTTCTATCTATTCTGGAAACCCTGCTGTTGAAACCAAACATGAAACTTTTTCAAGTCACTTCAGACCTTCATTGAGTGGAGTGGTAGTTTCATGGTGGGCAATGAAATTCATCTCCCACCTAACAACAATCACAAACATCCATACTCAAGATGGAATTTGAATGCACAGTCTCCTATCCTCAAGGGCTCAATTTAGTGAGTACGGGCATGGCAAACCCGAGGTACCTGATGCTGGACTATGCCTTACCATGTGGTATACATCTGTTATCTTATCTGTAGACTGGTCCCTTCCTTTCTTTCTTTGCTTCTTTCTTCTCTCCTTGCACCCCCCCCCCCCAATGCTATTAGAGTATTCAACGGCTGATGGTGAATCTTTTCCATTTTGCTATGTCATTTCGTCTTATGCAGCCACCGAAGGGCAAATTAGCCTCAATAGGTGCTGGTCCCAAGTCTGGATAAATGGCAAGGGTTGACATCAGGAAGGGCATCCGGTCTTAAAACTTCACTGCCAGCTCTAGCTATGATCTAATGAGTCGAAAAGAAAGTGATACAAGCCTCTTGGTCAGCTGAGTAGTTAGTGCTTGTAATATACAACTTGTAATCTTTTCATCCCCAAGTGCACATGGCTTTGCCTTGCCTTATTAAACTGGTAGCTATTATCCTTTCTTTTGCAGCCACTGTATTGAAATCATCCTGCATGTAAGGTATCATCTTTATTAACTATTATTCCATCTAGTTTTGCTGATTGTTCAAACCATTTCTTGTATCATTGCCATACAATTCAAAATGCAGCAGCCCAAGTACAGAGCCCTTTATTAAGGTCCCTAACAGAGTTGCGACTTAAATTAGCAGCTTGGTCAGAGACACTGCTAAATGAAAAGTATTAAATGTTTCAGTAAACAAGTGAATCAACCCACACATTAGCCATTATGTAAGTCTTCCACAGTGAATCTTTGGATACTATAGAGATTTCCGTGTAATAATAATATTTAAAGTAATAATAATATCAAAGTTTCAACAGAAAAATCAAAAACTATGGCCTTTAATGGACAAGATCCAGCAAGAACTAAAATAGTAATAGATAACAAGATCTTAGAACAGGTGAATTCATTTAACTACCTAGGATGTACGATCACACATGAAAATGAAAAAGATATGAACGTAAAAATTGCGAAATATTTAAAAATAACAGGTGTAATTAACTCTATATTTAAACCAAACCTAGTTCAAAAACAAACCAGACTAAAAGTATACAATACATTAGCCCTACCAGTCTTAATGTATGGAAGCGAAATCTGGACAATGAAACAAAAAGACAAACAAAGATTAACAACAGCAGAAATGAAGTTTATGCGAAAAACTGCAAAGTATACCCTATTTGATCACAAAAGAAATGAAGAAATTATGAAAGAATTAAACCAAGAACCAGTAATAGAAAAAATTAAAAAATATAAACATAAATGGATGGAACACGTTCAAAGAATGAAAACAGAATGATTACCAAAACAAGCCTTAAAATACAAGCCATTAGGAAAAACAAAACCAGGATGTCCTCTTAAATGATTCAACGATGACTTCTAAGGCTGGAATAGGCCATGCTAGGCCTAAATCCTCGATATGCATGATGATGATGATGAATAATATTCAAATTGATTTGGTCTGGTATCAGCAAATATATGGGGAAGTGGCATCCCAGAAGAGAAAAGTTACTAGTTGTCCACAAGACTGTTTTAATGATATTATTAGAGATTTAAATGAGAATATGCATTTGATTGTCAGCGATACAAAGTTACTGAGCTCTGTAAGAGAGAATCTCTAAAGGATTTGGACAGACTGTTTGTGTGGTTGCATAAATGGGATTACTGTATCAAAGTTTCAGATTTAGAAGATGCAGTCCGTCTGATTGATTAGTATCTCAGTGTTGTTAGAATCATGTTTGCACAGGCACTATTTCTGCTTCACACCTTTTCTACACTACAGGCACTGCTAGTGTGCTTCACAAAATTTAGCCACCATCATTCTTCTACTACATTATGCTTGTAAAAATGCAAACTGCTGGTCACCTAGCAAATTTTCTTCTTTCTTTTTTTTTTTTCTATCTGCCTATATTCTTTGGAGAAGATGTCTGCACATAGCATTCCCTCAAAGGCTGCATCCTTCATCTTTTCGAATAAAACAAGATTCTCTCTTTTTTTAATTTCTTGCCCACACACACAAAACATGGTGTGATTTGGTATTATTATTACTTCCAAGCATCCATGGAGTCATCGCAGGAGGTTGAACACTCACAGACCGCAATAACTATTGTACCTTGCCCCACTCTTGCACTGCATTTCACCCAATAACCACCTGCCAAGCAGAAAATTTCCTTACTCACACGAACTCGTTCTCTCATCACCCATTATCCTATGCAATAATTCACTTGGATCTATCTGATAGATTCCTGTCACCAACTTGTACATCTCAATCATTTCATCTCTCCTTCTCCTATCTACCAAGCTTAGAAGACCACATTCTCTCAACCTGCCCTCATACTCAATATTCCAGACTTCTCAGACAGTCTTAGTCTCAGCTCCTCTGGTCACCGATATAGCTAGGTGACCAGATGAGCCCTACTTAGCACGTTGAAACTATCACCTCCCCCTATCCGTATATGTCAGTGTGTTCTTTACATTATATCAGTCATTTTTGGATAACGCTTTCAACTTTTGCAGTGTGTTCCCTGATCTTCAGTTCCCTATCCCCCCCAGATCCCTTATATATATATATATATATATATATATATATATATATATATGTACTGAGGTTGATTTACTCGGTTGTTAAACATATTTTTTAAAAGAATTGAATGGCATAAACCAAGAATAAAGGAAAAAGGTTTAATGGTATCACACGACTAGTTTCGGCTTTTTACAGCCTTCTTCAGGTGTTTTCATAAAAGAAAAGAATAAACATCGAAGATAAAAAACTGTGAACAGTACAGGAAAGTCACTATACATATTTAACGTGAAAACATTGAATAGTTAACGTATTCAAAGCTGTTCCTTTGTTGGCCACATTGTTGGGTGAGTGGGTGCATGTAGCATCTCGTGAGCGCCAGTATGTGATCACAGCAAAATGACAGTCTGGGAGGTTATAGCTTAAATTATTATTTAAATGTACAGGGTTGAAGATGATTTCTCTAGATTCTACAGTTTTTCTCTCTATAATAAATTTAGTTTAATCCTTTATCCAAGTGTGTGCAAACAAAGTTTGCTCCTGAAAGTATCTTCAGGACTGAGGTAAAGTGGTACAACACCGGGCGACTCCTTGCAAAGGTGGAGCAAGCTACCAACACTACTATCTCAGTATCTCCCATAATGCAAAACACATCTCCTTGCAGATATGTATAATGTTATGCATTAAGGGAAGGGCCACAACCCAGACTAGTTTCGACCTTTATTGAGGTCTCTTCAACATCTTCAACATCATTTCAACATCTTTCTCTAAATCCAGAGTAATTTAATAAAAAGGTGGCACACTGTTTGGCAGCTCCTATAGGAGTAGATGACCTTGTTAATGCTTCTGCCTTGGTATCTCCACTTGGGCCTGGCTCCCACTGAAGAGACCTCAATAAAGGTCGAAACTAGTCTGGGTAGTGGCCCTTCCCTTAATGCATAACATTATACATATCTGCAAGGAGATGTGTTTTGCATTATGGGAGATACTGAGATAGGAGTGTTGGTAGCTTGCTCCACCTTTGCAAGGAGTTGCCCGGTGTTGTACCACTTTACCCCAGTCCTGAAGATACTTTAAGGCGCAAACTTTGTTTGCACACATTTGGATAAAGGATTAAACTAAATTTATTATAGTCTGACCAAGTGAAAAATAAACTTTCAACATTTTTCTCTCCAATTCGTCATGGCAACGGAAAGTGTTGTTAGATCTATCCCAAAGGATTGTATGAGTATGGTTTTGATCATCAGAATCGGCAGAAAAAAGTATATGGCTGGATAAAGCACTGGCACGTGTTCTCTTGTAAGTGATGTCCCTCCTGTGCTCCTCCATATGCAATTCAATAGACTTGTCCATCTGGCCAAAGTAAGGAGTGTCGCAGTCACACCATATCACCGGGATATTTTAGATTGTGATGGTTAGGCTTTGGGCGGCTCACTAGAGAGCAGATCTTAGGAAGCGGAGTAAATAAAGTTGTAATGTTATATTTTTTGAGAGACTGAGCGTATTAATGGAATAGATATATTGCCTTTAACATTTTTCATTTGTTCAGTATGGTGGCTAGGAGGATTTAAAAGGTATTTTTTAGTAATTTTTTGAGAATAACCATTCAGTCTGAAAGTAGATCTAAAAAAATTGATTTCTTTATGAAGTTCATCTGGGTCTTCAAGAAGAGAGCGAGCTCTATGTTCCAAAGTAGAAATAATTCTAAGTTTCTGAGAAAGGGAATGATGGGACTGACTATGGAGATATCTATTAGTGTGTGTGTAGGTTTTCTGTACATCGAAATTTTAAGTTTTTCAGAAGAACGGTCAGTTTCACGTCCAGAAAAAGCAGGGAACCATTAGTTTCAAACTCAGCCGTGAATTGGATATTCGGGTGTTGACTATTGAGATGTTCAAGGAAATCCAGGAGAGAATCATGTCCATGGCTCCAAATGAGGAAAATGTCATCCACATATTGTTTCCAAATTCTAGGTGCTAAGGAATAGGAAGAGATAGTTGTAACTTCCAAATCTTCCAGATAAATGTTGACTAGTACAGGAGATAAAGAATTATCCGATTTTGCTTGTAAAAGGTGAAATCTAAAGTATCCAGACTTGATGCAATGAGTAAGTAAGGTTAACATTTTTTTAAGATAACTTATCTTAACTAAAAAAAAAAAATATATATATATATATATATATATACATACACACACATATATGTGTGTAGAAAGTATTTTACCTTGGGTATAATAAATGTTAATGATACCAAGCTATTTTAAACCTGGTTTTACTCCATTTCCAAAGTAAGCAAACAAATAAGTCAAGTTTGCGCCTGCAAGTATTGCAAGTCTAGATGACCCCCACACGTAGTGCAAGTCAAGGCAACTCGTGGTAAAGGTGGATAAGCTCTGATCACTATTCTTAATATTTACCCTTAATGCAAAGCACATCTCTTGGAGGAGATGTATGATGCTATGTATTAAAGGCAAGGGGCCACTACCTAGACCAGTTTGGACCTTATGAATAAGTGAAATGGGCTCTAAAAATAAGACGATCTCGAGAGATCGCCCAACTCCGTGTTGTTCCACTCAATAACAGGCTCACCCCGTCACCGAGAAGAACTTCTCAGCATTGGCTCTACCCAGTGGCAGGCTAACCCCCACCAAGCAGAGCCATAATCTCAGCGGTGGCCCCCACTCAGAAATAAGCAAAAACCTGTTCCCAAGCAGAGCCTCTCTGAACCCAAGTCTCACCTGCACCGGTTTCGACCTTTACTGAGGTCTCATCAGTGGGATCCAGGCTAGAAATACCAAGATTTTAGTAATACAGAGCTTATAAGTATTTTACCAGAACAAGTTACCATAAGGTGTTTTAACCTTATTAAATAAAAATCTCAGGGTGAGAGATAGATGTAGAAAGTATTTTACCTTGGGTATAATAAATGTTAAAGCTATCGAGCTATTTTAAACCTGGTTTTACTCCATTTCCCAAGTAAGCAAACAGACAAGTAAGTCAAGTTTGCACCTGCAAGTATTGCAAGTCAGGGCAACTCGTGGTAAAGGTGGATAAGCTCTGATCACTATTCTTAATATTTATCCTTAATGCAAAGCACATCTCCTGGAGGAGATGTATGATGCTATGTATTAAAGGCAAGAGGGGGCCACTACCCAGACCAGTTTCCACCACTTAGACTTGCAATACTTGCAGGTGCAAACTTAACTTACTTGTCTGTTTGCTTACTTGGGAATTGGAGTAAAACCAGGTTTAAAATAGCTTGGTATCTTTAACATTTATTATACCCAAGGTGAAATACTTTCTACATCTATCTCAAGTAACCGTATGGAACAAGTTACCATAAGGTTAAAACACCTTATGGTAACTTGTTCTGGTAAAATACTTATAAGCTCTGAATTACTAAAATCTTGGTATTTGTAGCCTGGCTCCCACTGATGAGACCTCAATAAAGGTCGAAACCGGTCTGGGTAGTGGCCCATTGCCTTTAATACATAGCATCATACATCTCCTCCAGGAGATGTGCTTTACATTAAGGGTAAATATTATGAATAGTGATCAGAACTTATCCACCTTTACCACGAGTTGCCTTGACTTGCACTACGTATGGGGTCACCTAGACTTGCAATATCGGATTAAATCTCGGTTTAGTCATTCAATTCTTTATAAAAGTATGTATGTTAACTGAGTTAATGATCATTCCTTCATATATATATTTTTTTTTTAATTTTTTTTAAAAATTTTTTTAAAGAATTAAATGACATAAACCGAGAGAAAAGGGGAAAAGGTTTAATAGTATCAAACGACTAGTTTCGGCTTTTTACAGACTTCTTCAGGTGTTTTTATACAAAAAGAAACATTATACATTGAAGATAAAAACTGTGAACAGGAGAGTAAAGTCACTATACATATTTAACGTGAAATGTTGTAGTTAACGTATTCAAAGCTGTTCCCTCGTTGGCCACATTGTTGGGTGAGTGCATGCGTATAGCATATCAGGAGATATCTATTGGTGTGTGTGTGTAGGTTTTCTGTACATTGAAATTTTAAGTTTTTCAGAAGAATGGGTCAGTTTCATGTCCAGAAAAGGCAGGGAGCCATTAGTTTCAAACTCAGCCATGAATTGGATATTCGGGTGTTGGCTATTGAGATGTTCAAGGAAATCCAGGAGAGAATCATGTCCATGGGCTCCAAATGAGGAAAATGTCGTCCACATATCATTTCCAAATTCTAGGTGCTAAGGAATAGGAAGAGATAGTTGTAACTTCAAAATCTTCCAGATAAATGTGGACAAGTATAGGAGATAAAGAATTACCCATTGCTAGACCATAATTTTGTTTGTAGAAGGTGTCCTGAAATCTGAAGTATCCAGACTTGATGCAATGAGTAGTAAGGCTAATATTTTTTTCGATAACTTATCTTTGAGTAGTGTCAGGACTTCGTCTGTAGGAACATTTGTGAACAAGGATACTATGTCAAAGCTAGCCACGATTTCATTTTCTTCAACAGTAATAATATCCTTAATGTATGATACAAAATCCGCAGAGTTATTAATAAAAGATGAAGACTTGACCGAAAAAGATTTGAGGTATTTTGCGAGATGTTTTGAAAGGTTGTATGTTGGTGAATCAATGCCTTCAACGATGGGACGAAGTGGGGTATTTTCCTTGTGGATTGTGGGAACTCCATATATGCGTGGCATAAGCAGATTGGAGAAAGGCAAATGTTTCTAGACAGTTCAGAAGTTATTTTTAATAAATCGTTGGTACGATTTTGAAGTTCATGAGTGGGATCTCTCTCAAGAATTGAGTAAGTGTTACTCTGTAGTAATTCAAGCATCTTATTTTTATAATCTTCCAAGTTAAGGACAACCATGACATTGCCTTTATCTGTGGGAAGGATAATTATATTTGTTATTTTTTAAACTCTTAAGAGCCTGTTGTTCCAATGAAGAGATGTTATCTGTGGGTGATTTAGCATTGTTGATGATAAAGATGGATTCAATGTGGAGAAGTTTTGCATCTTGTGAAGGGAGGAAGGAAGCAGCCTTTTCTATCTTGGTGAGGAGTGATTCTTTCAGGATAGAGTTTGGAAAAGGAATAAAATTTAAACCCTTGCTGAGGATACTTTTTTCTGCATCTGAAAGGATGTGAGATGATTTATTAATTACAACTTTGTCAGGATTGATGTGGGGTTTTGAGAAGTGCAGGTTATTTTGTACTCTTTTTAGGGTACAAAATAACCTGATAAGTTCAAATTTCCTAATAAGTTTTAATTTGTTGTTATATTGGATTTGGACTACTTGAGATTCACTACGCATACTTAAGAGATGCCAACTTTCATTGTCTAGCGATTCTTCAAGTATTTGAGATAATGTACTTTTCTTGGCAAACAAAAAAGCGAGAGTACGTTTTGTGTCGAATATTCTTTCACTAAGAAGGTCTAACTTTGCTTTGTGATAGATTCTTTTGGCACGTTCCATTGTAATCTTCTCCTTAAAAGATATAAACTTAGGAAAGATTGCATGGAATTTACAGCGTTTCAGAAACACTAACCTGTTGATGGTCAGTCCTATCTTCTTCAGTGTTTTGTTGAAGTTTCTTTTATTATTATTAAGAGAAGCCTCATCATGAAGGCTATAGATGTATAGAGATTCATTTACTGGTTGTTAAACATTTTTTTTTTTAAAAGAATTGAATGACATAAACCGAGAGTAAAGGAAAAAGGTTTAATGGTATCACACGACTAGTTTCGGCTTTTTACAGCCTTCTTCAGGTATTTTCATAAAAGAAAAGAAAAAACATTAAACATTGAAGATAAAAAAACTGTGAACAGTACAGGAAAGTCACTATACATATTTAACGTGAAAACGTTGTAGTTAATGTATTCAAAGCTGTTCCTTTGTTGGCCACGTTGGGTGAGTGCATATAGTATCTCGTGAACGCCAGTATTTGATCACAGCAGAATGACGGTCTGGGAGGTTGTAGCTTAAATAATTATTTAAATGGACGGGATTGAGGATGATTTCTCTAGATTTTACAATTTTTCTCTCCAATTCATCATGACAACGGAAAATGTTGTTAGATCTATCCCAAAGGATTGTATGAATATAGTTTTCATCATTAGAATCGGCCGAAAAAAACCACAAGACCTATAGCATATTAATGCCATATGTGGGCAAGAGGAATAGAAGATAGGAGGAATCTATTCACATTTTGCTTGAACATCTTCTTCTTCCCTTCGTGTATTAGGTCTAGTTGCCTGTTATGGAGCTATTCTTAGCCCCGTACCTATCCCAAGGATAAGGTGGCAAGCCCTATGTCTCCCGGTGTGTCCAATATCTGTAGATGCGTGTGTTCACAAGGCCAGTTTGCCTGCTTACAGGAGGAAAAACCCCAGATAAACTGGGGAGAAAACCCTGCACTAAAAAAGGTTGTAATCTTTGGGAAAGGCAGAGTGAGAGAGACTGTTCCAAAGAACTGAAGTAAATGGAATAAAAGAGGAGGCAGTGAAGTTGGTTTGGTGAGTTTCAAGATGGGAGTATAAAAGGGTGTTGGTTAGCAGTGCTGCTTGTAATGATTTTCGAGGAGAGGAGAGTGGAGGAATAATAGTGGATACACTGAACACTCTCCATGAAAGTATCTATAGAAGATGTACAAGACAGAAACTGAAAGTCTGTGAGAGAGGGATTGTAGTGAATATGTGAGAAAGAGAGAGAGAGGGAGGGATGGATCATTAATTAGTTGGATTGCCCTCTTCTGGATAGAATCGAGCAATCTTAAAGAGTATTTTGGTGCACCACCCCAAACATGGGAGCAATATTCCATGGTTGGAAGGATTTGGAATTTGTATAGAGTCAGCAGGTGTGAAGTAGCATCTTGTGTGAAAAGGTACACAGTTTTTTGGTAGCTGAAGAAGCAAATAGTCGAAATGTGGTTGTGTCAGGAAATACCAGATGCAGGTCAGTCCAAGAAGAGAAATCTGATGGTGTTTGGATATCTCAGTATTATTGAAGGTAAGGGGATGCGAGCTCTTTCTTCCAAGAGATCAGATAGGCCTGAGATTTGGTAGCATCGAAGTCTACAAGGTTATCCTTGCCCCATTGGGATAGAGCTAGGAGATCAGTTCAGGCCACTGGATATGGTGGATACAATAAATTTAGTTTAATCCTTTATCCAAGTGTAAGCAAACAAAGTTTGCACCTGAAGTATCTTCAGGACTGAGGCAACTCGTGGTAAAGGTGGACTAAGCTTTCATCACTTGTCTTAGTATCTCCCATAATGCAAACCGTATCTCCTTGCGGTTTCGACTATTGAGGTGCTGTTTAAGTAAAAACCTCTCTAAAAATGAGGCAGTTCCCCCCCCCCCCCCCCCCCAGACCACTCCCTACAGGTGGCTGAAGGACCGTCCAACTTAGCGTTGTTCCACTTAGTGACAGGCTCACACCGTCATCGAGAAGAACTTCTCAGTGTTGGCTCTACCTACTGGCAGGCTCACCCCCTCCCCCACCACCAGACAGAGCCATTATCTCAGCAGTGGCCCCACTCAAAGACAGGCAAAAACTTATCCCAAGCAGAGCCTCTCATACCTCAAGGAAAAGGACCACTTCTGCGCAAAAGCACATCAGTGGGAGCCAGACCAAGAGGTGGTGATACCGTAGTGGAAGTAACGGAGAAGTCATATTTACCTATATGAGTTGCGAAAAGGTGTCTCACCTTATTATTAAATTATTCTGGATTAGAGAAAGATGTTGAAAGTTTTTTTCCCCACTTGGTTAGACTATAATAAATTTAATTTAATCCTTTATCCAAGTGTAAGCAAACAAAGTTTGCGCCTGATGTATCTTCAGGACTAGGGCAACTCGTGGTAAAGGTGGACTAAGCTCTCATCACGAAGCTCTAATCAGGATATGGTGGATCTTGAGGATTCTAATACTTGATCACTACAGAGTTTCTCAAATGAAAAGGAGGAATGGAGTGTGCAGTCAGCAAAACTGTGGATATCTGTGAGAGCAGGTTATTTATATATAAAAGAAAGAGAGTGGGTGAAAGAACAGGAGCCTGGGATACTCCTGCATTGGCAGGGAAATCTGAGGGGAGGAAACCATCCACCATGACATATAGTGAATGACCATTAAGAAAGTTGGTGATCCATTTGCAGAGTGTGGAAGGACGTTTGTTGATCAGAGCTTGGTGCCAATCACAATCAAATACTTTTGAAATGTTGAGGGCAACCACATTAATTTCTCCAAATTTTTCCATTGCTTAAATCCAAAGGTGGGTGATGAAAGCAAGATCAACTATATATTGCAAGTGGCATAATCTGTACTGCTGGTCACTGATTAATTGGAAGTCTCTAGATGGTTCAAGAGTTGATTGTTGATGACTTTCTCCTTAATTTTAGAGAGAACAGAAGTGATTGCAATTGGATGGTAGTTTGTTGGTTGACTTTTATCGCCTTTCTTTGGGATGGGCTGGATGTGACCAGTTTCTATGTTGTAGGGTAGATGCTAATTGAATAGGATAGACTGAAGAGTTGATACAGGACAGTTGTTAATTCTGGGGCACAGTTTTTTAACACAATAGTTGGGATACAACAATTAGCATCTACCCTACAGCATAGAAACTGGATGTGACCAGTTTCTATGTTGTAGGGTAGATGCTAATTGAATAGGATAGACTGAAGAGTTGATACAGGACAGGTGTTAGTTCTGGGGCACAGTTTTTTAACACAATAGTTGGGATACCATCAGGCCCAGATGCCTTGTTTGTGTTTGGATTATTAAAGATTCTTTGGATTTCTTTTTTTTTTTTTTTTTTTTTTTTTTTTTTTTTTTTTTTTGGCAGAAGATTATGGGTGACATGCAGGGAGTCGTTCTTGGTGGAATGGAGAGAACTTTATCCAGGTCATCAATGCAGGAATTGGAAGTGAAGAGTGATACCAGTAAATCAGCCTTGTTTTTAGGAGAGGTAACTACAGTACCATCCAGATGTGTGAGAGAGGGACTAGAAGAAGTGACAGCCATTTGGGTAGGAGGCAACTTTGCAGCATTTGTCCCATTCAAAGTCTGAATTGGACTTTGTGATGATTCTTTTACAACTCTTGTGAGCTGCAATATAGGCAGAGTGAGCAGCTCTTGGTTTTGAGCCCTTCATGGTATTATTATTATTGCACCCTCCATGGAGTAGGCAGACTCATCGTGGGAAGTTTTTATTCAACTGATAACATATTTATTATACCAAATCTTAAAATCCTTAATACTCTTTGCACTAACAACATATTCTGGTAATGCATTACATTCATTGACAGTTCCCTAAATAAAAAATCTGCTCTTCACCACACTCTTAAACTTCCAGGTTTTGGTTCTTCCCCTCTTGCCTTCTACTCTTTTTATAATCCCCTCTGGATTAATCCGATAAAATACTCTCACCAACTTAAACATCTCTATCATATCACCTCTTTACCTCCTATCCGCCAAACTCTGCAATCCACATCTCTTCGACCCCTCTCTCTCCATAGCCCACATTCCAAAGTCCTGATATTGTCATAGTCACTTGTCTCTGGGCCTTCTCCAGTGTTTTCACATCACATTGAAAACCAAGTGTCCAAATCTGAGCACAATAATCCAACTGTGGTCTGACCAGTGTTTTGTACAGTGGCACAACCACTTCATTATCCTTACATGTGAAAGTACTTCTTATCATAGTGGCACTATTCTTTCTTTTAAGGTTACACGGTGATCAGCATTCATATTTATAAATTTAGAGACACAAAAACACATGTGTTGAAAAGATTATTTTATTAATTACTAATAAAATAAAACTTGACGTTTCAACCCCTGTATCGAAGTCATCAGAAGGATACATGCATATAAGGAACCAAGCTACATGCTCTAACCCTGTATGCTGGTAAACTAAATCTACGTGTTAATTAATCCTTTTTCCTAACCTGACCTCTAGTGATAAAAAAATAAAATAAATAAATAAAAATTAAAAAAAAAATAAAAAATAATAATTTTTTTATATGTTAGAGGCATTTCTGAAAAAATAGACAGAACACTACGCAAATACAACATTAAAACCACCTTTAAGTCTCCTAATAAGTTAAGACACCTACTCAGTTCTAAAGATCCTCTTCCACACCTAGCCCACCCAGGGGTATACAAAATACAATGCACATATAACATACCATACATAGGGGAAACAGGGTGAATTATCCCAATTAGACAAGACGAACACAAACGACTCATTAAATACCTCCATTTTGGAAAAACTGGCCTTTCTGACCACGCACTCCAAACATACCACAGAATTGATTGGAAAAACCAAGTCCCTACACCACACTAAAACCTGGTTTGAGAGGAAATTTAAAGAGTCATGTGAAGTGCTCAAACATAACCCAAATCTCAACAAAAATGATGGCCTAACCATTCCAAGAATGTGGAGGACCCATCTACAACCTGTATAACAACCTAAACTAGCCGAAGAAAAATCCCACTACAAGAAGCCCGGTGAAGTGTTTGTAACATTCACAACTGAAGGAAATCATATTATAACAATCTGAACTGTACAAATCCAGAAGAATATTAATACATAAGGACTTGAACAATTTACTGTAGTTGTAATATTTTTTTATTATTATTTTTTTAAATTTAATTTTATTTTATTTATATTTTTTATGTATTTATTTTATATTTTTTTAATTTTTATTTTATTTATTTATTTTATCACTAGAGGTCAGGCTAGGAAAAAGGATTAATTAACTACGTAGATTTAGTTTACTGGTATACAGGACTAGAGCACGTAGCTTGGTTCCTTATATGCATGTATCCTTCTGATGATGACCTCGACACAGGGGTCGAAATGTCAAGTTTTATTTTATTAATAAAATTATTTTTTCAACACATGTGTTTTTGTGTCCCTAAATTTATAAATATTAATAGTGGCACTATGACGTGCAGTCTTTGCAACATTTGCAATATGCCCTCTAAACTTCAGTCTACTGTCAACCATCACTCCCAAATTTTGAATTTCATCCACTTCCTGCAGTACAGCACCATCAATATAGTACACAGCCTTATATTTCTGCACTCCAAAATGCAACACCTTGCACTTATTAATATACTGGGTGGCCATAAAATAACTTTCTTTCTTTGGAGGCATCTATAGCTGAAACCAATAAACGGAATGAGACCAAATTTTATATCGAGACTTTTGAAGGCATGGGGGAGATGATTTCCTGCGAAAAAAAGATTTACTACCAAAAGTCACCGATAAGGGAAATTTTGGCACTGGCGGAGCCGAAAACAAGTGAATAATTACATTAAAGGCAGATAAAATGGAATAATAACATTTCGACGGTGTAAGCAACAGCCGCGTCACTCATTCCAGCTGGATATGTGGCACGTTACAAGTATACTAATAATAATAATAATTAAACTAAAACAACAACTTGTGAGAGACACAAAAATTAATGTAGTGGTTGAACTCACAGGAAATAATCTTTTATTCATCAGAATCACGGTTCCCTGGACCACATACATGATTTTCAATGTGCTGACCTTTCTTGTGTACAACAAATTGTACACAAGAAAGGTCAGAGCATGTGCGACATGTGCTGTAGAGCATGTGCGACATGCTCTACAGCAGAGGGGTAAGGAGTCGGATTGCATGTTCATAACAGATTGTTTTATGTTCTCTTTCAAGACATGCAAGTTGGGAATACCACCAACATACACAACGGATTTCAAATACCCCCACAGCCAAAAGTCACATGGAGTGATGTCTGGGAATCGAGGTGGCCATGCCTTCGGAAAGAACTGACATAACCCTCTCATTACTGAAATGCTGGCATAAAAGGCAGTTAAATGTATGGGCGTGCTCCATCCTGCATAAAAATTATGGAGTCCATACATTGTCTTTGCTACAATACAGGAATGACAAAATTTTCCAGCATTCATCGATAAATCTCTCCAGTAATGGAGCAGGTTACAGGACCTGTAGGGGTAATACGCTCAAAAAAAGTATGGTCCTATTATGAAATCGGCTGTGAAGCCACACTACACGATCTTTTGGAGAATGCAGTGGTACTTGCTGAATTGCTTGGGGATGTTCAGATGCCCATATTCTGCAGTTGTGAGTGTTGACTGACCCATTCAAATAAAAATGAGCCTCATCATCCCACAATATTCTCCAAGGCCAGTCATTGTCGACCTCCATTCAGGCAAGAAACATTCATGCAAAGGTCATGCGCTTATCGTAATCTGTGGTAGTTAGTACTTGCACATGACTGAACTTATATGGATAGAAGTGAAGCATTTTCCGTAAGATTTTCAAGACTGTACCATAAGCCATATCAAGTTTGCAAGCTATGGCACAAGCGCTTGGACCAGTACTGGTCCCTGTGTCGTTGAACACCGCAGTAGCAACGTCTGTTACTGTCTCTTCTTGTACTTCTTTCCGTCCTCTGCCAGGTCTAACTCCTAGTGATCCAGTTTCTTCAAACTTCTTAATCATAGCTCTCAGTGCTACAGCTGACATAGGACCTGTACGCAGGTTATGAAGCCTTCTAAATTCCCAAAGGGCCGCTACGGCATTGCACTGTTTAAGATAAAACAACTTAACAAGTAAAGCACACTGAGGCAAGGTAGGACGCATGTTGAGCACAATTCGTCAGACATTTGAATAACTGCCTGAACGTTCCCAATCCCTTTTTAAGTGGAATTGGTGGTGACGATGCTGTCACGTACACACAGTAAAATTTGCATAATCCTTTTTACCTGCATTTACTGCAAATATTTGACAGCTTTCGGCTCCACCAGTGCCAAAATCTCCTCTGTTGGTGACTTTTGGTACTAAACATTTTTTTAGCAGGGAAATCATCTCCCCATGCCTACAAAAGTCTTAATATAAAATTTGGTCTATTCCGTTTATTGGTTTTAGCTACAGATCCCTCCAAAGAGGAGAAAGTTATTTTATGGACACCCGGTATTAAAACTACAACCTCACTCCTTTGTCCAAGTCAGAAGTCTATTCAAATCTTCCTGAAGGAAATTAATATCAGTGGTGCTATTTATAATTCTCCCCAACTTTGCATCATCAGCAAACAATTGAAGATCCTCAGTCAGTCCACATGATATATCATTTACAAACAAGTTAAACAGAAGAGGTCCAAGAACTGAACCCTAGGGAACACCACTACCCTCCTTTTTCGAGATAGTGCTCCATCATACACAACTTGCTGGTATCATTCAAAGAACCAATCTCCAATCCATCCAATTGATATACTATCTGTTTCCATCCTCTGCAGCTTGTATACCAACTTACCATGTGGTAATCTATCAAACACTTTGCAATGTCCACTGATTGGGAGATTGATGATCTGTGATAATAGGTCATTGCTGATGGCAAACACCTTGGCATCCCTGCCTGCTTAATCGGTGAAAATGGAGAATTGAAGCCAATATGAGTTGTGGACATTGAAGTCCCCCAAGAAGGATGACCTCACAATTGCAGTTTTTTGACTGCAGAAAGTCAAGCTTTAGAGAGAGATAGTTCAAGGGGTCAGAGTGGTTAACGGAGTTTGGAGAGTGATAGAGAGAGCATGTGAAAAGAGCAAGTTGATGTGGTAGGGAAATTTTGAGCCAAAGCAGATCAAATAGTTGGGATTCAAGGTTTTTTCACTCTCTGGCATGGTATGTCAGTTCTAATATAATGCACAAGTGTCACCTTCGTGGCAGAACTGTGTAATGTGTAGTTTGGGTAGTTGAGGTAGACAGTGATAGTTGAAGTTGCTAGTTGGGATTCTGATAGGAATGGGAATTCTAGTTTAGATATAACTGTAGGTCATTAAAAACTTGCCTCTTCGTCCTCCTGGAGCAAAATTACTCCAATATGGTAAACTCATGACGTGTTCTCTGGCTAAAGTGTATAACTTTACACTTAGCAACATTGAAATTATATTCCCATTCTTCAGCCCAAACCACCAGCCTATTCACATCTGCCTGTAACAACAACACACGAGAACTTGTCATTGTTCTTCCTGATTTAGCATAATCAGCAAACAACTGAAAATTTCCTTTGACACTATGAACTCTATCATTGGTATGAGTTAAATAACAGTGGTGGTCCCAAAACAGAACCCTATAGTAGTACACTCATCACTCTCCTTTTTTTTTTTTTTTGGTTACTGCAACAACTGGCTCCTTTCAATCAACCATTCCTGTAACCAAGCTACCAAATCACTATCCAATCCATCCTGTCTTGCTCAATTTCAACAGTAGTTTATAATGCAGTACTTGATCAAATGATTTAACAAAATCCAGATAAATCATGATATAAGCATCTCCTTTGTCCAATACCTTAGTCACCCAATAGATGCTTCAACCTCTTATTTAAAAAAATATTCTATTGGGTAACTTCCAGAGTCATTATATATTTATTAAGTAATTATCCTTTTATTACTGATAATAATGAATGTCATTAGATTTTTTTTTTGTGTGTTAATCTCACAGATTTGATGGGAACCTATAGCACATCATTAGTACTTGGAGCAAGCTAAGGCATAGTCATCTAGAATTTCCACAGAATTATCTAAGATAATCTTGATAATAGTTAAAGATAAATTGATATAGAAGTTTAATCAGTTTTGCAACTGTTGTCTGATGTGGTAGGTATCAATAATTAATGATACATTTATGGTCATTCTCTGATTTAGTAAGAGCAAATTGTTTTACCTACAAGTCATGATTATCTACTCACTCTTAAAAGAATACCAGTGTTAGATTATGGAAAAAAAAATCTATCACTGGTATTATTTTGAGAGTTTGATAAAATACATATACATCAGACCACACAAAATTTGTTAAACCTATAGCATATCATTATCATGTGTAGGCAAGCAATTAGGGTGACAGAAGGAAGTAACATTTTTTTGAATAGCTCAAGATTTTCTTTGGGAAAAGCAAAGCAAGGAAGTTTGTTCTTAAGAACAGAGGTAAATAAAATGAAAGAGAAGGAAGAGAACTTTGTTGAGTAGGTTTGAATCTGTAAATGGACATTGGTCAGCAGCTGCACTTGTTCTTTACAGTCTTGAAAGAAAATGGAGGAATGATAGCAGCCAATTCAGCAGTACATTATCCATGAAAATAT
Organism: Typopeltis vanoorti; assembly: GCF_054136105.1. Taxonomy (NCBI): domain Eukaryota; kingdom Metazoa; phylum Arthropoda; class Arachnida; order Uropygi; family Thelyphonidae; genus Typopeltis; species Typopeltis vanoorti. The sequence goes on along the minus strand of NC_143552.1, from coordinate 72,231,812 downwards.
CTGTAGAATATATATTTTCATAGACAATGAGAGTGATCAGAGGGAATCTGTAAGATGAAGGTAATTAGTTAATTGTCCTTTATTGGCTAATATCAAGGAGTTTTAGAGGGAGATTTTTGATGTGCTACCCAGAATGTGATCTATTTTCCAAAGTTGAATAGATTTGGGATTTGGATTATCAGCATTTCTACAGACAAATGAGAAGTTGACTTGAGCAGAAAAGTACACCTAGTTTTGGCTATCGCCAAGCTGTGTTTGTGCCAAGACTGTGTCTTGATAGCATTAAAGTTCACGAGGTTATTCTCACATACTGAAGAATAGCAAAGAGATCAGAGTTAGTTGGTTATGGTAGATAATGAAGCTTCTAATGATTATGCACTATTTGTCAACTGAAGAGAAATAGAATGTATTATTATCAGCAAATCTGTGAATACAATTTCAGGTTATTAAGAGAGTATTTGAAAACCACAGATTTCTGGTGCACTCCAGCATTGGTGGGAAAATCTGAGAACCTTTTACCATGACACAGAGTACAACCATTTAGCAAATTTCTGACCCAGCTGCAGAGTAGAAGGCTATTTTGAGACAGTAGTTTGCTGAGCAGACTTCTGTGCCAGAACTGATCAAATGCCTAGAAATGTCAAGCGCAACCACATCAGATTTTCAGATCTTTTGTTGGCTTATATTCAAAGGTGGGTAGAATGGCCAAAAGATTTTACTTTATGCTTTTGAATTTAAAATAAAACCTGGTATATTCATATAGTATCTTAGGAGATCTCAGAAGTAATTATTTGTTGATATTCTCAGTATTTTCATTATTTTCTGTAGTGAGATGACTTTAAATTTAATATGTGTATGCTTCATTTAGGCAAAATATCTTGCTCAGATTATTGTTATGGGAGCTCAGGTTGTAGGAAGAGCTTTTGTTCGTGCTCTGCAACAAGAATTTACAGGTTAGTTGAATGATTTAATTTATTATTATTTTATTATAAATTTCATTTATTATATATCAGGGGTGGGCAAGTTCTTCAGTAATGAGCCACATATAATAATTTTGATACATTTTTGAATGTTCAAGAGCCGCAGAAAATATTTTCAATCTTAGTATTTATTAATCAGAAAAGTACTTATCTACACTACACTACACTACATTAGTTATGTTCCGCTACCACCACCACCACCACGAGCACGTAACTTGTGTGTACTGCATGAAGAGTGATGGTGCGGAGTCCAGGCAACGGAGGCGGTGGATAATGCAGTGATCATAGTAATCACAGTAATCACTTTTGGAACTAATTTTGGCAGGAGCAACACAGGCCATCAAATGTCGAAACACTTTTTACCAACCAAATACGATAATAAAATCCACATTAACAACCCTTTTGACTGGTACCATTTAAAAGCTAAAAATTTAAAGTTTCACAATATCTATTTTTTATTTATCTTTAAAGCATTTACGAAATAAAATATTCTAATATCGGTACATACTATACTACTATAGATTATTAATATAAAAGTTTAGGAAAAATGGCAATGAAAACCAATATTGTCTCGGGAGCCACATGCGGTTCATGAGTTGCAGTTTGCCCACCTATGTTATATATATATTTCATTTATTATAAATTATTTCATTTATTATTGATACCTAGTGTATGCCAATGGAAATTCAGTATGTACGCACGTACATTAAAAGTTTGAGCCACATCCACTGTTTGGACATGGAGATAGCCTGGATTTTATGTGATTCGCCACAAGTAGATTAGCTTGAATGATAAATACCAGGTTTTAATTCATATAGTTTTTTTATTTATACTAGATGTATTTCCTCTACATGTTTTGCTGTCTATGTGGCTAACAACATCTTCAGGAAGTTGCTTAACATATGTAAAGGTAACAAAAAAATAAACATTTTCCAACAGCAGTTAAATCTATAAGTTGAAAACCAGAATGATAGTTTAATCGCGGGTATCATTAAGCATGTTATGTGCAATCTCTACATCGTTGTGTAAACTCTATGTGATTGCTGGCATGTGAGAGGTCTTTAATGTCATACATTAATTAATGACTTCCAGATGTCATGAAGAATCATTCCTTAAATTCTATTTTGTGTGCCTTTTGAGTGAATGACCTTGGAGGACTCTTTGAACAACCTGTAAGAGTCCTCCAAGAACCTGAAAAAAAAACAACCTGAAAATTACTTAGAAGTAATTTTCTTCTAAGTAGGGCATGGGGGGGGGGGGGAGTGTTAGAAGTTTTTTCACTTGGTTATACTATAAATTAAAGATACCAAGTATATAATTTATCTATACCAGGTTTTAACTCATATAGTTTTTTTTATTTATACTTTATATAATTTCTTGGTATCTTTAATTAATAGGGGGATTGCCAATTTACCATGTGATGTTCTTTGAGGATGTGTACTACGAATCTGCTTTTTTCTTCTCTTTTGTTTTCAACATTGCTCTTTGTTGTGGATTTTGAAACTTCTCCCAGTCTGATCTAGTATCTTTCCACATGAACATGTAGCTTTCTTCGCTCCCCTAAAGACATATTTCCACTTTATAAACATCCAGGTGTATAAAAGATTTCGTGTTCTTGTGGAAGGATGACCAAGATGACATGAAAACTTGCGATAAAGATATTCTAGATGTCTGGAGTAATTACTTTGAAAGATTGCTAAATAAAACAATCAATGACAGCATGGTGGTAGAAAATACTCAGCAGGAATGCAGTCCCAAATATGTATCATTACTTGAAGTGGAGAAAGCATCAAAAACCTCAAATGTGGGAAAGGCAGGTGGGGGTAGATGTTACTTGACATGAAATGCTTAAATATTGAGATATAAAAGTTTTACAATGGCTACACTGCATAATTTAGAAGGCCTGGTTAGAGAATCAAATTCCAGATGATTGGAGTAGAGCTCTCATGGTACCCATCTATAAAAAAAAAAAGGAAACAGAACTGAATGTGAGCATTACAGAGGTTTCCCTTACTGACTGCTCCTGGAAGGTGGAGGAGTCAAAGGAACATATCAGAATCAGTTTTATAAATCTAAAAGTGGCATACAGCAGGGTGCCAAGAGAAAAGCTGTTCAAATCGCTACAGTTATGTGGTGTAAATGGGACACTATATCAAGCAATACTTCATGTATATTTGAGTTGTAAGTTAGCAGTTTGTGCTGAAGGAGGTACAGGAAAAAGTTTGATGTTAAATCAAACTATATCAAAGTTATATCAAACTGTTAAAGCTTCTGTAAAACCAACACAAAAAACTAGGATAATAAATACCCTGAAAAAGAGAACAAACATTAAGAATGTGCTGCAATGAAAAGGAACTCAAAACCAATCTACAATACATTAGATCCATTATTTTAAGAAATAGATATATACTGAACACAGTGATAACACACCAAAAAAATAGAAATTTAAGGAAATAAAACGTCAAACTACCTTTGTACCTTTTATTTATAAATGTACTTGTAACCTTTTATACAGAGCTGAAACTGGATTCACAGTGGATATCAGAAAAGAAGATCACAAAAACCATATCCAATTAATCCATCATAGGAAAACAGACCTTTCCGATCATTCTCTTTAAACATTTCATAAGTTTAAATGGAAAGGTGCACATTTCTTATATCAAACAGGAACATGGTATGAAAGAATATTTAAAGAGGCATATCAGACTGTCATAAAACAATGAAACTCAAACAAGAATGATGGCTTAAAAAATTTCCAAGGTTTGTTCAACACATATTTGACCCTGACAATAGTACTTATCCTTAATTGCATAGAGTACCAAACATTAAGCTTTATGAACAAAAATAATGAAGGTCACATAAGCTATTGGCTACTTGAAACTAAATAGGTTAACTTCAATCAAGAAAGGTCAATGGGGAGAGACAAGTTTTTATTTTAAGGACTGTAGGCTAAATACAGTAACTGTAAGTCAAGGAAATAATTAACAAGACTAAGCTGTGAATGAATATTATTATTATTACCACCCCAAGACCTCATGGAGTCAAAGATTCATCTGGAGGTCCTTTTATCACACACTCAGCTCATCATACCATGTTTTAAACACATTCAAACTCTTTGCAGACACCACATTCTCAAGCAAGGCATTCCAATCATTCACAACTCTGCATGAAAAAAACCTGCCTCTCACTCCCCTACTCACACCCTCTTTATGCAGTTTCCAGGGATGACCTCTGGTTCTCCCACTATTCTCTGTAAAACTTCTCCAGCATTGATCCTATAACAACCCCTTACAGAGGTTGTTATAGGATCAACTTGTGGGTCTCTATCATATCTCCCCTCTTCCTCCTGTCCACCAGACTCTGCAAATTACATCTTCTCAATCTTTCCTCATACTCGACATTCCAGAGGTCAGAAACTACCTTAGTGAGTCTCCTTTGGATTCTGAAAACCCGGTGACCAAATCTGGGCACAATAGTCCATGTGTGGCCTAATCAAAGCCTTATACAGTGGAACAAAAATCTCCCTACTTCTATACGTCAGTGTCCTCTGCATCATTCCCAGAAGCCTTTGTGTTGTCTTCACAATTTTGGCGGTGTCCCCAAAATTTTAGATCCTTATCCACTATCACCCCCAGATCTCTTATTTTCTTTACTTCCAACAATATATTCTCACCAAGCATAAATTCTGCATCCCATCTTTGTTTTCCAAATTTTAAAACCTTACATTTTACAACATTGAATTCACATCCCCATTTCCGTGCCCAATCACTCAATCTATTCAAGTCTTCCTGTAAGGCCACAACATCTTCACTACACTTCATGGTTCGTCCCAACTTTGCATCATCTGCAAACAACTGAATATCTCCATCCAAATCTTCACCTATATCATTAATATACAAGTTAAACAGTAATGGACCTAAAACAGACCCCTGAGGTACTCCACTAGCGACTTTCCTTTTCCTGGATATCGCTCCTCCATACACAACTTGTTGATACCTATCAGATAGCCAATCCAATGCACCAATCTAATATCCAACCCCATCTGCTCTAGTTTGACTGTCAACCTATCATGAGGTACTCAATCAAAAGCCTTTGTGAAATCCAAGTATATTACCGTGTATCCTTTTCCTCTGTCCAAGGAAGCAGTCACTTTATTGTAATAAGTAAGTAGATTACTAAAACATGAGCTCCCTTTAGCAAATCCATGCTGTCCATCAAAGATTATACCATTGTTTTCAACCCAACTCTGGATCCTAGTTCTCACAAGCTTCTCCAACAACTTAACCACAACACCTGACACACAGATAGGCCTATAGTTTGATGCTTGAGTTCGATCACCTCCTTTATGAAGTGGCACAATCTTGCCCTCCTTCCACTCTTTAGGGACTTGACCAAGTGCAAGACTCATATTAAAAAAATATGTCAAGGCAAGTGTCAACTCCCTGGCACATTCTTTCAGAATACGTGGTGATATATTATCAAATCCCACAGCCTTATTAACATCTAGTTTACTCAACTCCCCCATACACTTCTTGCTCACTTACAGTCAGTCTCTCCTCCCCATCATCAACTGCTCTCAATCCCCCAATGAAGTCACATTCACAAGATTGAAAGATCTTTATGAACTGTTCATTAATTATCTCCACCACACATTCTGCATCAGCTGTCTTTATACCATTTTCTTCGATCAATGTCATCCTTCCATAATTATTCTTTCTTTTGCTGGCTGCATATCGAAAGAATTCCTTAAGATTCTTTTTTGGCTTCATTAGCCAACTGCTGTTCATACCTCTCTTTAGCTACCCTCACCAACCAAGTCACCCTCCTTGCTTGGTCTTTGTAGACCTCATGGAATTGGTTATTTCCACTTCTCTTATGCTGCCTCCACAATGCCCTTTTACTCTGTATCGCATGCTTAATCTCTTTATTCATCCATCTCACACCCACCTTATTTAACCTTCTCACCCTTGGAATACATTTAGACATTGCATCTACTAAACAGTTTTTGAAAATCCCCCAAGCTGCATTGATCTCTTTTCCAGTTAACTCCTCATTCCACGCTACACCCGCAAGCTGTCTCCTGAGCTCTTCATAATCACCCCCCCCCCCTGTAGTTCCACATATACCCTTTTCTCACAGAGGTCCTCACACTGCTGGCAACCACCCAGGTAATCACCTCATGGTCACTCTCACTAATTGGTGGATGATTTGACACCTCATTTATAATTACATCCTTTGATGAGATGACCAAATCCAAGACCTCAATCCTCGTGTGCCCTCTGTTACATACTGTTTGAGATAGTTATCCCTCAAAAACTCAAAAAAACTCATTTTCTTTACTTCCAGTTGCTATCTCATCATTCCAGTCTATATTGCCATAATTAAAGTCACCCATAATGATCACCCTTTTCTTATTTACTTGGCTAATTTGATTGTACATTTCATTATCACCACCATCCACATTACCTGGTCTATAACAACATCCCACCAAGTATTTGATCCATTCACCTCTATCTCACACCATATTGCCTCAAAACTACTGGCACTATTTCCCTCTTGCATATCTAATTTATATGGACATAACTCTATCATCAATAGCACTCCCCCTCCCTTTTTTACCCCTTCTGTCCTCACGAAACACATCATACCCTTCCATCTCTATTCCTGTCAATATATTAATTTCTATCCTGAATATGTTAATATAAAGTGACTGGACTAACTATAGGGGTATAATAACTGTATGTCAAAAATAAAAGTTTTCTGATTGGCTGATGCAGTTTATGATTGCTAATTATTTGTTATTTTTTTTATTTTTTACCATTAGGCCAGGGAGGTTAGTTCATCATCATCATCAATTTTTTGATAATGCACCCTCAAGGAGTTGATCTGTTATCAACAATTTTCCTCAAAATTAGCATATCAAATTAAATTACTTGTCAGTACTCCAGTATTGTTGTAGTTAACGTTTCGTTCTTCTAAGGCACTTCTGACTGAATCAATCCACCTAGACATTGGCCTTACTGTGGGTCTTTTTCTTGCCATCTTGGCATCAAACACTTGTTTTGATAACCTTTCCTTACTCATTCTATTTAAGTGGCCATACCATTCCACCTTAGATTAGACCTGCTCACACATTCTTGAATGCTAACAATATCAAGTTCCTTTCTAATATCTTCATTTTTAATATGATTCTGCCATTGAAGCCATAGCTGAGGTTAGTTTGCCATCTGGGAGGTTAGTTTTAGACATTATTAAGCTTACATTAGTATAGTGTAAGTTGCTTTAATGTAATGTATATAGTCAGTCTTTGACTTATGACCACTCATTCTTACAACAGCCATCCGATTAACAAATATCACCAAATACCACTTCTCACTTGCAACACCATAGACCAAGGTGTTATTGCTGCTAGTGACAAAATCCTCAGACTTTTGGAAGGAATATAATATCTTACATTGCACAAAGAATGTAGCATGGAGCAGTTGAAGTGACTGCAGAATACGTGAATGGCATTTGGAAGAAGCCTCTTAAATATATTATTATTATTACATGACACCTCCAAGGAATCCATGGACTCATCACAGGTGGGCATGCACAAGTCACTGTCTCCCCCACTTAATCCCCAATGTAATATTGTTAAATATACCTGTTGTTATATATATATCATTGTGTTATATTTTTATCTTATCACCTAATCTTATTCTTAACTTATTTTATTTGTCTTACATACTCCTCCTTTATATACTTCTTTATGAGTGCTTAACTCGACCCTACCTAGGAATGATTCCTTTTTGGACACTGGCAAATTTATATTTTTATGCTGCACTAGCCAGTATCCTATAACATGAGTTTATTCAGGTTCAGGGAATATTCCTAGATTGGTTGGCATTCACTCTAACACACTCTAAATAGATATCGGCACTAATTGCAATCGTGGCCAATGATCTATTACTTAAACACATTCATCAAAAAACCCTCCCGCTATGGTTCTAATTTTTGGAAGTGGTAACTTGAAATCTCAAATTCAGGCATGAGTCAGGTATATGTAACAAAACATGTTTATTGGAACAAATGACAACTAAAATTGGATTAAAATACTAAACTTCCAAATCTCTTACTAGGTTAATATCTCATGCTACGCTATTTACACAATGCTAAACTTATCAAAATACACTCAGATCACAATACTAATCATCCAAAACAATAGAACTAAATGTTATTACTCTAAAACGATATTACTCTAAATCAATTCTTTTATGCATGCTACTCTTAAAGACAATTTATACAACTTGTTACTGTCTGATAAAGGTCATCCACAAAATACAAATACACATATAATTTCAGTCACATGCAACTATATAGATTCATTTCTGATATTTCTTTGTTCAACAGAATTATGCGATCTCAAATTACGAATTCTTATCAGAGTCCTCTATGGATTGTCCACATAACTTAATCTAACATTAATTTCTATCTCTTTCAAAGCATACAGTAAAGGTCTTTACATTACCCAGTTCTTTCCGAAGGTCTGTTAAGTGCCACGTGTTGTTCGGATCATCCTTCAATCAGTTGTCTCACCGCCTGGCTTATGGCTACATCGTCCCTTCTACATTTTCCAAACTCAGACTTATTACTGCCTCGACTGAGGGTTATCTCCGCTCCTTATCGAATGGGACATCCAGCGTCTGGCACATTTTTTCCATAGGCCAATGATTCGTGAGCGGCTCATCATGGGATCCTATTCAGCATGCTCAGAATGACTACCCGCTGCCCAACATCATAGGACCCTGGCTGGTCCTTTTTCCATCCACTGGTTAGGAATTTTTGAGGTTAAGTCAGGAACAAAAAGCCTCGCAATATGGCACGTATTGTCTTATATTCTCTGCCTTCTTTTCCCCACGACCCTTAATTTTTATGCCCTCAAGATTATCCTCAATTTCAGCAGTAGGTTACAGCTGACACTTGCGTTTCAGATGTGACCTTTGCACTGCTGCTCTTTACTGTCTGGTGATTTACGAAGTTCCAGACAGCTTAAATTCTCCAATTTAGTTTTCGACTACAAACATTTCCTATACAATTCATATACTATTACACAATTTCCTATACAACAAATCAGAACTTTCTGCTGGTGAGCAGGTATTATCTAAGTTAGCTAGAATTCTCATATTAGATTCTGAATGAATAATTTATTTAAATTCATCCATTCAGGATCTAACAATATTTTACATTATACAAAGAATGTAGATGTAGCATGGAGCGAGGTGACTGCAGAATATGTGAATGACGTTTGGAAGAAGCTTCTGAAGAAAAAAATTATGTGTCACCTCCAAGGAATCCATGGACTCATTGCAGGAGGGCACGTTACTCTGCCACACACAAGTCACCGTCTTCCCCACTTAATCCCCAACCACACACAATGAGACACCACCACCCACACTCATCACCATCTACCACCTACTACCATCAATAGTATTTTATTTAGAAAAAATAGATTTTATTAAGAAGAAAGCGAATTGATTCATTTGAATTATGGGCATGAAGGAGACTATTAAGAATTCCATGGACTGCAAGAATGATTGATAAGAAGGTTTTAGAGAATATAAAGGCAGAATGCTCTTTGGAGACAATGATTGCTAAACAGAAGTCAGTGTACTTTGTGCATATTATGTGAGTAGATGAATCACTGGAAAAGTCAGTTATGGTAGAGAAGATTGAGAGCATGAGATGGAGAGGGAGACTGCAAAAGAATTGGGTGGACAACGTAAAGGAACTTACAACTGCTGAAGGAAAAGACAAGAGGCCAAGAGAGAGAGAGATGGAGAGCCTTTGTTCACAAGATCACCAAGAGTCAAAAATGACTAGATAGCACATAACAACAACACATGCTGCAGGCATGGATGTTTGCAAATGGCTTTTGGAGATGAGTGAATTTCATTACCTGGTGTGGGACTACTACATCAGGCAATGTGTGATGGTATTATCCTGGGATGGAGTAATACTACCTGCTTATTTGGAGGCCTTGAAGTAGCTTGAAAAATGTTGCACCTTTGGTTTCTAATGTAAGGGTTTCTGGCTTATCCAACCTTTAGTTTGCTTATAATACTGATAAGTACTATGAGCACATATGCGATTGTACATAGTGCATGTGCGATAAGTTGGACAACATAAAGGAACTTACCAACAAGAATGGGTAGCCTTTGGTGGATAGGATTTACATTAAAAAAAATTAGGCGACAGTTGAGGAAAGGAAAAGAATGGGGAAACAGAGTGTTTAAATTTCTTTTTATTTCTTTTTTGTATTTCATTTTATGAATTATTTTAGTATTTAAAAAAAAAAAAAAACTGCTTGCTATTCTGGATAAAGAAACTTGTAATAATAATATTCATTTCAGTATTTAATATTATCTTAACATTTCTTGTTTGTATGATATGTTTGTTTCTAAGATTATTAAGAATGCATTATCTATTTAATTGTAGCCAGTCGAGTAGCATCACAACAGGCTGGGGGTGGAAGAGCTGGAGCTGAAAGAGCAACAGCTAATACTCGTTTGGGAGTTACTGTTGAGGTAGGCTTAACTTCTAAACTAAAAGAAAGCCATAACTACATGAAAATGTTATAGCATTACTACTTTCTTGTTGAGTTTTCCTCCAAATTAATCTTTTCTCTGTCAGGATCCAGTATTATCAAAATTTATCTTTCTGTCTTCTAAGGCACTTTTTAATCTATCATCCACCTAGATCATAGTCTTTTCTGCCATCTTGGCAAAAAAACTTTCCTGCCATCTTGGCAAGAAAATTTTTTTTTCGGGTAGTATGGCCACAACAGTGGCCATATCACCTGATATTATAGCTCTGCTAACATTCCTGAATGCCTACAGTGTCAATTTCTTTCCTAATATCCTCATTTTTAATATGATACCTCTCTGTTCTCTCCTAATCTTACTCAGAAGTCTCACATCTGTGGTCTCCAGCCTTTCATTAAGTGTTTTATTTTTAACCTGGCTCTCAGATCCATAAGTAAAAATTGATTTGAACACTGTCTTGTACACACTGTGTCCATTAAGTGATGAGAATGATTTTTTATAGGACAGCCTTTTGAGAACATCCAACACAGTGTGATCCAGACACTGAAGGAGGTTCTCGTTCAGGACTTCCACCATGCCTTCGAACACCTGTATGACAAATGTAAACATTGTGTGGAATTGGAGGGAGATTATTTTGAATTTGTGTATTTGACAATTCCAAATATAGTTCTCTGTTTTGATATAATAATTGTGTCTCATTACTTTACTCACACATAGCACTAATGTGCTATAGGTCTTGTGGCCTTTTGCATGTGTGTGTCAGATATATATATAAAAAAAAACATAAAGGGCACACTGTGCATACAGGTAGTTTAGTGTTTTGACTGATTTTCACTCTTATTCCATATAAATTTATGCACTTGACTTATTATGATACCAGCTTTGCTAATTCTGTCGTCTATTTTCATATTTAATTTGTCACTTTCACTAAATATTGTGCCTCCTAAATAGCTGAAATGTTTTGTTTTATGGGTTTTCTATTCAGGATGCAGTTCACCTTTTCTATCCATTTTCATTGTCTTTTTACTGCAGATTTTCACTCTAAATTTATTTTGTCTGTTACAGCATATCTCTGTAACAGACAAAATATAGAAATGATTAAATCCGCTGTTTAATTATTTCTCTTTGTGCTGTAGTTATTCCATTAAATTGTATTATGAAGTTCGGTGCCACTTTCCTTCATAATGTGATCTATATAGATGGATCACGTTATGTAGGAAAGTGGCATTACACGATTTATATAGATGGTGAATAACAGTGGAGATAATGTACACTCTTGTCTCATATCTGATTTAACATCGGACCTTCCTCCTCTACTTCCTTAAGTATTAACTTTCAACTTACAACAACAACAACTCAAATTTAGATAGTATTGCTTGATTATAGTGTCCCATTTACAATATATAACTGTAGCGATTTAAACAGCTTTTCTCTTTGCACATTGTCATATGCCTTTTCTAGAGATATCATCATCAAATTCCTGCCATGTACCCTCAAGGGGTGTACAGGATATGATAGTACTACATGAAAAATTTACATCATTACTAACTTCCTGTCTACAATTTTCCTCCAAATCAGTCTATTACTTGTCAAGACTCCAACATTATCAGATCTTATATTTCTATTGTCTAAGGCAGTTTGTACCGTATCAATCCACCTATATGTTGGTCTTCCTCTGGGTTCTTTTCCTGCCAACTTTTCAGAGAACACTTGCTTTGCTAATCTTTCCTCACCCAAGAATGTGGTTAACAAGGGTGTTAGAGCTAGGTTTTTTACTTGGAGAGTGGTGAATGAGTGGAATAAGCTGCCAGAGTCTGTGGTGGGTGCTACGACCGTGAATGAGCTCAAGGCAAGGTATGATAGATACTGTGTGAATGTCGAATAGTTGTTCTTGACATGATGTTAGGGCCTCCCTCGATGAGTCTGTCGACTCCTTGGAGTTGCACGGAAAAATAATAATAATAATGATAATAATAATTCTGTTTAAATGACCATACCATTTAATGTGGTATGGTCATTTAAACTCTGCTAACACATTCCTGGATGCTAACGATGTCAAGTTCTTTCCTAATATCCTCGTTTTTAATATAATATTGCCATTGATGCCATCTCTTCATGCCTGTAATCTTTCTCAGGACTCTCGATGATATCTGCAGTCTCTAGTCTTTGGTCAAGTGTTTTACTTCTTACCCAGGTCTCAGATCCATAAGTTAAAACTGGTTTAAAAAACTGTCTTGTATAAGCTAATTTATGTCCCGACTAATGTCTCTCTTATTCCCTATGAATTTATTCAATTGACTTATTACCATTCCAGCTATGTTGATTCTGTTGTCTATTTCTATATTTAATTTACCATCTTTATTACAGATTTAACTTGTAGCGGATTTATTTAGAAGTATAACATCGTCCACATAAAGCAAAGAGATGACATTAATATCTCCAATTTTGATATCATGTTTAATACCACTTTCCTTCATAATGTGATCCATATAGATAATGAATAACAGAGGGAATAATGTACATCCTTGTTTCACACCAGATTTAACATTAAACCATCTTCCTGAACTTCCTTCAATTTTAACTGCTGACTTACAATTCAAAAAAAAAAAGACTAAGTATTGCTTGATATAATGCCCCATTGACACCATATAACTGCAACGTATTGAATAGCTTCTCTCTTGGAACCTTATCATATGCCTTTTCCAGGTCTACAAAACTCAAATAGAGATCTTTGTTATATTCCCATTATTTCTCCACTAATTGTCGTAAAGTGAAGGTCTGATCCTGACAGCCTCTATTTGGTCAGAATCCAGCTTGTTCTTCACCCAGCTTTTCTTCCACAATTCTTCTGAGCCGTTTCTCAAGTATACTTGCATAAATCTTACTAGGAACACTCAGTAATGAAATACCTCTGTAATTCTTATATTCAGTTTTATTTGTCTTTTTATATATGGGCACTATGAGAGCTCTACTCCAATCATCGGGAATTCATCCCTCTGTCCAGGCATTCTGAACTATGCAGTGTAGCCACTGTAAGACTGTTAAACCACCATACTTCAGCATTTCTTGTCGAATATCATCTACTCCTGCTGCCTTTCCACATTTCAAGCCTTTGATGGCTTTTTCTACTTCAAGTATGGATATGTATTCCTGACTATATGCCTGTTGAGTGTTTTTTACTACTGTGCTATCACTGCTTGTTTCATTTAGCAATTTTTCGAAGTAATTATTCCATTATTCAAGGATATCTTTTTCTCCCGTTTTCATGTCACCTTTATCATCTCTAACTCCCTTTACAACACTCTTTCCTCCATTCCTAAGCTTCTTCAACAACCTCCAGAATATTTTGCCACCTTTTGATATTTATTTTCTATGTTCTTGCCAAAGTCCTCCCATGACTTTTGTTTAACTAGTTTTACGCAGTGTTTAGCTTTCTTCCATTTGTCTCTGTATTCTCTAAAAGCACAAGCTGACTTATTTGACAGGAACTTTTGATATGCTTTCTTCTTTTCCCTTCACTGCCTCTTTAACTTCCTGTGTCCACCACGGAATTCTGATTTTTCTATCCTTGCAGACAACCTCACCACATGCCTCTCTAGTTGAATCAATCAGTGTTTTCTTCAGGTCTTGCCACTGAATCTCTAAGGTTTGGTTTCTTGTTCTCAAACGCTTTCTTTTTTTCTTCAATAATCTTTGTGTATTTTAGTCTACAGTTCACATTTGAGAGCTGCTCAACTTTTATTCACTTTAAAACTTTCTTACATGTTATTCTTTTCAATATGAAATTCAATTTTATCCTGCTCAAGACTAAATAGTGATCACTTCCAATTTCAAATCCTCTGTACACTCTGGTGTCCTGCACCAGGGAGAAAACATCACTATCAACAATAACATAGTTAATGAGACTTTTCTTATTCCTTGCCTCTTCTCTCCATGTGGATTTTTGCACATTTTTATGTTGGAACATGGTGTTAGTAATAACCAGTCCATGTCCTGAACAGAAATCCAACAAATATTTGCTATTATTATTAGCTTTGCTCTTTTCTCCAAAGTTTCCCAAAATATTTTTGTATGTCTGACAATCATTTCCTACTCTGCTATTTAGATCCCCAACAAGGACCAAGTTTTCCCTTTTCATTATGTCAGTTGCTTTTTCTAAAGCTTCAAATAATTCCTCCGCTTCTACCTTAGTAGACCCTTCTGTGGGGCCATAGGCACAAATAAGTCTCATTGTCTAGTTTCCCATTCTGATATTTGCCCACATCACTCTACTTGAGACTGACTGCAATTCAAGAAGATTAGCCTCATATTTTGTGTTGAATACTATGGCTACTCCTTCTTTTCCTTGATTGTCATTGCCTGAATATAACATTTTGTATTTATTGCTGAAAAAGATCTCACCAGTTTTTATCTTTTTTTTGTTTCAGTCACCACTATTATATTGCTCTTACCATTCAAGCTTCTTATGTTGATAGTACCGATCTTTAACTCTGGTGATGTTGAGTTAGGATGTGTTTTTAGATTTGTTTCAGTAGCTGACTAAAACAACGGGGGCCCTGTTTAACTGTGCAACGCCCCAGCCGGCATGAAATTTTGTGATGTTGTACCATCATTTTTTATTTTGGTTTAAGCCAATAAGAATACAATTTGGTCATCTAAATCCCAAATTGCCAGCCATCCTCGTTCGTTCAGCATCCAGGTAGATACCCAACAGGATACTCCACAAGAAGGTGAGCATTGGACATTAGGTCATAAGCCCTGGTCGGTTCTTCGCATTCCTTTAAAGGCTATGTGGAGGTCTCCTCTCAGTTATACAGCTTTGACCCTTAAGCACCCCCTTCTAGAGATCTGCAAAACTTATATACAGATCCTTGTTATATTCCTTTGTCTTCTCCACTATTTGTCTTAAAATGAAAATTTGATGTTGACAACCTCTATTATTTGGCCTAAATCTCCCACAATAAATTTTTCTTGCCCTTTTTTCAAGTGTACTTTCATAAATCTTACCAGGAACAATCAAGTATGGAAATTCATTTTTGTAATTCTTACATTCCATTTTATTTTTCTTTGTATAAATAGGTACTGTGAGAGTTCTACCTCAGTCATATGGAATTTCATTCTTTGACTAATTCTTTTGAATTATGTATGCTGTGTAGCCACTGTGAAACTTTTATACCTCCGTATTGGACATTTCTGTTCATATATATATATATTATCTATTCCATTTCATTTGCCTTCTCATATTTCAGGTTTTTAATGTCTTTTTTTACTTCAAGTATAGAAATGTTGTATAAATTAAAGATGCCGAGAAATTTTATTCTTGGTTTAATCCTTTATCCAAGTATAATCAAACAAAGTTTGCATGTGAAATAACTTCATGACTAGGCAGCTCATATATAGTGGCTAATAACTTCACATCACTTGCCTTAGTATCCCATAACATAAAGCACATATCCTTACAGACGTGTATAATGATATGCATTATGAGATGGGTCACTACCCAGACACTAAGGCAAGTGATGTGAAGTCATTAGCCTCCATAATGAGTTGCCCAGTTGTGAAGTTACTTCACATGCCAGCTTTGTTTGCTTGCACTTGGATGAAGGATTAAACCAAGAATAAAATTTCTGTCGAAAGTAGAAATACTTTCAACAGCTATCTCTAATAGCTATTTTAGAGTATTTTATGTGTGACATATTTTGGCTACTTGTATATGGAAATATGACTTCTGCATTATTTCAACTTTGGTATCACTTCTGTTTTTAAAGCTTTATAAGTATCGCCAAGCTGAGGTGGCCTCATTATAAGGAATTCCACCTTACAACAACATCATACGTAAGTTATTGTTTAAATAACCCTTTATTATTATGGCAGTCACTGAAGAGCACATTATGCTTTATGAGTTTAAAAAAGGCAACAATGCTGCTAACCTGTAAAAATGTGCAAGAAGTGTATGACGATGATGTTTTGAATGTGCAAAAGTGCCGGCGATGATTCCAAAAATTTCGACAAGGGGGACTTTAACTTGAAAAACTCCCCTTGCTCTTGATGCCCTGTCTCTCTTGATAATGATATGATGGAAGCCACTATTGCAAGAAATGCCAATGCAGCTATTGAAGATTTAGCAAAATATCTTAATTCACTCTCGAGAAGTTCTATCTCTGTTTTTGAGTCGTGGTCACTAGTGATGAAAAGTGGATACTTCACAAGAATGTTAAGCATCGAAGGCAGTGGGTTTATTCAGGGGAACAGGCTAAACTTCAGCTTCACCCTCAGAAGGTTTTGTTAAGCATTTGGTGGGATATGGCTGGTAGTGTTCACTTTGAACTCTTGCCACAAAATCAAACAATCACAGCTGAAATATACTGTGAACAACTTGATATATTGAATGAAAAATTGAAAGAGGTGTTCTGGTCAGTCGAAAGGGTGTTGTTTTTCACCATGATAACGCATGCCCTCATAGTGCAAGATTGAGGAC
Source organism: Typopeltis vanoorti (assembly GCF_054136105.1). NCBI lineage: Eukaryota > Metazoa > Arthropoda > Arachnida > Uropygi > Thelyphonidae > Typopeltis > Typopeltis vanoorti. The sequence goes on along the minus strand of NC_143552.1, from coordinate 72,214,770 downwards.
CTCGGCTGGGTAAAGCTTCCACATCTTCCATATTCTCCTGATCTTGCACCTTCAGATTACCACTTATTTTGAACTTTGCAACATTCCATTAATGAAAAACAGTGATACATTAGGGGCACTGAAATTGAAAGAGGTTTGCCTCAAAGCCTCTGAATATTATAGAAATGGCATTATGAAACTTTCACAATGTTGGCATAGTGTTATTGATTCAAATGGAGAATATATGGAGTTGCAGTTTGTTGTAGTTGATGGATTGAGTGGTGGAGACACAGAGCTATAGAGTAGGTCTTTTTATTAGATATTTATAATAATAATAATAATATATACTTGAGTAAATTAGCAAGTGAAAGGACATAAAAGATTTATCTTTTATGTCCTTTCAAAGCTTAATGCTAAAAACATTACTTTTGGGATGACCTGATAAAATATCTTTATCTTCAGTTTTGATGTCATCTTCATCATCTCTGATTCTTTTTACAGTGCTCTTTTCTCCATTTCTAAGCTTTTTCACTAGTTTCCAGAATATTTTGTTACCTTTCTGATATTTATTTTATTTTATACAAGTAAACATATAAAACTGGGTTTAATTGGTTGGAGATATGTACAGAGATATAGCCTATTAGTTTTGCCGATTTTACTGTTGGCTTTGTCTTCCAATGTCTTTTGTTTAGCTAGTTTACCCATTGTTTCACTCTCTTACATTTTTCTCTGGATTCTCTAAGATTACATGCTGACTTACTTTCAAGGAACTTTCGATAAGCTGTTTTCTTTTCTTTCACTTCTCTTCAACTTCCTGAGTCCACCTTGGAGTTACGAATTTTTGCCTGCCTAGTTGACAAGTGGTTAGCATATCTGCTCTCCAAGAAAGAGGCTGCAGGTTCGAATCCTGCCAAATGGATGTTTGTGATCATCCTACTAACTATTTACCATATGTACTGCTGTGTCCTGGTTCAGTATGGCCTTTGATGTCTTTGTGCCATAAAAATCAAAATCTGATTTTTCTTTTTTTGCTGGCAACCTGAACTCCTCTCTCTCTCTGGTTGAATCAGTTAATATTTCCTGAAGGTTTGCCAATGAATTTCCAATGTTTGGTTTTTGTTTTCATACTTGTTATTTCTTGAATAATGTTTTTGTATTTGAGTCAACAGTTTACCTCTGAGAACTGTTAAACTTTGTTCATTTTAAACCTTTCTTACATGCTCCTCTTTTCAGTAAGAAATTCAATTTTATCCTGCTTGAAACTTAATGGAGATTACTTACAATTTCAAATCCTCTGTATACTCTTGTATCATGATCCAGTGGGAAAACATCAACAAAGACATAGTTAGTGACACTTTTCTTATTTATTATTATTATTACATGACACCTTCACAGTGTCCAAAGACTCATCAAGGGAGGGCACCTGCTCTACAACTCTCAGGCTTCACCAACTACAGTGAACTGCAACTACACCAACACCATCTACCATGCACCACCACCTTAATTTATAATGTATTTTCACAGACAGTCACAAACATCCATGCCCACGGCAGGATTTGGACCCGCAGTCTTTTGGCTGGATATGCTAACCACTCGGCCAACCAGGCCAGCATTTCTTGCATCTTCTCTCCATGTGAATTTGTGCAAATTTTTATTTTGGAACATGGTTTTAGTAATAACTTGTCCATGTCCTAAACAGAAATCTAGCAGGTATTTCACCCTTATTATTAGCTTTACTCTTTTTCTTCAAATTTTCCTAGAACATTTCTATGTCTGGTGATCATTTCATGCTCTGCTGTTTAGATGATCAACTTTTCCTTTTTCAGTGTGTCAGCTGCTTCTAATGTCTCTAATGCTTCGAAGAATTCCTCGACTTCTTCCTTAGTAGAACCTATTGGCGTGGGGAGGGGGTTGTTTAACTGGGCATTGTCCAGTCCAGCATGATTTTGTCATGGGCATTCTGATATTTGCTCACATCACTCTACATGATAATGACTACCATTTAAGAAGATTAGCTTCATATTTAGGGGTTGAATAATATTGGTGGTCCTTCTTTCCCTGATTGTCATTGCTTTAATATGACATTTTTGTATTTGTTGCTTACAAAGACCTCACCTGCTTCTGTCTTCATTTCGGAAACACGTATTATGTCGATCTGGTACTTATCCAGTTCTGTTAGTTCTATTTCTTTACCATTGGTGCTTCTGATGTTGATGTGCCAATCTTAACCTCTGCTGATGATGATGTTGGAATTTGTTCCAGTAGCTGACATTTCTAGTTCATCCTGATTTCCTGATGTTTGTTTGAAAGGCTTGCTTAACTGGGCATTGTCCCAGCCAGCATAAAATCATGTCATGTTGTATCATTTTTTGCATTATGGTTTAAGCCAATAAGAATACAATTTGGTCAGCTAAATCCCAAATTGCCATGCTAGTCCATCCCCATTCCTTTGGTACCAAGGTAAATACCTAACGGGGTGCACCAAAAGAAGGTGAAGATCGGAAATTACATCATAAGCCCTTATTCATTCTCTGTATTCCTTAAAAGGCTGCATTAGGTCTTCTCCCCATTATCCAGCTTTGATCCTTAAGCACCCTGAGTTGATTAAAAAAAAAAAAATCATGAATTATGACAAATTATCATGGATTTCTTCTTTTTAACACCAACAGCCATATGGATTAAACATATTAGGTTATGCTTTGAATCCATGTTATTTCAATTTCAATGGGCACTTCGCATCCATATTTATTGATGTGTAAGTATATCAAGGACAATATAGTGAACAAACCATTATGATGAATTTTGATGTATGGAAGGAAGTCCACTCTAATGTATACTATATATGAGAAGTCTGCTTTTAAAGGGTTTTTTATATGCATGAACAATGTAGCAATGCTTAATGTACTGTTTTTCAGCTGTAGCAAGAATGCTTTTCATTAGTTTTGTAAAGTCTTTAGGCATCTATACTTGTGAAGTGCTGTAGCAGCATTTTTCCCATTCCTATAGAAACACTTCACAAAGCAAGTTGCATTCAGGCAAAGTGAGGCTTATTGTGCAAGTCGAATGACTGTTGTCAGTTTAACTCCTTCATTTATACTGTCTTACGACATGTGGCATGCAAAATTCATTACACTTTTCTTGCTCACAGTGCCATATTTCCTCTGTTGGTCATTTTTTGAACTAATTTTTTATTTTTCATTGTCAAAATCTCTTTTCCTCGATCTGATTAGGGTACCCACCAAGTTTGAGGATATTACGTCTATTGGTTCTCTCTGCAGATTGATTGTTCTGAATAGGATACTTTAATTTTAAACACCCTGTGTGTGTGTGTGTGTGTGTGTGTGTGTGTGTGTGTGTGTGTGTGTGTGTGTGTGTGTGTGTGTGTGTGTGTGTGTGTGTGTGTGTGTGTTATACTGATCTCATACACAAGAGTTCAAAGGACCTATAAGCACTCAGTGTCATGTGAGGGGTGCAGTTAAGGACTCAGAAGTTTGACTTTTTTTTTTTTTTTTTGAAGCATTGCAGGTTGTAGTTGTACTTCATGAGAAAAACTTGTTTCAGAGGACAGAGGTGGATGGAATAAAAGAGGATAAGCAGGTTGTTTAGTGTGTTTCCAATTGCACAGTAAAAGTATGCTGGGCAACTGCTGCTCTTGTATTAACAGGTGCAATAGAAAGTGGAGGAATGATGGTTGCCCAGTTCAGTGATGCAATGACCATTGAAGTACCAGTAGAATAGACACAGTACTGAAATGTTCTGAGTATGAAATAGAGGTTTAAGAAAATCTGTAAAAAAAAGAGAGAGAGATTGACTATGAGTCAAATTGCTCTCCTCTATATAGCTAAGAGTTAGTTGGTGTAAAAAAGTATCTTGAATGCCTAGTTTTTTTGGATACTGAGGAAGCTATTGATGTGCTTGTTGCCAGGAGATTCTGGAGGTAAATGTCAGACCAAAGAGCAATAGTTCATCCTGTCAAGTGATGTGGATAAGGGGAGGTGAACCGAGATCTTTTTTGTGAGAGAAAAGACAGGACTGTGTTTTGTGGCATTGAAGGTGATCCCACTGAAGGATGGCATGATGTAATGGATATCTGGGAACCATACGGTTTATCAAGTAAGTAGGATGAATGATAGAGAGTGCTATCAATGGCAAAGCAATGGATTCGTAATGATTGAGAGTAGGTCATTTATGTATAACAGAGAAAGAGGGTAGGTGATAGACCAGAACACTGAGGCACTCCTGCATTGGTGGCAAAGCTCGAAGAGAGGATGCCATCCACTATGACTTGCAGAGAATGACCAAAGAGAAAGCAAGCTATCCAATTAAAGAAGCATTATCTGGGGAGAACCAGAGGATGGCAATTTGTTTAGCAGACCTCAGTGCCATATGCAGTCAAAAACTCACACAGCACAATTTTACAAACCTGTCAAAAATCTATAGACTAACAGTGCAGTGAACTTCACTGGACTGTTGTATTTCTGTTATTTCTTTCGGTATTATTTCTGTATTTCTCAACCCTGCTTCGTCCTTGTGTTCTTTACTTGAACTTCATGGAATCGTCATGAATGGTCGACTGTCTTAACTATTTACTGCCACTGTTTATTTATTTCTACTAGAGATCTTATGTTCTCACTCTCTATAGTCAAAACAAATTTATTTGTTTTACAACTGCACCAGTTAGACTATGCATTGAGTGTGAGATTATAAGATTTTAAACTAAAAACAAAGCAGATATTGTTAGCATTCCCTGCTTATGTTAATCTTTACCTTTAATTAGCGTGGCTCGATTATTGATCACTTAAACCCTATCTTATGTGGCTTCGAAATTTTCAGGATAGTGCATTGACAGAATCAGTCCAACGTGTTATTTACAAACCATTTAATTAAATCAAAATGGAATATTTACACAGTTTGATTCACATTTACATATACAGTAATACCCCAACTTATGTGAATCTGGAGTTATTCAGTTTCTTATATGTAAGTATTCCCGTCCCGCTTCATGCCTCACCACTGGTCATATCTTTCCAGCGCCGGCCGCATTCGTCAGTGTTGTACATGCTGTGAACAAGCACTGACGTGTTTCGCGCGGTCTCCATTCATACACGATTTTTATAGTCTACAAACCTTGCGATTGTTTAATGTTATGTTCTTGATAAAAAAATTTTATCACATAAAAAATAATAACGCTGCCCAAAAGAAGCAAGTCCGATTCTTCTACAGCTATCAAGAAAAGAAAAACATTGACTTTGGAAACAAAACTCAACATTATTAAGGATTTTGAAGGCGGAATGAAAATTTGTGAGCTAGCAAAGAAGTTCGATCTACAGGAATCCACAGTAAGAACAATCATAAAAGATAAAGAAAGAAAGAATTCTCGCTGCTGTGAAAAATGCCCAATCATTGAATTCAAGCATAATTCATAAACGTCATAGAATTATTGGTGAGATGGAAACGATGCTTAAATTATGGTGTGTTAATCAAGTGAGTAAAAAATTGTCCAGTTGATCAAATGACAATATGTAGCCAAGACAAGCTGATTTTTGAGAGGCTGAAAGTAGAAGCTGGAGAAGCGGCCAAAGAAGAAAATTTCATGGCCAGTAATGTTTGTTTCAACCTATTTAAAAATCGCTGTAACTGGCACAGCATTGCAGAGAGTGGAGAGGCGGCAAGTGCTGATAAAGAGGCTTTTCCTGAGACACTTAAGGCTATCATCGAGGAAGGTAGCTATAGCAGTCAAACCATATTTAATGTAGACGAGACAGGGCTTGTTCTAGAAAAAGATGCCTAAGAGAACTTTCATCGCACGTGAAGAAAAAACGTTTTCTGGCTTTAAGGCTTCCAAAGACCGGTTGACAGTAATGCTTGGTGGAAATGCAGCTAGTGATTGCAAGGTAAAACCTCTCTTAATTTATCACTCCGAAAATCCAAGAGCTCTAAAAAAAAAATCTAAAGCTGGCTTGCCAGTGATTTGGAAGTCAAATTCTAAAGCTTGGGTGACAGCTTCTATTTTTGAAGACTGGTTTGGTCACCACTTCATACCTGAAGTTGAACGTTATTGCCAGTTTAAAAAAATTCCGTTTAAAGTTATGCTCATTATTGATAATGCACCTGGTCACCCTCCTGCAACTTTAATTGATTTTGATCCATGTGCAAAAGTTGTTTTCTTGCCTCCAAATACAACCAGCTTACTTCAACCGATGGACCAAGGAGTTTTCAAAACATTCAAAGCATACTACACACACACACACACACACGGCGTTCGTTTGCAAGTCTGAATGAAGCTATGAGGCAAAGTGAGCAACTGTCTGTTAAAAGGTTTTAGAAACAGTTTAATGTTTTAGATGCCGTAAGGATTATTGGAGATTCTTGGGGTGAAATTTCCCAAAAAACTTTGTCCATCCCTTTTTAAATGTGAAACAGAAATGTTGCCAGAAACTGATCAAGTTGCTGAGGCAATAGAAGAAGTTGTCAACCTTTCCAGGCAATTAGATTTCGAAGTCGACAGCGAGCTGTTAGACTCGCATAACAAGGAGCTTACAATCAACTAGCTCATAGAGATGCGTGAGCAAAGTGCTACTGAAGAGACCGAAACCTCAGATCCAGTTGTACCAAAAAAGCACACGACAATTGCAAAATTAACAGACGGTCTCAGCTTAATTAAGAAAGGTTTACAGATTTTGGAGGACATAGATTCTAACGAGGAACGAATTGTAGCTACAAGACAAGGAATAAAAAAATCATTGGCTTGCTATGAAGAAATTTTGTGTGACAAGAAAAAGACATTATGCCATCAGACGAATCTATTAGATTTTATGAAACCATCGACATCGAAATAACTTTCGTTTTTTATGTACGAAAAACTACAATTATGATTATATTTCTTAAAAAAATAGGTGTTTTTGTAGACCTTTGGTCCCAATTAATTAATATTTTGTATGCTTGTATATATAAATTACATGTAAAATTATACCCCGAGTTACGTGAATTCGACTCGCGCACTTTTTGTTGTCCCACCTACCACGTAACTTTGGGGTTTTACTGTATATACAGTTGCATTACAATTCTTTGTTATTTTCAATTCTCCTTAATTCCTAATTCAAACTTAGTTCTAATTTTCTTCCTTTAAAGCTAAATCACAATCTAGAATATCCTGCCAGTCATATATACATTAACTGACAATAAAGCATACCTTGAGTAAGCTTAATTTAATATTAATTTACATTATCTTATTATACCCATAAACAGATACATTTGATGTACATTCTTGTTCGGAGTTATCGCATACATACTTAACAATCCTCATTCAGCACTGCCTTTTACATGAATCTTTTTTTCACACACAAGTGCTCCTTGTTGTCCTTTCCTTATGCTGGCCCGTTCTTGATTTCCTGCTAAATTGCTTCTTTGTTTGAGTTGTCGATTATTCTCTGCCCTTTAGGATCCTGAACTTAACAGCAATGTGCAGTTCTTTCCTTTCGATTCCTGACATCAGACCTCACATGGCAATAGACCCCCCAGGCAAGAGACGATTTTGAAAACTCAGAACTGCAATGGTCCTCTTTCAATTCCAACAACAAACCTCCCGTGCAACGGACTCAGGTATAAGAAGAATGAGAAACCTAAGACCTACAATGCTTCTCTACAATGATTATCAACAGCAGACCTCACATGCTGGTGGACCCAGGTAAGAGAACGTGGAGAACCCTCAGAAAAAATCCTTCTCAATGCTTTGCCTTATAAAGACCCAGACTTCTTTCTATTGTGTGCATGTGCACATCTCTTGAAACTTCCATATATGGTCACATATTGACATCTGACCATGATGACGTTATTCTTCACACATCTTTTGAAATTGCCATATATGGACATGAGTTAACAGTGTACATAATGATGCCATTCACCATATTATTTTAACAAAGGGTCATGGTTAAGTTATTACAAATACAAGATTATTACAGACAAAATTTGACATTTCTTTAAGTGCAATCTCCTTAGAAACATGTGTAAAAGCGAACATTACAGAACTGTTACATATTCATGATTTTGCTTTACACATGCAAAAGCATAGGACTGTTTTTGCCACTATAAAAGTTTGCAGTCTGCTTTTACAACAACAACAACAATCATTTTGGAGTAAATTTGTGACAATAGAATTGGACAAGAATCCATTTCCAGGAGTAACATCCTACAAGTGTTGTAATATTTAAATTTTGGACATGGTGAACTTTAGTGATGGTAGTTGAATTCATCATATTGTCATTGTCAAACTCTTAAAATTCATGTATCTTCAAGGATACTGTGATACGTTACATGAAACATTTCAATAGGAATGGGGAAAATGCTGCGGAAGCATTTGCAAATACAGGACACTATGATATACTACATGAAAAGTCATCATTATCATCAAATTCCTGATAGTACTGCATGAAACACTTTACACCATTGCTAACTTCCTATCTACAATTTTATCCAGATCAATCTGTTACCTGTCAAGACTTCAATATTGCCAGATCTTATATTTCTATCTTCTAAGGCACTTTTTACTGTATAAATCCACCTAAATCTTGGTCTTCCTCTGGGTCTTTTTCCTGCCAACCTGGCAAAGAACACTTGTTTTGTTAACCTTTCCTCTCCCATTCTGTTTAAGTGACCATACCACCTGAGATTAGCTCTCCTAACATATTCCTGGATGTTAACAATATTAAGTTCTTTCCTAATTTCCTTGTTTCTAATATGACATCGCCACCACTGATACCATCTGTTCACCATCTTGTATGCAGCTAATTTAGTGTTTTGACTAATTTCTCTCTTATTCCATACGAATTTATTCAATTGACTTCCTACCATACCAGCATTGTTGATTCTGTTGTCTATTTCCATATTTAATACTAAAAATCGTGCCTAAGTAGCTGAAATGTTTCACTTGTTCTATAGGTTCCCCATTCACAATGCAGTTGATATTTTCAGTGCTTCTCATCATCATCATCATCAAATTCCTACCATGTACCCTCAAGGGGTGTACAGGATATGATAGTACTACATGAAAACAAATTTACATCATTACTAACTTCCTATCTACAATTTTCCTCCAAATCAGTCTGTTACTTGTCAAGACTCCAACATTATCAGATCTTATATTTCTATCATCTAAGGCAGTGCTTCCCAAACTTCTGGATGTCAGGGCCCCTTTGCAAAAATTAAAATATTTCACGCTCCCCCTCGAAAAAAAATCGTAATAGAGAGATATATTATTATAATATTTATTGTATTTATATTCAATACAAAACATACACAGCGAATATTGCAAAAATCAAATGCATATATTACATTTTTTGCCTCTTACCGTTTGGTTCTGAAGACGATGCGGGCTGTTCTGGAAAATATGAAATACTGTCGTTTTTTTTTAGTCTGTTCCTGCGTCTTCTGATTGTTCGCGGGATTTTTTTTTTATTTTTTATCAGCCACTTATCCATCTCAGGGTTAAATTTTTTAACGTAGAATAGATCAAATAATATCACCACTTACCGATACTGGCACACCGCAGACTGATAACATGAAATTAGTGAATATTACCTGAATAAGGGAATCTCCGGACCAGGAACATTTTTCTCTTTTGTGACTTTTCTCCCTTTATGGTAATTAAGCCTAACGTGAAACAGACAGCAAAGGCAGGTTATTAAAACGTGCATATGATTGGTGCGTTATTAACAAACGATCGTGCAACCGAAAGATAAAAGCATAGCTGACAATTGAGTTGAAATGCTAACTCTCTTCAACCGAATTCCATATGTGAAACTGCCATAATATTCATTATATATATATTACTTAGTTTTAACACTTTTACGAATTTTAACACGTTCGGTTGAATTTTATTGCTGCCTTGCTGCCTTGGGAAATCGAACTCGCACACATCTAATTAATAACAATAGTTTTTAGTTAGATACTGTGTTTGCCCATGCAACATATGGTTTTGTTTCAGTCTATACAGCATAGTTTCTGTATGAGGGGACATGTGATTCATTAATTAGTGTGTTTTTATCCAAGTTGTCTTTAATTGCACTATTTGTTGAGAAATATATTACACAGACTTCTCATACCTTATTCACTGGCATAATAAAAGTACTTGTTTTTATTGCCTCTGCAGTATAGTGACTATTAGGGAGGGGTGTTGTTTACCAATGCAAGCGAGTTACTATCTCTCCACATGAACTTGTTTAAGCTTTTTTTCATGTGTGAAGTATATGCGAAACTTTTATTGGTAACAGAAAACTATCTCGGATGACTGATAATATAAAACGAGTTTTGATATGTATATAAAGTCAATATCAACAGTCCCTGATTACGAACGTGTGATGAAAGGGAAAGGAAGATTTGGAGCTTCCCTGGAGAGCATTCGAAGTAAATACAATTAACCACTGCTTTGAAATGAAACATATCAATAAGCAATATTTACTAATATTCATTAAGCGCCGAAATATGCAGGAAGCAAAGTTTGTGAACCAACACCGATGTGTGAATTTTTCCATTAAAATATAAAAAATAACAAAAAAGAAATAATAAATAATAAAAGTTGATTACGTTTCTTTTAAAATAAAAAAAATCTACTTAGTCTTAAAACATTTTAAATTTGTTTTCATTATATCACGGCCCCCCCTCAACAAAACCTACGGCCCCCCAAGGGGGCTGCGGCTCACAGTTTGGGAAGCGCTGGTCTAAGGCACTTTGTGCTGTATCACTCCACCCATATCTTGGTCTTCCTCTGGGTCGTTTTCCTGCCAACTTGGCAGAGAACACTTGTTTTGCTAATCTTTCTTCACCCATTCTGTTTGAGTGACCATTCCACCTGAGATTGGCTCTGCTAATGCATTCCTGGATGCTGACAATGTCAAGTTCTTTCCTAATATCCTCGTTTTTAATATGATATTGCCATTGATGCCATCTGTTCACGCCTCTAATCTTTCTCAGGATTCTCATATTTGCGGTCTCTAGTCTTTGGTCAAGTGTTTCACTTCTGACCCTGCTCCCAGATCCATAAGTTAAAACTGGTTTGAACACTGTCTTGTATACTAATTTAGTGTTCCGAATAATTTCTCTCTTATTCCATATGAATTTATTCAGTTGACTTCTCACCATACCAACTATGCTGATTCTGTTATCTATTTCTATATTTAATTTACCATCTTCACTAAAAATCATGCCTAAGTAGCTGAAATGTATTACATGATGCACAGGGGTTCTCCATTCACAACACAGTTGACATTTTCAGTGATTCTGCCTATTTTCATTGTCTTTGTCGTTTTATTGCTGACCTTCATACAATATCTATTACAACAGTTATTCAATTTAGTCAGAGAATCTTGCAGGCTTGCAGTGGATTTATTTAGAAGTATAACATCATCCGCATAAAGCAAAGAGCTGACATTAACATCTCCAATTTTGATATCATATTTAATACCACTTTCCTTCATAATGTGATCCATATAGATAATGAATAACAGAGGGGATAATGTACATCCTTGTCTCACACCAGATTTAACATTAAACCATCTTCCTGTACTTCCTTCAATTCTAACTGCTGACTTACAACTCAAATAAAGACAAAGTATTGCTTGATATAATGCCCCGTTGATACCATATAACTGTAGCGTATTGAATAGCTTCTCTCTCTCTCTCTTGGCACCTTGTCATATGCCTTTTCCAAATCGACAAAACTTAAATTCAGATCTTTGTTATATTCCCATGCTTTCCCGACTATTTGTCGTAAAATGAAGATCTGATCCTGACAGCCTCTATTTGGCCTGAATCCAGCTTGTTCTTCACCAAGCTTTTCTTCCACAATTCTTCTCAACCGTTTCTCAAGTATACTTGCATAAATCTTGCCAGGAACACTCAGTAAGGAAATACCTGTGTAATTCTCACATTCAGTTTTATTTCCCTTTTTATATATGGGTACTATGAGAGCTCTACTCCAATCATCGGGAATTCATCCCTCTGTCCAGGCTTTCTGAACTATGCAGTGCAGTCACTGTAAGACTCTTATACCACCATACTTCAGCATTTCTGGTCGAATATCATATACTCCTGCTGCCTTTCCACATTTCAAGCCTTTGATGGCTTTTTCTACTTCAAGTATGGATATGTATTCCTGACTGCATGCCTGGTGAGTGGTTTTTACCACTGTGCTGTCATCGCTGCTTGTTTCATTTAGCAGTTTTTCAAAATAATTACTCCATACTTCAAGGATATCTTTTTCTCCCGTTTTCATGCCACCTTTATCATCTCTAACTCCTTTTACAGCACTCTTTCCTCCATTCCTCAGCTTCTTCAACAACCTCCAGAATATTTTGCTGCCTTCTTGATATTTATTTTCTATATTCTTGCCAAAGTCCTCCCATGACTTTTGCTTAGCTAGTTTTACACAGTGTTTAGCATTCTTGCATTTGTCTCTGTATTCTCTAAGAGCACAAGCTGACTTATTTACCATGAACTTTTGATATACTTTCTTCTTTTCCTTCATTGCCTCTTTAACCTCCTGATTTTTCTAAAATCATGGAGTTCTGATTTTTTCTATCCTTGCAGACAACTTCACCACACGCCTCTCTAGCTGAATCAGGGCTTTTTTCAAGGCTTGCCACTGAATCTCCAGGGTTTGATTTCTGATCTCAAACTCTTTCATTTTTTTTTCAATAATCTTTGTATATTTTAGCCTACAGTTCACATCTGAGAGCTGCTCAACTTTTATTCGCTTTAAAACTTTCTTACATGTTATTCTTTTCAATATGAAATTCAATTTTATCCTGCTCAAGACTAAATAGTGATCACTTCCAATTTCAAATCCTCTGTACACTCTGGTATCCTGCACCAGGGAGAAAACATCACTATCAACAATAACATAGTCAATGAGACTTTTCTCATTTCTTTCCTCTTCTCTCCATGTGAATTTGTGCACATATTTATGTTGGAACATGGTGTTAGTAATAACCTGTCCATGTTCTGAACAGAAATCCAACAGCTATTTGTCATTATTATTAGCTTTGCTCTTTTCTCCAAATTTTCCCAAAATATTTTTGTATGTCTGACAATCATTTCCTACTCTGCTATTTAGATCCCCAACAAGGACCAACTTTTCCTTTTTCATTGTGTCAGTTGTTTTTTCTAACGCCTCAAAAAAATTCGTCCACTTCTACCTTAGTAGAACCTTCTGTGGGACCATAGGCACAAATAAGTCTCATTGTTCAGTTCCGCATTCTCATATTTACCCACATTACTCTACTTCAGACTGACTGACATTCAAGAAAATTAGCTTCGTATTTTGTGTTGAATGCTATGGCTACTCCTTCTTTTCCTTGATTTTCATTGCCTGAATATAACATTTTATATTTATTGCTCAGAAAGATCTCACCAGTTTTTGTCTTTTTTGTTTCAGTCACCCCATATTATGTCGATCTGGTACTTATCTAATTCCTCAGCTAGCTCCATTTCTTTGCCATTTAGGCTTCTTATGTTGATAGTACTGATCTTTAACTCTGGTGATGTTGATTTGGGGTTTGTTTTCAGATTTGTTCCAGTAGCTGACTTTTTGCTGTTCGTCCTAGTTCCCTGGTGAAAACAATGGGGGGGGGGGCTTGTTTAACTGGCCGACGCCCCAGCCGGCATGAAAGTTTTCATGTTGTACCATCATTTTTTATTTTGGTTTAACCATTAAGAATACAGTTTGGTCCGCTAAATCCTAAATTGCCAGCCCATCCTCGTTCGTTCAGTATTCAAGTATATACCCAATAGGGTGCACCACTAGAAGGTGAGGATTGGACATTAGATGAGACGTCCTGGTCTGTTCTCTGCATTCCTTTAAAGCCTGTGTGGAGGTCTCCTCTCAGTTATACAGCTTTGACCCTTAAGCACCGCACTAAGAAAGAATAAGAAAATTAAATACAACATTGATAAACTGAAGGAAAATAAAAGAGGAATTTACCAATGAACTGAAGAATAAATTCTCAGTTTTGGAAGAATCAAATGAAAATGATGAAGAAAATAAGATTGAAGCCAACTGGGAAAAGTGTAAAGAGGCCTTCAATAAAACTGCAGAAGATATTTTAGGAGTGACGTGTGGGAAGTCACACAAAGAATGTATTATAGGAAATACATTAAAACTAATTGAAGAAAGGAAGAAGATAAACGAGAAAATAAACAACTGCAAATCAGAAAGATTACATGGAGAATATCAGAAGCAATACCAAGAAGTACATAAGATGGTAAAGCGCTCCACCAGAAATGACAAGGGAAACTACTATCAACTGCTGGTTGAGGATGCTCAGAGAGCAAATGATACCTGAAATCTTGGAGAAGTTTATAAAATTATAAGACAACTTGGAGGAACCTATCAGACGAATGAATGAATGTGGGGTTAAAGATAAAAACGATCAGCTACTAACTCAAGAGCAAGAAAGTACAACAAAGATGGAAAGAATATTTTGAAGAATTATTAAATGTTAAACACAACTCTATAAATCCAAATATTGAATCCCCTTTTGAAGAGATACCAAATCAATTCAAATTTCATGTAAACATGGGCGAGATCACAGTGAAAGAAATCATGGAAGCAATCAAGATCCAAAAGAATAGAAAAGCAAGTGGAAATGATAACATTAGTGCTGAACTGCTCAATGCTGAAAACATCATCATCTATACTGTATAAACTGTTTAATATCATGTGGGCATCTGAGAAGGTTACGAGTACCTGGAAAGAATCACAAATGGTCAAAATTCCAAAAAAAGGCGATCTTACAGAATGCACAGATTGGAGAGGAATCAGCCTATTGTCAGTACCATCAAAGATCTTCACTAAAATCATAATAAATAGAATAAAAAATAGCCCTGAGAAAGTTCGGAGAATAGAACAAGCAGGCTTTAGAAATGGAAGAAGTACAATGAATCAAATTTTTATTCTTAGAAACATAATTGAACAGAGTGTTGAATTAAATTCAACTATGTATCTCAATTTTATTGATTTTGCCAAAGCTTTCGACAGCATAGACAGAGAATGTTTATGGAAAATCCTGAAAGTTTATGGATTTCCTGACAAAATGATAAATATTATAAAAGATTTGTATGATGGAAATAAAGGACAAATTCTATTAACCAACTTATCGGCCATTAAAGATCAAATATGCACCCTCAAAAGCTTTGTAACCATCATAAATTTCAATGTAATATCAATGGTATTACAATTTTAATATGCACTTCACATCCATGGAAATGTGGACATATATATATACGTCCTGGCTGGTAGCATGGTTAAATGGAACAGCTTCCGAAAGTTTTTACATGAAAGCTGGTGTTAAGCACGGTTGTGTCATGTCTGGAACAGTTTTCATTATTGTCATAGATTGGATAATGCAGCAAAACCTGAAAACTGGAATAAGATGGAACATTGACACCACATTAGGAGATTTGGACTATGCTGACAACATTGTACTAATATCATCTAGATTTGAAGACATGAAAATATAAAACCAAAAGTTAGAGGAAACTGCTAAAGAAATAGGCTTACACATCAATGACAAGAAAACCAAAATATTAAAAATCAACAGTAAAAAGAACGACCCAATCTTTATAAATGGAAATCAAGTAGAAGTGACAAACACTTTTAATTACCTTGGAGCAACACGGAAGGTGGTACCAACGAAGACATTGCAATAAGCAGGGCCCTGCCAACCCAAGGGTGCAAGGGATGCACTGCACCCGGGCAGCAACATTGATAGGCGGCATTTTATGTAGCTAATTTGGATTATACAATACAGTATTAGGGGTGGCTGATAAAAGTTTGCACCTGGGCGACAAATACCCTTGGTGTGCCACTGGCAATAAGAATAAATAAATCTTGCTATGCATTTAAAACGTTACAGAAAACTTGGAAATCATCCGATATAAAAACAAACTTAAAGGTGCAAATTTTTAACTCAACTGTTAAATCTGTATTACTTTATGGAAGTGAATCATGGAAATTAACCAAACAACAAGAAAATAAAATAGATGCCTTTCA
The DNA here is from genome assembly GCF_054136105.1 of Typopeltis vanoorti. Classification (NCBI taxonomy): domain Eukaryota; kingdom Metazoa; phylum Arthropoda; class Arachnida; order Uropygi; family Thelyphonidae; genus Typopeltis; species Typopeltis vanoorti. The sequence continues at coordinate 72,198,746 of NC_143552.1, read as the reverse complement.
AACAAAATGTCTTCACAGAATTCTCAAAATTTACTGGCCAAATAAAATCTCAAATATTGAAATTTACAACAAATCCATTACAATAGAGTTAAAGAAATGCAGATGGACATGGATAGGCCATGTATTGAGAATGCCAACATCAGAACACACAAGAATAGCATTGACATGGGTGCCTGATGGTAAAAAGAAGAGGGGAAGACCCAAAATGACATGGTGCCAGATGGTAATCAAAGAATGAAGCAAACTAGGATGGTTGAATTGGGGGGGGGGAGTAAGAGAAGCAGCACTGGACTGAAGAGGATGGCCTGCTAAACTCATGGCCTCATGCACCTTATAGGTGTAAAGAGCAATAAGTTAAGTCAATTCTGCCAAATGCCTTGGCAAAGTCAAGCAGTAATATGATGAAGCCTTTATCATTATCCAATTCTGTTGTCACTTCATTATAAAATGTGAATAAATTACCATGACAGGATCCTTTACAAAGCAGTGCTGCCTACTATAGAGAATCGCATCCATATCCACCCACTGTTGGATTTTTCCTTTAATCAAATGTTGATCTGTAGTTTGCTACCTCTGTCTTGGAGCCGCCTTTCCGCAATGGAACTGTCTTACCCTCTTTCCACTCCCCTGCCAGAGCTGAGAATTAGATTGAACAACTTCATCAGAGAGCACTTCCAATTCTCTTGCACATTCACATAGTACACCGGCTGAAATGCCATCCAGTACCACTGCTGTGTTCACATTCATGTTTTTCATTATGCTGAACTCCTCCTGTTCATCTCCCTTAATTTTGATATCTGTCACATCAGCAACTGCAAAATCTCCACCTGGATAAATACACCTTTGCGAAATGATCACTCATCATCTGAACTATTTCTTTTGCCTCTGTTACCTTCCCACCATGAGCATTGTTTAAAATCATCCTACCATAGTCATTGTTCATTTCAACTTGTCACCCTTCTTGCTTGCACTTTGTACTGCTCATGAGTATGGTGATCACCTTGTTCTTCATACCCCCCCCCCCCCAATGGTTTTTAATCAAGCTGTTGCTTTTATCTGTACCCATTGACTTAATTCCGACTTGGTTTATCCTCGTGACCACGGATATGCAGTTTGATACTGCATCTCTCAAACAATCTATGACACTACCCATACACTACTGACATTCTTTTTGTGTAGCTTCTCAAGCCATGGCACTGCTCCAAGATGCCTCCTAAGTTTGTCATAATTACCAGCTTTATAGTTCAGAATTCCACATGTTTCACAACTTCCCAGAACAAGACCTCATGGTCACTCTCCTCAATTGGAGTCAGAGTATGTCTACCTTGATTATGGATATATCTTCTGATGCTATTATCAAATCTAACAATCTCAAACCCCTTGTCCCCTCTATAACATGTTGTTTCATGTAATTATCCCTTAGCAGCTGTATAAATTTAACTTTCATCATGCCACTCTCCAATCTATGTCCTATAGTTAAAGTCTCCCATAATAATTGTTTGGCCTGCATTCATTGTGATAATCTGCCAATACATAGCATCTACATCTTCCTGTGGACCCCCCCCCCCTTGGTCTATAGCAGCATCCAACAATATATTTTGTCCTATTGGCCTTAATCTCACACCAAACAGTCTCAAATGAACCCATCTTCTCCTAGACCTAAAATCCTTTTGAACTTCTAATTTTGTTGGTTGTAATTCTTTAGCTGTCATCAACAATACCCCACCTCCTCTCCTATTCCATCTATCCTCCCTGAAATTACAATATCCTTTACATTCTATCCCTGTAACTATATCGTTTTCTGTCAACCAGGTATCATTGATACCTGAGCCTGTCATAATTACCTCCTAAGTCTGAATTACCTCATAATTACCTCCTAAGTTCAACTTGGCCAAGTTAAACTGACCAATTCCAAACACTCCTCTCCCTTTTTCCTGATACTTGCTTTCGTGCACATTTCAACATCCCCTTGTGCCCACAAATAACTTTGTGTAATGTCATTAGCAACTCCATTCAAATAAGAAACCTGTTAAATCACATTTAGCACTGCATAATCATTTCTGTACACATGCTGATTATCACAGGGGTGGCCAGACATATGCTTGATTGCTTCCATCCCCCCCACCTAATATCTCTATTTTCCCTGGTTATGCATTTCCAAACTCTCACTAAACAATGCTTTCTCCAAACGTCTAACTCCAGAACCATTTAAATGTAGTCCATCAGGCATATATGTGTCCTTTCGTCCATCAAATTCGCTTCATTCATCAATGAAGTGCACACCATTCCTCCTGCACAATCTTCTCATTGACTCATTAGCAATCATGTTCCTTCTTCTTAACTCTGTCCTATCATACCGAGGCAGCAGACCTACAATTTTTACTTCCTTACTCTTTGCTTCTTTCATCAACTCTTTCATATTTTCTCTCATTGCATATTTCTCCCTTTCAAATAATTTGCTCCTGCCATAACAATCATCTTTTTCACTTCTCCCTTCTGCAAACTAACAGCATACATATATTTTGCACCTGGGAAACATGTTTTCTTTACTTGCTCATTACATATACCTCTTATCATTGAATTTCCATACAATACCTTATCCTTATTTCCAGTTTCTCACGCTTTTATACTTTTCTGAATTCACATTTTCTTTCATTCTCCTGCCTGCTGCACTAGACAATAGTTTTTCCAGTCACTCCAGCTCCTATTTTGTCCCGTGGAGGATGCAATGTAAATGCGCTATTTCACTCCTTAACATCACTTCAACGTCCTCATTATTTCAGCCACTTTCACACTTTCGTTTTATGCACTATCATTCACTACTTCTGATTTGGCCAGAACACTTACTCTATCTTTCCTTGCATTGTTAACTCGTCAGTTCATTTTCTTGCTTTCCACACTACTCACATTCTTGCACTAGCACATGAAACATTAACGACAAATTCTGTCTCTATTCTTGCTACAGCCCGGTCAGTCTTGGCAATGAATATGTAGAACACACACACACACACACTGTATCCTACAAAATCCCTCATGCTAAACTTGAACAAGGAAGCCTTGTATAAAAACACACTTTCTAAATGATATACAGGTAACCCTCGTATAACGCGGTTTCGATATAACGTGGTCTACAAATTGTAGTAACCCTTGTTGAATGCGGCACTTATACAACGTGGTTTCGACATAAGACGATCTACAAACTGTACTAACCCTTTATCTTTTCATATATTTTTCAGCGTGCGACTTAAAAATCAAATTTCATCTTTGTTAAATTTGTTTCTGCCTGTATCGTGCATGTAGTTATAAGTAGCTAATTTATATTAGGAGAAATACCCTTTAGCACACATGTACCTCAATTGTTTACTGTATAAAGATTTATTGTTGAAAATTGTCTTCGTTTTCTGCCAGGAAAGCGCATTAAAAGTCATAAGTGTGTTAATCTCAAGCTGGGCACTTTATTTTTTGGTGAGTTACATACAACATGTAATGCTTTTTTTTATGTAAAAAAATGTATTTTTATAGTAATGGCCACTTAGAGTGCTTTTGCGATATGGTTGAAAACGAAATTAGTGAATTAATTGATGGGAAAATAGATTTAAATGAGAAGGAACTCATACAATTAATAGATGATGTCGAACCAAATGGCGGGGGAAAGTTCTGCCAAAGATTTTGATTGTGTCGAATCCATTAAAAAATTCAGTTTAAAGAAATTAGCAGAAGGATTGGACTTGGCAAGAAAGTTATTTTATGGATAATCTACATATTCATCTCTCAATGGGGTGCTCTAGAAAATTCACAAGACAGTTGGATATTTGTTTAGCTCTGTATGATGAACTTAATAAAAAATTGTAGTATAGTGGTAAGCAAGGTCTTATTACAGACTTTTTGATAACTAAACCAACTGAAATATGCAATGAGAATTATATTAATGATGTCCAAGAAATTTCAAGTGATGACGACGCCCGGCCACTCCTGAAGACAGTGATGACGGTTAAAATATGCACTTTATTTTTATTTTGTCTAAAACATTTATGCATTATGTGCAATGAAGTTTACGTACAATTAATAATTTTTTATAATTTTATGCTATGTATTTGTTTCATAGTTTATTTGTTTTCTTAACTTATATGAATTACCTGAATTAAATAAAAAAAATATTTTTGCTGGATATGTCATTGTTTATATAATCTTAAAAAAAACGATTTTGGAACCTAACCCTACTTTTTCCATGTGATCTGAGTCTCGCATAATGTGATTTATATAACGCAGCATTTTTGTGGAACCTAACATCCGCATTATGCGAGGGTTACCTGTACTGTATTAAATTTCACAAACAAACACACATACTCAACATTACAGTCTAAAATAAGTAAGATGTAACCAAAAATAATTTCTTAAATTACTAATTTTCACTAAAATAAAAGATATCTGTAGAACACATGCAACACAGCTTTTGCTCTGCACTATGCTAGTGCCATCACCATGTGAATCATTTGTGTGATTATGCTTGGAGTAACTGATGAGGCTAGAGATTTTGGAGTTATGGTGGATAAAGTTCAAAGGTCACATAACATAAATTGCAACAACTCATAATTGAGATATTGAAATGAACATGGACATGTAAAGATATAGAAGTAATTTTGCCCCTGTACTTTGATGCAACAACACCTGAACTGTGTGCACAGATTTGGTCTCTGGGTTCCAAAGAGATAAATAACCTATGGAAAAGCTGCAAAGAAGAGTTAGTAATGATATTGGGATTATGAAATGTAGATTTCTCCTCCTTCATCCCTTCTACTGCTGTATTGTTGAAGTCTTCCTTCTATGTGCTTTCCAAGGAATACAATATAGTCTTTTAAATCAAATCTAAACAAGTTTCTCCTTTCCCAACCCACTACCCATGCACAGTACTAACGGTGTATGGGTTGATTAACAAACCTCTTGTATATAGGTTCAACGTAAAAAAAAAATGATTACAAAGATAGATTGAGAGTATGGACTGCAGACACTGATAGGCAGAAGAAAGAGGAGCGATATGATAAAGGTCTATAAATTTTTGAGATGGTGCATCTGTAGAGGTTAAGTTTGTGTGCAGTTAAGAAAGAAGTAAGAGCTAGATTTTCTCTCATAGAGCTGTGAGTGAGTGGAACAGCTTGCTTATTGAAGTAGGTTATTGTATCTAGTGTGAATGAGTTTAAAAAACGTATGACAGCTAGTGTGAGTGATGTATGGCTTCCCTCAATGAGCCTTTGACTTCCTTGAAGTTGTTAGATCTGAAATAGGCGACTTCAAATTTTACATGACGTCACCATTCCAGAATCTAGCAATTAACAAAAATATATATATGCATACTTATCTTTTAGCGCAATGTAACAATGTTTTTTTTTGTAACAACATCTTGTATGATAAACTGTGAATTATGTGAATTTAAATTAATGTATCTATATGTCTAGCATGAATGTAAGTCAGCAAAAGGGGCAGATATGAGAGAAATCATTAGTAAAATATTGTAAATGAGAGAATGCGTATTATTCAGCAACATAGGGCAAAGATCGCCCTAGTAATGTAAAAACAGCGTAAGCACCCGCGGGCATCACATCTAAGAAGACATCATGACACATACGTTCCCGTAAACAAGAAGTCCCGTATGTTGATCGGTGAAGTCACCCAGCCGGAGACCAATGGGTGAGACGATAAGAGAAATTCAAACTCGGAAAGGTGGCGCTCTAGGGGAGCGAATAAAACCTGCGACACGGAAGTAAATCACCCCCGTTTTTTCTTGTTCCTGCATTTCTCTTCGTGTGCTTCAAGAGATCTTCACAGTTCAGCTCTCATTTTTGAGGGCTGACTTATGAAAGGATCTGGCATGACACCGTAGCAGATTTCAGCAAGATCAACCGTAGACCATGATGAGAAGAGCATCGACGTAAAACCTTAGCAGAGAGATAGCGCCCAGCTCAGGCGAGCACGTGTAACCCACGTGGCGATAAGATCGAGACAACCAGAATCGAAACAAAGAAGGAAGGACGGAAGAAAACTGATAAAGAATAGATAAGTACTCTCACTTGTTCTATCCCCTTTTGAGAATTGACTAACAGTGTTAAGAGAATGAAACCTAAAATTTGTAATGGAAGAAAGAGTGAAGAACTATGATTTATGTAAATGACTGTGCTTTTTAAATGAACTTTAAGAACTTTCAGTTTGATAGAGATTCTGTCATAATTAATCCAGGAGAGATTATAAAATGTGCTAAAATGCCTTAATGTCCAATTGGGCTGTAATTATGAATGTATTATATGTTGAGTTATTGAATTTGCTAACATTTGAAGTCAATGCATAATTGTTTTTAAGAGTGAGAGAGTGAATGAATGGTAGAAGTTTAAAATTAGATATGATAACCATTTTAACTCGTATGGCATTATATAATGAGTTTAATAAATGTTTTGATTCCTTACTTACATGTGTTCCTGATCATGATGACTGACCCTGACCCTTCATAAAACATCGAACCTGTGAGCGTGTGTGTGTGTGCGTGCGTGCGTAGGAATACCCCAATTGAAAGTAGTAGGGCATGACTGCAAATAAAATAAAATAAGCCAGAGAACCCAAGGCTTCTTAAGAATTTAATTAACATTATTAGTGGCACCTGATAGTCTATGATTACCCTAAAGGCTGAGTTTATCTCTAACCTTAAGGCCCAGGCTGTCGGAGATAAAAAATAAATTTTGCCTGAGTGACCAGGGTAACTCATGGAATTCAGGGAATAGATAATCTCTGGTGGCCCTTAAAGGTTAAAATACGTAAGAAAAGGTATAAGAGAAACGAGACATTACGTTAAGATTAATATTAGTGAAGATCACGTAACAATGGCGCAACCTACTTAACAAAGTGGTACATGCGATAGAATTTGATATAGCGGCTGAAGTAGGAAAGGATAAGGTTAAATAAATTGCCTCAATATATCAACATCAGAGATATACAAATGCAACAGAGTCTAATCATAATAATAATAATCTCTCCAAAAGAAAAAAGATTTTAAAAAAAATGTCCTACTTTAAATGGGCTACTTGTTTATTTTCAGGAAGCTTTGAAAATTTTAAACTTAGAAAAATTAGAGCAAGAAAGCGTACAGAAGAATTATGATCTTCTTTTCTCTGTAAATGAAAAGTCTAAGGGTGGCTCTTTCTACATTCAGTCCAAGGTAATTTTAGATTTTTTTCTTCATCTGCAAAAAATCTAGAAAAATAATGAAATTTCTTATTCATCGTGAATTTGGGAGCCTTCTTTAATAATATTTTATAATTAATTAATGTTTGTAATATATTTTCAGTTTTTGTGTAGTTACAATATGAAATATATAGATAAGGTAAAACTGAATAATAAAAAGTTTGGTTATCTTTTTACATATATTGTCACCCTTAATGAGAAATCTATATGACTGTGCAATTCACAAAATATAAAATGATCATCACTGTTTTTCATCTATAATTATATCATTGTTTTCTGTAAACATGATCTCATTGTTATATCTAAAAAAATAAAATGGAATAATAATAATATATTTCTGAAAGTACTCTATTATACATTTTATTTTCTCAGAAATAATTACATTCTGCTCATCCCTATATTTTACTCCTTAACATTGCTCTCAAATTGATTATGGTGTTGATTACAGCTTAGCATGCTTAGAATCAAACTGAAATTTTTATTTGATTTCTAGTTAATTCTTAACAAGATATATATATACAAGAAAAGTTTAATGTAATAAGACAGAGTAGGGTATTGCATATACATACTCAGTACCCTACTCTGTCTCATTATGGAGTAGGGAAGGGAGTATGCTTTCATTATCTTCTATGAGAGTCTGTTATAACCAGATTAGTTTATTATTGATATCTCTTATTATAATGCATTAAAATTTACTAATCAGAATGTAAAACGAATATTAATTGTGTTCTCTAACTAAAACATAAAAAGAAAACATTGATTGAACTTTTGAAGTATAATAATAAACAAATTCATTTATCCTATGTTTAGCTTTGCTAGTACGAATATCTCTGCATGTATTGATATATAAATAAGTTGTATGTCTATATACATATACTAAGTGTATGTACTAAACACACTTAAGTGTGAAGCTATTTTCAGTGACTTGTGATGTGCTAGATTTTTTTCTTGGACTGCCTTGGCATACTTCTTGGAAAATCAAGGCTTTTGATATTGATTTCTGGTTCAGAATGGAATGGGGAGATGAAAGCACACCATTCAATCATGGATAAGGGATGCTTAAGGGTCAGAGCTATATAACTAGGAGGATACTTCCACATAGCCTTTTAAGGAATGCAGAGAACTGACCGAGGCTTTTCACCTAATGTCGAATCTTCACCTTCTCATGGTGCATCCTGTTAGGTATCTACCCATATTCTGAACAAATGAGGGTGGGCTTGCAATTTGGGATTTAGCTGAACAAATTGTATTCTTATTGGCTACACCTGAATGTATTTGGTATCAGGAGTCTGTAAAAACTAATAACTGGTATGAGACCTAACACCGAGAGTCAGGGGAAAGTAAATTATAAAGGGAGGAATGGTGTGAATGCGAGTGTAAGAGCGACTGTGTTAATGATGGGAATGGGCTTTGTCATGGAAATGTTGACGAGGCGAGAACGATTTTGGGCTTGTGTTCGTCCGGTTCAGACCCATCATATGTGCAAAGATGTCTACATGTGTAAGGCATTAGAGAAGAATAGAGATCTGCAAGTTGTCCAACTGTGTAAGGCAGACTGCAAACAAGAGTATACAAAAAACATGCATGTAGATTATTATATCTGTACACGAATGCTAGGAGTATGAGAAACAAAGGGGTAGAGTTTGTTGCCTTAGTCAATATGTTGCGGCCTCAGATTGTAGGAATTAGTGAGACCTGGCTATCAGAATCAGAGTGTCATGGGTACAGTATTTTTAGGAAGAATAGCGTGGATAGGAGAGGAGGGGGCATGCTAATGATATTGGATGACTTAAATGCAGTTAGAGTTGAGAACCTATGAATGTAGTAATACTACTACTAACAATATTTCATGTGGCAGCGAGTTTGAAGCCATCTGGTGTGAGGTGGAATCTAACAAGACAAATTACATAATGGAGTGTTGTTACAGACCTGGTGGATCGGTTGCTGGTGATGAAGAAATGCATCACCAAATAGAAAAGATGAGTGCAAAAAGAGCAATTCTGATATATATCGGAGAGAGAGTACAAAGGAAAGTGTTAAAAATGATATCAGGATTGTGGAATACTGATTATGAAGACAGATTGAGAATTTGTAGACTGCAGACACTAGCAAACAGGAGGAAGAAAGAGATGGTGATATGATTGAGACTTACAAACTTTTGAAAGGGATCATACAGGATTTCAATTGATGGAATTTTTCGATTTATGGAGGGTGGGGAAAGGACGAGAGGGCATCCTTGGAAGCTGAGAATGAAGGCCGCCAAGAAGGGTGTGAGGGCTAGATTTTTCTCTCAGAGGGTGGTGCGTGATTGGAATGGATTGCCATTGGATGTTGTTGTGAGTGCAAGCAGTGAATGAATTCAAGAATAAGTATGATAGCTGGTGTGTGTAGTATGTGGCCTCCCTTGATGAGTCTCTGACTCCCTGGGGTCTATCTTAATAAATATAATAATAATAAACCACAATGTAAAATGATAGTACAACATGGTACTCATTTCAGCATGAATTATTTCAGTTACTCAGTTGAAATAAGTTGGTATTTGAATCAGAACAACAAAACTAATTAGCCAAAAAAAAAAAAAAAGATGGGGGAATAGAAATCAAGGTGGTTGTCCTGTTTGGCACCATTGTACTGTCCAAAGTTTCATTTTGAGTTAGTTTTGAGCAGAATAAAATGAATTTCATATTGAAAAGAAAATGTGCAAAAGTTTTAAAAATAATCACAGTCAAACAACTTTCAGAATTCAAGCATACAAATATTATTCAAGAAAAAAATGGGGTTGGAAACAAGAACTAATAAACCTTGGAACTTAGTGGTAAACTGAAGAAAACATTGACTGATTCAGCTGAGAGCCAAATGGCAAAGAAGTTGTCTGAGAATAGAAAAATTAAAACTTTATGGTGGACTTAGGAACTTACAAGCAATCATGGAAAGTTCCTGGCAAGTATGTATGTCAGAATGTACCCTGAGAAAATATAGAGAAAAATATAAGAAAGCAAAGCAGTGTGAAAAATGAAACCAAATTTCTAGGAAGACTTTGGTAAGAATATAAATATCAGAAAAGTGATAAAATGTTCTGGAGGTTTTTTTTTAATAAACAAATAAAAAAAGCTTAGAAATAAAAGAAAGCGTATTCTAATAGGAATCAGATGATAAAAATATTCTAGGTGTCTGGAGTAATTACTTTAAAATATTGCATTGGTAAAAAATAATCAGGAGTAATACTTGATATCAATACTTGAGGAAGAAAGAGCCATCAAAAAGTTTAATGTGGAAAGGCAGCTGAGTAGATGATATTTGATCAGAAATCCTCAGATATGGTGGCATACAGGTCTTATAGTGACTGCACTGCATAATTCAGAAAGTCAAATTCAGATTATAAGCCTAGAGCTGTCATCCATCTGTAAAAATGGAAATAAAACCAAATATGAAAATTATAAAGGAATTTTCCTACTGAGCATTCCTAGTAAGATTTATGCAATCAGACTTGAGAAAAGGCTAAGAAAAATTGTGGAAAGGGAACTTGCTCTAATTTTCACTTTGGGACAGATAGGTGAAAATTAATGGGAATATAACAAGGATCTATATTTAAGTTTTGTATAATCTGGAAAACAGATATGATAACTGCCAAAAGAAAAGTTGTTTGAAAAACTTCAATTATGTGACGTAAATTGTACATGATATTGAACAATACGAAGTCTGTATTTGAGCTGCAAATCAGCAATTAGAACTGAAGGAAGTTCAGTAAGATAATTTGTTGTAAAATCAGTTGCGAGGTATGGATACATGCTATATCTACTGTTATTCATCTCTGTGGGTCACATTATGAAAGAAAGCAGCGTTAAGTTTGATATCAAAATTGGAGATGTTAATCTCGCCACTTCACTTTATGCAAATTGTGTTATACAGGAATACCTCGATTATCGCGGTTATTGTTGCCACGAAAAATACCGCAATAATCAAATCTGCGATGATCGGGATAAATAATGCATGTAAAATGGGTGATCAATGCCAAGGATTTTTCAAATCTATTAATGAAATTTTATATATCGAGTAAAAAAGAAATGTGTTAAACGTGTTAAGTAAAAAATATGAAGGTTCATTAAGAAAAACAAGATTATTCTTTAATCTTTATTTATATATAAGAAGTACATACAATTATTCTTTCTTGGATAAAAATTGGTGTAGAGTTGTCTGGCGGAATTTTTTCTTTCTTTTTTCTTCGTATAAAACTCGGTAGCAATGGATGGAATTTTCAATTTCCCGACGAACTTTCAGTGATCGCTCGAGATTAGGATCGCCGTTCAAGATTTTTTCTTTAAAATTTTCAGCAATTCTAAACATTTTGTCCATTTCTTTTAGGGTAAATTTCTTCGGTGCCAAGTCAATTTGTTCGTCATTATCATCGATTTGAGCATCGTAAGCATGTTCTCTCTCAAGGTTAATTAGGTCTTCATCATCCAGCTCCTTATCATATGACTGAAGCAGGTCCTGAACATCACCTTTTTCAATTTCTTTTAGTCCTAGATCGAAGCCAAGCTCAGTTATGTCATTGATAACACGGGTTACTTCATGTTCAAATCCTTTAAAATCATTTGCACAATGAGGAATAATCTTTTGCCACGCCGCTCTCAGGTTGCTAGATGTTACTTCACCATGCTTCCTTGACATTGAATGCCTTCCAGAATTCTGTCAAAGTCATAGCTTCATCTCCTGTAGTCTTTTCTATTGCTTGTGAAAAAGTTCTTTGTAGGTAATATGCCTTCAAGGATGCGATTACACCTTGATCCATTGGCTGGATGATGGAAGTGGTATTAGGTGGTAAATAAATAACTTTTACATTTTCACACAAATCATTCAGTGCTGTTGGATGACTAGGTGCATTATCTAATATCAACAAGATTTTAAAATCAAGATTTGATGACTTGCAGTACCTTTCAGCTTCAGGACAAAAACAGTTTTTAAACCAATCCTCAAAAATAGTTTTCGTCATCCAAGCTTTTCTGTTGAATCTCCAATGAACAGGGAGAAAATTTTTATCTAAACTTCTAAGTGGGCGAGGATTTTGTGAACGATAAAGAGAGGCTTCATCTTGTAATCTCCAGAAGCATTGCCACATAATAAAAGTTTTACACGCTCCTTTGAAACCTTGTAGCCAGGCTGTGATTTTTCATTTTTTGCTAAAAATGTTTTAATGGGCATTTTTTTCCATAATAAGCCTGTTTATGGAAATTTCAAACTTCTAAGCGGGCGAAGATTTTGTGAACGATAAATAAAGAGAGGCTTCATCTTGTAATCTCCAGAAGCATTGCCACATAGTAAAAGTGTTACATGCTCCTTCGAAACCTTGTAGCTAGGCTGTGATTTTTCATTTTTTGCTAAAAATGTTTTAGTAGGCATTTTTTTTTCCATAATAAGCCTGTTTTGTCAGCATTAAATATCTGATCATCGGTATAATTTCCTTCTTCAATGATCTGTTGCAATTCACCAGGAAAACTAGCTGCTGCTTTTTCATCGGTGCTTACAATTTCACCTTGTACACGAACACTGTGAATGCTCAATCACTTTTTGAACCGATCAAACCACCCTGAACTTGCAGAGAAAGTTTCTTCCACTACTGATGGTGAATCATTTTCGCTTTCTAATTGTTTTCTTTTTAAAGTTTCAAACAAATTCAATGCTTTTGTTTTTATAGTCATTTGACTAAGAGGAATTCTCTTTTGGTTACAATCTTTTATCCACACACTAACAATAGCGTTTCCATTTCAATCATAAGATGGCTTCTGTTTCTCGTAGTTTGGGACACAGACGAGGTCAATGCACTTTGTCTTAGTTGCTTATAGTTTGCAGCGTGGTCTAAAATATGGCGAACAGTTGATTCATTTAGACCATACTCTCTTGTAATTTTGGCTTTGGTTATGCCTGCTTCATACTTATTTATCATATGCAACTTATCTTCTAAGCTGATCACTCTACGTTTCTTCTTGAAAGCTATAGACTTGAAATCATCCTTATTTCTTTTAGCATTCATTGTAGGGATAAATAACAAGAGAAATAAATATCCACATGTACTTCAGGCAAGGGCGGATAGTTACTGATAAGTGGTGAGAAGGCGCCGTCGGATAAAAACAAAGCGCTACAAGAGAGCGATACCTGGAGAGTGGCGACTTGAACTGGTTGCATATGTAGTGGGCTACATTTCATGGCCGTGATAATTTGAATTTGGAGCGCTATAATTGGAATTTTGGTATCAAATTATAAACCGCAATAAATTGAGAATTGCGATAATCAAGGTATTCCTGTACTTTTAAATAAATCCAGTACAAGTCAGCTGGATTTCTTAACTGAATTGAATAACAGATGTAATATATTTGGTGTGAAAATTAGTAATAACTTGTCAAATGCTATGGAAATAGAAGGAATAAGGGAGGTTCAGAGTTCCTGCAAGGTTTTTTACATGCCCTTATAGGCTGTCTCCTTCATCTGCATATAAGAAATGAGGGGGTTGGATATAGAAACCCAGGAGATGGAAATGGACATTTATGATCTTTAATAAGTACAAGGGTTGCATTTCATCTAATGATGAAATTCATCAATCACCAATTGGAATTCATGTTAAAAAAGCTGGACACCATGTGAAGGTGTAGTTGTTGACTTGGCTCGAAGAGGCTATACTGTGCATCACTCTTCCATATGTGGCCCAAGTACAGAAGATAGTAGTTAAGTTTATAGATGATCGGCTTCTCATTTCATTCAGTGCTCTTTTATATTCAGTTTTTGTTGCATGTTTGGCAGACTGATTAGCCAAGTGATTAAAAGTACCTGCTCTCCAACCAACAGGCAGCAGTTCATTCATGTAGAAAAAGAAACCACACCTAGCAGATACAGAACACTGAAAAGAAGGTGGCATTCATGTTTGTTCCTGGTTGGCTAAGTCGTTAACATATCCGCTCTCCAACAGGGCATGGATTCAAATGAGTTTGGATGTTTGTGATTGTCTTTAAGCGGAAGATTAATTTCATGGTCTGGTGTGAGACCATGGCCCTGCTTATTGGAAGCCTGAAGTAACTTGAAAAAGTTAGATCATAGAATGTCTTTAATACCTTAGCTGAAACCTTGAACCCATGAAAACAGTGTTTCCTGATATAAAAATTCATTGCTGAATGCTATTATAAGTATTTTGTGTCTCCACACCTGTTCACTAAGTTTCACGCAAAACTTAATTCATATACACACACACATTACTCCTCCAAAGTTGATAAATTAAAATATGATGCAAAAAAGCACTAAACACAAGTAGACAAAAGCAATGTGAAAACATGGGAGCAGTATGAGGAGGCCTCTTACATAGCACAGCTACAGCTAGCTAAATGTTTCTGAAACTATAAAAATGATGTCTGGAAGTCATTAATAAGATATCATAGCATAAATATTTCAAATTTATCAACAGTCACTTCAAAACAATTCTGAAAAACTTGTGACAGCATTACTTTTGCTTTGTTCTAATTACCATTCTAATGGTTTATCTTTATGGTTATAATATGCAAAACAGCACTAAACACAAGTAGACAGAAGCAATGTGAAAATATGACTGAGTCATTGCAAATGTGTAGTAACATAAGCAGTATGAGGAGGCCTCGTGCATAACACAGCTACAGCTAGCTAAATGTTTCTGAAACTATAAAGATGTCTGGAGGTCATTGATAAGATATCATAGCGTACATGATTTCAACTTTTTCAACAGTCACTGCAAAACAATTCTGAAAAACTTGTAACAGCATTACCTGTATTTTGTTCTAATTACCATTCTTATGGTTTAGAGATATGCTCTGATTCGTAATCCTTGTTTGATTCTGCTCTCTGAAGAAGCAGCTATATTTGTAAAATTAGCTGATGTGTGTTCCTCTTATGTAGATATTAATGGCTCTTAAAAATCCAGTTTTATTTTATTTATTTATTTTTATCCACTTAAGTAGACAAAGACCGTGCTCAAACATGACTGAGTCATTGCAGATAGGTAGTAACACATGAGTAATGTGAGAACAACTCATTCATAATACTAGTTTAGCACCATGATCCTGTTTCCAGCTTCTGAATTACAACACCACTCTGAGAATTGGAATTACACCTTGATACTGTAATATTTCTGTGTTTTGGTAACATTTGACACTGTTGCATAATGAGTTGCCTATTTAAATTAAGGAAGACAAGGAGAGATAATTGGTTGATTGGATAATAGCATAGTCTAATAAATATCAATGATTTCGGTTATAAAAGAGCACTGTCTAATTTCAGACAATCGTAAATGTTTACAAATATCTAGTGACTGAGAACTGGTAGTTTTGATAAAGTAGGGATAGTCTCTGAAAATAACTTTATTTTATACAGAGGTGGCAGGATCCCTCTCTGGAAACTTAGGTCCTTTCTCCTTTCATCCAGCAAACTTAATTTAAAAGCTGGGGAAACATGTCGTGTGGCTGTAGTCACCGTACTGTAATACTAAACAACTAATCAGTCTTTAGCCATTGGTATTTCATTGATATGTTTAAAAATGCAACAGAGAACAAAGATTACTATTTTATCTGGTCCAAAATTATTGGATCCATTCAAGAATCAAAAGCTCTGAATCCCTAGAACTAGAGCAGTAGTAGTTATACATACAGTCAGTCTTAACAGTTTTGAAAATGACATCAAGTAAGCAAAATAGAATTACATACCATGTCTAAGTTTATCCAGGATGCTGCAAAGAAGACAGTCTGTATTTTATAATAGTTATCACTATTATTTAAAACAGACAGATTGAACTTTAATCCTTTCAGTTTCCCAGTGCTGCACAGTCATTACAGAGTAAGACTGAGTAATTCAGAAGTTTTATTTTTAAAAAAATAAATCAAAATAGTACAAGAAAACGATTTTGTACATTTTTTACAATTTTTATGGTGATCTAATGATGGTGAGATTTTGTGATCTGTGATAAAGGTGAGTTAGATGATCACATATGGGAGCTAGCAGGGTTTATTCTCCCAGAAACTTTAATTTTTCAACCTGCATACAGACAAATTGGCCATGAGAACATGCAATTTACAGACAAAACATACCATTGTTGTTAGTTGTAATGGGTTATAAATGGCATTGATGGTAATAGTATTGCTGTGTGTGTAGTTGTAGGATTGAGTAGTGAAGGTGGTAAGTTTGGTTTAGTTGGAGGATGAAATAGTGGGGGTAAAGGGCCCTCTTGCAGTGAGTCCTTAGAAGTGTCTCATAATAATAATCTTTTGGCATCCCTGAGATATCCATGAAATAATATATTAAGAATTTTCTCTGAAACTTTTATAAAATTACAATAAAGTTTGTGTTCTCAATTATGAAATAGTTGTGGTACATCTATGAGTATTCTGCTGACAAGAAATTAAATTCTTGTTTCTGCTGTTTTTCATCATCATCATCAAATTCCTGATATATACCCTCAGGGGGTGTACAGGATATGATAGTACTACATGAAAAATTTACATCATTACTAACTTCTTATCTACAATTTTTCCTCCAAATCAGTCTGTTAAATGTCAAGACTCCAATATTATCAGGTCTTATATTTCTGTCTTCTAAGGCACTTTTTACTGTATCAATCCACCTATATCTAGGTCTTCCTCTGGGTCTTTTTCCTGCCAATCTGGCAGAGAACACTTATTTTGCTAATCTTTCCTCTCCCATTTTGCTTAAGTGACCATACCACCTGAGATTAGCTCTGCTAACACTTTCCTGGATGCTGACAATGTCAAGTTCTTTCGTAATATCCTCATTTTTAATATGATATTGCCATTGATGCTATCTGTTCATGCCCCTAATCTTTCTCAGGACTCATATCTGTGGTTTCATATCTGTTGTTTTTTGTTTTTTTTAATATGAGAAAACCTTTAAATTATGCTGGATGGTTTAGGTGATTTGCATGAAATGTCTATTGCTCGTAGCATACAAAAATGAAAGTGATATGAGAACTATAAATAACTACATTTCAGAATAACATTATATAATGATATTACTGATTAGTATGTTTTTAAATTTGGTGCCATTTTAGTATATGCAATACGGATTCAGTTTTTTATTTTTTTTATTTTTTAATATTATTTTTTTATATGGCACTCATCTACAAAAGGTTATTAATCTACATTACATTAATATCTTGGGTAGACTAAGAGTTTCTCTCTTTTTTTTTTTTACTTTTTATATTTAATTCCATTTATTTTTAGATAATCCAGAATCCTTCTCTAGAGACATGAAACTTTTTCAAGCCACTTCAGTCCTCCGGTAAGTTTGTGCACTGGTCATACATAAAGTGATGGAATTTATCTCCCACTTGAATGTTTTCGGATGACAGGCTAAATTTATTTAGCATAATAAATTATTATGCAAATATTTTGCTGCAGTCACCAAGACATCGTCATAGCCACAAAAATACAACTTAGCATGTGCAAGCAAGCACACTAACAGAAGGGCAAACATAAACTAAAAAGTGAGATCAGTATCCTACATTCCTGTGTGTGGTGTTTTAATCTTGCCAAAGGTCTCAAGATAATGGTCTCTCAGATTTTTGGTAAAGAGACAGCCACATTTGTTCTGATCTGGCAAATGTAATGCTATGATGTATTTTAGAAATATCTAACCGATTTATGTCTGCTCCTGTATAAAAGGGAGGTTTGCTCCATGGGATCCAGTAATTCTACTGTTTAGACTTACTTGCTGGTTTGAACTCATTACGGAGTTTAATGGGATAAATACATCGCATATAAAAATGATTAAACAACGTGTTTAATCACATTCATTTATTTTCATGATATTAATGATAAGAAAATAATGACTATTTATTAATTTATTTGCTGGTATTATTATATCCAGCATCTTCAGAGCACAAAAACAGTTCGTCACAGTATGCAAAACAACAACAATTTGATATAACAGTGGGACTAGTTTAAACAATTGTAACAACAACACAAGGAACTAAGGTCCTAATTAGGCGCCACCTATGTTGGAAAAAGAGAGAAAACAAGTATTAATCAGATCTTAAAATGACTGTCTCCCAGAATTTTGGTAAATTTATACAGCCATATTTGTTGATGTTTGGAGTATGTTTTAAAGCTTCTGTTGATTCCAAAAACAATCTCTCTGACTTATAATGACTTCTGTTTAGCACTTTTGTTGTCCTCCAATTGATCCTGTGTGAAGGGGTATCCGAGGCATGGTCTGCTAGACCTGACTTGCCATAATGATAGTGCTGGATATCAATAGTGTCTGTTCATAGTAAGGGTATTTTATAAACTCCTGGATGAAATATCAGCAAATAAGTTAATAAATAGTAATTATTTTTTTATCATTCTGTGTTGTTCAATACCATGAAAATAAATTAACATATACTGCAAACACATAAGACTTTCTATGCGTTTGAGAATTCTTCATGGAGACAATATCATACGCAAGACACAACATTATGCTAAGTGGAAGTTAAAATTGGTGCTGCAGCTAAACAGGTTAGCCTTCTTAAAGAGGTACCGAGTTACCAATACAATACCAAACTGTGTCAGAATTAAAAAACAAGTTTCACTCGACCAAAGCCCAATGTATTTACAAATGGGTGAGTTTAGCACTGTTACGTGAACAGATTAATGCTACTCATATGGAGCTCTCAAAAATAACTGCAACTATCAAAACTCTATGCGACGAACTGTGGGATAACATTGACAGTATCTCCAACACAGCAGCTAATAAAGTTGAAATCCTCCAGCATTATAGTGCTACGAAATGACTGCAGTCAACAGGATCACATTGTTGTGAATTTATCATCAGTAGCCCTAACAGATGAAGCTGTTAGTGCATTAAGTCGAGGACATAATTTTGCCATTACCACATAAGTTCCACACAAGTTCCAAAAGCCAAAATAATGGCTTCCGTTGAATGGGGAATATACAACCTACCTCCATCAACATCCAATAACATTCACTTGAATGTGGCCAACATCCTAATCCATTCTGAGCTTCCCAAAAAAGAACACCCCACAAAAGGAAATCAGTGCTTTAAAAGAGCTACACACTAATAACCACGTCGATATAACTAAAGCAGACAAAGGTAATGCAACTGTAGTGATGAATTTAGCTGAATATGAAGGCAAAATGCATATACTTTTATGAGACCAGTGAATATATCAAATTATAAGGATCCCACTACTATCAGAAGATTGATTCCAAAAATAATTTAGCCAAATTACTAGCCACCCTCATAAATAATTCTCCCTCCTTTGTTAAAAATTCTGTTCACCTAAAAAGTATTTTAGAAAACCGTATCATAAAAAAGTTCAGATGTAATGATCAGCTTTGATATCACTTCACTATTTACAAATGTACCGTTAATTAAAATCCTTGATTTACTAAAGTCACATTTTCCCGCTGATATATGAACTATTTTTAAATTTAAAGTATATTCAGGTTATTTTGCATGGAAAGGAAAGATATACAAACAACTAGATGGGACAGCAATGAACTCTCTATCCCCCTTTAGCCAATTTCTACATATAACACACTGGGAAAAGCTAGCTTTGGCTATGCTATGTTGATGATGTGTTTGCTATTTGGCCACATGGTTCAGACACATTGGATACAATTTTAGTTTATTTAAATAGCCAACACTCTAAAATCCACTTCACAATGGAGTAGGAAGCTAATGACTGTCTGTTCTTCCTGGATACACTAACCACACGGCTTCCATATGGTTCCTTATCTTTTTCAGTTTACAGAAAACCAACACATACAGGGAGATATTTGCACAAACAGTTACACCATTATCCAGCTCAACAATATGGTATCCTAAAAACACTAACTCACAGAGCTAGAGCTATTTGTTCCAATGATAATGTTCTTACTGCTGAACTCACTCACTCATCACACCTTAGCCAATGGCTATAATCCCCATAGTATAGAAAAAATATTAAATGCTCCCCAGAAATCCTCCCCCCATTGCCTACCACACAAGATTACAGCAAAACTTTTACCATCCCATACATTCAGGCACACCTGAAAAAATATCTAGAGTGCTTAATTAACATCAATTATTCACCATGTTCAAATCCTATGTCAAATTGTCAGCTCTCATCCTTTCATCTAAGGACAAACTCTCTTCTTTATCACATCCAGGAGTGTATGAAGTACCTTGTTCTTGCAATCAAGCTTACTATAGACAGACAGACAGGAAGAACTGTTGACATCTGCCTTGGTGAACATAAAAATACATTCTGCACTATCGTTATGGCAAGTTGGTCTAGCAGACCATGCCTTGATACACAGGATCGAGTGTAAGAAAACAAAAAGTGCTACACAGAAGTCATCAAAGAGACTGTTCAGAGTATGAAAATTTGCAAGAACAAGAGATACTCTAGACCAGTGGTCTCCAAACTTTTCTGATCACTTACCCCCAAGACAGAAAAAATAAATAGCGCGTACCCCCAATTGATTGAGCAAAAATTTATTGTAATAAGCATTATAAAGAGGAAATATGCCTTGTATCATCATATAATAAAAAAGCTAGATATTTTTACACATTATTTTTATTATTAAAAGCTCACAAACATATTTATTACAGTATTTAATGTGAACAATGGCCTTGCATTTCTTTCATAATTTGTTGAAATTCTGGTTTGATGGCTTCTGATAATACTACGATACGAAGGTCTGGTTCCAAGTTTAATTTATTTCGATATTTGGTTTTAATACCTGTCATTGCAGAAAATGATAAATGATACCAGAAAATAATTTGTAAAATTTAAATATAATTCATTTACTATTGATAATATCAAACACTTTTAAAAAATGTAAGCAATTTTGATAATATTAATTCACTATTTCTAGTGTAAACGTAAAAGTAAGCACAAAAAGGCATTGGAATTGCACAGAAACAATATATACTAAAAAATCATTAAACTTACTACTAAAAGTCTAATAATTAATACAACTGTGGTGTCATCTGTAGATACCAGGATAACTAAGCAATTTTCCTTCTCTAGTTGGGCTTGTCAACACTAGGATGCTCTACAAACAATGGCAATGATAAGAAGTAAGAGATTTACTCCCTAGTTTTAAAAAACATGACAGCTTTGCCACAGACAATTATGTGTGCAAAGTCATCCAATGTGCGCTACTCACAAATTTAAGTTTACAGGATCTTTATAACGTCTTTGTCTATATTAGATATATGTTTAATTGATTGATGAAAGAAAGTAATATTCTTTATCTTTAATTAATTACTTAATTTTTTTCCTATCAATATAAAACTTTTTTTTGATGTATCCCCACGTATCAACCAGTGGGGTACGTGTGCCCCACTTTGGAGATCACTGCTCTAGACCCAATGATGGTCTAGATGTTGGAAAGGATCTTTTGGTGTGCAGATAAGGATAGGTTATATTTGGTACAGCAGAGAGGTCTGTACATCATACCTTTTTAGAACATATCAGTTTTTTTCTGTGTTGCTCAGGATGTAGGGAATGGCAGTGGATTTTTTATGTTCTGAATGGTGGGGAGATTGGGTTGGTAGAATGAGCAGAGAGTTCTGATGAGTTGTGAAGGAGAAGGTCATTTGGCCATAAACAGGGTTATAAAGGGGAGGCCTGGAAAGTTCTGATAAACACCTGGAACAAAAATGATATCAAAGCAACTGATATATAACCACAAGAAAGAACATACTAGTAGCAGAGTTATGAAGGTAACTTATGTTCTTATATCCTTGTACAGGTAACTCTCGTATAACGTGGTACTTATACAATGTGGTTTCAATAAAAACGCTGTATACAAATTGTAGTAACCCTTTATATATTTTTCACTGTGCGACTTGAAAATCAAATTTTATCTTCGTTAAATTTGAGTCTGCCCATATTGTGCATGTAGTTATAAGTAGCGAATTTATGTTTGGGGAAATACCCTTTAGTACACATGTACGTCAACTGTTTACCGTATAAAGTGTTTATTGTTGAAAATTGTCTTCGTTTTCTGCCAGGAAAGCGCATTAAAAATCATAAGTGTGTTAATCTTAAGCTGAGCACTTTATTTTCTGTTGAGTTACATACACAATTAATAGCTAATGATTTTTTTATGGAAAAAAATATTTTTATAGTAATGGCCACAAACTGCAACAAAAGCGAAAAACCAACATTGAAAAGAAAATTAATTTCTCTTGAAGAAAACATTAAAATCTTGGATCGGTTGAAAAATGGAGAAAAACAGTTGTTGTTGCAAGGACACTGAATTTAAATTAATCTACAATTCGAAAAAGCAAACCGAATGGACATAAAATCCGAGAAAGTGTTTATTGCTGGGTCAATGGTAAGTGCAAAACACGTTGCTCGTGTACGTGATATTCTAATTGGAAAAATGCAGAAATCTCTAATGATATGGATAGAAGATTGCACTCAAAAGAAAATTCCTTTGGGTGGAAATCTTATTAAACAAAAAAGCTCTCACAGTTTATAAATATTATGATGCAGACCAGGTGTTCAATGTGGATGAATCCAGGTTATATTGGAAGAAATGCAAAAACGCATCTATATTTTGAAAAATGAAAGATCAGCTCCTGGATTCAAAGTTTCTAAATATAGAATTACTCTACTGTTTTGTAGTAATGCATCAGGTGATTACATGACAAAACCAGTGTTTATTAACCAATCCTCAAATCCTCGTGCTATGAAAGATTAAATTCTGCACTTTATTTTATTTTGCCTAAAACATTTATGCATTATGTGCAATGAAGTTAATGTATAAGTTGTAATTTTTTATAATTTTATACTATGTATTTGTTTCATAATTTATATATTTTCATAACCTACATGAATTACCAATTAAATAAAAATATATTTTGTTGGATATGTCATTGTTTTTATATAATTTAAAAAAAAAAAAGATTTCGGAACCTACCCCTACTTTTTTATGTGATCTGAGTCTCGCAGAATGCGATTTATATAACGTGGCATTTCAATTGAACCTAACATCTGCGTTATACGAGGGTCACCTGTAGGTTCTTTCTTGTGGTTATATCAGTTGTTTACTATCATGTTTGTTCTAGGTGTTTATCAGAACTTTCCAGCCACTCCTCATATGACTAATTTCTTGATAGGTGGAGGTATGCTGTAGAAGGCAGTCTATCTTCCTTTCATAGTGGGCCTTATACATTACCATTACGGCTTTTCATTTACCTGCTTTCGAAATAGATATATGGTTCTTTTTGTCTTAATGAAAACAGCACATGGATTTCAGTACTAGATAAATTACATGGAGGTAATTTGTTTTTAAAGAAAAACCAGCAACTTCAAATCGTAGTTTATTAGCATTCATTTTAGAAATTATGGACTTTACAACTGTGTTATAAATAACTAATTTAATTTCCTGATGTTTTGACCTTCATATTAAGGTCATCATCTGGAGTATATACAAAGACAAGCTGAGTTACATTTCACACAGTATCCTAAAGAGACAATGATTTGATCAACGGTTATTCTACTGACATGACCTCTAGTGAAAATATAATATATATATTAAAAAATAAAATAAAAATTAATTAATTAGAAACTACATCAAAGCTATATTCTATTTAAGATAACATCAGAGAAATATTCTTCATATAGATAGTTTTCTAATTTAGCATGACAATTGTTATATTAGATTTAAGATTCTGGATTATCTACAGTCCTGTTTATAGTTAACTTTTAGGGAGAAAGGTTCCATGGGTAGAATATGTGTCTTCCATATGCTTGGGATTTTTAGACCCTCATTATTGTTAAGATTAGGGTGGTTGATAAGAATCTCACAGGGTTCCCTGAATTTACGTTCATACCATGTTTTGGTGTGATATAAACAACTGGTGCTTTTCCACTCAATTCTATGTAAAGTGTTCAGGGCAATACCAGAAAAGGAAAGCTTCACCATAGTTATTATATTTAATGTGTCGTTTATATTCCTTTTGTCTGATAGGAATTGTGTGTCCTGTTTCCCCTGTATATGGTGGATTACAGGTGCAATAAATATGGTATACTCCAGGGTGGGTCTTTGGATGAGTTGACTAAGCTTTTTAATTTTGCAGAAGGTTTAAAGGTGGCTTTAAAGTTGTGTTTCTGTAGTATTCTGTTTATTTTATCTGATGTCTCTTTAATGTATGGAATGGTTATAGTTTTATTGTAGTCTAGTTTATCTTGTTTTTCAGTGAGGTCTTGTAAAGAATTTTGTTGATAGTGTTTTGCTGTAACTATTTTTTAGAAAAGTATTGCTGATAACTTTAAATTCGTCTTTAAGCGCTTGTTCATTGGAGCAAATCTTCAAAGTCCTGTTATTTAGAGTATTAATGACACCTAGTTTTTTGTGTTGGGTGGTGGTAGGAGTTCATGTGTATATATTGGTCAGTATGTGTTGGTTTCCAGTAAACAGTGAAGGAAAGACTGCCAGAAGGAAGACGTGTGACAAGTGTATCTAGAAGAAGTTTCAATCTCAATTGTGAACTGTTTGTGTTGTTTGTTTAGATGGCTGAGGAAAGTGTTTAATTGTCTGGCAGCCATGGGGCCAGATAGTGAAAACATCATCAACGTATCTAATCTGGACTTTTTGTTTTAAAGGAGAGGAATCTAGAGCACATTGCTCAAAATGTTCCATATAAATGTTAGCAGTGGGGGGGGGGGATAATGGTGAGCCCATGGCTGTGCCCCTTCTTTTTTTGTAAGTAGAAAGCATTTATTTTGTTTATTTCATTTCATTACATGTTTCATTTATTTTGAAAGAAATTATTTTGTGTGGCAAAATGCTGTCTATCTACAAAAAGAAGGCACAGCGATGGTCTCATCATTATCCCCCCCACACACTGCTAACTTTTATATGTAATATTTTGAGCAATGTGCTCTAGATTCCTCTCCTTTAAAACCCAAAGTCCAGATTATACGTTGATGATGTTTTCACTGCTAACTTTTATATGGAATATTTTGAGCAATGTGCTCAAGATTTCTCTCCTTTAAAACCCAAAGTCTGACTTAGATACGTTGACAATGTTTTCGCTATCTGGTCCCATGGCCACCAGACACTTTCCTCAGCCAGCTAAACAAACAACACAAATGCATACAGTTCACAATTGAGATTGAAAAGCAGAACACACTTCCCTTTCTAGATACACTTGTCACACATCTTCCTTTTGGCAGTCTTTCCTTCACTCTTTACCGGAAACCAACACATGTTGGCCAATATATACACATAAACTCTAACCACCACCCAACACAAAAACTAGGTGTCATTAATACTCTAAAAAATCAGGGCTTTGAAGATTGATTTGCTCCAATGAACAAACGCTTAAAATTTAAAGTTATCAGCAATACTTTCCTAAAAATGGTTAGCCAAAACACTATCAACAAAATTCTCTGCAAGACCTCACTAAAAAACAAGATAAACTAGACTACAATAAAACCATTACCATTCCATACAAGGGACATCAGATAAAATAAACAGAACTACAGAAACACAACCTTAAAGCTACCTTTAAACCTTCTGCAAAATTAAAAAACTTAGTCAACTCATCTAAAGACCCACTCCCTCCAATGGCCCACCCTGAAGTATACCGTATTTATTGCACCTGTAATCTACCATATATAGGGGAAATAGGACACACAATATCAGACAAAAGGAACATAAATGACACATTAAATATGATAACTATGGTGAAGCTTGCCTTTCTGGTCATGCCCTGAACACTTTACATAGAATTGAGGGGAAAAGCACCAGTTGTTTACATCACACCAAAACATGGTATGAATGTAAATTCAAGGAACCCTGTGAGATTCTTATCAACCACCTTAATCTTAACAATAATGATGGTCTAAAAATCCCAAGCATATGGAAGGCACATATTCTACCCACGGAACCTTTCTCCCTACGAGTTAACTATAAACAGAACCGTAGATAATCCTGAATCTTAAATCTAATATAACAATTGTCATGTTAAATTAGGGCTTCATTGTTACTGTAAGAAAACTATCTGTATGAAGAATATTTCTCTGATGTTATATTAAATAGAATATAGCTTTGATGTAGTTTCTAATTAATTTTTATTTTATTTGTATTTTATTTTATTTTTCATCATCATCATCAAATTCCTGATGATGAAGGTGAGGATTGGACATTAGGTCAGAAGCCCTGGTCGGTTCTCCACATTCCTTTAAAAGCTATGTTGAGGTCTCCTCTCAGTTATACAGCTTTGACCCTTAAGCACCCTATTTTATTTTTTAATATATATATATATTATATTTTCACTAGAGGTCATGCCAGTAGAATACCGTTGATCAAATCATTGTCTCTTTAGCATACTGTGTGAAATGTAACTCAGCTTGTCTTTGTATATTTGTGTATACTCTAGATAATGACCTTAATATGAAGGTCGAAACATCAGGAAATTAAAATAGTTATTTATAACACAGTTGTAAAGTCCATAATTTCTAAAATGAATGCTAATCACCGTGTAATACTAAAAGAAAGGTAATTTATTAGCATTCAATGTGTTGGAACTTTCAAGCATCTGTGCTTGAAAGTCCCAACAGATTGCATTCGATGTTATGCAAAAAATGAACATATGGAACGGATTTAGGTACCAAAGCAAAATTATGGCCTTTAGCGAACATAGTAGTCTCAGCATCAGACAATGGGCATCCAGAAATATTAACAACCTATTTATAAGTAGCAGTGTTGTCAGAAGTAAATTTTTGCTTATGGTATAGTGATTCATATTTTTGCATTCAGTCTGTAGGAATGTCTTCCCTAAGAGCAGGCTGAAGATTGTTTAGAAACAAATAGAGCAATATCCAGTAATTCATCATCCAGAGTAACTGAAATTCTTCTTTCAGCCTGCTCTTATGGAAGACATTCCTACAGACTTCGAGTGGCTAAATATTAGATGCAAAATCTTTTTTTTAGCCACTTGAAGTTGGTTTCATATCAAGGAAAACCTTGCACAAATATCAATTACGTGAGTTCCAAGCAACTGAATAAATTCTCTCTAAATCTAGCAAGTTAGGAATAACTTTCATATTGTGACATTTTTTGTAAAAAGGCAATCCGAATCGGATTTGTTAGTCAGCTTTGACATTGTTTTCCTTTTTTACTAACATTCTGTTATCTGACACTATTAGTTTACTATATGTTGATTTCCCTGCTGATGTGAAGATTTTTGAATTTGTTATGCAATCGAGATATTTCAGCTGGAGAAACATGATCTATAGACAGGTTGAAGGCACTTGCCATGGGTAGCCCTCTGTCTCCACCTTTGGCAAACCATTTTTTGAATCATCAGGAAGATACCTTGTTTTCAAACCATTCATTCGCCAACTCTCGCTTTGGTTTCGCTATGTACCTGATATTTTTGCTGTTTGGCCTCAATTCTGAAAATGAACTTACCACTTTCCTGTGATAGATCAATAGCCTTCATCCACATATTCATTTCACCATGGGAAAATAAAATGCTGGTAGTTTACCATTCTTGGGCATCCTTTTTTTACACGCACAGCCTCCAGTACTTTGTCAACCAGTGTTTATCGAAAACCTGCCTTTACTGGCAGATACATTCATCAAATATCTGCTCATCACGCCTTTCAAACAATTGGTATTATCAAGTCTTGAATTAACAGAGTATATAATGTGTGCTCCTCTCCCTCAAGCTTACAACAAGAACTTTTCGCTATCAATGGAATTAAATGGTTACAACCATCATCAAATCCTGCAGATAATTGACTCATATGTTACAGCACCTAAGGATTCTTCAATAGACTGCAGAGTTCTGATTCTTTATATTTCTGGTATCTCTGAAGCTATTGGTAGAATTTTGAAGAAGTATCACCTTATTCCCACATATTTTCCTATCAGCAGGCTGTTCTGTGGAAAAAAAGAATTAATGAACATCAGTATTACATTGAATATGTGAAACCTCAAAGTCCAGTGTGGCATAGCATTAACACTAAACACAGCATCTAGTGGGATGACACTCGTCTTTTCCATAGAAGCAGTTTTAAATATGACTGCTTTTTTCAAAGAAAGTTACGATATCCTTTTATATCAGCATAACTTGAATTGGAACAATTCTCTCTCTCTCACACCCCCCCTCCAAAAAAAGTTTGGGAGAGTCTCATTTTATGTAAACATCGAAAATAGTTTTAATATTATTTATCAATATATTAATATCTAGCTTGCAGCTACTGTTTTTAATTGGTAAACTGATTGTTATATGTACCTTGTAACTCCTGTTCTTTGATTTGCTGGTTTCTATGCACTGATGATGTACTGTTATTTTCACTACAAAATATCTGTATTTTCATTAAAGTTAATTAATGTGGTTATTGTTTGTGTAATTTGTTGTTTATAGTTATACCACTAGGTACTTTTAAAAGAATATGCTTTTTTTCATCAAAACTGTGCAGGGAAAGTTATGGTTTTAAGTACTGTGGTTTTAGAAGAAAATGGAAGTGACTCAGTTTTCCAATCTTTTTAAAGTTTCAATATTTTGTGTATAAGTTCCTAAAACTTATACACAAAAATACCTGGTAAAATTGAACAGTCAGAGAAGATAATGGGATGAGCTCTCTTAAGGGTTAATCCAAAGGGAATGCCTCCAAGATCCCATCTTCCAGAATCATTTAAGTCTGCCTTCTTATACCATTGGCAATTAGTTTACTGATTTTCTGAATTTTTTCAGTGTCTACTGCATCATCTGCATAAGTTAATACTTATTTTCCTTCGTAATTAAGAAAATGTTATCCCTCGCACAACATATGAATTGTTGTTGCCTTCTTGCAAAAAAAAAGTTCAAGAACCAGTGCAAAGAGTAAAGGACTAAGCAGGCAACCTTGCTTGACTCCTTTTTGAATTTTGACTGGGTCTGATAGTTGCTCATTGATTAGGAAGCAGGTAGTTGTATTGGCGTAGACTCCTTTAATAATGGATAGTACCCTTTTGCATACTCCAATTTGATGGAGGATATAGAACAGAAACAGATGCAAATGCTTGAGTAAGATCCACCAAGAGTACTGCTACAGACTGCTTTTTTCATATTAACTAGGCAGAGTAGATCATGTAGCAGAAATAGATTAAATTTTACTTCTCACTGTGGAACTTCATATGCTTTTGATTATGTAACTCATTCCTACTTGGAGCTTGTTGTTGATAATGTGAAGAAAGATCTTGTAGTCAGTATTGGAGAAATAGGCTTCCTGATGTTCGTAAAGGTGTGAACTCTATTGGGTTTTGAAATGAGGATGGTATGACTTGCGACAAATTCACTTGCTATTTGACCTGTAGAGAGAAAAGAATTAGAGTATAACTAGAATAGGAAGAATAAAATCCCAGGTCTTACAGTAAAGTTCTATCCTTGGAGGATAGTGAAGGTGCAAAAAGTTTAAGGAGTATTATGTTAGACTTTATATTGATTAGCATTGACCTCTCACAATGAGTCTTGTGACTCCATGGCATTGGTTTGTGAATCAATTACTCTCTTTATACATCTTTCAACTTTTTCCTTTTGAGAAAAGTATGTTTCTTTCTCCATTCAGTCATATTCTGTTTTCTTCTTTGAATTTTCACCATATATCCCAATTCCAGGTAACATTATTCCAGTTTGAATAGGGGGGGGGGGTGGAGTTTGGTTGAAAAGATCAATAGAAAATCTGTGGAAGTCTCCATGGTCTGGAACTGATTGCTATATGTTCCATGCAGGAATTTAAGTAGGACTGGATTATAATCTGACATGTAGATGTCAAGATGTTTTAGCTGAATTACTCTTTTTATGAGGGAAGAAGAGAGATAATTTCATTGCTATATGTTCCATGCAGGAATTTAAGTAGGACTGGATTATGATCTGACATGTGGATGTCAAGATGTTTTAGCTGAATTACTCTTTTTATGAGGGAAGAAGAGAGATAATTCGAACAACATGGGATCTAATGCTTTGATTTGTGTAAGTGTAAGCCTGGAGGTTAGGGTTGTATAGGGTTATATAGGTCTATATGTCTGCTAGTTGAACATTATTAAGACATATTTTTAACTATCATAATCCTACGTTTCTGTTTCTGGAGTCTCTTCCCATTTTATCTAATGTGGGGTTTTCAGTGCAGTTCCAATCTCTAGCTTCTGTGATGTAGTAGGCACTGCCTAAGTATGGCTGCAATTCCTAAAAGAATTTTTATCTAACTGGATGGAGTATATACATTTATAAACCTCATTTCCAGTGTATTGTCAAGATTCACCTTTCAGCATTCCTTTAAATATTTCAGAATAATCCAAGAATGACAACAAGAATAATAACTCTTACTCCAGGCTTATTATACCTTTCAAACCTCCAAAAAGACAAAAGCAAGTATCTGTCTGTTAAGGTTTATATATCTTTATTTTTACAAAGGTTTCTGTACAACTTATTGTTTAATCATCATCATCAATTTCCCACCATGTACCCTCAAGAGGTGTACAGGATATGATAGTACTACATGAAAAACATTACATCATTACTAACTTCCTATGTACAATTTTCCTCCAAATCAGTCTGTTACTTGTCAAGACTCCAACATTATCAGATCTTATATTTCTATCGTCTAAGGCACCTTGTACCACATCAATCCACCTAATCTTGGTGTTCCTCTGGGTCATTTTGCTGCCAACCTGGCAAAGAACACTTGTTTTGCTAATTTTTCTTCGCCCATTCTGTTTAAGTGACCATACCACCTGAGATTAGCACTGCTAACGCATTCCTGGATGCTGACAATGTCAAGTTCTTTCCTAATATCCTCGTTTTTAATATGATACTGCCTTTGATGCCATCTGTTCATGCCTATAATCTTTCTCAGGACTCTCATATCTGCAGTCTCTAGTATTTGGTCAAGTGTTTTACTTCTGACCCAGCTCTCAGATCCATAAGTTAAAACTGGTGTGAACACTGTCTTGTATACAGCTAATTTAATGTTCCGACTAATTTCTCTCTTATTCCATATGAATTTATTCAATTTACTTCCCACTATACCAGCTTTGCTGATTCTGTTGTCTATTTCTATATTTAATTTACCATCTTCACTAAAAATCATGCCTAGGTAGCTGAAATGTTTTACTTGTTCCACAGGTTCTCCATTCACAACACAGTTGACATTTTCAATGATTCTGCGTATTTTCATTGTCTTTGTCTTTTTTAATTGCTAACATTCATACCATATCTATTACAACAGTTATTCAATTTAGTCAGAGAATCTTGCAGGCTTGTAGCGGATTTATTTAGAAGTATAACATCATCCGCATAAAGCAAAGAGCTGACATTAACATTTCCAATTTTGATATCATGTTTAATACCACTTTCCTTCATAATGTGATCCATATAGATAATGAATAAACAATGTACATCCTTTTCTCACACCAGATTTAACATTGAACTATCTTCCTGTACTTCCTTCAATTCTAACTGCTGACCTACAACTCAAATAAAGACTAAGTATTGCATGATTTAATGCTCCATTTACACCATATAACTGTAGCATATTGAATAGCTTTTCTCTTGGCACCTTGTCACATGCCTTTTCCAGATCAACAAAACTTCAATATAGATCTTTGTTATATTCCCATGCTTTCTCGACTATTTGTCGTAAAATGAAGATCTGATCCTGACAGCCTCTATTTGGCCTGAATCCAGCTTGTTCTTCACCAAGCTTCTCTTCCACAATTCTTCTCAACCATTTCTCAAGTATACTTGCATAGATCTTGCCAGAAACACTCAGTAGGGAGATACCTCTGTAATTCTGACATTCAGTTTTATTTCCCTTTTTATATATGGGTACTATGAGAACTCTACTCCAATCATCGGAAATTCGTCCCTCTGTCCAGGCTTTCTGAACTATACAGTGCAGTCACTGTAAGATTCTTATACCACCATACTTGAGCATTTCTGGTCGGATATCATCTATATCTGGTGCCTTTCCACATTTCATGCCTTTGATGGCTTTTTTTTGTACTTCAAGTATGGATATGTATTCCTGACTGCATGCCTGGTCAGTGTTTTTTGCCATTGTGCTGTCATCACTGTTTGTTTCATTTAGCAGTTTTTCAAAGTAATTACTCCATACTTCAAGGAGATCTTTTTTTTCCCATTTTTGTGTCACCTTTATCATCTCTAACTCCTTTTACAGCATTCTTTCCTCCATTCCTAAGCTTCTTCAACAACCTCCAGAATATTTTGCCACCTTCTTGATATTTATTTTCTATATACTTACCAAAGTCCTCCCATGACTTTTGTTTAGCTAGTTTTACACAGTGTTTAGCATTCTTGCAATTGACTCTGTATTCTCTAAGAACACAAGCTGACTTATTTGCCAGGAACTTTTGATATGCATTCTTCTTTTCCTTCACTGCCTCTTTAACTTCCTGTGTCCACCATGGAGTTCTAATTTTTCTATCCTTGCAGACAACTTCACCACATGCCTCTCTAGTTGAATCAATCAGGCCTTTCTTCAAGGCTTGCCACTTAATCTACAAGGTTTGATTCCTGTTCTCAAACTCTTTCATTTTTTCTTCAATAATCTTTGTGTATTTTAGTCTACAGTTCACATCTGAGAGCTGCTCAACTTTTATTCGCTTTAAAACTTTCTTACATGTTATTCTTTTCAATGTGAAATTCAATTTTATCCTGCTCAAGACTAAATAGTGATCACTTCCAATTTCAAATCCTCTGTACACTGTGGTGTCCTGCACCAGGGAGAAAACATCACTATCAACAATAACATAGTCAATGAGACTTTTCTTATTCCTTGCCTGTTCTCTCCATGTGAATTTGTGCACATTTTTATGTTGGAATATGGTGTTAGTAATAACCAGTCCATGTTCTGAGCAGAAATCCAACAGATATTTGCCATTATTATTAGCTTTGCTCTTTTCTCCAAAGTTTCCCAAAATATTTTTGTATGTCTCACAATCATTTCCTACTCTGCTACTTAGATCCCCAACAAGGACCAACTTTTCCTTTTTCATTGTGTCAGTTGCTTTTTCTAAAGCCTCGAAAAATTCTTCCACTTCTACCTTAGTAGAACCTTCTGTGGGAGCATAGGCACAAATAAGTCTCATTGTTCAGTTCCCCATTCTCATATTTGCCCACATTACTCTACTTGAGACTGACTGCCATTCAAGAAGATTAGCCTTGTATTTTGTGTTGAATACTATGGCTACTCCTTCTTTTCCTCGATTGTCATTGCCTGAATATAACATTTTGTATTTATTGCTGAGAAAGATCTCACCAGTTTTTGTCTTTTTTGTTTCAGTCACCCATATTATGTCGATCTGGTACTTATCTAATTCTTCAGCTAGCTCCATTTCTTTGCCATTCAGGCTTCTTATGTTGATAGTACCGATCTTTAACTCTGGTGATGTTGAGTTGGGGTTTGTTTTCAGATTTGTTCTAGTAGCTGACTTTTCGCTGTTCCCTGGCAAAAACAACGGGGGCCTTGTTTAACCGGGCGACGCCCCAGCCAGCTTGAAAGTTTGTCATGTTGTACCATCATTTTTTAATTTGATTTAACCAATAAGAATACAGTTTGGT
The DNA here is from genome assembly GCF_054136105.1 of Typopeltis vanoorti. NCBI lineage: Eukaryota > Metazoa > Arthropoda > Arachnida > Uropygi > Thelyphonidae > Typopeltis > Typopeltis vanoorti. Next base: position 72,164,912 of record NC_143552.1, on the reverse strand, counting down.
TGGCTAAATCCCAAATTTCCTGCCCATCCTCATTCATTCGGTATCCAAGTAGATACCCAAAAGGGTGCACCACGAGAAGGTGAGGATTGGACATTAGGTCAGAAGCCCTGGTCGGTTCTCTGCATTTCTTTAAAGGCTATGTGGAGGTCTCCTCTCAGTTATACAGCCTTGACCCTTAAACACCCTCCCCCTTCTTGTTTAATGGAATGTGGAATCCTCATACATTTAATGAGGCCATGCAGAAGTGAGACATGATTAGTGCAAGCGTAACTGGTAAGTCTTATATCTCTGACATAATATATTTTAATTTTAACAGTAGTACAACACCAAACAAAACTAAATTATAAAAAGGTGTTTATTTACTTGGCTTATATTTGACTGGATTTCAAACCATCATCTTCATTGCGTGAGTTTACATGTGAGTTTACATGCTGCAATGAGTAAGTGAAACAGTTCAAATTGTAATCACCAAAGATCTCAGGTCCTAATTTGGTGCCCTCTAATGTTGAATAAAAGAAGTATTATAGTTGAGTAGGAATTGATCTTAAAATGACACTCCCAAATTTTTGGCTGCTTAATGCAACCATACCTGTTAAGGTTAGGAGAATACTTCATAGCCATTGATGACTCTAAAAATAGTCTTTCTGATCTGTAATTCACTTCTATATAGCACTTTAGTTTTCTTCCATCTAAATCCCTGTGAACGGATGTCCAAAGCATGGTCTGCCATGCTTTGGATGCTATCAAGGATGCTAATCTGATGTGGTGTGAAGGTTATGTATTATTAGTACTTTGGCTATGTTTTCACATGTATCTTGGATATATATATATATATATGATAGGAATAGTGGTGTTTTATTCTTGTTGGTTTGGAAAGTTCCTGGCAAGATTTATGCCAGTATACTTGACAAACGGTTGAGAAGAATTGTGGAAGAAAAGCTTTGTGAAGAACAAGCTGGATTCAGGCCAAATACAGGCTGCCAGGATCAGATCTTCACTTTACAACAAATAGTTGAGAAAGCATGGGAATATAACAAAGATCTGTATTTAAGTTTTGTCGATCTGGAAAAGGCATATGATAAAGTGCCAAGAGAGAAGCCATTCAATACGCTACAGTTATATGGTGTCAATGGGGCATTATATCAAGCAATACTTAGTCTTTATTTGAGTTGCAAGTCAGCAGTTAGAATTGAAGTAAGTACAGGAAGACGGTTTAATGTTAAATCTGGTGTGAGACAAGGATGTACATTATCCCCTCTGTTATTCATTATCTATATGGATCACATTATGAAAGAAAGTGGTATTAAACATGATATCAGAATTGGAAATGTTAATGTCAGCTCTTTGCTTTATGCAGACGATGTTATACTTCTAAATAAATCTGCTACAAGTTTGCAAGATTCTCTTACTAAATTGAATAACTGTTGTAATAGATATGGTATGAAGGTCAGCAATAAAAAGATGAAGACAAAGAAAATAGGTAAAATCATTGAAAATATCAACTGCATTGTGAATGGAGAACCTGTGGAACAAGTAAAACATTTCAGCTACTTAGGCACGCTTTTTAGCAAAGATGGTAAATTAAATATGGAAATAGACAACAGAATCAACAAAGCTGGTATGGTAGGAAGTCCATTGAATAAATTCATATGGAATAAGAGAGAAATTAGTTAGAACACTAAATTAGCTGTATACAAGACTGTTCAAACTTTGAGAACAAAAGTATTTCATGTAAAAGTTAACTGAAGTGGGGAGGGAGCATTGCAGTTCTGTTTGCCGTTTTTTTTCCTTGCTAAGTAAAGATTCTCCTAACCTTAACTAACATGGCTGCATTAATTTGCCAAAATTTGGATACTGCCATTTTAAGATCAACTCCTACTCAACTGTAATACTTCTTTTATTTAACATTAGAGGGTGCCAAATTAGAACTTTAGATCTGTTGTCCACTATGATTTAATTGTTTCACTTACTCATTGTTACATATAAATTGAAATGCTGTTTTTCATCTGAAGGTGAAACTAGCACTTCACAGTATTAACTACATCAACGAAAAAATTAAATTAATTTATGAAACGAATATTTTGCTGGTTTTTTCCCCAGCATCTTTAGAGCACAAGTTATAACTGTCACAAGCACTAGGCATTCAACTAAATCATTGGCAACAAATCAAATATAACTGAAACAACTAATGTCCTAACATGGCACCCTCTGTTGGCCAGATAACTATAAAGTTCATTTGGAGAAGGCCTGGTCTCATAATAACTGTCTCTCAGATCTATGGCAAATTAGTATAACCATATTTGTTGAGGTTGGGGGGGGGGGGGTGCTTCATAGCTGATGCCGATTCCAAAAATAGGCTCTCTGTCGTATATCAATGTCTGTGCAATAGTGATGTCATATTCCATTTATTCCTATTTGAAAGAGTATCCAGAGCATAGTCTGCCAGTCCCAACTTACCATACAAGTGATTATGGATGTAATTTTTGTTCTTCGAGGCAGATGCTAAATGATCTACCAGTTTGTCCAAAATAGGCTAAGCTGCAGGCACAAAGAACTTTGTATACTCAAGGATGAAGTTGGGGGATGAAAGTAGCAAGCCGAGGTATAAATTGAACCTTGCACGAAGATCATATTTGCAGAGAATTTACAAAACTTCCCATCTCATGTATTAAATGTATAGAAAAGATAGCTATGATCTGTGTATTTGTTGCAGGAGGGGTGGGGGGGGGGGGTCATGCAGTGTTTTATCTAGTTTATATGGGCTGTAGCCATTGGTCAAAAAAATGTGCTATGAAGCTTGGTTTCAAGGGCTGTGTCATTAGAACAAATACCCCTGGCTCGGTAAGTGTTTTGATGATGCATACTCTTGGAATGAGTGATTGTGGAATTGTTTATGTAAATACCTTCTTGTATGTGTGGGATTTTTCTGTAAATAGAAAAGGGTATTGAGGCATTTGGAAGTTGTTGCTAGTGTATCCAGAAAGGGAAGACAGTTACTTTCTTTTTCTATTGCAAAGTTTATTTTAGAGCGTTAGCTGTTAAGATGCACTAAAATATATGCGTTGTGTTTGGGACCCTGAGGCCAAATAGAGCAAACAGATCATCAACATAGCACAGTCAAACTGTTGATTTAAGTATAGCTGTGTCGAGTGCTTGGTTTTGAAAATGTTTCATGTAGAAGTTAGCTAGTTGGGGGGGGGTATCAATTAATATAATTTTTTGTCCTTTGGTGGTGGTAATACTGTGAAGTGCTAGTATGAATAATCAACACCTAACACTTTCAATACATATCTGAAGATGTTAGTTTGAAATCCAGCAAAATAAACCAAAAAAAAAAAAAAACAGTTAATCAGTATCCCTTTATAATTTAGTTTTGTCTGGTGTTGTAATACTCTTAAAATTGCAATAAGTTATGAATAACATCCAGCACATGCCTGTCAACTAAACTTTTGCCTGTAGGTTTTGGATGAGTCTGATATCGATTTGTGAAGGAGCAGTTGTGTATCCTGCTTCTCATAAATTATTTTCCAGTTTTTTGCAATTGCTTGTCATTATTTCAGTTTCATGGCTGCTCTTGATTTGGAAGCTGATTATTTTCTTTTCATGTAGATGGTAGTCATACTGCAAGAACTTTGTATCAGTGAACTTTATTATTTTTTTCTTTAATTTTAGCTTCCTCTTTTCCTATAGCAGCATGAAATAGTTTCTCATAGTCCATAAACTCTTCTAATGCCTGAGGAGTCTTCATTTGATGATCCACAACCCTCTCTATCTTTGCTTTTTTATTTTTATTTTTTTCCCCGTCTTTTAATTTCTTCTGTTTATCCTCAATTTCTTTGATTAATTCAACTTTCCATTTCAGTAATCTGGTCTTGATACTAAGATCTTTCAGATGTCTTACTTGTTTTTCTCTTTCCTTTTCTCTGATTTCTCCTTGTGTAATGGTTTCGTTTGTTTGCTATCTGGTATACTGAATTCATTGTTATTAATCTTAACTAATGATTCCTGCAGTTCTGGAATTTTTGGGTTAATTTCTGGTAGATGTCATGGACTTCTTGTGATTTTGTCAAGTATAGTTTGAAAGCACTCCCTTTTTGGTAGACTGAATTGGAAGATCTGGAAATTCTTCTTTATTTCTCTCTAATATATGCTGTCCTAATAGGCTCTGCTGGTGCTCCCACTCTTTTGGCAAAAGTTTTAATGGGACAGGTGGTAACGTAATGTTTTGCTAGTCTACTTGTATAGAGAAGCTATTGGTTTCACATCACCTGCCTTAGTATATATCAATGACCTACTGCAATTGACCTCCAACCCAATACACAGTTTTGCAAACGACAGCATACTACACTGCTCGCTTGCATTTGATAAGCCTTACCCTTCACAACTCACCTCAACCTACAGAACATCATCCACCACCACCCTCAACTTCGATCTCCAAGCCATCCTACAATGGGGTTCGGATAACCTCATAAATTTCAATGCCAATAAAACCCAGTTCTGTACTATTGCCCATAAAAAAGAACCATTTTTTCCCAGTATCCTTTTTGACGATACCCAAATTTCCAGACAGTTTGAAATCTCACTTCTTGGAATCTCTCTCACATCAAACCTCTCCTGGCATAAACATATCACCATTGCATCCTCAGCCTCAAAAAAATTAGGATTTCTCTTTCGCTCAAGACATTACTTCACCCCCGAACAGCTATTTACATTATACAAATCCACCCAGCTATTGAATACTGCCTCCCACATATGGGATAGGACCCCCCTAAAAGCTCTCTCAAAATGCTCGACTCAATACAGAGGAGAGCAATTAGACTTATCAATGATCCATCCCTTACCAACTCTCTCCCTCTACTTTCACACAGATGTATGGTCTCTGCAGTATGTATATTCTACAAATATTTCCATGGGAAATGCTCATCCGAAATAACATCAATAATTCCTCTGCTCAGTACAAAGCTCATTGGAACACGTGCAGCTGCTGCAAAATATCCTGTCACAGTACACCTAGAAACAAATAGAACAAGTTTCTTTTCCTCTTCCTTCATCCCTGCAACTGCTGCACTGTGGAACAGTCTCCAACTTGCTGTATTTCCCAAGGAATACAATTTAAAGTCATTCAAATAAAATGTAAACAAATTCCTCCTTTCCCAATCCACTACCCATACACGGTACTAATGTACTATAGGTTGACCAACCAATCTCCTGTGTATGGGCTCAACCTAAAAAAAAAATCCTATAATGCAAACATATCATGGAAAGCCAAGGTTAAATTAATGCAGAAGTTATAGGATTAAAACAAGAATATAATTTCTTGTTAAGAATAATATATATTGTAACCAAGCCAAAAAAACTATCTAATACAACCACTAGTATGGATTTTGCTAATCAAGAGTCACAGCTGACCTCGTAACCTACGTCGTCCATAGCTACTTCTTTTCCCTGATTGTTAATGCCTGAATATAACATCTTGCATTTGAGAAAGATCTTGCCTGCTTTTGTCTTCTTTGTTTTAGTAACATCCTATTATGTCGATCTTATACTTATCCAATTCTTCTGCTAGTTTCATTTCTTTTCCATTGATGCTTCTTGAACTCTGCTGATGTTGAGTAGGGATTTGTTCCAGTAGCTGACCTTTCAATGTTTGCCTTGGTTCTCTGACAAAAACAACGGGATTGGGTGATGTCCAGCTGGCATTAAAAATTCTGTCAATAAACTATGGTTTAAGCCAATACAGTTTAGTTGGCTAAATCCCAAATTTTCCAACTCATCCTTGTTCATTGAGTATCCTGGTAGATATATAACCAGAAGTGCCACGGGAAGGTGAGGAGTGGACGTTCGGTCAGAAGCCCTTGTTGGTTTTCTGCATTTGTTTAAAGGCTCTATGGAGGGCTACTCCCAGTTATCCAGTTTTGATCCTTAAGTACCCCATTTTAATAGATTGTTTTTTTTTTATTGTTGATTTGTGTCAAATTTGTTACATCACTTATTCAGTTCAGTTCAAGAATCTTAAAGACCTCTGCTAGTTTTTATTTAGGATGATAATAGTATTTGCATAAAGATTTGAGGTGAGGAATATCTCCAATTTCAATTGCAGCTATAGTGCCACTTTCCTTCATAATATAAATAACTGGCCACTGAATTAGAAATCTTTATGCAGATGTATGTAAATGTCACCTGGCATTTAATCAGCATATATGCAAAACACTTTGCCACATGTATCACCACATGTTCTAGGCCAGTGCTTCCCAAACTGTGGGCCACGGTCCCTTTGGGGGCCGTGAAATAATGAAAACAAATTTAAAATCTTTTAAGACTAAGTAGATTTATTTTATCTTAAAAGAAACGTATTTAATTTTTATGATTTATTATTTCTTTTTTGTTTTTTTTTATATTTTAATGGGAAAAAATCACACATTGGTGCCGGTTCTCAAATTTTGCTTCCTGCATATTTCAATGCTTAATGAATAATTAGTAAATATATGCTTATTCATATAAGTTTCATTTCAAAGCAGAAATCTAAGAATTGCAGTTACAAATATTTCACCTGATATTGGTGTAGCAGTATTGAAACACATCCAGCACATTAAATTGTTATTAAACTTCTTTTATGTTTTTAATTCTTACTTTGTTTATTACTAATCATTTTATGTTTCATGTGCTTGTACTGCAAATGTACAAAACAATATATCTATCTATATAAAAATATAAGATAATGTGACATGTCAAATGTGTATGTAAGATGCTAAAAATGTAATATTTGCATTTGATTTTTGCAATATTTGCTGTGTATGTTTTGTATTCAATATAAATACAATAAATATTATAATAATATATGTCTATATTACAATTTTTTTCTGGGGGGGGGCTGACATCATAACAGCTTCCCAAACTTCTGCTTTTGGGAAGCACTGCTCTAGGCAACTATTTAAAAATGCTGGTGGTCAGTAATTGTTAAGAGCGTTGATCATAATGGAAAACAAAGGATCTTCCAGAGTTCAATATAAAGGGCTTATTGTAGGTACCAGAGCCTCCATAACTCGGTCAGTTAAGACGAAGCCCTTTAGTCAGAAAGACCTGGGTTCGATACCTTTCCATGATGTAAGGAAACTTTATCTGGGTCTCTTTTGACTAAAGGTGAGTTAACCGGTCTCATACAGTGGTAGAGGGTTTTTCCCACCTGGAAATTCGGGTTTTTCATCCCTCAGAACAGGCAAATCGGCTGGGTGAACACACACACACACACACATCTACAGTCATAAAATACATACTTAATCCCTCACTAGGATGGCTCAACCCATCCTAAGAAACGGGGGAAGAAAGGGGGAACCCACATACAAAATAAATAAATTGTAGGTGCCCATCTGGCTGGAGCTATGCTTTTGAAAACAGCAGAGCTGACTGGTTTCTCAAAAGGTGAGCTATCATGGGTGTTTAATCAGTGGAAAAATAACCTAACTTATTGACTAAGAGGTGTAACTGTTGCTTAAGATAGTCTGTCAGGAATGAGATCGTGTCATCTAAAGTCTTGTATGGACAAACAGAACTTCCTGTGTACAGCAATTGACCAAAAAATTTAATGACTGCTGTTCCCAACTCATATCTCATGAAACTATGTGCAAGGAATTGAAGAGGATTGGTATTCCCTATATAGAAATCACTGATTTCTGTGAAGAACCAGAAATTTCATCTATAGTGGTGTCAGAAACATTGTGACTGGACACTGGAAGACTGGAAAAAAGTCATGGTATATATTGTTCTGTACTGACTATAGGCAGAGTTTGGTGGGAGCTCAATGAAGCAATGCATCCAGCTTGCCTTGTAAACACAACTCAAGGTTCTGGAGGTGGTGTCATGGTATGGGTCCTCTGATATTACTGGAGGGTTGAGTGTCCCCAAGGAATATTTGAACATTGTTGCTGATCAAGTTCATCCTGCAATGTTGACTTTTTATCTGCCAGGTGATGGTTGTTTTATGGATGACATTGCTACTGTCCATCACATAAGAATTGTTCAGCAATGGTTCAGTAAACATGACATTGACTTCTACCAACTTCCTTTGCCACCACAAACTCCAGAAATCTGAGCCAGTTAAAGGATTGTCTGGTGAATGCCTAGTATGTTGTAGACATAGATGCAATCCAGCACCTTGTGGAATCTTGCCAAACTGCATATCTGCTGTAATTCAGGTTAAAGGTAGTCCAACACAGTATTAAATAAGTTTCTAATTCACTGGCCAGTATGTGGAGATATTCAATCTTATCTTATGCCCTATTCTCCATGAAAGTGAGTTAGTTGGTCTCGTATGGAACTAGCAAAGTTTTTTCCCTCCCAGGAACTTTGGTTTATAATCCTGCTGGGTGCCAAACACCAGCTGAATAATTGTAATTAACAGACATAATAAACTGGGATATTATTATGTCTCTTAAATGCAGTACAATCAAACACTGATTTTACATGAAACCATCTTCTGTATTTCCTTCAATTCTGGCTGCTGACTTACAACTTAAACATACTGTATGCTGTTCTCTATGATATCCCATTTACCTACCATATGACTAGTGTTTTGATCAGCTTTTCTCTTGGCATCTTGTTGTATATTCTCTTCCAGAGCTACAAAACTTAACTATAGATCCCTGTTATATTCCCAAGTTTTCTCAGCTATTTGTCTTAAAGTAAAAGTAAATTATTTGTTAAATGTACATCATAAGTTTGTTTAGTGATCTTTTACTCTGCCTCATCTTCCCAAGGTCTTAGAAAACATTATTTCTTTATTCAACTTATGAAATGTTGTCACTCTTTCAGTATCTATTGAATTTTATGCATATTATGTTAAGTAAGAAAAATTATTCTAAATTGTGATTGATTTTGTGAAAATTACTTCCACTTTGGAATTATGCAGTGTAAAGATCATTGTTAAGAAAAATTAATATGAAATTGCTTGACTTTTACATTCTTTATAGTAAGATTTCAGTTAATATAAATATATATTTTGATATGGTTTTATTGTCATGTTAAAAACAGATAAATTCCTCATTAAGTAGAAGTATTCCTTTCCTGGTTTGTTCCTAGAAATTCCGTTGGCCAGCCAAGATCCTGTCTTCTTACATCCCTCGTGCAGTAGTAATCCCTCAGCACTGCTACTATTCGCATGCTGTTTTTGATAAAGTTTTTTCAGAGGAAAATAGAACAAAATGCATTACACTCTTGGAGAATATTAATCCTGCTTCAGTTAGATCTTCCCAGTCTTCTAAATCTGTATTAAAAGCATCTGTTCTTGTTCCATTATGTACGGTTTCCGGAGTACCATCAATACTCTTCACATTGCGCTCCACGAATTTAGGTAGAAATCGGGGTGACGTTAGTTTTCCAGGTGGGATGTGTGACTCTACTGATGCAGATGTAGTGCAAACTGCACTGCGAGAGACTCAGGAAGAAATTGGTATTCACAGGAAACAAATACAAGTTTGGGCACAAGTGAAGCCTATGCTCGCACGTCGTAAAGATGTTTTAATTACCCCAGTTGTTGGTTATGTTGGCAGTATAAATCCTGATAAACTATTAATTAATCCTGAGGAAGTAGAAGTTGTCTTTACTAGGAGTTTAGAATCGCTGTGTGATCCCAAGAATTGGTTTTCAACCCAGTATCGGGCTGGATTTACTCTCCCTGCCTATTTAGGTGGGGATTATCGTATCTGGGGTGTCACAGCCATAATATTACACTTTGTATTAAAATGTTTAGTTCCTCAGATTTATCAACACAAACTTTTACACCAGAAACTTATTTAACCAAAAGATTTTTTTATGAAATGCCCTTTATAATGAAACTGAGAAGTAATGATATCACAAATACATAGTGTATTATGACACTGGTAATATCCTTGTTAATTTATTTAAACAAAATTCCTACATGTTTTACTGTCTTTTTCTAACAACAACATTATGATGAATATGTACAATTGGAAAGCATAAAATTAAATTATTTAGAACTCACTGAAAAGAATAAGTTTTTTTTTTTTTTTGAACCAGCTAATGAATGATTCAGAGCTGATAGCAGCATTTATGTGTGATGCAGCTGTCATATATGGAGTCATTATAGTCAGCTCAAAAGAAATATAAAAGCAAAGGAAAACTCATGTAAAAAAACTTTTTTAATGTAAAATTTTTGCCTAAGCATAGGCATCATCAGTCCAGGATGACAGAACAGCAATTAAACAATAACAGACAATTCTAAAAAAATAAGGTGAATAATTTCCTAACTTAAAAAAAAATTACATTAAAAATTTTTTTACATGAGTTTTCCTCCATTTTTATATTTTTTTTTGATTAATCAACTCACAGTATTCCATTATTGAAAATTTATAGTCGATTCTCACCATAGCAAACTCGAAGGATCATGGGAATGGCTTATTATAGTGGATAGTTTGCTATAGCGAATTTCCTTTGGCATAGTATTGTGCCTGCGGCCCTTCGGTTAGGACTTTGCACTTACTTTATTGTCGTGAGTTTGCTATAGTGAGAGTTGGCTGTACTATGTGAAGAACCTATGAGGTAATTGAAATAGTCAGCTGCTTGTGTGATAAATACATTTGTATAAATTGTTGTTAGCTATGATTTATAACTTAGTTCAAAAACAACTTTTTGCATAGTGAATTCTAGATATTATTATTAAGAGAGACCTCCAGGGAGTCAGAGACTCATCGAGGGAGGCCACATACTACACACACCAGTGTAGTATGTGGCCTCCCTCGATCCAATGGCAATCCATTCCAATCATGTACCACCCTCTGAGAGAAAAATCTAGTCCTTCCCCCCCCCCCCCCACTCTCCATAAATTAAAAAATTTCATCAATTGAAATCCTGTATGACTCTTTCAGAAGTTTGTAAGTCTCAATCATATCTCCCCTATTTCTCCTGTTTGCTAGTGTCTGCAGTTTACAAATTATCAATCTGCCTTCATAATCAGTATTCCACAATCATATCATTTTTAAGACTTTCTTTTGTACTCTCTCTAATATATCAGAATCACAATGGAAACCAGGAGACCAGACCTGTGCACAATAGTCCAAGTGAGGTCTTATCAAGGCCTTGTAAAAGAGGCAAAATAACATCCTTATCTTTACATGTGAATGTGCGTTTCAGCATTGCAATTATCTTTTGAATTTATTGAGATATATTTTGTACTTTCTGTTTGTCATACAGATTCACCTTGATGCTGTCAGAAAAACATAGTGTGAAACATGTAAATTGTTTTGTGCAAATAAATTCTTGGCAGGATATAAACTGTGTGATAGAAGAATAAATTTTTTCTCTTAATATAGTGATTAAAAACATTTTTAATATATATTTTTAAAAGCAAAACAAAAATGTAAATCACTGCTCATATGTATATATAATTTATTTAGATTGAAAATTGCAGAAGACTCTTTGAATTAACATTTCTGTCATAAATTCTCATGATTAACCTAAAAATGATTTGTTTTGCTACATTTAAAATAATCATTGCTGTATGAATTTGATCAGTTATAAAAACATGTCAAACCACATGCAACAATATTGGGGGGGGGGGGGGGGGCAATAATCACATAGCGATATCCAGAACTGATATAAGCTGGTGGAGTTCACTGAGTGCTTTAAAATATGTAAACATAAAGACAGAAATTTACCTTATTGAGGTAATGCATACTTACTATAGTTTTCTAATAATAAATTTGCAGAGACATGTAATCTGTGTATATAAAATCTATATCTGCATAGATATAGATTGCAAACCTTCATAATTTAAATAGCATACAACAGACAAAGATTAATTTTCATCCTTGTTTACCAGAACCAAGCTATAGAAAATACGTTTGCAAACATTTTCACAAAATTACATTCTTGAAGGTGCTTTTGTATTAAGAGCAGACTTCAATGTGAGTTTTCTCTGTATAGCTTCTATACTTAAGAATTCTCCCTCTGTTTAAAAAAAAAAAAAAAAAAAAAATCGTTTTTCATGAAAGCTATTGAGTTTACTGCTGGGAACTAACAAGCTATTACTTCAAATTAATTATGTTAATGAATGTCAGGTTGTAGATACTTTTCATTGCTTACTGTGAGACCAACACCACAATAATTGAAAGGCTGAAGTGATTGAAAAAAAAAAGTGTAGTGTTTCTCTCTCTAGAGCTGGGTTTCTAGAATTATCTAGCTCTTAACTCACTCATAATATTAATTAAAATAATTAGTATTGTGGTTGCAAATAATAGGTTTGCAACCTTGAGAAAAATTTATTATATCGTTTTTATCATATAAAAAAAAGAAACTCGGTAACTTTCATTAGTTTTGATCTTAACTATTCATTAGCAGTGAGAAATTTTTTCATTAGTAAGGTAATTTCTTAGATAGGATTCCTATTCCTGATTTTGTTACAAGACCTGTTTTTCTAGGTTTGGTTTCTGAGAAAAACAAGGATAACGTTTCTGTCGGCTCTAAATTATTGCTATACAAAGCAGAAACATACCAGAGAATGGATATAAATAAATTTGTGCATTTACATGACAGACTAAGCAAACACAAAACTTTCTTCAGCTATTCATTCTCCCTTCTCCCCCTTTCTTGGAGCATGTATGGGTGTAATTCATTATTACTTATAATGATGTTTCTGCACACTTATTGATCACATTAGGAGTTGTTGTAGACATATTTCATCAATATGCAACATTTTTTATTTGTTAATTTCATAATTGTGACAAAACTGGTTAAAGTAGCCAGTGAGACATATAGGTCTATTATTCTGATTAATGAATGTATGGAAATATGTTAACCATAACAAGATATTTATCTAGTCATTCCTGACTTATTAAAAATTATTACTGCATCTCATCATTCATAATCAATTTTCAGCATTTCGTGATCTGTTAATGCCTTGACCATATTTTCTGTTCTGTTCTGTTCTTGGACCACTGCTGTTTAATTTGTTCATTAATGATATAGGGAAGGATCTAAGAGGAACAGTTCATTTGTTCACTGATGATGCAAAGTTGGGTAGGGCAATAGTGAATGCAGAAGATGTCAAAATCTTGCAGGATGATTTGGATAGATTGGAGTTCTGGGCTAAGGAGAATGGATGTCAATTTAATGTGACAAAATGTAAGGTTATGCATTTTGGGGTGAAAAGATTAGCAGCAGTATACCATATCAGTGGAACTGTACTCCAGGAGATTGATGAGGCCAGGGACTTGGGAGTGTTGGTGGATAGGGAGATGAAGTTTAGGGGGCACATTGCAAAAGTAGCTAAATCAGCTCATCAACTCACTTGGTTGTTGATAAATACCTTGACGAGCAGAGACAAGCAAGTTATTGTACCTCTGTAGCGAGCCTTGATAAGACCTCATCTCGACTACTGTGCCCAGATTTGGTTACCTAGGTTCCTTCTTGATGGGGAGGAGGTGGAGAGGATCCAGAGGTGAGTGACTAAGATGATAGCGGGTCTATGGAATGAACCATATGAGAACAGGTTGAAGATTTGTGGGTTGTAGAAATTAGTTGATTGGCGGAAAAGGGGAGATATGATTGAGACATTCAAATTGCTAAAGTGTTTCTATAGGATTAATTCAGAGGATATTTTTGAGATCAGGACTGGTGGTGGGAGAACTAGGGGACACCTATGGAAGCTGGGCAAGAGTGTTAGCAGGGGTGTTAGAGCTGGGTTCTTTACTTTTAGTGTGGTAAATGAGTGGAATAAGCTGCCAGAGTCTGTTGTGGGTGGGTGCTATGACGGTGAGTGAGTTCAAGGCAAGGTATGATAGATACCGTGAGAATGTTGTATAGTTGTGTGGACATGATGTTTAGGGCCTACCTCGATGAGTCTAAGGACTCCCTGGAGTTGTCCGTAATAATAATAATATTTTACTATCAATGTTAAATAAAAAAAAACAAAATGCTGATTCAGCAAACTTAAGTTGTATTGAAATTTTACTGTATTGTATAACAAATGCTGCATCAATAAAATGTTCATATGGCACTCTGTTTTGCCATTGAATTTTAACAGCATGATAAACCCAGTTATTAAACTAAAAACTGGCTTTATCTGATATCAGTTTGACTAGTTTAATCAAGTTTAAATAACAAAAACTTTTAAGTGTTGTGAATATTGATATAGTTTATTAAACAGTTTTTCTTCTTTTTGAAAGCTATTCAGAGCTAAAAACTTTTGTAGAAAATGTTTATGGAACCCTGTAAAGAAAAGTATGTAGTTTAAGTTGTAAATTAATAGTTTGAATTGAAGTATGTACATATGTTTAATCAGGTTTAAGCAGTAAGGTTTTTCAGGTTTGGGTACTTAGGCTTTTCTATTTTAATTTTTACTCAGACTCAATAACATGATATCTAAAACTTGAATCAGAATCTAAATTTTGTATATGTTAATGATCACAACAAAATAATAATAATAATATTTTGTCAATTTTTAGTACTTGCACTTGTTTATTTTTACTAATAATGCTCACTTTATCATCATATATACAATTATAACACTACACATAATATTGAATTTGGATTTAGAAAATAGCTAGCCTTTTCATTTTTTTAGTATACCACTTTTTTTAGTATATAGAATGCTGTTAGGGAATGTCAACCTTTATGTGCACGAAGTCTGGAATGGTGAAGGTGGCAGAAGAATCAACATTGACTGATCAAGGGCATGACAGCAAGATGTGCGGCACATCGAAGGCACACTCCTGACACCCAAGGACTTCTGGCCAACTGTCGTGGAAGAGATTGGAGCCTCATCACGTATTTATCCATTGTCAACCATGAAACACCATGTCACAATATGACGTTAGAGATATGGTTGAGATTCCTGCAACCATCAGCTCTTATAGCTACAGGGAAGAAGAGCTTGAAACTGGAAATTGTAAGACAAGAACTACTAAGGTAGTGTATGAAGATAATATCCCAAACCCTCTGGGGAGGATATTCTCAGATGTCCCTTGTCTGAAAACCAGAAGCAATCTCTTGAAAATAGTAACATAGAACGTCAGAACACTCTACGAGGTGGGCAAATTAGACAACCGACTCCAGGAATTAGAAGTGATGAAGGCTGATATTGCAGGTATCAGTGAAGTGAGGTGGACAGATACAGGCATAATATGAAGAAAAAAATCGCACTACTCTGGCGGTGACTTATACCTTAATGGAGTAGCGCTTGTCCTAAGTAATAGAATTGCAAAATCTCTGCATGGATATTGGCCCATAAATGACAGAATCATAACAGCCAAAATAACTGCACAACCATTCAATCTGTATATTAACCAAGCATATGCACCAACCCAAGACCACCCAGATGAAGAGTTGGAACAATTTTATGAAGGCATCCAAACTGCAATCTCTAGTGCTAAGTCAGATGATATTATTATAATGTTGGACGACCTAAATGCAAAAGTGGGTTCAGAAAAAAATCTCATTTTGCATGGGAAACCAAGGGCTTGGAATCAGAAATGAAAGAGGTGAAAGATTAATTCAATTCTGTGAAACCAATGATCTAATAATTGCCAACACATTATTTAAACATCCTCCCAGAAGACTATATACATGGAAAAGCCCTGGGGATATCTATAGAAGCCAAATTGACTATATAATAATAATAAGCAAAAGATTCCGAAATGCAATAACACAAACAAAACACACATCCTGGAGCAGACATAGGATCGGACCACAACCCAGTGATTGCAAAAATCAAAATAAAACTTAAGATACCAAGCCAACCATTCATAAGAGAAACTTATAATTTGAACTCACTTAACAACCAAGAAGTTAAAGACTGCTTTATAAAAGAATTGACAAAATCTCTTAACAAGTCTGACACCACAACTCACACAGAAAATATAACACCAATTAATGAAATTAACATGAACTGGCAAACATTCAAGAATAGCATCAACGAAGCAGCAGCCATAAATACACTCCCACAATTGAAAAAGGAATAAACCTTGGATAAATTAAAAAATACTAACGTTGATGGAACAAAGAAAAAAGTTAAAGAACAAACCTGAATATAAAAGTATGAATAAAGAAATAATGCAGGAAAGCCAGAGAGGAATGGATTAAGAATAAATGTGTAGATGTAGAAAACCTCGATAGAAAACACAGAAGCAGAGAAATATATGAAAAGATCAGAGAAATGACAAGCCGGACAAATACAGTAAATCATGCAAGTGTCATTAAAGACTCAAGAGACCATGTTCTAATGGATAAAAATGAAATGATGGAAAAATGGATTGAATACACAAGGAAATTATATGAACAACAAAGAAATAATATTCCTGAACAGATTGATTTAGAAGGATCACCCATTTTACTCTGTGAAGTTGAAAATGCTGTCAGAAAACTAAAACCACATAGAGCTGCAGGAATAGATAATATCTTAGCAGAATGGTTGAGGGCTCGATGAAGGAGGACTGAAATTTCTAACAAAATTATGTGTAATAAAATATATGAGACTAGATTTCTACCCAAAGATATTAATCACTCAATTTTCATTCCAATTCCAAAAAAAAAAAAAAAAGCTACAAGATGAAGAGTTCAGGACAATTAGCCTCATCAGTCAAGTATCAAAAGTCCTCCTATACATTATTCTTGAAAGAAATAAAAGAAAAATAAACATAGAAATAAATGATACATAAACTGGCTTCAAGGAAAATGTAGGTACAAGAGAAGGTATTTTCAGTGTCAGAACCATCATGAAAGATATCAAGAAAAACAAAAAGATGCGTACCTCTGCTTCATAGATTACAAAAAGGCATTCGACAATGTTCAACATGAACAATTAATTGAAATCCTTTCAAAAATAGGCATGGATGGAAAAGATTATGATAATAACTAATCTTTACTGGGAACAGACTGCATCTTTGAGAATAAATTGAGAGACCTCAGTCGAATTCCCAGTTCAGAAAGGTGTGAGACAAGGCTGTGTCTTTTCTCTGATTCTCTTTAACTTGTACGCAGAAGAAATATTTAATAAAATTAGTAACCTCAAAGGAATCACTATAGGGGCAGAAATATTAATAACCTAAGATATGCAGATGACACAGTTCTTCTAACTGAAAACAAATATTACCTCAAGAAATAGATGAAACCCTCAAGTACAGCGAACAGTATGACCTCAGTTTCAACTTTAAAAAGACAAAAATCATAATTTCAAGAGAAAAGGAAATACCAAAAATATGCATCAATATAAATGTGGGCCTTTGAAATGTGGATGCTGCGAAGAATTATGAGGATATCGTGGAAAGACAAATGAAGAGGTACTAGAGATGGTAGGCATAAACATTAGCCTGGTAAAAGAAATTAAAAAGAGAAAAGTCAGCTATTTTGGACATATTCTGAAACATGACTGCCTACAAAGGACACTTCTTGAAGGAACTGTTGAGGGAAAGAGATGGAGAGGAAGACAAAGGCTGGAGTGGATGAAAAATATAGAAGACTGGACCTATCTCTCATATGAGGAATACAGCAGAGAAGCACAGAATAGGACATGATGGAGACACATGGTAGTCAATCTCCTGGAGGGAGAAGACACCTGACAGGACAGGAGTATAACACATTCAAGATAGATGATTTGAAAAATTTCGTTGCTCAGGACTAGCATTCAGTTAATAAAGGTTATTAATTTTCTTGACATTTAAAATCAAAGTTAAGCTAATTGTGTGTGTATCGCATATGTGTGATGGTAGTTTGTGTGATGGTAGTTTGTTGATACAATATTTATTCTTCCAGTCTTACATTGCTGAAACCAAACATGTATGTGGAGCATGGTCGTTAATGTGTTAATTTACTATTTTTAATATAAATTTGAAAAATTTCTTAGTTTATGAAGTTCAAGAAGATAAAAATTAAATATGCCAACAAAATCAAAAGTTTGAGAATTTTTCAAGCCAGTGTGCAAATTCAGAAGCTGAATACATTAAATGCTCATTGATGATAAACAAATACCCATGGCATTATTTTGCAGACAGGTACTGAAACACTTAAAAAAAAAAAAAAAAACTATTGACTTGTATTTTGTGACATATAAAAAAAAACCTTTAGCCAAATTGTTTCTGAACTAGCCACCGCTGATAATATATCAGTAAAAGCAATCACAAAATTAAGTTGTATATGAGAAGAGGGCATAACAAGGTCAAGTTAAAGCTTCCTATGACTGAAAGATTGTGCTTGGAATGACACCATCATTCCAAGCAAAACTCTGGGTGGAAAGGTGAGATTTAGTTTCATCTTCAATGAATGAACTAGTACCGCATTAATCAGCATGGAAATGATAGTGATATTTACAATCTTAGTTAGGTTTGAGTTTATAATTTGTGTTTATATCTCAACTAGTAGAAGTAGTCAAAAATCATTTGAGCACTTTCAGTATCAATTTTGAGAAGCATATGATTGAATCAACTGGTAACAGTGGTTGCCAGTTGATATCATGGTTAATTATAGTCAGGAATTGCCAGTTTTATATCATTTATGTTTTAATTGCATAATATACTTAGCTGTTTGTGATGTTCCGTATTAGAAAATGACAACTTTTGAGGGGAGGGGGGGGGGCGTGAAGGTTTTGAGAATAGCTTTGATGATTTAGAAAGTGATTTTTCAGACAGTGTAGACAAGGTAGAAGAAGAAGAAGAATTAAAAGTTCATGGATTTTGATTAGCCAGTCTCATGATTTAAATGAATATATTCAAAATATTTGCAATATAATTACATATTTTAAGACTTCAACTTGTATGCAATAGTAGTTTGCCACAAAAATAAAAAGTGAATTGGGACACAAGGTGAAATTAGTCAAGAATGTTAAAATAGGTTGAAACCTATTTTAACATTCTTGTTAAAACACAACTCTTGTTCAGTAGATTTGGCACTTCATGTTAACAAACTTGAAAGAAACTCAAAGTGACTTAAGTTGAGAATTGTTATTTAAAATGGAAAATCACAGAAAACAGTGCAAAAATGTTGAATTAAAAGATCTTTGAGGATGCCTTACAAATGCTAATGTACCAAAAACAGATCTTACATTTTGACATGAACAGTGAACAGACTATTCTGGTGACAGCACTGATTGTAGTGGAAAATTCTAATGAAAATATGAAGCTAATGAAGAAAAAATATTAACAATGCAAATCTTAGAAGGTGCAAACAAATTTTTAGTAGCCACTCTCAGAGACAGATATATTTTGTAAGTTAAAACAAGAATTTGTCTTATTTAAAAATACAAAGAAAAGAGAAACCTTTGAGGAAAAATTATATCAGCTTTGCTAACTCCTTAGCTAATATCAGCTCATTTAAAAGAATGTTTTGAGTTGCAACAATTTTTGCACCAAAGGCTTTCCAATTGTCACTTATCTTTGAAGATATTGGTTTTTCTTAAATTTTATTTTTTGAATAAAAATGTGATTTTTTTTTATAAACAAAATTTAAAGTGTAATTAAAAATGGTTCACACACACACATACATATATATTCATACATGCTCCTTTTTCCTGAATGAAATATAAAAACACATTCCATTTTAATCAAAGTCCAATAAATATATTGATATGAGCACAGATAATCTATAATTGCTGACCTGGTTGGCCATGTAGTTAGCTTATTCTCTCTCCATCTAAAATGCTGCGGGTTTGAATCCCATCATGGACATGGATGTTTGTGATTGTCTATGGAAATAGTGGTGGTATGGGTAGTAGATAGCATTGGTGTAGTTGCAGTTAGTTGTAGAGCAGGCACCCTGGAGGTTCTGTGTAATAATAATAATCTTAAGTGTTTGCTCTAAATTTTTATATAGCATTTAAAGTAAAATAAGTGTTTATATTTATATTTTAAATGAAGTATGATAATAAAAATAAAAAAATAGGGTGAATTAACTGTTCACCAATTGAAATTTATTTACAAATGTAAATTATTTATGATTAAATTGTATTTCATTATCCTTCTGAGGAATCTTTATTATGAACAAGAAGCTACTGTCCGAACAGATCTTGGAGAAATTGAGTATTTCACAATAGGTAAAGGGGTGCGACAAGGATGTATTTATCTCCATACCTGTTTAACTTGTACAGCAAATATATTTTAAGAATGGCAGGGCTGAAGGAGTCTTCAGTTGGAATTAAAATTGGTGGGAGAAATATTAATAATTTGAGGTATGCAGATGATACCACCTTGCTAGCAGAATGCAAAGAAGATTTGGAGGAACTTATTATGAAAGTTAAAGAAGAAAGTGTTGAATGTGGTCTTAAACTTAACCTCAAAAAGACAAAAGTTATAGCAACATGCGAACTTAATGATTTTGATGTAGATGGAGAGAAAATGGAAGCAGTTAACAATTTTGTGCTCCTAAGATCCCAAATTGATTATGATGGGTACTGAAGAAGTTAGAAGAAGATTATTACTCAGAAAGAAAGCAATGGCAAATTTAAGCAAGATCTTTAAAGATAAAGATATTAGCCTCGCATAAAAAATCAGAATCGTGAAAGCAATGGTATTCCCTGTGGTACTGTATGAATGTGAAAGTTGGACCCTGAGAAAGAGTGAAAGAAGGAAGATAGATGCATTTGAATTATGGGTTTGGAGATGCTTACTAAGAATACCAGCAAAGCAAACCAATAAATCAGTGATAGACAGAATAAAGCCAGATTGCTCCCTCGAAGCTATGATCATCAAGCAAAAATTGTCATACTTTGGACATATTATGTGAGCAAATGACAGTCTGGAGAACATGACGATGCTTGCTAAAGTTGATGGAAGCAGGAGTAAAGAGGAAGACCAAGAATTAGATGGGTGGATGGAGTTAAAGAAGCAACTGGAATGCGCTTGGAAATTCTGAAAGATATGGCCAGGGACAGATCTGAATGGAGAATGTATGTTCATAGAATCATCAGGAGTCGAAAATGACTCGATGGAACATAACAACAACAAAATTGTATTTAAAAAATAATTTTGTAAGTTTTTTAGACTTGGAGACTTGAGATATAGGCTAGACTTGTACTTTCCAAGTTTCAAACACTGAGCCTTCCCAAATCCTAGGTTTCAGGCAAGTTTTTATATTACCTCTGTTCCTGTTTGTAATCTATAAGGATTATACTAGATCAAAATAAGGATTATTAAACTTTTGTATTACACGCAGTTGATCATCTTATTATTCAGTTGACTTGCTTGTGCTTTTTTTAAATACTTTCATTCAGAATTTGAAACCTGGCAATCAGTGGTGCACTCAGGATTTAATATTGGGGGGAAGTATACGATTTGAGAATACACACTACGCATTGCATAAGACCTATGCCTGAGCATCTGCAGTGATCGCCAATACGTGATACCCATGATCTCCTTTGGCCCGGCTCAGGCAAGCGAAGTAGCGTTCGGTCCAACAGAGCAATACTTCATTCACCTCGAGTTCAACAGTGGCCGTGATTTCCGAGAGCTATAGGGTATTCCCACCTTATGTGACTGCTAATTCATGATTAGTATAGAAATAGAAGACACGACACAATATAAATAAAAATTTTAATTAGGAAAAGATTTTTGGAAAATTTTCTAGTGTTTTTTCCTTTTTCTTTTTTTTTTGGGGGGGGGGGGGGGGGGGGGGCTTGGTCCCCTCCCTGGGTGCGGCACTGCTGGCAATACTAATAAATAATAGTGAATTAATACCTGAAAAGTATCATGAGGGTATATGTAAACTTGTTTTTAGGCTTGAAACTTTCTGATTCCAATCTTTGAGTTTCTTATTCGGTTTTGAAACAATGTGGGATTTTATATCCCCTTAATTTAAATATTGTTTTTAGGCACTGTACTTAAATTGAAATCATCTTGGTTCTTCCATTCTCCACACAGAAAAATAAATAAATAAAACCTCAAGTTTCTCCAAAATGAACTAATGTTTGTAGTAGAGGGAATGCCAATTTGAAGGCCTTAATGTTTTACAAATGACAAAATGACAGTTACTGTAATTTGCTTTCTCTTGCTAATATGTGAGGTACAATCAGTAGTTATTATATATAT
Organism: Typopeltis vanoorti; assembly: GCF_054136105.1. NCBI lineage: Eukaryota > Metazoa > Arthropoda > Arachnida > Uropygi > Thelyphonidae > Typopeltis > Typopeltis vanoorti. The sequence goes on along the minus strand of NC_143552.1, from coordinate 72,142,890 downwards.
TGACTGGACACATTCAGGTATATATACTACCCTTAATCATGGAACTAGACTAGGAAAAGATAATAGAAATCAGAAGTATCAAGAACAGGCAATGGTGCATTCCAGGTATGAAGAATCCATGTAGCAATAATCAGTTATATTGTGACATTGGCATTGTTCAATAATTGTGTGGTGAAGGTACTGAAAATATCAGGATACTATGATGATACTACATAAAAGGTTTGCATTATTACTAAATTCCTGTTGGAACTTTTCTTTCAAATTAGTCTCATCTCTCAGGGCTCCAGTATTGTCAGATCTTATCTTTCAGGTACTTACTGTATTAGCTACATAGGTCTTGGTTTTTCTCTTAGCATCAAATACCTGTTTTGCTAACCTTTCATCTTCCAATTTAGTTTTAGTTACCACTTAGCTGTGCTTACACATCCCTAAATGCTAACATTGTCAAGTTCCTTCCTAATATGGTCATTTAAAAAGAGTGCCATTGACTACCTGTTGTTCCCTAATTTTCCTCAAAACTTATATCTCATAGTCCTTGATAAGTTTTTATTTCTTATCCATCTGAATCATCATTTATCTTATGAATCCATCCATAAGATAAAGTTGGTTTGGACACTGTATTTTATATTGCAAGTTTAGTGTTTTTCACCAGTTTCTCACTTATTCCTTATAAATTTTGTCAGTTGAATTTCCTACCACACTAACCTTGTTTATTCTGTTGTCTATTTCCATATTTAATTTTCCATCTTCACTAGAAATTGAACCTAAATATAAAATAAATCCGCTAATGCCAATCATTCCTCAAAGGAATTTCGTGGAGCTCCTATAGCATTAACTCTTTGAGGACAATCTGTAATTAGTCTCTGTCATCCAGCCTTCACTTGAAGGCTGGAAGACAGAGACTAATTACAGATTGTCTTCAAAGTTCTCCTTTTGCCAACATTTCAGCTGCAAACTAAGCACTGATGTTATTGTCTACCACAAATTCCACACTTGATTTTTTTGAGATACATCAACTGATTCAGGAATTGGCTGAAGATTACCCTAAAAATTTTAAGTCATTGACAAAATCGAATCTGAGACAGGTAGCTCTGATGTTTTTTTTTTTTTTTTTTTTTTTTTTTTTTTTTTTCCCCCCAAGGCTACACAAGCTTTAAAATTGTTCCTAAATAGCCAAAATATTTTACTTGTTCTGTAGGCTCTTCTTTGAGAATGCATACACTGACATTTTCAGTGTTCTCACCTACAGTATTTTCATAGTCTTTGTCTTTATTAAAAAAATTCTACAGACTAGATTTATTTAAGAGTATAATCATCAGCATAAAAGGCAAATGTGGAGAAATTACAACCAACCAAGTGGCTTGGATAGGACTGATTATAGACCTAAAAATGAATGAATATGTTTGTTTACAAATGCTAGAAGTATCAGAAATATAGGAGATGAGATGGTTTCACGGATTGAGTTTGTTTGCCCCAAAATCACCGGAATAAGTGAAACATGGTTCCATGAAGATGATATTCTAATGGGAATAGAAATAGAAGGATACAGTGTTTTTCATAAGGGTAGAACGGACAGGGAGGGAGTGCTGCTGATGGTAGCAGGGGAATTATGTCCACATAATGTAGACATGAAAGAGGGAAATAGTGGCAGTGGTTATGAGGCGTTAGGTGTAATGTGGAGGTTGACAGGAAGACATATTTAGTTGGATGTTGCTATAGGCCTGGAAATGTGGAGGGTGTGGATGAAGAAATGTATAAACAATTTGGATTAGTGAACAAAGGAAGGGTAATTATTATGGGTGAATTTAATTATGATGGTATAGATTGGAATGAAGAGATAGCATTTGGGAATAAAGAAAATGATTTTCTCGAGTTCTTGAGAGAGAACTATCTCAGGCAGCACGTAAAGGAGGGCATGTGAGAATCGAGAGTTTTAGATCTGATCATTTCATCAGAGGATGTAATTGTGAGTGGGGTTTCACACTTTCCTCCAGTTGGTGAGAGTGATCATGAAGTAGTCACCTGGGTTGTAGCTAGCCATATGCAGACTTTTGTGAGGAAAGGATATATGTAAAATTATCTTAGGAGACTTCACGAAATGAGGAGTTGAGCAGTACAAAAATAAATGCCGCTTGGGAACTGACAAAGAAATACTTAACAGCATCAATGTGTGAGTGTATTCCAAAGGCAAAAGGCTGAATAAGGTGGTGTGAAATGGATAAATGAGGAGCTTAAGCATAAAATCTGGAAGAAGAAACTTTGGAGGCACTACAAGATGAATAATGATAATAATTAGTTGCATGAAGAGTGTAAAGAACAAGCCAGGTGAGTTACTCAGTTAGTAAGGAAAGTGCAGTATGAGCAGAAATTTGCAAATCAGGCAAAAAAAAATCCAGAGTTTTTTAGATATGTCGCAACTAGAATGAAGAATGATTGTGGCAAGATGATCTTAATGGATGAAAATGGTAGAATAGTAACTGCTGCAGAAGACTTTGTTGAGGTATTCAGTGATCAATTTATAAGGGTGTTGGAAGTTTTTTTTCCACTTCGTTAGATTATAATAAATTTAGTTTAATCCTTTATCCAAGTGTAAGCAAACAAAGTTTGCACCTGAAGTATCTTCAGGACTGAAGCAACTCGTGGTAAAGGTGGACCAAACTCTCATCATTCCTTGTCTTACTATTCCCCCCCCCACAATGCAAAGCACATCTCCTTGTAGATGTAAAACTCAATGTAGCTTGGAAATACCAAAGCGCTTTACATCGATTTTTACAGAGGTCAAGTCTCATGAGATTGTTACAAAAATAACCTTGTATGTCTCTATATATTTTATGCTAAATAATAATGTAAATAACCCTATGGGAATTGACTGTACTTACTGCTTTAACAAAAATTTCTAGAATGTAAAAAACAAAGGCAATGCTTTGCCACCCAAACTTTGTATAATAGCTATGTATGAAGGCACAAGAAAGTTGTTTATGATTTAAGTGTATAAGAAAGTTGCTTGCAAGCTCTGTGTATAAACACCTTCAAAGAGATCCGCAAGGTTCAGACAAGTTTCCGCTGCCTGACAAGATAGGATTAAAGGAGTGCACGGAGGAGAAGAAAGAACGGGTCAGTCTTAACAGAAGATCAAGGAGTCATGCTGAATTCTTTGGGGGTTACAACCCTTCATGCAAGGTCCCAGAGAACGAGAAATAAAAAGGGACTGAGCCGAACATTGTAGTCATCAGTTAGAGGCAGAAGTTCCAGGAGTATGATCCAGAGGACCAGATGTTACAGCGAACCGATGCCAGAGGAGAAGAATGGGAATGACAAGAGAACAGCAGATGTAAATACCCAAGATAGTGTCGGTCGGATGTCTTTTTGCCATGGGAGGTCAACCGAAGCCAAAAGCTGCAGAGCAATCTTCAATCCCGCATGCTGAAACCACTTATTTGAGCTTTTCGAGTACCGCAAAATTGCAGTCCAAAACCCACCAATATCCCGAAAAACGCCCCCTGAAGCAAGACTCTCTCCAGACGGAAACCTAAGACCCGAGATGAAAGGAAAAGCTTAGGGACTTTAGTGCAGGACCTTTGGATGAGTGTGTGACGCAGAGTCTCTCTAAGTTTGTTCCATCTTTTGTTGTACATTCCTTTTGTAATCTAGAAGATACATTATAGATGGACTGATAAGAAATAGTAATAAGAAGTGTTTATAAGAGAGTCCTCTGATTTGCTAATAATTGGCATAAGATTTGTGAAATAACTTAGCAGGTTAGCTAACCTCTTTGTGAATAAATTAGAGTTTCAATAATTTGATTTAATAAGCAGAGAAGTAATTGAGATTATATTGAATAGTTATTTAGTATTGAAAGGGAAAGTTTGTTTCTTTATGCTAAAAGTCTAACGGATAGGTAGAGAGAGTAAGCTCCGTATCGTTTAATTAATGCACTTTGTTATTAATGTAAATAAATGTGTTTTAATTATATGTCAATAGAGTGCCACCTGATCTTTTATTTTACGATGCACTGTTCCTAAATAAACTCGGACTTGTGAGTGGGAAACAACTAGGGCATTAAAAATGTAGTTTAAGTTCTTCAGAACCACGACTGTTTATGTAAACTGTATTGAAGGAATTTATGCTAGTAAGAGAGAGAGAGAGAGAGAGAGATCTACTGGATGTTTTACTGAGTCTTATGCCAATATAGAAATACTGGTGGTGCAGTCTTAATAAATAAATTTTCCAGTGTTCATGGGTATATGACTAGTAAATATGAAAAGGGGATAAATATAGTATGCAATAGAATAAGTAAGAAAGGTTACGAAAGCAAAAGTACACTGCTAATTAGAATAAAGAGTTAATACCCCCATCTACAATAACGCATTAGACAGTATCGTTACAATGGCGCAGTCGGCAGGTAAAATCCACAGTAATTAAAATAAGAAAGAGTGGATTGGAACAGTTTTGTAAATAAGAACAGGCAAATAAATAGAAAGTGTATATATATATAGTGTAAGAAAATTTTTTAAGAACCATGAATGAACAATGGTAACTCGGGAGCCACTAGTACTAACACGATGGGGGATGTAGAATTCTTTAAAACAGTAAATCCTCACCTCATCATCCCTCAATTCTCTGGAGAGGACCACGATGATGTGTTGTCCTTCAAGTGTGTAGCGGAGCTAAGAAACTTCGGAAACTGGTCGGACTTCCAGCTTCTAATAATATTAAGGAATAAACTGATTAGCAGGGCCAAGAATTTTTTTTATTCCTCTCCCATACTGTGAGAGACTTTGGAATACAGTAAATTCAAGGATAGCCTGATATCTCAGTTTTCCAAGGTTAGAAGCGTGGGTCTGAAACCTGTGGAAGCTGACAAAATGTAGGCAAGAGAAAAAAGAATCTATCGCTGATTATTACAATAGGCTGCTCACCTTAGCTAATAGCTTGAGCATGTCCAATGAGGAAAAGAGCCATCTTGATTGGGCAGTCTTCAACCCATTCAGGTTAGGAGTAAGAGAATAATATATAGAGACAGCATATAAAAGGAAGATAAGTAATTTAGAAGAATGCCATCAGGCCATAAAAGAAAAAGAAGAAAGGCTAGGTGATCTTCATCCCACATCTAGTGCCAGCCAGATACACAACATTACAGAGGTGTCAGATCCAAAGAGTGAGGTTAAGAAAGAGAAAAATCCAGGGAATCCTAAAGAAAAAAGTAAAGACCAACAGAAGGGAAAAAAAGAGGAAAATAAGGCCACAGAAATAAATAACATAGACCACAACAGATTGACTGTCGCAGAGTCTATTAACAATGACGAACTACACTCTTATAACAAAAAAGAGGTAGAAAGACTACCAGCAGCCCTTGATAGATAAACTTGACTCCATTCTGAACTGGTTAGGGGAGTTCAAAGCAAAAACCTCCAAGTAACAGCTGGGCTCTGAACAAGAGTGTACTGAAAGGTTAAACAGGAGGAAAGTACCTCAGTGCTATAGATGCAATTGATTTGGACACATTGCTATAGTAGCAGAAGAAACTCAAATAGAAGGATGCATTGGGAATGTAATGTGGTAATGACTCGCCATCATTCCCACTCGGAGGACTAAGAAGTGGCCAAGAAACATTAGGAATTAGCATGAAAATTCCATGACAGAAATATGGGGAAAAATAAAAAGTGCAGAGTTTTACTGGACACTGGTTCCTGAGTTTCAGTGATAACCAGATCTATGTTCAAGAAATTGCAATCCTGAGTATCTGATGGTATCACTAAGCTAAGAACACCTGTCATGTTGAAGAGAATAACAAATCTCACCTTTTATGCCTCGGAGAAAGTGAAGGTAAACATGTGGTTGCCGGATTTTAAGTTAAACGTTTCACTAGAGTTGTTAATTCTCCCGGAATCCTCTCAAACTACGGCAAAGGTACTTGGAACTGACTTTTTAGAGAAACATAAGTTCTCCTGTGATTTCTCTGAAAGGGCGATTTCCATATTGGGATTTAACTAGGTTGCCCACCAGAGAGGTAGTCAAAAGTGTCGTGCTGGTGAAAATATTGATGAAATCAACACATGAAACGACCATTCCCAGTTAGAAAAGGGGGAGCAAAGGAAAATAGAATTGTTAATAAGAAAGACAGAAAAAATTCTTTGCCTGATCCTCCAACTGTTAGAGATACTGAACAGGTAAAGGGGGGGAGAGATCTTACACATCACTAACAGTTGGAGGATCAGGCAAAGAATTTTTTCTGTCTTTCTTATCAACAATTCTATTTTCCTTGCTCCCCCCCCCTTTTTTTAACTGGGAATGGTCGTTTCATGTGTTGATTTCATCAATATTTTCACCAGCGCGACACTTTTGACTACCTCTCTGCTGGGCAACCTAGTTAAATCCCAATATGGAAATCGCCCTTTTAGAGAAATCACAGGAGAACTTATGTTTTTCTAAAAAGTCAGTTCCAAGTACCTTTGCCATAGTTTGAGAGGATTCCGAGAAAATTAACAACTCTGGTGAAACGTTTCTTAAAATCCGGCAACCACATGTTTACCTTCACTTTCTCCGATAAAAAAAAAAATGCAAAGAATGGAATAAAAGTGAACAGATTAGAAAGAAATGATAGTGGAGATCACCACCCAGGTAACGGGAGAAATAGAAAGAGAGCAAGAGGTCAGAAGGGAATTAGATGCCCAAGGGATAATGATGATCATGAATCACAACATCAGTCGTGCCAAGAAGAGCCCACAGGTCAGGCTGACGATGGTCCTAGCTCAAAATTAGATGACAAACCTGAGTACTGTCCGACCCAGAGAATATACGATGCACGACACAGAAACACTCTATGGAAAAATTTTTATCCATATTCGTGGTTTAAAAATTTTTCATGAAGGGGTGAACAGAGGTCAAGTCTCATGAGACTGTTACAAAAATAACCTTGTATTTCTCTATATATTTGCTAAATAACATGTCTCTAGATAACATGCTAAATAGTAATGTAAATAACCCTATGGAATTGACTGTACTTCTTTAACAAAAATTTCTAGAATGTAAAAAACAAAGGCAATGCTTTGCCACTGGAACTTTGTATAATAGCTATTTATAAGGGCACAAGAAAGTTGTCTACGATTTAAGTGTATAAGAAAGTTGTTTGCAAACTCTGCATATAAACACCTTCAAAGAGATCTGCAAGGTTCAGACAAGATAGGATTAAAGGACTGCACAGAGGAGAAGAAAGAAAGGGTCGGTCTTAACAGAAGATCAAGGAGTTGTGCCGAATTTTTCAGGTTACAACCCTTCGTGCAAGGTCCTGGAGAACGAGAAATAAAAAGGAACTGAGCCGAACATCATGGTCGGCAGAGAACCAGGCAGTCGGCAGTTAGAGGCAGAAGTTCCAGGAGTAGGATCCAGAGGACCAGACGTTACGGCAAACCCACGCCAGAGGAGAAGAATGGGAATGATGAGAGAACAGCCGATGTAAATACCCGAGATAGTGTCGGTCGGATGTCTTTTTGCTGCGGGAGGTCAACCAAAGCCAAAAGCCGCAGAGCGATCTTCAAGCCTGCTGAAACTTCTTGTTTGAGCTTTTCGAGTACCGGAAAATTGCAGTCCAAAGCCCGCCAATATCTCGAGGAAATGCTCCCTGAAGCAAGACGGAAGACTATGGCCCTAGATGAAAGGAAAAGCATAGGGACTTTAGTGCAGGACCTTTGGATGAGTGTGCGACACACAGTCTCTGTAAGTTTGTTCCATCTTTTGTTGTACATTCCTTTTGTAATCTAGGAGATACATTATAGATGGACTGATAAGAAATAGTAATAAGAAGTGTTTATAAGAGAGTCCTCTGATTTGTTAATAATTGGCATAAGATTTGTGAAATAACTTAGCAAGTTAGCTAACCTCTTTGTGAATAAATTAGAGTTTCAATAATTTGATTTAATAAGCAGAGAAGTAATTGAGTAATTATATTGAATAGTTATTTACTGTATTTTCCGGTGTATAAGATGCTCTTATGTATACGATGCACCCAAGAAATTTGATACAATTTTCTGGAAAAAACCTAAAAAAAAAACTTTTTCTGTAGGCAGAGGTCCAAAATGTCTTTCAGCTTCCCTATTCCCATGTTCTTCCGCATATTTCACAACTTGCAATTTGTAACTTGAAGTATATGAATGTCGCCTGTTTTTTTCCATCACTAAAATCTACAGGGAAATATCAAACTTGAACACAAAATATCTCAACACGTCAACTTAATACTGATAAACATCAGTAACTGATTACTCGGATAAGATATTATGAAACTTGAATAGGGACTCCCCGTTCTTAGCCAATGACGCGCTAGAAGTCGCATCAATTTGATTGCACCATTAACCACCTCCAAAGATCTTGGAACATAAAAGGGAGTGCATATGACTTTGAAAAGAGGAAACAATCTTTACCTTCATTATATAAGATGCACCCCATTTTTAAGATGAATTTTTAAGGTAAAAAAAGTACATCTTATACACTGGAAAATATGGTAGTATTGAAAGCGAAAGGTTGTTTCTTTATGCTAAAAGTCTGACAGATAGGTAGAGAGAGAGTAAGCTCCCTATTGTTTAATTAATGTACTTTGTTATTAATGTAAATAAATGTGTTTTAATTATATGTCAATAGAGTGCCGCCTGATCTTTTATTTTACGATGCACTGTTCCTAAATAAACTCAGACTTGTGAGCAGGAAACAACTAAGGCATTAAAAATGTAGTTTAAGTTCTTCAGAACCACGACTGTTTATATAAACTGTATTGAAGGAATTTATGGTAGTAAGAGAGAGAGAGAGATCTACCAGACGTTTTACTGAGTCTTATGCCGATATAAAAATACTGGTGGCGCAGTCTTAATAAATAAATTATCCAGTGTTCGTAGGCATATGACTAGTAAATACGAAAAGTGGATAAATGTAGTATGCAATAGAATAAGTAAGAAAGGTTATGAAAGCAAAAGCGCACTGCTAATTAGAATAAAGAGTTAACCCCCCCCCCCCCATCTACAATAACGCATTAGACAGCATATCGTTACACAGACATGTATAATGCTGTGCATTAAGGGAAGGGCCACTACCTAGACCGGTTTCGACCTTTATTGAGGTCTCGTCAGTTGGAGCCAGACTGAAATGTGGTGATACTAATGTGGAAGCAATGGAGAAGTCATTAAATATGAGTTGCCAAAAGGTGTCTCACCTTATTATTAAATTACCCTGGATTTAGAGAAAGATGTTGGAGAAAGTGGAGAAAGTTTTTTCCCACTTTGGTTAGACTATAATAAATTTAGTTTATTAATTTTTATTAATCCTTTATCCAAGTGTAAGCAAACAAATTTTGCACCTGAAGTATCTTCAGGACTGAGGCAACTCATGGTTAAAGGTGGGGCAATGCATTATGGGAGATACTTAAACAAGAAGTGGTGGGAGCTTGGTCCACATTTACCACGAGTTGCTTCAGTCCTGAAGATACTTCAGGCGCAAACTTTGTTTGCTTACACTTGGATAAAGGATTAAACTAAATTTATTATAGTCTAACCAAGTGGAAAAAACTTCCAGCATCTTTAAATCCAGAGTAATTTAATAATAAGGTGAGACATCTTGTGGCAACTTGTATAGGTAAATATGACTTCTCCATTGCTTCCACTTTAGTATCACCACCTGTGGGTGTGGCTCTCGCTGATGAAACCTCAATAAAGGTCGAAACCAGTCTGGATAGTGGCTCTTCCCTTAAATCAAAACAAGTAGTGATGAGAGCTTGGTCCACCTTTACCACGAGTTGCCTCAGTCCTGAAGATACTTCAGGCACTAACTTTGTTTGCTTACAGTTGGATAAAGGATTAAACTAAATTTATTCTAAGAGTGTTTCATTGCCCTTATAGAGATGATGACTTAATTGTGAGTAAGCAGGAGATATTTGAGGATATAAATAATCTTCATGTCAATAAGGCAATAGGATTTGATGACATATCACCATGCATCTTAAGGGAATGTTCCAGGGAATTGGCATGCTTGTTTAATAATAGTCTTACAACAGCACAGGTTCCAAGGCAGTGGAAGGAGGGTAAAATTGTTCCACTGCATGAAGGGCAGATATGGCGCTACTTACTACACAAATGGAAACTGTCAGACCACCCTTATTGGAAGGGCCAATAAGAATAAAAAAGAATACAATGCAGCTATAGGTGTTATGTCCAGAAAGCCAATCCAGGGCCTCATCTGTCACCTTGTGGATGTCTTTAAGGTTACCCTGAAATTGGAGGCTTGGGCAGTCGTTCACAATATGTGTGATTGTCTGGACTATGGTGAAACAGTCAATCACTCATATTATGAACGGCTGCCCAACCATCCAATTTCATGGTAACCTTAAAGACATCCACAAGGTGACAGATGAGGCCCTGGATTGGCTTTCTGGACAAAGACACCTATAGCTGCATTGTATTATTTTTTCCATAAGAATAAATAAATAAACTGCATGAAGGTGGTGATAAAACTGTATATTCAAATTATAGGCCAATCTGTATATTTGAAGTTGTGGTAAAGGTACTGGAGAGATTGGTGAGGAGTAGGATACAGAAATGGGTTGATAACAGCAGTATCCTTTGTGATTATCAGCATGAATTTGTTAAAGGGAGATCATGTTTTAACTAACTTATGTATTATAACAAGGTGACAAATACCTTGGACAGGGGAGATGCATATACAGTGGTGTACTTGGATTTTGCAAAAGCTTTTGATAGACTGCCACATGACAAATTGTTAAATAAATAGAAACAGATGGGATTGGATAACAGACTTCTGAGTTGGATCAGTGACTGTCAGATAAGTATCCTGAAAGGAAGGTCACTAGTGGTGTACCACAGGAGTTAGTTTTGGGACCATTGTTATTCAGTTTGCATGTTAATGATATTGGGATGGGTTTAACTAGTGATATGCAGCTGCTTGCAGATGATGCAAAATTGGGGAGTGCAATGCAGAGTTAAGCAGATGTTATGGCCTTATAAGAGGACTTGAATAGATTGCATGAATGGGCAGGTAAGTGGAACTGTCAGTTCAATGTTGCAGGGTGTAAGGTTTTGAGATTTGGTAAGCAACGATGGGATGCATAGTATATGCTTGGTGGGGGAAACTTTAAAGGAAGTAGAAGAGATGAGAGGTCTAGGAGTGATGGTGGACAAGCACCTGAAATTGAGGGACCACATTGCACAAGTTGTGAAGCTGTAACATTGGATAATGGCAATGATGCAGAGGACCCTCACATGCAGAAATAGAGAGGTTATGATGCCATTGTATAAGGCCTTGATCAGGCTTCATATAGATTATTGTGCACAGATTTGGTCACCAGGTTTTCATGGTGACGAATATATGCTGGAAAGGATCCAGAGAAGATTCACAAAGGTGGTCTTTGGAATGTGGAGTATGAGGACAAATTCATTACATATATTATTGAGGATATATAATCTAGTCAGGGGTTGTTATCAGGTTGACATGGAAGAGATTTTTCATAGAATGGGAGATTGGGGGGGTTAGAACAAGAGGCCATCACTGGAAACTATATAAGAAGGGTGTGAGCAGGGGAGCAGGGTTCTTTGCATGGAGAGTGGTTGGTGAGTGGGATGCATTGCCTGAGTGTGTTTTGAATGTAGACACATTGAATCAGTTTAAGGCACAGTTGGATGAGCATTGTGTGCAATAGTGTGTGTGTGTACCTCCCACAACGAGTCTCTGACTCCATGGAGGTCAGATAATAATAATAATAAAAGTAAAACAGCTGAGATTAACATCTCCAGTTTTTGATTAAAGAAAGAAAGAAAGAAAGAGTGTTTAATGTCAGATTTCTTCTGTATATAATTTATGAATGAGTGTGGAGGTAATCTTCATCATTGTCTTTACGCCTGATTTTATACCTGGCCTCATCCTGTACCCCCCCCCCTTACAACTTAAAATATAGAAATATAGGCTGTGTATTGTTCTATATAATATCAATTTATGCCATATAACGATAGTTTTGAACAATTTTCCTCTTCACCACTTGTGCTGCCTTTTCCAGATCTACCTGAAATACTAGGTATATTTGCGTAATTTCTCAACTATTTGTCGGAAAGTTAAAATTTGATCCCGACAGCCCCTATTTGTTTTGAACTCAGCTGGTTGTTCAAGTTTCTCTTCCACAAATTTTCTTATCTTTTTCTCAAATAGGTTTGCATAAATGTGCAACTCCTAAATCCAATGTTATTTCCCTCTATAAAATGGCTGTGAGAGCTCCAGTCATCTAGAAATCACCTTTCTGAATTATTCAGTATAGCCACTGTAAAACATTTATACCTCCATATCTGAAGATTTCTGGTCAAAAATCATTTACTCCCAACTGCCTTTCTCCATTTCCCCAAGTTTTTTGTGGCTCTTTCTAGCTCAATTATTTATATGTATTCTTGATTACAACTTACATTGCTGTTGAATATTTTCTACCACAGTTCAGTCACTTCTTGTTTCATTTAGCAATCTTTTCTAGTACTTCAGCTATTCAGAATAATTTTATCGTCTAATTCCTTTTATACTTTCCTCAATTTCTAAGCGTTTTCAATAGCCTCCTGAACGTTATGCTGCCACTTCTTGATATTTATCTTCGTATAAAAATTTTTCCATGATTTTGGTTTTAGCTACTTTTGCATGTTGCTTCATTTTCTTACTTGATGTAATACTTAACACACACACTGTTCATTTCTTTCACTTGCACTGAAATATTTTGGAATTGTTTCTTTAATTTATTATATTTATTATTTAGTACCATCATAGAGTTATGCTCATTTCAGAAGGTCTGCTGTGGATACCACAAAGGCTATTATGCCAGATCCTTGAACATCTTTACTGTCTGTCTTTTCACCCACCTTCTCGAGCATTACATTTCATGCAAGTACAATTCTATGCAAAAAATACTACTACTTACTCTCTTACTCACCAGGCCCTTGTGTCTCTTGTCCTACCATTTGACAAATCTTACCAGTGCACACTGGTATATACCTCTCAACAGCTTAACTGTCTTGTTCATATATTTTTTATTACTTGCCTCTGTACCTTAAAGTTTCTTCATTCTCTTCAAATCTGAGTGCTGAGATCTGAGCACGGGATTAGTCTACAAGACATGAACTGATCAGGACTGATGTAAACTAAAGTCAAAAGGTTAAACTTCTGACTTCAGATTCCTTGCAAGTGGATTATGTTACTTGAGACCAAACTGGCAGGTCTGCATCTGTTCATCATGGTAAACACTTTGAGTACATCAGATTTGATGAGCTAGAACGATATGAACTCACTGAACATGCCATCTCTGCCATACATTGAATCCTTTGGAAAAAGACAGACTAAGGTCCTACACAAAACCCATTTTCTTCCAGAATAGTTATAAAAGAAAGCTGCCAAACCTTACTACTTCATTCCATTGTTAGCAGAAATAATGGACTAAGTTTATCCCCTTTATAGGAAATGGTTCTTCTTCATACATTCTGCCATAGTCAGTAGTTTGTATGTGTGTCAAATTGTTTAAAAAATGTTATTACCTAAAAGTACTTTAGATCATGCCTCTGTCAATCATTTGTAGCTCACACATTCTCATTGTTGAATCTTCAATTTGTCACTTTGCTTGTTTGAATTTCATAACGACAGTGCTCTTGATACTTGGACAAAATTTTATGGAAATGAAATTCTCACATAAGTTTTTCCCTTATTGATTATTGTGTTGAATTCAGTTTGTGCTTACCTTCCTATTCTTTGCAATATGGGCAAGGTGTGTTTGAAGGAATTAGTACCTGTACACCTGGGATCAGGGGGCAAATTGGGTAGGAGCAAAATATGGATGAGTAGCATCGTTAAGCAGGAGCTACAGAAAAATAAATAAATAAAATATAAATGATGTAGATGGTATTTATTAAGAAGAGCAATTAGCAAGCTCACAAACACGAAAGGCATCCAGCATGAAAAGTGATAACTTTAATGAGCACTGATGGTAAGGAAGTGAGAGAAGCAGAAAAAATAGTTGAGCTGAGTTGATCACTTTTGAAAGGATGTATCGTGCAGGTGGTGTCTCATCTAATGAAGTGGAGCTTCTTAGGATATTGCAGAATCTTAATGTGAATATGGTTGTGGGATTAGATGAGATATCGGCCCATGTCTTGCAAAAATGCACAAGGGAATTGGCATTGCCTCTGACCAGGCTGTTTAATTGAATTCTCAGTTTTGGTAAAGTCCTAGGTGAGTGGAAAGTGGACAAAATAGTTTTATCGCATAAAAGAGGCTCTGAGAGAGAGAGAGAGAGAGAGAGAGCAGTTAGCATTACTGGAGAAATGCTTAAGGAATTGGAGACAGTCTTTGAAGGCAGAAATCAGGAATGTAATACTCAGTTGGGTACAGCATGGTTTTATGAAGGATAGGTCTTAACATAGTAATTTACTCACTTTTTACCATGAAGCGTTGATGAGAATAAAGAATTGTTACATGATAATAATGCTGAATTTTGCAAAAAAAGAATGACCACATGATGATAATGCTGGACTTTGCAAAACCATTTGACAGGATACTATATGCAATTCTGTTACATAAATTTGAACAAATAGGGATAGATATGAAATTGGTGATATGGATAAAGAGGGTGGTTGATGGACAGACATCAAGGAGTAGTAAATTGGAGAGAAGTAACTAGCAATGTACTGCAGGGCTCATTACTTGGGCTAGTACTACTATTTGATGATTTGTATATTATTACTGTATTGAAATAGATTGACAGTATGGGCAAAGGATAACTGGGGGCTGAAGGAAATTAATGAGAAAATGGGTTTAGGGATGATGGCAGACAGGAGGTTAAAGTTCAGAGGTCTTATTGCAAAAGTGTCAGAATAGTTCATAGAATTATCTGGTTGTTGAAAAAACTTTGACATGTAGAGATAATAAAGCTATTATCCTTTTTTTATAAGCCTTTGATATAGCTATATGCACAGATCTAGTTGCCTGGATTTCTTGGAGATGAGTCAATTCCAGAGAGAACACAAAATGACCAAGATGGATCATTTTGTGTCCTTCCTGGATTGGGGTACTTTATGGGAGATAAAAATGGTTTGATAGTCAGAAAAGGGGAGGGGGTTATGATAGAAAATCATGTATGGGGAGACTGAAAAGTTCTGATAAACATCTAGAATAAAAAAAGATATTAAAGCAACTAATATAACGACAAGAAAGAACATACGAGAATATAAGAACATAAATTACCTTCATAACTCTGCTACGAGTATGTTTTTTTCTTGTGGTTATATCGGTTGCTTTGATGGCATTTTTGTCTAGGTATTTATCAGAACTTCTCAGCTCTCTCTCGTAAGTCACTAAAAAAATCTTATTGGATTAATGCTGAAGAAATTTTTAGCAGATAACATGGAGAGAAAACAAGTCACTCTTGTAAAGTGTATAAAAGTGTGGTTTACAATAGCATGAGGGTGGAGCATTCAAATCCCTCTCCTAAAAAACAGATGCTGAAGAATAGTGAATTAGCAGAACTAATTCTGTTGGAATCAGTTTGTGAGTCTATCAGCGAATAAGTTCATGCATGTGATAGTATTGTGTAAATAATGGTTAGTGTGGGTGTCTCCTGCAATGAGTCTTTAGATCTCATGGAGACACCTGTGTCATAATAATAATAAAAATATGGATAGTTATAAAGAATAATTGAAACATGGGTGGAGCATTCCAATTCCTCTTCCTCCCCTAAAAAAATTCTCAAAAAATATTTTCAGATATTAGCTGAGAAATAAAAATTATTCTACACAAGTAGATTGTCACTTAATATGCTTTCTAATTCTGGTAAAGGCTTACATTGGCTATTCACAACTATTATTTTTCGGGAAATTACAAAGTATACTAAATATTAATTATAATAACTTTAATTAATACTTCCTATATTTCAGCAATGTTACATTGCCATCATCAAGGATCACAAAACAATGATATGCACACACAGGCACTAACACTGGTAAATGAGGCTGAAGAAAGGCAACCAAAATCAAGCCTAGAGTCCTAAATGGTGCCCCTGGTGGCCATTGAGTTGAAGATCTGAGGATGAATGCTTCCCAAATTTGAAACAGTTTCATGCAACCAAAATTTGTTGAGGGTTTGGAAAGTTATTATTATTATTATTATCTGACACTTCCAGGGAGTCAAGGACTCATCGAGGGAGGCTATAAATCACCCAAACCAGCTATCATATCTTCCCTTAAATTCCTTTCACACTAGATGCACTCACTACCCTAAGGGCAAATTATTCCATTCACTCACTGTTCTCTGGGAGTAAAACCTAGCTCTTGCTCCTTTCTTGAGTGTGAACAAACTTAACTTACATGGATGCCCCTGGTGTTCTCTCCCCACCTTCCATATAACAAAAAATTTCATCAGTTGATATCCTATAGCACCCATTCAAAAGTTTATACACCTCTATCATATCACCCCTCTTTCTCCTGCTAAACAGAGTCTGCCATCCACATACTTGCAATCTGTCCTCATAATCTAAATCCCATAATCTGGATATAATCTTTGTAACTCATCTTTGTACCCTTTCTACATCTTCTTTATCCCCTTGGAACCCGTTAGGACAAATCTGCACACAATAATCCAGGTGTGTGGTCTTATCAAAGCTTTATAAAGAGACAAAAATGACTTCCTTATCCTTACATGTCACAGTTTGCTTCAGCATTGTAATTATCTCCGAGCAATCCGAGTTGTATTTGCAACTTTTTCTATGTGACCTTTGAACTTTAAATTCCTATCCACCAATATGCCAAGATCCCTTGTCTCTTCAGTTTCTTGTAGCATAACCCCACTAATATAATATGCTGCTGGAACTCTAATCACACCAAAAGTGCATATACATTACACTTACTAACATTAAACTAATAGCCATTTTTGTTTGCCCAAATTTCCAGTCTATTCAAGTCATTTTGTAATTGCTGAATATCAGTAGCATCCCTGATTGCCCTGCTTATCTTTACATCATCGGCAAACAATTGTACATCTGATGTTAGATCCTGCATGATGTCATTAATGTATAGATTGAACAATAATGGCATTAGGACTGAACTCTGAGGTACACCACCGGCCACCTTAAATTCACACCCACTGTATACCACCACTTTTTGATATCTGCTTGTCATCCATCCCCTGATCCAAGTCAAGAGTTTATATTCCAATCCCATATTCTCCAGTTTATGTAACAGCCTTTTGTGTGGTATCCCATCAAATGCCTTAGAAAAATCCAACATTATCATAGTGTATCCAATCCCTTTATCCAACTCAGCTGTAACATTATTATTAAATATGAGCAAATTGCTAAAACATGAGTTTTGTTTAGTAAACCCATGCTTTTCCCTTCAGAGTATAGAATGCTTATCTACCCATTTCTGTATGCGAGTTCTTACCAACTTCTCTAAAATCTTCACTACTACACCAGAGATACTAATAGGTCAGTAGTTAGACACATCAGTTTTTTTTGCACCACCCTTGTATAATGGAACTATCGTACATTCCTTCCATTCCTGTAGTATCATTCCTGAGCTGAGACTCAAGTTATACAAGCATGAAAGGCGTAGCCAATTCAGTTGGCTTTGCCTTTAGCAAATGGGCTAATATTCCATCTGTCCCTATAGACAAATTTTTATCCAGGTAGCACTATGCACCATGTTGCATACACCTGATTGATATATCTTAGCAAAGCTGAGCACTCATTAACTGAACAATCTCATTAGCTTCCGACACTCGAGTACCATCTGCATTCAGTAAAGTTATTCTTCCACGTTCATTCTTTCTTTTGTTTGTGGCATAACAATAAAATTCTTTTGGATTGTCTTTAGTTTGCATGGCTTTCCTCACAATACTCATTACTTTTCTGGCTTGAGTTTTATATATTTCATAACTCCTCTCACTCTTATTCTCACGAACACTAGGGATACATTCAGATACTCCCTCATTTAAGCATTTTTTTTATCTAAGATTCCCATACATTGCCGACATTTTTCCCCATTCAGTAACTGACACTATGTGACCAAAGATAGTATTCTCCTAAGTTGATCATAATTTCCAGCTTTGTAGTTTAGCATGTAACTTGTTTTAAGCAGAGCATCAATACAATTAGATACTTCCCAAGAAAGTACAGCATGATCACCCACCAGTTGGTGGTAAAATAGCCATATTCTTGACAGAGATCCCTTCTGACGCTTTGAGCAAATCCAACACTCTTTGACCTTGAGTTCCTTCTTTCACATGCTGCTTGAGAAAGTTGTCTCACAACAATTCAATAAATTCCTCTTCTTTCTTATCATGAGATTCTCTTCTGCCCAATCAATGTCTGGAAAATTAAAGTCACCCATAATGATCATTCGTTTGGTGCCCGTAAGGCTAAATTAGCAATGCATTTCTTCATCCCTGCAAACTGAGCCGCCAGGTCTGTAGCAACACCCTGCCATATATTTCATTCTGTTAATCGCCACTTCACACCAGATAGACTCAAACTCACCACTACATGGGACACTGTTTTCTTGTGTTTCTACCCTAACTGGACTTAAGTCATCTGATATCATTAGTAGCACTCCTCCTCCTCTCCTATCTCTTCTGTCATTCCTATATATAACAGAAGTTTCTCAGCGCTGAGGCAGATTCCAGGAATAGCATCTCATATTTGTATTTGCTGCTGTGCAATCCAGCATATCCTATGGTTGAGTGTCCAGAGAATTTCCAGCAAGTCCAGAGTGGTTGTAATAGTGGAAACAGATGTAGTCTATGTGTTCAGAAATTCTGATATTGGCTGTAGCAGGACAGTTTGCAACTGCAAAGGACCTGGTAGGTCTAGTACTGTTGCCAAATGAAAATAACTAAAAACAGCTAAATCTTTAAAATAAATAAATAAATAAAGAGCTAAAAAGGAGGTAAAAATAAAAATTTGGAGCTAAAATTTTAGAAGTAGTAGCTGATACTTTTCACTTACTTTATTCAAATTGAAGTGATACTTGTATATAAGTGGCTAAAGACATCTTCCAAGTGGTCTTCTGTGCTTAATTCAGCTACGTTTTTCACTTAAATTTTCAGCTTTATTATATGTGGCCATTGTTCCAATATTATTCAGTGTAGATGCTGGAAAATGATATGATAGTCTGTACAGCACTTGTTATGCCTGAGACCGTGCTTGACTGACAAAATAGCTGTCAGGATTGGCAATTCCATCTTGTTTCTTAATTTAGTTTTAACTACATTCATGGAACTAAAAATTCGTTTTAGTTCAATTTCAGTATTAGAATTTGGCAGTATTAATAAATTTCTTGCACACTGAACAATTTCTTTAAATGGATTCATTCCAGATGCATCTTTGTATTCTTGTACTTCAGTCCAGAATAGCTCAGTGTTTTCTATATTTATCCATTTATTTAAGTGGATAGTATTGTACTGGTATTCAGCAGCATCAGCAACATCTTTTTCATTTTTCAGCATTATTTGGGATTAATAGGTTCTTTTATATGTTTTAGGGTATTGTCAACAGAAAAAGAAGAGATCATTTTTAAAATATTCAAGTTTTCAGGCAACCTTTACTTAAGCTGTTTGAAGAGACCTAAAAGAAACTGTGTTGATCTATATCTAAGATTTTGCTCATCATTTTGTATTATTTTCTTTTATATCATCAACTCTGAAATTTTTCTTTCAAATCCATAACCAAGATTTGGTTTGGGATCCAAATAGCTATCAATCTCTGACTCTAAACAGTCAACTGTGGATGATGGTAGCACTAACATATTAGCAATAGAGCGAATTAAACGAGAAAGGTCTTCAAATAATCTCGTCTTATCTGCACTGTTAGATTTGAAAATTTTGTTAACTTGCTGAACTTGAACTAGAACAGAATGCAAAAATAAAAGGTACAACAGATTCCTTTCATCTTTGTACATCTCCCACAAAATTTGAGCTTTGTAACATTTTTCAGTCACACTCATGCCTTCGAAGTCAGTTTTTAATTCCAACCACTGGCTGAGAATTCTGTCTACTGCAGGTTCAATGGAGAGCCACGTCGTTGCACAGTTGCTTACAATTTTCAGAGGAGCATCATTTTCATTGGCAGTTTGATACAGCTCTTTGTATGCTGCTTGTCTTGAAGAAGAAGAATGTGAAAACCACTTATACGTTTCGGTAACTAAAAATTCAAATTTTCTTGTAAGAGATTATGCACAAGTGTGAGATATTTCCAGTTGTAATGAATGGCATACACATCTAATTAAAATTAAGGAGGGAATATATGCCTTCAATTGTTCATAAATGCCATTATTGACCAACCATAACACTGGCATTCTCTATACCAACTGCAATGAGACTTTTAATGTACAATTTCTTGGTCAAGAGCTCTTTTTTTAGTGCAGCCACAATACCACTGGCATCACACTTCTCTAGAACCACTATGTTCAGAAATGTATGCATAATTTTGTTGAATTTCTTGCTATAATAAATGATGACCATTCCTAAAATCTTATTCACTGTGATATCATTCGATTCATCTATTGGCAAGCTGAAATTTTCATCTCCAATTTTGGCAATTAGATCTTCAAAATGCTCACTTAGAATATTCTTTACATTGGAAGTTTATTTTTCGCTTGGTTAGACTATAATAAATTTAGTTCAATCCTTTATCCAAGTGTAAGCAAACAAAAGTTTGCACCTGAAAATATCTTCAGGACTGAGGTAAGGTAGTGCAACACCAGGCAACTCCAAGCAAAAGTGGACCAAGCTCTCATCACTCCTTGTCTCAGTATCTCCCATAATGCAAAGCACATCTCCTTGCAGATATGTATACTGCTATGCATTAAGGGAAGGGCCACTACCCAGACCGGTTTCAACCTTTATTGAGGTCTCGTCAGTGGGAGGCAGACCCAAGCGGGAAGATACTAAGTCAGAAGCAATAGGAGAGGTCATATTTACCTATAGGTGTTGCTAGCAGGTGTACCACCTTATTATTGAATTAGTCTGGATTTAGTGAAATATGTTAGAAGTTTATTTTTCACTTGGTTAGACTATAATAAATTTAGTTTAATCCTTTATCCAAGTGTAAGCAAACAAAGTTTGTGCCTGAAAATATCTTCAGGACTGAGGTAAGGTAGTTTAGGTCTGCCTCCCACTGACGAGACCTCAATAAAGGTTGAAACCGGTCTGGGTAGTGGCCCTCCATTTTAATGCATACTAGTATACATGTCTGCAAGGAGATGTGCTTTGCATTATGGGAGATACTGAGACAAGGAGTGATGAGAGCTTGGTCCACTTTTGCTTGGAGTTGCCTGGTGTTGCACTACTTTACCTCAGTCCTGAAGATATTTTCAGGCACAAACTTTGTTTGCTTACACTTGGATAAAGGATTAAACTAAATTTATTATAGTCTAACCAAGTGAAAAATAAACTTCCAACATCTTTCTCTAAATCCAGAGTAATTCAATAATAAGGTGGTACACCTGCTGACAACTCCTATAGGTAAATATGACCTCTCCTATTGCTTCTGCCTTAGTATCTGATTACTGTCTGTACTTATTTGGGGCATGAAGTGAATTGAAAAGTGTTGTGAAAAAAAAAAAAAAATGGCGGCTCGCATAGTAGTCTCGCATGATGGTTGTTGTTGCGAAGAATGTTTTTTGATTTCAGTGGTGATTACTGAGTTTTAGATATTGTGAATCTGCTTTGTTTGCGGAATAGAAGGTAAGAATTTAACTTTTGATACAATTTTCTGGCCCTAGCCCGTTCTATTCGCCATAATACCTATCCGAAATATATCTTAATATTTCGTACACAAGAATGGAGAATGTAAACGATATCAAGAACGCCATTCAACAGCTAAACAAAGATATGTCACTTGACATTCTGAAATTCATCCTTAAGAAATTTGATACAGACTATCCTGGTTGCTTGAATCTCTTCACGCAAGTAAATGACACTGAAGATGATGATTTGGACATAGAAGAGGACATTACACCTGTTCTACCTACAAAGATTCCCCGACAGTTAGATTGTTCTCATGAGGAACAATCTAATAAAAGACGCAGAACATCGGGAGGTGAATTGGAAGATAATGTAACAACTCAACAAAATCAGATCTCCCAAGACAGAAAAGAAAAGGTCCCTCTAGTTATCCTTCAAGATAAAGACAAATGGACCTCAGTCTCAAGATCCCTAGGAGAACAAAATATCAATTTTTCCTGGGCAAGAAATACTGAAGAGGGTGTAAAGATCCACCCTACCACTCTCACTGATTATCGCTTGATGACGAAAATGTTTGACAACTCCAAACTACCCTTCCACACCTTTGCGCTAGCAAGCAAGAAAAACTTAAAGGGTAGTTCTAAGAGGAGTGGCTGAAGGCATCACAACTAATGAGATCACAGCTGACCTCATCAATCAAGGACTGACTCCAACCAAAGTCAGTAGAATGTTGAGGTCAGATAAAACACCAATGCCACTGGTGTTGGTCGAAATCTCCAACATACAAAAAAGCATCTATGAAGTAACCGACATCTGTAAGCTTAAAATCACAACCGAACCTCTAAGGAAGAAGGCATTGGCAGGGCAGTGCCACAGATGCCAGAGGTTCGGGCATGCCCAAAAACTGTGCAGAGCTGCATATAGATGCCTAAAATGTGGTGAGGGTCATCAAACCAACTCCTGCACCAAACCCAGATCGACACCTGCCTGTTGTGCCAACTGTAGAGGACCACACCCCTCTAATTACAAGAGTTGCCTTTTCCATCAAAAAAACCATGGATCATTAAGAAGTAACCACGCTCCTCCAAGAAATGACACAATGCACATCCAAGCAGTTCGCCCTCCAGATCATATTACCTCACATTCGACAACACAGGAAGGCACTCAACCCTCAACCATATCCAAATCATATGCGGAAGCGGTAAGAACCCAGACTTCTTCATCGCAAGAGCGAACAAGCTCTAATCTCACATCAGCTTTAACCTCGTCACTTGCAACAATGCTGCATGAATTCAGCAAAACAAGCACCTCACCATCCTCCAGAAAAAGATTCTACCTAGAAACCCAATCCATATTAACAGTTCTCTATAATGTTTAAAAAATTTAAACCAAATTCTCTCATGATAACAGCATGGAATGCCAATGGCTTAACAAACAAAATTCTCGAACTGCAAGAATTTGCAAAAAGATACAATCCAGACATAATCTTGATCAGTGAATCCCACCTCAGACCATCAAACAATCCAAAACTAAGAGGTTATATTTTATACAGGACAGACAGACTTAACTCTAGTGGAGGCGGAACAGCTATTTTTATCAAAAATTATTTAAGCTACAACTCGCTGACCAACCTCCAAACTCTAAACCTTGAGGTGACGGGTGTGGAGGTGCACACGAATAACGCTGGCAAACTCAAAATCTACGCAGCGTACAATCCTCCCAGTATTCCACTATTGACAGCAGACTTAGACTCCATCCTCGGCTCCACGGATTCCATAATTGTAGCTGGAGACCTTAACTCCAAACATACGGCCTGGTTCAGTTCGTCAATCAACGCCAAAGGCCGTACCTTATACAACTACACATTACTCAACTCATCAATAGTAGCTGGACCCACTGAGCCCACCCACTACAGCCCATCAGGAAGTTCTGATGTATTAGACATAGTTATCCTCAGAAACATCAATATCAATACCAGCTGGAGACAGTAGAAGAGCTTAACTCAGATCATAATCCCATCCTAC
The DNA here is from genome assembly GCF_054136105.1 of Typopeltis vanoorti. Lineage (NCBI taxonomy): Eukaryota > Metazoa > Arthropoda > Arachnida > Uropygi > Thelyphonidae > Typopeltis > Typopeltis vanoorti. Next base: position 72,119,116 of record NC_143552.1, on the reverse strand, counting down.
TCAGGTTAGGACTTCAAGACCAGCTCTCTCCCCATCATTCTTTCATATCATGGGACACTCGCTAAGGTTCTTCCAATCCACATCAGTCCTCCCCCTGTCATTCGTAAAAAAGAAGAAATAGATCAAGCTGTAAACAATTTAACTAGGCAAATCAACACAGCAATAGCATCAGTCACTCAAACCACTGTCTTCTGCGCTCCTAACTGGATCCCAGAAGAGATAATGACTTGATTAGGGCCAAAAACAAGGCCAGAAAGCGATATCACAACACCAGAGCCCCGCAGGACAAAGCAACCTTAAAACACTTTGAACAGACAGGTTCGAGAAGCCCTCCAGGTCCACAGGAACTCCAAATGGGAAACCAAACTGAAGGAAATCAACCCAGAAGATAACTCCTTGTGGAAGTTTGTAAAATCTCTTCGTACCAAAAGACAACCACTTCCCCCTTTAAAGACCAATCTTGGAGTTGCACACACAGATGAAGAAAAAGTAGAAGCCCTAATTGACAATCTGGAAAATCAATGCAGCCCATCTTATGCAAACTTAAATATCAATCTTATTTACAAAGTTCATCGTAAAGTTAGAAATGCACTAAGTCAGCCTAAGGATGGGATGATTCAGAAACCATCACCCCCACATCTCCAAAAGAAATAATAAATATCATTTCCCATCTGAAGAATAAAAAGGCCCCCGGCCCTGACGGCATTACCAATAGAATAATAAAGCTACTCCCACGGAAAGCCATAATTCATCTAGTTAATATTACCAATTCCATTTTAAGATTCCAATACTTTCCCTCTGATTGGAAAATCGCGGACATTATACCTCTGAAAAAATCTAGTAATAACCCACAACTTCCCCAAAGCTACAGCCCCATCAGTCTTCTTTCCTGTCTTGGCAAAGTAATAGAAAAGGTCATCCTATCAAGACTACATTCAGCAGTGGACCAACAGAAAATAATCCCAAATGAGCAATTTGGGTTTTGCAAAGCTCACAACACGGTGCAACAAATTCACTGACTAACAGAACATATCACTCATGGCTTTAACTGGCACCTTCATACTGCTGCTATATTTTTGGTTGTTGCCAAGGCCTTTGATAAGGTCTGGCATCAAGGCCTTATCTTCAAACTAATTGAAAACAATATCCCAATTAAACTAGTGAAACTCATATATTTATATATCAATGAAAGATACATGCAAGTAAAACTCAACGGAATTGTTTCTTCAAGGCGCAAAATCCTGGCGGGAGTACCTCAAGGTTCTCTTCTGGCCCCAATACTTTTCACAACTTACATGGCAGATATTCCTCTCAACCCAAAAACAACTACTACAGCTCTTTATGCCGATGACAACCCTATTCTAGCTAGATCGCTCAGCCCTCACCTAGCAATCACTAGACTCCAAGGAAGGATCAATGAGCTAGCAAACTGGTTCACCAACTGGAGAATTCAAGTAAACCCCCTCAAAAGCTCAGCCATGATGTTTTCAAGAAGAAAGATCTGCAACAAAGAAGACATCCTGCTCTCTGGTCAAAAGATCCCATGGCAATCAGAGACCAAATATCTTGGGGGTATTGATGGATAAGAAACTCCTTTTCAACAAACACATCAATCTCATTTGTTCCAAATCTTCCAAAGTCATAACTCAGCTCTACCCGTTTGTCAACCGCAAGAGCAAATTGAACCTACATAATAAATTGCTTCTTTACCGGATGGTAATACGTCCAGTCATTACCTACGCCTCACCAGCATGGAGTCACACTTCAAGATCAAACATTTCAAAATTACAGAGAATCCAAAACAAATGCCTTAGGATGATCCTGGATGCACCGTGGTTCATCAGAAATTCACAAATTCACCGAGAAACCGGCACTCCATACATCTCCTCCCTTCTTCGTGATCTTGCAGAAAAATTCTTCGTGAAGTCAAGTTCACATTCAAATCCACTAATCGTGCAAGCTGTCAATGACAATGAGACTGATTACTACAAACACAAAAGACCGAAGGCTATTCTTCTCTCAACCGATCATAGCTAACACTACTGCCCTCAGAGGGCGAGCTTAATTGCTCACAAATCTCCCATTCCCAAACAACTCTCATTACAGATAAAGGGGAATACGAAAAGCACTTGTGCTTCACCCATCCTGTCAGTAATGTCGATGGTCAATGGGCCTTAGTATCTCCATGCTTGGGTCTGCCTCCTGCTGACGAGACCTCAATAAAGGATGAAACCGGTCTGGGTAGTGACCCTTCCCTTAATGCATAGCAGTATACATGTCTGCAAGGAGATGTGCTTTGCATTATGGGAGATACCGAAATAAGGAATGATGAGAGCTTGGTCCACCATTGCTCGGAGTTGCCTGGTGTTGCCCTGAAGATATTTTCAGGCGCAAACTTTGTTTGCTTATACTTGGATAAAGGATTAAACTAAATTTATTATAGAATATTCTTTATAATTGCAGAGCACTTAGTTCAGTGCATTTTTACCTTTGGCATAATTTGACTGTCTGAGATAGATGATTGCAACTGTTGAATGATGAGTGACAACAAAGAAATAATGCTAAGCTGCCTTCAAAGTTTGCTGAAGAAGGCATCAAAGTTCTCATCAGACTTCTTAACAAGTGTATTTGTAATAGGAACAGCCTTATATGGAACTGCAGCAAGATGTTTCTTAGTTTCACTATGCTTTACAAGCTTATAATATTTAGCAGCTATATCACATCTACAAAACTTACAGTGGCCTTTTGTAGCATCACCAGGAACCTCACACAGCCATTTACTAAATATTCACATTTGCAACCACTCCCTACTAAATTTTTGCTTGTAAGCTTTATTTGTCTCTTTGCTAATTTTTGAAAAAGGGTACTCTTTACTGCAACAAATTATGATCAGCCTTTGAAAACTTCCTACTCACTGTCGTAACTACCAACAAGAACACTGTGCAACAGACTAACTCGTAGCAGTGCTATCAACTTCAAGGTGACAAAATGGCCGACTGTTGGGCCACGTGATTGACTGTCGTCATCGTGTGTTTGAAACGTGTATGATACTCGCACCAAATGTATAATACAATTCTTTATCAAATGTGAACCTCTGGAAAACTTAAAACAATTTCTTTAAGAGTAGGTTATGAAAACAACCGAAAAAGCTTCAGAAACAAGTTCTGAAGGAGCTAGATTTGGAGCTGGGAAGAAAAAAAGAGCTGGATCTAGCTCTAAAAAGAGCTAAATTGGCAACACTAAGGTCTAGTGAATGTGGCTGGTCTTTGGTGGAGTGGATAAGGATGCCAATTTTTTATGTGGTCTGTAAGTGGTTGTAAGCTTGAGGAAACACAAAAAATCCTAAAGAAATACCAACTTTACAATCACATAAAAAATTGGCATCCCTTATCTGCCCCACCAAAGATCAGCCACATTCTAAACCTACCAGGTCCCTTGAAGTTACAAACTGTCCTACTTAAGCCAATATCAGAATTTCTGAACACATGGACTATATCCATTTCCACCATTACAGCTGTTTTTGGATTTTCTGACCATGCTGTGGACACTCACCACAGGATACACTGGAAGAAGGCCACTCATTTGCACTGCAGCAAATCCAAATTTGAGTGCATGAAACTGTCCCAAATTTGGGAAGTACTCATCCTTAGATCTTCAACCTCATTCCAGTATTAGTGCCTGTATGTGCTTATCATTGTTTTGTGATCCCTGGTGATTACAAAGTAACATTGCCAAAATATAGGAAATATTAATTAAAGTTAATTAATATTATAACAAATACTTAGTATACATTGTAATTTCCTGAAAAAAATAATAGTTATAATCTTCTAGAAAATGCTAGTCATTTACTAATTTTCTGAGATATATGAACCACACATTTAGTGGAATCAGTACAATCAAAAGCCTTATTATTATATATTTTTTGTAATTGATATTATTTTTTACATTTCATTGATATGCAGATAATTGCTTTATTTTTTTTAAGAAACTGCATATGAAAGAATTTCTTTATTTAGAAAGAATTGCTTCTTTATAAAGAATTGCTTTATTTTTTTTAAGAAACTGCATATGAAAGAATTTCTTCAGCATTTATCCATGGCACAATGAGGTGAGGTAACCAGGATTATCACTGTAATAATAAATTAGTAAAATAATCGTGTTCCCTTCTGTGTCATAATTAATTCATTTCTTCGACTCTTGATTGAAGAGTTGGCAGTGAATTAACAAACCTTCTTTCCTGCCAAAAATTAAATTCTTGGATATGCACATGGATCACGAATGATATATATATATATATATATATATATATATATATACGCACATAAAGCTTGGGGGTTCTTTACAATCTAAGCTTACATATTTTATATTAATTAGTGCAAAAAGCACTTATAAAGAGATTGGATGGGGAGGGGGTGGGGGTTATGGATTGCATTATCAGAAAAATTCATTATCCAGAAAGCACTTTTTCTTTTCTTTTTTTTTTCTTAGGTAGTCAGAGCAAAAGAAAGACTAGAAGAAGAGTTAAATATTCAAGAAAGAACCAAGAAGCATTCCTCTAATTCAGAGAAAACGTGACTATATTTCAACATTAGGAATGTAATAAAAAGAGTGATTACTGTATAGTTCTACAAAAAAAATTACGAGAAAAAAAAATTGAATGTTATTTGTACATCCTCTTTGATACTGGATGTATTTTCCAGTTCTTTAAGTAGAATAAATTGCCTGTTATATCCCTCTGTGATGTGTGTGTGTGTGTGCGTGCGTGCATACATGCGCGCGCACACAGATATGTAATAAGTGTTCTTTATAAACCTATATATAGTATTAATAAAGAATGGAGTGAAATACACACACACACACACAAAGAACTCATACAATTTCTTCTTACTATGGATAACTTCCTTTCTTAAGAGACCATCCAGGAACACTGAAAAAACCTGGGGGCTGAGTAATGGAAGATATGAAAGAGAATGGTTCAAACGACAGCAAAATAAAAAAAAATTTCATGTTTTCTCCACCAAGAGAAAAAGTGATGCTTTATTATCGATTAATAGAGTAATGGCTTTACATGATTTTCTATTGGTAACAGAGTTTGTTGAAATCAACAAAGTAGTACATGCACACATGTACTACTTAAGCTCTATAACTGAAATTCATCAAGAGGTAAGTAAGATTAAATGAACTGAGTAGCCATGTAGTTGGTAAGGAACACCTGGTCACTCTTGTTGATGAAATGCTGTTGTAATAACTAGCAAACTGGTAAGATAATATGTGAAGACGTACTATCCTGCACTGTAGTCCTAAGTTGTTCATAGGCATAAGTTGTTCAAACAGATTGAAGGAACAGCAATGGGCAGTTCTATCTCACCAGCCTTAGCTGATTATTTTATGGAGCATCTAGAAAAACCTCTTTGGCACTATATTTCCTCATCCTGGTTATGCCATCACAAAACATAACCATATATTTTGTTGATAATATATTTGCACTCTGAGTCAGAATTACTTCAGTTCCTGAAGAAAATAAACTCCTTGTACTCGTGCATCAAGTTCAAGTTTCTTTGATTCCAAAGAAAATTCAAAATTTAGCAATACAACATTTGACATATTTCTGCAAAGTATGTTAACATTTTTCAATGTGCAGATTTTGCATAAAGCTTCATGACTTCTTCTTCTACCTTTTTTTTTACCCCAGGTAATTAAAAATATGAGATTAAAAAAAATTAACAGCTATGGGGGGGGACAACTTGAATGAATACTGATAGTAAGAAAGTAACAGAAGTAGATGAAATAGTGGAGTTACTGAATTATCACTTTACAAGGGGGGGTACATCCTGATGAACTGTAGGTGCTTAGGATATTTCAGAATCTTAATACAAATACAGCCATGGGATTAAATGGAGGTATTGGCCCATATTACAATAATGTGCAAAGGAATTGTAATTGCCTCTGACTAAGTTGTTCAAGTCTCAGCTCTGGTAAGGTTCCAAAGAAATGGAAAGAGGGCAAAAGTTCTCTCACATAAAGGAGCCTCCATAACAAAGGTAATAAGCTGTTACAGACCAGTATCTCAGGAGTGGTGGTTTGGAGAAGTTGGCCAAATACAGAATTCAGGAATGAGTAGATAGGAATATGATATTTGATGGAGTAACAACATGGTTTTGTGAGAGTGGGCATGCATTAGTAATTTATTCACTTTTTTTTTTTTTATAATGGATTGGCCCATTGATTAGATTGGGTATTAGTTCATCTATTATAAGAATGTGCAAAAGAATTGTCATTTCCTCTGACCAAGTTGAATAAAAGAAATAGCTACACAATCATAGCACTGGACTTTGTGAAGGCATTCAACAGGATACCACATGGAACTTTATTACATAAATAGGAGTGGGTGTGGATATCAAGATAATGATAAAAGGATGATTGGACAACCATCACAAGTGGGGACAATTGAATCCAAAAGAAGGCAAGTGAACGAGCAGTTTGCTGCACTGCTCTGTACTTGAGCTGCTGCTGCTATTTAATTGGTATATAAATGATACAGGAAATGATTTAAAGGGAACTATTCAGTAGGTTGCTGATGATGCAAAACTGGATAGAGCAATAGCTAATAAAGATGATATAAAGATACTGCACAAGACAGTTTGAATAGAGTGCTATTGTGGGGAAAGGATAATGATTGTCAGATAATCATAGACATGGAGTTGAAGTTTAGAAAGATAGCTCATCAGATTATCTGGATGTTGAAGGGAAACTACCTACAAGGAGAGAGAGAGAGGCCACATCTGGACTGTTGTTCATGAATCTGGTCACTTGAGTTTCTTGGAGATGAAGTGGTGGATAGGATCCAGAAGTGAGTAATCAAAAGAGTTAAGGTTTGTGGTTTGCAAAGTCTAGTTGATAGATTTAAGTTATTAAAAGAGTTTTATAGGAATGACATGGAATGTTTTCAGATCATCACAGAATGGGAAAGAACAAAGAAAGGATCACCCCTGGAAATTGTGTGAATTTGCTACATACATATGCTATATGTATACGGTCATTTACATGCTCATGCTGAATAACTGGGGATAGACCTCTGTATAGTCTTTTAAGAAATGTGGAGAATTGACTGGCTTCTGACCTAATGTCTAACCTTTACTTTCTTTTAGTGCACCTATTCGTTGGGTATCCATCTGGGTACAGAACAAGTGGGATGGGCTTGATAGTTTGAGTTTAGCCAAACAAACTATTCTATATTGGCTTAAACCAAAAGACAGTCATGGTACAAGATTAATGTCATGCCAATTGGAACATGGCCCGGTTAACAAGGTCACACTATTTTTGCTGGGGGACTAGGATAAACAGACATCAGGTACTGGAACAAACTCGGACTCAATATCAGCAGAATTCGAGATACACCACCCACCAATAAGAGGTATTATTATTATTTCGTGACACCTCCAAGGAGTCCAGACTCATTGAGGGAGGGCACCTAAAGTACAGCTAGCAAAAGAATTAGAACATCCATGTCAACATAATCGGTGTTACTGAAACAAAGACAAAATCAGGTGAGATTTTTCTCGAGTAACAAATACAAGATGTTTCAGACAATAATGATTAGGAGGAATTTGTAGCTATGGTATCCAACAGAACATGAAGATGACCTTTGAATATTAGGCAACTTGAAGTAGTCATGTTGGCAGACATCAAAATGGGAATATATAAAGAAAGGCTTAGGTATTGTTCATTAATCATAATAGTGCTTAATGATATAACCAACACTAAGAGGTGTTGTCAAGATGAAAATAAACAATAAACATAAGCCTTGAATAACATAAAAATTACATCCGAGATCATCTATATGACAAGTTGGGATTGGCAGACCATGCTCTAGATACTCCTTCACATATGATCAAATGGAGAAAAATATCTTTATTACACAGACATTATTACAAGTCTGAAAGGCTATTCCTAGAATCAGCATCAACTATGAAGCACTCTTCCAACCTCAACAGTCATGGTTACAATTATTTACCAAGATTATGGGAGACTGTCATTTGAGACCTAATGGCCAGATGATGTAGTTATCTGACCCATAGAGGACACTATGTAAAGACACTAGGTGTCAGTTACAATTTAAATTGTCTTTACAGTTACTTGGTTTAGTGCTGTGTGCTAGTCAGTTATCATTGTGCTCTGATGATGCTGGCTAGAAAACCAGCGATAAATATTAGTGTTTAATAAATATATTTTTTCCTCTTGGTGTTGGTTAAACCGTTAAGCATTATGCTGATCAAAATGGGAAATTGGACAGTAAGACTTTATTTGTTCTTATTGTTCCAAGGAGAAGTGGAGGAATTTTTAGAGAAGGCAGCTGAAGAAAAGGAAAATTGGTCGTTGTGAAGATCTATCTTCTTACCAAAGCCCTGGGAAGACTTTGGTAAGAAGATAAATATCAGGAAATTGGTAAAATTTCAGAAGGCAAAATACTTTGAAATGGAGGAAAGTATAACGTTAAAGAAATCGGATGATAAAAAATATTCTAGATGTCTGGAGTAATTACTCTGAAAAATTGCTAAATGAAACAAGAAGTGACAGGACAGTATAAAATATTCAAGAGAAACAAAATCTAGAGTATATATATTATTACTTAAGTAGAAAGTGCTATCAAAATCCTGAAATGTGTAACAGCTGTAATTATGATATTCAACTGCACTACACTCAGATATGGAGGTGTAAACATTTTACACCTCTACTGCATAATTCAGAAAACATGGTCAGAAGATCAAATTCCATATGATTAGAGATCTCATAGTGTCCATCTTACAAGAAAACAATGGAAATAAAATGATGTGAGAATTAGGGATGCATCAATTTAGTTTTGCTTTGGTAAAAATTAGAAAACAATTCCTGTTTCATGCATCATGACAAACACAAGCAATCAGGGAAAAGCCTGCCCTTATCTTGTGCCACTTCATGCAAAGGTGTATTGAGTTTACTACAGACACTTTCTTTCATGTTATTTTAATTTATATTATGCAGTCTTAAAAGTTCATATTATGAAATATTGAAATTTGTCTTAAAATATTGAAAAAGTACAGTGTTGGCCATAAGTAAAATATCCATACTTGAAATAGAAAAAGCCATCAAGAGCCTGAAATGTGGAAAGGCAGCAGGAGTAGATATTTGATCAGAAATGCTCAAGTATGGAGGTATAAAAGTCTTGCAGTGGCTGCTCAGAATAGTTCAAAAGACCTGGAGAGAGGGACGAATTCCAGATGATTGGAGTAGAGCTGTCATAGTGCCCATATACAAAAAGAGAAATAAAACTGAATGTCAGAATTACAGAGGTATTTCCCTACTGAGTGTTCCTGGTAAGATTTATGCAAGTATACCTGAGAAACAGTTGAGAAGGATTGTGGAAGAGAAGCTTGGTGAAGAACAAGCTGGATTCAAGCCAAATAGAGGCTGTCAGGATTAAATTTTCATTTTATGACAAATAGTTAAGAAATCGTGGGAATATAACAAAGATCTGTATTTAACTTTTGTAGACCTGCAAAAGCTATTCAAAATACTGCAGTTATCTGGTGTCAATGGAGCATTATATCAAGCAATACATAGTCCTTATTTGAGTTGTAAGTCAGCAGTTAGAATTGAAGGAAGTACAAGAAGATGGTTTGATGTTAAATCTAGTATCAGACAAGGATATACATTATCCCATCTGTTATTCACTATCTATATGAATCATGTTATGAAGGAAAGCAGTATTAAACCTGATATCAAAATTGGAGATGTTAATCTTAACTCTTTGTTTTATGCAAATTGTGTTATACTATTATTATTATTCAGGCCTCCATGGAGTCAAAACACTCATCATGGGAGGTCCTTTCTAGGAAACACAAAGTCTATCATACCACTCCATGAATTCAAGACTATATCTTGTTGCATTACCGATCCCCCATTCATTTGCCCATCTGTCTAGTTTATCCAAATCCTCTTGCAGGGCTGCCACATATGTACTATTACTAATAACCCTTCCCAGCTTCACATCATCTACAAACAACTGAATATCCCCTTGCAATCCAGTATAAATCCTGCAAGATTCCCTGATTAAATTGAATAACTGTTGTAATAAATTTAGTATGAAAATCAGCATTAAAAAACAAAGCCAATGAAAATAGGCAGAAACATTGAAAATATCAACTGCATGAAATTAGTCTAAACACTAAATTAACTGTATACAAGACAGTATTCAAGCCAAATTTAACTTATGGATCTGAGAGCTGGGTTAGAAATAAAACACTTGACCAAAGACTAGTCCTGAGAAAGATTAGGAGTGTGAGCAGATGGCATCAATGGTAATACCATATTAAAAACGAGGATATTAGAAAAGAACTTGACATTGTTAGCATCCAGGAATGTGTTACATGAAGAACTTCATAACTTCTTCGTGTAGTACTATCATAATATCCTGTGCACCCCTTAAGGCTACATGTCAGGAATTTGATGGTGATGATAAAGCAGTGTTTTGTAGTTTTATCCATTATGCTGATGATTCGAAATTTGCACAATGTAAACTGCACAAACAGAATATCTGGGTGACACAGGAAAAAGGAAATATGCATCTTTTATTAATTGTGTAAAAATACAAGCATAGTGATGTATTTGTAAAACGAAAGGAAATCAAAATATGAAGCCACAGTTCAAAAACAAGTAGCAGAATCTAAAGTAAATCCACCAAAACAACAAACATTATTTCATGATAATGAATAATCTAGAAAAAAATAGGATGCAGATAACAAAAAAAAGTAAAATCTTTTCATTACGCTACAGTCAAAATGATTGCATTAGATAACAGACCACACTGAAGTGCTTAAAAAAATATTCCAAAAACTAATGAAACTTTTTCAACAGTATAATTTCCTTTGGCACCAGCTACCAGCATATTCATCAAAAGAGTATTTTCAGAAGAGGAAATATTTATGAACTATGCATAGACTTCTCCCAAAAAGGCCAAAATGTTTCTTATTCTACATCATAATTTATGTAAATTCATTTTGATTAATAAATCCATAATTATTATTTTAAATTGTTAATAGAGAAAAGTTCTGTTAATATTTCTGTTCTGTTATTTGAGGAAATAAGTGCAATATTTGCTTGATTTTTGTGCTGTATCGTTTATGATGATTATTTGCTATAAAATATATCGAGTTTTATTATATTGAAATTGAGAATGTTATGGGTCCAACCATATTTTATAGCCATGCCAAAAAATTTACAAGAGAACTTATCTTTGGCATTGGGAGGTGCCTTAGCTTCCATTATCTATTATAGACCATACAGAATCCTAAAACCAGATCAAACATCTGTTAAATATGCCAGAACAATTCTGCAAAAATTTTAAATTCATTTAATTCATTGTAACTGAACTCTCTAGGTGCATAATCAAATATTAGTGTAGACAAAAGAGACATTAATTTTCCTTTCAGCATCTTACCAATGCCAAATTGAAGCTTCTCAGCTCTACTTTTAATATTTGAGCAGAAAGAAAAAAATTATTTTCACTTTTTATCAAAGAAGAGCCTAAAAGTCTTCATTTCGGTGACGCAAAATAATCCTTAGTAAACAAAAATAGGGTATATTAAAGATCCATGCTTATTTCATAACTGAATAATATATATATATATATATATTACCTTAGCCTGTACTTCTTAAAAAGCTTTCCATGTTTCCATAGATACATATTCGGCTATGAAATATGGATTGATCTTATTTTACAAAGCCGAAATGATTTTTAGGCTTTTCTTTGATAATTATTCTTACACACTAACTGATTCACTTACAAAAAATACAACTCTAACACAGGATTGCTTTTGTATTGAATGAGAGTTTTTGTCCTCTTAAGGTATCTGCTGATCTCTACTGAAAACCAACAGTTCGGAATAGCTGTAAGGCCAGCAAAACCTTAATAAAAAGTAAAAAAAAACCTTAATAAAAGGTGAACATATAGCTGCCTGCAGAGCCGGATTTAGACTTGCTGAGACCCTAAGCTATACAAAACCCAGAGGCCCCCTACTGTTTTAAATTACATCAGCTGGTCTTTGTTTTTTTTTATTTGAGGCCCCGGCAGATTGCGAGGCCCTAAGCTGTAGCTTTTTTAGCTTATACGTAAACCCGGCACTGGGTGCCTGGGTAGTTCTAACTCTTTTAATTAGTGCAAACTAAATCAATTTCCGTGTGTAGAGGCTTAAGTGCTGTGAGACATCATGTCGGAGGCTTAATGGATTTTTTACAACACTCAAAAAGAATTAAAATAGAATTTAATACTTCCTATATTTCGTCCTAGTCACTAGGACATCTACGGGGATTACAAAAACAATTAATGTAACATATACACAAATAACAAACAATACTAAGCCCAACCACGTGGGTGACACTAAAGTCCTATCTAGGTAGAGTGCCCTCTAAGGGCAGTAGTAGGTGGCCTGGAATGTAAGGTGGGAAATCTGGTGATGAGTGTTTCCCAAATCTTTGGAAGCTTAATGCAACCGTATTTATTGAGATTTGGTTGGTTTTTGAGAGCTGTTGCTGCTTCTAAGAAAAGTCCCTCTTTCTTGAATTTGCTGTGGTGGAGCATGGTGGTTTTCTTCCATGATACCCTGTGGGTGGTGTCCAAAAATTACATCAAAGTACATTTTCTAGTTTTTGTCGACGCATATTTATCAATAATGTCAGTAAAATCAACTCGCTTAGCCAAATCATTTTCGATTCACAAAATTGCTAGGTGATTAAGTCGTTCTTGGCTACTTATAAATGTTTTGGAATTCTTGAAAGATGATAATTCGTACTATTTCTTGCCGCGTGTTGTTTGAGATTAATCTGGGCCAAGTACTAGGGTCATCATACTTTATATCAGATTTTTCAACAGGGCATGCAACTGAAGCATCAACTGTGTCATATTCTTTCATAGTCACTCCTGCAGGTTTTTCACCTACGGCCTTTTCTTCAATTGCAAAAGGTTCACATGTAACCATCATTTGACTATCGACTACCTTATGAGTTTCGATCTGACACTGATATTCTGTTTGGATTTCAATGTCACAAACATTATCACCACCTTCACTATGATCAGTACTGAGAACTATGTCCTTTTTCGTTTTTAGATTGGAAAAAATTTGGTTATGAATTGACGGCCTTGCGATGCTCTTGATTCTCTCTCGGATTTAAGTTGCCTCTTCTGAGCTCCAGACTTATGTTTGTACTTTGAATTAGACATTGGGGTTTTATTGATTTTAACTAGAACGTCTTTGCTTGCTTGGGAGTAATTTATTCAAATATTTTTAATATCTCACATTTTCTGATCTGAAAAGAAATGTTTGTTTCATACAAAAAATCATAACTAAAAAAGCTTTATATTTTCTTTTACTTACTAACTAGCAAAATTTTAATTCAAACAAGGCAAATTCTTCTCAAATAAAAAAATTTCTAGAAAATTTATAGTTTCTTGAGATCAACTTAACCAACTAAAACTATCGAATAAAGCTTTCTCTTTTACGAATAAAATAAAATTCTCTCAGGATCCGTAGTATACGCAATGTAGGCACCGTAAGGTAGTATGTCGGCATTGAAAAGACGGCGTGCATCGAAAGCGAGATGAGCTAACGAAAACTAAAGTAAATCCTTTCGAATGAGAAGTTCAGAAAGAGTAACTATAAGTCTAAAAAGATGGATAAGATAATGGGGTGGAAATGATTGCAAAAGCTAGTAGTCCCTCTCGGCATATATTCATTCATATTTTATAAAGTTTCTTTTTGTCTTTTGTTAGTCTCACTTAACTGGCCGAACCGAAAAGATGGGCTCCCTAATTCCTAGAGCCCCGCCCTTGTGGTGGCCATGATATACACACACACACGGGGAATTCTGGAAAGTTCTGATAAACATCTAGACAAAAATGATTTTAAAACAACTGATATAACCACAAGAAAGAAATACTAGTAGCAGAGTTGTGAAGGTAACTTATGTCTTATATCCTCGTATGTTCTTTCTTGTGGTTATGTCAGTTGCTTTAATATCATTTTTCTTCTAGGTGTTTATCAGAACTTTCCAGATTCCCCTCGTATATGGATTACATTATGAAGGAAAGTGGCATTAAGCCTGATATGATATGATAATTAGAGGTAGAAATCTTGAGCTATTTACTTTATACCAGAGGTTCCCGATCCAGTAATTCATGAAAAAATGTTTCATGTTGCCCTTAGTCCAAAAGAAATGCCTAACATTTCTGTTTAATTGAAAAAATAATACATAATAACAGTTTAATTTTAATTTTTTTATTTTTAATGTTTGCTGCATGCAGTTTGGGAACCACTGCTTTATACTGATGACGTTATACTTAGATATAAATCAGAAGAAGTTCTCAAAATTCCTTATCTAAATTGAATAACTACTACAAAAATTTGGTGTGAAAATCATCACTAAAATAAAAGAATATGAAAATAGGCAAGAACATTGAAAATCAGGTGCATCCAGAATGGACAACCTATAGAACAACTGCAACAGTTGGGCACAGTGGAATGAACAAAGCTCATAGTAGTGAGTCAGTTGAATAAATTATATTGATAAGAGAAATCACTCAACACACTAAACCAGCTCAATAAAAGATGGTGTTCAAACTAATTTTAATTTATGAGGTAAAACGTTATTCTGGACCTTGATAGTTTGCTAAGGTTGAATGATCTAGTGCAACTTTAGTGCAGGAGAGTATCGAAAAATTATGATTAGGAATAGCAAGAATAACATTTTCAATTCTGTTTTTCCTGGGTTTTCAAGACATAAGTCAAAACAGTTCTTTCCAAAAATATGTTTATTTTGTCCAGTAAATTCATCAAATATTTATGCTACATCAAAATAAACTGCTATTTAATAAAGGGAAAGTGTCTAATTGTAGGTTTTCATTGCAAGGTACTTATGCACCACTGCTTGTTCTAACATGGTTTATTTTTTGTTAAATAACCTGGAAAAAAAAAAAAAGAAAGACAGCTTAATGGCAACAAAAATTTTCATCCAGCTCTGTTTGTGGTATTTATTATTATTATTACGTGACACCTCAAAAGAATCCAAAGACTCATCGAGGGAGGGCACCTCCTCAAAATTTCTCCGTCTGCACCATTTAATCCACCAACTATAGCAAACCGCCACTACCAGCATTTAAACATAGTTGCTTCGTTATTAAAGTTAATCTTTACTCTTGTAACTTATGACCATAAGTAAGCAGAATTATAGACAAATCCCAGAATTAATTCTATTGAATTCATTCAGTTTAAACAGATGCACTTGTAAAGTAGTTTAGATTAAAATAATGAGTTGCTGACTCAGGATGAGACAGTGGAACTGAATGAGAGATAATAAACAGTCACTAATAAAGCATTGAATTGGGTGAGTGTATTGTAAAAGAATGTGCACAGAGAGTTTCAGTGGTGCACCCGGGGGGGGGGGGGGAAGAAGCCCAAACACCCCACCCAAAAGAAAAAGGAAGAAAACACTAGAAAATTTTCCAAAAATCTTTTCCTAATTAACACGTTCATTGCCAATCACGCGATATCGCGTGTTGCGAGTTCTCACCGAACTGCCGATTACGTGTTATCTCGTGGACGTCGCTAACTAAATAAAAAAAATTTGGTCACCACACGAAATTCCAATTTTCAGCTTGGCAATGAACGTGTTAAGATTCATTTTTTTAAATATTTATGTTGTGTTGTCTTCTATTTCTATGCTACTTATGAATTAGCAGTCACGTAAGGTGGGAATACCCTATAGTTCTCGGGAATCATGGCCGCTGTGAATGCAAGGCGAACGAGGTAGTGCTCGGGCGGACCGAGTGTTACTTCGTTTGCTCGAGCCGGGCCAGAGGAGATCACGGGTTTCATGTATTGGCGATCACTGCAGATGCTCAGTCATAGGTTGTATGCAATGCGTAGTGTCTATTCTCAAATCATGTACTCAACTCAACCCCCCCCCCCTCAAGATTAAATTCTGAGTACATCACTGGAGAGTTTGACATTATTTAACCTTGTGTAGAGTCCCCCCCCCCCCAAAAGAAAAAGCAGAAAGAAAATAGGATTTTACCATTGCTTAAAGGTTACAAAATAGCTAACTTAGTTACAGTTCAGTTGGCATTTCTGAAATGTTGGTTAAAATCATGGAGAATCTGTATCAGGATGGGGAAGGGAATCTTGGTATTTGAAAGGAAGATCTTGAGCAATTTAGCCATATCAAGGTAATGCCTGTTCTGGATAAATGAAATGTAGATACTGTGTATTTGCAGATTTTTGCAAAGGCATTTTGACAGAATATCATGTAAATGTACTGTAATAAGTAAAAGTCAGTGGCCTGGTGGTCTGCGCAGTTAGCCTAGTGGCTGTGCACTTCGCAACCATATGACTGGGGAAGGAGTGTCCCAGATTCGATTCCCTTCGAAGACGTAAGAAATTTGAGGATCTACCTCAGCCATAGCCAAGTTAACCGGTCTTGGGCGCGAGCAGTAGGATTTTTTCCGCCAGTTTATCTGGCGTTTTTCATCCCGCAAGCAGGCAAACCGGCACCGTGAATACACACGGATCTACGGCCATAAATACTTAATCCCCCCCCCCATGAGAGGGCTCCAATTCAACTCGCCCCAATAGGGACGGGGGAGGGAAACTCCATGCTAATCAAGAAAAGGCTGACCAATAGTAGTAGTACATAAGTGAGCTGTGTATCTTAGGAGGGTAATAGATTGATACTGATGACTTATAAGTTGATGTAACGATTTTATAAGATAAAAACGTATATTTTCCATATATAAAGTAGGAGAATGGTGTATCACCATATTTTTAAAATACTCTGAATCAGAGATAACTCAGCATTGATAAAAGGAAGCTACTCTTCAAGTAATCACATTTCAATAAAACTGCATGTATTTATTCAATCAATTTTGTTATTTCTCTCACGTTCACTAAAAATAAAAAATTAAAAATTAGATGCTAGAAATTAGCCTCCAGTGGCATTGTGGTAATACGGTTATGGCATTTTTTATTTAAAAAAAAAGAGGGGAGGGGTCATAATTTTTATTTTTTGGTATATATTATTTTTTTTTTTTTTTTTTACATAATTTAGAAATTTTATTCTGGACACCAAACATGGTGCTTTTCAAGCCACTTCAGGTCTCTGTTAAGCAGGGTAGTGTGAGACAGGGTTACGTCAACGGCAATAGTGGAATTCAAAACCACCTCTTCAGAGCAATAACTACAAGTTTTAGGGTTGGTCATATGAATGAAACATGACCAACCCTTTGTCAAGTAAATTCATTAGATATTTATGCTACATTAAAATAAATTGTGCTATTTAATAAAGGGAAAGTGTTTGATCCATGGGCTTGTTAACAGGATGAATATAAAAAAAGGCTTGGAAAATGACAAGTGTGAGAGGAACGAAGAAATTAAAATATGAAGACTGGCACAAAAGCTAAGAAAAATCCTAAGAACTTCAGTTATATAACCTGTAAAAAGAAAATGCAACTATGAAAGAATGGCAATTGTTTCTAACTATAGTAGCAAGACGAACAAGGACGAAGATATTGTAGAAATATTTAACGAATATTTTGCTCACATAGGGTTCAAACTCGAATAACAAATTTTATTTGTTATTCGAGGGATGTTGACTATGGGAACTGTGGGATGTTGACTATGAGAACAGGTTGAGTAACTGTAGGTTGCAGTGTCTGCCAGATAGGCAGAGATGGCATAATATGATAGGAACGTATAAATTGGTGAAAGAGGTTTTATAGGATAGATACAGTATTACAATTTAAGTTTTAATCCTGTATCTATCCAATAAAATTTTCAAAACAAGGTAGGAAGGGAAAGAAGTCATTCATGGAAGTTGAACAGGTAAGTGAGAAGCAAATTTTTCTCATGGGGAAGTGGAATATATATTGCTAGAAGTGTGAGCACAACATCAGTGAATGAGTTTAAGGGGTTATATGAGTGTGATGGATTATCCCTGAGAACTGTTTCTTGTTATTTTAGATTATGTAAATATGTTGTTCGTTAACTGATGCTTTGTAGAGTTTACCTTTCATAATGAGTCTTGAACTCCATGATGGTGACAATGCAATAACAACTTCAAAGAGAGTTATACTAGATTTTAGAAAACAACCTAAGGTTTTAAGTTCCTCATACATTGATGTCTCATCAATGTTGCATTCCTTACTATATTATCAGTCAATTTCAAACTTAAGTTTTAATAGTTGTTGTAGTTCATAAAATTCTTGAAATGATATATGTCATCTAGAACACTCAACCAGGATATTCTTTTGGTATATCACACCTTTTCTTTTAAATCAGTCTTCTGCCTTCTTTTTCTGTCATGTATCTTCTAGGTGTTGGCGTCAGTGTCAAGAGACTGTAATATGTTTAGCATCGATAGTATATTTTTGTAAACATCATCTTTTTTTTTTATTTGAATAATATCTTAATCTCTTTCATTCTTTCAATTACATTAAATACATCGAATTTTCGTTCCTGCATCATTTCACTTACAGTATCAACTTTATTTTACCAAAAACATTATGCCAAATTTATACTGAGCAAATAGAGTTAAAAGTGGATATTTCTAAAAGGAAACTTTGGGTTGCGTTCTGAAATATTGTTTTTTTTTTTTAAAAAAATACACTAAAGTTTTTATTCCCCAAAGGCAGCTCCTTTTGCCTTAAATAACTTTTTGAAGGTAGTCTACAAAAACCAGTCTACATCCCCAAACTACTGTACTTACTGATAAGTGAGCCGGCCTGGTTGGCCGAGTGGTTAGCGTATCTGCTCTCCAACCAAAAGGCTGTGGATTCGAATCCCGTCGTGGACATGGATGTTTGTGATTGTGAAAATAATAGCGGTGGTGGGCGTTAGGTGGCATTGGTAGTTGTAGTTGATGGATTGAGTGATGGAGACGGAGAGTTGTAAAGCAGGTGCCCTCCCTCGATGAGCCTGGGTTTCTTGAAGGTGTCACGTAATAATAATAATAATAAATTAATCAAAGCTTTTCATGAGGAAGTGAACATCAACAATTTCTAAAAGAGCATTACATGCTGCCTTTAATTTAGTTTTTTTAGTGGCATGATGTAGAAGATGCAATTTCAGAGTCGAGTTAATGGTTTCAATTTATGATTGGCAAACATGTTTTCAATGGACTCCGTTTCGTTAAAGCCGAAAAGTAATTAGTTGGACAATATGAAAGGAAAAAAAATCAGTGGTGTCAACAGATATTTTTGCGGTATTGCTTACTACCACGTTTAATGAACATGCAACAAGGCATATAAAATTCTCAGGACAAGGAATACACAGTGTGCCCGTTAAGTAATGAAAACAATTATATCAAAACGAACTATATTTAGAATTGTCAATTACACGGATTCAAAATAATTTCTCTCCAACTCCATACAACGTTCACATCTGTTATACACGTGTTCGAAGGCACGGTGGACGTCCAGAAGTCTGCGGGAGCCAAATCTGGCGAATAAGGTGGATGTTCGATCACACCATGGACTTCGAAGCCAGAAATTGTTTCACATGCAGCGTACAGTACGAGGATGCATTGTCATGCAACAGAAACCAATTGTTGTGAAACGGTTTTCTTTCCTGACACGTCACATGCGTACAGACGTTGCATTACTCCTAAATAATACTGACTGTTCACTGTGGTCCCTTCAGGAACAAATTCGATGTGGATAATTCCAGCAGCGTCGAAAAAAAAATTATCATTGTCTCGACACGTAATTTTTTGCAACCTGACTCTTCTGCCGGAAGGAAAACGTTCCACATCATCCCATGCTCTGGCGTTTCGTTTTCGGAACAAACTGAAAACACTAACTTTCATCATCGGCAGTGACTGACCAAGATAATTTCGCTCCTCGGGCAGACCCCTCTAAGTTTTTTTTTTTTTTTTTTTTTTAAATATTTAAGTACTTTCTAATTGTAAGTATAAGTATTTTTTCAAATTATTAATCATTTCATAACACCATTATTTCTACTTATCATTTTTATTCACTCAGATATACTACATAAAAAGAAACAAATAAAAATGATTACAAACAAAAATTATTGATTTTACACTGAAATTTTAATTTAATCAATTATAATTTAGATATAGTTTTTGACCATGAAATAGACCATGCCTTACTCCATGTAATATACATCATATATTATCTGTAGACTGGTCTCTCCCCCTTCTTTCTCCTCTTCTTTCTCCTTCCCCCCAATGCTATTAGAGTATTCGAGGGCTAGGGGTGAATCTTTCCTATCTTGCTAAGTCATTTCATCTTATGCAGCGACCGAAGGAGGCAAGCTAGTCTCAATAGGTGCTGGTCCCAAGCCCGGATAAATGGCGAGGGTTGACGTCAGGAAGGGCATCCGGTCGTAAAACTTCACTGCCAGCTCTAACTATATGATTTAATGAGTCAAAGAGAAAGTGATAATTTAGAAATAGTTTTTCTTGATTTTAAATCTGCGAAAGCTTTAATTCTTTCACTAACGTCAATTTTCTGAGCAACAGCATTTTCAATAGATAGCAAGGCTAAATAAGTTAATATCTCACTCCCCATTGTCGATGGCAAATACGTTTTGATAAGTTTTAATTTGCTAAAACTCCTTTCAGCTGTTGCTATCGTTATAGGAATTGTCAGTGAAATTCTCAATGCGACCCACGTATTTGGAACTAAATTCTGCAGATTGCTTGCTCTTAAAAATTGTAAAGTTTCTAACGGCGAATTGATGTTTTCCGGAAGTAAACTGTCAGTTTTGAATTTGAAATTTGAGAATCATTATTTTTGGAAGGAGCGCAGGATCTAAGGCCCTGGTGCTAGCCTTAGTTTTGTCTCCCTGGGCTGTTTCCCGGTCATCCCTCCCCTTAATCCGGCATTGATCACGATCTTGATCAATTGCATGGATGAAATTTTGACAACATAGTGTAAAACTCGGTGCTCTCTGTGCGTGTGTCAACGAGTGCAGTTTTAGGTCTTGGTACACTTCTGTAGCAGTTTTTCCTAATTTAGAGTAAAATTATATCACAGTTCTTTGCTCCATGAAGAAACTTCTGACACGTTTCATTCATACACTTACCTCAACAGTTGCCACACGAAAATTGCTGCGTAACCCGAATCGATAGTTGCACCTGTGATTACAACACACACTAGCGGTCAGAGCTATAAATACGTTTGTCTTTTATTCAAAGGGCTGTCTTTTAAAAAATCAATCTCATTCCTTAACGGGCACACTGTATACACACCCTAGATGTTTTATTTATTTATTTATTTATTTTCGAGAATCTTCAGTCCGTTAGGATTTCAACCAGTGGCTTACGGTGTAGTAAGGCAAAATTAATAATTACTTTGTATAAAAAACTTATATTAAGAAAAAAATCCTTCTATTTGTATATTATTTCGATTCCGAGATATTAACGCAAAGTAAATTTGGGAGAGGCAGAATTTTTCTTTTTTTTTTTTTTTACATCTTTAACAATTTTTAATATTTGACCTCGTATTCTCCGTTTAAAAAACGTTGCACAAAATACCTAAAACACTTTCAAGTTATCGGGAAGGTAAAAATAGATATCACAAAAATAGTTATTCTATTTTTGTACGGCTTTAATTCCCGTAGAAATTTTAGTCAATGCGAATGTACAAACGAGTGTGTTGCTTAGTCTCCGCTCACCCTCAGCCATTGGAAGCAATGATGCACACAATGCTTCGTTGCAGGTTCGGCGTAGACAATTACATTATTCTCTCTTCATATATGACTCGTCATGGCTTACTTCAACGGCTCCACTCACCTTATCTGATATACTGTCACACTATGAATGTCTTAATATTTGTGACAGTTCAAGATTATTAATTTCAAATAAATAAATCATATAAGTAAAAAACAAATTCAAATTACTGTTCAAAAATTGTAAATTATACAAGAAAAATCAAGGAAACCACAATGCATTGTAGTTTCTTTGGCTTCTGATTTTTATTTATCTTGATTCAGGTTTTGTAAGGGGTCTACTAAAAATGTCATTATGATCCACCAGACTAAATCTCAAAAATGTTCACATACAGAAATATTTGTATTTTGTACAAAAATCGAGCAATAACTGTTCTACATGACTTACATCAAGAGTTATATCTAAAATGATTGAGCAATATTTGGCATTTCTTACTTATTCGAACAGGGCCTCCTGTGGGCAACAGGCGCCTTTGTTTAAAGTTATATTTCAGCGCCCCATAAAATAGAATTTGTAAATTAAAATGAAATAAAAATAGAACATCTCAAAAAAAATTTTTTTCCTCAATTATCACAAAAAATTCACAACACAATTTAAACCTGCTTTCAATCACCACTCATGAAGTGATACGTTGTTGAGTTTACTGTTCATTTTTAACGCCTGTCTGTTTATTTTAAGTCATGCAATCTATGTAGTAAAGTTTTACTTCATGCATAATAACATTTTATAAAAATGTAATATTATTTATCGTCTTGAAATGGCGTCCCTCCTGATCAGGCGCCTTTGTCGAGGGCATAACGTAAGGGACGGTCGTGTATTCAGTATTCAAAATACTCGCATTCATCGCACCTACTATAATTTAAATTATTTGGGTTTCACATTTGCTTTAAATGTTTAATATTATTTGGTGTCTATGTATGCATTCTGCGTAAAAGTTTGCCAAATGAAGAAACTTTCTATTATTATTATTATTATTATAATTATTATTATTATTATTATTGTTCCGGGAAACTCCAAGGAGTCGACAGACTCATCGAGGGAGGCCCTAACATCATGTCAAGAACAACTATTCAACATTCACACAGTATCTATCATACCTTGCCTTGAACTCATTCACGGTCGTAGCACCCACAACAGACTCTGGAAGCTTATTCCACTCATTTACCACTCTCCAAGTAAAGAACCTAGCTCTAACACCCTTGTCAACCACGCTCTTTCCCAGCTTCCATGCATGGCCCCCTAGTCCTCCCACCACCAGTCATATTTTCAAAAATATCTTCTGGATCAATCTTATAAAAACCCTTCAGTAATTTGAATGTCTCAATCATATCACCCCTCCTTCGCCTATTGTCCAATTTCTGCAACCCACAAATCTTCAAATTATTCTCATAAGGTTCATTCCACAGACCTGCTATCATCTTGGTCACTCGTCTCTGGACCCTCTCCACTTCCTCCCCATCACGAAGAAACCCTGGTGCCCATAGCTGGGCACAAAAGCCCAGATGGGGTCTTATCAAGGCTCGATATAGAGGAACAACGACTTGTTCGTCTCTGCATGTTAAAGTATTTTTCAGAAGCCAAGTGATTTGGTGAGCTGTTTTAGTTACTTTTGCAATGTGTCCCCTAAACTTCAACTCCCTATCCACCAACACTCCCAAATCCCTGGCCTCATCAATCTCCTGGAGTATGGTTCCACCAATGCGGTATACTGCTGCTGTTCTTTTCACCCCAAAGTGCATACCCTTACACTTTGCCACATTAAACTGACATCCATTTTTCCTAGCCCAGTCCTCCACACTATCCAAATCATCCTGTAAAATTTTGACATCCTGTGCACTCACAATTGCTCTACCCAACTTTGCATCATCAGCAAACAAGTGAACACTTCCTCTCAGATCCTTTCCAATATCATTGATGAACAAATTGGAAAGCAGTGGTCCAAGAACAGAGCCCTGTGGCACTCCACTAGTCACAAGACGTCTTTTAGACTCCACTCCTGAATAAACCACTCTTTGATATCTCTCCTTCAACCACCCTCTTATCCATCTCACCAACCCTATATCTATACCCATCTGCTCCAGTTTACTGATTAGGGTTCCATGTGGTATCCTATCAAAGGCTTTGGCAAGGTCCAGTAGTATCACTGTAAACCCATTACCCCTATCCAGTTCAGCCGTCACTGTGTTATAAAACGTGAGCAAGTTACTGAGGCATGATCTACCCTTCACAAAACCATGTTGTCCCCCATACAATATCCCATTTTCATCTATCCAATCCTGTATTCTTTTCTCGACTAATTTCTCTAAGACCTTGACAATGATTCCTGATATGCTAATCGGTCGGTAATTTACAACAGCAGTCTTGGAACCACCTTTATGCAGTGGAACTATTTTCCCCTCTTTCCACCCGCTCGGGACTAACCCAGACCCAAGACTCAAATTAAACAAAATGGTCAAGGGTACTGACAATTCTTTAGCTGCTTCTCGTACAACACGAGCTGGTATACCATCCAATCCCACAGATGTATTGACATTGGGGTTATGCAATAGACTACTCACCTCCACTTCATTAACCACAATTCCCGTATAATCTACTGGTTTATTCGTTTCTGCAATGTCACCACCTGGATGATATACTTTTGCAAAGTGCTCACTCAGTAACTCAACTATCTCAACTGATTCAGTTACCTTCCTACCATCGGCATTCTTTAAAATCAATCTGCCATGTACATTTTTCCTTTTACTTTCTACATATCTAAAAAACTGTTTAGGATTCTCTTTAGCCTGCATGGCCAATGTTCTTTCGTAATCCTTTTTTGCTTTTCTTACCACACTCGTCACCCTTCTGGCTTGCGCTTTATACCGTTCATGTGCCTGCTGGTCACCCTTCTCCTTAAATTCCCTCCATAGTTGTTTCTTTTTTTGCAACTCAAGCTTAATGGTGTTATTCATCCATTTAACCCCTACTTGATTTATTATTCGGACTCTAGGTATACAGTCAGCCATTGCTTCATGCAAGCACTTCTTAACTACCTCCCATGCACTATCAACTTCTAGTCCTTGCAGTTGTACATGCCATGGCACTGAACCAATCAAACTCCTAAGCTTGTCATACTTTCCAGCCCGATAATTCCACATGTACCCTGTCTTAATTGAAAATTCTACACCTTTAGCCACCTCCCAAGTTAAGACCCTATGATCACTCTCACCGATTGGTGGCAATGTGGTCATATTTGTTACAGCCAAATCCTCAGATGTAATTACTAGATCAAACACTCTCTGACCCCTAGTATTTTCCATTACATGCTGTCGCAGATAGTTATCCCTTAATAACCGCATAAAATCCAGTTCCTTCCTCCCGTGTGTCCTCTCCTCACTCCAATCAATGCGACCATAGTTGAAATCTCCCATAATAATCACCCTCCTTCCACCCATTTCTTCTATTTGCTTGTGCATACTGTCTCCACCATCTTTTCCATCACCTGGTCTATAGCAGCACCCAATTGTATATTTAGTTCTGCTAGCCACAATCTCACACCAAATGGCCTCAATTATGCTCATAGTTCGTTGGATAATCCTATGAAACATTGCTTTGTCAAAAAACCGAATTATGTATATATATATGTACTGGTGTCCAAAAAATAAGTACGAGCTACATTTTCATATATGAAAAAATTTTCATGACTACATCCAAATGTGGACATAAATTTATTACCAGCATATTAATAAATTATATCGCACAAAAAATGTGTTATAAATTTGGTATAAATTAAATTGCAATACAGTTCTGGCGAAGTAACAAATTTTCTAAGGACGTAGTTAATGTATAGTGCTTACAGAAAACTATGCGGAGACACGTTTCAGTATGGAATACTCGTATGTCCAAAGATATTATGTTCTATATTATGGGACTAAAATCTGGGGAGTGTGCTGACCACTCCATTCGATTAATATCCTCGGTGTCCAGAAGTATCACCACTGCTTGTGAATAATGTGGTGTGGCATTGTCATCCATAAAAATGAATTCTGTGCTTATAGACCACGGAATAATAGGACATGACGTTGAAGAACTTCGTTGCAAAACGTTCACTAGTGATCGTCGGTGCGTCCATTAAGCATAATGCTCCCCGACACCATGACCCCCTCCCCCAGAACTGCCGTATCTATCCCTTTCAAGAACATTCTCGGGATAGTAAGCAGTACTGCTTTCACGCCAGATCAGGTGTCATCAATTATAATAACGGTTTGATCAACCGTTATTCTACTAGCTTGACCTCTAGTGAAACAAAAATCTACATCCAAGCTATATTCTATTTATAACATCATCAGAGAACAAAGAGAAAAATGGATTACAGTCCTATTTATAATTACCTTTTAGACTAAAAAGTTATGTGGTTAGAATATGTGCTATCGATATTCTTTGGATTATTAGACCATTCATCATGGTAGTTGATAAGAACTTTATAGGCGTCCTTAAATTTACTTTTATACAATGTTTTGGCGTGAGGTAAACATCAGGGCATGATCAGACAGGCCAGATTTACCATAGTCATTAAATTCAATATGTCCTTTATGTTCCTTTTTTGGATAGGAATTGTGCGACCTGTATAGGGAAAATTACAGGTGCACAGAATACGGTATACCCCAGGGTGGACCAACAGAGGAAGTGGATCCTTGAATGAGTTCTTTAATTTTGCAGGGGGTTTAAATATGGCATTAAGCAGTACCATCGACAGGGTATAGCATAGCGGCAGCCTGCCTCACGGCGCGGCTTAATAAGGGCGCTCGTTCAACCTTATTGCGGTAGGCGCCATCGCTACTCTAACAACTCCTGTTAGCGTACTAAGTGTGGAAAGAAGTTTTTCCAACTTTAAAGTCATTAAAAATTATTTGCGAACAGCAAAGACCCAAGAAAGATTTGATTGGTCTAGCAACTATATCGATACAGGCGGACATAGCTTATAATTTCAATTTAGAAGAGCTTATAAACAGATTTATTGTGCGAAATCCCCATAGAGCAAACATTTAATTAATATTATTATGTAATCGATTTGCATTAATGTTTCTCTCGTAATAAAAACAAAATAGCAATTGGAGATTTTCTTATATTTCTGTCTTATAATCCATCAGGGGCGATATTCAATTGTTTCCCCTCAGGGCACCGTTTAATCTGGCGACGGCCCAGGCATTAAGGTTGTATTTCTGTAGTATTATATTTATTTTATCTGATACAATTAATATATGGAACGGTTACAGTGTTATTGTAATCTAGTTTATTTTTGTTTATTAAGTGGGATTTACTTACAGCCAGTAGAATAAAGGTCGATCGAATCATTGTCTCTTTGGCATACTGTTTGAAATGTAATGTAGCTTGTCTCTACATGTGCATACTCTAGATCCGGGGTCAAAGTCTTGGTATCCGGCCCGTGACCTTAATGATTTCTTTTCTAAAAATCAATGTTTCTAACATCCTGTGGGATTAAAACAGAAAAAATTCAAACTTCTAAATGTTTTATGACAGCTTTAAACAAAAGTAAAACTTATTACTACAATTCTTTGTACCGTGTTCTTCTTCTTCTCCTCTTTCCATTCACGTATTAGGCCTAGTGGCCTGTTACGGAGCTATCCTTAGCTCTTTTAAGCCGTACTCCTCCCTAGGAAAAGGTGGCTAGCCTTATGCCTACCGGTGTGTCTTATGACTGTAGCCCATGTGTTCACAGGGCTGGTTTGCCTGCTTGCAGGATGAAAAACCCAAGATAAACTGGGGAGAAAAACCTTGCTGTCCACGCACAAGACCGGCTAACTTTGTATGGCTGAGCTGCGCTGCCGTATTTATTTCATTTCTCAGCGCCCTCTTTTTCGACTTCGAAACTCACACGGAAAGTCCCCCCTATTCGTTCTGACTGGGTGACGTCACTCTGCCACCTTACGGAGTCTTGTATTTTCGGGAACGCGTGCCCCGAACGTCTTCCACGAATTCTTCAGCCTCGGTCGATGCGTCATAACTCTTATAATCTCTTCTGCATATCCTTGCATTTACTGCCATCTCAGGGAACTATCTCTTATCCTGTTGTCCCCCCCCCTTGGTATTTCTGCACCTTTCGTTGGCAGCGTGTTAACCTTCTTGCATGCAGTTTTAATTCCAATTGTTAAGTTTTAACATATATTCAAATTACATTATTCTATTACATCGTTTTAGATTGCATATAATCTCAGACTTAATACTTCTTTTATCTTATTCTTTCTATGTTAATATTATATCATTTCCTTAGTGAATTTAAGTATAATTGCTAAAAGGGGAAAGTATGTTTATTCAGATTCTGTTAAGCACATTCTGTTAGATCCTGTATGGGCGACTCTTTTGTGAATAGATTTTCCCATTCCTGATCTAACAAAGGCCCTCCCCCTTTCTAAAAAAATTTTCTCCCCAAGAACATTTTCTCCTTCAGTCTCCCTCTTTTCCTGGAGGTGACTCTTCCTCTCTAAATTTCCTAAGTTAACTAAATCATCTTTTGCTCCTTGATCGCAGGTATCGCTCTGTCTCTCAGCTGCGATTGATTTGTTATCTATCTCCCTGACTTCATTGATATCCTTTGTAATCTGTTCTTCATCCTTGTGTGATGAGACACTCTCTTTGCTCTTTAACTGAGCGTCAGGTTATATGGCTTTTCCCTTTTCTTGTTAGTTTTGCATTCTCTTTACTCTTACGCTTGTTGAGCTGGGGATTATCCCCCTTTCTTTGATGTCTAGACTTCGGACTCATTGCGTTGGAATTTCTCCTTCCTAGGCCGTGCTTCCTTAGGAAGTCCTCTCCTAGAATCAAGCCTACTCGAGAGAGTGAGTTCTTGGGTAGAACTAGGAAGTTATGCCAGGCATATAAATTAAATTGCATCAATTCTATTCTCAAACTTACAAATTTAGTGGCATGAGTCGTGGAGGAAGATATCCCTAACAGTCTGATGGGTTTTCTCAACCTCTTAGTTCTTCCTCTTAGTTCTTAGTTAGGCCCCCAGTTCCTTGAGACAGTTCTCAGAGATTATGGAAGCTTGAGAACCTATGTCAATGTGTGCCTTATAATCTCTTCTGCATATCCTTGCATTTACTGCCATCTCAGGGAAATGTCTCTTATCTTGTTGTCCCCCTTTCATCAGATGGTCTTGCACAAATGTGTGATGTGGTCTCAGGTTGATACCTAGATCTCGAGGTTCCAGGTGTAGCAAAGTAGTCTCGGGCAATGTGCCCTAATTTATTACAGCTGTAGCACCTAGGAATCTCTCGGCGGTAACCTCTTTTAGGCTCTCCGTCCAAGGACAAAGGAGAGTTCATTCTACACTGGGCAGACATTTCTGTTAACTTTTTCATCAGGGTATCCATTCTGTCCAGCATTGGTCGTTGTAGTTTTTCTACTTCTCTATGAATGAGACTCGTTATCTTATCTTCTTGTAGTGCATGAGAATTTTGGTCATTTGGAGGACCCGATGTTAAATGACTGATAACTGTGTCAAGTCGCTCTACGAGCGGCTGTTGTAATTTCTCTATTTCCTTCCTGAACAAGGAGCGAAATTCGCTAAAATTATAGGCATCAACAGCGACACTACAGACTGACTCAGTTTTGTTTCCTTTGGTACCTCCCTGCACCTTCTGATGTTTCACCTTCTTTCCCATTCCCCCCCCCCTTTGTTTGATTATGGCTCCTATCATCATCATCTCTACTATCTTTTATAACGTTTATAGGGCTCACTGTAGCTGCGGGACAGATGTCCCCCGAGCAGCTGTTCTCGTTCTATAACGGTATCATAGCATTCTTTTAAACTACATATTCCGTTTTTAAAAGCTGCCTCCCTTAGTTCTTGCTTTAGGTCCACTCTGAAGTGCTAAAATACAGCCCAAATTAAATGGTGCTTCTCATCGTGAGGCACACTCAGCATATTTGCAAAGGTGAGTAGCCTGTTATAATATTCGGGAACGCCTTCCTTTTCCTTTTGGATTACCCTTTGGAGTTTCCAGAAGTGTGGCCATAAGTTTTTAGTCTTGGGAAATTGTGAAATTAAGATTTCCTTAAACCTCGGGTAGTCCAGTTTCTTTTAAGAGCGGCGAGGATTAGTAAAAGGTTTTTTCCCTTCCATTCAAATTACAGTGTAAGCTAAAAGGAATAAGTATGTCGCTTCCAACGAGTTCCGAAATAAGTGATCCAGAATTCTTCAGGAGTATTCATCCCCAACAAATTTCCCTCAGTTCTCAGGTGAAGAAACAGACGATCTGGGAGCCTTCTTTGACTGCATAGAGGAACTTAGGAGGATAGGGCGATGGAGTGATTTCCAGTTGCTTATACTGCTTCGCAGTAAGTTGACTGGAATGGCAAAAACCTTTTATTACTCCTCGCTACAATTCACTGTATTTGATTTAATTCTTTGCTTTTTCAGATCAAATACATCCTGTCGGCTGCACCATTGTTACGTCGCTACCTTCCGTAATTTATCTAGCTTATTCACTCTATAGGGCCTCTAAGGTTATCTATTGACTTGATTCCTGTGAGACATCCCCTTTTAAACTCAGGCAAATTTGTTTGATTATTGCTGCACCAGCCGAAGTCTAAGGATAGAAAAATCTTATCCTAAGGAAAGTTCACAGAGATCAATGTCACCAATAATATTAAATTAGATCAGAGAGCTGTGGATAACTTAGCTTTGCAGTCGTATCCCTTTACTCTTAATTTACTTTGGATTTTCCCCGCATGCATAGGTTTGATATTTTATGCTAATCAGCTACGGAAACGTAGAGACTCGACATAGCCGTCTTAGCACGATGATATCGCCGGAACAGAGAAATAAACGGGGGGATTCTGAGCTGTGCTGCCATATTTATTTCATTTCTCAGCGCCCTCTTTTTCGACTTCGAAACTCACACGGAAAGCCCCCCTATTCGTTCTGATTGGGTGAAGTCACTCTGCCACCTTACGGAGTCTTGTATTTTCGGGAACACGTGCCCCAAACGTCTTCCACGAATTCTTCAGCCTCGGTCGATGCGTCAACTGTGGTATTTCTGCACCTTTCGTTGGAAGTATGTTAACTTTCTTGCATGCAGTTTTAATTCTAATTGTTAAGTTTTAACATATATTCAAATTACATTATTCTCTTACATCGTTTTAGATTGCATAAAACCTCAGATTAATACTTTTTCTTTTATCTTATTCTTTCTATGTTAATATTATATCATTTCCTTAGCGAATTTAAGTTTAATTGCTAAAAGGGGAAAGTATGTTTATTCAGATTCTGTTAAGCACATTCTGTTAGATCCTCTATGGGGTGACTCTTTTGTGAATAGATTTTCCCATTCCTGGTCTAACAGTGTGTTAATAAAAAGTTACTTCAATATCTTAGATTTTTTATGCCCATAACAATGTTTGAATTTAAAGTTAAAAAAAGAAAAATAAATCCAGGAGGCAGAACCTTTCAAGAAAAATGGGAGAATGCATATTTCTTTGTGGAAGTAAAAATGTTCCAACATGTTTGATATGCACACAAAGTCTCGCCGTGGTGAAAGAATATAACCAAAAACGCCATTATGAAACAAA
This sequence comes from Typopeltis vanoorti, assembly GCF_054136105.1. Classification (NCBI taxonomy): domain Eukaryota; kingdom Metazoa; phylum Arthropoda; class Arachnida; order Uropygi; family Thelyphonidae; genus Typopeltis; species Typopeltis vanoorti. Next base: position 72,087,769 of record NC_143552.1, on the reverse strand, counting down.
CCGTAAGAACTGTGATAAATATACAGAAAAGATGCGTGATGACAAACTAAAAGATTTAAAAAATGAACTGAAGTTTCAACAGAGGATATTTTAGAATGTTATCGCAACAAGTAATGCTGCTGTTAAATGTAGTTACGTCATAAGTGAAAAAATTACTAGGGCTTCGAAACCTTTTACTGATGGAGAATTTATTAAAAATTGTATTTCAAGTGCAGTCGAAATCATATGTCCGGAAAAAAGCAAGCATTTCAAAGTATAAGCCTATCAGGAAATAGAGTTGCGAAGCGTGGTGAAGATATAGCAGAGAACTTCCAAGATATATTGCGTGAAAAAATAAAGGGTTTTGTAGCGTTTTCCATTGCAGTTAACGTTGACGAATGTACAGACATTATTAATAAGTTACTTTCCAGTTAGCAATATTTATTCGTGGTGTTGATGATGATATGAATGTGACTGAAGAACTATTGGATATAGTGCCTATTATATTTTTGTATTGAGAAAAGTCTTGAAAATGCTCACGCGGATTGGTCAAAATTAGTAAGTGTGACTACAGATGGAGCTCCTTCTATGGTTGGTGTTAACGTCGGACTTGTTAGAAAACTTCAAATGAAAAAGGAAATGTTGTGCAAGGACAAACTTAAATCGTTTCATTGCATAATACACCAGGAGTCACTTGTGCTAAAAAACTAAAGATGGAACACGTCATGAGTGTAGTAATTAAAACAATAAACTGGATACGCTCTCACGCCTTGAATCATTAACAATTCAATGCTTTGTTGGATGAATTGGATTCACAATACAGTAGTTTGCTATATTATATGGAGGCTTAGTTATGGTGTCGTTTTAAAAAGATTTTTTGAACTCTTAAAAGAAATTGACAAGTTTACTTCATCCAAAGGAAAGTTGATTCCTCTGCTCACCGATGAAGATTGGTGCAAAGACTTGGCTTTTTTAGTTGACATAACAAGCCACTTAAACACTTTGAATACTGCTCTGCAAGGACGTGAACAGTTGATAGGTCATATGTACGATTCAATTAAGTAATTTCTGGCAAAACTGTATCCTTGGCAAACCCAGTTGGCAAAAAATAATTTAGCCCACTTTCCTACACTTAAATCGATTTCTCGAAATAATAATGATGCTGAAAAGTACATTCCTCAAATTGAAGAATTGAAAATTAAATTTGAAAAAAGATTTTCAGATTTCAATCAGTTTGAAAATGAATTATTATTATTCAGCTCACTTTATTTAATTAATATTGAAAATGTTGACGAAGAATTACAAATGAAAGTAATTGAACTCCAGCGCACTGAACTAAAAAATAAATTTAACGAAGTTGGCATGCCAAATTTTTATAAATACCACAGCAGTAAATATCCCAAATATAAAATTTATTGTGCAAAAATGTTGTCAATCTTTGGGAGCACCTATGTATGCGAGCAGTTATTTTCAATTATGAAACTTAATAAGTCAAAGTCCGCTCACGGATAAAAGATTCTAGATTAAATGCAATACTTCATATTGCAACACGAAACGAAAAAGCAGATATTAATATGTTAGTACAGAGGAAAATATGTCAGGTTTCAGGATCAAAATTAAATTAAAAAAAGGACACCTAGATAAAAATCTTTATTTTTGTAAGGCAAAATTATGTATTGTATTTAAATAATTTTCTTAAAGTATGAATAAAATGTAATTAAACTTATATTTTCTAAACGTTGTATTTTAAAAATTTAAAAATAAAAATGGTTATATATTTAACCATTTAAAGGTTCTAACCTTTAAATAGTTTAAATGGTTATGGTTCTAGAACCTTTCATTTTTAGTTGATGTTTTGGTTCGCAGAATAATATTGAATACGGCCGGCTCCTGATATACATCTACTTGACTGGCCCTTTGCTGCGTTTGAGTTTGAGACCCCTGCTCTTGATTAATATTGACTTTCATATGAAAGTCAAAACGTTGGGAATGTAGCCTTGGGAAGAATTTTGTTGATAGTATTTTGGCTGTAGATATTTTGCAGGAAGATATCGCTTATAACTTTTAATTCATCATTCAGTGCTTTTTCACTGGAGCAAATATTCAAAGTCCTTTTTTTCAGTATGACACCTCGTTTTTGTGTTGGATGGTGGTTGAAGTTTATGTGTATATATTGGCCGGTATGTGTAGGCTTCCGGTAAAAGTGTAGGAAAGACTGCCAGAAGGAAGACGTGTGACAGGTGTATCTAGAAAAGGAATCTAGAAGACATTGCTCAAAAAAAAAAAAAAAAAAAAAAAAAACTCCATATAAAAGTTATCAATTGTGGGAGGAATAACGTGCGCCCATATTTTTTCCACTAGAGGCCAGGTCAGTAGAACAACGGTTCTTCAAATCATTGTTCTCTTTGAAATATAATATAGCTTGTCTTTTGTGTGTGTGTGTGTGTGTGTGTGTGTGTGTGTGTGTGTGTGTGTGTGTGTGTGTGTGTGTGTGTGTGTGTGTGTGTGTGTGTGTGTGTGTGTGTGTGTGTGTGTGTGTGTGTGTGTGTGTGTGTGTGTGTGTGTGTGTGTGTGTGTGTGTGTGTGTGTTGTTATTTAGTATTTAATGACTAGAACACCGAGAATTAAAAAATAAAAGCAGATTTATTCGCACGAATAGTTTCGTCTTCACAGACTTTTTCAGGTGCAATAAACATAGAAATAACTAGCAAGATAAACGTACAGGAACTGGCTCTGAACAGTACAAAAAGCGTTAGCAAATAACTGTTAAGGTACCTTGATCAGTTTAAAAAAGAACTCTCTCTAACTGTATTATTAGGCATATGCAGTGATAATCCACAAATCTTCAAAAACATTAGAAAGCATACTCCCAGTGTTCATTATCGAAGCAATAAGAAGTCGTGGATGACTCAAACATTGTTTGAGGCTGCTTAATATAAGCGAGTGAAATAAAAAGCTCTTGTGTGAAAGAAAATGTAGAATTTAAAATTTTATTAATTCTAGATAATCAGGGTTCTTGCAGTGTTTACGACTTATTATCTAAGGAGAACTTTTTCACAAGCTATTTCTGCTACTGAAGCAAATGACCAGACTCTCATGCAATTCTGGAAACCATTCAATATTTTTCATGGTATTAAAAATATTGCTGCTGCTTGGGAGGAAGTGCCTTCTCAATGTATGAGTGACATATGGAAAAAGAAATTAAAAAGGTTTGTGCATGATTTTGGAAGTTTGTAATAGTGGGCCTAGCAAACAATCTGAATCTCGAAGTTAATGATGGCGACCAGGGCTGGCGAAAGCGGGCATGTAGAGCATGCGATGCATGCGGGCGCCTACGATGGGAACGCCTCCGCCAGGGAACGGTTCATAACTTAATTTTTAAGAAACAAAATTTTTATCATAAAAAGAATTCTTAGAATGATCAATATTAAAATTAATAAGGCCGTATACACTGAATAAAAATTAAAAAAAAATGTATATTGCCGCTTCTTTGATCAGCAGGCTGTTTACAATTTTGCAGCGCTAGAGCAGGCTAAATGCTTGCCTGCAGAATGTTGTGTGTACTGCAGTCTATATAAAGAGAAACGGTGAACAGTTTTTATACGCAGAAACAATTTTCGTACAAAACATTTGTTGCTAGTTAACCAGTCATATGGTATGTATCTCAGTAGGCTACTGACAGTAGCGCAGTGCGGACTATTATTTCGTCTCCGTGTCATGTTGCGTAATAATTTCTTCATCATCATCATCAAATTCCTGCCATGTACCCTCAAGGGGTGTACAGGATATGAACAGTACTACATGAAAAAAATTAAATCATTACTAACTTCCTATCTACAATTTTTCCTCCAAATCAGGTCTGTTACTTGTCAAGACCTCCAACATTATCAGATCTTATATTTTCTATCGTCTAAGGCCACTTTGTACCGTATCAATCCACCTATATCTTGGTCTTCCTCTGGGTCGTTTTCCTGCCAACCTGGCAGAGAACACTTGTTTTGCTAATCTTTCCTTTCCCATTCTATTTAAGTGACCATACCATCTGAGATTAGCTCTGCTAAACGCATTCCTGGATGCTGACAATGTCAAGTTCTTTTCCTAATATCCTCATTTTTAATATGATATTGCCATTGATGCCATCTGTTCACGCCTCTAATCTTTCTCAGGACTCTCATATCTGCGGTCTCTAGTCTTTGGTCAAGTGTTTTACTTCTGACCCAGCTCTCAGATCCATAAGTTAAAATTGGTTTGAACACAGTCTTTGTATACAGCTAATTTAGTGTTCCGACTAATTTCTTTCTTATTCCATATGAATTTATTCAATTGACTTCCCACGATACCAGCTTTGCTGATTCTGTTGTCTATTTCTAATATTAGTTTACCATCTTCAGTAAAAATTGTGCCTAAGTAGCTGAAATGTTTTACTTGTTCCACAGGTTCTCCATTCACAACACAGTTGACATTTTTCAATGATTCTGCCTATTTTCATTGTCTTTGTCTTTTTATTGCTGACCTTCATACCATATCTATTACAACAGCTATTCAATTTAGTCAGAGAATCTTGCAGACTTGTAGCGGATTTATTTAGAAGTATAACATCATCCGCATAAAGCAAAGAGCTGACATTAACATTTCCAATTTTGATATCAGGTTTAATACCACATTCCTTCATAATGTGATCCATATAGATAATGAATAACAGAGGGGATAATGTACATCCTTGTCTCACACCAGATTTAACATTAAACCATCTTCCTGTACTTCCTTCAATTCTAACTGCTGACTCACAACTCAAATAAAGACTAAGTATTGCTTGATATAATGTCCCATTGACACCATATAACTGCAGCGTATTGAATAGCTTCTCTCTTGGCACCTTGTCATATGCCTTTTCCAAATCGACAAAACTTAAATACAGATCTTTGTTATATTTTCCCATGCTTTCTCGACTATTTGTCGTAAAGTGAAGATCTGATCCTGACAGCCTCTATTTGGCCTGAATCCAGCTTGTTCTTCATCAAGCTTTTCTTCCACAATTCTTCTCAACCGTTTCTCAAGTATACTTGCATAGATCTTACCAGGAACAACTCAGTAGGGGAAATACCTCTGTAATTGTCACATTCAGTTTTATTTCACTTTTTATATATGGGTACTATGAGAAGCTCTACTCCAATCATCGGGAAATTCGTCCCTCTGTCCAGGCTTTCTGAACTATGCAGTGCAGCCACTGTAAGACTCTTATACCGCCATACTTCAGCATTTCTGGTCGAATATCATCTACTCCTGCTGCCTTTCCACATTTCAAGCCTTTGATGGCTTTTTCTGCTTCAAGTATGGATATGTATTCCTGACTGCATGCCTGGTCAGTGTTTTTTATCACTGTGCTGTCATTACTGCTTGTTTCATTTAGCAGTTTTTCAAACTAATTACTCCATACTTCAAGGATATCTTTTTCTCCTGTTTTCATTTCACCTTTATCATCTCTAATTCCTTTTACAGCACTCTTTCCTCCATTCCTAAGCTTCTTCAACAACCTCCAGAATATTTTGCCACCTTCTTGATATTTATTTTCTATATTCTTGCCAAAGTTCTCCCATGACTTTTGTTTAGCTAGTTTTACACACTGTTTAGCTTTCTTACATTTGTCTCTGTATTCTGTAAGAGTAAAAGCTGACTTATTTGCCAGGAACTTTTGATATGCTTTCTTCTTTTCCTTCACTGCCTCTTTAACTTCCTGTGTCCACCAGGGAGTTCTGATTTTTTTATCTTTGCACACAACCTCACCACATGCCTCTCTAGCAGAATCAATCAATGTTTCCTTCAGAGTTTGCCACTGAATCTCCAAGGTTTTTTGTGGGTATAAAATAGAAATGGAATCAAAAATTAAAAAAGTTATCCGGTGCACAAAATCATAAGCGTCACGCTGCAAAAGAAGCAGATATTAAGAAACAAACTGGGGCTCTTAATAAATTTGTTAAAATATTAAAATATTCTGATGCAGATTGTAACCAACTCGACACATCAGAAATCAGAGTTGAAGAACCGTGCACATCATCCAGTTTGCATGAATGTACTATTGCAACTATTGAACAAGATAATTGAACATGATTTAAGTGAAAAATAGTTAGGATTTATTCAACTACAACAAGATTTAGTTGTAGTTAACCACAAAACTAACACATTGTTAGTCTCTGTGAATTTAGAACATCCAGGTGCACGGGGAAATATTGATCAAAAATTACGAGTTGTTTTAATTGAAATGGGGCCTGTTCAAAATAAAAATATAATATATCCCAGAGATACATATGGTCGTAAATTTGGCAACACGTATTATAATAGAAAAATGGAAAACGGGAGCTCGTGCCAAGAACATGGCTCATTTATTTCGAAACTACTTTAAATTCTGTTTCTTGCTTTTGCTGCAAACTTGTCGCACCTACTGAATCAGCTGGATCACCCACTGAGTCTAACGATTGGAGAAATGTAAGTATAACTTTACATACACATGAGATTAGTTTAAATCACATGAAAATTTTCTTAAAATGGAAGGAACTTGATAAAAATTTAAAAAAGCACAACTATTATTGATTTCCAGACTCAAAGTATGTATGAAATGGAAAAGAAACATTGGACAAGTGTTTTAGAACGCTTGATTGAAATTATAAAATTCCTTGGTAACCGAAATTTAGCTTTTCTCGGATCATCTTATAAATCATATGAAAGAAATAACGGCAATTTTTTAAAATTAGTCGAACTGTTTGCGAAGTTTGATCCAGTTATGGAAAATCATGTTGAAAGGGCCCTACAACGAAACAATACAGTACACTGTTTGAGTAAAGCCAGTCAAAATGAAATATTGGAAACTTTACGTAACGCAATCAGGGATACAATTTTATTATAAATTCGAAAATCTAAATATTATTCCATAATTTTAGACTGCACACCTGATGCAAGTAAAACAGAACAAATGACCATTATTATTCGCTTAGTTTCCTGTGACAATGGAATTGTCAAGATCAGGGAAAACGTTTTAGGTTTTGCAGATATATCAGATTCGAACGGACGTAGTTTATGTGCAACAATAATGGAACAACTGGAAAAATGAAACATCCCCATTGAAGACATGCGAGGTCAAGGGTATGACAATGGGGCAAATATGGGCTCCAAAATTTGCTTTTGAACAAAAATCGTCTAGCTTTTTACGTGCCATGTTGTGGTCATACTCTAAATTTAATCATTAACGATGCAGCCAAAGTGAATGCAGATGCAATTAGTTTTTTTGCAATTATTCAAGAAATATAGAGTTCTTTTCATTCTCTTACAAACGTTGGGCAATCCTTTTAAAGTTCGTAAAAAAAAATTAACATTGAAACAGCCATCAGAAACACGATAGGACAGTAAAATTAATGCAATCCTCCCTCTACAATATCAGTTAAGAGAAATTTATGATGCACTTTTTGAAATTTTAAATAATGAAAATTTTAATAAAGAAACTCATCATGAAGCACTAACATTATGTGCTAAAATAAAGGACTACAAATTTATTTGCTCTCTTATAACTTGGTGTGATTTACTTAACAGAATAAATCCTGTGAAAAAAATGCTTCAAGACAAAAATATGAACATTACACTTGCTTTAGAATCTATCGAAAACTTAAAAATATTCTTACAAGAGTATTGATCAGATACAAATTTTGAAGAAGGTCTAAAAACGGCAAAAGAACTGAGTGAAGAGGTGGATGGAGAACAAGAATTTAAAACTGGTACGGAAGTTCGACGACGAAAGAAGACACGACAATTTGACTACGAGCTTCATGATGAAACGCCACAATCTCCAGAAGATAACTTTAGAGTGAATGTGTTTTATACACTTCTAGACGTTGCAACGTGTTCGTTAATAGAACGTTTTGAACAACTAAAAGATATGATAATTTCAATTTCTTGTATAGATTACTACAAATTAATAACGAAGATTTACGAAAAATTTGTGACGATTTAGAGATTCTCTTGAAGGACTGCGACAATAAAAACGTAAATGCAATAGAACTATATGACGAGTTATGTGCTTTCCGGGATATTATTCGGATGGATAATTTAAATATTCAAAAGCCCTTTCGATATTCTTAATTTTATTGTGTCCAATAATTTATCTTTCCCTAACTTTTCAATTGCTTTAAGAATAATATTAACCTTAACTGTTAGTGTAGCGATCGGTGAACGTTCCTTTTCCAAGTTGAAATTGATTAAAACCTACTTAAGAACAAATATTGTTCTTAATTAGTTTGGCGTTAATAGCTATTGAAAATGATATATGTGCGGAATTAGACGTTAAGACCATTATTTCTAATTTTGTGAATATGAAATCAAAAACCTTACAATTTTAATAAAAAAAATTTCAAGTATATTTATAATTTAATTTATTTTCTGTTATTCTGTAAAGATATTATTTTTTGAATACTTATATTAAATGTTCTAATTGTTTCTGAATTCTTTTATTATTCTCTCATCTATCTTGAGTTTCTTTTAATTTTCTAAAAGATAGTTCCACTTATAAAAATTATTACATGTTACTAAGAATTTAATAACTTGTAAAATGCAAGAATTTTTTAAACTTTAGTTCAAATAAATTTTAACTTTATTTAAATTTATTTTAATTTTGTTAGTGATTCGGGTCGGTGAGAAGGCTATAATCCCTGTATCATTATATTCAACGATTAAAGTGAAGTGGCTTTATCAAAATTTGCTTTAACTTTTGAGAATTTTTTGAATATTCGGGTTTTTAACGATTATCCTGCCTAGTCAACACCCTCAGTTCATTACATTTAGCGAACCAACGTGTGGCAGTTCTGTCAAAATTTATTTAAGAAATTTCAAATAATTTAAATTTTTATTATCGTAAAAGAACCACACACTCCCGGATCATTACAGGGGCGCTTAGATAGAAATTGCATGCGGGCGTCAAAGACCCTAGCGCCGGCTCTGATGGCGACATTAATCAACTCATAGAAAGTTCCCTTAACAGTTGACCAACGAAGAAATGGTCGAACTGGAGGAACAACTGTTGCAAAAGAGGAAAAACGAGAAAAGGAAGAGGGGGAAACAGGAAGAGGTAGTTAAACAATTTACAGTGAAGGGTCTTGCAGAAATGTTCTTTGCAGTTAGCGATGTTCTCAAAATGGCTGAAGACATGGATCCCAATGTTGAACGCTATTTAATAATAGAAACGAAAGTACATGATGCGTTTGTTTGCTATGAACAAATTTATGATGAAAGGAAGAAGAGGAATAAGCAAAGCACATTGGACATTTTCATCAAAAAAACAAAGGTTACACCAGAAGAGCCACAGCCTGATCGTTCACACAGGGAATAATGAAGATATGATTGTGGAGGAAGATTTGAGTGATTATTCTCTCTTTTTCTACTGGCAGTAACACGCAGTACGGTTTTATAATAAGGTTTAAAAATTGAAATGGCAGTGTACTTATTACGGTTGAGTCCCCAACGCCTATAAATCTGTTGATTTAATGTATCGACTTATGTTTTGCGGGATGGAACGGAACCCGGACGTAAGTCGAGAAATGACTACACACACACACACACACACACACACACACACACAAGCTATATTACATTTCACGTCAAATTTAGACATTTTTTTTTTTCTTTCTTTCTTTTCACGATCGCTATAGCAGTGGGAAAATTAAAGCGTCTATTCAAGCGTTACGATATATATCGAAACTCTTAGAACAAGATACTTTCATCTTTCGTAAAATTGTCGAATAATAAATATGCTGATCGCCTACGCTTGGATCCTATAAAGTTATAATAATAATAATAATAATAATAATAATAATAATAATAATAATAATAATAATAATAATAATAATAATAACGGGAAAAAATTGGAATAATAAAGATGTTTACGATATAAATGGCGCCCTCTTAGATGTGTCGCTTTTGTGCCTTGCGCAACATGAACACTGGTACTTGGTGGTCCTGTTGACCATCTGTTAACAGTTAATTAGGACTAAGTGAGCTTCGCCTACTCCTTTTGGGAATAAAATATGTTAGCAAATAAAAAAATATATAAAAAAAATAAATAAATAAAAACTCTAACACCTTTTTTTTTTTTAGCTGATATATGCAGCATATAAGGCAAATCAAACCATTTCCATATGCAAATCATCACAAAATTAACCATGGATTGATTTGTTTAAAGAGAAGACGTTTCTTCTTTATGATTTATTTGTCGACTAAAGTATCAATACAAGAATATATCATCAAAAGAATTCAGAACATGATAATTGTCAAATATTGTCAGTACTTTTTTTTTGAAAGTACCGGTACCTTTATTAGCAGTGAGGTTTGATATGCGAATGCCGTACATTTAGAAATTTCTAATATCGATTATTAAGATATTTGCTATATAAAAGTTTAAAATCTTTTTTTTTTTTTTTTTTTCTAAATTTTAAATGACTTTTGTTCATATGCACGTTTCCCTCGTACACTTGTAAAATACACAGCCCGGTGTACCAGTAGACAGACATATTTGTATACATTTCATTTCAGACAAATTATGGAGACTACAACCGTGTTAGAAATAACTATTTTAATTTCCAGAAGTTTCGACCTTCATATAGGGTCATTATCTGGTGTATGCACATAAATACAAAGACAAGCCATATTACATTTCACGTAGTATGCTATAGATACAATGATTTGATCAACGATTATTCTACTGGCCTGACCTGTAGAAAAATAAAATAAAAAAATAAAAAAATAAATGAATGAAATAAAATAAAATAAAATAACTACATCAAAGCTATATTCTGTTTATGACAACATCAGAGGATTTTTTTTTTTTTTGCCCCACATAGATAGTTTTATTACAGCTAATGTGGTGACCTGATTTAACATGAGAATTGTTATATTAGACTGGGGGGGGGGATATTTTTATTATTTTTATATACAAAATAAGATAATTGTATAGGATTGTTGATGATAAAATTAAATATTACAAGCTACTATAAATAAGTGATTAAATATATTTATATATCGAGAAAAATTGGGAGTGCTGCAGTTCCGCAGTGGCTATGCAGGAGCCGCCCCTGGGAATAAGGTACCTTAATTCCCCACTCCACATCAGAAAAATGTCATTAGTATTGATGTTTCCAAGATGCTGTCTCTCTCCGGATGTACGAAACTTTTATGCTCTCAAATTAACGCCTACCCTTCATTGCGTATATAAGCTATCATATTCACTTGGTATGTAGCCAACAGCAGCAGCATGGAAGCTAGCGTTTATCCTATGTGTGAGTAAAAATGAAGATAAAAGTCACCCATTAAATTATCATTCCATTACTCTCACCTCAGCACTCTCAAATTCGATGGAGTAGGTTATTAACAAGCAGCTTCACTACTTGGAAACCTGTCAGGTAATTGGTGAACATAAACGTACCTTCTGACATTTCATTCTATAGCAGACCTCCACGCTAATTTTATTCTCCTTTGAACACAAGTCAGAAATATTTGGAGAAACTCCTAATTGTTCTTAATATTTTCAAGGCATTTGATCATATCCGACAGCGATGACTTCTCAAGAAACTATCATGCTATAGTCTCCTTCCTACCTTCAGTTTCCTCACTAGTCGTTTGCACTATGGTTTCTTCTTATCAGATTTGTTATCAACGCTGGACTGCTACAGGGTTCTGCACCCTACCCGCGTCTTTCCTCCAATACATCAATGAGCGCTCTCTAACTTCAAATCCTATTAATAGATTTGCCAGTGACAGTAGTTGTGATTTCTCTTCTTCATTCGAGAAACCTACAGTGCTCAAACGATTGAAGCTTCAAAGTTTCATAACAGTGTCTGAAACATTGATCGCCTCACATTCTCAAGTGGAGCGAAGACATCTTAGTCAATCTGAATGCTATTAAAACATAGTCGTGTTTACTTCCTGGAAAAAAGATCCAACTTTACTCCTTACTTTTGTAAATTCCAATATCAGTTCAAGATCAGTTCTTCCTTCTTGGGCTGACTTTCACACCCAGTTTTACCTGACATAAACGTATTACATCCATAATCTCCTCAGCCTCTAAAAAATTGCTTATTCTTTTTCGTTAAAAACACGACTTCTCTTCTTTCCACTCTTAACACTTTATTAATATCAAATGCAACCAACCTAGAGTACGGTTCTTCCATTTCAGAGTGCGAATCTAAAACATGCCTAAGAATTCTTGATTGTATAAAGAAAAGAGAGCGACAGAGAAATCACCTATCAAGTGACTGGCGATTCCTCTCTCTCTCTCTCACACGCACACACACACACACACACACACACACACACACACACACACACACACACACACACACACACACACACACACACACACACACACACACACACACACACACACACACACACACACACACACACACACACACACACACACACACACTACTGTCTAATTTTACACTATAAACTCTGTTCTGTTCTGTGACCACTGTTGTTTAGCTTAATAGAGTTTATAGTGTAAAATTAGATATTCAGTTGTTTACTAATGATGCTAAATTAAGAAGAGCAATGTCGGAAAGTTCTGATGTGTAGTGGAGAATGGGGATGTCATTTCAGCGTTGTTAAGTATAAAGTTATAAACTTTAAGTTATAAACTTTATACTTAACAACATTGAAATGACAATGTTGTTAAGTATAAAGTTCTCTCTCTTCACACACACACACACACACACACACACACACACACACACACACACACACACACACACACACACACACACACACACACACACACACACACACACACACACACACATGAGAAACACAAAACCTATCTAATGTTAGGTAGTAAGCTTTGGTCACGAGTCATGATCAGTTATATTCCTGGCTGGTTTGCCATATTGCAGAAAGAGGTAATGTGTATCTGTTTAAAATCTGAGCTAATGACACTGGCAACTGACACTCTAACCTTGAAATATTATTCATAATGATTAGGTTTAGATTGTTGAATCAGTCTCTTACTTAGTGTTATAAAATGGGTTGTTTAGTCATGGATCAAGCTTTGGGAGTAACGATAAAAGTGTTAGCCATGGAAGTTATATATATTCATAAAATTCATGAAAATCACAAAAAGAAGAAAGCATACACGATATTATTATCACTACTTTTGAATTTAACAAAAGTAATTTAATATATAAGTTGTGTTTGTTTTACAGGGATTAAACATAATGAAATCCAGGCCAACCGACTACATGAAAATTTATAAATAACATAAATCGATGAAAAATATTGGTGAAGAACAACCAAACCTAATAGTAGGGGGAAAGAGGATCTCGCAATATATTCATCTCAAAATTATCTTCTTGATAAATAGTAAGAAGCATTATAATTTAGCACAGCGTATTTTTTTTTTTTTTCGTTTTGTTCTGATGGCAAGATAAGCTGTAAAAATGTTCTGTGAGTTGTTTGAATAACTTCTCTGCATGATATTGAAAGTTTGGTTTTTCTGCTTGATACAAAGTAGTGGTGAGTCAAATTAAAAAAAAAACACGCCTTTTATTATTTCCTTTTTCGTTAAGGGCGTAGGTGAAGCGCCCTCTTTCCTAATTAACTTTATGAAGAGAAGTTTGCAACCAATTTCTATCCTTTGGTGTTCATTGACAGTAAGCTGAAACTATCAATGAATGCAGTTTATTTATTTATTTATTATTTTTTTTTCAGGAATGACACAGGAGTATGGGAAACAACTGCTGCCACCAGATGGCAGCAGTTGTTTATTATTTTTATTCTTATTATTGTTAATAATGTGAGTTCTGTGGTAAATTTTTTTGAGATAATTACTTATATTTTGAGATCCGGGCTTTCCTGGAATAATAATAATAATAATAAAAAAACTGATTTGCCTTTCCAGGGATCGACTAATTTGAGAACCGCTTTTAGAAAAGCGTAAAAGGAGGTTCTTTATTTCGGCGATATGCCATTTCTTTATGATTACAAAGCTACGCAGAGCTTCTGTAGCTCAGTTTGTTTCGACGAAGCTGCTTGGATGGAAAGCCCTGGGTTCGAATCCCGTCTATGACGCGAGGAAACGTTTATCAGTGTTTTTTCAATCAAAAGGTGAGCTAGCCGGTCTCATGTGATGGTGGAGCTTTTTCCACCGGAAACTCTGATTTTTCCACTCAAGATAGGCAAATCAACCCCCTGATGCACATATCTACAGACCTAGGATACTATTGGGCAAGGAAGCCAACCGGAAACCACATTGTTATATAATCATACCTTAGTAAAGAAGTATTGCTTTCCCCCACCAATCATTGGGTTAAGGGAAAACGCATACACAAAGCTACCATTGTAATTTTGAGTTATGTGAATGATATGATTTTTATGGGACTTTGACCGTGCTGTTAAAAGAAATGTAGCATTTAAAAAAATCTGGTAACAAAATTAGAATGACCTTTCCCCGTAGTGATGTAAAAATTTAAAGAGATTGGTAACAAAATTCAACATCATTTTTTTGTAAACGAATAAAATGCAATGTGTAACATAAAATAAATTGGGTGGATGGGATAATGACTAAGCACAGGAATAATTTCTCTTTCTCCTCCACGTCATTCTTAAGTTTAGGTACTAGTAGTGTCTTCTTCTCCTCGATTCTGTTTAACCTCTCTTTTCAATCTATATCTTTCCAATCCAAGTTTTTGTCTCAACATTTGTCAATAGAATTAAAGAACCGGGTACCGATCCGGTTCTTTAATTATATTGCCAAGCTGTTATTCCTTATGCTTCTCATTCTTCTTTTCGTTTTCGAATCTAATAATTCATGGGTTATATTTTATAATTTTTTTTCTGATTTGTGTGTTCTCAAAATTGTTTAATATTTTCTTGCTTCAGTTTTCCTCGATGTCTTCATCTTACGATTTCAATCATTTGTCTAATTTTCGTGTGTCTGTTGCATTTGCTAGGACTGGTCTGTTTTATAGGTTCAGTAGAAAGAAGAATTTAAGTTCTTTTCGGATATTTACTGACAAGAAAAAAACAGCTCTCTGGCACAGGGTATTTATACTTCTTTATTATTTTAGTTAATCATTTTAAGGCAAGTAGACATCGTGATGATAATACAAAAGCATTACTTTATAAACACAGGTTAAATAACACGTGTAGTCGTATTTGTATTAGTCAAAAGTATTTCATCATATGTCCATGTGGTTAGCCTAGTGACTATATGCGAAAGGAACCAGGGGAACGAGTATCCTAGGTTTGATTCCCGTCGAAAATATGAGAAGCTTAAGAATCTCAACCATAACCAAGTTAGTCGGTCTTGGGTGTGGACAGCAGAGTCACCCCCAATCCCTTCCGTTTATCTGGGGTTTTTCATCTCGCAAGTAGGCAAACCGGCCCTGTCTACATACAGTCATAGGATATAGTATTTAATTCCCCATTAGGAGGGCTCAACCAGTCGTAAGCGGCCTCAAAGAAAGGGAAGAACCCCCACAAGAATAAATTAAAATTTTCATATTATATGTATATATATATATATATATATATATATATAAGTTAAATTGTTAAATTGTTAAAATAATTCTGTCCATGATTCTTAAGTGTCAATAAATGACCTCAAATGTGCCTATTTAGATCTCTTCATGGTTGGTATCCTTTTCACAGGATATTACAACACTTAGTCATCAGTGCATCCAGAAACAACAGTAGCGATGTCATTTACTTGTTCATATACTTTTCATAGAAGTATGCTGTTACTTGTAGATTTCATTGAGATACCAATTTTTTTTCTATGACATCAGCTAGAGATTTACATTTGGGGAACGGTGCACAAATTTCATGTTAATGATTTTTCTAATTTTTATTTCGATAAAGGAAGCACATACAAGCCGAACAACTATTCCATGTAAAATAAATGTGGAATTATTTTATATCAGTAAACAAAATGAATATAGGCATATCCCGGTCATACGATATATTAGATTCCAGACCACCGTCGTATAGCGAATTTAGTCATACAGCGAATCACTGCCTTTTTTTTTTTTTTTTTTTTTTTTTTTTCACTTTAATGCATATATGTGCGTAAACTACATAAATATAGCTTTATTTACATTTATGTCAGATACGCAAACGAAAAAGTTATTCTGAATGGCATGGCTTAAGGGAACAGCCAACCAGTTTGGTTGTCAGTATACACACCACTAAAACTTTTTCCATTTACGCAAAAGGATTATCATTTACACTGATAATCCGCAATAGCATTATTTAGTATAGCACTTTCCATTTCACTGAGAACTTTATTTAAGAATCCTAGTGGCTCTGCGCTTTGCAACCATATGACTGGGGAAGGAGTGTCCCAGGTTCGATTCCCTGTCGAAGACGTGAGGAATTTGAGGATCTTCCTCAGCCATAGCCAAGTTAGCCGGTCTTCGGCGCGGGCAGTAGGGTTTTTTCCGCCAGTTTATCTGGCGTTTTTCATCCCGTAAGCAGGCAAACCGGCCCCATGAGCACACATGGATCTACAGCCATAAATACTCCCAAATGAGGGGGGCTCAACTAGCCCCAATAGGGACGGGGGAGAAAAAGGGAGGAAACTCCATACGAATAAATAAATAAACTGTTAGTCTAATATTCTAGACAATGTATGATAAAATGAATTCCTCTTAAAAAAAAAAATTGGCAGAGTGGTTAGTGTACTCGCTCTCCAACAAACAGGTCGCGTTCGAACCCCACTGCGGGCATGGATGTTTGTGATTGTCTTATTTTTGGTACTGGTATAACTTTTAACGTGGCTTTTGCTGTCCTTGCACCATTAAAAGCATAAATCGTCATCGTTTAAAAACTTTATATTTTTTGTAACTACTGTTGTTACAATAAGTTTAGCCTATCACAGTGTTCGATACACCATTGTTACTGAAATTAATATTGTAGAATGTAACGTAATAGGAATAGGAATGTAATAATGCAATGTAATGGAAGAAAAACTGCAACAGCGCTGAATATCGATATCATTATTATTATTATTACGTGACACCTCCAAGTACTTATCACGGGAGGCATTGTACCCTACTTCTCAAACTACACACAGCCCCGTCTTCACTACTTAATTCTCAACTTACACACAACGCCATCTACCGCCCACCACAACAACAACCGTATTTTTTGTCCGTGAATTGTGTATTCTCATGGTCAATTTGCCTGTATGTGGGATGAAAAACCAAGTTTCCTAGAGAGAGAGAGAGAAATCGCTACTTCCGTATGAGGTCGGCTAACTCACATTCAGTTAGAAAGCCCATATAAAGATTCTTTTTGTCTCGACGAGAATCGCACTCAGGTCTGTACAAATCGTGGGGCAGGCACAATGTCCCATTGTTCTTCCAAATGCAGGCTATCATTAAGAACAAAACAAAATAATGGTTATAAACAGTTTATAATTCCTAGCAAAACACCAAAAAGCAAGTATATGTAGAAAACAACGATGTCGTAAACAAATATTTAGTTAAGAAAACTGCACATCAGTCGAGTCGGAAGCTTCATGTTGCTAAAACTCGTCACAAGTAGTATGGGAGCCACTCTGAACAAGATCAAGATAAGATAAGGAATCGTGACGTCATTGGTTGCTACGGTTATTGACGTCATTGTGCGCGACGTCATGAGTTTGGAATTTTCCTGGGGGGATCATATGTGTTATTGACGTCACATTGTTCGTTTTATTCGCGTTTGGAAATGTGGGTGATGGTTAGAGATAAGGAATCGTGTCTTGATTGGTGAGGCATTTTAAAACCAAATAAGGGTAGGGTGAATGGGGGAAGCGAGGTGTCATGGATGTGTGTTGTTGTGATATGCAGATAAGTGAATGGTTTGTGTATGAAATTGTGGATGATGGTTAGAGATAAGATAGAGTATGGAATATTTGGAATTTCGCTGGGGGGGGGGCTCATCTGTCAGTGACATCCTGTTGTGTGTTTGGTTCGAGTAATGAATTGTGGGTGATAGTTAGAGATAAGGAATCGTGACGTTATGAGTGTTTGGAATTTTCTGGGGAACATATATCTCAGTGACATCACGTAGTGTGTTTTAGTTCGCTAAGGTATTGTGGGTAGTAGTTAGAGATATGATAGAGTATGTAATTCTTGGAATTTCCCTGGGGGAACACATCGTTATTGTCATCACGTGGTGTGCTAGGTTGTCTATAGGTGACAGCACGAATTTCCTATATGAGTGTGTGGAAATTTCGTTCCTGTTTATGGCTACTGGAATTTTTAGTTTAGAGTCAAGAGATGGTGGCATTATTTCAACATTTTCTGAATAATTAATTATAGGTTATCATGCTGTCCCCTCCTCAAACGCGCGCACACACACACGCACACATACGTTTTTCTTGTCAATAGATGAGTATGGGAATTTTTAGTTTAGAGTCAAGAGATGGTGGCAGCATTTAGACATTTTCTGAATAACTAATTACAAACTGCCAACACACACGTTTTTCTTGTCAATAGATGAGTATGGGAATTCTTAATTTAGAGTCAAGAGATGGCGGCAGTATTTAGACATTTTCTGATTAATTAATTTATGGTTATCATTGCTCCCCCCTCAAACACACTTTTTTTTTTCCGTTGCCCAAACACCTTTAACCATATATTAGTAACTTAGACATGAAAAGTCGCTCATTTATCCCATGGTGATACTCTCTAATGTATGTACCCTACGATTATTCTTATGAAAAACTATTCAGTACTAGAATTAGAATTGCACTTACCAAAACATACGAGTCGTGGTCATTCGAAATTACAAATATCACTTGCTATGTTTAAGTTACACAAATATGATTAACTTACTTTCTTTCCGGAATGGGCCATCTTGGAACTAACGAGGTTGTGACAGCAATAGATATTCCAAAATTGTTGAATTATAATCATATATTCACAGCACAAAACACATAAATACAAGATATGAAAATGCAGTTGACTCTTTTCCCTTATAGGTTATTTTGCGTTTCGTTTATTTCCTTCACTCATGGCTATGTTTTTTTCTGACGCTTCTGGAAGTTCTCTACTTACCGACATCATGGGAAGAAAAGTAAACTCACCGCTTGCCTATTCTGTTAATTTCCACAATGTAGTGCGACAGTTTGTACTAAGACTTGGTATTTAGACTAGTAATTTTTTTTTCTTTTTTCAATCTGCTTGGTTGTATTTTCTCTATTTTAGTTTTAAAATTCAGTTTAACTACATAGTCCAACCAGAATAACTGAGCAAAATAAATAAATAAATTGTGTGTGAATTCACTGTGACTTCAAAAAAAAAAAAAAAAATACTATATATATACTGTATATATATATATATATATATATATAAACACACTACTAGTTTCGGCCTGTAACAGCCTTCTTCAGGTGACATTATAAAAGAAAAAACACTAAACATTGAGGGTTAAAAGACTATGAACAACATAGACAGTCTTTATACATAATTAGCATTAAAACGTTGTAGTTGTATTTGAAGCTTCTTTCATTTGTTGCATTGTTGGGAGAGTGCATGCTTGCTGCATCACGTGAACGCCAATACATGATTACAGCTGAATGACTATCTGGGAGGTTGTAGCTTAAGTTGTTATTTAGATGAACAGGATTGAAGATGATTTCTCTCGATTCCACAATTTTTCTCTCTATTTCGTCACTGCAACGGAAGATGTTTGTAGATTTTTCCAGCAGACTTTGTGACTTTGGTTATCATCATTAGGATTAGCTGAGAAGAGGATATGACTTGATAATGCACTTGCTCGCTGTCTCTTGTAAGTAATGTCTCTCATGTGTTCTTCCATACGCATTTCGACAGATTTGTCTGTCTGCCCGAAATAAGGAATATCGCAGTCACATAATATTTTATATACGCCAGGGTATTTGAGTTGATGATGACAAGGTTTTGGGTGGCTAATTAAGGAACGGATCTTTGGAAGTGGAGTGAACAAGGTTCTGATATTGTATTTTTTTAGAACTCTTGCTAATTTATGTGAAACAGTACTTATGTAAGGAATAGATATATTGCTTTTGAATCTATTTGTTTCTTCTGAGTGATGTCTGGGAGGATTAAGAAGGAATTTGTTAATGATTTTCTTGGAATATCCATTAACTTCGAAAGAAGTTTTCAGATGGTTTATTTCTGTAAGAATTTCATTTGGATCATCAAGAAGAGAACGGGCTCTATGTCCCAATGTGGAAATTATTCCAAGCTTATGAGGAGGGAAATGATGGGATTGACTGTGCAGATATCTGTTGGTATGTGTGGGTTTTCTATATATCGATATTTTTAGTTTACCAGCAGAAGAGCGAGTCAGTTTGACATCAAGAAAAGGTAAGGAATTATCCGTTTCAAGCTCAGCAGTAAACTTAATACTTTGATGTCGGCTATTGAGATGTTCGAGGAAAACCATAAGGGATTCATGTCCATGGCTCCAAACAATGAAGACATCATCCACATAACGTTTCCAAACTTTAGGTGTTAAAATAAAGGAAGAGACAGCCTTGGTTTCAAAATCTTCTAAGTAAATATTTGCAAGAACAGGAGATAAAGGATTACCCATAGCCAATCCATGATTTTGTTTGTATATATTATCTTGAAATTTGAAGTAACCGGAGCTGATGCAATGTGTAAGCAAGGCTAACATTTTTTTGGATAACTTGTCCTTGAGTAATGTTAGGACTTCATCTGTTGGGACATTAGTGAACAAAGAAGTTATGTCCAAGCTAGCCATGATGTCATTTTCATCAACTGTAATATCCTTGATGTATGTAACAAATTCTGTATTGTTCTTGATAAAGGAAGGTGATTTCCCTGAAAAACTTTTGAGGTATTTGGCAAGGTATTTTGAAAGATTGTATGTAGGAGAATCGATACCTTCTACAATTGGGCGTAATGGGGTGTTCTCTTTATGGATTTTAGGAACACCATATATGAGAGGAATTAACGGATGGAGAGAGCGTAGAGATAAACGGACGTTTCGGATAAACGGACGTATGTTAACCGAGTCAATGATCATTCTGTCATATATATATATATATATATATAGTAAAAACCCCGAAGTTATGCGGTAGGTGGGAACAACAAAAAGTGCGTAAGTCGAATTCACGTAACTCGGGGTATAATTTTGCATGTAATTTATATATACAAACATACAATTGGGACCAAAGGTTTACAAAAACACCTATATTTTTTAAGAAATAAAATCATAATTATAGTTTTTCGTACATAAAAAAAAAGAAAGTTATTTCGATGTCGATAGTTTCATAAAATCTAATAGATTCGTCTGACGACATAATGTCTTTTTCTTGTCACGCAAAATTTCTTCATAGCAAGCTAATGATTTTTTTATTCTTTGCCTTGTGGCTACAATTCGTTCCTCGTTAGAATCTATGTCCTCCAAAATCTGTAAACCTTTCTTTTATGATTGTTCTTACTGTGGATTCCTGTAGATCGAACTTCTTTGCTAGCTCACAAATTTTCATTCCGGCTTCAAAATCCTTAATAATGTTGAGTTTTGTTTCCAAAGTCAATGTTTTTCTTTTCTTGCTAGCTGTAGAAGAATCGGACTTGCTTCTTTTGGATGACATTATTATGTTTTATGTGATAAAATTTTTATCAAGAACGTAACATTAAACAATCGCAAGGTTTATAGACTACAAAAATCGTGTATGAATGGAAACCATGCGAAACACATCAGTGCTTGCTCACAGTATGTGCGACACTGACGAATGCGGCCAGCGCTTGAACGATACGACTAGTGGGGCGTGAAGCAGGATGGGAATACGTGCATATAAGAAACCGCGTAACTCCGGATTCGCGTAAGTCGGGGTATGTGTGTGTGTGTGTGTGTGTGTGTGTGTGTGTGTGTGTGTGTGTGTGTGTGTGTGTGTGTGTGTGTGTGTGTGTGTGTGTAGTCTTACTTATATTTGCATAACACATCGACACCAAGTTGTTCATTTAAATTTATACATTTTTTGAGTGAAATATTATTTACAAATTGTATTTACTGAATCTAAGACAAAATAAATAAAGTGAAAAATAAACTCTATTTTTTTGTTGTTCCTTAATCTTCTTATTGTTGAATTTGCAATGTTGTTCAAAGGGATGATTAATACCCATGGTTGCGGAATTGCCATCACGTGGTTTTCGACAATGTGATGCTCATCTGAAAGTTTATTCATTTGTGATCGTGGGAATTTGTTACTGTATAAAATTAAGGGTTACATTTTTATTATTTTTAAACCAATACATATATTTTTGAGCATTGTTATAAGCACAGACAGTTATTTGTTATAAGCATTGTTATAAACAAAACATAAACATCGTTTATGTTTTGTTTCCAAAAACATATAAAAGTACCCAGAATATTTTCATGTTTAGGGCAACCCAGATCATTTAAATCAACAACAGGTCTTCCTATTAAAATCGTTAATGTTTTTGAATTTTTATCTTCCTTTGGTAAGCTATATTTGATATTTGCATGTTGATTCTATTATCTATTCTCTTTGTTTGTCCAGAGATAGTGAACCAATTTCCCAGTCCAGCTGATGATTATATTTTATTAACCAAGAATTCTATTTTTTAACTCTTTCAGGTAATTCTTTCTAACTACGTGGTGATTTTGTCAAGCCATATCTTATAATAATTCCATCAGAAATACAAATTTCTTTAGGAAAGAAAGTTGAACTCTTATTAAAAAGAAATAGAACATCAATAATACCAATGATTACTGAAACTTCGTATTTTTCACCCATTGTAGAATTTGATCTTATTGTGTAGTGAGTTGATTTTGTTCAGAAATACGAGAAGGTTTTCCATGGTGTCTTTCCAGATGATGAACACGTCATCGACATATCTCCACCAAATTGATGGTTTTGGTACAATGGTGGAAAGAATATCCTTTTCAAGTTTTTCCATAAAAAGGTCTGCGCATGGTGGTGACAGAGGGCTACTCATGGGAAGTCCTTCCAATTGTTTGTAAACAGTGTTGTTGAATTTGAAGAAATTTGAATTCAGGCAATGATGAAACAGTTGTGTGATGTCTTGAGGGAAAAGATCTTGCAGAATGTTAACTACCTCTACGATCGGTACATTAGTGAATAAGGACACTACATCCAGACTAGCCATAATGTCCGTTTCTGATATTTCAATACTCTTGATTTTTTCTACAAAATGTTGAGAGTTTTTAATGTAGGTCTGTGTGTGTCTAATTGTTCCTTTCATTCATTTTGCCAGATGCTTTGCTAGTAGGTATGTAGGTGATGATCTTCCATCAACTATTGGACGAAGAGGAACGTTTTCTTTATGAATCTTGGGAGCTCCATAAAGGCGTGGAGTGATAGGATGTAATGATTTAAGTTGTTTTTTAAGTTCATCCGACCAGCCGGTCATATTGCAGATAAGAGCGTTAGTCTCCAG
The DNA here is from genome assembly GCF_054136105.1 of Typopeltis vanoorti. Taxonomy (NCBI): domain Eukaryota; kingdom Metazoa; phylum Arthropoda; class Arachnida; order Uropygi; family Thelyphonidae; genus Typopeltis; species Typopeltis vanoorti. Next base: position 72,064,337 of record NC_143552.1, on the reverse strand, counting down.
ATGATTACTCATGATGGGATTTTTTATCTCCATCAATTTGGTGGAGATATGTCGATGACGTGTTCATCATCTGGAAAGACACCATGGAAAACCTTCTCGTATTTCTGAACAAAATCAACTCACTACACAATAAGATCAAATTCACTATAGAACTAGAGAAGAACAAAGAACTTCCTTTTCTTGACATCCTAGTGAAGAAAGAAGATAACAATTTCCAACTGTCCATTTACAGGAAACCTACAGATACTGGTAGATATCTACATTATTCGTCCAACCATCATAGATCACAAAAACACAGCATCATTCACATGCTCCGTAATAGAGCCTTAAGGTCGATTTCAAAAGAAACAGAGGTACAGAGAGAACTGTCACTAATATCTAACACTCTATCGCTTAATGGATACCCTTCTAACATTTTAAACAAATGGCTATTTAAAGATAACCACCAACAACGTGTTACAGTACCCCAATATGTGTCCACAGCTGTCATTCCATATATTAATTCAGTTTCCACAAAATTGGCAAGAATGTTAAAAGCTCATAACATCAGAGTGGTTTTTAAACCAACTACCATGATCAGACAAATCTTAGGATCACCTAAAGATGAGGTACCTTTCTTCAAATGTCCTGGAGTATATGAAATTCCATGCACGTGTGGCCTTTCTTACATTGGTCAGACTTCGAGAAGTTTTGATATAAGACAGAAGGAACATGTGGGGATGTCAATCATAATAGAATCATCACATCTGGTTTAGCACATCATTTCTCAACATCAAACCACGTTATAGATTGGAAAAACAGTTCTATGCCTTACATCGAGAATGACTACAGATACAGAACTTTAAAAGAAGCAGCTGTGGTATTACGCACAGGCAATAATTTAAATAGAAATCAGGGCATTGTTCTTAAAGACATATGGAAAAATCTCATCATATCTCTCAGTTCAACAGAATTACAATATGCAAACAACTACAAAACACGTGGTCATGTACCGGTATCTGACTGAAGCTTTCGAACACATGCACGCCTTCAAACAGAATGATCAAATGTAACGGCCTAACAGTTACTAAAGTGTATGTTTTTTGAAATGTAACTCAATGCATTTGTTTTCACACCAGTTCAGCCTTGAAAATGCTAGACAGTGGCTAGTGAAACTTGTTGGCTCTTTGTATATATATTTTATCATTTATCTTCTGGTCTTTTAATAATAAAAGTTATTTATTGTAATACATCAGACCAAATATGTACAAGTTAAGTTCACAAACGAAACATAAAGTTCGGTGCTTTGAGAAGAACAAATGCAAAAAAGCTAAGTTACTAAACCACCTTACTTTTCTGAAGAGATGTAGAGATTTCACTATCATCCCGAAGTTCTTAGTAGTAAAAGGGCATATCCAATCTACAGCAGCAAAAAGAATATATCACAAGACTTCGTTAGCGCTATTAAGAGAAAGGATACAGTATTTATCCTTATTAACCACGCTATTGGCCAGGATGTATATATACATCCACATTTCCATGGATGCGAAGTGCATATTAAAATTGTAATACCATTGATATTACATTGAAATTTATGATAGATACGAAGCTTTTGAGGGTGCGTATTTGATCCTTAATGGCCGGTAAGGTGGTTAACTTAAGCATTTTTATCCTCAAACAGCGTTTTTTGATGTAAGAGCATGTGACTGGTACTGTCACTCATATGTCCGAAATTGTTAGGATGAAAAAAAAATAGCATTAGGTGAAGAGTAGAGGTGAAGGGTAGTCTAGAGGCTGACAGTGGTTTTCCCTGCCATGCTCCATCCTACACCTAAAAAATGTCTTAAGACGAATACATTTATTCAGCGATGTTTTAGCGCCATTATCCCATCCCTTTAATGGTTCTCACTAAGACCTGCAAAATACCTCTCTACAGCTGCAATCACCTCTTGATTCGATGAAAAACACTGACCAGGAAGGAAGATTTTTTAGTTTTGGGAAGAGATAGAAGTCAGAGGGAGCTAAATCTGGGGAATAGGGTGGAGGTTCCAACAATTCATAGTGCAGATCCCTTAATTTTCCCATTGCCAAAACACCTTTATGGGCAGGTACATTGTCCTGATGAAAGATTTTTTTTTTCTTCGGCAAACCGGGTCTTTTCTCAAACATTTTTTCGTCTGGTCTGGTTAAAAGATCGGAATAATATTCCCCAGTTATTGTTTTACCCTTTTCAAGATATTTAATAAACAAAATGCCTTGAGCATCCCAAAACACGGATGCCATGACCGTCCCTGCAGATAGAACCGACTGTGTCTTCTTTTGCACTGAACAAACGGATTCTGTCCACTGTATTGATACTGTTTGAATACTGGTGTGTAATGGTGAACCCAGTCTCAGCCATAGTAATAAATAGACGCAAAAAATCAGTTTTATTCTTGTTAAAACTCCAAGCACTGTTCAAAGATTTTCATGGGAGTGGGTTTTTGATCTGCTATGAGCAAGCGGGGCACCCATCTTCTCAAAGCATTTTCATATGCAATTCTTCATGCAAAATATATCCTACACGTTCTTCTGAAATGCCTATAGTCTCATCAATTTAACGCACTTTGACTCGCTGGTCATCCAATACCACATCCTGCACTTGATCATTGATTTCTGATGTTGTTACAATTTTTGGACGTCCTTCACGTGGATCATCTTCAAGGCTGGTATGGCCACATTTAAACTTGGCACACAATTTCTTAATTTTCGAAAACGAAGGAGAAGAGTGCCCATAAACTTTTATGAACGTCGAATGAATTTCTTTTGGCATTAAACCTTCTTTTACAAAGAATTTTATAACTGTACAATACTGAAATTTATCCATTTCAAGGGATACATACAACAGTTTTGCTTCAGACAGCTTTATAAAACAAATTACTTGATATAATTAGAAGAAACTCACGTATAAACCACAGTGAAAATTATTTAAATGTAAGTATTTCATCCTGTCCGCGCGGTTAGCCTAGTAGCTATGCGCTTCGCAACCATATGCCTGGGGAAGGAGTGTCCTAGGTTCGGTTCCCGTCGGTGACGTGAGGAGCTGAAGGATCTTCCTTAGCCATAGCCAAGTTAGCCAGTCTTGGGCAGGGACAGCAGGGTTTTTTCCCCAGTTTATTCTGGGGTTTTCATCCCACAAAGCAGGCAAAGTGGCCTTGAGAACTCAACACTACAGGCCATAGGATACACCGGGGCATAAGGCTGACCACCTTATCCTGTAAACGGAGTGAGGTCCGATGATCAATGGACCATCGACACCGCAAGGTAAAAGAGGGTATAAGGGAGATGATGATGTATTTCATCCTAAGTATCTTAGGACATCATCAGTACAGTATTTAAAAAAAATTAGGAATAACATACAGTAAGGGCGCATGATTACAATAGAATCTCATAAAAACGTGCATAACGTGCTAAAGTAGTACAAAAAAAAAAAAAAAAACGTTAATTATTTAACAAAATTTTGTATGATAATTTCCCATACTTTAGGAATAGTAAGAACGTCGTTGCGGTTTAGGTTTGGTCTGTGTAGTAGGGCTTCAGAACTTTCTTTGTATAAACGTTCATGTTTAAATAAAGATCTATGTAAAAGTTTAGCCTTTTCCCAATGGATCCCATGGTTTGGATTTTCAATTCCGTGTTGAGAGAGGCCAGATTTCTGCGGTTTAAGAAGACGAATGTGGTCTTGATGTTCCGAGATGCGTTTCTGAACAGACCTACCTGTCTGTCCAAAGTAAGATAATTTGCATGAGCATGGAATTTCATAAACACCAGGTAACATCAAGGGTGAGAATTTGTCCTTAGGAGAAGGTAATAAGTTGTAAATTTGGTTGATAGGTTTGTAAGTAGTGGCAAAATTGTTCTTCATAATTTTAGAAAGACGTTCTGAGATGCCTTTAACGTAAGGTATGGGAATCCTATGCACTTCTTCCTGTCTGGTTTGATGTATGCAGAAGTGACTGATGATTTTTTGAGTTGTTTTGGGATTATATCCATTTAGAATGGCTGTATTTTTGATAATTCCCAATTCCTGGTTTAAAGATTCTTCAGAGGAGAAGAATTTGTGTGCTCTGGAAACTAGTGATTTAATAATGCCAGATTTCTGAGATGGATGATGAGCAGAAGAATTGTGAATGTAGCGACCTGAGAATGTAGGCTTGCGAAAGACGGACGTGGCGATGGAACCGTCTTCTTTTCTTTTGATGTGTAAATCCAAAAAAGAGATACCCTGTGGAGATTCTTTTTCTAACGTAAAGTTGATGCGATGATGAAGAAGGTTAATTTTATCTAGAAACAGTTGTAATTCAGGTTCGGGATGATTCCAGACTGCAAATAGGTCATCGACATATCTTAGCCAAATTTTTGGTTTGGTTTCAAGAGTGAATATTTTTTCCTCAAGGTGTTCTAGAAACAAATTTGCTAGGTTTGGTGATAAAGGAGATCCCATTGCTGTTCTCCTTTTCCATTACTAACTCAAAAATTTCCGTCTGATATAGTTGAATTGTTCAAGTTTGTTATTGCATCAGGTTACTTCACCTGGAAAGGTCAAATTTACAAGCTTGAACAATTCAACTATATCAGACGGAAATTTTTGAGTTAGTAATTCTATTGTTTCTTTATGGGGAATGTTTGTGAAGAGGGAGACAATGTCGAAGCTGATTAACAAGTCAGTTTTTGATAGTTGAATGTCTTTAATTTTTGTGTGAAACTCAGTAGAATTTTTGATTGAAGAGGCTGAGTGGCCTATGTGAGGGCGGAGAAGGTTAGATAAGAATCTTGATAACTTGTACGTTGGACAGCCGATACAGTCTACGACGGGTCTAAGTGGAACATTAGTTTTGTGTAGCTTAGGTAAGCCATAAATTCTAGGAGGTCTTGCACAGTATGTCTTAAGTTTTGTGATTGTTTCTTCATCTAAGAAGTTTCATTAAGTAGCTTATTTAATTTTCTGAGTTGAAGATTCGTAGGATCACTAATTTCCAGACCACACAAATTCTGCTCCTCTGAAGAATCTTTAAACCAGGAATTAGAAGTTATCAAAAATACAGCCATCCTAAATGGATATAATCCCAAAACAACTCAAAAAATCATCAGTCACTTCTGCATACATCAAACCAGACAGGAAGAAGTGCATGGGATTCCCATACCTTACGTTAAAAGCATCTCAGAACGTCTTTCTAAAATTATGAAGAAATACAATTTTGCCACTACTTACAAACCTATCAACCAAATTTACAACTTATTACCTTCTCCTAAGGACAAATTCTCACCCTTGATGTTACCTGGTGTTTATGAGATTCCATGCTCATGCAAATTATCTTACTTTGGACAGACAGGTAGGTCTGTTCAGAAACGCATCTCGGAACATCAAGACCACATTCGTCTTCTTAAACCGCAGAAATCTGGCCTCTCTCAACACGGAATTGAAAATCCAAACCATAGGATCTATTTGGAAAAGGCTAAACTTTTACATAGATCTTTATTTAAACATGAACGTTTATACAAAGAAAGTTCTGAAGCCCTACTACACAGACCAAACCTAAACCGCAACGACGTTCTTACTATTCCTAAAGTATGGGAAATTATCATACAAAATTTTGTTAAATAATTAACTTTTTTTTTTTTTTTTTGTACTACTTTAGCACGTTATGCACGTTTTCATAAGATTCTATTGTAATCATGCGCCCTTACTGTATGTTATTCCTAATTTTGTTTAAATACTGTACTGATGATGTCCTAAGATACTTAGGATGAAATATTTACAATTAAATAATTTTCACTGTGGTTTATACGTGTGTTTCTTCTAATTATGAACGCACCACAGGTTTCGTTATTTAAAAAAATACTTGATATAATGACTTGCAGTTTCACATGAATGCTTATGACAGATGTATCAACTTAAAAAAAAATCTTGCCGATAGTGTTGCCATCTATGGTCGAAGCCGCGAACTTTTCAGACCACCTTCGTATATTGAAATACTACATAACCAACTGTATGTGATACGTAGTCATTCTGTTTCAGCATTTGATGCAGATGTCAATTCTCAACGCAGGCATCGTAGCTTCGTAATTCTAAAATTTTTTAGTAATAAGCGTAATAAAACAAAACAAAAATATATTACAACTATGACGCTGCGATGCTTGTGGTGAAAAATGCCATTCCCATCAAATGCTAAAACAGAATGACTTTAATAATCATGCAATCAGCTTGAGTAAGCCGAACACACAGTGAAAATTATTTAATTGTAAATATTTCATCCTAAGTATCTTAGGACATCATCAGTACAGTATTTAAACAAAATTAGGAATAATATACAGTAAGGGCGCATGGTTACAATAGAATCTCATGAAAACTTGCATAACATGCTAAAGTAGTACAAAAAAAAAAATTGTCAGTGTAGGACTGACCACCTTATCCTGTGAACGGCTTGAGGTCCGATTATTAATTAACCCTCGATACCGCAAGGTAATAGAGGGTAAAAGGGAAATGAGATGAATATTTTATATTAATATTCTTGTGTATGGCGGTACTTGTATAATTAGTAATAGGCTAGGTCAGCTGTCTCTGATTGGCTGGATTCTGTAGACTCCTCGCGAAATACATACACACTGCTTGGAAAGAAGTCAATGGACACCATAGGATCAAGAAAAAACAGTTATAGCCCGCACTTTATAAGATGAATGACCTCTTTTCGCTGCATTCCTAGGGGAAATAATTTCCACAAGTGTACTATAGCGATTAATGAGAATTTTGAATCATTCTTCCTACAGGCATGTAACGAAGTCCAGGATTGTTGGGGAGCGGAAGTCCGTTGACCTCACCCGAAGCTGCTGTTCATCCCACAGATATTGAATAGGATTGAGACTAGGGTTCTGTGGATGTCAGTGAAGTTTGGTGAAATTCATGTCCACAAAACATGCAGTTACAGCAGCAGCCTTATGACATTGTGCATTGTCTTGCTGAAAGAGACAACCGTGAGCTCGGTAGAAACGCCACAAAGTCGGAAGTATTGCATTGTCCAGAATGTTCTGATACCTATCCGGTTTTAATATATATGGCAGCATAAAGAGAGCTCCGACGCCAAACCATGCTTTTTGAACCACTGAAGATGACACTACATGTTGGTTTGGGTAATGTGCAACTTGCATATTGTGGTCCTACATTTCTCGGCGATATTTGTTTAGGAGAAGAAATTCGCAGATTGCAGTAATAGCACTGCAATTTTTAGGTAGTGCAGCTTCACCAGAAAGCACCTTGGGTTAGTGCCATCACTGTGGACAGTATTATTATTACGTGATACTTCCAGGGAGTTCAAAGACTTCGAGGGAGGCCATCTACTATACAACTTTCTGTCTCCATCACTCAATCCACCAACTACAACGAACCGCAAATACACTAATGCCATCTACCGCCCACCATCACCACTACTATTTTTCACAGACAATTACAAACATTTATGCACACTGTGGGATTCCAACCCACAACCTTTTGGCTGGAGAGTGGGTACGCTAACCACTCGGCCAACCAGAATGAAAGGAAAAATCCCGTGTCTATCTTTTCAAACCCTCTCGGCAACTGCCGAGTTGCGTGATATGCAAATTCCATGCATTTCAGTGTTTACGACGTCCCTAGGAGTGAATTTTGGAAATACTTCCCCCCCACCGCCTCAGATATCGCGTCTGCATGAAGCACAATGTATTCCTGCAGAGTTTCGCAGTATTTAACATGAAGTAAAGTAAACATGAACAAAAGTAAAGTATCAGGGATACTTTATATATATAAATAAATAAATAAATAAATATATATATATATATTCAATATACCAAGTAATTTTATATAAACTTGGTTTTTAATATATGCCTTCATCAGCCATTGTCATTCCATTGCTGGATGAAGGATTTCCAATATTATTCCACAACTGTCTGTCAATGGCTCTCCTTTCCCATGTCACTCCTGCAAATCTGATGATATTATCAATCCACCATGATTTAGGTCGGCGTCGTGGTCGTTTTTCCTCTCGTGGAATCCAATTCAGTAATTTTTTGTCCATCGTTGGTCTTGTTTTCAAGCACTATGCCCAGCCCATTGCCACTTCAGATGTTTCACTCTTCCTGTGAGGTCAGAGACTTTTGGTTTGATTTCTTATTCACGTATTCCCTTTGTGATCTGGTCTTGTGATACCAAAAATACTTCTTTCCATACTAAACTGTGGTGTTCTTAATTTTTGAATTTCCTTTGCATTTAGTGTCATGTTTCAAAGCGCCATATGTCAATATAGGAAGAGTACATTGGTTAAAAACGTTTCTCTTCAGTCATAATGGTAGTTGGGTTTTGAATATTGAATGTAATTTTCCAAATGCTTTCCACCCAAGCATCGTGCGTCTTTTAATTTTAATGGAACAAAATATCATCTTTTGTTCCATTGATACCTGTTGTCCCAAGTATATGTAATGATATACTTGTTTAATTTCATCGTTATTGATTTTTATTATTTTTGGTTGGATATAGCTATTGAACATAACGTCAGTCATATTTCTGTTTATCTTTAGGCTAGTTGTTTTGCTAGTAATTTGGAATTCATGGATACGAGTCTGTAATTCATGCGCAGTTAAAGTAAGGATAACTATGTCATCTGCATGTAAATGTCTTAAGTATCTTCTATTTATCTTCAGACCTTTCCCTTCCCAATCAAGAAGTTTGAATATTTCTTCTAGGCATGATGTGAATAATTTTGGCTGTGACATAATATTTTGGAGATATCGTGTCGCCCTGTCTTATACCTCTCTGTATTTCCATAGTAGAAATGCTTCCATTAAAATGAATTGCTGCTGTAGCATTTGAGTATGCTGATTTGATGGTCCTGATGTATGGCTTCTCTACTTGTTGGTTTCGTAATGGTTTAAGTATTGCACACGTTTTAATGAATCAAAGGCTTTCTCATAATCAATAAAACCGAGACATAATGGTAACTGATATTCATTACACCGTTCAATAATCTGTTGTACAACTTGAATATGGTCCATTGTACGAAAGTCACTTCGAAATCCCGCCTGTTCTTTTGGTTGTGCTAGGTCTAGAACCGTACAAAGCCTATGGCCTAAGACTTTTGTAAACTACCGATTGTAGACTGATGGGTAGGTGGGTGGGTAGTTCATAAAGTCCTCTACTTCACCTTTTTATGTATCAGAATTAGAGTAGCCTTCTTCCATGTTCTTGGTAAATCATTTTTCTTCAGTCATAAGGTAAATAGTTTTGCTAAGATTTTGTAGATCATTTCTCCACCTGCTTTTAGAAGTTCAGTTTTACTCTATCCTCACCCAGCTTTTCCATTTTGCAAGCTTTGGATGCTCCACATAACTTCTAATAGAATCTGTGGTACTTCAGCTATTTCGTAGTTGTCTTCTTCTTCTTCATTTAATTCGCCATTCTGATATAATACTGAGTAGAATTCTCTAATTCTTTTTTGCTATAGCATATCTATCTCTGTTTATGGTCCCATCTTCTAGTTTGACTGCAACCATCTGTTTATTGCTGTTCATGAATTGCTCTTTGACTTTTTTGGGACTACGGTTATTTTATATTGTTTGTTGTATGAATTTGCAATTGAATTTTCTTATTTCTTCTGTGATACGATTTCTGATTGTTTTGCACAATTCAGTGTATTCAGTTTTATTCTGCAGGTTATTTGATTGTTTCATTTTTCTTTATTTCTTCATAAGCTGTTTTGCTGTAGCCAATGAAGTTTTAACTGAGGCTCAGCTATTGCTGTTACCCTCCTGCCATGATCAGAGCTTATAGCACTATATTACCCCATCCATACATTTTCTTCTAAAGATAAATGGGAATACGGGGAGTATGAAAAGCATTATTGCTTCACCCATCTAGCCAAAAAAAAAAAAGAAAAAAAAGAAAAGAAAAAAAAGATAACTGTTGTACTTATTAAAGTTCTAAGATGAAGGAATCCGGATTGTCCGACTCATTAGATCACACACATAGTAATGAATGCAATGGATTTTAACACTTCCTGGGTAGGATTAACCTAATAAAACTGCTGAAAAGTTACTATTTATTATTATTTTATTTTTGTTATGACTTCGTAAGTCATGCATTGGAACTCCTGCGTTACCTTTTTGCTTAAATATCAACCTTCTAAATTAAATTATATTAGCAGTGAAGAATTCAAATGTATAATTTCTGCTTAACAGTTTATTTATATTTTATATAACGAATAAAGTTTGACGTAGAGTTCCTTTCGTTTTTTAATTATGTTTATAAACTATTCCGCAGATCATTTTTCTAAGCAGGTGTATAATATTGTAACTCGTTCGGTAAATTGTTTTATAGCAACCACGTGTTATTTGTTTTGCGCGCGAAACTTTCTAAGGTGTCCCACAATCCAATTCTCAAGGCCGTAGCGCATGTGCCTTTCGCCCGGTGACTATGTAAAATGGCGGTGGAAACGGTGAGATTTTAAAGTGTTGGAGTGTAAGTTTGGGGAAATGCCCCTGAAATAAAATTTCTAATGTGTAACAGTAATGGCAGAACCCAGAAGGATACCACTCGAAGCAGTGCGAACACTTTCTAAAGAAAAGAAATCAAGAGAATTGTCACCTACGCATCGCTTCCATCTGACGCTTGCTGAATCTAACGACAAAACATGTCCGGAGTACTCATACAGCGACTTAGTGAAAACTGCTCTGGTAAGGCAATACGTGTAGTCCGTTGTCGTTGTCTGTATAATAGCTGTGTTAGCTGTTCAGGTCTTCTCCATCATGGGAGAAGGCCTACTATCACGGAATAGTAATGTAATTACGAAGTAAAGATTTTTCTCCCTCCTGACACGTAGCCTACATGTTTCTGTTGTGTCACTGAATTTGCAGTATCTCAAAGATACCCCAACGTGATTGGTGTTGATGATTCTAGAATTTGTTAATGCATAAGAATATGCTCTTTTTTGTAGTTAACTATCGTTATTGCCAGCATTTTGATAGTATACATAGTGTTCGGAAGCCATATTTAAGGGGCAAAAAACGAAAGGTATGCGGGTACCTTCTGTAAGCTGTGATCGCTGTCATGGATGTGTGTTATACTGCCCTATTTTGGTATCTGTAATTTTGATTTACGTGTATTTGAAAGAAATTGGTTAAAATTTGAATTAGAACACTTTTATTTGTGACACACACACCGTTTTAGAACTTTGTACTCGTCGTATACCAATTCTAAGGAATTGTTCTGTCACAGGAGACGGGGATTGCGTATAACACTCACTTCGCAGGCGTTGCTTTATATTACTACTAAGTTATATATGATCCTATTAGTTGTAGTTATATTAATTTCACGTTGCACTTGCGATTTCATGTATATCGTTGCCTTTATATTATATTTTAGCCGTGGATCATATTCTAAACATTAGCAAGTTCAGTACCAGATGTGCTCTTACTGTAGCCGCTGCCGTCACGGAAGGAGTTCCGGGAGGTACCTTGCGCATCGCTACTTTTCTGAAAAGTGAAGTGGAGATTTATAGGAGTCGGTACATGTTTGTTTCAGGGTTACATATATGTGTATGTAAACACAAGGAAGAAAAGAAAATTGGGAGGAGCTGAGAATATACCGAAGTGCTTTTAATATATGCAGTCTTTTCTCTATGAATATTTAATAAAAGGGGTTTTAGTTTATCTAACATAAGATTTTTCAGAAATTTAGGCAACTTAATTTTCCCGTTATGTGTGAATGCTTTTCGTTTTATTACGGTATACTTTTCATTAATTTACAAAATGGTTTCACGTAATATTGGATGGCGGTCATAATGAAGACAAAGATCTTGACAATATTGACTTTATTATAATATACTTTTAAATTAAAAAAAAAAAACATACTACCCATATTTTACTCATACGTTACGCTTAATTATTAAATAAATAATTTCTGAATGGGGGAAGTAAACTGAAAAGAAAAAGTTTTTTTTTTTTATTTCTGTTTCACATATCAGGTAACGTTTATTAATATTCTGCGAATGAACCGGGCATTTTTTCTGGATATCTTTTGTCATTAAAATAATGTCGACTGAAAGGCATTACATGATCATGGCTCATGTTTGGTAGCAACTTCGTGATCCTTAATGAAAATGGTAGTGTTGAATGCTTAGGTGTTCAAAAGATATGAAGCGAATGACAATGTGACGTACGCTTATGGCTATTTTCCATCGCCTCCGGCGTGAAGCGTCTGTTGAAGTAGAACAAGCCTCACTTTTGTCGTCAATGTATCGCGTCTCCCTCTCTCACTACGTGTGCAAGGGTTAACTTAACTACCGCGTATCGTGATGATCGTGGTATTTGTCAACGACCTTAAAAGGTTTTTAGGGGCGTATGCTATTTGGACGAGTCAATTGGCCGAAGGAGGGAATTTAAGTACTTGGGAGGGGAAATATTTCCAATGCCTTGTTGGAATAAGTTGACAAACTTGAATTGTAGCAGGATCCTAGTAGTGAAAGTGAAACGCACTATTATATTATGAATTAGAAATGAAGTAATCACATTTTTTAATAAAATCGAGAAATGAAATATCCAGAGATTTGAAGCTAGAAAAGTGTTGAATACTCGTTTTGATAATTCAGTATCCAGTACTGTTGTCGACCCTTTTAAAAATGTCATGACATATTTATAGTAAATACTCCTCTCTTTTAAGAGTGGGATACCTTTTAGTTAGCTAAATAATTTGCAATACTTAATGTTTATTATTATTAAATCATGACGGTTATTTACATTTTCTTTCGATAAGTGAAATTATACAGCGGAACAAAAATTACCTTTTGGGTTTGTACCTAGGTAAAAACAATATACACTGCTCAAAACAATTAGGAGAATATTTTAGTTTCTGTCGGATAATTATAAATTTCTGCAAATATTTATAACTATTGGGTACCTTTTATACATGAATAAATATTTCTTATTTATGGATAGGGTGTAATTGATGAGATATTGTTTAAATAATCGATTTATTGCAAATTGTGTTACATTTGTAAATTATTTTTATAATTTACAAGAAAACCAAAATACCACCTAATTGTTTTGAGCAGTATATTTGCATGGTATAAAATTACTTCAAACTGTGAGTCAGGTGCTATTCCCAGCATTGCTTGTTACATGATACTCGGAGTCTGGACATTTTATTCAGATTTATTTATTTATTTATTTTAAATAGGTAGTTAAAAGTAAATATAACATTAAAGATGCTTTGTTTGCTAATGAAATTTGGTTATTTTACTAATTTTTGGATTATGATGTGTTAAAACGGACCGTTGACGGAGAAATTTATAACACGCACATATAATGGAAAAACATCCAATTGTTCAAAAAAGTTTTTTTTTTTCCCGTGAACTGACGTGCAACACTGAGTGTTCATGAATAGTTTCTTTATAAAGCCAAACTGTTTTATTTGAAACAGCTTATTTTCCTTACCAATACCACTCTTTCCTAGTTTATCTAGTGTAGCTGGAAGAAAAGTAGCATCCAATTGTGCTTCTGAATTGAATAGTTTTCCAGGATTATTTTGAGTTGCATTCTTGAATTATATCCTTATACTATGTTACATGAAATCATCATATAGATCTTTAAATCAACTTTCTATAACAGGGAATGTATATTTATTCAGCACTGTGAACACTTAAGTCACTTATTAACCAAAATATGTGAAAAGGACTGATGTCAAAAGAACATTCTTAAACTGAAGAACTTAATAAACAAAGGATTTAAACTTATAAATAAGCTTTTTTAAACAAAATTGTTATTTACATAAGAAAGCATAATTTACATAATACAAGTGGTTTATGCAAATCTTGCATGGTTTTTAAGCTAGAAATATAAAATGGCTGTGTATTTACTGGAGGTTTTTGATGTGAAGGACTGCAGGAAATTATGGGCAAGGTGATTGTGATGTAGAACCACATTAAAATGTTTTGCATTACGATTTAAGTCTGAGCCCCATGTATTATGTCTGTTAGCTACAAGCATTCTGGATGGTTTTGTGTGTTTTGCAGAATAAAAAATAAATAAAAAACACCTGAAATTATTAAGTTTTCAGGCAGAAGGATGCTACTACCTACAAATGAGATTTGCTAACAAATTTTCCCAGTTAAAGCTCTTTATAAGGTTCTTTGCATCCAAGACAGGATTTGAACTTGGGTCTCTTTCTAACCAAAGGGCATTGTCAGTACTGACTGAGTTATGAAAGCCACAGTGAATTTTATTAGAAAAAAGCTTGGCATTATTAGTATTTAAATTTATTTTAAGTATAGTTCATCCAACATCCTGACCTTCAAGGAAAAACTTGAAGGTCAGGATGTAGTTTGGTGTAGTGATTCCTTTCAGAAGACAGAAATATTAAGTTAGATTATTCCTAAAAAAATGTTTTTAGGGAAAATGCAACTGGTTATAAAATCTTCAATTGTCATAGCATCCTATGTTCCCCTAGAAGATACATTCCGGAATAAAGATAACTTTAATTTTTTAGTGTTTTTATGTTGTTCCCACTTGCAAAAGGTTATTTGCAAACCTATAGTACATTTTATACCATGGGTGGGCTAAGGATTTTATTTTATTTTTTATATTTTTATCAATTTTATCATCATCAAATTCCTGACATGTACCCTCAAGGGGTGTACAGGATATGATAGTACTTCATGAAAAATTTACCTCATTACTAACTTCCTATCTACAATTTTCTTAAAATCAGTCTGTTACTTGTCAAGAATCCAACATCATTATCAGATCTTATATTTCTATCGTCTAAGGCAGAAATTCTCAACCTATGGTACGTGTAAGGCAGTGACTCACGTACTACTGGTGGTACGTGAGCCACTGCCTTACTGGTACATCTAATATATTGAATTAAATATAGTACGCCACTGGAAAAGGTTGAAAACCCCTGGTCTAAAGCACTTTGTACCGTATCAATCCACCTATATTTTGGTCTTCCTCTGGGTCTTTTTCCTGGCAAAGAACACTTGTTTTGCTAATCTTTCCTTGCCCATTCTGTTCAAGTGACCATACCACCTGGGATTAGCTCTGCTAACGCATTCCTGGATGCTGACAATGTAAAATTTTTTCCTAATATCCTCATTTTTAATATGATATTGCCATTGATGCCATCTGTTCACGCCTATAATCTTTCTCAGGACTCTCATATCTGCGGTCTCCAGTCTTTGGTCAAGTGTTTTACTTCTGACCCAGTTCTCAGATCCATAAATTAAAACTGGTTTGAACACTGTCTTGTATACAGCTAATTTAGTGTTCCTACTAATTTCTGTCTTATTCCATCTGAATTTATTTAATTGACTTCCTACCATACCAGCTTTGTTGATTCTGTTGTCTATTTCCATATTTAAACTACCATCTTCACTAAAAATTGTGCCTAAGTAGCTGAAATGTTTTACTTGTTCCACAGGTTGCCCATTCAAAACACAGTTGACATTTTCAATGATTCTAGCTATTTTCATTGTCTTTGTCTTTTTATTGCTGACCTTCATACCATATCTATTACAACAGTTATTCAATTTAGTCAGGAAATCTTGCAATGGATTTATAGTGCTACAAACTTGTAGCGGATTTATTTAGAAGTATAACATCGTTTGCATAAAGCAAAGAGCTGACATTAACATCTCCAATTCTGAAATCATGTTTAATACCACTTTCCTTCATAATGTGATCCATATAGATAATGAATAACAGAGGGGATAATGTACATCCTTTTCTCACACCAGATTTAACATTAAACCATCTTCCTGTACTTCTTTCAATTCTAACTGCTAACTTGCAACTCCAATAAAGACTAAGTATCGCTTGATATAATGCCTCATTGACACCATATAACTATAGTGTATTGACTGGTGATTAGTTTACGGAATTAACAACGCATATAAAGTATATTAATTAAAGGTAACTTTAATGAATAACTTCTATATTTCGGCAACGTCACATTGCCATCTTCAGGAACATAAAGATATGGTATGTGCACGCAGGCACTAACACAAAGCAAATGAGGAAGAAAGCAAGAAACTAATATTGTTCCTAAAGTCCTAATGGTGCCCTCTGGCGGGCTAATTTGGTAGTGTCTTGGCAGTTGGGCTGAAGTTCTCATAATGTAAGTCTCCCAAATTTGGGGTGAGGAAGAAAGCAAGAAACTAATATTGTTCCTGAAGTCCTAATGGTGCCCTCTGGCAGGCTAATTTAGTAGTCTTGGCAGTTGGGCTGAAGTTCTCATAATGTAAGTCTCCCAAATTTGGGGGATTATTCTTTTAGTCCCCCCCCCAGTTTTGGGGGGCTAGTTATTCATTAAAGTTACCTTTAATTAATATACTTTATATGCGTTGTTAATTCTGTAAACTAATCACCAGTTATGTCTGACCAACGTATAAGCCTTGCTACTAGAATGTAGTGTATTGAATAGCTTCTCTCTTAGCACCTTGTCATATGCCTTTTCTAGATCGAGAAAACTTAAATACAGATCTTTGTTATATTCCCATGCTTTCTCAACTAATTGTCGTAAAGTGAATAACTGATCCTGACAGCCTCTATTTGGCCTGAATCCAGCTTGTTCTTCACCAAGCTTTTCTTCCACAATTCTTCTCAACCAGTTTCTCAAGTATACTGGCATAAATCTTGCCCAGAACACTCAGTAAGGAAATACCTCTGTGATTCTCACATTCAGTTTTATTTCCCTTTTTATATATGGGTACTATTAGAGCTCTACTCCAATCATCAGGAATTCATCCCTCTGTCCCAGACCTTCTGAACTATGCAGTGCAGCCACTGTAAGACTTTTATGTCACAAATTTCAACTTTTATGTCACAATATTTTCAACTGGTCGAATATCATCTACTCCTGCTGCCTTTCCACATTTCAAGCCTTTGATGGCTTTTTCTACTTCAAGTATGAATATGTATTCCTGACTGTATGCCTGTTGAGTGTTTTTTACCACTACTATCACTGCTTGTTTCATTTAACAAGTTTTCGAAGTAATTACTGCATACTTCAAGGATATCTTTTTCTCCTGTTTTCATGTCCCCTTTATCATCTCTAACTCCTTTTACAGCATTCTTTCTTTCATTTCTAAGCTTCTTCAACAACCTCCAGAATATCTTACCACCTTGATATTTATTTTCTATGTTCTTGCCAAAGTCCTCCCATGACTTTTGTTTAGCAAGTTTTACACAGTGTTTAGTTTTCTTACATTTGTCTCTGTATTCTCTAAGAGCACAAGTTGACTTATTTGCCAGGAACTTTTGATATGCTTTCTTCTTTTCCTTCATTGCCTCTTTAACTTTCTTTGTCCACCATGGAGTTGTGATTTTTCTATCCTTGCAGACAACCTCACCAAATGTCTCTCTCTCTGGCTGAATCAGTCAGTGTTTTCTCCAAGGTTTGCCACTTAATCTCCAAGGTTTGGTTCCTGTTCTCAAACTCTTTCATTTTTTGTTTAATAATCTTTGTGTATTTTAGTCTACAGTTCACATCTGAGAGTTGCTCAACTTTTATTCGCTTTAAAACTTTCTTACATATCATTCTTTTCAATATGAAATTCAATTTTGTCATGCTCAAGACCAAATAGTGATCGCTTCCAATTCAAATCCTCTGTACACTCTGGTGTCCTGCACCGGGGAGAAAACATCACTATTAATAATAACATAGTCAATGAGACTTTTCTTATTCCTTGCCTCTTCTCTCCATGTGAATTTGTGTACATTTTTATGTTGGAACATGGTGTTAGTAATAACCAGTCCATGTCTTGAGCAGAAATCCAACAGGTATTTGTATTATTATTAGCATTGCTCTTTTCTCCAAATTTTCTCAAAATATTTTTGTATGTCTGACAATCCCTTCCTTCTCTGCTATTTAGATCCCCAACAAGGACCAACTTTTCCTTTTTCATTGTGTTAGTAGCTTTCTCTAGAGCCTCAAAAAATTCCCCCATTTCTACCTTAGTAGAGCTTTCTGTGGGACCACAATTGGTTTAATTGGGACCACAGAATTGTATATTGGTTTAAGCCAATAAGAATACAATTTGGTTGGCTAAATCCCAAATTGCCAGCCCATCGTCGTTCGTTCAGTGTCCAGGTAGATATCCAACAGGGTGTACCATGAGAAGGTGAGGATTGGACATTAGGTCAGAAGCCCTGGTCGGTTCTCCACATTCCTTTAAAGGCTATGTCGAGGTCTCCTCTCAGTTATACAGCTTTGACCCTTAAGCACCCCTTTCATATCAATTTTATATATTTGAAATAGATTAAATGATTGTCAGCCGAGAGATAAAAATATAAACAGTATTTTTTATTTAATTAAAATGCACAACTAGTTTTGTCTTCTTAGACTTCATCGGGTGCATTACATGGAACAGCAAAATACAAAGAAACATTTTAAGAGAATAGCTATAAACTCAATCGACAATGTATTACTGACATTTAAAGGTGTTCTGGATATCACTGTATTGTTGTGCATGTACATGCAGTCATGATTTCATGAACGCCAAAGTTGGGTAGCAGTGCAGTGACAATCGGAGAGATTATAGCCGAAGTTAGTGTTATGATGTAATGGATTGAGAACGATTTCCTTAGATTTCACAATTCTTCTCTCAAATTGCCAGAGCATCTAAAGATGTTCCCCAATTTGTTCCAGATGACTGGATGAGTGATAGAATTTTCATTGTTAGGGTCAGTAGAATTAAGGACATTATTAAACAGTGTGATAGCTGTAGTTCTGCCATATTTTGTCAGACTGAAAAATCCACTGAATTATGTCTGGAATAGCATGAGAGACATCATATTCTGTATAAAATTATTGCATCAGGTTAAAATGCAGTGGTAATAGTTGCAAGGAATTAATTGTCCTACACTAAGTAACTTAACTGACATTTCTCTTTCCAACTGCAACAAGGTTTTTTTGTTGACTTCGCACTGTGAATTCCGTATAAGACTTTATTTTACTGCATCTTGGGACCCTTCCTTCCTCATGTTTGTGCCTATCTCAAATCTTAAGATATTTGTCAAACATTTTAGATATGTATTTGTACAAATTCTTGTTTGCTATATTTTGTGGAAATATGCCTATCTTCAGTAATACCTCATTATGTTATATAACAATATAGATATTTGTTTATGGTAAGATCATATTATTTGTTAATCTGGAGAAAGTTAAATAATTATAGTAAATGCCACACCTGGTGTTTTAGTCAAATATCTTTTTATCTGATCTGAAGATGATCAAATCAGAGAATACCTAACGTAGAATTAGGATAATAGCTGAGTCATAATTTCCTTTCCGCATTTTGTTATTCATGTGCCATTTTTATCATTGGTTACTGCTGTAATCTTTTTGATTACTTATCTTTACAGAAGATAAAGCTTCAATCATTGAAATTCCTTCAGCACTTTACTTTTCCTACTGAGGCTGGCTTCCCTGTTTTAACCCCCACTGTTCAAGCTGAAAGAGAGATGCTGTTAGTAGTGATCTGACATAATTTATTCACATTCCTAGCAGAATATCAGATAAACTTCATCTTTTCAACATCGTGAACCTATTTTTGACCACACCTCATTTCAGATATAGTATAAATGCCAACTGTCCTCTTAGTAACACAGATCATAACCAGGTGCATACTTCCTTTTTCTTGTGGAATATTCTCCACTTAGCCATTTTCAATATGTCTTTTCTTTTGCCATTAGAAATGCCATGGCATTTCTAAGCAAAATAAATAACTGAAAAGGATCCTTGCTACATTGAAGAACCTTCATTTCTTCCATTCCCAACCATCAAGCGTTGGATTGTTCTTTCAAAGTTATATATATAACGGTTATTGCAGGTTGTTTTAGCGAAGCTAAATGTGTAACTGATGATTTTGACTTCGGGAGGTTGTCATTGACTTCTCACTAACTCCAAATCCTATCCATAGTATGCTGATGACAGTGCACACCATTCCTCTTTCATTTGTCAAACATTTGTAGTCAGTGAATCTCTACCAATATCTTATACACTGATTTCCTTGCCATTCTCTTAGGGAAGGTCAACAAGATCAATGTAGTGAACTCAGTGCTACCAAAATGGTTTTCTTTCTTTTGATTTTTCCTATCATGGAACATATTCTTAGACACCATATTTGTTTGAACATGTTTCAAACAAATATGGTGTCCTTTTCTATTCAAGGAATTATTTCTCACCTGTACAAAGTCTAACCTTAGAACACTGTTCTTGTGTTTGCAGTGGTACAACATAAAAAAAAAAAAATCACTAAAAATGCTTGATGCTGTACAGAAGAAGCCAGTCCATTTTGTTTTAATAATGATAATGCTCTCTTGCATATTTTCTCAAAGAAGTTCGGTTACTACCTTATTTCTTTTCTATGGGTATTGTCATGGTGCTGCTTTGCCAAATCATGTTCAGAGAAAAGTGATTCTCTTAAGATGTGAAATCACCAACAGTATCTGATCATTCATCCATACACAACTCAGTTTTGAATTCAGTGAAAACTAGCCTGTCATCTTTCATTCCACTTATTTGGTTTTGTATAAATTGCATACCTTTTCCAAACTTTAAGAAATACATTCAGGTTTCTTCTTTCTCTTTAACCACATGTCTACACAAGACCAGTTGTTTTGCAGGGTTGATACCTTTTAAAGTTTAAATGATGTATGCAGCTGAATATATAGGACCATTAAGAAATGCTTAAATGGAATTAATTATCCATTGAAAGGGCTTATTTTAAGTTGCTGTAGTGAAACACTATGGTGATTCACTAGATATACACTGTTACAACTTCTGCACACCCCCATGCTGCACACAGAATTATGTCAGCCAGGTTCTGCTAGTGGCACTGTGTGCCGCCAACATTTACATGTTTATCAGTAGATAGAGTTGTCTAGCTAGCTGTACAGGTTAACATGCAGTGAGGAGATTATGAGAGCCGTGTAACTGTAATAGCATTTCACAGTATTGAAATGCAGCCATCTGTTATTTTCAACATGCTGAAAACACTCAGGATCAGTAGGATGTTTCTGTATTGGACTATTAACCATTATAATGATACAGAAGACATATCTACCTGCTGAAGTACAGGTTGAAGTGCTGTGTTAGGACGCAACAACCTGTGAGGGCTGTGAAGGCATGTCTCCGCTGTAATCCTGTAACATTGCAGAAAGTGATGCTGTGAGAGAGAGAGAGAGAGATGAATGTTTTGCAGAGAACGATCTCGCATATACTAAATGATGACCTTGGGGTGAGAGCCTATTGTTGTTCTACTGGACACTTCTTAACACTACAACATATTCAGCAGAAGGCGATAAAATCAAAGGTGCTTCTGCAGACAGATATCCTCTTCACAGATGACACTATTGAAGAGTTTTTTCATCATCAATTTTGTTGCATTCATGTAATCCTGTAACATTGCAGAAAGTGATGCTGTGAGAGAAAGAGAGATGAATGTTTTGCAGAGAACGATCTCGCATATACTAAATGATGACCTTGGGGTGAGAGCCTATTGTTGTTCTACTGGACACTTCTTAACACTACAACATATGCAGCAGAAGGCGATAAAATCAAAGGTGCTTCTGCAGACAGATATCCTCTTCACAGATGACACTATTGAAGAGTTTTTTCATCATCAATTTTGTTGCATTCATGTAGCATCAAATATGTTGCAAAAAAGTTGCATTTCTGCGAGAAAGGGATCAAAACTTCCACCAAAGTGTATCAAGACACTGTTCTGGGGCCTGTGGTTATGGCCCCTGAATAACACCTTGTTTCACAGTAGGCAGTGTATCTTCCAACAGAACTTAGTCCCTGCACATAAGGGAAGGACCACACTACAGTATTTGGAGACAAATATGTCTGACCACATATTACCATCTGATTGGCTGTCTGGAGATACCATTCTGAATTTGTTGGTACCAACGAATTGTGATTGGAGCTTCAGAGAACTCGGACCACAATTCGTTGCCCCAGCATTACCAGCCTGAAGTTGGATTTGGAGCGAGCTCTGATAGCATTTCTGTTGGATATGTGCATGCTGCCATCTATATGTGTGAAGGCAAAAACAGGGACATTTTGAACATTGAGTGCTGCTATATCCATGATATACATGCAGTTTGTATGTGCTGAAAGCTGTAAATGATCTGCTGATAGATAAAATGTTTTCAGAAATTATGTTCATATACTGTCTTTGAAGTTTTTTCATCGTAAATGTATTTATCATTCAATCACTCTTTATGACAATACATTTCACTCATTTACCACTTTCCATGCAAGTAACTAATTTCTCACTTTTAAACATGCTCTTGGCTTTATTCTGTTTTTTTTTTTTTTAAGGTAATCAAAATGTCAATTTAAAAAAATTAAGTTGGCTTATTATTAAAAATAGAGCCTGTGTAGCTCAGTGGATGTGGCGTTTGCACGCCACGGCGCTTGGCTGCATGAAGGAAGACTTGGTTTCGAGTCTAGTCGCGACTAGAGGAAATTTTTCTAAGCCTTTTTTCGACCGGTTCCCGAGTTAGTCGATCTCTGGCACGGGCATGCAGGTTTTTCCTCCCGGAAACTCTGGTTTTTCGTCCTGTAAACTCAATAAAATCGACCGTAGAACCCACATTATTTCAGACATTAAATATATTGTGTTAGGGTTAGGGACCACGAGATGGCGGCACATTTGAGCCGTCTCTCTTCACTGTGTACCGCTTAATTAGTGATAGCCTTGGGCCATCTATCTCTGATTGGTACCAGTGGAGATTGAACTGCCCACTCAGTCTCCAAAAGTTAGATAGGGCTAAATGGCCTTGCCTACTCCCCATATACGGGAATAAAAAGGCGTTAGCTGATTTTTTTTTTTTTTTTTAATTATTAAAAATAACTTAAATACCTGCATCACATTCAGGGTTAATGATTTCCTTTTTCTGTTGTCAGTTAGCTTTCTTTCTCTCATATTTTATGTATTGTGGTGGTATTCCATATGCTAACTTCAGCTCTAGATATTATGATTTAATCACATTGAATCCAGGTCCTGTGTAATGGAAGCAATTTTCAGTTAGAAGCACATGGAAGGTTCTTAAAAAAAAAAACAAAAAAAAACCCTTCAATTCATCAATATCAGCTGACCTTAACAACTTTGGTGCAGTTGCTCTACAACCAAGCAGTGATAGTGATTTTCATAATGTTATTCATAATGTTCAAGCAACAACTGGGTTGTTGCTTGAACAGATAACCTTTCTGCTCTACAACCAACAGTTCATGGGTTCAAATTCCAATGTAGGCATAGATGTTTGTGAAAGTTTTTAAGTTAGTTGAGTTTTATTGTCTGGTTGTGGTCCACCGCCATGCTTATTTTGTTGTTTCAGGCCTGAAAAGTAGTTTCAAAGAAGGCACTTTTTTTTTTTTTTTTTTTTTAATAATGTATTTCAGTTAGATTTGGGGAAAAAAAAAAAAAGAAATCTCTTCAGTAGTATATCCTTCCCATTTCTCTTTGCATGTTAGACTTATGGCTCTCCTGGCCAAGTAGTTGACTTCTTTGAAACCTAATTAATGTTCTGGTAATGTTTAATCCTATTTGCATGGTGTATTATGTATGCATGTTGTTTTGTGGGATGAAAAACCAAAGTTTCTGGGAGGGAAATCCTGCCACTTGCATATGAAATTGGCTAAACCATCATCATTAGTTGTAGTAATTAGAAATTAAAATTAAGAGCCAAAATAATGGTTCTTCATATCTGAGATCATATTTAACTCAGATCTTTCCAGCTAATGGGCATAGTAAGCTGACTGAGCTTCAGAGGCTCTGTTAGTGTAACTTATAGCTTAATTACATTTTACTGACCATCATAAATTTTACCTTTTTTTTTATTTTTTCATCGTGTGCAACAAAAACAGTTCCATTTACTATCTCTGCAGCTTCAATTGACATTACACTTGAACAGCTTTATTGCATATTTCGGGGTAAGGTTATCAAAACAGTCCTGTATTTGTAAATTTTAGATGGGGCAGTAAATTGCAAGAAGCTGAGATAGAGTGGGAAAGAAAAGAGGGTGCAGTGGGAGACTACTTCAGAAATCTGCTATCAGCCAGTCCTCTATACCCATTACTCTGTGGTCATGTACCAAGTGGAGTAGACTTGCTTCCCTGTATGTATACCATGTGTTGTAAGTTATTTATTTTTCATGGCCAATTCCTCTTGTAGTTTTAATTTGAGAAAGTTTTGAGCATTTTAAAACAGTAAACCAGTGTGTTTGCAGTTCATTTAAAATGCACATTTATTACAAATGATTGTTACATTTGTTTAATTTTCTTTTCTGATTTCGAATTGCTTCCTTTATATTCTTAATTTTTGCTCCAGGAAAACTTGAAGTTAAAACTTGCTCATCGATAGCATGTAGAGTCACCATACCAAATAACATCTTTCTTTTTACAAACATCACTTACCTGATTTTCATTACTTCCTGACTTATCCGTTGTGATTTCTTATTTTGCTGCTTAATTTTCTTTTTCTCCCTATGCTCATTTAAACGGATGTTCCAACAATTCATAGTGCAGATCCCTTAATTTTCCCATTGCCAAAACACCTTTGTGGGCAGGTGCATTGTCCTGATGAATGATGATTTTTTCTTCTGCAAACTAGGTGTTTTCTCACAAATTTTTTTCTAGTCTGGTTAAAAGATCGGAATAACATTCTCCAGTTATGGTTTTACCCTTTTCAAGATAATTAATAAACAAAATGCCTTTTAGGATCCCAGAACACTGATGCCATGACCTTTCCTGCTAATGGAACTGATTTTGTCTTCTTTGGCGCTGAACAACTGGCTTCTGTCCACTGTTTTAACTGCTGTTTGGATTCTTGTGTGTAATGGTGAATCCAAGTCTCATCCATAGTAATAAATCGACGCACAAAATCAGTTTTATTCTTGTTGAAACACTCCAGTCACTGTTCAGAGATTTTCATGCGAGTGCATTTTTGATTTGTGTGAGCAAGCACGGCATCCAACTTGTGCAAAGCTTTTTCATTTGCAAAATATATCCTACACGTTCTTTTGAAATGTCTGTAGTCTCAGCAATTTCACGCACTTTGACTCCGGTCATCCAATACCACATCGTTCACTCAATCAATGATTTCTAATGTTGTTACACTTTTTGGACATCCTTCACGTGGATCATCTTCAAGGCTGATACAGACACATTTAAACTCGGCAGCCCATTTCTTATTTGTCGAAAATGAAGGAGAAGAGTGCCCATAAACTTTAATGAACTTCGAATGAATTTTTTTTGGTGTTAAACCTTCTTTTACAAGGAATTTTATAACCTCACAATACTCCATTTTATCCATTTCAAGGGATACAGACAACACTTTTGCTTCAGACAGCTGTATAAAACAAACTACTTGATAGAATGACTTGCAATTACACATGGATGCTTAATGACAGATGTACCAACTTAGAAAAAAAAAATCTTGCCAATAGTGTTGCCATCTATGGTCGAGGCCGAGAACTTTTCAGACCACCCTCGTATACTATAAAACACTAATTTTTTTAAGGGGTAAACACAGTAAAATAAACAAAAAATCACCAATTTTACGAGTGCTAAATTCACTGAACAACTACAATGTATACTTGGTGTATCCAAGAGTAGAATATAATGTAGCAGATAACAAGTGACAGCTAGTTTTTTTTTATTATTTTATTTTATTTTATTTTATTTTTTTATGTTGGGCCCATATACAGGAGGTTGGTTGGTCAACCTATAGTACGTTAGTACCATATATGGGTGTTGGATTGCGAAAGGATAAACTTGTTTACATTTGATTTGAATGCCTGTGTGTTGTAGTCCTTCGGAAATACATCTGGGGGAAGACTGTTCCACAATACTGCAGTAGCAGGGATGAACGAGGAGGAAAAGAAACTTTTCTGTGTGTTTCGAGGTGTACTGTGAAAGGATGTTATGCACAGCTGTACATGTTCCAATTTGCTTAGTACAGGGCGGGGGAATTATTGATTCTGTTTCAGATGAGCATTTTCCATGGAAATATTTATAGAATATACAGATTGCAGAGACCAAGCGTCTATGTGAAAGTGGGGGGGAGTGAGTTGGTGAGGGATGGGTTATTTATTAGTCTAATTGCTCTCCTCTGTATAGAGTCAAGCATTTTGAGGGAGCTTTTTGGAGCTCCACTCCAGATGTGAGAGCAGTAATCGAGAGCTGGGCGGATTTGTGACTAGTTTAGAGGTGAAGTAGCGTCTTGAGCGAAAGAGAGAACCAAGTTTTTGGAAGCTGAGGATGCAATGGTTGTGATGTGTTTGTGCCAGGAGTGCCTTGATGTCAAAGTAATTGTGAGAAGAGAAATTTCATCTTGTCTGAGAATTTGAGTGTTATCAAAAACAATGCTGGGAGAAAATGGTTCTTTTTTGTGAGAAATAAAACTGAACTGGGTTTTACTAGTGTTGAAGTTGACAAGGTTATCTGAGCCCCATTGGCAGATGGCTTGGAGGTCAGAATTAAGGGCAATGGTGGGGATGTTCTGTGGGTTGAGGTGAGTTGTGTAGAGTGGGGTTTGTCGAATGAAAGGGAGGAATGTAATGTGCTATCATCTGCAAAACTGTTTATTGGATTAGAGGTCAACTGAAGTAGGTCATTGATATATAGGAGGAAGAGGGTCAGTGAGAGAACTGAACGTTGTGGAACCCCCAGCATTAGTTTGATGGTGAGAGGATAGGGAGCCGTCTACCATCACACATAGTGTGTGTGTCCAGACAGGAAGCTGGTAATCCATCTGCAGAAGTCCTGAGGCAGTCCAAATGATGGAATTTTGCTTAGTAAGTCTTTGTGCCAGACTCGGTTGATGGCTTTGGAAATATCAAGTGCAACTACTTGGGATTCACCGAATTTCTCCATGGCGTTTGTCCAGTAATGGGTGATGTATGAGAGTAGATCTCCTGTTGAACGGCTTTGATGGAATCCGTACTGGTGGTCGCTTAATAGCCGGGTACCTTCAAGATAGATTAGGAGTTGAGAGTTGATGATTTTCTCCATTACTTTAGATAGGACTGAAGTGAGTGAGATAGGGCAGTAGTTAGATGGCAGTGATTTGTCACCCTTTTTTTTTTGGGAATGGGTTGAATATAGGCCAGTTTCCAGGTGTTGGGATATATACCAGTGGAATAAGAGAGTGTGTACAGGTGACATAGGATAGGAGTCGGTTCCGATGCACAGACCTTCAGGATAATTGGAGGAATGCCGTCAGGGCTAGGAGACTTTTTTGTGTCTAATTTAGACAACAGGTTTGTGATGTCTTTTTGGCAAAAGGATTGGGCAGTTGGAATGACTGGAGGGCATTTGCCATTGTCAGTTATGTGTGCATTGGAGGCAAAGTGTTATGCCAGGAGATTAACTTTTTCTATAGATGATGTTGCAATTGAGCCATCTGGCTATGATAGAGGTGGGAATAGTGTAGGGCAAAAGTTACGGCCAATTGCTTTGGCAAGAGACCAAAAGGCTTTGTTGGTCTGCATGGCTGCCGTTTGGACAGGCTGCAAGCTTCCTGCTTTGGGCCCATTCAAATTCTGTTTTGGAAGTATTGATAATTTTCTTGCATTTGTTATGCAGTATAGGCATTGAATGAGGATGGGTTCTTGATTTGAGCCAGTTGTGGTATGCCTAATTTTTCATTTGTACAGCCTTGGCACATTTTTTGGAAAACTAGAGTTTAGTTAGGGGACAGCAGTTCTGAGTAGTGTTGGGAATATATGTTTTCATGCCAGTGAGGATCACTTTGGTGATGCATTCAGTGCATATGTTTGGACTGGAAGACTGGAAATAATAGTCTAACCATGGGAATGAAGCATAGTGGTCTCAGAGACTATCCCATATGGCACTGTTATAATGCCAAACTACTCTTGTGTGGGAGTGACTGTGTAAGCGTTGTTGAATGGGGGAGGAGATGAGCACTAAGTTGTGGTCAGAATTGCCTGGGGGGGGGCTCACTATATTCACTGCATATTTGGAGGGGTCATTAGTAAGGAAGAGATCTAGAGTATTTGGGGAGTGGTTTGGGTTATCTGGTATTCTGGTTGGTTTTTGAACATCATTGGTGACTGCAAATGTTTCAGCATCTCTGCCTGCAGGATCTGTATAACTAGAAGAGGAAAGCCAACTGGTGTTACGGACGTTGAAATCACCCAGGAGGATGATTTCGCTGTTAGTAGAGTGGGACTGGAGAAAATCAACTTTTAGGGAGAGGAAATGAAAGAGCTCAGAGTGATTGGTGGTATTAGGAGAGCGATAGAGACAGCAGATGAATTTGACT
The DNA here is from genome assembly GCF_054136105.1 of Typopeltis vanoorti. Classification (NCBI taxonomy): domain Eukaryota; kingdom Metazoa; phylum Arthropoda; class Arachnida; order Uropygi; family Thelyphonidae; genus Typopeltis; species Typopeltis vanoorti. The sequence continues at coordinate 72,036,003 of NC_143552.1, read as the reverse complement.
GAGTGGGGGAGGGATATCTTCAAAGAAGAAGTCGGGCGATTCTAAGTTAGTTGTTGCTCTCTGGCAGGGTATGTCAGAGTGGATATACTAAAGTCTAAAGGAGTTAAAAAGTGTATACAGTCATCCCTCGACTTACGTCCGGGTTCCGTTCCATCCGGCAGGACATAAGTCGATACATTAAATCAACAGAGTTATAGGCGTTAGGGACTTGACCATAATAAGTATACTGTAATTTTAATTTTTAAACCTTATTATAAAACTATACTGTGTGCTAGTGCCACTATAAAACAGAGAACAATCACCCAAATCTTCTTCCACAATCACATCTTCATTACCTTCCCTGTGTGAATGATCAGGCTATGGCTCTTCTGGTGTAACCTTTTGTTTTTTTGATGAAAATGTCCAATGTGCTTTGCTTATTCCTCTTCTTCTTGTTCATAGCAAGCAAAAGCAAAATAGCGTTCAACATTGGGGTCCATGTCTTCAGCCATTTGAGAACATCGCTAACTGCAAAGAACATTTCTGCAAAACCTTCACTGTAAATTGTTTAACTACCTCTTCCTTTTCTAGTTTTTCCTCTTCTGCAACAGTTGTTCCTCCAGTTCGACCAATTCTTCGTTTGTTAACCCTTTAGGGGAACTCTCTGAGTTGAATTATGTCGTCATCATTCACTTTGAGATTCAGATTATTTGCTAGGCCCACTATTACAAACTCCCAAAATCATGCACAAACTTTTTTAATGTGTTTTTCCTTATGACACTCATACATTGAGAGGTCACTTTGTCCCAAGCCACAGCAAAATTTTTAATAGCATGATAAATATTGAATGCTTTCCAGAATTGCATGAGAGTCTGGTCATTTTCTTCAGCAGAAATGGCCTGTGAAAAAGTTCTCCGTAGATAATAAGCCTTAAACACTACAAGAACTTCCTGATCCATCAGTTGGATCAATGAAGTAGTATTTGGAGGGAGAAACATGACCTTGAACTTGGTGAAGATCGCCGCTATAAGACGTACGAAACTGATGACCTGGAGCATTATATAGAATTAATAAAATTTTGAATTCTACATTTTCTTTCACACAATAGCTTTTTATTTCACTCGCATAACAGTTGATTTAGGCATCCTCAAAGCACCATCACAATTTTTGAGTCATCCACGACGTCTTGTTGCTCTGATAATGAATTATGAGTATGCTTCCTAATGTTTTTGAAGATTCGTGGATTCTCACTATGCCATATCACAAACGGTTTCAGTTTATATCCAGCCACATCCGTAACAGAATCGCAATACGGGCATTAAGAGCTTTGAAACTAGGCATAGATTTTAGCTTTTTGTGGATGAATGTCTGCTCGGATATTTTTTTCCGAAATAAGGACGTCTCATCCATATTGAATTTTTCTTTGTAATAATTTTATCAAATTTTTCCATAAACTCCTTGGCAGCCTTCTCAGCACACACAGATTCCTATACATTTTCACACTATGCAGTGCAAAATATGCTGCTTGAATCTCATGAACTAACCGGAAGAAGCGTTGAATTAATAGTTGTAATCGGGTTCTGCTTTCTCCTTCAACATGCTGAAGAGACTTAGTGCCTTAGCGGTTATAGTCACAATGCTAAGGGGGTATGCACTTTTGGTTCAGGTCCTCTATCAATGATGCAAGTTTCCATATCACTGATGGGACCTTGCCGTTGCTTCGTCACTATTGTCGATTTAATGTAAGCAGATCCTTTCACAGCCTCTACAATTTTATCCTTATTTTTCAAAATGGTCGTCACTGTAGAATGAGACCATCCGAAGTCATGTGTGGTCACACTGACAGGCTTACCAGCTTTATGTTGCTTTATAACTTGCAACTTCGTTTCAAGATCAATTGCTCACCTCTTTTTCTGTGATTCTTCACTAAATTTTTTGATTGTGCGTGTAGGGCCATATTGCACAAAACATCGAGAAATATTTAATGATAAATACACAAATAACCCATTTCTCAAACACAAAATCAACAGAACTGTTGAAGACATGCCGACTGTTGAGGGAGGTTTCCGCTGAAAACACTGTTGCCATTGTGCATGTTTTACATTACGCTTGCTTGCATCTTTTGAAAGTATAGCTGAAAATGTTATTTATTCCCTTATGGGATCATGGACGTATCTTCAAAAAGACGTAACTCGAACGGACGTAAGTCGAGTGATGACTGTAGTTAGGAAGGTTGAGATGAATAGTGCTGGGGGAAGGTGAGATTTGAGTTTCTCTTAAAAAGAGTAGGTGGTGTTTGGTGGACTGCAAGTGGATGCTATTAAGGTTGGAGTTGAGGCCATGGATGTTGGTGAAGTGGATATGCAAGGTTCTGTGAGGAATTGATTTGACCTCACGGGTCTTGCACATTTCCTACGCAGTGCCTGCATGCTGGTGTCCTTGGTGGCTGCTAGTGGCGTCACTTGGTTTTTGTACTAGTTTGGATTGTTTGTAGTCTATCACCCAACTGTTGTCTCCATTTTGGCGTTTTTCTTCTAGTTGTCTTCAGAGTTAGCATTCTTTTTTCTCTCTGGGAAAAGGTTAAATCGGGTCGAGCACGTATGCACGACTGGGGGCAAGTGTCCTTTAGCTTGTTGTTTATCGCCAGGGCCACGCCAACCCAAGGGTGCAACATTGATAGGGTTGTATATTAGTTACATATCTAATTTGGATTGTATAATCCAAATTAGATATGTGTAACTAATATCTAATTTGGATTATACAATGTAGTATTAGGGGTGGCCGATAAAAGTTTGCACCCGGGCTGCAAATACCCTTGGCGTGCCCCTGTTTATCGCTGTTCTAAATTTGGTTGTGTTTATTGAGTCGCAGGTCACTTTCACGATACATGGAAAGTTCATACCATCCTTTCTTTTGTTTATGGGTCCGATATGATGGCATTTGACGATATTTCTGGGATCGAAATTGCATTGTCCTGCAAGTTTGGCGACGTCTTCTTTTAAGGATTTACCGTTTTCTGTTGGAAAGTTCAGGATAACAGCATTGAGTTTCCTAATTTTGGTTTCGAGCAACTCTTGTACCGATGATGTGATTACTTCACGAAGTTCGTTAGCAGGCATGGGCGCATAAAAGTTGGAACTCATGCTTTACAGACCAAAAGTAGCACCGTTTCAGATCCCTAAGCAGTGATGTTTCACTCTGCAATAGCCACTGCCATCTCTGTTTTTGGTGAAATGGGCTTCTCTTCAAGGTGGGTTAATAACTATGAGAGGCTGTATATTATGCATCACTGCCCATTATGGCTATCATGATATAGTTTCTTGTGAAGTAGTGAAAATTTAGCAAATTAATCACTGAATGACTGTAGTAACAATAGTAACATCAGTAATATAGTAACATTCACTTAGACTTTTATGTAAAGAATTATAAGGGCTTGCTATCGGGTTGTGTGTTTTGGTGGGTCCACCTGAGTGCAGTAATATTAGTTTCTCATCTTGTCCTAGATTTTTCAACACTGACTGAAATTTCATAAAATTTCAGTCAGTGTTAGGATCACTATTAAAATTATGTTTTTATTTTGACTAAAGTGATTCATCAGAGTAGAATTAGGTGAAACATTTGCAGCACACTTGCTAAAAATGGTTCTGGATTAAATAATAATAATGAATGGTCAGTATTAAAAAAAAAAATGATCATAAAATGCATCATATGATGTACGTGATGATTTCATTATATTTAACTCACGATGCCAGTTTTTAGCTTGTCATGTGACCAGTTAAGCTTTCTTGCATGCCCATTAAGTGTTATCACTTTGAGGTCACTAAAATGTTTCACCTGTATTCATTATGATTATAACATATTTAAGAACAACACTCTTCTCATATGGATTAGAGGGATATTTAATTATTGAGAAATCATAGGACATTGAATATAGTTTGTCAGGTCTTGAGCCTGAATGAAATGCTCATTAAAAAAAGATTCAAGAGTATATGGGACCAAGGGAGATATTGCAATGCACATAACACCACTGCCAGAAGTATCAAGAATGTGTGTTTGGCATTTGGTTAACTTGAATTAGCCAAAAATTAGTGATATTTGATTAACAGAGGAAGTCATAAAGGGATACTGTATTTTCAGGAGACTACAAAGAACAGGGCTGGTGGGGGGGGGATTTGCTGATAGCAAAATAATTTCTGTTAGCAAAAAGAAGTTTAGCAAGAAGGTAGAGTTCAGAGAGGGGAGTACATTGTGAAGTGATTGGGTGTTAGATAATTTATTTATTTATCGTATGGCATACACACACAGTTAAAAGGGAATAACATAAAATTCATATGAATATGGATAAAATACAAATATATAAAACTATAAACAGAACTGGCGCTGCGGTCTTTGGTGCCCGCATGCAATTTCTATCTAAGCGCCCCCTGTAACGATCTGGGCATGTGTGGTTCTTTTACGATAATAACAATTTAAATTATTTGAAATTTCTTAAATAAAATTTGACAGAACTGCCACACGTTGGTTCGCTAAATGTAATGAACTGGGGGTGTTGACTAGGCAGGATAATCGTTAAAAATCCGAATATTCAAAAAATTCTCAAAAGTTAAAGCAAATTTTGATAAAGCCACTTCACTTTAATCGTTGAATATAATGATACAGGGATTATAGCCTTCTCACTGACCCGAATCACTGACAAAATTAAAATGAATTTTAATTAAAGTTGAAATTTATTTGAACCAAAGTTTAAAAAATTCTTTCATTTTATAAGTTAGTAAATTCTTAGTAACTTGTAAAAAAAAGTTTTAATAATTTTTATAAGTGGAGCTATCTTTTAGGAAAATAAAAGAATCTCAAGATAGATGAGAAAATAAGAAAAGAATTCAGAAATATTTAGAACATTTAATATAAGTATTTAAAAAAAAAAAAACATCTTTACAGAATAATAGAAAATAAATTAAATTACATAAATACACTTGAAATTTTTTAAATTAAAATTTTAGGATTTTTGATTTCATATTCACAAAATTAGAAATAATGGTCTTAACGTCTGATTCCCCCCATATATCATTTTCAATAGCTGTTAATGCCAAACTAACAAGCCTTTTTTGTGACATACTTGTTCTTAAGTAGGTTTTAATCAATTTCAACTTGGAAAAGGAACGTTCACCGCTTGCTGCACTAACAGGTAAGGTTAACAGTATTCTAAAAGCAATTGAAAAGTTAGGGAAAGATAACTTATTGGATGCAATAAAATTAAGAATATCGAAAGGGTTTTGAATATTTAAATTATCCTTCTGAAAAATATCCCAATAAGCACATAACTCTTCATATAGTTCCATTGCATTTACGTTTTTATTGTCGCCGTCCTTCAAGAGAATCTCTAAATCGTGACAATGTTTTCGTAAATCTTCGTTATTAATTTGTAGTAATCTATACAAGAAATTGAAATTATCATAATATGTTTTTAGTTGTTCAAAACATTCTATTAACGAACACATTGCAACGTCTAGAAGTGTATAAAACACATTCACTCTAAATTTATCTTCTGGCGATTGTGGCGTTTCGTCATGATGCTCGTAGTCAAATTGTCGTGTCTTCTTTCGTCATCAAACTTCCATACCAGTTTTAAATTCTTGTTCTCCATCCACCTCTTCACACTTTTTTTACTGTTTTTAGAACTTCTTTAAAATTTGTATCTGATCGATACTCTTGTAAGAATGTTTTTAAGTTTTCGATAGATTATAAAGCAAGTGTAATGTTCATATTTTTGTCTTGAAGCATTCTACTAACAGGTTTATTCTGTTAAGTAAATCATGCCAAGTTATAAGAGAGCAAATAAATTTGTAGTTCTTTATTTTAGCACATAATGTTTGTGCTTCATGCTGAGTTCCTTTATTAAAATTTTCATTATTTAAAATTTCAAAAAGTGCATCGTAAATTTCTCCTAACTGATATCATAGAGGGTGGATTGCATTAATTTTACTTTCCCATCGCATTTTTGATGACTGTTTCAATGCTAAATTTTTTACGAACTTTAAAAGGATTGCCCAATGTTTGTAAGAGAATGAAAAGAAATTGTGTATTTCTTGAATAATTGCAAGGAAACTAATTGTATCTGCATTCACTTTGGCTGCATCGTTAATGATTAAATTTGAGTATGAGCAGCACATGGCACGTAAAAGCTAGAGGATTTTTGTTCAAAAGGAAATATTTGAGCCCATATTTTTTTCCCTTTCATATTTGCCGCAATGTCATACCGTTGACCTCGCATGTCTTCAATGGGGATGTTCCATTTTTCAAGTTGTTCCATTATTATTGCAAATAAACCATGTCCGTTTGAATCTGATATATCTGCAAATCCTAAAAGTTTTCCCTGATCTTGACAATTCCATTGTCACAGGAAACAAAGCAAATAATAATGGTCATTTGTTCTGTTTTACTTGCATCAGGTGTGCAGTCTAAAATTATGGAATAACATTTAGATTTTCGAATTGATAATAAAATTTGTATCCCTGATTGCGTTACTTAAAATTTCCAATATTTCATTTTGTCTGTCTTTACTCAAATAGTGTTCTCTAATGTTTCGATGTAGGGCCCTTTCAACATATTTCCATAATGAGATCAAACTTCGCAAACAGTTCGATTAATTGAAAAAAATTGCCGTTATTCCTTTCATATAATTTATCAAATGATCTGCGAAAAGCTAAATGTTGGCTACCAAGGAATTTTATCATTTCAATCAAGCGTTCTAAAGCACTCGCCTACTGTTTCTTTTCTATTTCATACATGCTTTGAGTCTGGCAATCAATAGTAGTTTTGATTATTAAATTTTTATCAAGTTCCTTCCATTTTAAGAAATATTTTTTATGTGAGTTAAACTAGTCTCATGTCTATGCAAAGTTGTACTTGCATTTCTCCAATCGTTATAACCTTCTACAAGACTACTTGATTCAGTAGGTGCAAAACATTTGCAACAAAAGCAAAAAACAGAATTTAAAGTTTCGGAATAAATGAGCCATGTTCTTGGCACTAGCTCCCCGTTTTCCATTTTTCTATTATAATACATGTCACCAAATTTACGACAATATGTATCTCTGGGATATATTATATTTTTCTTTTGAATAGTCCCCATTTCAATAAAACAACTCGTAATTTTTCATCAATATTTCCCCATTCACCTGGATCTTCTAAATTTACAGAGACTAACAATGTTAGTTTCGTGGTCAAGTACAACTAAATCTCCTCCTAACTGTTTTTGACTTAAATCATGCGTCTTGTTATCTTTTCAATAGTACTTTCATGCAAACTGGATGATATGCACGGTACTTCAACTCTGATTTCTGATGTATCGAGTTGGTTACAATTTGCATGAGAATATTTTAATATGTTAACAAATTTATTAAGAGTCCCAGTTTCTTTCTTAATAACTGCTTCTTTCGCAGCATTACGTTTACAATTTTGTGCACTGGATAACTTTTTTTTAAATTTTTGATTCCATTTCTATTTTATGCCCACAAGAAATTATTACACAAAACGACACAGAGACATAATAATAGTCTGCATTTCGCTGCTGTCAGTAGCCTACTGAGATGCGTACCATATGACTGGCTAACTAGCAACAAATGTTTTGTACGAAAATTCGTTTCTGCGCATAAAAACCATTCACTGTTTCACTTTAGATAGACTGCAGTAGACACAACATTCTGCAGACAAGCATTTAGCCTGCTCTCGCGGCAAAATTGTAAACTGCCGGCTGATCAAAGAGCCGGCAATATACAATTTTTTAAAATTTTTATTCGGTGTATCCGGCCTTATTTATTTTAATATTGATCATTCTAAGAATTTTTTGTTTATATGATAAAAGTTTTGTTTCTTAAAAATGAACGTATGAACCGTGCCCCGGCAGCGGCACCTGCATGCTCAGCATGTCCACTTCCGCCGGCCCTGACTATAAATATAAAGTAAAACATAGACAAACAGATAAAATACAGGCATTAAATATATGACAAGCATCAAACAAAAATGTAGTCATATTTTTACATTTAGATTTTTAATCCAATTGATCACCTCTGGAGATAGGTCAAAAATGTCCTTTAGTTTGCCTGGATATGCCTTTAGCTCACATTCTTGAACTATATGATGGATCGTTTGGGTCTCGGCTCCACAAGGGCAGTGGAGATTCGGTATCTTTCCCCACTTTGATAGTAAGTCTCTGCATACACCATGACCTGTGTGGATCCTATTAGCTGTTTTCCATATATTTCTGGGCAGGTCAAATCCAGATGGTTTTTGAAGAATATTTATGTAGCTATGGACTTCAAGTGATACTGCTTGAGTCCACAGTGCATCCCACTTATTCATCAAGAGTATATTCTAAACTGAGGAGATTATGAGTGGTCCTAATTGCAGGTCTTCTGGATTTTAATCTTTCAGATAAAGCATCTGGAATAAACTCATGTATTGGGAGGTTTTCGTTATTTAAGATTTGTTTATATTCACGAAGCAAAGCTTCCTGTTCTGGAGGAGAAATATGGCTCAGAATGGGGAGCCATTGTGCTTCTGATTCAACCCATTTTAAACACCTAGTGAAATTAAGTTGAACATCTAATTTGTTGACATGGTGGCTATTAAGCCAAACATGGGCGTCATACTCTGCTGCACTATAAACCAGTCCCAAAGCGGTGCACCGTAGGGTTGTGGCACTTGAGCCCCACGTAGTATTGCAGAGCTTCTCGACTATATTATTTTTAGTACATACTTTAGCAGTGATATTAATCATATGTTTATATGAGAGCGTTCTATCCAAGGTTATCCCCAAGTATTTAGGTGTCGGATTAAATGAGATTAATGTCCCATCAACATATATCTCTGGTTTTTGATTTGCAAGTCTATTATTAAGGTGAAAACAAGAACATTCAGTTTTACCAGGATTTGGTGTTAATCTCCATTTTTATAGAACTGCCATAAGGCCGACATATCATTCATCAATATTTCTTCAGTTCTTTCTGTGGATTTGCCACTGATCACCAAGGCTAAATCATCTACATAAGCAAACTTTCTGCGAACTGTTTCAGGGGATATCTGCGATGTAAAGACTAAAAAGCAGTGGTGCTAGCACCGAGCCCTGTGGTAGCCCATTTTTAAGCACTCTCTTTACTGATACTTCCCCCATTTACTACCCTGAAATATTGATCACATAATTTGTTTATGAGGTGCCCCAGTGTTTTACATGGGATGACCTTAAGGAATTTGTATGAGTCCCCTCCAGACAGTATCGTAAGCTGCTGTCAAGTCAACAAAGATTGCAGTAGTCTTCAGACACCTTTGAAACCCTGCTTCAATGTAAGTTGTTAAGCTAAGGACCTGATCTGTGCAGCTAAGATCTCTTCTGAGCCCCTCTTGTTCTATTGGAACACATTCCAAAATTTTCCCGCTGATCCTATTCAGAATCAGTCAAAATCAGGTGTTAGATAAGTCAATAGGATAGAATATATAGTTGGTTGTTGTTCTTGACCAGGTGTAGCAAAGAAAGATATGGATGGCATTCTTTGTTAATTAGCTCAATGAGCACAAGGCAAGTAATCATTATGGAGGGATTTCAACTATGAGGGAATGGATGGGAAGGAGGAGAGAAGAAATAGAATTTATGCAACTGTTGAATTATCCGAGGATTTACACATTAACAACTTTGCCTCCTGAGAAACATGATCATGCAGTTTTGACTTTGAAATGGCAAGGTGCATGGAACTTTCATTTAAGATGGAACATATGGTTGCTGTTCTGGTTGGATGAATGGTTAATGTAGTCACTCCTCAACCAGCAGACTGTAGGTTCATATCCCACCTTGGGCATGGATGTGGTACGAGACCACTATCATGCTTGTGGGAGGCCTGAAGGAAGTTGACATCTCTAGGTTTCTGGACTATTTAAAAACTAAAACAAATACAATATTAAAAAAAAAAAAAAAAAACTAAAATTCCTTAACCTACCCACAGTACTGATGATATACTATAGGTGCATAGCCTTTAGTAAGTGGGAGACTCATAAATGTGTGTGTGTGGCGGGGGAACAGGCTAGTGATTATGACTAACTTAGGACTCTTTCTTAAGCCTGAACCAGTGTCATAGCTTAAGAAACTGCAAGTGTAGAAATTAGTGATGCATGAGAAATTATCAAGTGGTATTTGAGCAAAGTAGCATCAGATTGCACATCTAGAGTTAGGAGAAATCAAGTTTGAGTTAAATGGATAATAGTATCATTAAGCAGGCACTGCACAAGATGATCACCAGGCTCAATAACAATGAAAATTACAAGCAAGAAACTTTAGCTGAACAGGCCAAAATCAGAGTTCTTTTGTTGGAAGTTTTTCCACTTGGTTATACTATAAATTAAAGATGCCAAGAAATTATATTCTTGGTTTAATCCTTTATCCAAGTGAAAGCAAACAAAGTTTGTGCCTGAAGTAATTTCAGGACTGGGCAACTCGTATATAGAAAGAAGCTAATGACTTCACATCACTTGCCTTGTTATCCCATAATGCACCTCTGGATCTGGCTTCCACTGATGAGACCTCAAAGGTTGAAACTGGTCTGGGTAGTGACCCTTCCCATAATGCATAGCATTATACATATCTGTAAGGATATGTGCTTTGCATTATGGGATACCAAGGCAAGTGATATGAAGTCATTAGCTTCTATATACGAGTTGCCCAGTCCTGAAATTACTTCAGGCACAAACTTTGTTTGCTTGCACTTGGATAAAGGATTAAACCAAGAATATAATTTCTTGGCATCTTTAATTTATAGTTCTTTTGCTTACTTGGTGAAGGGGGGGGGGAAACGATTATGGAGGGATAACTTTAATGAATTCTCTTTATGTGGAGGTGACAGAAGCAGAAGTAGTGAATTAGGGCATATCATCCAGGTGGAAAAACATAGTGTAACAGATGCGACAAGAATCATGACAAAAATAGAAGTGGGTGAACTTAATGTTTAGAATATTAAAAATCTTTGTGAGAATCAATCTTCTCTCTAATTTTTGCTGCCCATGTGCACATGAAAAATATTTTGTGTGCAAGTTTCTAGTCTCAGACTCAGCATGTGCAGTAGTACATGCCCATATTTATTGTATCAAACTGCCCCAGATCTGAGGGTCACATGTCCCGAGAACTTCAGGCCAACAGCCAAGAACACCCATCCCAGCCTCCTGGAGGGGGGGGGGGACTGTTTTCTGGACTTCAGACTTACATTTTTTGTTATTCTACTTACTTCAGTCCTACTTATCTTATGTAGTACCTGCATGCACATATCAATTTCTTTTTTGTTCTCTGAAGATGGTAATTTGACTTCAGTGAAATTTTGGGAGTATTATTTTTATTTATTATTATTTTTTTTTTGTAATATATACGTTGGTGTCTAAAAGCTAAGGACAAACTATGTTTTTAACTTATGAAAAACATTTTCATGACTGCAATCAAATGTGGACATAAATTTATTGGCAGCATAATAATATTACACAGAAAATGTGTTATAAATTTCATACAAATTAAATTGCAGTACATTTTTGATGAAAGTTACAAATTTCCTTAGGAAATTTGTAACTTTCATCAAAAGTTAAGGTATTAATGTACCGTGCTTACAGAAAACCATGCGGAGAGATATTTCAGTATGGAATATGTCCATCCGGAACTGCAATGCAGTTCCCACAACATCATACCATGCTTAGCACCAAGTGATTCAGGAGTTCTTGAGACAAACTGTTGCACTCCTCCTTCTCAGCAAGGATAAGGCCTTGTTTGCTTTCTGGAGGGGAATTTTGAGGAATTTGTCTCCCCTATTACATCCCAAATGTGCCCAATGGTGTTGAGAACTGGGGAGCTTGCTGGCCACTCAGTGCAATTAATATCTTCAGTCTCCTGAAGTATCCACTTTTCATGTTCGATGTGGTGTGGTGTCATCTCCATGAAAATGAATTCTTCACTTACAGCACCACAGAACAGTCAAAAATTACGTTGAATAACTTCATTCATTGCCTATCCCAGTCATAGTCCCTTTTAGCCAGCACTTATAGCTCGGTGTGTCCATTAAGCATAATTCCTCACCACACCATGATCCCAGCACTGCTGTATCTATCCCTTTCAAAATCATTCTCATGATGGAGAGCAGTACCACTTTCATGCCAGATCAGGTGTCATCTAGAATTGGAGGAAAGATTAAAACGACTCACCTGTGAAGAGTTCATAAGCCCATTGGTGTCTTGTCCAATTTTTATGGATACGTCACCACTGAAAACATGCTCTATGATGAGCTGTGGATCAATTGTTGAGATATCTGTGTACCTGTGCTTGAATGGAGCAGACTTGCAAGCTTACCTGCTGCACTGCGCTGTGTCAATTATGCTTTGCTGTTATAATAAAAAAATCTGTCTTCATGTTCAGTGCTAGAATGAGGGCGGCCTCTTAGCAAATGTCTGTAACACATTTGATTGGTTTGAAATTCTGCCCAGAGCCTGGATATAATGCTATGTGAAATTCCAAACACTGGCAATATCAGTAATTCTGTGGCCTTCATGCTTTCCAATAATTCTTCCACACATGAAGTCGTCTAGATTACGTCTGAGACATTACAAGACATCCAAGCTTGCAACTTTATTCCTTCATGAAAAAGCTTCCTTCAAACACAATTTGCTTATTTCAACCTTTTGCCTTTTATCCTGTTGAGTGCTACCACATGACCCCTTCATGAACAATTCAAAAATTTGAATCTGTACCTGCTTTCTAATCAAAATCAACAGTCATACTAATTGCCTACAAGTTCATTTGTTTGAATTTGCAGTTGTAATCTTCAGAAATAGTGTTTGTCCTTAGGTTTTGGGTATCAATGTATATAGTTTCTTAAATAATACCATTATGTATGACCAGTTATACTTAAATAATACCATTATGTATGACCATTACCTGCTGCACTGCACTGTGTCAATTATGCTTTGCTGTTATAATAAAAAAATCTGTCTTCATGTTCAGTGCTAGAATGAGGGCGGCCTCTTAGCAAATGTCTGTAACACATTTGATTGGTTTGAAATTCTGCCCAGAGCCTGGATATAATGTTATGTGAAATTCCAAACACTGGCAATATCAGTAATTCTGTGGCCTTCATGCTTTCCAATAATTCTTCCCCCACATGAAGTCATCTAGATTATGTCTGAGACATTACAAGACATCCAAGCTTGCAACTTTATTCCTTCATGAAAAAGCTTCTTTCAAACACAATTTGCTTATTTCAACCTTTTGCCTTCCACCAAAATCATTTGCCTCCGTATCTCATAATGCAAAGCACACTTTTCAGATGGGCGTAATGGCAATGCATGATGGGAAAGGGACACTACCCAGAGGCTTGGACCTTTATTAAGATGAAAAAGTAAAGGGGCATGTCATCATAGGCCTAGAATAGTTATTTTATTTATTTTTTATTTATTTTATATTTATTTTATTTAGTGTTTGGTAATCTACATGCAGTTATAAAGGTATATAAGTTAAAAATAAATATATAAAAAGTGATAAATAATTAGAATAAAACAAAGACACTTATACTTTCAACAAACAAAATGCTTGTAGGTTAACATCAAGTTGTCTGATCCAGTCTATAACAGGCAGTGCCACCTCCAGGAAGTCGTTTCTTTGACCTGGTTTGCACGAAGACTGCACTCAGTGGAGATGTGGTGGATTGATTGATTTGGGTGCCTGCAGTCGCATTACGGGAGGGAATTTTTCCCCACTTGTACAGAGAGCTTGCACATCTTCCATGTCCAGTGCAAATCCTGCTCAGCGTTGTCCATGTCTTTCGACTGAGTTCCATACCTGGGATGTTGAGACGATGCCTATCAAATCAAATTTGGAGTTGAGCATTGGTATTTATGCTCCACATTCGTTTCCATTGTTCTTTGGTATTGTAATTGGTCATTCTCAGGTGTTTAGCTTCACGGAGAGGGGACTTTCTTGATTTCAGTCTGTTGAGTTGTAGCTCTAGTATGTCATTGTATATAGGCAATTCAGTATTTCTGAGTATTTTATCATATTCACGTAGTAGAGCATCATGTCTTTGTAGGTTTGGTGGTATTATGTTACTCAGCATTGGGAGCCAGTAAATAGGAAACAGGCGGTCAATTAGTTTGGTATGGCAGCTGTTGAGCCAAACAGGAGCGCGGTACTCTGCCACCGAAAAAAACAATTCCGAGTGCGGATGTTCTTAATGTGATTGCTGCTGCACCCCAAGAAGTGCCATATAATTTCTGGATGATGTTGTTTCTAGTTCTTATTTTTCCAGCTGTGTTTTCAGCATGTTTTTTATATGATAAGGTGCGATCAAGTGTAACTCCTAGGTATTTAGGATATTTGTTATGGTGTAGAACTGAATTTCCAAATCGGATGTTCAGCTCGTCTTGTGCCAGTTTATTGCTGAGATGGAATGTTGACACTTCAGTTTTACTTTGGCTGGGTTGCAGTCACCATTTTTTAAAGTAGTTATGCATAGCAGCAAGGTCATTTGTGAGAGTTTCCTCCGTCTGTCTTAGTTCTCTATTTCTGGTGGCTAAGCTATGTCATCTGCATAGCAGAATTTTCTAGATGCTGTATCTAGCAGGTCAGCTATGTATAGGTTAAATAAGAGAGAGGGGCCAATACTGAACCTTGTGGTAGGCTGTTGTTGAGTTTCTTCTGATTACTGATATTTTCTCCAAGGACAACACAGAAATAACTATTGCTGAGCTTATTATTAACAAGCTGTATTGTTCTTCGGCACGGTAGTACTTTCATTAATTTATACAGCATGCCTTCTCCCCAGACAGTGTTATGCGGCAGTTAAATCAAGGAAAACTACGGAAGTTTTTAGATTTTGTTGAAAGCCCGCTTTGTTGTATGATGTCAGCGCCAGAACCTGGTCACAACAGCTGCTGCGATTGGGCCTAAAGCCTGCTTGTTCTATCGGAATGTGTTCAAGGATGGTGTTGCTTATGGCATTGTACAGTATTTCCAGTAGTTTGTGTGCAGCTTAGTAGTGCGATTGGACGATAGTTTTGTGGGTTGTCAGTTGATTTTCCGGGTTTGGGAAGGGCTGTGATCTTAGCTCTCTTAAATTCCTTGGGCAACACGACGGTGTTCATTATTTCTGAGAAAAAACTGGCGAGCCATTTTTTTGGTATTTTTGCCAGCACAAATAAGAAATTCCGCATGAACTCCGTCAAACCCCTGGGGGCTTTCCCATATTTGTGTTAGCTAGTGCATTGTTTCCTCATCGCTGAAGGGTCTTGCATATTCTGATTCATCTTGTAGTTTTGCCTTAAAGTCTCTGGCTTCTCTTTTAATTTTAATGGTAAGGTTTCTATCACGTTGGCATCTCGAGATTTTAGTAATGTGGTTAGCAACTTGGTTTGGTGTGACATGTTTGGAGCTACATAGATAGTCATCGATGTAGCTCCTCCTAGCTTCCGTAATACGCTCCAGGCCTTCCTACTGTAGTGCCCGAGGTCTAGTCCCTCAACTGTTTTGATCCAGCGTTTTTGTCTTGCTGCGTCCAAGTCGTGGAGGAGATCTTCTGCGATTTCCAGATCACCGCTTTCCCTAAATTTCTTGTAGAGCTGTTTACTCCGTTCTTTCCATCCAGGGATATACTCCTTTCTGTAGCCCCTGGGAATATGTTTTTTAGCTGTAGAGATGACAGCTCCTACAAATCGATTGTAGTTATTGGGTACAGGAGATATGAAACGAACACACTTGTCAAGGTCAATAGCATATTTTTTCCAGCTCTTTGAAGATTCCATCTCGGTGGGGAATTGATCAGACAAGAGGTATTTTTATGCCCACTTCAAGGAGGACTGGTCGATGTTGGCTGTGAGGGAAGCCACCAAGAACTCTTCTTTGAGCAGGTAGAGGTTCATTCATGTTGTTAGAGGTGACGAAGCAGAGGTCATGATTATAGTCTCTTCTCCATGCTGCTGAGCTGAAGGTGCCACATTCTTTAGCGTCAAAGACCAAGTAGATATTGGAGGTCTCAGCTCAGTCGGCGAGGGCTAGGCCAATATTCTGAGCATACTTCCATAACTCATGGTGGCTATTGACGTCTCCTGCATATATAGTTGGGTGGCTCAAAAGAGGGAGGACTTGTTAAGGCCATTGGATGTTTGGTGGCTTATAGACATTAGTAAGCATCAGTTCGCCCAACTTGGTCATGATCAAGCTGACATCATCATCACTTGATGCAGTAACAAGTTCGATCTGCTCAATGTTGTTGTGGGCATATGTCGCTATGCCATATGCATGGTGGTAAGTTGTTCCTACAAGCTTGTAGCCATATATTCTCCCTCTTCTGTACAAGTCTTCAGTAGCAGCATGTGTTTCCTGGAGGAGTACAATGTCTATATTTTGGTCAAGAAGGAATTTTGAAGGGTATTCACATTTTGATTTGCTAATTCCTTCAATGCCTGTGTAGCTCAGTGGATGTGGCGTTTGCCAACCACGGCGCTTGACCGCACGAAGGAAGACTTGGTTTCGAGTCTAGTCGGCGACTAGAGGAAATTTTTCTAAGCCTTTTTTCGACCGGTTCCCGAGTTAGTCGATCTCTGGCACGGGCAAGCAGGTTTTTCCTTCCGGAAACTCGGGTTTTTCGTCCTGTAAACCCAAGAAAATCGACCGTAGAACCCACATTATTTCAGACATTAAATATATTGTGTTAGGGTTAAGGACCACGAGATGGCGGCACATTTGAGCCATCTCTCTTCACTGAGTACCGCTTAATTAGTGATAGCCTTGGGCCATCTATCTCTGATTGGTACCAGTGGAGATTGAACTGCCCACTCAGTCTCCAAAAGTTAGATAGGGCTAAATGGCCTCGCCTACTCCCCGTTTATGGGAATAAAAAAAAGGCGTTAGCTGATTTTTTTTTTTTTTTTTTTTTTTTTTTTAATTCCTTCAATGTTAAGATGACAGATTCGAACCTGGGGTGCGACATTTCTAGTCAGTTGGTTCTTCAAACCATTCACTTCTGATTGCTGCATGTAGTTAGTAGCCAGGAGATCCATGGATAGACTGGCTGCCAAGGTCGCTCTAGCTCATTTAGCATTATCCAGGGTGCACTACGAGGAGGCGAGCTAGGATTGCACCCCAGAATAGTTAATATAGGGGTGCCAGAGAGCCTGATAGCAATAGGAGGGGAAAAAAAAAAAAAGACAGACAGATAGTATGAGCAATTATAAAAGAGTCAAGGTCTTTTTTTATCCCTATCATCATGTAGTCAAAGGCTCCTTTTTTTGATTTTTCACTAGTCTCATGCAGCTGAACAACCAAAAGATCAATTGGAATTAAAGTCCCAAGATGACTGATATCCTAGGTGGTTAGCCTTGTCTAAGTTAACCACCTTGAGGTCTCATTGGTTAATGCAGAAATCACATTTCCTACATATAAGTAATAAAAAGGTGTATCACCTTAAATTAAAATACTCTGGATCAGAGATGGTTGTAGAAAGTCCCATAATGCATAGAATTATGTGCATACATAAGAATTGTGTTTTGCATTATGGGATATTAAGGTGGTTGATATAAAATCATAAGCCTCAACATTCAAGTAGCCTAATCATGAAGATACTTCATATGCAAACTTTGTTTGCTTGCTTACACTTGGATAAAGGATTAATCAAGAATGTAATTTTTTGGCAAGTTTAATTTAATTCCTATTTGGATAGATTGAATGTTTGTGACTTACGAAGTTTGACTAATAGGTAGAAAAAAAAGGAGGATATGTTAATAATATTTATTATGAAAGGAATTAGCTGCTGAAAAAATATTACAATATGCATGGGAGAGGACAAGAGGTCACTCTTGAAATTTGTGTGAGGTGTGGTTAGCAAAATGTAAGAGATCCTATTTTATGTTGGAGAGTGTTAAATAAGTAAGAGATTGCCGAAAGCAATTATGAGTGCTTTGTCATAATTGTAATATGACTAAAGATAAATAAGAAATATGATAGTGTCAGTGGTTAGTGTGGCCCTCCAACGATGAGTCTTTGGACTTCTCATGTAATAATAATATAATCTTAACATAATTGCAAAATAGGTCATCACCTACTACAGAAAGCAGAATTATAAATTTTACTAATGCTTTGAAAATGAAGCATTCTTTGTGCCCTTTTTCACAGCTCTGCAATTCATACCTTTTTTTATATGAACAACAATGTTTATGTGCATCCTTAGTATGGAAAATTGACAATTCCCCCCCCCCCTCTCCTCCTCAGCCTATATCTTCCACATTACTGGGTAAAGGCCTCTTCCATTATTGGAGAGTTGGGTCTACATCTCCGATGGTGACCCACTTGACCCAGTCCATTTTGAGAGAGTTTTTATACAGTTGAATAAATGTATGAAGGTGAAAGACAATCACAAACATCCATGTCCTTGGCAGGATTCAAACTCATATCCTCTTGACTGGAGACCAGATCAAGTTCAAAAGAATTTGATGGTGTGCTTTCAACTTTATTGATAGAGTTGGTAAAAGCCTCTGCTTTTTTTCATGTGGAAGTGGCAAGGGAGTTCCTTGCATCTGTATTTATTTAAATTAGGCAGATTTCTGAGGGTAGCTGCAGATTCTAAAACAGTCTTTTCTAAATTTGCTGTGATGCTTTTTTTTTTTTTTTGCACCTGTCTATGTGGATCACAGCTGACCTACCTGTCTTTCCATAGTTCATGAGAGAGGAGGAAGCTGGTCTTTAGTGGAGCAGATAAGGGTAGCTAGTTTGAGGTAGGGCTTAAAGGTTGCATCGAGATTATATTACTTTTTAAGGACCTAGCTGTTTTGTTGAATTTATCCCAGAGGGGATGATGATGGCATTCCCAAAATCTTTTTAAAGAGATGTTCTTGGAATGGGAGAAACATTGATTATTTTTTTAATTTTGTAGGAACTGTAGTCATTAGATTGTAAATTGTATTGTATATGATTGATTTCTGTTGAAAGAGAGGCTTCACTGGAACAAATGTTGTAGACTCTATTGGTTACTTTTAATGATGCCATTATTAAGAGGAGGATGACAGGAAAGTTTGCGAATGTATTTGCCTCCTGTGTGTTTGGTGGGGGGGGGGGCTCTGTATCCTGAAGGAGGGGTGACCATTTAAGACTTGTTGTAAAGTGTCCAGGAGAGATAGGCTGTTGTTAAGATTTCTTTTCCATTGTAAACTGGATTCTTGTTGAGGTGGCAGAGAAAGGAGTTTGTGTCTGGACCATGAGGAAAAATATAGATCATATTGCGTACATATCTTAGCCAGAAAGAAAGTTTCAGGGGGGGGGGGGGACTGAGTCAAGAGCTTGTTTTTCAAAATTTTTTATGCAAAAATCAGTAAGTGGGGTTTAAGAGAGGGAACATCTCATTCCCCCTGTCTTTTTGTACATGTTGTTCTTTCAACAAAAATATCCAGAATTGATGGCAAAGGAAAAGAGATTTATATCAAATGGAAGGACATTTTTTTGAGAGTGTTAAGGTATCATTCAAGGGAATGTCAATAAACAGCAAGGTGATATCAAAGCTAACCAATGTATTTGTGTTATTTAATATTAGATTCTCAATTGAAGTGCTAGAATGGGTAGTTTTTTCATCTAGGATGTGGTATGAGGGAAAGGGAATAAGAGAACTTGCTAACTGTTTAGATAATTTATAGTATGGGGAAATCAGTGGTATCTAATATAGGTCTTTGGGGGGGTATATGTGGATTTTAGGTAAATTCGTATATTCAGGGGAAGGGACTGCTGAGAACTGAAGTTTTTTTGAGTAGACTTTTAATTTTTTTAAATTTGAATTTTTGTAGGATTGTAATCTAATGGGATGTAGGCAGAACATTCTCAGAGAATAATATCCATTTTATGACTGTATTCAGTGGCATTAAGGACTGCTGTGCTGTTACACTTATCTGCTCTAGTAATAACTACAGTATTATCTTTTTGTAGCTTTCTGAGAGCAGTGAGTTGGCCAGATGATTTCTTTTCAGAGGTGAAGATTGAGAAAGGATATTAGCAACGTCATGTGTGATGTTAGCTATTTTGGAATTCTGCTATTTGAAGTTGCTTTTTCTGGCAGCTATTTACAATAATTCTTGTTGCTTTACTTAGTCCTCTTTGCTTCTTCTATTACTATACATTTGCTTCTTTCTACAATTCTTGTAATTCTCTTTGGGCATACAGAGTATATATTGGGTATACACTGACATTGAGTATATCCTCAAAGGGAATATATAGAGTAAATCCTGTATATATTCCCTTTGAGTATATAGAGGATTTGAAATAAGAATGGATCACTATTTAGTTTTGAACAGGATAAGATTGAATATCATTGAAAAGAAAAGTGAGTATGAAAGTCTTAAAAAGAATGAAAGCTGAATAGCTTTTAAAGATTAATTCCATAAATATTCAAGAAAAACTAAGTTTGAACCACGCAAATAAAAAGAATGAAAGCTGAATAGCTTTTAAAGATTAATTCCATAAATATTCAAGAAAAATTAAGTTTGAACCACGCAAATCATGTGCAAACATTATTCAAAAAAAAATGAAAGGGTTTGAAAACAAGAACCTAACCCTGGAGATTTCAGCAACACATCCTGAAGAAAATGTATATTCCAGATGATTGGTGTAGAGTACTCATAGTATCCATTTATGGAAAATAAAATGGAATATGAAAATTACAGAGAGGAATTTCTCTACTTGAGTGTTCCTGGTAAAATTTATGCAGTTGAGAAAAGACTAAGAAAAAATTGATTGTGGAAGGGAAGCTTAGAGAAGCACAAGCTGAAAGCAGGCTAAATAGAGATTGTCAGGATTGGATTTTCACTTTAAGACAAATAGTTGAGATATCATGGGAATATAACTAATCTGTATATAAGTTACTTAGATCTGAAAAAAGCATATGACAAGTTACCAAGAGAAAAGCTATTCAAAACGCTACAGTTATATTCTGTACATGGAACATTATATCAAGCAATATATAGCCTATACTTTAGTTGTAAGTCAGCAGTTAGAGTTGAAGAGGTACAGGAAGTTTGATGTTAAATCAGGTTTGATTCAAGGGTGCCATTATATCCACTGTTATTCATCTATATGGACCATAATAGAAGGGAAGTGGTATTTATTAAACCTAATATCAGAATTGGAAATATTAATCTCAACTCTTTACTTTATGCAGATGATGATGTACTTGTAAATAAATCCAGTACAGGTCTGTAGGATTCCCTAATTAAATTGAATAATTGCTGTAATAAATTTGTTATGAAAATCAAGAAAAAGACAAATGTATAGAAAAATTGAAAATGCCAACTGAATCTTGAATGGAGACGGAGATCTTATAGAACAAGACATGTCAATTATTTAGGAACAATTTTTAGTGAAGATGACAAATGAATTATGAAATTGGAAACAAATAAAAAAAATAAAATAAAGCAAAACTAGTAAGGTGAGAAGTCAGCTATTTAAATTAATATGTCATAAGAGAAATTAGTGAAAACACTAAACTTGCTATATACAAGACAGTGTTCAAACCAATTTTTACTTATGGAGATGATAGCTTTCTATCAGATGGAATCAGTAGCCGGTGCCAGGGGGTGGCTCCCCCCTTTCGAGTTTTCAAAATTCGAGTCATCAGAATTCAAGGAGAACCGGCCTACCAGTCCGGAACACGGGGATTGGGCGCCATAAGCGCCAGGGGGCGGAGCCCCTAGTATATATATAATAATAATAACATGAAGAAGCACTGCAGAATCTTATTGTGTGTGGGAGAGCTTCATTGCTCATGGATTTGGGAAACTTGTTACAGTGACGAGATGCTCACTGCATCTCCAGAAAGAACACAAAGTTAAGTAAAAAATTGTTGCTGAGTTTGTGTCATTAAAATCTTAGATTTAGGAATATTATAGATTTTTGTCATTTTAGCAGCAATATTTTGTAAAGCGTTCCTTACTTCCATTATTTAAAGTTATTGCTGCCAAATTAAATGCTCAAAATTAGTAATGCTCTTAGAATTTTTTGAATAAATTGTCACTTAAATTTGTTAATTTTTTTTTTTTTTTTACATGAAAATTATAATTTTTGGGGGTGTGGGCAAGAGGGATTGATGGAGATGTCATTTCATAATCAGTGCAAATCTGCAATTTGGTTGAATACTACATTTTTCAAACCTAAAAATGTAGGGTAGTATTGTTCTTAGAGGAAGTTTTTTTCCCTTGTTGCTTCTAGATTTGTGTTAAAAAAAAAAGGGGGGGGGTGACAAAACATGTATCAAATGCAGAGAAAGAAGATATGGTGCTTCTAATGTGAACTGAATCACAGAATAAAAATAAAACAAGTACAGATGTTTAAAAAATATTGCTTATGTTTTTGAAAAGAAATTTGGGAACTATGAGCTACAACTAAGGAACTTTAAGTATGCCAGATTTCACAGGTATACTTTTTCAGTCTTTGATTTAAGTTGGAGTTTTGTTCCAGTGATCCCATCAAAAAGGTCGTAAGTCAGAAGTTACTATATGAACCACGGGGATATGATAATTAATGACTGAATGCAAAATGTATAGCTTTTGTTATGTTTTAACTATCTTTAATAAAATTCAAACTATAACATAAAATCACTGTGTACTGTACTGTACTGTACTGGAATAAATAATGAAACATACAGTGCTTCTCTGCACTTAACCAGTAACTGGAAGCACAAACCTGCTTTATTAACCCAGTAATTTACCTGAGAAGGCAGGGGAAGCTAGGTCATCAACAACAAATACAGTACTTCAGCTTCAGGAATTGCAATAAAGAATTGCAACAATCTGAGGATTGTTCACAAGATGCATAACTTGTGATTACATAACTAAGCTCAACTTTAGGGATGAAGTGACAGCATGAGTGGGCTTCCTCAAAAATTTATACCTTACATCCAACTTAGTCTGCAGAGTTTTATTTTTCTTTTCTGCATAAATTTCTCTGTAGCAGGCATTTGCAACTTGCATCATTCTGCCTGCTTTGTTAAATCTTTCCATGTTGGGATCTGTTTCTTCAAACAGCCAAATTGCCTTATTAACTGTTTTGTCGATTATCACTGATTTCTTCATAATAGAATATGACCACTTGAGAGGATAGGATATGTATACATCATCTGTAGAGTGCTCAGTGGTACTGCATAGTAGTCAATGAATTACAATGCAGCAACCTGCAGTGGACAACAATAATAATTAGCGTATTTCTTACCCAGTGATGGAATATCCAGACTTTGAAAATAATAGTCCATATTAAAACTTGGAGAATTTAGAAGTATTTATTTTCTGAAAAAATATATTTTATGTTAATTCTAATTTAAACGTTTTTTGATTGTTTTCTGAGTTGTTACCAGTGATATTCATCACTGGACCTGTCCTTCCAATGATGTTTTAGAAGCACACTCATGTAGTTATATGTATAGACCTAAGGTTTTTGAGTTTTTATGATACTGAATGCTTTCAATATTTGTTTATAATGACAGAAAAAAATTATTTTGTCTCCATAAAAACAATTCAAGCCAAGTGGCAGAATTGAAAACATAGTGAAAAAGTGGCATATATTAATAATAAAAAAAAAATGATCTTGTATCACATACAAAATGCATGAATATTTTCTTCAAAGACTGATAAGCACATTAATATATAAGTAGCTAACATATTTGCTTCAACCCTAGTAGTTTTATCGGGTTAATTAGCCATAGCATTAACAAAAGCTTATAAATTGACTAGATCCAGGAATAAATATAAGACTATGATATATTAGGGGACTGTATTGTATATTGTTTAAGGAAATTAACAATGTATTTGTTAATAAATAAAATTATTTACTTATATTTTGCCAAAGGCGAATCGCCATCTTCAGGGATTGATACACTTGCATTAGACATGTGCACGCAGGCACACTTCAGTAACAAAGATGAAAAAATCGGAGAGATACGAGAAGACCTAAAGTCCTACAATCATGCTGCCTATTGGCTTTGGTAGGGTGTTGGTCGTTGGGCTGACTGTCTGCAGATGAGGGTTTCTTGTATGAGAGGAAGTCTGATACAACAATATTTGTTGAGGTTGGGATAGTTAAAGCTGCAGTTGATTTGAGGAAAAGCCTCTCGAACTTGAATTTTCTTGAATTACCTGGCACAGGATCTATTGGAAAAAAGCCACCTTACTCCACCAAAGCAAATTCAAGTTCAAGATACTTTTCTTCAAATCAGCTGCAGCTTTCGCTAACTATCCCAACCTAAATAAATATGGTTGTATCTGACTCCCTATCATATGGGAAACCCTCATCTGATGACAGTCAGCCGAATAACCAAGAAAACCTGACTGAATCCAATAGGTGTAATTGTAGAACTTTAGATCTTCATTTATCTCTTCAGTTTTTTCATCTTTGTTAGTGGTGTCCCTAAGTGCACGTGCCTAATATAAGTGTATTAATCCCTGAAAATGCCTATTCAACTTAGGCAAAATATAGGATAATAAGTAAATAATTTTATTTATTAACAAATACATTGTTAATTTCCTTAAACAATATACAATGCTGGAGAATCAATGTATAAGCCTAAACTCTAGGATTAGGCGACTGTGGTAGAGTCCACCCAGGCTGACATCTGATGAGTTAGATATTTACCTGACTGGTGAACCAAAACAAAATTTTTCAAGTCCTGCAAATACTTCTGCCAATTTTTTTCACTGTAAACCTTTTGAGGGTTCGCTTCTTCATGTTCCATTTTTTTCTCTCTTCTTGTTCTGCAGATTTCTGTGTTTCCTATCTCTTAAGGTCTTCCGAGAACTCTTCAACAGCTTCCATCTGTACTACATCTTAATTGTCAACCTCCAGCTCTTTAGCTAGCAACACTATCTTGTCAACAATCTCTTGTAAATTTCTGAATGTTTCTGAGAATTTTCTCACCCTCAGCAGCAATAGCCTGAGCCAAAGAATTTCTTAATGTACTTTAAAGGCAGCAATAACACCCTGGTCCATAGGACCAGGGTATTATTGCTGGAAGGTGGGTGGTATATGGTGAATGTGTTAATGGAATGGTTGTATGAGCAGTCATAAGTCACATATATCATAAGTCGAGGACTGACAGTATATGTATAGAAAGACTTAGGTGTTCGTGGTTATTAATAATGATACTTCATGATATAAAAATATCAAAACAAGGAACAATAATTGGTTAATTAGTTTATTGAACTTGTTAATATTTTGCTGGTTTTCTGACAAGCATCATTCTAGCACAAACTATTAGAAATTTACACTCAGTTAGAATGTCTTGGAATTATAGCTAACTCTGAAAATCAGCTCACAGACCTGCAGTAACTTTTGTGTTGCACAGTTGTCTTCTTTTTCCCTTACTTGTGTGAGAAAATATCTAGAGCATGGTCTGCCAGTCCTGACTTGCCATGTAGACAAATGCTGATGCAGTTCTTGTGTTCAAGGTAGATGTTAACAGATCTACCAGTCTGTGCAAAGTAGTCCAAGCTATAGGCACAGAGAATTTTATACACTCCAGGATGTGAGAGAGATCATCCTTAGGAGAATGGGTGAAAATAGCTAGCTACAGTGTGTGGTTTGAAAGTTGTGTTAGGAATTTCTTATGTAGAACTTAAGCCATCTATTTTCAAATATACCATGAACATAAAGGATGGGAATAGTTTTGTTATGAATCTTGGGTGTTGGTTGTTTGAAGGGTGGTAAGGGCATGAAGTATTTAATTTTATGGACATTGTAGATATGGACTAAAAATGTGTTGGTATTGGATTAGATTTTAGTTTACAGGACTGTTCAAACAAATAGCCCTTACTCTGTATATAAGTGTTTTCAGAATTCTGTACTTAGCATGGGTGTGTGTGTGTGTGTGTGATTGCTTATGTGAGTACCTTGCAATATGTATGGCTTTTGTCTAAATAGACAGTAATGAACCATTTGGTAGTCATGTTCATAGTGTATCTAGGAAGGAAGGTATTTCCCACACCCATTAGTATCTAGGAAGTACCTTCTCATGTGTGGGCGTTCTCTAAACAGAGAAGAAAAATGCAATTTTGTAGTCATGTGACTAACGTGTTGAGGAAGGGGAGGCATTTATTACATTGTTTTTCTGTGTGTGTGTGTGTGTGATTGGGGGGGGGGGGAGGAATTTATTTTTAGATGATGGTTGCTAAAATTTGCTTAACATCTTGAAATCCAGCAGAACATCAAAAGCTAAGTGTAATAATCATGTGCAACCCAGTAAAAAGAACCTTTTGTTTTGATTACAAAAATGAAGAAAATTTTAAGATTAAAAGGAATAATTGAAAAATCGACCAGTTAGTTGTAGATAAGTGCCTCCATAGTGGAGGTGGAAGAATGATGCGTCCTCCGATTGGAAAAGGCCTATGTTTTCGATTCTTGTCAATGGGAGGAATCTTTTGTATGTTTTTTTTTTTTTTTAATTGAAGGTTAGTTAGCCGATCTCATTCGGAGATAGCGAGTTTTTCCATCCTGCACACAGACAAATTGGCCCTTTGAATACCTGCAATTTATAGACAAAAAGTACTAGTGGTTGTAGTGACCAGTGGTTGGCATGGGTGTAGATGGTGGTGGTAGCTGTTCAGTAGTTGATGGAGAGTTGTAGAGTAGGTGTCCTCCTTTGATGAGTCTTTGGACTCCTTGAAGGTCTCGCAAAATAATAATAATAATAATAAAATATTTAGAACTAAGATCGGAAAAGGAGAATTGACAAGAAAAATAATAGGAAACAAAGCATGGTAAGTTATAAGTTATCAATGAATGATGATAATAATAGTAATTATGATAATAATAAGCTAAGTCAATTAAAATATAAGAAAAAAGTCATATGGAGATTCGATAATTAAATTTGTACTTGATGAAGGAGTCACTACATTGAGCTTTCCAGGAACTAAAATAAAGGATGTAACAAAGGCAATAATAAAACAGGAAAGAAAAATTAAAAGATGGTAGTGCCAGTTGGAACTAATGATTTAAGTAGCGACACATAGTATGAGAGGATATGAAATGTTTGACAGAAGTGAGAAACTAAATGGTTAGTTTATTAAGATACGATAGTAACGAGTTAAGGAGGGCACTGATAGCAAGTGATTTCAATTTGTAGGCTGTGTAGAAAAAATGGGTATGAGTTTTTGGATGTGTGGTGTAAGTTTGATGATAGAATAGATTTATATAAGAGGGATGGCCTGCACTTGAATGGATTTGGCATCGGGTGTCTAGAGAAATTATTTATTGGAATGAGTCAGGGAAACTAAATCATCTTGAGAGGAATGCTGAGGATGTGCAAGTTCAGTAGTAGGAAGTGTAGATGTAATAGTGATAGGAATGTCACTGAGCATGGCTATGAATCTGCTGAATGGATGGACTACACTTTGGCTTTGGGCATTTTAATTACGTGTGGGGGGGAAAGAAAGTTGCCCAACTAAGTCAAGCAGACTAGATTTAATTATAAGAAAAAGTGAGGAGGTAACTTATGTCTATACACTTATGTCTTTTCTAAAGCAAGGAGCATTAGAAACAAAAGTAAAGTTTGTTGCTTTGGTGAATACATTGTGGCCTAAAATTGTTGGCATTAGCGAAATCCGGCTCTCATTCAGATGTAGCTGGAATCGAGTGTAAAGGATATAGTATTCTTAGGAATGATAGGTGTGCGTGTGGGGGGTGTGTGTGTGTGTGGAAGTACTACCATTGATACCAGATGACTTGAGGCTAGTTAGGATCAAAACATGAAAACAATAATGGACTGAATTTGATGCTGTCTGATATGAAGTAGAGGCGAATGGGATAAAATGTATAGGTGTTGCTAAGCACCTGGCAGTTCGTTTGCTGGGAATGAAGAAAATTACCCTGATGAGTACTAAGTTATTATAGGTGACTTAGATTATCCAGATATTTTGATTGGGTAGCAGAGAAAAACTCATAAGAACGATGGGCATCTATATGTGCCCATCCACGGTACTAGTATACTATAGATTGACCAACCTCTTGTGGGTGGGTTCCCAATTAAAAAAAAAAAAAAAAAAAAAGCAAGTCAGGACTGTTCTTGATGTATCCAGAACTTTCCAGGAATTCATGGGTTCTACACAGAAGTTACTATAGGTCTGAGAGCTGATTTTTAGAATCTATGGTGCACTCCCCCTAACCTGAATCAAGTTTGGCTAATTCATTTGCTAAAGAACTGAGAAATAGCCATTATAAAATCACATTACCCTGGTTTTTTTTGCTATCCAAGCCATGACTTGTTTATTAGTGTCAGGACAAAAGGAATGCTTTCATTTCAACATGGGTAATTTCTGTAGCAAGATAGATTACAAGTATCCGAATCTATAGAATGGAAGTAGTGTAACAGAAAAGAGGAGTAAAAGTTTCAGATCGTCCCACTTAGCATTGTTGTAGTGTCAAAAAACACAGGTTTATGTATGCTAAGCAGAGGGTGTTTCACTAGCCTTGAAACTTATGAGGTTATGATCTGAATTGCTAAGAGGAGAGATCATCTCAACATTGTGCAAGGAAGGAGTCAGTGATTTCACTGTTTGCAGTTTGAACTGGTTCCATTTTTCCAATTCCACTGAACAAGCTGAAAGAAAAGTAAATCAAACTTTAAGGATAATTCAAAGTGCTCAGAATAATTTTCAGAATTGGAATAGCAGTAGAAAGGAATCTTAAGCCATAGAAGGCCAAAAAGAGGCAATTTAAGATTGGGCATCCTCTGGCAAGCAGAGGAGAGATCATCTTGTTATCATCATATCAAATTGCAGAAGCACAAGTATTACCTTTTTGTAGTTGAAGGAATCATACAAGGTGTAGTTTAGACATTTAAAATGGACTGAAGTTGCAGCAATAATATGGGGGGGGGGGGGTTGATCTGAAAAAAAAATCAGGTGTTGATGTAGCTGAGAGTGCACATCATTTAAGTTGGTGTTTATACATGAATGTTAGTGAATGCAGGAGTTTGTAAGATTTTTTTTTTGTTTTTTTTTTTTTGAGAGGGGTTTGTTCTGAGATAGGTTTGTTGAAATGTAGGATCATTCAAAAACTGAGTTTGTGTGTAATTATGTTCATACTAAATATAAAGGGTGTTTCAAAATGAATTGAACACTTTCAAATTTTTATTGCTCAGTAACTGGTTTCACATGAACATGTTTAAACCATTTTGTAAAGGAACTGTCTCAATTATTGTTATCATCTTACAAATGTTCAAATATATTATTCATATGAAACTGGATTACCAATAAGATATTTGAAAGTGAGTGTTCTTCATTTTGAAACACCCTATATACATATGGTTTTTCTCATTGAGCTATATTGTTTTCATGATTTTTCAAGAGGGCTCACTATTTTCAGGCATACACAGTAAGAAATCTTTGCATGTGAAAAATTATGTTTTTGTAGCATAATTGGAACAATAGCTGTGTCCTTTAGTTGGAAAGACGAAGGATTGAATCTTATCAAAGATAAGATTCAAATCCATTGTCAAAGTAAGTGCATTTTGAACTACTCGTAAGTTAGTTCACATGATTTAGAGATGACAGAGTTGGGTTTTCTCTTACTGTAAAACAAAGTAACTAGAGAACATGTAATTCACAAGTATGTGAGATAATAAAGCCATCTCACATCCACAGTTGTTTTGGCATCATTATAAAAACCAGTGGAAGTAAGTGAAAGACAGCAAAATCAGATAAACACTTCTCCAGATTTTAACAGATGTTGCAAGTCTGGTTTCTTATTCTAAGTCAAATATAGAAGTGCTTTTTTTATGTTCTTTTAATAATAAATTAATAAGCAAAGGTATTTCTGCTTGGCTCTGATGGCCCATGTGATTCTGTAACTGGAATATCTCCATGTCCAAATATAGTTTGCAATTAATTCAACCTGAATGTCTGGTGTTATTGTAACCATTGCTGGTTTACAAAGTATATTGTAATTTGAAGTTATAAATTTGTCTTTTATCTTGAAAAATTTGACTTTGTCGTAACTTTATTGTCAGCTTAGTTGGCTGAGTGGATAGTAGTTCTGCTTTCTGACCTCCAGACTTTTTTCAAACTTCAGTATGACACTGAAGCTTTGATTTCTTTCCCATGTAAGAATACTACCCTGTATTGGAAGCCAGAAGTGGCTTCAAAAAAAAAAAATTCCATATTTGTTCTCCTGGGCATCTAGTTCATAGGTGAGATAACACAGCTAATCTTTGCAATATATGATAGGTTTACAAACTTTTATGAGTTAGATTATTATAAAGAAAACTGATTCATTCTCTATTATAATTCATTTAGATTTTGTATAATTAGTTAGAAAGATTGCCATTAAATACAATAAGGCATGAAATGAAAGCATTCCTATTCATAACTAAAGATATTTTATTTGTGTGCATCATCATTGCCTACGGGTCCAATTCCCATTGGTGTCTAATGCCTGTTTCTCAGTTCTTTGCTATTTCTCTTTTTTCATTGCCAGGTGACTCAAATCCTGCAAACTTTCCACACCACTCTTGCCTTGGCTGTTCTCTTCTATTTATATCATCGATTGTACCAAGATCAGTGTTTTGATCTTTTTACTATTATCCATTCTGCAGATACATCAAAAAAGCTTTCAGTGTCCTTTGAATTATTTTCTGCAGTACATTCTCTTGGCAGTTTACTATACAGTTCTTCATTCGTTACCTTTTGTGGCCATCTAATTCGTTGAATCTTTCTATAATATGTTCTTTTGGAAGCCAGTATTTGTCTTGCATAGTTTTTGACCTCACATGTCTAACAACCATAGAGAGCACTTGTGAATATGCATGTTTCCAGCAGTCTCAATTTATAGGAGGGCACACTGATTTACTTTTCCATATCTTGTCCATTGCCTGCAGGTTTGCTTTCGTTATCTGAGATCTTATTTTTTTTTTTACATTCTAAATTGTGACTTAATGTTGCTCTTTAGGTATGGGAAGTTCTTAAACCTCCCCTAGCTCTTGTCCATTGACCTTTTATTTGCTTTTTCATTCTCTTCTCTCTGGACATTGTTTTTGTTTTATTGATGTTCGTTATCAACCCATATCTTTCTTTCGTCACTTAACTTCAGCATTGTTTCCCCCCCCCCCTAGTTCCTCTTAATCTTCTTCAATAATGACTATGTTGTTTGCCAATCGTAAATGATTTATTTTTGTACCTTGAACTGAAATTCCCCTTACATTATTCTTTATAACATCCATTGTTCTTTCTGGAAGAAAGGTGCTTGGGACTATCCTTGTCTCATGCCTCTTGTTGTCCAGATCCATCTTCCTATTTCCCCACAGTTTCTCACAGCAACCTCTGCAACAGACACGCGAAGTTTGTCTACTCCTTAAGATTCAAGTGCAGTGCTGTCAAATGCTTTCTGTAAGTTCATGTTTTTGTTAGTGTGTAGACATTAAAATATCTTTAGGGCATTTTTGTTAAAGAAAAATGCTCATGTTTTTTAAAAATTTTATAAATGATGCTTTGATTTAATAAAATCATATCCTTCCTAACAAAATAATAAAATCATTCCTAAGAGTTTTCACTTTGAAAATAAACTTCATGCCATTAGTGTTGCAGTAGTTGAATCTAGAGCTGTTGTTTGATTTATGTAAGAATGAAAGTTAAATTATATGTTACAAATGACAGATTTTTATACCAAAATGATTATCTGATTTGAATTTGAGATGGTTTAGCAAGTTTTCAGTTAATATCTCATTCAGCCAGAGCAAGGGCTGAATAAGATATTAACAGCGTCCAGATGGATGCTGTTAATATGATATATTTACAGGCATCCAGATGGATGGACTAAATGAATCTGATAGGTACTGCACATTTTGAGATACACACCTAAAAAAAACAAAGATAAGCAGTTGATTAAACCAAAAAGGTGTAAAAAAAAAAAAAAAAAAAAAAAAGTATGTTCATTTCTCATTATAGCAAACACCATTATAACAAACCCATTCATTATAATAAATTATTGAGTATAGTTCCATAGACAGTGATATTCCAAAAAAATCATGATAGCAAAATGTCGATTATAATATGCTATTTGTGTGGTCCCTTTAAGTTTACTATAGTGAATTAATGGTATTTTGATTTCTGTTGTTTTATGGTTTAGTCATTTATTATTTATTTCTTCGGTGTTTTATAATATGGTTTCTCAAATTTTTTTTAATATCTAACCCACAAATAAAAAGTTGCCAAACGTACAGCATGTAAATAAACTGTTCTTCTTCTTTAGCTAGTTGAATCTCTAAGGTTCTTAGCCTGCATGCACCAGCTTCCATTCCTTTCTGTCTTGAGCCATTTCATTCCAATTCAATTCCCATCTCATCTAAGTTTTTTTGGATATTATTCTTCCAATGCATCTGCAGTCTACCTCTGGGTCACTTTCCTTCAGGCATTCATCTTGAATGATGGTTTATTCATTCTCTTCTCACCCATTCTTTCAACATGTCCAAGCCATCCTAATCTGCTTGCTTGAATCTCATCAACTAGAAGTGGGGATCTATGGAGTTCATATAGTTCTTGGTTATATCTTCTCCATTCTCCTGTTATCTCTTAGAGGTCCATACTTTTCTGAGGATTTTAATTTCAAAGATCTGCATCTTGGTCTGGTATGCTCCAGGTTTCTGCTCCATAGGAAACAATAGGTCTAATGATTGTCTTGTATATTTCTGTTTTAACTCTGCTTGATAGAATTTTGGAAGATAATACATGATGTAGTGAATGATTCTATTGGAGGCATGTATTCTATTCTAGCTTTTATTTCTATACTAATTCAGGAGGTGGCATTTTAGATTTCTGGTTATCAATGGTAAAATGTTCAATTTCCCCTTGATTGTGATTTTTGCATACATTTAAATATTCAGTTTTATCCCAGTTGATTTGTAATCCTAGTTTTTCAGCAGCAATTTTGAGTTTTCTGAATGTTCTAATGTCTTCAATATTTTCTCCAACAAGTCATATACCACCTGCGTATCCTAATATTACTGTTCTGTTAATGTTATCTTTTACAATTTCTCGAATGCATTTTTCTAATACTAAATTAAAAAGGATGGGTCAAAGGGCATCTCCTTATTTCAATCCTGTCTTAATACCGAAAGCTTCAGATCTAATTCCATTAGCTAATACCATGTTTGGCTGTCAGTGGTACAAATTTTGATTAGATGTATTATCTTATGAAATATTCATAGTTCATCTAATATTACCCAAAGTCCTTCTCTATGAATGCTATCATATGCTTTCTAAAGTCTACAAATAAAATATTGACCTCCAGATTGTATTTTCCCCCCCTTTTTTTTTAGTATTAAGTATAAATATTTCGTCAACTGTTGAGCTATTTCTTCGGAATCTGCTTGATATTCACCAATATTTTCTTCAGCATAAGGTAAGATTTTTTTTTTTAGTATAATATTAGATAAAATTTTGTAGCCTGCTGACAGTATCGATATTCCCCTATAAATTTAATATTCGTATTTGTTTCTCTTTTTATAAACTGGAATGATTAGTGATTCTTTCCATTCTGCGGGTATCTCTTTTTTCCATTTTAAATTTGCCAGTTTATGTATATGAGTGGTTAATTCATCATCCCCATATTTAATGAGTTCTGCTACTATTCGATCAGTACCTGGTGCCTTGTTTTTTTTTGAGCAGCTTTATACTTTCCTCTGCTTCAGCTCAGGAAGGTTTAATTATTTCTGGTCGACAAGTATGATAAGTATTCTGTTTGAAAGACACAATAGGTTCATCACAATTTAAGAGGTAAAGTACTCTCTCCACCTGGTTGCTATTCCATCTCTAGTGGCTGGTATTTATTTGTCCATTGCTATTGTTGATTACTGTTGTTTTCATATATGGACCTGTTTTTCTTGTTTTTAGTTTCATGGAAAAATTTTCTGAGATTGTTTACTGTGAAGAAATCCAGAAATACTTTAATCTGTTCATGAAAAAAATTTATTTTCTTTGTCTTATTTATTGGCTTCCTCGCTCTTCTCTGTGTATTTCAGAGAAGCGCTTCTATCTTTTTTCTTTTCTTTACTGCCTATTCACATTCTTCATTGAACCATTTTTATGCTATAGTTTACTTTGAATCGCAATTGAATTTTCCTCTGCTACTTTTATGCTATCCTTGATATGATTCCAGATGGTTTCAATATTTTCATTCTCCTATGGTTGTATATTTTTCAGTTTGTTTTAATTCACACTCATATTTTCTTCTCTTTTCTGTTATATGTAGTTTGTTAATATTGTATCTCAATGTTGATTTGCATGTGCTGAAAAATATTTGCTGTTTATTTTAATCTTAAGTCAGGCACCAATTATAAAATGGTCACTGTTACACTCAGCTCCTTTGAAGCTCCAGATATTCTGAATGCAATTTCCATGTCTTTTACTGATTATGATATGGTCTATTTGGTTGAATGTATGACCATCAGGAGTTCCATGTTTGTTTGTGAATATTCTTCCTTATAAACATGATGTTGCTTATTATTAAATTTCTGGATGTCACCAAATTAATTAATCTTTCTCCATTAATATTTGTCTCTTCATGTAGGCTTTGGTTTCCAGTAAATTTTTTATAAATTTCTTCTTTTCCAATTTTTGCATTGAAATCACCTGATAAAATTATTTCCTGCCAGAGAATTTTTTCTAGGATTCCAGTTTTTTTATAGAATTCATCTTTTATTGACTCTTCTGCAGCTTCTGTAGGTGGGTGTACATTAATAAAGGTTATCTTGAACCATTTTACTTGTACTCTTAGCTATAAGCAGAGTCGCATGCTATAATTGGACAGACAGACAGAGCGAGGATGGCTGTTCCAAAGAATAGGTGGATAGATTGAAAGAGGAGGAGGAGAAGGATATGTTGGGTTAAGTTTGGAGGTGAACAAGTGAATGGATAACCAATAACTGTTCTTTCAATTTGGAAAGAAAGTGGTGAAATGATAGTGACCACATCAGCAGCAGATCATTGCCAGTGAAAATACCTATACAAGTGGCATAAGGCAGAAACTGAATGTCTGTGAGGGGGGGGGGAATCATTATATAATCACATGGAATACTTATATGAGCAGTATTGCAGGTTTGAGATTTATATAGTATTAGCAGTTGTTGTATAGGTTAAAAGCAGTATCTTACGTGGAAAAGTATACAGTTTTTTTTGCTGCTGCAGCAGAATCTGTGGCTAAGATGTATTTATTCAAGAAAAAGTTAGAGGTGCAGGTCAATTCAAGAAGAGAAATCTGATCATGTTTTGATATTTCTTGCAGGAAATTATACTGGATTGTATTTTCCTGGCATTTAAGTTCACCAGGTTATCTTCACCCTATTGAAGAATAGTGAGGAGATTAGAATTTAAGGCATTAGATCTCCAGTTGTCTGTAACTTTTTAAGGTAAAATTTATGGAATTTTCATTACCATAACTACTGTATTTTGATATTGGTTTTGATGTTTCTACGTATAGAAGGAGTTTTACTTTTATAAATAGTTCAGTGTAATTTTTATCTTAGTGAGAGTTGTAGTAGTCAGATATTCTTGATAATTTATTATGTATTCCATTGTTTAATATATATTTGGTCATTCAGATTTATTCTACCATAAATGAATATATTTTGCCAGCAGTAACTTTTTTTGTGTGTATCAATTTAGCATGAAATGCAAACCTTCATCTTAAAAATAAGTGGCGCTAGTGTCGCCGTAGCACGTGGCGGTGAATTTGAGCTGTGCAGAAGAAAGTGATTTTTAATCGGTGAATAGTCCACTTTTTACCCCGTTTTTCTACGTTTTTGAGTGCTAAATTGTTTCTCTGAATACGAGTGTACTTCAGTGGTTATTTTTTGGAAGTTAGTTGCTGTTGCGATATAATATATTTTGGTACCGTCGGAATCGAAAGCGTAACGGTGGAAGACAAAACGAAGCTAATTTAGTGGATTTAGTTATATTTCATTTTATTTAATTATATTTAGTACTTAAATGTTCTGATGTTTGTACTTTTTTTTCCTCTTATTTATTAACTGAATAATTATTAAAGATTACGCTACTCGGCAGTAAGGAATGATGGTGGATTCAGCAGCAGTCACAAGTGGCGTAACGCCAAGTCCTCCGCCATTTAAGAACTCAATTATTAGCAATATCATAAGGGACTTTGTGGCATGCAGTACTTGCGGCATGTATGCGTCTCGGGAATTACATATGTGGCTTGTTAAAGAGAGTGGAGAGCGTATGTGCGCAAAATGCAGGCAGTTGGAGGAAATAAGTACATTAGATATATCGATATCCGACTTTGTTGCTCCAGGAACAGGGAATGAATGTAGGAAGACAAGTAGTGTGATAGGAGAGAATGAGAAAATAATAGTTGATAGTGTGGAAGGTGCGAGTGACTGTGAAAGTTTAGGAGATGGTTTTGTTTGGGAGAGTGAATTTAGATTAAGAGTGACTGACCTGCAGAGGGAGATAGATGAGTTGAAAGAGGAGGTGGAATGTCTTGTGAATGAGAGCAGAAGTATGAAAGATAAGATTAGGAGAATGGAAGAGATAAATGCAAGGCGAATCAGAGTAGGAGAGAGAGAGAGAATTTAGGGAGTATGAGTGAGAGGTATGGGGGTGCTAGAAGAGGAGAGAATGGAAACAGTAGAAGAGAGGGAATGAGAGAGAGGTATGGGAATGCTAGCAGACCAGAGGATAGAAACAGTAGGAGAGACGGAATGAGAGAGAGAGATATGGAAGTGCTAGAAGAGGAGAGAATGGAAATGGTAGGAGAGATGGAATGAGAGAGAGGTATGGTAATGCTAGAAGACGAGAAGATGGAAACAGTAGTAGGAGAGACGGAATGAGAGAGAGAGAGAGAGATGGAAGTGCTAGAAGTGGAGAAAATGGAAACAGTAGAAGAGAGAGAGGTATGGGAATGAAAGAAGAGGAGAGAATGGAAACAATAGGAGCGAGGGAATGGTGAGAGGTATAATGTATGGCGACTCAATGATCCGTGGTGTTCAAGATAGGATGCGTGAGGAGTGCTTTGTTCGTTGCCATGGAGAGAGAAATAAAATGGAACGCACGTGGGTAGACCGTGAGCTTTGATAACGAGGAGAGAAGAAAAATATATGAGTGGTAATATAAGAGTAAAGAGGAGAGAGTTTTTGAAGCTGGAAGAAGGAAGGATATAAGTAAGGGGGTGAAAGTAAATAAAAAGGGCTGAAGGGCAGGAATTCAAGAGAGTAGTATTTAAAAGTGTGCTAAGACGAAGTGAAAACTTATAGATAGCTGAAAGTAAAGTCAGCAGTGGCATTAATAGGGATTTGGTGCCGTATTTGGATAATTAAAGGACTGGAAGGTTAATGAAGGATTCAGAATAGATCCAGTTAGATTAGAATTACTACTTATTTCTATATTGCTTTTAGGAAGAATTGTACGGAGCTTAATTTGTTGTGAAGTAGTAAACAAGGATATCAATCTGCCCTATAGTTGCCGTCGAGAATTGTGAAGTGCGACAAATATTAATCTAGTTATGACCTTGAAGAATTCTTTTTAAATGTGTTCCATAGGTGTAATAAATATAATTTGAAGATGTACTCGCATTAAATCTGACGTGCTGAAGATTAATTCTGGTAAGGACAGTTATATTTTATTTGTTCTGTGTATGAAGACTTGAGTGATAGTTCCATTTTGCTCATTCTAACATTTACTGTGGCATATCACCGAAGTTAGAAGTTAAAAATAATTTGCCTTGAAATAATATCTGCCGTGTTTAATGATATAAGTGCCAGCTGAGAGTTAAGTGTGGAGTATAACTGAGAAATATGAGTAAACTAATTAAACAAGAAATTCTGTTGCATTAATCTGAGTAAGGAATCTTGTAATTGAGAAAACTGTGAAACTTGTATGTGAAGATTTTGAAGACTAAATTAATATGAATGATTTGACCCGATGTGCTAACTTAATTGTAATGTCTCATTTTAGAAGTGGAATTCATATTTGTCATATAACCTTATATTAAATGTTTTGTTTTATTAATTTCAATACTGTGTTTGCCTGATTCTTTTTTATTGTACCGTTCATAAATAATTCGAATCTAGCAGGCGCCTCAAGTGAAAAATATTAAATTCGGCCTGAATGAGTAAGGAGACTGCTAATTTAATTGAAGATTGATTCTACTATTTTATATAGACTAATCTAAATATAGGGTGGCACAGTATAAATATAAATTTCTCTACATTTGGATTAGTGATCAATTAGCAATTAATAAATTTTATTAATAAGAGTACGTTATAACAAAATGGCAGATTCGAAACTAGGATGTACTTTCCAACAAAGGTAACACAGAGGATTGCTGCTATTATGAGAAGGACGCTGACCTGCAGAGATAAGAGGGTTATCATTCCGTTGTATAAGTCTCTGATCAGACCACACTTGGATTATTGTTCTCAGATTTGGTCCCCAGGATTTGAAGGGGATAAATTAACTGTGGAAAGGATACAAAGATGGTTTCAGGACTGTACAAGGATAGTTATGAGGATCGGCTGAGAGAATGTGGACTGCAGAGTTTGGTGGATAGAAGGAGAGGTGATATGATTGAGACTTTTAAACTGTTGAGAGGTGGTTACAGGGTTGACACTGGGGAGTTCTTTCGCTTGGTTGAACAGCAGGAAGGAGTGATGACAAGAGGCCATCCCTGGAAGTTACGAAAGGAAACTGTGAACAAGAGGGTAAGGAGTGGTTTCTTTGTGTGGAGGGTGGTTGAGCCGTGGAATGCATTGCCTGATGGAGTGGTGGGAGCGAGAACGGTCAGTGAGTTTAAAGAGTGGTATGATAGATTTGTGTTTCTCAGGGTGGGACCTCCCCTCGATGAGTCTTGACAGACTTTGTCTTAGGAACGACCTCCCTCGAGTCTTTTGACTCCTTGGAGGCCTGAATAATAATAATAATAAAAATTGTTTTTCATAAGGTTTTTCTTAGTATTGTTCTTTAATATTCATTCTATTTAGATTTTTTTAAAATATTAATTTTTATTATAGGGTGAAAAGCAAGATGAAGTTGGAACCGCCCTGAATGATCCATTCATGTCAGATGATGATAACAAACTGCAACAATTAGCAAGGAAATTTCAAGAAAAATATGTAAGTATCTATAAAACAGCAGTTTTCTAACTACTGTTTAGCTGATACCTTGTGTACATGATATTATATATCAATGGTTTTAGGTTTAGGGTGTCACATATACTAGAGGCTAAGATTTCTCCTTGTCTCTTTCCAAACAATTAAAAAATTCTGGAATTTTTCATAATTTTATCCACTTTCATATCTTTTTCAAAAAAAAGTACTTGAAAAGTTCTCTAGATAATGCTGTATATTAGTATTAGCATAAATAACTCTTGTGACTTTTTTTGAAATAAGCCGAATGTGTAAATATATATGAATATATAATTTTAAAAAGTTAATTTCTCAATATATATTTACTATGATGGTTATCTTCCTTCCATTGTTAACCATAATAGTTTTTTAAATAATGTGGTATTAGATCTATTTTTTTTTCTTGCAGATGTTGAGGTCTACATTGTTGGTCCAACAAATCAACTTGTCTTTAGTTGTTTCAAAATGACAATCCTTGCCATGATAGATTTGTAAGCCAATAGAACATTTTCTAATAAGTCATGGCTCTGTGCTGTGTGTTGTTAGAACACAGCCTTTTGCTTTGAATTGCTAAATCTTGTAAGATTTTATTCATACATCTACTGAACTTTTCCCTACTTCCAGAATTATTCTTCTATGTATTAGGATTAGTTTGTCCTACAAACACATTTTTTGTTG
Source organism: Typopeltis vanoorti (assembly GCF_054136105.1). Lineage (NCBI taxonomy): Eukaryota > Metazoa > Arthropoda > Arachnida > Uropygi > Thelyphonidae > Typopeltis > Typopeltis vanoorti. The sequence continues at coordinate 71,996,188 of NC_143552.1, read as the reverse complement.
AATATCTTTTTTTATTTCTACTAAGACAGCAGTACTGAATGTTTATAATTTCATTCATAGCTCCCAAACTTATTTAGCTTTCTCTTTGAGTGGAGAATGTGGGTTTATGCAGAGTGAGCAATTATATTTGGCTTTTTAAAATCCATTCTAAAGTATTGTTATCTGCTTGATGTCACAGAGCATAAAACAATACTTGACAGTGATGATTGGCTGAAACTATATTCTACAAAATCCTACTGCTCTTGCAGCCTGTGCTTTGTCAGACATTGGGAGAAGGTGTTGAAAAACAAATAAAAAAATTTGGTAATCTCGTCTGACCCTTCAATATAACAAATGATTATCTTGTTAGACAACAGAAAAAAATGTTGTAGTCAGTATATAGCATTATTATAAGCAAGTCCACAAGAGACAATCTCATAAAAGCCACCAGACTGAAAAAAACCAGTTGCAACGGACTTGAACGCATTGCAAGCCAATACACAGATCTTCCTATTTGAATATTTAGTACCATTCAACCAGAATCTGTTGTACTAAACAAGAAAATAAAAAACAGAAAAAAAATACCAATTTTTGTGGACTAGAGATGCTAAGATATTTTTGAGAAAGTCGTAAACTTTAAAGTCAATATAAATCAAAAGTTCCGAAGACATAGATAGGCTGCCACAGTGGAAGGAGAGAGGGATTCCTAATTAGATCAAAAAGAAGACCACAACAAAAAATGAATGTGAACCATCAGACAGATGTAATAACACCAAAATATATCAGCAATTTCACTTTGATCAGATCTGTCAAACATCGCCTACTTCCAACACAGCAATCAAACCAATAAACAATAACTAACCAGTGTCATCCTCAGATAAGCATACTAAATGGCTTCGAGGATGCAAGCTGAGACATTACATTTCAACTGAGATCAACACAAAGGGTGAGAGAATCCATTTATTACATTGAAATGCTGTAGTTGCAGCATTTAAATACATTAAAAGCAAAATTGTAAAAAAAATATATATAACTTATTGTTATTGTATAAATACTGTTCAGAAAGAAAAACTGTAATTTTATTTAACTGCAATTATAAATTAATAGTAACTATTATTAATACATTATACAAAAAAAAAGGAAAATTTGTATTAAATTCATTGTAAAAAAAATATTTACTTTATCTGAGAAATAATAGTGTTAAAAATTAATATGTAATGCACATGTATCATCTTCACCATCATCAAATTCCTGCCATGTACCCTCAAGGGGTGTACAGGATATGATAGTACTATATGAAAAATTTACATCATTACTAACTTCCTATCTACAATTTTTCCTCCTAATCAGTCTGTTACTTGTCAAGACTCCAACATTATCAGATCTTATATTTCTATCGTCTAAGGCACTTTGTACCGTATCAACCCACCTATATCTTGGTCTTCCTCTGGGTCGTTTTGCTGCCAACCTGGCAGAGAAGACTTGTTTTGCTAATCTTTCCTCGCCCATTCTATTTAAGTGGCCATACCACTTGAGATTAGCTCTGCTAATGCATTCCTGGATGCTGACAATATCAAGTTCTTTCTTAATATCCTCGTTTTTAATATGATATTGCCATTGATGCCATGAGTTCATATGAATTTATTCAATTGACTTCCTACCATACCAGCTTTGTTGATTCTGTTGTCTATTTCCATCTTTAATTTACTATCTTCACTAAAAATCGTGCCTAAGTAGCTGAAATGTTTTATTTGTTCCACAGGTTCTCCATCCACAATGCAGTTGACATTTTCAATGATTCTGCCTATTTTCATTGTCTTTGTCTTTTTATTGCTGACCTTCATACCATATCTATTACAACAGTTATTCAATTTAGTCAGGAAATCGTGCAGACTTGTAGCAGATTGTTATATAAGTATAACATCATCCACATAAAGCAAAGAGCTGACATTAACATCTCCAATTTTGATATCAGATTTAATACCACTTTCTTTCATAATGTGATTCATATAGATAATGAATACCAGAGGGGATAATGTACATCCTTGTTTTACACAAGATTTAACATTAAACCATCCTCCTGTACTTTCTTCAATCCTAACTGCTGACTTGCAACTCAAATAAAGACTAAGTATTGCTTGATATAATGCCCCATTGACACTATATAACTGTAGTGTATTGAATAGCTTCTCTCTTGGCACCTTGTCATAGGCATTTTCCAGATCGACAAAACTTAAATACAGATCTTTGTTATATTCCCATGATTTCTCCACTATTTGTCGTAAAGTGAATATATGATCCTGACAGCCTTTATTTGGCCTGAATCCAGCTTGTTCTTCACCAAGCTTTTCTTCCACAATTCTTCTCAACCAGTTTCTCAAGTATACTGGCATAAATCTTGCCCAGAACACTCAGTAAGGAAATACCTCTGTAATTCTCACATTCAGTTTTATTTCCCTTTTTATATATGGGTACTATTACAGCTCTACTCCAATCATTGGGAATTCGTCCTTCTGTCCAGGCTTTCTGAACTATCCAGTGCAGCCACTGTAAGACTTTTATATCACCATACTTCAGCATTTCTGGTCGAATATCATCTACTCCTGTTGCTTTTCCACATTTCAAGCTTTTGATGGCTTTTTCTACTTCAAGTATGGATATGTATTCCTGACTGCATGCATGATCAGTGTTTTTTACCACTAGGCTATTATCACTGCTTGTTTCTTTTAGCAGTTTTTCAAAGTAATTACTCCATACTTCAAGGATATCTTTTTCTCACTTTTTCATTTCACCTTTATCATCTCTAACTCCTTTTACAGCACTCTTTCCTCCATTTCTAAGCTTCTTCAACAACCTCCAGAATATCTTACCACCTTCTTGATATTTATTTTCGATGTTCTTGCCAAACTCTTCCCATGACTTTCGTTTAGCTAGTTTTAGAGTGTTTCGCTTTTTTACATTTGTCTCTTTATTCTCTAAGAGCACAAGCGGACTTATTTGCCAGGAACTTTTGATATGCTTTCTTCTTTTCTTTCACTGCCTCTTTAACTTCCTGTGTCAATCATGGAGTTCTGATTTTTCTATCCTTGCAGACAACCTCACCACATGCCTCTCTGGCTGAATCAATCAGAGTTTTCTTCAAAGCTTGCAACTGAATCTCCAAAGTTTGGTTCCTGTTCTCAAACTCTTTCATTTTTTCTTTAATAATATTTGTGCATTTTAGTCTACAGTTCACATCTGAGAGTTGCTCAACTTTTATTCGCTTTAAAACTTTCTTACATGTTGTTCTTTTCAATATGAAATTCAATTTTGTCATGCTTAAGACTAAATGGTGATCACTTCCAATTTCAAATCCTCTGTACATCTGGTGTCCTGCACCAGGGAGAAAACATCACTATCAACAAAACATAGTCAATGAGACTTTTCTTATTCCTTGTGTTAAATAGTAACGTTCTATAGTTAAATTGTAATTCTATAATGTTATTATTAAATTAATTTACCATTTCTTGAATCTATCCTTTTGCTTGCTTAAAACCTTTTACAATCAAAATCCTACCGGCTACTCTATTGTTATGTCGCTGCTTTCTCTATATTATATCTTGTTCTACCTCTATAATAACCCTCCTTCTATTCGACTGTCGTGCCCTTAAGATATTAATTCAGATCTATCTCCCCTTTGGATATTGGCAAAATTTATAATTTGCTGCACCAGCCAATATCCTATAACAGAAGAGACTCTTGTTCCTGGAAATATTTCTAAATTCTAAAGGGATACACACACAGTTATTTTATCTCGCGCTAGTGCTGTGCAGATTCAGTTAGCAGTCGTTGACCGAATCTCACTTAAGCAATTATATCTAAATTCCTTCCCGCCAAAAAGGTTCTATTTCATAAGTGGTGGTTTGAATTCGTAATCAGGCATAAACTCAGGTATAAGGTACAAAACATGTTTATTGGAAAACATAAAACATTTACAGTTATGTAAGTTAAAATACTCAATGGATCAAAATTCACTCTAAGTTAAGGGTTATACTAAATCACAATGAATCTGAGTAAGTTAAATCCTTCAATTATGAAAGGATAAGATTAGGTTTAAGCATAATACTACTACTACTATATAATTCCTTTCACAAGTTATTCACAGAACACGCATTGAACACTTTCATTAATACTCTGTCAATAATTATCTTAATTCTAAATTTCATTTAAGCAAGTCTAGCCATTCACAAATTACTCCCTTTTAACAATTCTTCTTTGTTCCACAAGGGCTTAATTAATTCAGTCGAATTCTCACTAAAAGTTCTCTACTAGTGTCCTTTAGTTACAATGCACACAAATTTCTTGTTCTTCTAAACTAATTTTAACATAGAACGAAAACTTTTACATTACCGAATTCTTTCAGATTTCTTGCCGCCATCTCATGTAGGTCTGGATTACCTTGCTGCATATTCTTCGGCCGCCTTTTCACCTGGCAACGCACTACGCTTTTTCTTCTAATCGTTTCTGACTGTTGCATGCTGTCTACCGCTCCACAGGAAACTTTCTCCAATGGGACATTCTGCTAAGGCTCAATTCTACATAGGCTGTCGTATCGCGATCAGCTCTGCTGGAAAATCTTCAAGCATTCTCAAGAAAAGAACCTGCCATCCGTCATTACCGTAGTCGACCCACTGCCCTCTCATGAATCCTCCAACCAACTCCCCCCCCCCAAAAAAAAAAAAAAAAAAAAAAACTCGAATCCAGCAACCGAAGATCAAAAGGTCAAAAGGCCCCTTAAAATGGCATGCTTCGTTTTTTATTTGCCCTATTCAGGCGCCCTCTATTCGATGCGGTTTTCACCCACGAGTCCATCATTCATGCCCCTTGGGTGATCCTACACTCTCCCTAACCTGTCAGGTTACATTATTCTAGGTAGCCACTCTGACGTCATTTTTCCGCGTAGGTATAGCCTCCATCGCTACGCTCGACTCGTACAGATTATATGCGATTATTCCGGATTACTACTTATAATTTTTCTCAGAATTTCGCAATGTACTAGACAGCTTACATGGGAATTACAAATAACCTAACAATAACTCTCACTATATGGCACACATGGACTACACATTATTACAAAACATAAAAAAATACTTCATAATTATTAGCTGATGTGCAGATATCTCCTTAATTAGTAGTAGTTATCATCTTAAATCCTGAATAAAGAATTTACTTGTAAAGCTCTCCATTCAGGATCTAACACTAGCCTCTTCTCTCCATGTGAATTTGTGCACATTTTTATGGTGGAACATTGTGTTAGTAATAACTAGTCCATGTCCTGAGCAGAAATCCAACAGGTATTTGCCATTATTATTAGCTTTGCTTTTTTCTTCAAATTTTCTCAAAATATTTTTGTATGTCTGACATTCATTTCCTACTCTGCTATTTAGATCCCCAACAAGGACCAAATTTTCCTTTTTCATTGTGTCAGTTGCTTTTTTTAAAGCCTCAAAAAATTCCTCCACTTCTACCTTCGTAGAACCTTCTGTGGGACCATACGCACAAATAAGTCTCATTGTCCAGTTCCCCATTCTCATATTTGCCCACATAACTCTACTTGAGACTGACTGCCATTCAAGAAGATTAGCCTTGTATTTTGTGTTGAATACTATGGCCATTCCTTCTTTTCCTTGATTGTCATTGCCTGAATATAACATTTTGTATTTATTGCTCAGAAAGATCTCATCAGTTTTTGTCTTTTTTTGTTTGTCACCCCTATTATGTTGATCTGGTACTTATCTAATTCCTCAGCTAGCTCCATTTCTTTACCATTCAGGCTTGTTATGTTGATAGTACTGATCTTTAACTCTGGTGATGTTGAGTTGGGTGTGTTTTCAGATTTGTTCCAGTAGCTGGCTTTTTGCTGTTTCCCTGGTTTCCTGGCAAAAACAACAGGGGCCTTGTTTGACCTTGCGACTCCCCAGCTGGCATGAAATTTTGTCATGTTGTACCATTATTTTGTATTTTGGTTTAACCCAATAAGAATACAATTTGGTCAGCTAAATCCCAAATTGCCAGCCCATCTTTGTCTGTTCAGTATCCAGGTAGATACCCAACAGGGAGTACCACGAGAAGGTGAGGATTGGACATTAGGTCAGACGCACTAGTCGGTTCTCTGCATTCCTTTAAAGGCTATGTGGAGGTCTCCTCTCAGTTATACAGCTTTGACCTTTAAGCACCCCTTGACATGTATATATAATGAAAATGTATATGGATATGTACAGAATGTACTTGTATGCAAAAAAAAAAAGCGTTATCTTTTTTACTAAAATAAAGAGCCAAAAGGCTTCAGTTTGGCAATGCAAAAAATTAAGTGGATATTAAATCCAGCATTATGAAATTTGACCAGAGAGCCTACGAGAATACTTTAGAGAGCTTACGAGATTGAGCTTTTATAGTTTCTATTCGGTTATGAAATAATGCTGGATTTAATATCCATTTAATTTTTGTAATATTATCTTTAAAAAAAATATTATCTGTAAGTGTAAATATCTGTATGCAGATTAGTGTGCAAGTATATATTGTAAATATGTGTGAATAATAATAAAATTTGAAGTTTGAAAAAAAAGAAAAAAATATTAAGAGAGACCTCCAGGGAGTTAGAGACTCATTGAGTGAGGCCTTACTATTCACTAGCTGTCATATTTGTTCTTGAATTCATTCACACTGTTTGCGCATGCACGCGCGCACACACACACACACACACACAGCATTCAATTGCAATCCATTCTAATCACACACCACTCTGAGAGAAAAATCTAGTCCTTACTTGCTTCTTAGCAGCATTCATTCTCAGCTTCCAAGGATGCCCTCTTGTTCCTTTCCCCACTCTCCATAAAATGAAAAATTCCATCTCCTGAAATCCTGTATGACTCTTTCAGAAGCTTGTAAGTTTCAATTAAAACACCCCTCTTCTGTATGCTGATAGCTACAGTCTGCAAATTCTCAATCCATCTTCGTAATCAGTATTCCACAAACCCGATATCATTTTTAACACTCTCCTTTGCACACTCTTCACTGTATCAGAATCGCAATGGAAACCAGGAGACCAGACCAGACCAGACCAGACCTGCGCACAATAGTCCAAGTGAGGTCTTATCAAGGTCTTGTAAAGACATCTTTACATATGAATTCTTTACATCTTTACATATGAATGTTTGTTTCAGCATTGCAGTTATCTTTTGAGTTGTATTTGCAATCTTTGTTACATGGCTCTTGAACTTCAACTTCCTATCCATTAACCCTCCAAGATCCCTAGCCTGACCAGTTTTTTCTAACATAATGCACCAATATAATACATTGGATATATAATCATGCATTACTTTACATTTGCTGACATTGAATTGTCATCCCTTTTCCCGTGTCCACAGTTCCAGAGAAAAATCTAATGCTCACCTGTTTCTTAGCAGCATTCATTCTCAGCTTCCAAGGATGGCCTCTTGTTCCTTTCCTATTCAAATCATTCTGCAACTACTGCATATCCACAGCATTCTTGATTACCCTACCTTTCCTTGCATCATCAGCAAATAGCTGTATGTCGCTTGTCAAATCCTTTCCAATATCATTAATGTATAGATTGAATAACAGTGGACAAAGCACTGATCCTTGTGGTACATCACTGGTTATTTTTATATTTATTAATCTTTGTACTGGTTATGGGCTAAAATCTTGTATATAGAGAAAATTTAACTTAGATTCTTTCTATACCGATTTTACTTAGGAATTCAAATTAATCTGATATACTTGTAATTTTAGTTAATATTTAACTTTAATTTTGAATTGCCGTACAACAACAAAAAGACAAAAAAAAATTGTATGAATGAAATATAACAATAGATTGTTAAGACAAAGAAATAATCCCAGACGGGATTAAGAATATGACCTTAGGCTTTTGCACTCACGAAGGTCAATGCACAGGGTTTCCGGCCTTAACGCAATGACCCAAAAATGTGGGGGGAATAGACCTCTATGAATGCCCAAGGGAATAGAAGAGTAGCAGGGTCCAAGGTCGATTGAGCAGCTTAAAAAGGAGAGACACGAAGAAATAAGAAGTCGGGGTCACCATTGTTGGAAGTGGTTCTTGCTGTAGTTCATCGTTGTAGTCGCCATGGGTTTTTCATGAGCCGTAATAGAGGTCAGTCATCGTCTGGTGGATGACCAAATAGGAAGAGTGGTCATTTCGATGTTCGTGGCAGGATAAGTCCGTCTTCACCCTAGTTCTGTTCTGGCTCTTGGTTCGAGTATGTCATGCCGGTTCAAGGTCGGGGATCCACATTCCAGCCAACAGATGCCCAAAGTGCGAGATGACTCATTTGAGTATTGAAGAAAGTCAGTTCCAGATTTCCAGCCACCAAGCTTCCCGACGATCACAGAAAGAGGAAGTACCCTCATCAATCTCGGAAAAAGGTATCCATGTGTGCAGCCACTATTAGAACGGAGCAGAAAATAGTGATTTCAAGAATCTACTATTGTGAACTAGACGACTATATACCAAGTAAAGTCTATTATATAGAATTTAACTAGAAACAGAAATTGTGACAGAGATTGCTCTAAAGTTTTAATGTTAGCATTACTTCAGGGCTGAAGACATTTAGATAACCATTGTGAATTAACTTGCTCAGGTGTGTGAAATAGGATATCATTGTTATAAGGTAAAAATTTTATATGCTAAATATTGTTTAGTAGCTATGCCTTCCTATTGTATAGTATGTGTAAGTTTGCTCTGTGTCTGACTAAATGAAGGCTCAATTATTACATTAGACTAGTTGTTTAAGAGAGGATTGAACTAGGTGGATTATTTAAAATTCCAAGCAATATCTTACTGTAGAAGTATAGAGCGAGAAAAAAAATTGTGTGCTTAGTGTTAACTTTTATTGTACATTCACTTAGCATGAATAAATTGTTTTGTTTGTCAAATAACTTGCCTGATTCCTACGTACCAATGCACTTCTCATAAAAAATTCGAACCTAAGTGACCTAGAACGATAAGTAGCCATGACTGAAAATTAGTATATTTGCGTTGCTCGACTTAGTAATAAGTATAAGAAAGAAAGAAAGTTCTGTGTTTTGCTGAGTGTTTCTTTTCTTTTCTTTGGAAGGATATTCTAAATCCTATCTGTGAATTCTGATGGTGCAGTCTATATAAAAAAAAAAAAAATTTCAGAATTCAATATAGAAAGATGCCAGTAGTTCAGACGAAGGAATTGGCTCTAGCCAGAGGCACTTCCTTAGTTCTAAAGTTTCGTGCACATGAAGAAGCATAATTCCGGGTTTGAGAAAGGGGGGGGGGATTAAAGTTGAATGAAAGTATTTAAATCAAGCATCGTACTAAGAACTCTTAAAACAACTTTTAGGACTAGTAGAAAAGTGAAAAAAATATATATACTTAAGATATATATATATATAGAGAGAGAGAGATAACACCAATATACTAATAGGGAATAAAATATTACAATGGCACAACCGACCATATTTTACACTAGCCTTACATCTCGTCCAAATGCAGTATTCGCATTGATATTTTTGCAATATGTTGAGCAGCTCCAATTTGTTGTTCTCATATCAGTAACTGCAAAGTCTCTACTTAGATGATACCCTCTTGCAAACTGATTGCCTTGTAACGCAATTAATTCTTCTACTTTCTGTCAGTTTCGTACCAAGTTATCCTTCCATAATCATCCTTACTTTTATTTGCTATATAGCAAAAGAATCTCTGTTTTAAGGCCAAACTGCAAAAATGTCATCCATATATCTAACCCAAAATGAAGGTTGAGGGTATATAGATTTAAAAAAGGATGTCTTCTAAATTATTATTATGATGATTATTATTAAGAGACACTAGGGAGTCAGAGACTCATCGAGGGAGGCCACATACTACACACACCAGCTATCATACTTATTCTTGAATTCATTCACACTGCTTGCACTCACAACATCCAATGGCAATCCATTCCAATCATGCCCCATCCTCTGATAGAAAAATCTAGCCCTCACCCCCTTCTTTGCAGCCTTCATTCTCAGCTTCCAAGGATGCCCTCTTGTCCTTTCCCCACCCTCCATAAATTGGAAAATTCCATCAATTGAAATCCTGTATGACCCTTTCAGAAGTTTGTAAGTCTCAATCATATCACCCCTCTTTCTCCAATTTGCTAGTGGCTACAGTCTACAAATTCTCAATCTCTCTTCATAATCAGTATTCCACAATCCTGATATTATTTTTAACACTCTCCTCTGTTGAGGGTGTTAAACCAACATATCAGAATCACAACGTAAACCAGACCTGTGCACAATAGTCCAAGTGAGGCATTATCAAGGCCTTGTAAAGAGGCAAAATAACATCCTTATCTTTACTTGTGAACATTCATTTCAGCATTGCAATTATATTTTGAGTTGTATTTGCAATATTGCCGGCATGGCCCCTAAACTTCCTATCTATTAACATTCCAAGATCCCTAGTTTCATCAGTTTCTTCTAGCCTAATCCCACCAATATAATACGACACGACATTGGATATCTAATCACGCCAAAGTGAATGACTTTACGTTTACTGACATCCATTTTCCCATGCCCACAATTCCAGCCTATTCAAGTCATTCTGCAAGTACTGCATATCAGCAGTGTTCCTGATTACCCTACATATCTTTGCATCATCAGCAAATAGCTGTATGTCACTTGTCAAATCCTTCCCAATATCATTAATATACAGATTGAATAACAATGGACCAAGCACTGATCCTTGTGGTACACCACTTGCTATTTTTTATTTATTTATTAATCTTTGTACTGGTTATGGGCAGTACTACCCTTACATCTCGTCCAGACATGATATAGGCCTAAGCCTTTACAAGTGTTTTACCCTATGCCTGTTCTAGTTATCATTGTAGTCTTTCTCTGGTGGCAATGCCATGCCACCAGTGTGCCCTGTAAGGCATTCAAGGAAAGAACTTTTATATCCTTCTGCATAAGCCCAAGCTGTTTTAAGTCCTTAGAGCTATCTGCTCTCCATACGCCATGTAAAGAGATGGTGGTACTGGTAAACCTCGGAGTTGCCCCATGCTCCTCCCATATCTTACTAACTAGATCTTGGTTATTCTTATAATAGTTTACCTTATTATTATGGCTATAGGCTAGTGCGCACCCTGTTTCCACCACTTGAGCATCAACTACCCAAATGTCACTATCTCTTTTAATCACAAAGTCTGGCTTACGCAAACCCACGGAGGTCCCATAATGTGGTTCCACCATAGTCTCCCAACCTTTGTTCTTAAAGCAGTTGTCCAGAATGGAGACCATGTCGTCATGCCTCCACACACGGAACCCATGGGTAGGTGTGGAAGCAACACTGGGCTGTATGAGACAATGTCTCACTGTAGTGGCAGCCAGCCCTACAGTTGGAGTTGTCACTACCCCATAAAGCTGGGCGGGCTCAAGTAGGCAGGGCATTGATCCTCATCCTGATAAGATGAATATACTCGAACCTAGGGAGGAGTCTGGTGCCATCCCTTACCCAATCATGCTGGGGAGGCACCAGATATGACTCTTTTAAAGGAGCACCATCTACAGAACAGTGCAGCAGAGATGCCCATTTCTTGTGTTCTGCAGGTGCTGACTCAATTAAGTTACCTTGATAATGGGATCAGCCCTTAGCTCACCTAAAGTCTTCTTGTATTCTTCCCCTATCTGCAGAGAGGCTGTAGAAAGCCTCTCTGCAGATAGGGGAAGAAGATGGTCCTAACTTTGCGATTCTGGACAGCCACAGGCGTAGGATCGGCCATCGAAGTGATGAGCCCGCTGCCCTTCACCCTCGCATGGAAATATGCAGTAGGGGTGTCAGGCAGCAGTTTGAGCCATGATCTCATCGCTGAACGGATGTCCCTGTCCATTCAGGACAGTACCGAGATATATGTGCTTGGTAGGACATATATTTCGAGGTAGGAGATAGTGGGAAAGAGAAACAGTCTTTGCTGGAGCTTGAGAGGAGCTTTCCTCAAAGAAGCAATCCCAGCTTCTAGGACAGAAGGCCTTCCCTTTGGGGGTGAACATGATACTGAGGTATCTCCACTCTACCAGGATGATAAAAGCGTGCAGGGGAAAACTCTATAGTCTCGACTTTAAGCTTCTTGTCACGGGACAAGACCTAAAGAGCAGGACTTCTCTACATTAATAGAAAGGCCTCGAATAGAGGAAAAAAGTCAACTGCCTGGTCAAGGAGTTCCTGCAAGCCTACCTCCTTAGTAGAGGCTACGAGAATAAGATCATCTGCAAAGGCCATAGCATTAAAGGAAGAAGCACCTAGAGAGTAGCCTATATGGCTAGGAAGAGAGCGAAGAAACTCATCTATGACACAGTTAAAGAAAAGGGGAGATAGAGGATCACCCCAGCAAACACCTCACACTGCTGGAATAGAAGTCGCATGGGACCCTGTAGTGATAGTGATGGAGCTACCTAAGTATAGCTCCATAACATATAAAAGAAAGGGTTCTGGACGTACAGCAATAGACAGCGCTTGAAGGAGAGAAGGAAGGGAGATGCTATCTCGTGGATGGAGACAGGCTGGTATATTTGAAGGGCAGGAATGGACCTCAATATCGTAGGTTGGTCATCATCAGGGAAGCGTGGAGGTGGAGCAGAAAAGACTGTACTCCAGAATTTAACAAAATCATCATGTAAGTCTGCTAAGGGGAAGCACCATCAAGGATGGTTATGGCAAATTTCCCTCTATTCTTTTTATAGAGGGCCTGCATAGCTACATAGGCCCTCTTCCTCTGCTTTCTATTTGACAAAGTCATTGTAGAATGAGACATAGGCTGTTGTTGATATTGATGAGGCATCAAGTTTTTGGAGAATTCAGCATGGAGGTAGTCATTTAACTGATCTGTGATATCCATTTCCAGAAGGTAGACTCTAGATGAGAGATTTAAGAATTCAATGGTTATATTCCGGAAGTTATATATGTCACTCAAGAAGACTGATACAAAAACTGGAGGCTTTCGAGATGAAATGTCTCAGAAAAATAAATAAAACAAAATGGACAGAAAAGAAAACAAATGAAACTAAGACAAGACCTAAAATATACAGACTCATTAATCGAAAAGATGAAAAGAAGATAACTTCAGTGGTACGGACATGTCGAGAGAATGCCATCAAAAAGACTACCCAACCTTTGCTCTGTGTGCAAGAATAAAAGAAAAGAAAAAAAGGAAGACCAAGAACTAAATGGATAACAACAATAAAGGTCAAATCTGGATTACAAACATATAGATGGCTCACCAGCCAATCAAGAAACTGAGACTCCTGGAGGTTGTTGTGGAAACATGGAAGACTCAACCTGTCCCTGACGGAAGAGGATAGTAAGTAAGTATTCTGGAAGAGGAGGATCGTCTAGAGATGATGTCAGTCTGAGAATCAAAGCCTCTTCTTCAACAGCAGGATGGTGGCTGGAAGATGGAGAGACAGAAGATACGGAGATATTACCTGTCCCTACCTGTGGCAGATATCCTTGAACTAAGGCTTTGTAGCTGGCTTTCCATCTATGACACTTAATGGGAACACCTTAAATAAAGCCTCATTGATGTTCTTTATTCCTCGAGCTGTCAACTCGATCTCATGAGCAGCGAGTATCTTTTCTTCTTCGGCAGTCCAACGTGCTTTGATGCGCTGAGTTCTTATTGCAGCGTTGGCTTCGACTGGATGTTTTGAGGTGCAATGCACACCAAAGCCAACTGCGGTGGAGAATGCATGATCGCAGACCTGACACATAAAGTGTCTAAGATTTGGAACTCCTTGACCGCCAGAATAAGTATGATGAGAACTTGAAGAAATGGGTTGATGACAGTCCTTGCAGAGCTTTCTTTTAACTTTCTTCCTGAGGACGCTGCTGGTACGGGTGGCAGATCACCTCCAATCACCTTAAATCTTGCAGACTCACATCCCCATATACAGTGGTGTGTGTTGGTAAATTTTTAACAACCGGCTCGCTTTATGTGACAGTCAATCCGTCGCGACGAATTTTTATATTTATCAATAGTGCAACAATGTTGCATTTTCAAGAACTTAATATTGCAAGTTCTTGGAAATTCGCCCAAAAAATAAGGCATTATTGTTTATTCAAATGCCTACTATGGGAGTTTTGATAACGTCCTTTATACATTTATTTTTGATGATAATAATAATATATGTAAGTGTTTATTATACAATTTCAAAATATTTATGAGGAAAAACTATATACTATCATTCATCATCTATCCTTTCATAAAGAATTTTAATAATCAGCTTGCCCGACTTAAAAACATTGACAACTGGCTTGCTAAATTTGAAAAATTTTAACGACCGGCTCGCATGAGCTGGTCCCAACACACCAATGCCCATATACCACTTTTTGATAGCTGTTAGTCAGCCATCCTCTTATCCATGCTAATATTCTATAATCCAAACCCATATTCTCTAGTATATAATCAACAGCCTACCATGCTGTATTCTGTCAAAAGCCTTAGCAAAATTCAAAAGTATCATGTAGCATCCATTCTCCTTGTCTGGTTCAATGATAACATTATTATAGAGTGTGAGCAAATTGCTAAAACATGGACTTCCCTTAGTAAATCCATGCTGTTTGTTGCAAAGTAAAGATTCTCAGTCAAATCATTTCTGAATGCGAGTCCTACCTAATTTTTCCAAACTCTTCACTACCACCATTTGTGAGATACTGATTGGTAATAGTTGGATACATCAGTGTTTGCATCACCCTTGTGCAATGGGTTTATCATACATTCTTTCCACTCCTGTGGAATCTTTCCTGTTCTGAGAATGACGAGAATCCTCCATTCAGTGAAATAAAAACCAAGGAATTATCTTACATTAAGTGTAGTTTTCATTTATTAAAAATCTTCATAAATGAAAACTACACTTGAACCCTTATATGATGGGCTGTATATCTTTATTAAATATAACAATGTTTTTTGTAGATATTATTTTATGCTTATTGTTATACTGTTTAACCATTGATTACTTTAATGTTGGTTTATATATTTTAAATGCCTTTTGTTTTTTGATATCCTGATTAATTTTGAATTTTGCAATTTTTTTTTTTTTTTGTATATTTTGGTGACTGAAGAGTTTTAAATTTTAATAATACAAATGCAGTAAATGATATCACATTGCCATGTTACTGTTAATTTGTTCAGAGGTATATTAGTATACCTCTTCCAAGTTGGAAGCATGCTTCATTGTGGTGGAGGTGAACTGAGAGGAAAGCTTGTTATGCTGTGTTGTGCCAAATTATATAAATTAGAGAATCACACACACACACACACACACACACACACACACACACACACACACACACACACACACACACACACACACATTAATATTTTTTAATATTAAAATGATAACAGAAAAAAAAAGAAATTAAAGGAAACAAAAGATGTAGATGTTCTTTCTACGCTACATAGTGGAGTGGACCAACATATCAGAGCTAGTGGTGTGGCCATTTTAATTGATAATAACAAGAAAAATAGAATATAAAAGTAAAATTCGTAAATGATCGAATTATAACAGTTAAACACATAGAACATACTTAAATATCATGGGATTATATGCCTGAAGAAGGTAGGAAAGAGGATTCCAAACAGTTTTATGAGGAACTACAAACAATTAAATAAATGTAATAAAAATAACTATATATTAATATTAGGAGATCTTAATGCTAGAGTTGGTAACAATCTCATCCCAAATGTCTTAGGAAAATATGAAAAAAATTGCATGAATAACAATGGTTAAGAACTATTAGACTTCTGTACTTTCAATAATTTTAAAATAACCAATACTTTTTTTCAAAAAAAATAATATAAATAAATATACTTGGAGTGGCAGAGGAACAAGATCTATAATTACTAATCAGAAACAAGCTCTATGTGTGAGAGATGTACATATTTACAGAGGAAGTAAAATTTTTATTACTAAATCATTATTTAGTAATCTCTAAAATAGAAATAGTAGCAAAATGGAGAAAGGCGGTAAATAAACAAGAAATAAAACAAGTATACAAAGTATATCTATTATTACAAGAAGAAAGCATTCGAATGCTATATCAATCATGATTAACAGATTATCTAAAAGAAGCCCAAATCATTGAAGATATAAAAGAAGAATGAAAAACTTTAATAAAGATATTCCATAAAGCAGCATCTGAAGTACTTGAAAAGAAAATATTGAAGAGAAAAACATTAAAAATCTAGAACATAGATATAGAAAATGCAATAAAATAAAAACAGATGGTATACAAATCACTCCTTCATAAACATACAAAGGAAACAGAAAAAATATACCAAAACAACAGCTAAAACTGTAGTACAGAAAGCTCACCTATATTCTTGGGACAGATTTATTAATAAAATGGAAGACAAGACAGCCTACTAAATATTAAGGAAATTAAACAACAAAGAAAGAGATATAGCACAAATCAACATAATACAAGAGAAACAATGGATAGAACCTTATAAGAATTTATGGTATAACCCAAATTTAATAATGGGAAAATAATAATGAATAAATCAGTACTGATATAGAACCAATAAAATAGGAAGAACTAAAAAGTAAAAGTATCAAAAATTAGAAAATCAGCTGGATTAGATGGCATAAATACAGCACTTTGGAAATATGGCAGAGAATATTTACATCACAGATTCTTAAAATTCATAAATATAACTGTTGGAGGAAATATGAGGTTCTGTCAGATTGGTTTAAAAGCTAAGGTTATATTTAAGAAAGGAGACTGATGATTGTGGAAATTACAGAGGAATAAGTTCATTAAATACAAGTTACAAAATTTAAGGTAAAATCCTGAATAAGACTTAGAAATATTGCAAACAATCTATGTTCAGAAGAACAAATTGGCTTCTGACATGGAAGATCATATAATGTGGACAATATTTGTGTTAAAACAAATTATTGAAAAAAGACAAGAATTTATATGGCCTTTATAGATTACAAGAAAGCATTTCATAAAATACACCGAGAAAAACTATGGAATATAATGAAAGAACATGGATATCCATTACATTTGGTACAAGCTATACAAAGTTTATATAAAGTTTGTATAGCTTTATATAAATACAGTTAACAATTATGTAATAAATTAACAGAAGAGATTGAAAGAAATCAGAGTGTTAGACAGGGATGTAGCTTATCTCCAACAATGGGACCAACAAAAAGTGCACAAGTCGAATTCGCGTAACTCGGGGTATAATTTTGCATGTAATTTATATATACAAACATACAATTGGGACCAAGGGGTTTACAAAACACCTGTATTTTTAAGAAATATAATCATAATTGTAGTTTTTCGTACATAAAAAAGAGAAAGTTATTTCGATGTCGATGGTTTCATAAAATCTAATAGATTCGTCTGACGGCATAATGTCTTTTTCTTGTCACACAAAATTTCTTCATAGCAAGCTAATGATTTTTTTATTCCTTGCCTTGTGGCTACAATTCGTTCCTCGTTAGAATCTATGTCCTCCGAAATCTAAACCTTTTTTTTTTTATGTTCTTATTGTGGATTCCTGTAGATCAAACTTCTTTTCTAGCTCACAAATTTTCATTCCGTCTTCAAAATCCTTGGTAATGTTGAGTTTTGTTTCCAAACTCAATGTTTTTCTTTTCTTGCTAGCTGTAGAAGAATCAGACTTGCTTCTTTTGTATGACATTATTATTTTTTATGTGATAAAATTTTTATCAAGAACATAACATTAAACAATCGCAAGGTTTGTAGATAATAAAAATCGTGTGTGAATGGAGACAGCGCAAAACACATTAGTGCTTGTTCACAGCGTGTGTGACACTAGTGAATGCTGCCGGCGCCTGAAAGATACAGCTAGTGCTGAAGCGGTACAGGAATACGTACATATAAGAAACCGCATAACTCTGGATTCGCGCAAGTCAGGGTATGACTATATATATATATATATATATATTGATCAGATTATTAAAATATTGAAAACAACAATAAAATAATGTATCCAGTTAAACAGAACTATTATCAATACAATGCTGTATGCAGATGATCAGATTGTATTACAAGGCAATGAAGATGACCTTCAAAAATCAGTTTATAAATTAAACAAAATAAGCCAATAGTGCAATTTAAAAATCTCGCAAAAAAACCCCTAAGTCATGGCATTTAAAGGTCGAGATCGTGTAAAGTAATTTCAGAAAATCTGTGGAGCCATTAAAAGGACACTGAATAAAAAAAAAAAAACAAGATGAGAAACTCGACTAAAATTTTACAAGGTAAGTCACTCCCACTCTATTATACAGTTCAGAAACATGGACTGTTAAAAAGAAAGATGAAAGTAAAATACAAGCCATGAGATTTTTAAGAGCAATTTAAACAGTGGGTCTTAAGCTTTTTAGTGATTGGCACCCCCTTGAATCTAAAAATAAGTTCTCACACCCCCTTGAAAAATGTGTTTCTATTTCTTTATTTAGGAAATTACATCTATTGCAAGATAATTTATTTATTGAAAAATAAACACATACATTCACATATACATACAAAACAATATCTCAATTTTTAATGGCTATGTTGTTGTTTATTCATAATAATACTTTTGAAGCGAGGCTCCTTTTTTGAAAGAGTCACGCGTAAGTCATCACTTGCATTTAAGCGATTTCTGGCTTTTGTTTTTATGTGCAAAAGTGATAAAAATTCCATTTCACACAGGTAAGTGGTGGCAAATTGTAAAAGTGTCTGCAGTGCTGTTTTTGCCAGCTGTGGATAAGGTTCTAACTGTGTACATCAGAATTGTTCTAAGTCCAGTTTTTTAAATTCTATATTTCAATAAGCTCATCTTTTATTAAATAGCTGTCGTTCATCGAATCTTGGTCAAAATTTAGAAACTTCTCTCGCACCCCCATGGGTGCAGGTTAAGAACCACTGAATTAAAGGATGCGCTCTTTTCACTGTTTGTATTACACACTTGTTCCCTCATTCTTTACACTCACTACCATATAAGTCCCACTTCAATTTTTTTTTCTTACTCTCTCGTTCTTTCACATCGCTTTTTATTTGCTCAGATTTATTCTCTGCACTCATTACTCTCCCTTCCAGCAGCAATCTTTCCAAATGACTCGCACCAAAACCATTCAAGTGCAGTCCATCACTCTTATACAGTTCAACTCGTTCTTCAAACTCATTTCACACATTAACAAACTGCAATCCTTTCTCTTCACACATTTCTGCACATATCATTCATAATTCTTGCTCTCTGCCTTATCTCATTCTGTCATACCTGGGGAACATACTGACTACCTTTCCTATCACAATATTATCTTTTATCCTTCTCAACAACCTCCTGATATCCAATCTTACGTTTTTTTCCCTTGTTCTCAGGCAAGTCATTTGTTCCTATTACCACTATCAATCTTTTGCTCGCTTACTCCTCATATCTAACACCTCAATCACCCTATTTATTTTATCTCCAGGAAAACAAACCTTGTGCACCTTCTCATTTAGCACACCTAGTTATCGATTCCTCATACAACGGCATTCTCTTGTCTATCATACTGACATCATTTGTTTTCGTCATCTTCACTCTGCGATACATATCTACAATTCTCTTCATTTCATCTTTTTCATCTCTTGCCTCATCTTCAAGTCAGCTTTCAAATCTGGCATAATTTGTTTGCTATCATTCGCTCTGTTTTATTGCTAGTCATATATGCTATTGTTTGCCGTCAACACCGCTCTCCACCTTGCCATTAATTGCACTATTTTTCAGCTTCTGCTGCATTCGTATCGCTTTCGCCATTCTTACTACCATCAATTGTTTTGTTCAGCAGATTGTTCATTCACTTTTCAAAACTTTTTTTTTACCAGTATTTCACTGCTCTTTTATAGTGTCTCTCTTTGCTGTCAGATGAGCATCTTTCTTGTGGCATTCTCACTACTAACACCTTCAGTTACTGATACATTATCACCCATCAAGTCTGCATTTAGTTTGCATTTTGCACACAACCTCCTTCCATTCACCTTAAATATCCAAAATTTATCGACATAATCCAACAAATACATATAGCACACCTCGCATTTCATGAAATGACTAAAATCAAAATTAAACTTTTGTAAAGACAAAGCTCCTGCTATCTCTCCTTTGCTGGTTACTACACTCTGCTCTAAGTTTTTAACAATTTTGTAAACACATAAACAAGCCCACACACTACAAACACTGCACGCATACAACTTCTACTACAACTCTTACACATAAACACTTATTTACAATTAATTAGTCAAAAAAAATGTATCTGAACCAGGAGCCTTCTTTACACAAACCTTCCAGATATATTTTTTTCCTCTCTTCTTCTTCTTCTCTTCCGTCTAAGACGGGTTGAGTCTTCTCTTCAGCAGGATCTTCCAGTCTTCTCTATTCCTTGCTGTTCGAAAAAGTTCCTTATATGTTCTACATCCCGAGATGTTCTTTATTAATTTCAGCCAGGTAATTCTTGGTCTTCCGGGTCTTCTTTTTTCAATTAGAAAAGTATTGATTAGGGTATTAGGAAGTCTGTCTGCATCCATGCGTACAGTGTGTCCAAACCATCTCAGTTGTTTTCTAATTTTTTCTATTATTGTCTTTTTATACAATAGTTCATGTCTGACTGTAATGTTTGTTTTCTTTTCTATCCAACTTGTTCTATTTATTTTTCTTAAGCATTTCATTTCAAATGCCAGCAGTTTTTTCTCCTCTCTTTTTTTAGCTGTCCATGCTTCTGCTCCATACATGACTGTTGGTAAAATTACACAGTCCAACACAATTTTTGCTGACTTTTATATGAGACTTGTTTTTTACTAATTTGAGTGCACTGATTTCAAATATCAAACCCATTTTTCTCTATCACGTCAGGTTTTTTCTCTATGGCATTTTCTTTTTGCTAATTTGTAAGTTTTTGATAGTTTTAAGGAGGCAGTACTATTTAGAGGATCAAAAAAATCGATTTTTTAATATTATTTTCTGAAAGTATGTACTTTTAAATTAAAAATCTGTTCCTAACTTTTTATCAAGAAATTCGAAAAATTCCCGAAGATATAGCCTATTATTCAAAGCAGTGCGCATTCAGAATCGGAGCGCTCACCGTTCTCGCTTGTTAGTAAACGAATAAATGCGCAAGAACCTGCAACAGTACATACTGGCACTTTGAATGCAAGAGAGGCCAATAATTAGATACATAACTACTTAACAATTTCATTAAAAATTACAAGAATATTTATAAAAAAAATAACAATTTTACTTACACATGAGTTTCATGGAATAAATTTTTCTTTGTAGCAATTTCTGCTGTGTGTTCTGTTTTGGCAATCCCTTTGAATACTCCAACAGTAGTCAGCCATCATGTGAGAATCCCATCTTCCTTGGTACCGATCTTCCATAGTTTTTAAGTCTTGGTGAAATCTTTCGCTTGTTCATTGCTTACAGCACCTAAATTCTCGGGAAATCTATCAAGATGACTGTGTAGGAAATGAAGCTTTATGCTCGTGTTGCAACCTAGGTGCTGGAAATTTTCAAGCATTGTTTCCACTAGATCTTTGTAATTGCACGCTTTTTTGTTTCCAAGAAAATGATTCGCAACCATCATAAATAAAGTCCAAGCCTCTTTCTCAATTTCGTTCATAGAGTTGATGAAATTTTGGTCCCTCATTAAAGTTCTAATTTGTGGTCCATCAAATACACCGGCTTTAATTTTTTCATAACTAAGTTGTGGAAATTTTTCACATATGTATTGGAAACAGTCACCTTGTAAATCTAAAGCTTTAACATACTGCTTCATAAGACCTAGTTTGATGTGTAGAGGTGGAAAAATGATTTTTTTTCTGTTGATTAAAGGTTGATTTATAACATTCTGTTCTCCAACATTTAAGGATGTTCTAAGAGGCCAATGTTTCTGACTTCAGTGTTGGTTTCTAGCTCGACTATCCAAGAAGCATAGAAAACATGGAAACTTTGTATATCCTCTTTGAAAGCCAAGTAAAAAGTTCACCATTTTAAGATCCACACAGATGATCCAGTTATGGTCTGTATATTTCAATAACTTCAGAACCTTTTTAATGTCCTCATATGTTTCCTTTAAGTGGACTGAATAGCCAATAGGAATTGAGCCATATACATTCCCATTGTGTAGTAAGACACACTTGAGACATCTGCTTGAACTGTCGATAAATAAATGCCACTCATTTGGATGATATTGTACAACACTCATTTCAGTTAGTAAACCTGACACATTGTTACAGTAAACAAACCCACACTCATGTTTAAAATATTGTACAAGATTACTTTCCCTGCTACGATAAAAAGTTATCTTCGTATCTTGCTCCAGTAAGTTTTTTTCATTTAATCTTGAAGCTAACAATTCCGATGATTCCTTTGATAGGCCCAAATCTCTTACTAAGTCATTCAATTCCGCTTGAGTAAAATGTTGTGGTCCAGAACTAGAAATTAAATTTTCATTGTCTAAATCAACATCCGGGTCTTGCTCCGCAAGAACATCTGGCATATCCCGATCATGCTCGTTCTCAAGTAAAGGAAGTCCTTTATAAATTGGCACGGCTATTTCATTGGAATGAGCAACTGGCAGAATTGCTGAGTCGAGATTTGGATACACAATTTTTTTCTTATTCTTCTTATTATAACTAGAAGTCTGAACTAAACAAAAATAGCAATCATCTATGTGATTTTTCGGTTCATGCGAAATCATTGGAATGCCAAAAGCTAATTTTTGGCGTTTTCCCTTGCTCCACTGTCGTAAATTTTCTACACATGACTTACACACTTTATTTGGAGCCCATGACTTGTCCTGATATGCAATTTTTATGTCAAAGTATGCAAAGTACACTTTCTTAACGAAATCAGTGATATCTGTCCTTTGACTGGGAACAGTAAAGCTGCCACAAATGTAGCAGAAGGAATCTACATTATTGACACAATTTCGAGTAATAGACATGCTGTATTTTCTTCACTGCCGACTAACATGCAATTAACAAGACAAAAAAAAAAAAAAAAACAGAGACTTTATTGAAACGTTATAAGCGCTCATTATACTTTCATGATCGATTAACGATTGACTGATTTCGATCGTTCTTTGTCCACTATGACGTATATAGTATTCATTTGTTTTAGGCAGTTGTCATCGCCTACTTTTCATCACCTAAATGTATTAGGTCGGTTATTGGCCTCTCTCGCATTCAAAGTGCCAGTACGTGCCGTTGCAGGTTCTTACGCATTTATTCGTTTACTAACAAGCGATGAGCACTCAGATTCTGATCTGCGCACCGCTTTGAATAATAGGCTATATCTTCGGGAATTTTTTGAATTTCTTGATAAAAAGTTAGGAACAGATTTTTAAAAGTACATACTTTCAGAAAATAATATTAAAAAATCGATTTTTTTGATCCTCTAAATAGTACTGCCTCCTTAAAACTATCAAAAACTTACAAATTAGCAAAAAGAAAGTGCCATAGAGGAAAAACCTGACATGATAGAGAAAAATGGGTTTGATATTTGAAATCAGTGCACCCAAATTAGTAAAAAACAAGTGTCAGATCATAATCAGCAGAAAAAAAAAAATTTTTTTTGTTGGCCAGTGTAATTAACATTGGGAGGAATGATAACTACAGATATATCTTGATGATTGTAATTTGCTATGTTGTCCACAGCTAACCCAAGCGTTTTGTAACGCTTTCCATAAAACTGAACTGGACTTATTGGCTGAAATTCATCGCAGTCCATTTTTTCAGAGGTACTAAACCTAGAACAAAAAAAAAAAAAAAATATTGACTCCTTATAAGCCCACCGTTCTCAAATGAGTAGTCCATTTTGTACGCGTTCTCAACCTGTAATCAAACCGAGGTGCTGATATTCAAGAACTAAAGCACTTGAATTATCATACAGGAATTGACAGGTCAGTTTTAGAATATGTACTGAAGAAGTATGACTACAGCATCACCTAACTTTTAATTTGCGAAAATATGGCAGAATAGGGCTTGCTAAAACTGTAACCTTACCCGATGTTCGACTGTCGTGCAAGAGATGTCACCACTAGGCCATTTAAGATGGTGGGATAAAATGAGTTAAATTAGAACTTGGCAGATTTAAAGATTTATTGTTTTAATAAATAATTCTTCCAGTTGGAGAATGTACTAAGAGTTCACTAAGATTCTGAACATTTCCAATCACTGTGTTCCTTGTGGTAACCAAATTGTATGAAGTTTTTAATCAAGATTCTTATAAAGCTCACTTGCAACATTAATCTATAAAAATAATAATTTCCATCACTAGGTTAAACCGTTATAAGAGAATATGTTCATAGTGACATTCAGTTAGACAAAAATATTAATTAGTTTATGCACGTTTTCTTATTTTTTTAAAAGTTCTTTTTTTTGCTAATTTTTTTATTGTTAATAAGGATATCAGTAAATATTATTTAAATGTATAGTATTAAAATGCATATACATGTGAAGTTGATATTGTAATAAAGACATGTAGAATAATAATGTTATAGTTACCAGGGGTCTTCAAACTACTACGGCGCGCGGGTCAGATGCAGCCTGCAATATGATTTTATCCGACCCGCCAATTGGACTAATTTTTCAATAAGAATCCGCAAAAAAAAAAAAAAAAAAAAAAAACACACACATGGGGTGTTGATAGATTTCAAATGCATTAATTGAAATTGTATTCAAAATATATTCCCGTATAGCAAAAAGTAACTGTAATCCAAGTTAGTCTTTCTGACTGTAAAAGGTCGGTTAAAATGGACTAACGAAGAAAAAAAATTTGAATTTTACAAAATTTTATAAGCAAATTTGAAGAAATTTGCTTGTAAATTTATCTCTATTTTTGGGACAACGTATCTTTGCGAACAAACTTTTTCCTGAATGAAATATATCAAGTCAAAATACAGGGCAAATTTATCTGATGAACATTTGAAATCGCTACTTGTAATTAGCACTTCAAAATTTGAACCTGAGTTTAATAAGATTTTAAAAACACAAACACAGTTGCATCATTCGCATTAATGGTTTTATTATAATTTGCGATAAAAATATGAGAATATGCTGATGGTGTTCGTTGTCATTAATATACGATAATTTAAGTTTTTTTTTTACTACGGCCCGCTGAACAGTGCTGAAGTACCCAATGTGGCCCTCACGGCGAAAAGTTTGGAGACCACTGCCCTAAACTAAAGCAACTTGTAAATTTACTGAATATGTTTATTAAAAAAAAAAAAAGTGAAATACCATTTCAAAAATTGTAATGATTTTAGGGACCAAAGCCTGGAGAACGTAGGAAAAAGAAATATGGCAAGTGGGAAGATTACATAGATAGAGGACTTGGATATGATGAAACAGACCCATTTATTGATAATGATGAAGCTGTAAGTGATTAACTCATCTTTCCCCCCCCCCCTCCAATTCATCCTTCTGTGTTTGATGTTAATATTATAATAGTTGCATTATATTTTGTTTATCTGGTTTTATCTTACAGTAGAGCATTAGTAATATGAAATACTCGCATCTCTTTAAACTGGCAAGATTTCAAAATATTATGTTCCTCCAGAGAGTACAAGGACTAATTGAAGTAGGACACCTTTTAGTCACTTTACATAAATACTTTTCTCTTTGAACATATTCACAAAGATGCACTCATGTCTAATGGTGGCTGTTTCACATGCTATGAGGTCTTGGATCCTAACCACACTTTTAGTCACCTTTCAGGGATGATTAAGTTTTATCTCACTCAACCATAAGCTGCAAAATCTCGCTTGTATTTATACTGTACAATCCCTTCATTAATTTGTATGTTTCTATTATGTCTCTTCCATCTATTCCTGAAAGTGTGAAGACCACATTCTCTCCTGTATACAATTTAGCCAGTTTTCACTTTTTGTTACCTGCCACTGGATTTTTCAGCTGTTTCCTCCATTTCAAAACCCAGATGCCATGTTTTTGACCAGTAATACAGATATAGTCTGATCAAAACCTTGAAAAGTGGGAAAAATAAATTTCTTTTTCTTACAACAGGATACGAAAACACATATTTACAAGAAAGTTCATTGATGTATAAACTCAAATCATGTGTTTAAGAACTAGTGTTAGGTATTTAAATAACACAAGGGTTGTTCTGATTGTTCAATTGTGTTGAACACAATTGAACTGTTGTTCAATTAACACAAGTTAATTGAACAACAGTTTAAAGCCCCCAATATGTCATCTTTATTTCTCACAAAGACATCTTGGTTAACACAAAATAAAGTTGAACTTAGTCAAGTCCTACCTAAGAGTGTCCTCAGCAGGCACTAATAAGAAGCCCAGGTTATAACTTTAGAATGCTCAAGAATTTATTTAAATTCTGTTGTTTAAAGGATGCTACAGATTCTTTAAAAAAAAAAAAAAAAAAAAAACTCTTACTGAAATAATTCTAGTATAACCACAATAAAATTACAAGAAAAAAATTTTTTTTTTTTTTAAATTATTCTACCTGTTTCTTATGTACTATGCATATTTCTTTAGGAATAAAGATATTTTTAATTTGAAAACAAATAGTAGCAGAATGATTTTTAATATATAAATTAACATTGATAAAATCATTGTTAAACTGAGAGTACATGTCATACACACATGCTTCATTGTTGATCTGTGTTTTGCGATATCTCTCATAACCTAGTTCCAAGTATTTTAGGTTCTTTATATAGGCCAACTGCAGGTGGTTTAAGATAACGTTATTTTTATTACACTGTATTTGACATTATCATTTCGGAGGCTTTTTTCAACTGAATATGGCTACTAAATTCAGTGTACAGCACTTTTGTCTGTTCCCAGATCACCTGATGTTTTTTTGTTTTAGAAGTATGAAAAGCCAGGGCTTATATGAGTGCTCTTGCTTTGTCTGTCAGTTCTTTCATGCAAACTTCTCTTGAACATCCCATATAGTCCATCATAAGATAGGAATTGTTCTAAAAATTTGAGATGCAAGAGAAAGAATTCATCATAAAATATTATTACTGGAATCACTTATATTTAATTCAGATGTCTTTATTTGTCAAATTTTGAGCCAAGTTTCATAGCCATTGTCAGTACAATTATAGGAAAACACAAGAAAGAGAACAACAATTCAATTGAAAGTGCGTGATATGTGTACTATTGGCTGCAGGAGAATAGCTCCATTTGCGTTAATAGATATCCAAAATAAATTGCAATAAAATAATTTAGTTTATAAATTATTTCTTTCTGGTTTGGGGCTCCTCATTTCCCAATCTTTTATGCACTGAGGTATACTCATTTAGTTATTCACGTATCATAAATTACAATGGTAACTTTCGCTTCCTTTGTCACTAATAACATTTCGTAAACGTTTATTAACATACAAATGGCATCAACATCAGAAAACTTTTGACAATTCACACAAAATCACAATAGTCTTGCTCGTGACATACAAAAGGAAGCATATGTTTAACTTGTGGGAGATCTGAATTTCGACACAGATAACTTACAATACCTCGCAAGCCCTGGGTCCTGTCTGCTTACTACAGCCCATTATCAAGGCCAAAGAAGTGAAAAATGCTTGACCCCCCCCCCACTTTCTAGATGTTTATAGGACATACCACACAGCACACACACTGTCAGGGTGTTGAATCCCAGTGATGGTAGACTCAGACGTAAAGAATACAGGAAGTGTAGAAGAGGAGAAATAAGAAAAACGACAGTACCTCATTGAGAGTTTCATTCCACAACAAATAAGTGCCTCACATATGACACATCCTCTACCTGCTTCTGTTCTATAACGGTGATGACAGAGTTGGATAAGGGGAATGGATATGCTTCAGTACTTCTGAATTTTGCTGAAGCACTAACAAAATTCCACAATTGAGGTAATTTTAATTACCCAAACTCCAACGAATGATATGAAAAACTTGTTTGTTTCTATGAATTGACTGATAGGCATCAGAATGTGATGTTATACAGGTGCTAAGCTTAAAAAGAAGAGAACTTCCTAATAGTGCACCCTTATAGAGTTCTGGACTTGGGCAGCTATTGTTTAACTTGCATATTAATGATCCTGAGGATGATCTAAGTATGATGTTCAGCTATCTGCTTGATTCTTTTTTCTGTTTCCTGATCTTAGCATCAAAAAATTTTTGGCTGTATAACAGCTATCTGCTTGATGCTAAGAGGGAGAAACAGAATTCTTGTTGGTATGTTCAGACTTATTTATTCATATGGGGGTTCCCCACTCCTCGACCCCCCCCAGAACTTGTTGAGCCCTCCTGTTGAAGGATTAAACACTATATCCTATGACTATAGCCTGTGTGTGTTCACGGTGCCAGTTTGCCTGCTTGCAGAATGAGAAACCCCAGATAAACTAGGGGAAAAACCCTGCTGTCTACGCCTAAGATTGGCTAACTTGACTATGGCTGAGGAAGATCCTTAAGTTCCTCCCGTCATCAATGGGAATCGAACCTAGAACACTCCTTCCCCAGGCATATGGTTGTGACATCCACGTTTCGTCACAGTATGGAAAAAAAAAAGTTCATCTCCTCCATTTTTGTAATGCTCCAAAAATTTTTGAACTGATTCCACTCATTGCTGTTAATGTGCATTGGTCATCATTTTTGGGACCATCTAACACAACATTTCTTATATCCCAGTTTTTTCTGTCACAGTTGTATGAATTTTGAGTGTGAAACTTTCGGGAATTCAAAAGAAAGTTCTGTAATTGTGAAAACAATTTGTCTGAATTTTCATGTTCACTCTTTCCACCAAATCATCTTTCATCACACTGTGCTGTTCATCTTGAACATTGTTGCACCCTTCTTTAAACAAATGACAACATTGCCTAAACTTACTGTTACTCATTTTAGGTCTGTTCATAATTTACTAAACTTACTGTCACTCATGTTAGGCCCATGCACCTTACACAGTCAGTGAATTTCTGCAGCACAATTGTTTTCTGCCAGCAAACACTGCATCACATCATGACCCTCACAAGTGGCAGGATTTTTTTATTATCACAGCATTCAGTATAAATTCTTCGTAGAAGACAACAAATGATAATGCAGCAATAGTAAAATGGTCAACAGCTAGCTAATGAGTCACTCTATGCTGCAACATATGCCCCCCCCCTCCCATATCTTACTTGTCATTAAATTATGAATGGACATGTATCATATTAATGGGAATTTCTGCAAGTAGTCAAGCTAGAGATGTGGGACTGTTATAGTCAGATAGTTAAAATTTAAGGGACCACATTGCTAAGGTGGTTAAAGTCCTGTATCAGAAAACTATCGGTTCAAAACTTTATGATATGGAGGCTTCAAGAGATACTTGTGTCATAAGGTTTCTCCAATTCACGTGAAAAAACAAGGAAATAAGTGAACAACATTTATTCAAAGACAATATTCAGCCTGAAAACTGAAATCATCAGTAGCAGCATTAATTACAAAGTAGAATGTGAACAATGGATTAATTTGAAGCAATTAGACCCATGTGATGTTATACATAAAACAGTGCAAAAGTATAACTGAGGAAACACTATTATTAGTTATTAACTGTATCATTGATTAAAAAATCTTGAATGATGTCTGATTAGAATATGACTCCCATTTCTTAAATCAGAAATTATTCTAATCACACATTAAAGGTTTTTTTAAAAATTAATAATAGTGTTATATTAACTGATACATCACCGGAGTTAAAGATCGGTACTATCAACATAAGAAGCCTGAATGGCAAAGAAATGGAGCTAGCTGAGGAATTAGATAAGTACCAGATCGACATAATAGGAGTGACTGAAACAAAAAAGACAAAAACTGGTGAGATCTTTCTCAGCAATAAATACAAAATGTTATATTCAGGAAATGACAATCAAGGAAAAGGAGTAGCAGCCATAGTATTCAACACAAAATAAGAGGCTAATCTTCTTGAATGGCAGGCAGTCTCAAGTAGAGTTATGTGGGCAAATATGAGAATGGGGAACTGGACAATGAGACTTATTTGTGCGTATGGTCCCACAGAAGGTTCTACTAAGGTAGAAGTGGAGGAATTTTTTGATGCTTTAGAAAAAGCAGCTGACAGAATGAAAAATGAAAAGGTGGTCCTTGTTGGGGATCTAAATAGCAGAGTAGGAAA
The DNA here is from genome assembly GCF_054136105.1 of Typopeltis vanoorti. Taxonomy (NCBI): domain Eukaryota; kingdom Metazoa; phylum Arthropoda; class Arachnida; order Uropygi; family Thelyphonidae; genus Typopeltis; species Typopeltis vanoorti. Next base: position 71,966,001 of record NC_143552.1, on the reverse strand, counting down.
TGATTGTCAGACATACAAAAATATATTGGGAAAATTTGGAGAAAAGAGCAAAGCTAATAATAATGGCAAATACCTGTTGGATTTCTGCTCAGGACATGGACTGGTTATTACTAACACCATGTTACAACATAAAAATGTGCATAAATTCACATGGAGAGAAGAGGCAAGGAATAAGAAAAGTCTCATTGACTATGTTATTGTTGATAGTGATGTTTTTTCCCTGGTGCAGGACACCAGAGTGTACAGAGGATTTGAAATTGGAAGCGATCACTATTTAGTCTTGAGCAGGATAAAATTGAATTTCATATTGAAAAGAATAACATGTAAGAAAGTTTTAAAGCGATAAAAGTTGAGCAGTTCTCAGATGTGAACTGTGGACTAAAATACACAAAGATTATTGAAGAAAAAATGAAAGAGTTTGAGAACAGGAACCAAACTTTGGAGATTCAGTGGCAAGCCTTGAAGAAAACCCTAATTGATTCAGCCAGACTGCCTCTCTGGCTGAATCAATTAGGTGAGGTTGTCTGCAAGGATAGAAAAATCAGAACTCCGTGGTGGACACAGGAAGTTAAAGAGGCAGTGAAGGAAAAGAAGAAAGCATATCAAAAGTTCCTGCAAAATAAGTCAGCTTTTGCTCTTAGAGAATACAGAGACAAATGTAAGAAAGCGAAACACTCCAAAACTAGCTAAACGAAAGTCATGGGAAGAGTTTGGCAAGAACATCGAAAATAAATATCAAGAAGGTGGTAAGATATTCTGGAGGTTGTTGAAGAAGCTTAGAAATGGAGGAAAGAGTGCTGTAAAAGGAGTTAGAGATGATAAAGGTGAAATGAAAAAGTGAGAAAAAGATATCCTTGAAGTATGGAGTAATTACTTTGAAAAACTGCTAAAAGAAACAAGCAGTGATAATAGCCCAGTGGTAAAAAACACTGATTATGCATGCAGTCAGGAATACATATCCATACTTGAAGTAGAAAAAGCCATCAAAGGCTTGAAATGTGGAAAAGCTACAGGAGTAGATGATATTCGACCAGAAATGCTGAAGTATGGTGATATAAAAGTCTTACAGTGGCTGCACTGGATAGTTCAGAAAGCCTGGACAGAAGGATGAATTCCCAATGATTGGCGTAGAGCTGTAATAGTACCCATATATAAAAAGGGAAATAAAACTGAATGTGAGAATTACAGAGGTATTTCCTTACTGAGTGTTCTGGGCAAGATTTATGCCAGTATACTTGAGAAACTGGTTGAGAAGAATTGTGGAAGAAAAGCTTGGTGAAGAGCAAGCTGGATTCAGGCCAAATAGAGGCTGTCAGGATCAGATCTTCACTTTACGACAAATAGTTGAGGAAGCATGGGAATATAACAAAGATCTGTAGTTAAGTTTTGTCGATCTGGAAAATGCCTATGACAAGGTGCCAAGAGAGAAGCTATTCAATACGCTACAGGTATATGGTGTGAATGGGCCATTATATGAAGCAATACTTAGTCTTTATTTGAGTGGTAAGTCAGCAGTTAGAATTGAAGGAAGTACAGGAAGATGGTTTAATGTTAAATCTGGTGTGAGACAAGGATGTACATTATCCCCTCTGTTATTCATTATCTATATGGATGACATTATGAAGGAAAGTGGTATTAAACATGATATCAGAATTGGAGATGTTAATGTCAGCTCTTTGCTTTATGCGGATGATGTTATACTTCTAAATAAATCTACAAGTTTGCAAGATTCCCTGACTAAATTGAATAACTGTTGTAATAGATATAGTATGAAGGTCAGCAATAAAAAGACACACACAATGATAATAGGCAGAATCATTGAAAATGTCAACTGTGTTGCGAACGGAGGACCTGTGGAAGAAGTAAAACATTTCAGCTACTTAGGCACGATTTTTAGTGAAGATGGTAAATTAAATATGGAAATAGACAACAGAATCAACAAAGCTGGTATGGTAGGAAGTCAACTGAATAAATTCATATGGAATAAGAGAGAAATTAGTCAGATCACTAAATTAGCTGTATACGAGACAGTGTGCAAACCAGTTTTAATTTATGGATCTGAGAGCTGGGTCAGAAGTAAAACCCTTGACCAAAGACTAGAGACCGCAGATATATGAGTCCTGAGAAAGATTAAAGGCATGAACAGATGGCATCAGTGGCGATATCATATTAAAAACGAGGATATTAGGAAAGAACTTGTCGTTGTCAGCATCCAGGAATGCGTTAGCAGAGCTAATCTCAGGTGGTATGGTCACTTAAAAGAATGGGCGAGGAAAGATTAGCAAAACAAGTGTTCTCTGCCAGGTTGGCAGGAAAAGAAACCAGAGGAAGACCAAGATATAGGTAGGTTGATACGGTACAAAGTGCCTTAGACGATAGAAATATAAGATATAATGTTGCAGTCTTGACAAGTAACAGACTGATTTGGAGGAAAATTGTAGATAAGAAGTTAGTAATGATGTAAATTGTTCATGTAGTACTATCATATCCTGTACACTCCTTGAGGGTATATGTCAGGAATTTGATGATGATGATATTAACTAATAGTGTTTGCTCAGTACCTTTGCATTGTTTTATGTATAACATTGCGTGGCTTTCACTGTGTTCTACTTCATAATTAACTAGTGTTGCCATTGATGATTGCCGGTAATTTTCAGGTCGAAATATATGGGCTTTGAATAAATATTCATTTATTTCTTTGTTTTCATGTTAATTAATGAAAGAAAAACGGATGCTGTCAAATGAATTATGCAACAGAATGGCTTCAATCCAAAGATACACTATCACAGATACATACAAGCTTATCCATAAAAAATAACTCTGTATGTAAAATCCTAGTAGCCTACATTACTGGAATCTCAGGGCAAAATTCAAGAATCCTTAGAAAACATAACCTTTTACCTACCTTCTTTATGTCAATAAAACTGTCTTACACATTACTTTCTGATTAACTGTCTCCACTTTTGCTTCCAGGTGTTTTTACCAAGTTTCTTATGACTACTGTCTCAGACTTTGGACACAGTCTTTCTGTTGAAAGAAGACTTCAGGAACATCAAGCCTGCATCTGTTATATCAAATCCCATAAGTCTTGTCTGGCTCAGCAAATCAGTGACCAATCTTCTTGTCGGAGACCTTCTCAAATATTAGTTTACATTTGAGAGAAGAGTGTGACATTCTGCTGCATAGTCCAGTCTTATTCTTATATAGTTTTTGACAACTGTAAAGCATAGTTCTATGACATTCATATCAGTTGTAATTATCTTGCACATACCCTATATCTTATCTGTGAAATCCATTGTTATTCTACCTTTTGAATTGTCAGTTACACTAAAGATTATCATCTCTAAGTTTCAGAAAATAAAATATTTTTGATTATAATTATATTAGATGTTTAATATAATGAAAATGCTAGAAATGAATTAAACAGTTTAGCAAACATACAAGCATAAAGTAAAGAAGAGCACACTAGACTAACATCTAGTTAGAAGAGCACCCTCTATGGGGACTAGTAGGCTATGATTCAGGATACCTAAAAAGTACTGTTTTCCATATTTTGGGGAATTTAATACAACCATGTCTATTTAAATTAGGTTTGTTTTTAAGGGCAGTTGCACATTCCAAGAAAAATATCATACCTGAACTTTGTAATGAAGTTTATTTACTCATTTATTCCCATTTGATACTATGTGTGTGTGGTGTCAAGAGTACAAGAATGTCCATAGACAGATATCTTGCTAACATGTAAAAACAAGGAACCCTGAATATGCCAGGAACAGATGGGGGACGAGATGGTCTTTCAGCCAGTATTAAGTGGGGTTTAAAAGTGCAGAGGCTCCTTTTTTTTTTTTTTTTAATTCTGGCTTTGATTTCTGACAAGTGATCATATTACTATATATGTGGAAAAAGAATTGGAGAGGATTAAAAGTATTTTGCTAATTCTGTAGGAACTGTATTCGTTAGGTAAGGTGTGGCATATACCGCAGTTTCCCCCCCCCATCCGTGGGGGGATGTGTTATGTATACAGATACCTGAAACTGCAGATAGTATCGAACCGTGTATATATATATATATATATATATATATATATATATATATATATATATATATATATATACTATGTGTTTTTCTATACATACACACATACATACCTAATGATAAAGTTTAATTTATAAATTAGGCAAAGTAAGAGAACAATAATAAAATAGAACAATTATAACAACATACTTTAATAAAAGTTATCTGAATGTGAATGGAATCTTAGCAATCTCAGCATATGTATTTAAAATTATTTATTTATTATTTTATGAAGTCAATATTACAACTCATATATTACAAATATATCTAATAAAGCTCTTAAAAGCTCAATATTATCAAAAGGCTTTGTGGAACAAAGTGGTGCAAAACTGAAGACACTCAAAATCATATACGGCACTTGTACAACCCACTATGGAATATGCCTCCTCAATCTGGGCTCTAGCATCTACTAGCTCAAAAGAAAAACTTGACAGAGTATAATCAAGAGCAGCAAAAATTATTATAGGCGCATTCTCATCCCCAAATAATTTAAAAGCTCAGCAAGAGTGTGGGCTTCTCATACTAGAAGACAGAAGAAAACTCTCCACAGTTAAATTCACTTACAGAATGAGGAGCCAACAACAGGATCACATCTTACTCGGGACTTTCGATGCTTGTACAGGAAAATCTAGACTAAAGAGATCATCTACTATACAACATGATCATGAAATTAGTTAGAGCACAGATCAACTTAGAGCATCTGTCCATTGAAATAAACAAAGTGCCATTCTCTTCCACTATACTACCAAAAACACAATGATGAACCTCCTAGAACTTTGTTCAAAAAAGGATTCGCACCAAGAAAATATAAGAAAAGGACTTGAGACTATACATTACTTAAATAATCTAAACCACATAATTCTTATAGTGATGGATCATCTGATGAAGCACTCAACCAAGGAGAAGCCAGAGGTTTTTCTAATTCTATCTGGAGGTGGTGAGGAAATGCAAATCCAAAACCACAGCTGGCAAAATAACTTCAGACTTCATTTGTGAATTAACAGCCATACAAGCAATTGTCAAGTTCTATCTCTCTAATCCTGTAGTAAACATTACAGAAGGAACAACCATCTACAGTGACTCAAAATCTGCACCTGAAGCATTAAAAAATGGAAAAACAAAACTCTCACAGGAAATTCATGAACAATTAACAACTTTAAATTTGAAAAATAAGAACTGTACACTGCAATGGATACCAGCCCATGTAAATATTGAAGGCAATGAGAGAGCAGACAAACTAGCCAAAGAAGAAAGATATCTCAAAAATTACACCCACTATCACTAACTTATGCTAACTCTGTCGCAAAAATAAGATTGGTAAAACAACTATCAAGAAGAATTAAATCAGCGAAATTAACAGAAATAGAGAAATAACCACAATCATTGCCAGACTAAGGACAGAACATTTTAAAGGCATGAAAATTCATCTGGATGGTACTAGAAGCTATGAAATATGCAAGAACAGTTCAGGAGTTGAACTAACACTTGCCTATATCCATTCTTGTCCAGTAATTGTTGCTGCTCTACAGAAAATTGACAATAACCCTATAGAAAAGCTCTACTTCATCAAAGTTCAACAGATTTCCAAAACAGTTCTACAGGCTCACAGTCATATCTAGAAGCTTTTCAATAGACTTGACAACAACATGAAGTCGATAACTTTCACCTTTTTCACTTAAAAGGAAACACTTTACGGCTTCTCTTTGGTATATCCAAATGGCCAGCATCACTACTCTTATACTTTAAGGCCATTATTTAGTAAAATAAGGATTACTCGAACACAAGCACTGTGATACTGCGACAGTCGATCTGATAACCGAGAACTACTCAGAAAACGGCACACAATTTAAAATTTATGAATTGCCTATTACTAAAAGAAAGAGCCATGCAGCTTCATTTTGGCGATGTAAAATTAAATAGGTAAAGTGGATGTTAGATCCAACATTATTTCAAAGCCAAATGTTTGTAGAATCTATTAGAGTTTTGTAAGTTGACCTGAATCTTACTAGAAGAAAGTTTGTTAGAATACTATCCCTGAGTTGCCTTAGCTACTTCAGTCAAGTAGTGCAAACTAAGGCAACTTGGGAATGCTGAGGATTGTATTCTGTAAGCTCTCATGTCAACTTACAAAACTTTCATAGTTTCTATAAACATTCGGCTTTGAAATAATGTTTTGTCTATTATTCACTTTGCTGATGTAGTTATAAATTATTTATTTCTGGAATTTTCCATTTAATATTTTTGGACTGTGGTTGACCGGAGACTGAAACCGCTGGTAGCAAAACCCATGGATGGGGGTGGACTATGGTACCATATATGGAATTCAGATGTGAAGTTTCTCAGTTGCATTGCTGAGCATGTGCAGAAGCGAATAGAATATTATTGAACATTGCTAGGCATTCAGCTGTAGAAAAAGAACACAACAGGAGAAAACTGTGGGTTTCTGTGTCTTTCATATATGAAGACTGGACAAAAAGTGGAAAAACATGAGAGAGGATATCCTTGTCATAAAGAGATAAGGGAAGTTTTTGTAGTCATTAATCCATATAGGATTTATTTCAGAAATCTGAAAGGAACTTTATTGATTTCTAGTTCATATAGAATGGGCTCAGTAAAGTTTGTTTTATTTGGAATTCTCATTTGATACGTGATTTCTATCTGTTGGTATATTATATTTTTTTATTCATTTCTGTAATCAGCTGTTCCAATTATTTAAAAAAACAAAAAAACTCTCAGCTGCACTATTGCTTATTTTAATCATTTTTTAAAAATCTCTGTAAATTGGTTTTTATACTCAGTGTTTATTAATTACGCAAGGGTTCACTTTCAATTGGTGCAACGACTTTCAACAGGTATCCCATGCTTAACGTGGAATTTGATTAACACGGCGAAATTAATTGCGACAATCCCTTGATATACACGGTAAGAGTTTTAATTAACATGTCTTTAAATTTACCAGGATTCCACCAAATACGACATCATTGCTACAACCTGTGGACATAGGCATCACTGCAACTTGGAAAGCCTATTTTCTTAAAAAGACATTCTCAAAGGCAGGAGAAAATATGATTACGCTACAAGAATTTTGGAAAAATTTTAACATTAAACACGCAATTGAAATCATTCAGGACTCATGGGAGCAAGTGTCTTCTAGCTGCATGAGAGCTGTTTGGGAAAACCTTATGCTGGAATGCGCTAATGACTTAGGTGGTTTTCAAAATCATGTGAACAACGTGGCTGAAGAAATTGTTGCAATTGTTGAAGACCTTGGTTTTGATGGTGCTGAAGCAGAAGATGTCAATCCAATAAAGAATTATTGGATTCAAATTCAAAAGATTTGAGTGACAATGATCTTGAAATTGAACAACAACGTGCATATAAAGACGATGAACAAATTGAATATGAAGATGAGGTTCCAAAGAAGATCACAATTAAAGAACTGGATGGAATATTTTGCAGTTTAGAATCGCTTAAGCAGCAAGTAATGGATACGGATCCAGATGTTAATTGAAGACTGCTTGTTTGCCGAGGTCTAGAGAGTCATTTTGCTTATTATCGTAGAACTTATGCTAATAGGAAAAAACTAAAACTGTTCAAACGACTCTTGATAACTTTTTTTTGATAAAAAAAATTGCAGTAACTAATGTAGGTACAAACATTTATTAAACATTTACTTTGCATTCATTGTTTATCTTTCCTAAAAGAGTACCATATAAAACAAATTATTAATATAGTAATTGATCATGGACGAATTGTAATTTTTACCATTGATTATTACATTTGATTAACGTGATTTTGATATACGCAGTAACATCGAGGGATTAATTAATCAAGGGATACCTGTATTTCCTTTAGAATCCGGAAAATTGACTTGAGACCCAAATAAAAAAATATATACATTTAATGAAACTGAAACATTATATACTGAAACATAATATACATTTAAATAAAATTACATAAATAACTACAAAATTAACTGTATTGAAGGCCTTCTAAAATAAATCTACACTTTAGAGATTTTCTTATCCAAAAATATTGAAATCATTCATTCTCTGACTCTTCTGTTAATGGATTGTTTGAGACATGCTTAATCATGTCTACCAGACTAAACACCTTGTTTTCACAACAACAAAATATGTTCACCAGTCAGTTTTCTTTGTTAGGCCTTTTCTGAAAATATAAAATTTTCTTTTTGTTTTCCATGGGATCCTTTTTTATCTCCCTTATGTAGCATACAATATTATTCCTCCTGTCTCGCTGAAGTATAAATATTCTTACCTCTTGCAGTTCTATTTGTCACACAATTTACTAATTTTTGTATCAGTGAAAGAAGTTTCTTCTACTACTTCATAAGCAACATATCTAAGTTTAGCTTTTCATGTTAAGCCACTTTACAGTTTCAAATTTCACCAGTTGCTTTTTCCATAGTAATCCGGTATCCTTAAGACAGAAGATGAAACTTTCTATTCAGCGTTTCCTCAAATATTCAATTAGGACATCAATTGTGGTGTGTGTGTGTGTGTGTGTGTGTGTGTGTGTGTGTGTGTGTGTGTGTGTGTGTGTGTGTGTGTGTGTGTGTGTGTGTGTGTGTGTGTGCATATATCCGCTCTGACATACCCTGCCAGAGAGCACCTAACCTTGAATCGCCCAACTTTGACCTTCTTTGGCTAAAAATGTATCTCCCCCACCCTAGACCGCTTCCTTACAAACGATCCTTCCAAATACAGTGAATGTAGTGAGCCCCTTGGGTAATTCTGACCACAACCTAGTGCTCATCTACTGCCCAATGCAACAACGCTCATGCAGTAGTCTGGCACAAGAGTAATCTGGCATTACAGCAGTGCTAAATGGGACAGCCTCTGAGACTACTATGCTTCATTCCCATGGTTGGACTACTGTTTGCAGTCTTCCAATCCTAACATATGCACCGAACACATCACCAAAATAATCCTCACTGGTATGATAACATATATTCCCCACACCACTCTGAACTGCCACCCCTATCCAAACCCTGGTTCTCCAAAAAATGTGCCAAGGCTGTGCAAACGAAAAATCAGGCATACCACAACTGGCTCAAATTAAGAACACCAACCTCCTTCAGTATCTATACTGAAGCCCGAAACAGATGCAAAAAAAAAGTATCAATGATTCCAAAAGAGAATTTGATTTGGAATCATTGCAAAAAGCAGGAAGCTTTCAGCCTGTCCTAGCGGCAGACATGCATTTTGGGTCTCTTGCCAAAGCAATTGGTCGCAACTTTTGCCCTACACTACTCCCCCCGCTATCATACCCAAATGGCTCAATTGCAACATCACCCACAGAAAAAGCTAATCTCCTGGCTTCACACTTCGCCTCCAATGCATGCATAACCAGCAATGGCAAATGTCCCCCAGTCATTCCAACTGCCCAACACACAATGCCCCCCCCCCCCCCCCATATCCTTTTGCCAGAAAGAGATCATAAACCTGTTGTCAAAATTAGACACAGAAAAAGCCCCTGGCACTGATGGCATTCCTCCAATTGTCCTGAATGTCTGTGCAGCAGAACTGACTCCTATCCTATGGCATCTATACACACTCTCCTACTCCACCGGTATATATCCCAAAGCCTGGAAATTGGCCTATATTCAACCCATTCCCAAAAAGGGTGACAAATCGTTGCCATCTAACTACTGCCCTATCTCACTCACCTCAATCCTATCTAAAGTGATGGAGAAAACCATTAAATCTCAACTCCTACTCTACCTTGAAGGTACCCGGCTATTAAGCGACCACCAGTATGGATTCTGTCAAAGCCGTTCAACAGGAGATCTACTCTCACACATCACCCATCACTGGACAAATGCCATGGAGAAATTCGGTGAATCCCAAGTAGTTGCACTCGATATCTCCAAAGCCTTTGACCGAGTCTGGCACAAAGGCTTATTAAGCAAACTCCCATCATTTGGACTGTGTCAGGACTTCTGCAGATGAATTGCCAACTTCCTGTCTGGGTGCAGGAAGTTGGCAATTCATCTTTGTGTGATGGTAGATGGCTCCCTATCCTCCCACTATCCAACAAATGCTGCGGTCCCACAAGGTTCAGTTCTCTCGCCGACCCTCTTCCTTCTATACATCAATGATCTACTTCAGTTGACCTCCAACCCAATTCACAGTTTTGCAGATGACAGCACATTGCACTCCTCCCTTTCATTTGATAAACCTCACCCTGTACAACTCACTTCAACCCACAGAACATCAACCACAACTTCCCTTAACGCAGACCTCCAAAACATCCTCCGACAGGACTCAGATAACCTCGTCAACTTCAACGCTAGTAAAACCCATTTCTGTCTTATTTCACACAAAAAAGAATCTTTTTCACCCAGTATTATTTTCGATAACACTCAAATTCCCAGACAAGATGAAATCTCTCTTCTTGGAATTACCATGACATCAGGCCTCTCCTGTCTTAAACACATCACAACCATTGCATCCTCAGCTTCCAAAAAACTAGGCTTTCTATTTCGCTCAAGATGCTACTTCACTTCAAAACAATTGTTAACCCTATACAAATCGCAAATCTGCCCAGCTATCGAATACTGTTCTCACATTTGGAGTGGGACTCCTAAAAGCTCCCTCAAAATGCTTAACTCAATAGAGAGGAGAGCAATTAATTTGATAAATGATCCATCTCTTACTGACTCACTCTCACATAGACGCTTAGTCTCTGCAATTTGTATATTCTACAAATATTTTCATGGAAAATACTCATCTGAAACAACATCAATAATTCCCCTGCTCTCTACTAAACCCATTGGAACACGTACAGCCACCTCCCAACACCCCTTCACAGTACATCTCGAAACCTGCAGAACAAGTTTCTTTTCCTCCTCCTTCATCCCTGCTGTACTGTGGAACAGTCTTCCCCCTGATGTATTTCCCAAGGAATACAATATACAGGCTTTTAAATCAAATGTTAACAAGTTTCTCCTCTCCCATCCCGCTACCCATATACGGTACTAAAGTACTATAAGTTGACCAGCCAACCTCATATATGGGCCCAACATTAAAAAAAAAAAAATTGCAATATCTCTGTTTGTTTATTTACTAAAAACTTGTTGACAGTCTCAACTCCTCCAGTTTAAAGACTCACAGTTCTACGATTCCTTTTCAGAATCTTCTATTAATATTCTCCTGACTGTCACGTAAAATTTAAAAACTTCCTAAGAACAAAATTATCCAGTTACCATTCTCAAATTTACATTAGCACTCTCTTTTTGTTTTTATCCATTCCCCAGATACTGAATGCTCTTTCTGTCAGCTGTCAGTCACTCATCAAACTCCTCAGCAAGCATGCACACTCCATGTAAATGGCCAGCGAGAAATTATGCATAATGGCTGACACATAACGAGAATGTCTTTACAAACCACAACAAATATCTCAACACTTAAGAATTTTATATTACAATAAAGAAAATTTAAAATTATTACATACTAGCAGAATCTAATAAGTACATCAATTTCAAATGCTTTACATTTCATTTTGACAATACTAATATCAATAACCAACACATCGCAAGTGCAGATGTATGTGTTACAAAACCAAAACTAATAATATATTAGAATAGAGAAACAATTATAAAAAGATTCGTAGTTGTAAATTATGATTATTATTACAGGTATATTTTAGTTATTTCTTCAGAAGCTTTCATTTAGAAGGCAAAGTTGTTCTGAAGTGCTGTTGATAAGGTTTTAAACTTTCTAAAGTGATATGGTTTTCAGTTGTTTATTGATTGGAGTTTGCTGCTACTTTCATATAGAAAGTGAAGTTACAGAAGTGTCTTGGATGAAGACAAGATGTTTTATTCAGTGGTCTGTGATTTAAGATATAAGAAGAGTTTTCACTTGTGTTGCTGTCATATAGAGAGCATTCTTGTTTTTGTTAGTCTTTCTCTTGTGTGAACTCGAAGAATAAAAGTTCTGAAGGTTTCAGGAGTTTTGTCATTATAGCGGGCCTTGCTGGCCGAGTGGTTAGCGTATCCACTCTCCAGTCAAAGGCTGCGGGTTCGAATCCCGCCATGGTCATGGATGTTTGTGATTGTCTGGAAAAACTAGTGGTGGTGGTCTGCAGTAGATGGCATCGGTGTAGTTGTGGTCAGTTGGTGGATTGAGTGGTGGAGACAGAGCTGTAGAGCAGGTGCCTTCTTTCGATGAGTCTTTGGACTCACTGGAGGTGTCTAATAATAATAATAATAATAATTAAAGGAAAGCTGTGTAGAAACAGTGTTTTTCGTGTTTTGCTTGAAGGTGTAGTTTGAAGAATACATTGGTGCTTGCACAGTTACGTAGTTTATCTTAATGGGTTTTTTAAAAGGTTATTTAAGAGGTTAAGTTACACATGAGATATCCTGGAATATGAACCTGTATGCTAGCTAGATTTAAGAGTTTAGTTTCAGGCGTTGTTTTTATTTTGAATGTAAGAGTTTTAACCACATGGAGTGTGTGAGGGAAGTATGTTCGCACACACTCCATCACCACATAAGGTTTTATACTTGTATACTGTATGTACACATAAAGTATACAAGTAGTTACCCTAGATATTATACTACTCATATAATATCTAGGGTAACATATATATTATCTATATTGTGTTTATTGATATAGATATCTACCAAAAATACCTTTTCAATAGGAATTTTTCAGGGGACTTCAAGGCCCCCAGACAAGTACAGGTAATGTAGATACATCATTGAATAACAGAAATATTAAGCAAACATTTGATGCATGCATCTAAATAGACCATTGTTTCTCATCTGTGCAATATACTGTAAGTGAAAGGCGAATACGAAAAATGTCACTCCTCCTTTTTTAGAACTGTTTAGAAGAATTGGTAAGATGCCCCCAAAAATTAAAAAAAAACAAAAAAAAACAATAATAATAATCCATAATACTAATTATATATTGGGTGCAAACATATTATATATTCAGCGCAAACATATTATATATATTCAGGCGCAAACAAAGTTTGCACCTGAAATACTTTCAGGACTGAGCAACTCGTAAAGGTGGTATAAGTTCTCATTACTTGCCTTAGTATCTTCCATAATGCAAAGCACATCTCCTTACGGACATGTATAATGCTATGCATTAAGGGAAGGGCTACTACCCAGTCGACCTTTATTGAGGTCTCATCAGTGGGAGCAAGACCCAGAGGTGGTGATACTAAGGTGGAAGTAATGGAGAAGTCATATTTACCTATATTTGCCATATAGATAAATATAATATGCCATATAGTCATATTTGCTCCAGTCCTGAACGTACTTCAGGTGCAAACTTTGTTTGTTAACACTTGGATAAAGGATAAAACCCAATATATAATTAATTAGTAGCATAGCCAAGTGAAAAAACTTCCATAAAAATCCATAATATTCTTTTGGGAATAAGTCTGTACCAGTCAGATATTGCATCAGCGGGGAGATATCAATAACACATCATACAGTATAGTAGCACATCATAAAACAACTATTAGAGGTGTGATATCACAATGGGATCTCCTTGACATTCTAGATGAGGAAATATGTTCATAGCTTAAACATCAAGGAGTGACAAATACAAAGCACATTGTGTGTAGGGATGGTCACTTGGTTCCAACCAAGAATATCATCTTTGCTTTTGGCACACCAGTATGCTCTCTTAGGTTCTACAGTCCTAATCCACTAGAATGATTTAAATATTAAAAATAGAGGCATGTCTAAACTGCCTGTCATGGCTCCACTATTCGTGCTCATTATTGGTAATAAAGAACATCATAATAAATCCTGCTTTGCAAAGAAACTGAAATGCATTTAAAGAAAAGAAAATAGAACATCTTGTATCAGAATGCATAGAAGCTATCCACCATGATATCATTCCTGAAATCCTCTTATACGAAGGATGTTCTCTTAATTACCACCTGAGAAGGTTGCCAGTTAAGAAAATATCAAATGCAACACAAACCTTGTAGGTTAATCTCGCCATCTGATTTCAGCATACCTGCACTTTATGATTGTGAATAATCACTTCTCATTGGAGCCCATTCTAATTGCACAAACCAATGTAATTTCACTCTTGAAACCCCCTAAAAGGATCCCACTAAGTGAGAACCCACTTGTCAAGAAAATCGTGACAAGAGTACCACATAAAGAAAAACCAACAGGCACCTTCACAGAACAAATATACATCTCCATCCACTGAATTTGAACTAAACATAAGAATGACTATGATATATTGAATGATGTATTAAACATATTTTCAAAAGGAGAGATGGACAGTGGCTAACCATATTTAAAATCAAATGCAGGTCAGACAAAAGGTAAGTTCTTAACCTGTCAGAAATCGGATAAGTCTTCAAAACCAAAAGAACAAAAATTCTTGCAGTGCAACTCTTGTTTACAATCTCAGACATCATCTGAGATTCAATATGCAAATTGTAATAATACACACAAACAACACAAAATGAGTGAAAGATATCATCAGACTAAGTGTAAAGTCCTAAGAGGAGTACCCCTCTACAACACTAGATCAGAAAGTCTAAGAATTATTGTTTCTCGAATCTTAGGAAGTTTCATTCAACCATATTTATTAATATTTGGTTGGTTTTTAAATATACTGTCAATTGGAAAAAAAAAAAAATCATATTTGTTGTAGTGAAGCACAGTCGTTTTTCTCCATATTGGATTCTCTAAAAAGGCATCCAATGAATGGTAATCCAGACCTGAACAACTGACCATAAATGTGGTGGTATTTCTGTTCTTCAAGATGGATGTTGTTATATCTTCCAGTTTGACTATATCAGGATAAGTTGCACAAACAATCATCATCATCAAATTTCTGCCATGTACCCTCAAGGGGTGTACAGGATATGAGAGTACTACATGAAAAAATTACATCATTACTAACTTCCTATCTACAATTTTCCTCTAAATCAGTCTGTTACTTGTCAAGACCCCAACATTATCAGATCTTATATTTCTATCGTCTAAGGCACTTTGTACCGTATCAATCCACCTATATCTTGGTCTTCCTCTGGGTCGTTTTCCTGCCAACCTGGCAGAGAACACTTGTTTTGCTAATCTTTCCTCTCCCATTCTATTTAAGTGACCATACCACCTGAGATTAGCTCTGCTAATGCATTCCTGGATGCTGACAATGTCAAGTTCTTTCCTAATATCCTCATTTTTAATATGATATTGCCATTGATGCCATCTGTTCACGCCTCTAATCTTTCTCAGGACTCTCATATCTGCGGTCTCTAGTCTTTGGTCGTTTTACTTCTGACCCCAGCTCTCAGATCCATAAGTTAAAACTGGTTTGAACACTGTCTTGTATACAGCTAATTTAGTGTTCCGACTAATTTCTCTCTTATTCCATATGAATTTATTCAATTGACTTCCCACCATACTAGCTTTGCTGATTCTGTTGTCTATTTCTAAATTTAATTTACCATATTCAGTAAAAATCATGCCTAAGTAGCTGAAATGTTTTACTTGTTCCACAGGTTCTCCATTCACAACACAGTTGACATTTTCAATGATTCCCTATTTTCATTGTCTTTGTCTTTTTATTGCTGACCTTCATACCATATCTATTACATCAGCAATTGAATTTAGTCAGAGAATCTTGCAGACTTGTAGCGGATTTATTTAGAAGTATAACATCATCCGCATAAAGCAAAGAGCTGACATTAACATCTCCAATTTTGATATCAGATTTAATACCACTTTCCTTCATAATGTGATCCATATAGATAATGAATAACAGAGGGGATAATGTACATCCTCGTCTCACACTAGATTTAACATTCAACTATCTTCCTGTACTTCCTTCAATTCTAACTGCTGACTTACAACTCAAATAAAGACTAAGTATTGCTTGATATAATGCCCCATTCACACCATATAACTGCAACGTATTGAATAGCTTCTCTCTTGGCACCTTGTCATATGCCTTTTCCAAATCGACAAAACTTATACGGTTATTTGTTATATTCCCATGCTTTCTCGACTATTTGTCGTAAAGTAAAGATCTGATCCTGACAGCCTCTATTTGGCCTGAATCCAGCTTGTTCTTCACCAAACTTTTCTTCCGCAATTCTTCTCAACCGTTTCTCAAGTATACTTGCATAGATCTTACCAGGAACACTCAGTAGGGAAATACCTCTGTAATTCTCACATTCAGTTTTATTTCCCTTTTTATATATGGGTACTATGAGAGCTCTACTCCAATCATCGGGAATTCGTCCCTCTGTCCAGGCTTTCTGAACTATGCAGTGCAGCCACTGTAAGACTTTTACATTTCTGGTCGAATATCATCTACTCCTGCTGCTTTTCCACATTTCAAGCCTTTCATGGCTTTTTCTACTTCAAGTATGGATATGTATTCCTGACTGCATGCCTGGTCAGTGTTTTTTATCACTGTGCTGTCATCACTGCTTGTTTCATTTAGCAGTTTTTCAAAGTAATTACTCCATACTTCAAGGAGATCTTTTTTTCCCATTTTTGTGTCACCTTTATCATCTCTAACTCCTTTTACAGCACTCTTTCCTCCGTTCCTAAGCTTCTTCAACAACCTCCAGAATATTTTGCCACCTTCTTGATATTTATTTTCTATATTCTTGCCAAAGTCCTCCCATGACTTTTGTTCAGCTAGTTTTACACACTGTTTAGCTTTCTTACATTTGTCTCTGTATTCTGTAAGAATAAAAGCTGACTTATTTGCCAGGAACTTTTGATATGCTTTCTTCTTTTCCTTCACTGCCTCTTTAACTGCCTCTTTCCTCCGTTCCTAAGCTTCTTCAACAACCTCCAGAATATTTTGCCACCTTCTTGATATTTATTTTCTATATTCTTGCCAAAGTCCTCCCATGACTTTTGTTCAGCTAGTTTTACACACTGTTTAGCTTTCTTACATTTGTCTCTGTATTCTGTAAGAATAAAAGCTGACTTATTTGCCAGGAACTTTTGATATGCTTTCTTCTTTTCCTTCACTGCCTCTTTAACTTCCTGTGTCCACCAGGGAGTTCTGATTTTTTTTATCCTTGCACACAACCTCACCACATGCCTCTCTGGTAGAATCAATCAATGTTTTCTTCAGAGTTTGCCACTGAATCTCCAAGGTTTGATTCCTGTTCTCAACTCTTTCATTTTCTTTTCAATAATCTTTCTGTATTTTAGTCTCCAGTTCACATCTGAGAGCTGTTCAACTTTTATTCGCTTTAAAACTTTCTTACATGTTATTCTTTTCAATGTGAAATTCAATTTTATCCTGCTCAAGACTAAGTAGTGATCACTTCCAATTTCAAATCCTCTGTACACTCTGGAGTCCTGCACCAGGGAGAAAACATCACTATCAACAATAACATAGTCAATGAGACTTTTCTTATTCCTTGCCTCTTCTCTCCATGTGAATTTGTGCACATTTTTATGTTGGAACATGGTGTTAGTAATAACCAGTCCATGTCCTGAGCAGAAATCCAACAGACATTTGCCATTATTATTAGCTTTGTTCTTTTCTCCAAATTTTCCCAAAATATTTTTATACGTCTCACAATCATTTCCTACTCTGCTATTTAGATCCCCAACAAGGACCTACTTTTCCTTTTTCATTGTGTCAGTTGCTTTTTCTAAAGCATCAAAAAATTCGTCCACTTCTACCTTAGTAGAACCTTCTGTGGGACCATAGGCACAAATAAGTCTCATTGTCCAGTTCCCCATTCTCATATTTGCCCACATTACTCTACTTGAGACTGACTGCCATTCAAGAAGATTAGCCTCGTATTTTGTGTTGAATATTATGGCTACTCCTTCTTTTCCTTGATTGTCATTGCCTGAATATAACATTCTGTATTTATTGCTCAGAAAGATCTCACCAGTTTTTGTCTTTTTTGTTTCAGTCACCCGTATTATGTCAATCTGGTACTTATCTAATTCCTCAGCTAGCTCCATTTCTTTACCATTCAGGCTTCTTACGTTGATAGTACCGATCTTTAACGCTGGTGATTGTTGAGTTGGGGTTTGTTTTCAGATTTGTTCCAGTAGCTGACTTTTCGCTGTTCGCCCTGGTTCCCTGGCAAAAACAACGGGGGCCTTGTTTAACCGGGCGACGCCCCAGCCGGCATGAAATTTTGTCATGTTGTTCCATCATTTTTTATTTTGGTTTAACCAATAAGAATACAATTTGGTCGGCTAAATCCCAAATTGCCAGCCCATCCTCGTTCGTTCAGTATCAAAGTAGATACCCAACAGGGTGCACCACGAGAAGGTGAGGATTGGACATTAGGTCAGAAGCCCTGGTCGGTTCTCCGCATTCCTTTAAAGGCTATGTGGAGGTCTCCTCTCAGTTATACAGCTTATACCTTCAACTGAGAAGAATGTAGTTGATCATTAAAAATGAGAATAATGATAGCTAGCTTCAAATAGGATATGAAAGCAGTACACAAATTATATTTCTGTAGTGTTCTAGTTTTTCAAAGATGTTTTAGATATAGGGACTAGTAATATCATTACTATAATATGTATGTTTTGAGAGGGATGTGAAATGCTTCATAGCCATTGACTACAACTTCATTGTAGCCATTAGATAGGAAGGTGTGACAGATAAAGGAGAGTTCAGTTGCAAGAGAAGTCTTGTGACATAGGTTCCCCAATCTCTAGATATTGCCAACAGACAGTACAGAGTTGTGAACTAGAAAGATTTCTTTTAGGTGTTCAAGTTCATGTAAGGATGTCTGTTACACTGAGCTCTTTAATTACTTAGACAAAAATATGATAATTACTAGAGCTACAGGTCCTCAATACTAGCAAATACAATTATAAAAATAAATGCAGTGCTCAATAAACATAGTACATGCAAATCTTTAAATTTTGACTTCTCTAGTTCCTAGAAGAACACATGAAAGACATACTTAAAAATGTTACCTCATAGCCTCTTGAATTAACTAAAAAATGTTGGTCTTTTTAGACCTTTTACCCACTGAACATGCAGATTACTCAAACTCCAGTAACTCTCTGATTGATACTACTGGTGCAACACTTTTAAATTAGCTAAAACAATTAGCTAATTCTGTAATTCTTTAACTGGCTACACATCATCTGATATATAAAAAAAAATTCTATCCACTTCAAATACCATATTTTTCTGTATAAGACGATACTTTTTTTCTAAAATTTTTAGACCAAAAATTGGCAGGTTCATCTTGTACACGGGGGTAACCGGTTGAAACCTGCAGTTGTCATGGAGAAACTGCCGGTACCCTGTCTCTGCGAACAGGCTTCTGCCAATCACTAGCCTTTGTTAACTCTGTCGATTGACATCATTAACGACTGATTCTGAATAAACCAGTCAGAACTCTGAAAGCATTCATACATCTGCAACTTGTTGGTGGGGCAAGTTAATGCATTAACAATATTTTGAGCACTAGCCCATAAAAATGTCTGAAAATACAAAACGATTGTCATATTCTTCAAAATTCAAGTTAATAGTCATCAATTATGCAAAAGAACATGTAAATAAAGCTTCAGAGAGACAGTCTGGATCTCCTCCTCCTCCTACTGGGTGTATGATTTGGACAGTGGAGATGTTTAAAATATCATCATCATCATCAAATTCCTGCCATGTACCCTCAAGGGGGGGGGGGGGGTGTTCAGGAAATGATAGTACTACATGGAAAAAATTACATCATTACTAACTGCCTATCTATAATTTTCCTCCAAATCACTCTGTTACTTGTCAAGACTCCAACATTATCATATCTTATATTTCTATCGTCTAAGGCACTTTGTACTGTATCGATCCACCTATATCTTGGTGTTCCTCTGGGTCGTTTTGCTGCCAACCTGGCAGAGAAAACTTGTTTTGCTAAAATAAAACTTGTTTAAAATATTGATTTCTTAATTTTGGGTTTGAAAAAGTAGGGTTCATCTTATACATGGGGGCGGGGGTGTCTTATACACGTAAAAATACGATATTTAATCTAGAATTTAGTTTAAGTAGCACTGATATAAGTTTTGACATAATTTCTTTATTCACCAATATCTTCCTATCCTTAAACCTGAGACATTACTGGCATCTTCAGTTTTGCTTTTCATGCTGATTATTTCACCATATATAAGCAGTCAAGGGCTCATCAGTGGGCTTTCTCCTCCCCTCGCCAATTTCTATGTGGAACATTTTGAAAAACATGAGCTTGATACTGCAGTTCTCCAACCTTCTATCTAGCTAAATACATTGGTATATTCTTCATTTAGGTAGTAGGTTTAGGCATTCATTCCTCTTCTACCTCCACACAGCCAGCATTAATGTATCTAGAGGAGACAGACAATCCCCCCCCCCCTTCTATATTGAACTAGATTTTTTAATCATACATCTCCCTAACAGTATTTTTTTTTTTTCTGTTACAGAAAACAGGTAGATACTTACAGTTTCCCCCCCCCCCCCCCATAGTATATGGTATCATAAAAGCCCTAGTTAACAGAGCCACTAACCTATGTTTCTACCTGAAACTTCTCACAGCTAAACTCCTTTATTCATCAACCTTTCTAATGGCTACAGTGAATAACAAGGTATAATGCTATTACTATTCCCTATATCCTGGGCACCTCTATAAAAATAGATAGTTAAAGAAATCTCTGTATTGCTTTCAAACCCTATTTGAAGCTAACTGCTCTTATCTTCTCTTGTCTTCTCTCAGGTGTATGTAGGGTTACTTGTTCTT
This sequence comes from Typopeltis vanoorti, assembly GCF_054136105.1. Classification (NCBI taxonomy): domain Eukaryota; kingdom Metazoa; phylum Arthropoda; class Arachnida; order Uropygi; family Thelyphonidae; genus Typopeltis; species Typopeltis vanoorti. The sequence goes on along the minus strand of NC_143552.1, from coordinate 71,945,196 downwards.
GTAACCTGTCAGAGTGAAGGATCTGCCAACATTCTCTCTCTCTCTCTCTCTCTTGAAGAGCATAAGGAAATATCTGTTGTCATATTATGGTCAGTCAGCTCTAGCTAACCATGTCTTGGATACCTTGCACTGAATCAAATGGAGAGAAACTACTAAGCTTCACTGTAGCAAACACAAATATGACTTTTTTTTTCATCAGTAGCACTTTAAAAACAAATCTTTTAAGTTTGGTTAACTGTGGTGTGTGCAACTGCCCAAGATTTATGAAACTAATTGACTAATTCTTAGACCTGCTGAACAGCCATTAAAGCTGCCTACCATTCCTCACAGAAGATGCTCCCTTGTATAGGACTTCAGCTTAGTCTGATTTCGTCTATCTACTCTTTGTGTGTGTATATGCACTCGTGCACATTATTACCATTCTCATTGTGCCCTATATGATGTGTTGTGATAGATAAAATGTTGGAACCATTAAACTTGTGTTTAATTCTTTTATTGTGCTGTTTTTATTCTATTAAATCTTAACGTGTTTCAACTAGCACATAAACCTAAATGCATAAAACCAAATATTTATTTGGTTGTTCAGACATCAAACTGGCATTAATATGTTGGCTTGACACAGAGAATATATTTGTCTTAATGTTTATTATTATTAAGAGATACCTCCAGGGAGTCAGGGACTCATCGAGGGAGGTCACATACTACATGCACCAGCTATCATACTTATTCTTAATCCATTTACACTGCATGCACACACAACATCCAATGAGGCGATTCCCCCCAATTATGCATGACCCTATGAGAGAAAAATCTAGCCCCCCCCCTTTCTTAGCAGCATTCATTCTCAGTTTCCAAGGATGCCCTCTTGTCCTTTCCCCATCCTCCATAAAATGAAAAAGTTCAATTGAAATCCTCTGCCTGTTTCAGAAGTTTGTAAGTCTCAATTATATCACCCCTCCTCTTTGCTAGTGTCTGAAGTCTACAAATTCTCAATCTGCCTTCATAATCAGTATTCCACAATCATATCATATTTAACACTCTCCTTTGCATTCTTTCCACTGTATCAGAATCACAACAGAAATCAGGAGACCAGACCTGTGCAGAATAGTCCAAATGAGGTCTTATCAAGGCCTTGTAAAGAGGCAAAATGATATCCTTATCTTTACATGTAAATATTTCAGCATTGCAATTATCTTTTGAGTTGTATGTATTTGCAGTTTTTGCTATATGGTCCCTGAACTTCAACTGTCTATCTACTAAGACTCCAAGATTCCCAGCCTGATCAGTTTCCTCTAACATAATCCCACCAATATAATATGACATTGGATATTTAATCACGCCAAAGTGCATGACTTTGTAAATTACTGACATCCATTCATTCGCATGCCCACAATTCCAGCCTATTCAAATCATTCTGCAAGTACTGCATATCCACAGCATTCTTGATTACCTTACCTATCTTGGTATCATCAGCAAATAGCTGTATGTCGCTTGTCAAATCCTTCCCTATATCATTAATGTATAGATTGAATAACAGTAGCCCAAGCACTGACCTTGTGGTACACCACTGGTTATCTTGAAGACTCACATTTCCCATATACCACTTTTTGATATCATCAGTCAGCCATCCTCTTATCTATGGTAATATTCTATAATCCAAAACCCATATTCTCCAATATGCCTACCATGCTGCATTCTGTCAAAAGCCTTACCAAAATCCAAAATGATCACATTGTGTCCATTCCCCCTTGTCTAGCTCAATGGTAACATTGTTATAGAATTTGAGCAAGTTGCTAAAACATGGCTTTCCCTTATTAAACCATACTCTTCATTGCAAAGTAGAGATTCAATGTCGACCCATTTCTGAATGCGAGCCCTAACCAATTTTTCCACAATCTTCACCACCACTCCTGAGATACTGATTGGTCAATAGTTGGATGCATTAGGATTACCATACATTCTTTCGGAATCTTCCCTGCTCTGAGACTCAAATTATATAGCCTGTTTAAAGGAATAGCTAGTTCAGCTGAACACTCGTTTATCACCTGTGCTGATATCCCATCAGTTCCTATTGCTGAATTCTTATTCAGTTTGTGTTAATACCTCCTCTTCATACACCCAAGTTTCTTCATTCAGTGAAGAGGTAGCAGTGAACTCGATGTTGCATATAACAAGTTGATAGCTTTTAGCAAAATCGGCACTCATTAGTTGAAGAACTACTTTTGCATCTGTAATCCTCACACCATCTGCATTCAGAAGAGTTGTTCTTTAATATTCATTCTTTCTTTTCCTTTCAGCATGCCAATAGAATTTTTGTGGGTTGTCTTTAGCTTGCAGAGCCAGTTTCTTTTCGTACTCAGACTTAGCTTTCTGTACAACAGTTGTGACTATTCTGCCATCATCATATGTTCACTGGACATCTGCAGGTGCCGTGTGATCACTCTGATGTTCGGTGATGTGCCACATGGCCTCACCATGTAGTCCTGTTGTATGCTTTTCTGGAGGCTTCAACTCTCTGAAAATCAGTCACTCCACACATACCATCCATTCATCTCATTGACGGTCTACCCCTTCCTCCTTTTCCAGGAACTTTACCTTCTATTACTGTTCTGAGAAGTCCTCCTTCCATCCTTTCAATGTGTCCAAAATATTTGAACTTTCTTCTGCCAATATCCTTTAGGAGCCTTAAAGTTCTACTAATCTTTTCTAACACTCATTCATTTGTATGCTTTTCAGTACATGATATCTTCAACAGCCTTTTGAAACACCACATCTCAAAAGCAGCTATTTTCTTATCTGATTGTTTCAAGTCTCACATCCATAAGTTGCTGTTAGAAAAACAACTGCATCCAAAATCCTCAACTTTGTTTCTATTCATTCTAGCCCGCTGCTTATAATTTTCATAATGCACATCATCCTTATGCACATGATATTCCTTCCACATCATCCTTTTCTTAGGAATCTCTTGGTTAATAAGATTACACATCCATTTGACTCCTTCCCTATTTATTCTTCAAACTCTCAGGACACGTTGATATTGCATCATTTAAGTATTTTTAAATGCTTCCACTGCACTGTCGATATTCTTCTCATCCAGCAACCAATACTATTCTGCTGAACCCAGTATACTCCTCTGTTGGTTATAATTCACTGCTTAGTCTCTTTCCAAGTGAGTACTGCATAATCTGTCACCAACTAGAGGCAGAATAGTTATGTCTTTAAGTGAAACCCCCCCCCCCCTCTGACTATAATCAAATCAATACTCTTTGACCTCTAGTTCCTTCTGTCACATGCTGCTTGTAGAAATTGTCTTGAAACAGCTCGATAAATTAGTTTCATTGATGAAACTGGATGAACACAAAATTTGTCCAATTCGTTCTCTCCTCCTAATCGTTTCCATGATAATGCCCATTCCCGTTAATAGCACAATTATATGACATTGTTGCTCTAACACTCATATGCTCACCATTCCTCCCATTATAATTACTTTCCCTGACTCTCCATGTAGGTCTCATACCAGTTATCAGTTTTTCAAGACTCTTAATACCACACAACCTAGTATTATGATATAATAGTATAAAAACAACCATATAGACAAGACAAATAAGATGCTTTTATTTTAAAACTTTTTTATATTATTTTAAATTCAAACTAGTTTATTAAGAAAACAAACTCTTTTGTGCAAGGTAATACAAAGGGTTTTTGTGAATTGTTTTGATAACTACTTATTTATTAGTGTACTAAGAAATAAATTGTTGTATTAATAGTTCAGAATTTGTGACATACAGAATAACTGTCTTATCATGATGCTTTGTAAGATTGGATAAAAAATTTACATTTCATCTAGTCCTAGAGAGTGTCATGATGGGATATAATTAGAAGAAACACACGTATAAACCACAGTGAAAATTATTTAATTGTAAATATTTCATCCTAAGTATCTAAGGACAACATCAGTACAGTATTTAAACAAAATTAGGAATAACATACAGTTAGGGTGCATGATTACAATAGAATCTCATGAAAACGTGCATAACGTGCTAAAGTAATACAAAAAAAAAAAAAAAAAAAATTATTTAATACAATTTTGTGTGATAATTTCCCATACTTTAGGAATAGTAAGAACATCGTTGCGGTTTAGGTTTAGTCTGTGTAGTAGGGCTTCAGAACTTTCTTTGTATAAACGTTCATGTTTAAATAAAGATCTATGTAAAAGTTTAGCCTTTTCCAAATGGATCCTATGGTTTGGATTTTCAATTCCATGTTGAGAGAGGCCAGATTTCTGCGGTTTAAGAAGACGAATGTGGTCTTGATGTTCCGAGATGCATTTCTGAACAGACCTACCTGTCTGTCCAAAGTAAGATAATTTGCATGAGCATGGAATCTCATAAACACCAGGTAACATCAAGGGTGAGAATTTGTCCTTAGGAGAAGGTAATAAGTTGTAAATTTGGTTGATAGGTTTGGGCAAAATTGTATTTCTTCATAATTTTAGAAAGACGTTCTGAGATGCCTTTAACGTAAGGTATGGGAATCCTATGCACTTCTTCCTGTCTGGTTTGATGTATGCAGAAGTGACTGATGATTTTTTGAGTTGTTTTGGGATTATATCCATTTAGGATGGCTGTATTTTTGATAACTTCTAATTCCTGGTTTAAAGATTCTTCAGAGGAGCAGAATTTGTGTGCTCTGGAAACTAGTGATTTAATAATGCCAGATTTCTGAGATGGATGATGAGCAGAAGAATTGTGAATGTAGCGACCTGAGAATGTAGGCTTGCGAAAGACGGAAGTGGCGATGGAACCGTCTTCTTTTCTTTTGATGTGTAAATCCAAAAAAGAGATACCCTGTGGAGATTCTTTTTCTAACGTAAAGTTGATGCGATGATGAAGAAGGTTAATTTTATCTAGAAACAGTTGTAATTCAGGTTCGGGATGATTCCATACTGCAAATACGTCATCGACATATCTTAGCCAAATTTTTGGTTTGGGTTCAAAAGTGAATATTTTTTCCTCAAGGTGTTCTAGAAACAAATTTGCTAGGTTTGGTGATAAAGGAGATCCCATTGCTGTTCCTTCCTCTTGCTTGTAAATTTGACCTTTCCAGGTGAAGTAACCTGATGCAATAACAAACTTGAACAATTCAACTATATCAGACGGAAATTTTTGAGTTAGTAATTCTATTGTTTCTTTATGGGGAATGTTAGTGAAGAGGGAGACAATGTCGAAGCTGATTAACAAGTCAGTTTTTGAAAGTTGAATGTCTTTAATTTCTGTGTGAAACTCAGTAGAATTTTTGATTGAAGAGACTGAGTGGCCTATGTGAGGGCAGAGAAGGTTAGATAAGAATCTTGATAACTTGTATGTTGGACAGCCGATACAGTCTACGACAGGTCTAAGTGGAACATTAGTTTTGTGTAGCTTAGGTAAGCCATAAATTCTAGGAGGTCTTGCATGGTATGTCTTAAGTTTTTTGATTGTTTCTTCATCTAAGGAGGAAGTTTCATTAAGTAGCTTATTTAATTTTCTGAGTTGACGATTCATAGGATCAAAATCCAATTTGGAGTAAGTATTACGATCTCGAAGAAGTAAATTAATTTTTCGGTCATATGAATTGGTATCAAAAACCACAGTGGTATTTCCTTTATCAGCTCTAGTAATGATTAAATTTTTGTTACGTTTTAAGGAAATGATAGCTTTCAGTTCCGACGGTGGGATATTTAATTCTGAAGGTTTGGCATTGTAGATCACTTTAGCTACTTCGAAACGAAGTTTGTTGGCTTCAATACTGGAGAGATGCTTGATGTTTCTTTCTATATTATGTATAAAGTCTAAATATGGGAAACACTTTGGTGAAATCGCAAATTTATGGCCTCTTGCTAGAACATTTAATTCATCTTTTGTTAGTTGACGGTTAGATCTCCTTTATCACCAAACCTAGCAAATTTGTTTCTAGAACACCTTGAGGAAAAAATATTCACTTTTGAACCCAAACCAAAAATTTGGCTAAGATATGTCGATGACGTATTTGCAGTATGGAATCATCCCGAACCTGAATTACAACTGTTTCTAGATAAAATTAACCTTCTTCATCATCGCATCAACTTCACATTAGAAAAAGAATCTCCACAGGGTATCTCTTTTTTGGATTTACACATCAAAAGAAAAGAAGACAGTTCCATCGCCACTTCCGTCTTTCGCAAGCCTACATTCTCAGGTCGCTACATTCACAATTCTTCTGCTCATCATCCATCTCAGAAATCTGGCATTATTAAATCACTAGTTTCCAGAGCACACAAATTCTGCTCCTCTGAAGAATCTTTAAACCAGGAATTAGAAGTTATCAAAAATATAGCCATCCTAAATGGATATAATCCCAAAACAACTCAAAAAATCATCAGTCACTTCTGCATACATCAAACCAGACAGGAAGAAGTGCATAGGATTCCCATACCTTACGTTAAAGGCATCTCAAAACGTCTTTCTAAAATTATGAAGAAATACAATTTTGCCACTACTTACAAATCTATCAACCAAATTTACAACTTATTACCTTCTCCTGAGGACATTCTCACCCTTGATGTTACCTGGTGTTTATGAGATTCCATGCTCATGCAAATTATCTTACTTTGGACAGACAGGTAGGTCTGTTCAGAAACGCATCTCGGAACATCAAGACCACATTCGTCTTCTTAAACCGCAGAAATCTGGCCTCTCTCAACACGGAATTGAAAATCCAAACCATAGGATCCATTTGGAAAAGGCTAAACTTTTACATAGATCTTTATTTAAACATGAACGTTTATACAAAGAAAGTTCTGAAGCCTTACTACACAGACCAAACCTAAACCGCAACGACGTTCTTACTATTCCTAAAGTATGGGAAATTATCATACAAAACTGTGTTAAATAATTAACGTTTTTTTTTTTTTTTTTTTTTTTTTTTGTACTACTTTAGCACGTTATGCACGTTTTCATGAGATTCTATTGTAATCATGCACCCTAACTGTATGTTATTCCTAATTTTTGTTTAAATACTGTACTGATGATGTCCTAAGATACTTAGGATGTTAGGATGAAATATTTACAATTAAATAATTTTCACTGTGGTTTATACGTGTGTTTCTTCTAATTATGAACGCACCACAGGTTTCGTTATTTAAAAAAAAAAAAAAAAAAAAATGATGGGATATGCTATGTTAAACTTTTGAATTCCTTCTATAGCCATTTATTTACCAAGACAAGAGTCTATGTTCTGAAGATATTGGTTTGAAATCCAGCAAAATAAAAGCAGCTTAATATATATTCATTTATATTGTACTGCGTTCATACTGTTAACATTACAAGGAATAACTGCCAACACTTATTTTATACACATTGAGAATACGGTTGATTTTCTGTGTCTCTACCTGTTTCCATCTCTTTACTTCTGATTTTCGTATAGTATTTGTTATTGCAGCATTTATTCATTTTAGTCCTTGTAATGAATTGTAGGAGTATAACATCCTCTTCATAAAGTAGATAACTCAGTTTCATATTTTCAGTTTTGATAATTCAGATTAATGGCCCCTTTCCTTAATGAGATAACATGCGCTCCTATCTTACATCTGATATTACCTCAAACTATCATTTTGTACATGTTTAAATTCTGATTGCCACTGTTTAAATATAGGCTTTATATTACTCTATATATTAGCCTCTTTTACCATATCATTAGCAATGTTTTGAGCAGCTTTTCTCTTGTTCTCATATGCAATTTCTATTTTCAAAACATTTATTCTTCTTCTTATATTTCCTTGATTTCTTGATAATTTCTTTTAAAGTAAAATTCTGGTCTCAACAACCCTTATTTGTTCTAAAGTAAACTTGTTCTTCCCCAAGTTTCTCATCCACAGTTTTTCTTGACCTCTTCTCAAATATGTTTGCACAAGTCTTATCTAGAACACCTGGTCGACGAAATTCTTCTAATTTTCAATTCAGTTTTGTTTCCATTTTTATATGTAGTGCAGCCACTGACTTTGTTTTTTTTCATCTATTATATTTGTGCATTTCTTGTCAAATATGATTACTTCAGCTGACTTTCCACATTTCAGATTCATGCAGCTTTCAGCACTGAAATGTTATGATGGCTCTAACCGGATATTTCCTTCTATTGTACTGTCACTTACTTCTCATTTGATTTGTCAGTGTCATGACTCGATTTCCAGACTATCCTTAAGTTTTGTGTCGCCTTTGTTGCCCACTGATTCCTTTTGAAATATACTCTTTGCTTCATTTCTGATTTTTTTCCTATAGCCACCAAATTTTGACATCTTCATCATGTTTATCTTGTGTATTCTTTCATGAATTAACTACTTCTACATAGGTATTTCTTTCATTTTTTTCTGTTATTTAAAGATTCATGGTAACATACTTTTCTTTATTTCATGACTGCCCTCCTGTGTCTGCCATGGAGTTGCAATTTATTTATTTATTTTGAAGACGACTCTGGTATGTGTTTTCCTAGATGAATCAGTGTTGTTTTCAGAATTTGTTATTAGTGGTTCTAAGGTTTGGTTCCTGTTTTAGATGTGCTCACAAATATTTGTATATTTGAGTTGCACGCAACTCATAACTGAAAGTTGTCAACTTTAGCTCTTTGTAAAACTTTTTAATGTGATACTCATTTTTATTTGGCTCAAAACTAAATTATCTTCCCTTCCTCTTTTGTATTTTCTATGTACTCTTGCATTTTAAATCAGTCTGAAGATATCAGCAATAACGCTCTTGTATAGGGAAAATAAGATTTTTCTTGTGCAGGTAACCCTCGTATAATACGGTACTTATACAATGCTGTCTATAAATTGTAGTAATCCTTGTTCAATGCAGTAATTATACAACACGGTTTTGATATAACACTGTCTACAGATTGTAATAACCCTTTATCTTTTCATATATTTTTCACCGCACAACTTAAAAATCACATTTTATCCTTTGATAAAATTTGCGTCTGCCCGTATCACGCATATAGTTATAAGTAGCGAATTTATATTAGGGGATATACCTTTTAGCACGCATGTACTTCAATTGTTTACATTATAAAATGTTTATTGTTGAAAATTGTCTTCGTTTTCTGCCAGTAAAGCACATTAAAAATCGTGTGTTAATCTCAAGCTGAGCACTTCATTTTCTGGTGAGTTACATAATTAATATGTAATGCGTTTTTTTTATGTAAAAAATTTATTTTTATAGTAATGGCCGCTTAGAGAGCTTTTGAGATATGATAGAAAACAAAATTGGTGAATTAATTGATGTCGAAATAGATTTAAATGAGGAGGAACTGGTACACCTAATAGATGACGTGGAATCAAATGGCAGGGAAAGTTCTGCCAAAGATTCTGATTGTGATGAATCCGTTAGAGAATTCAGTTTAAAGAAATTAGCAGAAGGATTGGACTTGGCAAGAAAGTTATTTTACGGATAATGATCCCCTCAGTGGAGCACTCCGGAAAATTCACGAGACAATTGGATATTTGTTTAGCTCCATATTATGAACTTAATAAAAAATTGCAGCATAGTGGTAAGCAAGGTCTTATTACTGACTTCTTGATAACTAAACCAGTTGAAGTATGCAATGAGAATTATACGAATGATGTCCAAGAGATTTCAAATGATGACATCCAGCCACTCATAAATAAAGAACATCTACGAAATGTTAGTTTAGGTTATATGTTTTCTTAATTTACCTGAATTAAATAAAGATATATTTTTCTTGGGTATGCCACTGTTGTTTATATAAGTTTAAAAAAAAAAAAAAAACTATTTCGGAACATAACCCTACTTTTTCTATGTGATTGGAGTCTTGCATAACGCAATTTATATAAAGCAGCATTTCTATGGAACCTAACATTCGCGTTATACGAGAGTAACGTGTATATGCTTCCTATTTGAATTTATGCAAATCTTTGTTTGATTATTTTTATAATTGAATATTGAAGTCCTGAACACAAATTCACTGGCCATTCTTATTAGCTCTGCCTTATCTCTTAAACTTTCATGGAACACTTTTATAATTTGCTTCTGACTTTGCTGTTTGTATCTAAAAACCAGCTTTTTTGCAGAAACATACCTTGATTTGTCAGCTGCATTTTCTAAAGACTCAATTCCTCTTCTTCACTATATTTGGGGAGCCATAGGCATGAATAAGTTACCTTTGCAGATTTCTCATTCTGTAATTTGCTCCCATTGCTCTACTTGAACTTGCCATTCAGGAAGTTTGTCTTTGTTGAATACTATAGCTATTTCTGTTTCCTGATACTATTATCTGAAAGAGTCATATGTGTTAGTCAGAGCCAATACCAAATACAGTTTAGTAAGTTAAGTCCCAAATTGCCAAGCCATCCTTATTTGTTCATTATCCAGGTGGATGTCCTTTAATATGGTTCACTGAGAAGTGAGAATTGGACACTGATTCAGAGGTTGGAGTAGATTCTACTCATTCCTCAGTCTTTGTGGTGATTTCCTCCCAGTTATCTCATGAATAGGAGATCAGCACATCTGTGCCACATTGGGGTGCAGATGACGATTGAGAAAGAAGAAATTATTGACATTTTTCTTGAATGGTTGAAGGTTGTAGTTGTTGGGAAAACACCGAAGAAGACGGTTCCAGAGAACAGAAGGTAGATGGAATAAATAGCAAAAAGAAGTAGATTCAGTGTGTTTTCAGTTTGACTTGCAAGGGATGTTGGGAGAACTGCTGCTCTCGTTTTAACAGGCCCAACAGAAAGTTGAAGAATGATGGCCGCCAGTTCAGTGCAGAAGTGACTATGGAAAGTAGCAGTACGAGAGAGATGGACTGAAACACTGCATCTTAGAGATTGAGGTCAAAGTGAGTCTACGAGGGAGGGATTATCAATCAGCTGAATTGTTATCTGCTTGGCAGCAACAAGAATTTTTTTTTTTGGGGGGGGGGGGGGGTTAGTGGCCAAATATAAACAGTATTCTAAGGATGGTGGATTTAGGATTTGTATAGAACTAGTGAGCCTCCACAGCTTAGTCAGTATAGACGAAGCCCTTTGGTCAGAAAGATCTGGGTTCGATTCCCATCAGTGATGTGAGGAACCTTTATCTGGTCTCTTTCAACTAAAGGTGAGTTAGCCAGTCTCATACGGAGGTAGGGGGTTTTTTCACCCAGAAACTCGGGTTTTTTCAACCCCTAGAACAGGCAAACCAGCCCCGTGAACACACACACACTTCTACAGATATAGAACATCTCCAGGAATAAGGAGTAACCAACCTATTCTATAGGATTTCAGTTCTGAATACCCACACGGTAAAATGTGTAGGTCTATGCGTGAGCATAAATTAGGACAGGATAGGATAGAACAGAACTAGTAACTAGATGTGGGTGTAAAGCAGCGTCTTGAGCATGAGAGAATGCCTAGTCTTTTTTTCAATGCTGAGGAAGATGCAATGTGATGTGTGTATGGCAGGAGAGACTTGAAGTAAATGTTAGTTCAGGCAGAGAGATTTGATTTTGTTTGGTGATTTGTGTATTAGTGAGGATAAAGGTAGTGAATTGAGATGGTTTTTGTGATAGAAAAAGTCAAGGTTACCAGATTATCCTTGCCCCACTGAAGGATATTATGCAGATCATTGTTTAAGCATTGATTGTAGATCTTGAAGCTTGGGATGTCTAAGTACTGCATAGTTGTCAAATGAATAGGATGAATGGAGTGTACTGTTATAAGCAGAGCTGGGGACAGGATTAGCAGTGATCAAGAGTTAGATGTTTATTATTATTACCACCCCAAGACCTCATGGAGTCAAAGACTCATCTGGGAGAGTATAGTAGAAAGAAAATGACAGACCCCTGAGGCATTTCTGCATTGCTAGTGAATTTTGAAAAGAGGTTTTCATTCACCATGACACAGTGAACTATCAGAGAGAAAGCTGGACACCCAATTACAGAAAGTGGCAGGTAGACTGAAGGAAGGAAATTTGCTTAGTAAGCCACGATGCCAAACACCATCAAAAGCACTGGAAATGTCAAGAGTGATAGCATGTTTCTCTGAACCTGTCTATGACACATGACAAGTGGTGAGTAATGTAGGCCAAGATGTGAGACACAAATCTAGATGGACAGAAACCATATTGGTGGTTACTGATTAACTGGTAGTTAGGTAGTGGGGAAGTTGACTGCTGATAACCTTTTCCATTATTTTGAAGGGTATTGAGATGATGGTGAATAGTTAGTAGTTTGAGAGTAGACTTCCATCCCTGCTTCTTTTTTTTGGGGAGGGGAATAGGTTGGATCTCTCTTGTCTTCCATGCATTAGGATATGTACTAGCTGAACATAGAAGGCTGTAGAAATGATCGACAAGAAGTTAGCTCTGGAGCACAGTGAGTACAACTGGAGAGATATCAGGACTAGAAGGCTTTTTAGTGTCAAAGTTTAGTATTGTTCTGATGTCTTTTTGTCAAAAAAAAAAAAAACATGCAGGAGGCATATGTTGCTCAGTATTAAGTGTGGTTAGAGACTATTTGGCTTAGTCTTCTGTGCAAGAGCCAGAGGAAAAAATGATGCCAGGAGGTCAACCTTTATGTGCCATCAAGATGAGAGAAAGAAGTGGAAGCACAGATGAGCAGGATTCATACTTTGTCTATGCTTCAGTAAGTATTAAGTTCTTGTTACAAGCCACATGTAGTAAGATGTGTTTTTCTGTTAAATAAGAGCTTGGAAAAATGGAAGAGAATTTTGGGTAAAATAGGGAATGGAAGCTTTCCTGCTGATGAGGATAATTTCCATGACTAATTTAGAGCAGTTGCTTGGATCAGAAAAGAAGCATGGAAAGGAAGAGTAGAAGTTCTGGAAGTCATCCCATTTGATAACTTGTTAGTGCTAAAGACATGAAGTTATAAGTTTTTGGAGGAAAGTTCATTTTTTGTGAGAGTAAATTTGCAAAAGATTGTGATCTGAGTTACCAAGAGAGAGAGATCTCTGAAAGGAGAACTGATTTAAAAAAAAAATATACGGTATTGAGAAAGTGTTATCAGGAATTAGCGTAGGTGAATGTACGATTTGTGTTGAGTCACTTCTTATGACAAAAATTTTTGCGCATGTGGTAAGCTTAATGTCCACAACTTCAATGTGGACATGGTGACATAATGTCACCATATCCACATTCCTAGATGACATAACAATGACACCTAGGAAGATGTCATTGTTATTTGGATAACTGGACTGCACATCATCGAGCTTCATGGAAAAGGTGAATATGGTACTGTAGTTTTTCAAAATTTGAAGGCTGGTAAATGCAGCAGATGAATGTTACTGAGTGGGGCAAGGAAAGCCAAAGCCATAGGAGTTCAAAAGCAGGTGATTCTAAATGAGGTATTCTCTGGCATGCAATGTCAGATATCACAATGTCACAGGTACTGCCCTTGTGGAGAAATGTATCACGAAGTGCATACTTTGGACACTAAAGTGGGACTGTGGTTGATGTTGCTTCAGTTGAGGTTTCTGTCAGGTCTGCACATTTGTAAGTGGTGATGCATATCATTTATGTTGGTACTTATGAAGAGGTGTAGTGGGTGTGAAGTGTGTAAGTGTTTTTTTTTCTGGCATGTTTTGTATATTGTTTGGCATTTTTGAGATGGTTTTTGGGGGAGATTGATATTGTTCACAGTGATACTGTCATTCTTTGTATGTTTCATTTATGATCCAAGTTAGTTGAAATAGTGTGGTGTGCTGATACTCTTGAACAAGATGCTCATACAGAGAGGACCACTCTACTTGCCATAATGTTACCTCAGTAGTGCATACCACTACTCAAACTCTCTTTTCATGATCTGACATACTACTACTACTCAGACTCTCTTTTCACTGCTGCTTATCCTGCCAGTCATGACCTGGCAGGATATGCAGCAGTGCGATTATGTGCCGGCTGACCAGAAAGCCTCGACTCATTACTGAGAGATTTGGGCCTGTGTACTGTCTTGTAGACAGCCTACAATGCTGCTTTTTTTTACTGATGTATCTCTGAAATGGAAGTTTTGGGTCTCTTAAGCACGTTTGGGAAGTCCTTGAAAGGTATCACTCAGTACTGCATGAAGAGGAGGAACACAGGAACTGGAACCCTCTGCTCCATAGGACAAATATGCCATTCACCACTTCAAGCCCTTCAGTAAACAGGTTGGCAATGTTTCACTGGATGATGGTAATCTATCACTTAGTGAGTCTAGTTAGTATTTCCTCACAATAGGAGGATATTCTTTTATAGCAGGAATACCCGCAAGTATGCTCGAGCCCTTTTTTGTGAAAATAAGCTGCACCACGAGATGGTGAGGTTGAGTTGACAGGAAAGCTGTGTGTTGCATGCCACCTGCCCATTTTTGGCACGTACTAACTTTACATTCTTTAGCTGACCCTCTTGTGCAGATCTGAAATAAAATTACATTAAATCAATATGAGTTATGTATGCTGTATTAGAATTATACTTATGTTTGCATTATGCTATTTGGTATGTACAAATATTAATCGGTATAATATGCTGAACTAATACACAGATATACTGAGAACCTCCATAGCTTCTTATTTGATGTTAATTGATGGTCTTCAGTTTGAAAAACCCAGGTTTGAATTCTGTTTAGGATGCAAAGAACCATTATCAGGGGTTTTCATCCCACAAAAGATGCAAACCAGCTAGAACATGCACACATGCATGAACACAATTTTCATCATCTATATAGATCAGTACTCTGGGGAAAATTCTAATAAATTTATTTTTACCTAAGTAATCCATACTTGTTTCTGTTATAGTTTTTTTCCCCCCATAATAGTTATGAGTATATATATTCCTTTTAATATTTATTGTATTTATGCTTTTTTTAAATTCTCATTGCATTATTTTATTTTTTAAAACCCATTCATTTTTAATCAGTAACTAGGTGACATGTTTATCTTAAATATAACAAACAGCAATAAATTGATAATATGCTAGATTCATACCACAACATTGGTATTATACTTGATGTATTGAGTATACTAGATGCTCACAGTTTTGATTAGGTAAGCATACTTAACTTACAAAACATTTGCAGTTTAAAAACTTTCTGCACATTATTGTAGGTGACTCAAGAGCACATGGTCATCCGAAAAGTAAAATACATACATGCCAATTTTTAAACCAGTTTAAATTTTTGTTAATATCTAATTCCCATGTACTTTATGGTCTGAGCTTTACTTGTTAAATACTTTATAACATGTCTGTCATTGTTTCAGTGCAGTATAGTTATTTTTGTAATTAAAATTATTTTACTTTTTTACAATTAATTTCTTTAAATTGGACGTAACTCCTGGTGCTTTGTGTTGAAGATTAGTTCCTTTACAGACATCTTCAAAGGTATTCCTGTTGGCATTTCTGATGTTAAATTTTAGAATATTAAATAATTTAGGAATTAGGTGGTCAAAATGTTTATCAAAAACCTGCTTTTTTAAAAAATTTTTTTTTTTTTTACTTAGAATTACATGTTTTCCTGTAGGACTTTAGCATAGCATAGCATTTTAATATATACCTATGCATGGTGTAGAAACATGATCCTATATATTGCTTATATTCTATGTTTGTTTGGAGGGTTTCAGATCTATCTATACCTTGCATACACCAAAATGCATCTGAATCACTTTTAGAGAACTGAGAGATATATACCCAGTATAGAATTCCAATATTACAGATCCAATTGAAATCTGGAATAATAGAATTCTTCATTCCCCCTCCCCACTCTATTTATGTAGAGGTTCCAGATATGTGGTCTTGGCATGTTTGAGACGTAGTTCATAAAAATTTTAACTGGAGACATCACATGAAACATAGGGACTTTAGCATAGCATAGCATTTTAATATATATCTATGCATGGTGTAGAAACATGATCCTGTATATTGCTTATATTCTATGTTTGTTTGGAGGGTTTCAGATTTATCTATACCTTGCATACACCAAAATGCATCTGAATCACTTTTAGAGAACCGAGAGATATATACCATCCCAGTATAGAATTCCATATTACAGATCCAGTTGAAATCTGGAATAATAGAATTCTTCATCCCCCCCTCCCCACTCTGTTTAGGTTCCAGATATGTGGTCTTGGCATGTTTGAGACGTAGTTCATAAAATGCTTAACTGGAGACATCACATAAAACATAGGGCAGAGGGAGGGGGGGGGGGATGATTAAGAACTCTACTAACTGATCTTGGCATTTTTTGATCCCTGCATGTGCTATGCATTCCTTCTTTGCACAATGATTTATGTGACTTGTGGTGAGGTTTTCATGGTGATGATTTGAATTTAACATGGTTTTGCCAGAGACGGACATAAGCTCTGGTTAACATTCTGTTGCATAGTGATATTGTTCCACATATACATGCATAGTTATCTAGCACGTGCCACATGATTCACACTAAGCAAGTCAATGAATTATACTTACACCCATTCTATGTTTAGGTTAATGTTTTTGTTTTTAATGTCAGTAGCCCTTGCAAGTTTACTCAGATTGCTGATTGTGTGAAATACAAGATCTGAATAAGGAGACAGATTTTTTTTTAGTAAATGGAAGATTAAACTAGATCTCTGTATTATTAATATTTCCTGCATTAATGATATCAAGACATAATTTATCTAATATAAATTCAGCTATGTGTGTGTATGAGGGTGATCTGAAAGGTTCTTGGCCTAACAATGAAAAAAAAAACGGATTTATAATTTCAAAATTATTTTTATATTTCAACATAATCTCCCTTAAGACTAATTCATTTATTCCAGCGATGCTCCAGCTCCATTATCCCGTCCCTGTAGTAGTGGTTCTCAGTAAGATCTGCAAAATACCCCTCTACAGTTGCGATCACCTCTTGATTCAAAGAAAAATGCTGACCAGTGAGGAAGACTTTTAGTTTTGGGAAGAGATAGAAGTCAGAGGGAGTCAAATCTGGGGAATAAGGTGGATATTCCAACAATTCATAGTGCAGATTTTTCCCTTAATTTTCCCATTGCCAAAACACCTTTATGGGCAGGTGCATTGTCCTGATGAAAGATTATTTTTTTTTCTTCTGCAAACCGGGTCTTTTTTCACGAATTTTTTCATCTAGTCTGGTTAAAAGATTGGAATAATATTCCCCAGTTATTATTTTACTCTTTTAATAAACAAAATGCCTTTAGCATCCCAAAACACCGATGCCATGACCTTTCCTGCTGATGAAACCGACTTTGTCTTTTTTGGCGCTGAACAACCAGCTTCTGTCCACTGTTTTGACTGCTGTTTGGATTCTGGTGTGTAATAGTGAATCCAAGTCTCATCCATAGTAATAAATCGACACACAAAATCAGTTTTATTCTTGTCAAAATGCTCCAAGCACTGTTCAGAGATTTTCATTTGAGTGTGTTTTTGATCTGCTGTGAGCAAGCACAGCACCTATCTTGTGCAAAGGTTTTTCATTTGCAATTCTTCATGCAAAATATATCCTACATGTTCTTTTGAAATGCCTATAATCTCAGCAATTTCACACACTTTGACTCAGTCATCCAATACCATATCGTGCACTTGATCAACGATTTCTGGTGGTGTTACACCTTTTGTAAATCCTTCACATGGATCATCTTCAAGGCTGGTACAGCCATGTTTAAACTTGGCAGTCCATTTCTTAATTGTCAAAAACAATGGAGAAGAGTGGCCATAAACTTTTATGAACTTCGAATGAATTTCTTTTGACATTAAGCCTTCTTTTACAAAGAATTTTATAACCTCACGATACTCAATTTTATCCATTTCAAGTGATACAGACAGTACTTTTGCTTCAGACAACTGTATAAAACAAACTACTTAATAGAATGACTTGCAATTTCACATGGATGCTTATAAGACAGATGTACCAACTTAGAAAAAAAAAAAATCTCTGATAGTGTTGCCATCTGTGGTCAAGGCCGAGAACATTTCAGACCACCCTCATATATATGGGATCCATAAATTTTAATCACTAAGGTGTGATGTGATTCAAATATAGACTTGTTTTCTGCACTGCTTATGATCTTTTTCTCAAGTTGAATAATGTAAGTAATAACATATGTTTTACATATGAAAAATATATGTTAGTTTTGGTAGTTTTAATAGTAGTAATACATTCATTTGTCCTACTTATTTGAACAATCCTACATTTCTTATCCTAAGATTCTAGCTCTCCAATGGCATCTTAAACACAATTTTCATAAGCATTATTTAGTGGGATGGGATACCAGTCACCTCTTAATGCTACTAAAAGACACTTTTTCTCATTTCTTACCAAGATAAACTGTAAAATACCCCCCCCCCCCCACTCATATCATTAGACAAGATCAGGTCTCTGTTCTGAGGCTGATATTTACCTTTAACTCTTTTGTCACAAAGGTAACATGTATTGAAAAGCTGAGGCAGTGGTGTTTATTCATTACAGGGCTTTTTGGTATAAACAACAAGAATAGGAGACATTACTAATTTATTGAAGACTTTGCTGGTTTTTTAACCAGCTCATCAGAGAACTACAATGGAATTAGAATGTTGTGGGAACCATTAATGATAACTGAAAATGAACTAATCCTTTTCGCCAAATGTGGTCTTAGCATGACTGTCTCACAGATCTTTCGAAATGAATACAGCCCTACTCGTTGAGGTTAGTGGAGTGATTCATAGCAGATGCTGATTCTAAAAATAGTACCAAAAATGACTACAAAAATCAGCAGTTTGGCTACACTATGTAGATGACGTGTTTGCTATTGGCCTCATGGCCTGGACTACATTTTTGGTGCATTTAAACAGCTAACATCCAAAAATACATTACTTTAGAATAAAGAAACTAACAGCCATCTCCCTTTCCTAAACACATAGTGACAAGACCCAAAATGATTCATTTTCTTTTTTATTCTCAGTGTGTATACCAACAGTATAGTATGGCAATCGACAGTTTCCGGCCTGGTTGGCTGAGTGGTTAGCATATCTGCCTCTCCAGCCAAAAGGCTGCAGATTCAAATCCCGCCATATGCTTGGATGTTTGTGATTGTCTATGAAAGTGGTGGTGGTGGTGGTTCGCGGTAGATGGTGTTGGTATAGATGATGATGATGGTAGTTGTGGTTTGTAGTTGGTGGATTGAGTGGTGGAGACTGAGAATTGTAGAATAGGTGCCCTCCCTTGATGAGTCTTTGTACTCCCTGGAGGATGTCACATAATAATAATGTCAGGGCTATTTGAATGACATAGCTGTGAAAAGTGAACTTGGGTTCACTTTTCACAGCTGTTCACTTTTGCAACATGTTATTAGTTAATGCCTGCAATTTATGTAAATCAACAAAATGTGCATGCCCCCACCTTGACTCCTGCAATCAACACACGAGATCACAAACTGTTCCCACTCCTTATTCACAGAATAAGGTTCACATACATCTGAAGAGATGGGTAAAGTTCTCCACAAATATAATCTCCATGCCATCTTCAAACCATACATTCAGCTAGCTTCTTTCAACCATTCCCTTAGGGGAATGGTTGAAAGAACTTAACTTCATCTTCTGGTGAAATTAACTTCATCTTCTTGTGCATTCTGGAGTGTATAAAGTTTCCTGTGCCTACAGCCTGCTTTTGACAGACTGGTAAATCTATTATTCTCAGTAACCATGGTATGGTCTGGATATTCCCTCGTACAGGATTAAATGCAATAAGACAACTGTGCTACACAGACGTCACTACAGTATTTCCATGTTTAAATTTGCGTTGCTGTTGCCATTATTCATGTTGAAGTTTCTGGAACAGAAAACTATGTAGACACTGGAATGTAAATAAATAATTTACTAACTAAAATTAATTATTACAGCTGACATTTTGCTAGCTTAAGCTAGCATTATCAAAGAAAGGCAATTTAACACTCCATACTCAATGAAGACACAAACTAAAATGTTTGTCGCGTGCATGGAGGATGACAGTGGCACTCTTCGTGGTGATTCCTGTTGTTAATGCTGATGGGGTAGATAGAATAGTGCACCAAAATCTATATAATATCATACTATCTGTTCTATTATCGTTAACTGGATTCTGTAGAACTTGTGCTCTTTCAGGAATAGTCCCTCTGATTTAAACTGAGATCGGTAAATTAGCCTGGCTTTCTTTCATCTTATGAAGTAGTCTTTCTCTAAGGCATGTTGAGATAGTCCACTTTTTGGTTCTCCATTCTGGATGTATTTGTTATTTTTTTGGTTCGTTCTGTCTGTCTGTCTGAAATATTGAGTTCCACACTGGCAGAGGATGCTATAGGCATGTGGGAAGGAGAGAGGGTCTAGGCGATCCTTGATTTGTCTTAGGCAGGTAGAATTGTTTAGAGATTTGTATACAGTTCTGATATTTGTGTCATTTCAGGAGGGAGCCCAACTTATCTCTTGTATCTAAGATATAGTGTGGTTTGAGAGATGGGGGATTTGTTCTTTTTAAGGAGTTTGAGGGGTTTTTTTACATTTTTTTTTAATATCCATTTTGTTGGAATAATGTGAGTAGATCCTGTTGTTTATGGGTAGGACTGGTCTTGAGGGAAAAATTCTCTCTGACCTGGAGGCTAAAGTTTTGAAAATTCCAAGTTTCTGGGCAGGATGGTGATGTCAAGTGGCATGTAGCCATCTGCCTTTTGTATGGGTGGACTTGGACCTATCTGCTTACCTTATAACTAAAGCATCTAAGAAGGCAAGTGCTCCTTTTGTTTCTTCTTCTTCCAGAGTGAAACTAATTTGAGGATGGATGTTGCCCCTCCATGCATGCTGACTGTCCTTATTATGCAGGTCATTTTATTTTGCGTCTTTGAGTGTGTAGTGTTAAATTGTCTCTGACAATGCTAACTTAAGTGAAATGTTTGCTGTAAATAATTTTAGCTAGTAAATTATTTATTTACATTCCATTGTCTACATAGTTTTCTTTTCCAGAGACTTCAACATGAATCAGAAGTCACTACAGGTCTGAGAGGCAATTTTGAGATTTATCATCAGCTGTGAAGCACACTCTCTTTACATTGAGAAGTATGGCTGTGTTGATTTGCCAAAGACTGAGAAACAGCAGTCATTCTATGACCACATTTATCATGAACTTCCCCGAACTCCAGTGGGGGGGGGGGGGATGTTAGGACATCAATTCTTTTTCAGTTATCATTATTTGAATTATTTCCTTAACTTTCTGAGAGTTATGTGTCTACTAAAGTTGTAATTTGTACTCTGATGATGGTTAAAAAGTTCATGACATATTCAGTAAATTAATTATTTTCTCTTCTTCTGGTGTTTGTGATGTGAAGCATATGAGCAAATGTACCAGATTCATAACTTCTTCAGTCTCCAAAACATTTGACATCATCTGTCTGGCTTCTAACCTTTTACAAATCCCAAGTCTGCCTAGCCTTAGAATAGTTATATTATGTCTGTTGTGATACACTACGAACCGTTCAGCATATTAATGCTGTTTGGCTATTCACCGATTTTTCTCACAAACTCACTTTGTTGCTAATCCACATACATTCTCTTTCTGTAGATATTTCCATTGATGCTGTTTTCTGAACTAGCATCCATCAAACTGTAAACAGGTTCAACTTTTCTGGAACAGCCTTATGAAGTGTTTCTACAAGGACTACAACCTCCATTTATTCAAGAAGGATATCAATGAAATGCTGCTCACACAGTACTTATGTGCTAAAGGATCTGCAGCCTTTCATTTATGGGATTGATAACAGAAGTAATATCATAAACTCTTGCATCATTTTCGTTTCATCATGAGCGGTATCGTGATATGATAAACAATTTCATTGTGCTACAGCAGAAGCAGCGTCTATGCATGGATTCAGCCATTTTTATGCAGGTTGGATCCCTCTACACATCAGATGATCCATATAGGAGGTTGTTTGAGAATGTGTCATTTAAGCCAGAGTGATCAGATATGTGTACGATATCTGCTATTTAGTGATATCAGATTATCTTACATTATTTATTTAGTGGTGG
Source organism: Typopeltis vanoorti (assembly GCF_054136105.1). Classification (NCBI taxonomy): domain Eukaryota; kingdom Metazoa; phylum Arthropoda; class Arachnida; order Uropygi; family Thelyphonidae; genus Typopeltis; species Typopeltis vanoorti. Next base: position 71,923,174 of record NC_143552.1, on the reverse strand, counting down.
CCGATTTTGATGAAATAATTAAATTAAAAGGAAAGTATAACTTTTGGTTTTATTATTAATCATATGTAAACATTTTCTAAATGTAAAAAAAAAAAGACATTATTTCTTGTAATTAGAAATGTTTATATAAGAAATCTTTGTCTACTTATGGTCCATCAGACTGTTTGATTGTGATATTTATTTGAAAAAAAGAACTCGCCTCTAATTTATTTATTCATTTATTTTATTTCTGTAACATAAACTTGAAGAAAATATTGTACTTTCCAATGATGTTTTCACGCCATTGAAGAACTGCATTCTTGTCTACAACAAGCGACTTTCATCTCTCACTGCCATGTTGCTTACCATATCAGGCAGTAGTGTGCTTGCCTGAAGATTGTACTTCTGAAGAGAAAGTTGAATTAGTGAATGAGAGAGAATAATAGAACAGCTGTTGCATTGATTGAATGTGATGACATTCAAAAGAAATAAAAAAGTTGGGAGTGTAGGGGAGATATAGATTTTAAAGGAATTCTAAAGCTAAAAAGGTGGAGAAGAGTGTTAGGAGGGAAACAAACAGTTATCCCCAAATTATTGGATTAATTTCTATTATATGAAGCTAAGTTGTGACATAGATAAAAGTGATATATAGTTTCTCCCAAAGCAGCAGTTCCTTTAGATATGGAAAATATATATTCTATTTAAGCACTGTAAATCTGAAAGAGACTAATTCTTTTTGTGTTTAAGGATAAGGAAGTTTCCAGAAGGAAAAATGGACTTTTAAAATTATCTTCATGTTTCAAGGAAATAGGAACGGAACTGATATTATGCAGAATATATGAAAGAAGAAATATGTTTTTCTTTTTCTTTTTAAGAAAAGTTGCACACAAATTATTTTTTTGTTTTAGAACAAAAACTGATATGAGCTAAGCAATTTATACTTTAATGGTCATTATTGAGACCAGAAGAAACTGTCTTATAAGTTTGAAAGTTTGTGTATTCTCATCACAACCTGTGATCTTGAAGAGAGATCTTATGTAATGTTTATGTTCTTTAACTGTGTTAAGTTTGTGGGCCTTTTTTCTCTTAAGGAAATAAGCTTTATTTATAATGCAAATTTGTATATACTGTTTGCAAAACAAATATTTTACACACACTGTTAAGGCAATACCATAAATTGAGTGTTCAAAAATATCTTTATTTACAAATAATATTAATTATTTGTAAATAAAGATATTATTTTTGAACACTCAATCTCCTAACTTATAATAATATCCTGGATTTGAATTTATGTTAGCTTCTCAGGCAGGTTAACTGGTATACAATGACAACTAAAGAAAAGACAGATCATAAGAATGGTGCAGTCACTGACAGGATAGATTGAATTTAAGTCTTAATTTAGTATAAGAAATTGAGTATGAAAAATTAATAAATCTTTCCTTTTTTGTTATGGTTATTTTTTTTTTTTTAGGTATTGCTTAATTATGGCCACTGATCAGGAGACTACTTATGTCTGTTAGGGAATGATGAATTCTCTAAACATATTAATTTAGCACATACTTTGCATAATTTCATTGGGTGAATATAATGAGAGTATTGAATATTTTTTGAGTCTGCCGAAAAAATAAGAGAGATTGGAAAATGGTCAGATGACACGCTGATGCTTGTTGCTAGAATTTGTGAAGAAAAGCAAAGACTTTTCTTCACAATTCCAGAAGACTTGGACAGGCCAAAACTTATGAACAATTCAGGAAATTTTAGTTGCAGAATATTGTAAAAAGCTTGAGCTTGGACCAAATTTCTGGAAAGTGAATTCTTGTGTGCAAATTCAGAATGAGACTGTATTAGAATTTTATGATAAGCAGATTGACTTAGTGCATGCTTTTACGATTGAAGTAAGTGATGCTGACTTTATTGAAAAAATTATATATTTTTTAATTTTCCCAAAAAAAGAAAAAAAAAGGTCTTAAGTCTGATTTGTAAACGGCTGTATACAACAAAGGCATTACTAATGTTACAGAAGCTTTGGAGTCTTCCTTAAAAGAAGAAAGCTTAATGAAAAGTTTAAATGCACCTCAGCCAATGCATATAGTCAAGCAGTTGATCTCTCTAAACAAAAGAAGCTTTCTACATCTTGTAGTACAGATTTAGTCAGTTGAGGCTCAGTCAAAAGGGAAGCAGATAGTCTGAGGACTGAAATAATCGAGATGTATTTAAAGTTGAAATCTTTTGCCATAGTACAGGGAAAGATTTTGAGGATGGTTACCGAATTAAAAGCTGATCACTCGCAGGTGTCAAATAGCTCAGAGAAGTTAGGACTGTCACAGGCTAGAGAAAGGAAAAGCTTTCCTGGAAAACAAGAGATCAGATGTTACAGATGCACGCAATGGTTTGGGACAAACACTTCAAGAATTTGTCTTGCAGATCTGTCTACAATGTCCAAACAAAATAAAAAATCACTTCCTTATAATTCTTCTTATCTCTCTTTAAGTATAGTACAAAAACAGGCTAAGTCAAAGTCTTATTCTCGGAAAGTTTTATGTCCTAATCAGTCTCAGCGCTTTCCAACTTCTTTTTCTTGTAGCTTCCTCAGTGAGAGGGTGCAGCACCATGTCCTTCCAGTTCTCTCTGTTGGTGACTTTCCTTTTTGTTTTTACATAGCCATGTGATCTTGTCCATGATCTTATATCTTCAAGCCATGTCCTTCGTTTTTTGTCTCCTCTTGATCCTTTTCCCATATTTTATTATTATTATTATTATTATTATTATTATTATTATTATTATTATTATTACGTGACACCTCCAGGGAGTCCAAAGACTCATCGAGGGGAGGGCATCCACTGCACAACTCTCCGTCTCCACCAACGAACCGCAACTACATCAATGCCATCTACTGCCTACCGCCACCAATAGTATTTTTGCAGACAATCACAAACATTCCACGGTGGGATTCGAACCCGCAGCCTTTTGGCTGGAGAACGGATACGCTAACCACTCGGCCAACCATTTTTCCTTCTAGAACTGTTAGTATCCTCTGTCCTGCTGAACCTCTCGGTACATGTCCTGCCAACCTCATCTTTCTCTGGATCATTTCCTGTAATAAAGATCTCTGTGTTCTCATTCTCTGTAGGACATCTGTATTTGTCACATGTTCTGTCCATGGGATTTTTCAGAGTTCTCCTATAGCACTACATTTCAAAGGCTATTATCTGCTGTCTTGCTCTCTTCTTGAATATCCAGGTCTCACTTCCATATGTGAAAATTGGCCACACTAATGTTCTTATCATTCTTTTCTTTGTCTTGATACTCACAGAATTTCTGAGCAGATGTTTATTTTTCCAGAATGCATCTTTAGCTATGGCTGTTCTTATTTTTATTTCTTTATCTTGCTTTCCATCTGCAGTAAAGTAGGTGCCTAAATATTTGTATTCTGTTGTATGTTCAATTTTCATATTGTTTATGAATATTTCTGGCTCAGATCTGCTTTCTTTTGAGATTTTCATAAATTTGGTTTTTTTTTTGCATTAATATCTAGTCCAGATTTTTTACCTTCTTCAGTTAGTAGCTGCAGTAATTTGATTAATTTGTTTCTGTTTTCTGCTATTAGAATGGTATCATCAGCATATCTGAGATTGTTGTATTTTATACTGTTGATACTAATTCCTGTTTTTTGTTTTTCAATCTTTTTCATCACTGTCTCACTATAGATATTAAATAGATTTGGTGAAAGGATACAACCTTGTGTAACTCCTCTTTTTATTTTCACTTCAGAAGTCTCAGAGTTAAACAGCTGCATTTTCTGTTTGGTGTAAATCATTTTTATATTCTTAAGTACCTGATCTTCTATTTCTAATATATTGAACATTTTATTATGTTTTACCCGGTCAAATTATGCTCAATCAAAAGGGAAGTAGACAATCTGAGGACTGATATAATCAAGAGATGTATTTAAAGTTAAAATCTTTTGCCATAGTACAGGGAAAGATTTTGAGGATGGTTACTGAATTAAAAGCTGATCACTCATGGGTGTCAAATAGCTCAGATAAGTCAGGACTGTCACAGGCTAGAGAAAGGAAAAGATTTCCTGGAAATTTCCAGATCAGAGTTTCCAACTTCAAAAATTTTAATTACTTTAGTATCTGCAGAAAAATAACCCTTAAATATGGTAAAATGCTTCGTTGCAGGTATTTCTTGTAAAATATGTTTGATACAGGTGCCTTTTACTTCAGTAGTGACATGGGAATTCTTTTCCTTATTTAAGGATATTTACCAGCGTGAAGTTAATATACTGGATACAGGTATAATATTAAAAGGAATTTTTAGTCAGGAGATTAAAGCTGTTCAGAAATTACTTATTATAGATTTTAGTGATTTTGGTATGAAATTGTCTCATGAAGTGTTAGTTTCTCCATCCATATCCAGTAATAGTTGGATATTTGGAGAAGAGTTCTTAACGTTGTACCATTATGATTGCTGCTATGAATCAGGTATTTTGACTCTGTTAGGGTAGAATATCAAAAGCACTCGTATTCTGCTACTCTTTCTAGAGTTCCTGATCCATTTTCTTCTTGTTCCTTGATCCCTGAGATTTGTTCTTTTGAAGTATAGAATAAGGAATCTTCTTCAGAATTTTGAAGTGAGGATTCTATTCCATTTGAGGATTTGTTACACGCAATCTTAAGGGAATAACATCAGAGGATGACAAAAAGGAAAGTGATGAAATGCATGAATACTTTGAAAAAGAAATTTGGTGACTGTTTTTCAGAAGGAATATTGGGACTGTCTCAGACCAATGTTGTAGAGCATTCAATCACAGTTAAGTCTGAAAAGCCAGTCTATGTTAAGCAGTATCAAATACCTTTAAAATATGCAGACAAACTGAAGAAGTTGTTACAACAATATCTGGAAGTCGAAATTATAATACCCTCGACATCTTTGTGGACTTCTCCATTTTTAGTCCTAGAGAAGCAAACTGGTGGTCTTGGTTTGTCCTTGGCAGTAAAAAAAGAAGGTTACAGAACCCATTGACTGTCCTCTTCACAATATAGAGGAGCTTTGGCTCAATTAGGTGGTACCATAGTCTTTTCAAAACTTTATCTTAATAGTACTTTCTATCAGAAAAAGTAGGAAGATTCCAGAGTCATTTCAAAACTAATTGTTCCATCTATAATGATAAGTGGATACTACTCGTCATCATCATTGGCAAGTCATATAGGGGTATGCAAAAACTTTGCAAAGAATAATAGATTGATATTACTGGATAGGTTAAGCTAAGGGTTTAAAGGATTACATCCAATCTTGTCATAGCTGTCAGATAAGAAATGCTTTTTGCTTGTAAGGCTCTCTCTCTCTTACAGTCAGTCCTATTACCAGTTTGTTCTTTTCAGCATCTAGCTGTTGATGTCATAGTCCTTTTTAAACTTTGAACAGAGGAAATAAATTAATTTTTGTAGTAGTAAATATGTTTATAAGATATCCTGAAGCTTTTCCAGTAAAAGATCAAAAGGCAGAGACCCTTGCTAGATGTTTTGTAGATGGGATAATCTGTAATTATGGTCATCCAGAATCTTTGTTGTCAGATAGAGGTCCTAGTTTTTCTTCAGAATTATTGTTGCAAGTGTATAAGCTGTTAAACATAAAGAAAATTTTCACAACAGGCCTATCAGCCTCAGTGCAATGGTCTTTGTGAAAGACTGAATAAATCTATAAAACAGATCCTCTCAAACTTATCACATGTAAGAATAAAAGATTGGGATCTGTATCTTCCACAGACCTTATTTGCTTACCATACAGCTATTCTTCTTATGGTGCCATCTTGGCTAACAAACTACGTTCTTGCATTAATCTGAGCAGTTGTACGCTACTCTTTCCTGTCCACATCTTGATGTTGTCAAATTAAGATATTATTTTTCTTCCTCTAGCTCCTTTGCCATCAATTCTTCCTACCAAAATAGTTTGTAGAAGTTGGTATTTGCCATTTCTCATGATGTGGCCAGGCCAGGGACAGAGCTGACTACTACTGGCTGGATCTCCAGGTGGCAGATCGGGGAACGTCCTTCAGACCTTCAGATATGGAGGCTAGCTGCAACATAAGCAGGGCAATCTGGTAAATAAACATCTGTGAATCAACAATGGCTTAGCTATCAGGGTGTGGGGGGAACAGAAGTGGTAACTCTGTCTCATTTAAAACCTCACAAAGCCCAACGAACTTGGCAACATGGCGAGTAGTGCCGCCATTAAATAAGCACCTTTTCTGGGACCATAAGCACAAATAGGTCTCGTTGTCCAGTTCCCCATATTGATATTTGCCCACTTCACTCTACTTGATATTGCCTGCCATTCAAGATTATCCTCATATGTAGTGTTCAATACTATAGCTACTCCCTCTTTTCTCTGATTGTTATTGCCTGAATATAACATTTTGTATTTATTGCTCAGAAAGATCACCCCTATTTTGTCGATCTGGTACTTATCCAATTCCTCAGCTAGCTCAATTTCTTTGCCATTCAGGCTTCGTATGTTGATGGTACTGATCTTGAACTCTGATGTTGAGTTGGGATGTTTCTGGATTTCTTCCAGTAGCTGACTTTTTGCTGTTTGCCCTGCTTCCCTGGCGAAAACCAATGGGAAACCTTGTTTAACTAGGCGACACCCCAGCCGGCATGAAATTCTGTCATGTTCTACCATCATTTTAAATGGTGGTTTAAGATAATAAGAATACAATTTGGTCAATTAAATCCCAAATTGCCAGCCCATCCTCGTTCGTTCAGGATCCAGATAGATACTGAACAGGGTGCACCACAAGAAGGTGAGGATTTGACATTAGGCCAGAAGCTCTCATCAGTTCTCTGCATTCCTTCAAAGGCTATGTGGAGGTCTCCTCTGAGTTATATAGCTTTGACAGTTAAGCACCCCACAGTACAGCCTGTGAATGCATAATGGAAGTGAATAAAAATGTGTTACTTATGCTTGTGTTGCTTTTCTCCTTACTCACAGAAAAATTACTACATGTACATTCAGCACATCAGACAGTGCTCTCTCTGGTGAACTTTGGACCCCCCCCCCCCCCAATATTGCTTCTTCATGATACATAATGTGTTCTTGCTAAGTTTCATACAAGGCCTTAAAATGAGATAATTTAAATTCGCGCACACACACACACTAGAAATTCACTCGCCACTGGTGAGGTATCAAGTGGAAAGTGCATTTTTAGTTTGGTTCTAAATGAATCCAAAATATATTATTTTTCTTTGAAATTTTCATCCCCCCATTTAAAAAAAATTCTCACTGAATTTTATTTCCAACCAGGAGATCATTTTATGTAATTATGAAGGAATTAAGTTATTAAATTAATTTAGGCAGTACCAAATGATGTGTCAAGTCATTGCTCATGTTATTAAACCAAAATTACTTAAGAAAATCAAAGACTACAGTAGAGTGAGTCTTCTTCTAGTTGTTTTTACCGATATTTGAAATCAGAAGGACCTTGTCCGTTATATTAAATAATCATATAAATATTGGAAACTAAGAGGCATTTATTACTGTTATTCTGTAAAACCCATCGTTGTCATTCTTGTCATGGAAGAATGTGTAATTGGTTAGTAGACATTGAAGATCATTTGTGGACAGATAAATATTTTAAAAAAGATTACTGGCAAACATTTAATGAAAATGAAAAGGAAATAACTAAAGAAGAATTAGAAATCAGCCTGAAAGAAACAAGAAATGGAAAATCACCTGGAGAAGATAAGTTAGGTTTAGAATTATATAAATATGAATAAGGTTCAAAGGGAGACTTCTATTATTTTTAAATAAAATCTATTCAACTATTACCCCCCCCCCCCCCCCAAATAGAATGGAAATAAGCAATTGTGATCCCTATCTTTAAAAAAAAAAAAAAAAGGTAGTAAAGATGACCCTAAAAACTATAGAGGTATAAGTATACTAAATTCCTGTCACAAAACATATAGCAGAATTTTAAATAACAAACTAATAAAACATTCTGAAAACTTTATTTTAGAAATACAGAATGGATTTAGGAAAGGTTGATCACATATAGACCCGGCCTTTTGCCTAAAATTAGTAATAGAGAAAAGAAGAGAATACAATTTAAAAACACATATTACATTTTTTGACTTTGAAAAGGCATTTAGCAAAGTTAAAAGAAGCATTTTATTTAGCATATTAAAAGAAAGACAAATACTAAATAATATTGTAAAAGCTATCATAAGTATATATGAAAATAATCAAATACAAATAAGATTAAATCATGAGCTATCATATACGAGAGAGATAAACCAAGGAGTCTGACAGGATGCCTCCTTTCAGCAACTCTTTTAATATTCATCTAAATGAAATAAAAATTACCATCAAGGTATTAAACTTTCTCCTACTGTGAACTTAAACACTTTCCTTTTTGCCGATGACCAAATAATAATTGCAAATTCTGAAGATAACTTACAGAAAGATATTTTAAATCTACATGAGATAGCCAAAGATTATATCAACAGAAAAATCAAAAATGATGTCATTTAAAGGTCAAGATCCAGTAAGAACTAAAATAATAGATAACAAGATTTTAGAAACAGGTAAACTCATTTAACTACCCAGGATGTATGATTATATATGAAAATGAAAAAGATATAAACCTAAAATTTGCAAAATATTTAAAAATAACAGGTGTAATTAACTCTATATTTAAACCAAACCTAGTTCAAAAACAAACCAGACTAAAAGTATACAATACATTAGCCCTACCAGTCCTATTGTATGGAAGGGAAATCTGGACAATAAAACAAAAGGACAAACAAAGATTAATAACAGCTGAAATGAAGTTTATGAGAAAAACTGTAAAGTATACTCTATTTTATCACAAAAGAAATGAAGAAATTCTGAAAGAGTAAACCAGTAATAGAAAAAATTAAAAAAATATAAACATAAATGGAAATTTATGTTTATATTTTAAAAAAAAAAAATAGAAACATAAAACAAGCCTTAAATTACAAACCATTAGGAAAAAGAAAACCAGGACGACCTCTTAAGAGATTCAGCAATGACTTCTAAGGCAGGAACAGGCCACTCTAGGCCTAAATCGTTGACAGGCATGATGATGTTAGAACAGATGGGGAAGGTAACATGCTGGGAGAAAACAATGCTCTAGTTGCAAAATTAAAGAGAGGTGTGCAAGATCTTATATCATCAACATATTGTATTGCCATCTACTGCCCACCACTAGCATTTTCACAGACAATCACAAACATCCATGCCCATGGCAGGATTCGAATCCTGCAGCCTCGTGGCTGGAGAGTGGATATGCTAACCACATTTAAAATTTTATTTTTTATTTTTATTTTTATTTTTTTTGACTGTTCTTATGGTATGATGTAAGTAAAAGGATCATAGTAATTACAGTAAAATACCAGTTAATGCTCATGGTACGTTCTTAGAATTTAAAGTGTTAAACTGAACGGTACATGATCATTTTAACTAATGTAAATAGGGAAGGATTAAAACCCACACATGAATAGAATACTACTGAGCTGTTATTCAACAATATAATATATACACCCTTTGTCCAAAAAGAAACCGAACTTTTGATAGAAAATAAAACACAGGCTAATTATAATTATTCAAATAATTTATTTCAATCAATATACTCTCCCTCAGCTTCAATACAGCATTTGGCATGGTCAATTAATTCGTTAAATGAGTTTTTTATATCAGTTTTTGGGATACTGTTGAGGATCGTGGTTACTTCCACTTGAATGTTTTCGATGGTGTCGTATCGCTTTCCTTTCATCAGCAAATGAAGTCGGGGGAAGAGAAAGAAGTCACAGGGTGCTAAATCAGGTGAATAGGGTGAGTGATCTAACACATAAACTTGCTTTTTGCTCAAAAACCTTCTCACAATGTTCTAACGATGAGATGGTGCATTATTGTGCAAAAGTGACCAGCTGCCTGCATCATGATATTCATGCCGTACACGACGAATTCTCACTATTAATCGCTTCAAAACTTCATGATAAAACTCACCATTGACCGTTTGGCCAGGCGGAACGAATTCTTTGTGAATACTGCCCTTGCAATTGTAAAAACAAGTCAGTATTGTCTTTAATTTATAATTCTCCAAATGACTTTTTTTTTTTTTTTGATATCCCTCTTCTGGTGGTCTCCACTCAACACTCTGGCACTTTGTTTCGGGCTCATACTCAAAACACCATGTTTCGTCACCAGTAACGATCGTTTCAAGGAAGTTTGAGTCATTACGAGCGGTTTTAATGAGGTCCTTGCAGTGTTCAATCCGATACATTTTTGGTCGTCGGTCAAATTGTGGGGAACAAATCACGAATTCAGTTTACGAAGGCCCAAGCTCTCGGTCAAAATGTTGTGCACAGTTGATTTTGGAATCCCCCAATTCATCTTCAATCAATCTCACGGATGATTTCGGGTTTTCTTTGACGAAATCATGCACTTTTTGGATGTTAACTTCACTCAGTCCAGTTTTTGGACGACCCGACTTTTCACCGTCCCCTCATGCGTCTCACGACCACTTTGAAATCGCTTAAACTACTCGTAAACTACTCGTATGGGGGTAAGCATTCATCACTGTATGCTTTTTGAAGCATTTGATGTGTTTTGGTAAAACTTTTACCAAGTTTAACACAAAAGTTAATCGAAGATCTCTGTTTGAAACTCATTTTCCGACCGTTCGTCAAAACACACTGTCACTCTTAGCACTATAACTCATCTTCTAATGAAACAAATGTCATAAACAGTTGACACAACATTAATGAAGGTTGCCTCTTTTGACAACAAAAAGATACAACAGTTAGCGCCACTAGTTTCTTCTATTTTCGAAAAGTTCGGTTTCTTTTTGGACAGAGGGTGTAAACCTATATAATGTTTATAGTTTACATTTTATGTGAAGGGCCATGCTGGGTGTCTTTTGAGAGCTTTAGCATCTTGAAGATGCAATCAGGAAGAGCCCATTTCCTTTTTTTTTGCTTATGATGCCATTCTTGGCATCATAAGAAAACAAGATACTGCTTTCTATAACATGCAGACTAGCTTTAAAGCTCTACTCATAATCATAGTAATAATTTTCTTAGAACTGGTTCCTAATTTGTGTGATTGTTGTGATACTTTAAAAGTCTGTGCTAAGTTATCTTTGTATAATCTTCACAATCAGAGGCAGGCATTGAAGCTGGAGAGCTCAGGAAATTATGAACCATTATTTAGTGTTATTGCTTGATGGCAGCGAGTTCTGGGAATTTGCCATTTTACCAAGCTGGGTAGCATTACCAGGTTCTTATTGTACTATCTGTTATTTTTGTCAAACAGAAATAACAGGCAGTAATTTGACTCAGATCTAAGCATGCAGTATACTGTTCCAGTTTTGTCAGCCACAAAATGTATATTTTTTCATGAAGAGCTGCTGTATCCATATTGCCAGAAACATCTATTTTGGATGAAGATTAGCTATGTAGCAATTAACTAGATCTGATTTAATTACTCAGTCTGAGTTGAATTAAATTCATTGGAACAATGAGCTAAAATTCTAAGTTTTAGACTGCAGTAGTAGAATCTTTTGGGAAAGGGGAGAGAAAATTTCTTCTCTCTCTTTCTCTCACTATCAGAAATATTTAGCTGTTTTTTATATATGGCTAATGATCTGATTTGCAGTGTGGACTAATGTTATTTCTTAGTATATAACTTTGATGAATGGCAATCATTGCCAACTCACCAATAAACGTAACAGCAGTACTGCTACAAAATAGAAATGGATGTTTTTCTTTACTCATCACTTTTGATCCCCCCCCCCCACCTCCCCAATACTATTTTAATCTTTCATTACTTTTCTGATTTTAGGATCAGTAAATTTGATGGGTGTTGAATAATGTTAAGAAAACAGAGGTAGGCATTTTAAATGTGCCATATGAATATTTTGTCTGTAAATTATGTGCTTTCATTCATTAGATAATCTGTTTTGCAGAATGAAAGTCAGGTTTTTCATCCTGCAAGACATAAACTGGCTGGAGAAAACAATTCTGTCTTTAAGATGGCTTATCCTCGGGTTTCTGTAACTGTAATTTAGGAGAATAGGATGGTGTTTTTGTGTGTAAAATTTGTCTGTAAATTATCTGTCTTAGTAGCTAGCTTGCTTGTTTACAGAATACAAAACTATAGTTTCTGGCTAACATGCTTTCAGTTGAAAAGTCCTTATAAAGATTCTTTACGTTCAAACATATTGCCATTTTCAGCTGAGCTGTGGCCGCTCACATGTAACAGGCATGGTGCACTTGTGTCACAGCTGTAGTTGTTTCATCTGTAATTCCATCCAGCTTAATTCTAATTCTGAATATTCGTTAAAGACATTTATGCATACTAAACATGCATAAATGTCTTTAACGCACGATTATGCATGAAATTGCTCCCCCCTCTCAAGTTTTTCCCCCATCCTTTTCTGTTTTTGAAGGGCCATTAATGACTATCTGACAAACTCGACCAACTCTTTGTTCTATTGAGTCACCAGTGTTGTAGTACTGCAAATTTTGCCAATTCACTGCTTTTTATTTTATTTATTCATTTTTTCCCCTCCATTCATTTGTTAACTATGGTTCTGTTTTATTGCCAGTACAGTTTTTAGATATTTTATTCATATTTCTTCTTGTGAAGTTATAATTAACCATACAAGATAACCTTTCTAATTAGATAATAAATTAAATATTTTCTCCATTTTTCAGTATGATGAGCTGGTTCCATCAACTCTTACCACTCAATATGGTGGCTTCTATATAAACTCAGGGGAACTTGAATTTAGAAACCTTTCTGAATCAGAAATAGATGAACCTCATGGAGAAACAAAACCAAAAAAGAGGGTAAGTAAGGATTGCATATGCATAATGTTAACAGGATCTATCAAAGAATAATAATGAATTTGGATCCCTTCATTTATTAGGATATATCGCTATTTTTTGATACCATGAAGATGTTAAATTTCTTATAACAAATCTCCCTATAATGTGTAGAATTATGTGTAATTCGGTATTACACATAATTCGCTATTATGATGAATATTTCATCCCTGAGGAAAATTCCCTCCTCCCACTTACTCAGTTGCTTTCGAAGTTGATTGGGGGGGGGGGGATAGAGACTGGGAGATACCATAACTTTTTCCTTTGATAAGAACATTCAGCATGCTAAACCCTACTTTCCCAAAAAATCACTCATTGGAGAGGGGAGAAAAAAAAATTTCACTACTCAAAGATGATTATCACTGCAACCATAATGATTCCTATTCAAGCTACCATTTGTATAAATAGCTCCATTATGCAACACAAAACATTTCTGCATCCATTTTGTAACCATATCCAGTCTTTTTTCTTAAATATTTCAATTAGTGGGATGTTTTTCTTTGGATCATGCACTCTTATGCAGATTTAATCTTCTGATCATAAGTTTCTGAAAAAAAGAACCCTAGCATTTATTTTTTTCATATGCAGTTACATTTGTTCAGAATACCATTCATTCTAATAAGTTCTTTATCTTGAATTTGACATTGTCTTTGATGCTATTTCCCCTACCAGTTCTGTTAAGTTAGATTTAAATTCTTCTTTCCAAATCCTACAAAGTACTATTGACTTTTCAAATTTCTGTTTGAATTTAATTTTACATTAAAACTAATACAATGGTGTGATTATCTGATGACATTAATGTTCAGTTAACTCTCATTTACAAGTGGCCAAGAGAGAGATATTGAGGGTATTTGTTGTCTATGGTGACTTATCTCAAATTGTTGAATTGTCTACTTTTTTATGGACAGTCCTCAACACTTCCCCCAATGCTGTGAGTGATCCAAGTGCTGCAAAACTCTGAAGGAATTTATTGTGCGTCATGCGGAAGTGCTATCTGAGGGGGGGGGGGACTAGTTCCAAAATTCGCCACCAGGGTTGCTGTATGATGCAATGCAATTTTTTGTGTGTATAAGAAGGAGAAAAGTGACACAAGTATAAATATATTTTTATTCACTTCCATTATGCATTAACAGGCTGCTCTTCCCTGTATGCCATAAACAGCATCTTTGTACAGTGTATTTAACTGCAGAATGCAGCTGGACTAATTTGGACTAATGTTTTGCTGCATTATGCTCTCTTTGTGCTGGCAAGTTTATCAGAATGATCCTCATAAGCCCTGTCTTTAAGAAATCCCCAGAGCACAGGAAGGTAGTCAGATCAGGTGAACGAGGTGGACATGCAGTGGGACAACCACAGCTGATCATCATGCTGGCTTCCATGGAATGTTCTTGAAGAATCTCCTGTACAGATCATCAACAGATGTGTGGAGACGTCCCATCCTGCATTAAGATGACTGAATCCATGCATAGATGCTGCTGTAGCTGTGGCACAACAAAATTTTTTATCATATCGCGATACTTCTTGGTTTGTGCCTGAAAATATCTTCAGGACTGAAATAAAGTGGTACATCCCTTGGCAACTCGTACTGAAGCTCGTACTTGTACTAATAAACTTCCAACATCTGACATATTCATAAATATACTGCTGTTTTGCATTGTCCATGCAATAGGTGAAAAGTCCATAGGAAAATACTGTATAAAGAGCAATTTAGGACTTGACTGGTAAGGATCGTCAGAGTGCAGAAGAATGAGCAGTAACTGGCAAGAAGGAGCAAGAATCTCATCACATCTTCTTTTTACCCTCTTTACTCTTCTAGTGTTCTTCGGATGTTAATACGTTTACTTGTTAACATCCAACAAGTTTACTTAATTGAGTAGGATTAAATTATACAGTAAAATCCAGTACCATATCACCACTTGTTCTGCTCACTGCAAATTCCCTTATTGTGGTGAATATCTTGGAGATGTTGGTGAGGCTAGGATTTCGAATTGGATTGGTAACAGCAGTATTCTTTGTGATAGTCACCATATGTTTATTAAAGAGAGGTCATGTTGGTATTTACACATTTCATCAAGTGTCAAATGCACTGGATATGCCTTTACAGTGGTACTGAAATGCTATTACAGTGGTATTTTACAAGTACCACTTTATAGTGGTACTTGTAAAATACCTTTACCTTGCAAGCAGATGCTATGGCCTTTCAGGAGGATCTGAATAAATCGAGTGAACTGCAAGTTCAGTGTTGCGAAGTGTAAAGGTGTTTTACAAGTACCACTTTAGGAAGATGGAGAATTTTTACACTATAAATATGCATTTTGTATACCATTACATATTAATTTTTATTTATGAAATCTTTGGTTTTGCATGATTAGTATGAAAATCATCTTCCATTAAATTGTAAAAGAAAAATCAATTTTCTTGTGGCTGGTTTTGTGGTTCAGGAGTTTTCGATTTGTTGTCATCAGTTGCTTCTTTTTGTCTCTTAGGTGAGGGAGGTTTAAAAAACCTATCCAACGTTGACTGAATCTGCCGTTTCCTTAACACCCTTCTAAAGTGATTAATGACACTGTCATTGAAGATATTGGTGGCTCTAGAAACAATGCCTTGATTTGGATGCCACTTGTTAACCAATTCTTGCAATTCGCCACAGTGCTGTAAGATTTTTTACGTCACTTGTTGGAATTGCTCCCTTTTTGTTGCTGTCTTCTTCGTCCTCTGAAGACATTTGCTTTTCTTGTTCTCTTCTTAACTCCTGTAGCTCTTCAGAGGTCAGCTCAACATTGTGCTCTTCTACCGGTTCCTCTACATCTTCTTCATCAACTGCTAAAATTGATGATTTTAGAAGTTTTCAGAAGTTGTTTTAAGAGAATGTCAATTTCGCTTTCAGGTCCTTCCAGTGCAGTTCCTCGTACACTTACTTAATCCTCTTCCACCACCATTTTCCACTGGACTCTGTTTTTTGCTTCTGCTTTTATTTGTTTACAGTTTTTATTAATATTTGTTATTTCTTTCAGTATTGTTCTTTTCAATGTTTCTCTTGGCCTTCCTCGTCTTCTTTTACCCTGTGGGTTCCAATCTAGAACCTGTTTTACTATTATCTTATCTTCTTTTCTCAACACATGTCCCAACAATCTCCATTTCCTTTCGTGTATCTGTTGCAACATGGGTTTCTGGTTTGTTCTCTGCTATAGTTCTTTGTTTGATATTTGTTTTGGCCAATATATTCGAAGTACCATTCTTAAACACTTGTTTAGGAAGACCTGGGCACTGTTAACTATCTCTTTGTTTAACATCCAGGTTTCTGATCCATACATTAGTATTGCCTTTACATTTGAGTTTAATATTCTCATTTTAGTTTTTATAAACAAATTCTTGTTTTTCTAAATATTTCTAAGTTGGTTGAAAGTTGAATAAGCCAGCTGTTTCCGTCTATTTATGTCTTCAGTAGTCCTCCTTTTATCGATACTATTGAACCAAGGTATATGAATTGTTCTACTTCTTTAAGCAGTATTTCTTCTATTGTTATTTGTTTATTTTGCTTTGCATTTATTTTCATCAACATTGTTTTATTTTTATTTATCCTAAGACAAACTTTTTTGGCTGTTTCTACAAGTGTTGTTGTTTTTTGTTCTATATGTTGGTGCTTCTGTGAAAGTAAGCAGATATCGTCTGCAAAATCTAGATCGTGAAGTTGGTTTTGAAGTAACTATTGTAATCCTGTATTTCCATGAGATACTTTTCTCATCACCCAGTATTAAAAACATAGTAGGGGGAGAGTATGCAACCTTGCCTTACTCCTGTCTTTGTTTTAAATGGTTCTGATAGGGTATTTCCATGAATTACTTTAATTTCAAAATCTTCCTACATTTTTTTAATTATTCTTATTATTTTTTCTGGGAGTCCATAATTTCTAAGTAATTTCCATAGGGAAGATCTGTTTATACTGTCGAAAGCTTGTTCAAAATCAAAAAACTTTAAATATAAGCTTGCCTGCCATTCCAATGATTGTTCTATGATAATTCGTAAAGTAGCAATGTGGTCGGTGCATGATCTATTGACTCTAAATCCTGCCTGTTCTGGTCTTAGTTGTTTTTCTATTTCTATTTTGATTCTTTCTAGTGTTATCCTTGCTAGTATTTTACTTATAACACTCAGCAATATTATACCTCTCCAATTTTTGCATTCAGATAGGAATGCAAAAATTGGATAATTTTTGGGTATTTAACCAGTAATACTTTTTTGGTAATTTTACCAGTAATGCAGTATTCCATTCCTTAGGCCATTCTTCTTTCTGCCATATCTCATTTAGTAAGGGATATAATATCTCTGCTATTAGTTTTGGATTTGCTTTTAGTATACCGCCTGGTATGTTGTCTGCTCCCGGTGTTTTACCTGTTTTGATCTGAGTTATTGCTTTTGTAATTTCTATTTTTGTTATTCGTTCAAATTTATATCTAATGATGCATTTTTTGTTCATTTAATTCTAGGCTCTGGTCACCATCAGTCATTTCTTGAAATTTCTCTGAGAAGAATTCCACCCATCTATTTATCTGTTCTTTTTCATTTAATAATAGTTTTCCTTCTTTATTATATACAGGAACTATTCATTTGTTTCTTTTTCCACTTAATTTCCTTGTAATATCATACAACTTTCTAGTATCACTTATATATGCAGCATCCTCTGCCTCTTGTGCTAGATTCTCTGTGTATTTTCTTTTATCATTTCTTGCATTTCTTTTTATTTCTTTGTTAATTGTTTTATATCTTTCTGCTTGTTCTTGTTCGGCATTTTCGCCAATCTAACAGTTTCTCTTTTATTCTATCTCTCTCCTCTATTTTTAATTTGCTGTTTTCTGATATCCATTCCTTGTCTGTATTAGTTCGAAATCCCAATCTCTTTTCTGATGTGCTTATTAGTATGTCTTTAATCTTAGTCCATTTTCCCTCTATGTTACTCCTCTTTTTTCGAGTTTATCCTATTTATCCTGTAGAGTTGTTATAAATTTATTTCTAATCTCTTTGTTTTTGAGTTTTTCAATTTTAAACCTCTTCCTATTGTGCACTGTTTGTTTATTTTTAAATATTTTTACTTTCATGGTAGCTGTTAGGAGAAAGTGACCTGGATATGCTTTGCCTCCTCTTTTAACTCTGACATCCAGGAGTGATTTCCTTCAATTTTTTGATATAAGTACATGGGCTATTTGGTTCTTTGTCTTTCTATCTGGTGCTATCCATGTCCACTTGTGTATTTTTTTATGTTGAAAGAGACTCCCTTGTATTACAAGCTGATTGAACATACAAAAGTCTATAAGTAACTCTCCATTTTCATTTATTTCTCCTTCTGCATACTTTCCCATAACAGTTTCTTTATTAGTATTATCATTTCCAACCTTAGCATTAAAGTCTCCAATTATAAGTTGCATATATCTTTTTTTATTTGTTGTTTCTATACTTCTCTGTAGCATGTTATAAAAATTATCCTTTTCTTCCTGGATCGCATCATTTGTTGATGCATATATAGCAGTTATTGTGATGTTCTGCTTGCCAGCTTTAAATCTAGTGTTTAGTATTCTTTCGGATATTGGGTTCCACTCCATTAGTGCACCATGAGCTTTCTTTGTAATCATTAGTGCAACTCCCTTTGTGTGGTCATTCGTATTTTAGTTCCCAGAGTAGATTAAGTAGTGAACCAGAGTTTAATTTGATTTTTCCAGTTCCTATTCATCTTGTTTCGCTTAATCCCATTATTTCTAGTCTGTATTTTTCTAGAACTCTCGAGACGGTATGTCTTCCCAGTTTCGAACATGGTTCTAACATTCCAACATCCCAGTCTATGCTTATCTTTTGGTAAGGTGTCTGTCACTTTCTTCCACAACTCTGCTTCCCCAGAGGTGCCTCATGTTTGTGGCAGTTCATGTTCTATTTTCTTCATCCAGTATCACATTTTGGAAGGTTTCAGTTTGCATAGCAAAGTTTTTTTCCCCGAGACTGGATTGCTATCCCTGCGCTCAACCCTCCCCATTTATCCAGGCTTGGGACCAACATATCAAGTTTTCACTAAGCATGACTAGGTTACCTCAGACACAGTCGGGCCATAACTTTTTTTCCAGGCTGATTTTAGAGTTCTCACAGAAACATCTTCCCATGCTTAACTAACAAGACACAAACAACGAAGAATATTGAAGTAATTCTTCCAGAATTCCATGAAGGTTAATTCTGTGTCGGTGATAACTTCGAAAATCTTTGGAAAAGAGCTTTGGTATAAAGCTTTTTGAAGTTGGAAATAACATATTAATCCATTGGTTGTAAAAGTGGTGTGGTATTAGGAGCATCAAACTTAATTTTGATGAAATTAAACTCTTCATCCAAATCTTCTTCCAATTGTGGTGGATGTGCTGGAGCATTGTCCATTATAAAAACTTTCTCAGGTAGGCCCTTTTCTTGTAGATACCATTTCACTGTGGGAGCAAAGACCTTTCTTCTGTCTGGTTACTCAGGCTCTGCTGTTACCTCTCCACATAATGCTGAGTTTGTGCCTGTTAACTTTCTGCTTTTTAAAGACTAGGATTTTCGGAGTGGTAAACCAACAGGTTTTATCTTCAGGTCACCACTGGCATTGGCACAAAAAAGCAAAGTTATTCTTTCTTTCATTGGCTTGTCCTGACAATGCTATTTCCTCCTTAGTGATGAACGTTCTCTTAGGTATTTTCTTCCAGAAAAGCCCAGTTTCATCGGAGTTGAAAACTTGTTCTGGTCTGTAACCTTCTGACTCCATCAATTTCTGAAATTCCTTCATGAACCTTTCAGCAGCTTCTTTGTCAGCACTAGCACTTTCTCCATGTCTAACAACACTATGGATACCGGTTCTATTCTTGAATTTCCTCAATCCATCCTTTGCTAGCTTTAAATCCTTTGCCGATGTCTTTGCTAGTGGATGGCAAGTTCTGTGAAAAATCTTTGTAAATAGTTTGAGCTTGTAAACAGATCATGTTTTGAGATACACTATCTCCTTTCAGTTGCATGTCATTAATCTAGACGAGTAGTAAAGTTTCCATTTCTTCCATGACTTTATTTCTTTGAGATGACACGATAGATATACCTTTGGCCACATCCAGTTCCTTATAAAAATCTGCTTTCTTGACAATTGTAGCTATGGTGGATTTGGACAAGTCATACTGCTTGCATAGATCACTTTGCCTGACTCCTTTCTCATATTTTTCCACAATCTCTTTCTTAATTTCTATTGTAATTTTCTCCTTCTCTTCTTTCTTACTTTTCTTTGGCCCCATGTTGAAAATAATACAGTGATCAGTAAAATGACACTTATCTGATAGATTATTCAGAAAATAAACGTGAAACTACGATGCAAAACGTCACTTATAAAAAGAAATACATACAGTACACATAATAAATACAAACCTAAAAAAATTTTCACGAAGTGTATTGTTGTGTTTACACAAATACCGAAATAAATACACAAAAAAGCAAATACGTACAGTGTTCATCATATTTCAGATAAATACGACGTAGTAACAACAATCGTTACACTAGACATGGTTCAGCCTGCGCTCAGTTAAACGTGCATATATATACAAGGCGGTATCAAAAAGTTTCGAGACTAGTCTTGTAACACACCAATAGATGGCAGCACAAGGCTGCACACACAGTCACAGGGAGCACCAACCTTCATAAGTTAGTGTGCCAAAAGACATCGTCCTGTGTACATTGGGAGCTGTGCAACTGGTGCTATTCTGACCACGTGCATTGTCACATCTGCAATTTCATCATGGACAGCAAGTTAGAACAAAGAACGAACGTGAAATTCTGCGTGAAACTGGACAAATCTGCCACCGAGACGTTTGACATGATTCGGCAAGTTTCTTTTCCACGACCCATAATCCCCACAACCGAAAAAGGCGAGGCAGGTCTGCAGCTCGACCAAGTGCATGCTCATCATCTTTTTCAACATTCGTGGCATTGTGCATCGAGAATTCATCCCCCAGGGTCCAGTAGCGAGTTCTACTGCCAGGTTTTAAGGTGTTTGAGGGAGGACATTCGGCAAAAGCGACTGGATCTGCACGCGAAAAACTGGATGCTCCATGACGATAATGCACCTGTCACCAAACTCTCCTCGCACGTGAGTTTCTCGCCGGAAACAACATGATCTCACTTCGCACCCACCCTACTCGCCAGATTTGGCTCCTGCGGACTTTGCCCTCTTCCCGAAGATGAAGATCCAGCTTAAAGGGTGCCGTTTTGACACTGTAATATTTTCTTATTCTTACGTATTTTATGTTCTACTTGTTTATTATTAATATTAGTATTCGCATGCAGTCGCACTACAATTCTAGGCTGCCAATTAATTTAATAATAGTATGCAAAGTAAGGAAGACAAAGGGATTGCCTTTGGGTAGTGCTAATTCCTTTGTTTCGTTCCTGGTCTAATCCCTTTTCAGATTTAGGAAAAATTTATATTATGCTACACCACCCTAAATCCTAGACAAGAGAATAACTCAAAAATCGGAGAATTAACACTCAGAATAGTACACTATTATATAACGCCTAGACAATTTCGTTAAGTACTTGAATCATACAACAACTAAATTTCAATTGCAGTCATAGCCACCTTTATGTTTTACCTCCCACTTTGGTTCTGACTTTTATGAGCGGTGCAATAGGAACAAAATCAGGCAAGCCATTAGATTAATACAAAAGAAAGACATTTAATTATCAAGTCAAATATTTTACAGCTAACAACAATTACTGGCATAGAATCACAACTATCCTTGAGAATGTGTTCAATTAATTAAATGATGTAAACTCATGAATCTAGATTAGAGCTTCAATTAATAGCTAAACGTTCATTCAGTATTCAACATTCCTAAAGGCTATTGAATTGACAGACTGAGTACACCCTATGGCAGTGGTGTTCAACCTTTTTTACTACGCAAGCTACTTTTCTATAAAAAGTTATTCGGCGATCTACTCTCTTATATAGATCATGTTCCCCCAACCTGATATCTGATTATGCACAAATAAACAACTAAAAAAAATACACAGCTAAAAACTTTATTTGTGTTTTTAAAAATTTATTTATCACTTTTAATTATTTTAATACAACAGATATTTTAATACAAAATATATATATATATTGGAATAAAATATTTATTTCTCTATTTTGGAAAATCAAAGTTAGATTGATTACAAACTCACAAGTTAGAGGAAATGCTGGTTGATTAAAAAAAAAAAAAAAGTTAATGTGAAATTTGGCATTGTTTGGACTTCGCAATATTTTCACAGTCAAGTTGATATGAAGAAGTGGCCAATCGCAGACAATCATCCAAATGATCATTTGTAATTTGGTTTCTTAATTGGTTTCATATTTAAAAAAGCAGATTCTGACAAGTATGTCGATCCGAAACATGACAGAATTTTTCGCGCAATATCAGTTAATATTGGGAATTTTTCATGTGCATACTTCCAAATGACTTCATTGTTTATTGATTTTAAACGTAAACTATTCTGAATGTTTATTATCTCAAGTTCTACTTCAGTTTGGTTTATCAAACAGCACTAATTTTATTTGAAATTTCTGTGATGTTCAAGTTTTCTTGAAATGGATTATTGATAAAAGATACAATCATTTCAGTTTTATTAAAATCGTTAAATCTTGAATTTATTTCTTCCTCAACTAATTCTATTTCACAAATAAGTTCTTTTAAATCATAGCAAAGCATTTCTTGATTTTGTTCAAAAAATTTTAATAAATATGGGAGATGTCTAAATTTGTGGTCATTTATATTTTTTTTAAATAAAAGTAAGTATTGTTGGAAAGTTTTTATTGAACTTAACGTCAATTAAATTTTTATCTCTACCTTGTAACTCTAAATTTAAATTGCTTAATTTCATACAGAAATCTACTAAAAATGATAAGTGTAACAACCATCACTCAATTCTGGATAAATATCTCCTTTTTCATCAAGAAATTTTTTATATATCATTTAATTAATACAAGAAATCTTTCTAAAAATTGACTTCTGCTGAGCCAGCGAACATTATTGTACAACAGAAGTTCCCTATCATCATCTGCCTGTAATTTAAAAGCTGCCATTGCAGGACTTTTCCTTTAACAAAATTTACAATTTTAAATGTAATATCCAAAACATCTTTTGTGTTTAATCTTTTACTATATAGTACTTGTTGGTGGATAATACAGTGGTACGCTAAAAAATCTGGATATTTGTCATCTTTTTTACGTAATGAAATGAAGCCTGATTTATTACCTATCATTGCAGGAGCACCATCAGTAGTAATAGACACAAGTTTAAAAAGCGGAAGTTTGTGTTGTTTCACAAATTCATCAAATGCCAAAAAAAATGTCATCTCCCCTAGTCCTTCCTAATAATGGTATAATTTTAAAAAAGTTCTTCTTTACTTGAATAATCGTGAAATACCATGCGAATAAATACCATTAACTTGAGCAATATCAGTGAGGTCGTTTGATTCATCAAATTGTAATGAAAATGCAACACACTGGTGAATGTCTGTCATTAACCTGGCCTGGAAACTTTTCTCCGGCAATTGGAACTCTTCCTTTCTGCAATTTTAAACCTTGTCTGCGACGTCTCGAACCGAGAAGCTCCTTTCTGGAAGCAGGAAACTCCTCTCTCGAGCAACGTGGATCCGGGCAGTCTTTCTGATGGCGACTCTGGACCGAGCAGCCTCCTCTCTGACATCAATTCTGGAACCGGGACCCCCCTCCCCCTTCTGCTTGCTTCAGTCCCTTTTTATTAGGCTTCCTCTGAGACCTCGCATGAAGTTTGGCAACCCCCAAAGAATCGGTATGAGTCTTTCATCTTAAGTTTCAAGTTCGGCACGCCTTTTGTTCTCCTCTGCTTTCTTTTGATTGTAAGTTGCTGGCCATTGGAAAGTTTTTTGAACTCTTTCTGACTGACTTTGGAGATGTTTACACTTAGAGCCTGCAAGCCTTTCTCATACATACAAGTTTCAATAACAATCTTTCTAATGCCACCATACACAGCTTCAGTGACAAAAACATTGCTTTTGTTTTTAACACTTTAACATATTATTATTAAAGCAATATATGCAATTATACTTATTAAAGCAGTATAGCTTCAGAAGAGTTATTTACAAAAACATCTAATACAAACTATACTAAGACAAAGAAAGTTTATTTTTTTTACAATATTCACATGGGATTTAACCTAAGTAAAAAATCGATGTAACGTAATTTGGAATATTTAAGCTACAATTGAGTTTTTACACTTTGCTTATAATCGTATTCACTCCGCTCGCTGTTTGACTTCCACCGATCCAAATTAATTCATTTACCTGGACTTATAAGAAAATTACTGATTTGACAATTTTAACGAAAAATAAATAAACAATAGCAATACACTTAAAGCAAATTAATAATAATACAAAATAATGATAAATAAAATATTATGTTTTCAGTTCTAATTAAATTTGCAAGTAAGGAGGAATACACAAGAGATCGACCAAAAATCGCTCCATGATCGACGGGGTGAACACCCCTGTCCTGTGGTATTAACATATTCCTACACAATCCTTTTTCTTAGAACATAAGGCTCCTTTCTCACTTTGCATAAGCTCTAGAATCCTTTCATTTAACGAAACATGAATAACTGAAAGTTCTTTGTGCGAACAATGATTATCCCTCTTGCACAATTTCATAACAGAACAAAAGTTTACCTTACCAGTAACCATAGAAATACTTGGCCTTCTCTACACTTGTCTCGGGAGTGCTTCTGTCTCATTGACCATGCTCCTACTTGATTTCATCTAAAATAATCAACTGGTGGGCTCGGACACGATTTGCCTTCTTCGAAGTAAATAACTCTGGCTTGCCGCTATCGGGTCAAGTGGCTTGGCATGACTTGTCAATCTGCGCTGTGTCTTCTGCAGATCGGGATCTGTGCTTGCTGAACTACTGCTTGACTTTTGGGCTGCCTGTAGATATCTCCGCGTGCTCCTACGACCTCCATGGGATCTCCTGAACTTGATGACCAGTGGAACAAAGGAGAAAAAGGCCACGAGCTGGCACCACCATGCTCTATATATCCGAGGTGCGATGTTTACCTTCTTACATCATGTTCTTTTTCCTTTGCACCCAGTGCCGCTATCTCCCTTAGCATGCTTTGCAGGAAACTTCCGCTCGCAATTCCTCTCTGGTGTACGCAATTGCCTCGGGTCTTTTACTTCTTAATCCAATTATCTTATTCGCCTCCTGACACAAATATTTTTCACAAAGTTCACATAGTTTTAACTTCTGGAAATTTTATAATGAATAACTATAACATAATGTATAGAGAAAAATAACTACATTATGAATGTTGTTGGTTGTTCATAATCAGTTTCATATTTTCTGATATAAAAATATTAGCTCCGGGAATGTTGTTACTTGTTAAATCTGAATGAAATACTTATGGATTAAAATTTTTTTCAACACCATTGTGGAGATCCAGCACGAATTGCAGAAGGTGCTTGACACGCTTCGAAAAGAAGACTTCCAGGACACATTCCAGAAGTGGCAGGAACGCTGGAAGTTCTGTATTGCTATGCAAGGGGACTAGTTTGAAGGTGATAGTGTGTAAACGTAGATAAATAACGCTAGCCTCAAAAGTTTTTGATACCACCTCCTATATGCTGGTGCTGTACTCTGCATTAAGCCTGTTTCTAGTACTAGGGGAAAAAGTTAAAAAAAAAAAAAAAAAAGTATAATGTAAAACAGGCTTTAGTTCATTTGAAAAGAAAAGCATCACGGTTTGTATTTAGAGGTCAAAATGGGATATGGAAAAGTTTGTATCTTGAAAAGTTTGTATGTCGAGGTACCCACTGTATATATATATATATATATATATATATCAGGAGTGTATATTCAGGGTGTACAGTGCACACCCATGATTAGCTATTTCAGTTAGTCTCCCTGAATTGTTTGCCGGCTTCCCATGATTCCTAAAGGGAGAGATTTTGATGCATAAACATTGTATATCACATTTGTTTAATAGCCCAGGTGTGTGGACACTTTTGAGACCTTTAAACAGACATGCAGATGCAGCATGTCAAATTCTTATTGTTCCAGCAATTTCAAATGGTCCAGAAGGCGAAGCAGGGTGTGTGTGCTGAGACAGTAGCATCCAGAAGTCGTTAATGGCTTTTGATTGGTTATTGTGCGAAGCAATCCAATTAAACGTTGTCATTTGTCACGAGATGCTGTTTTTGTTTCCAGAGTTTCATCTGTTTTGTGTGTGAAGTATGAACTGACACTAATATAGACAAGTTTATAATATAATTTTTTAATAATTTTTGTAAATAATTTAACATTTTTGCCCATATTTACAATGGGAAACAGTGTTGATGATGTACTGAATGTCCTGTTTTCTGTCAGAGCTTTCGCGGATTGTGTGATTATAGTCGGAGGTTGAAACTTGTGTATAAATAAGTACCATATATGTTGGTGTATAAGACGACTCTCAAATACTACAGAAAACCCCTCAAAATCATGGGTCGTCTTATATGGTGAGTATAAAAAGGGAAGCTTAATTTCTTAGATGAACATTTAGGTAGTTACAATAGTTTGTTCAAGCAGACGTCTAGTGGTTGTAATATAGAAGTTAAACTACCTGTTATGAGCAATTTTTGCGTTATTTTTTGCTAGAAGACTTAGTATTCTCAGTTAAATGCCTACGAAACTTATCCCATACTAATAAACTGCATTTCTTCATTATACTGCCTGGTCGCATGTTCCACACGTTATTCATCCGTAATTTCACACCATTTTCGTCCATCCATCCTTTTTCGTGAAAATGTACAAAAACACCTGAAGGAAATTTTATCTTAGGCTTAGTTTTACGTTTGAAGATGATCATTGGTTTTAACTTGGTTCTATCAGCCAAACATGACAACACAACCGTAAACGTTGTTTTTTCATGACCTGTACTTCGAACTAGCACACTCTTACTACCTTTAGATTCCACTGTTTTATTGCTTATCATATCAAAGCTCATAGGAGTTTCATCCATATTTCCAATATTTGACAATAGAAATTTATGTTCTTGTCTCCTGAATAATAAATTTATGGAAACTGGTAAGTTTGTGGTCAAGATCTGCTGGTAGTTTTTGAGCAATTTTCGTTTTTTGTTGTAGTACCAGATTTTGTCTGTTCATAAAACGATTACACTATCCTGAAGTAGCTTGAAATTCTATATTTTCATCCGGATTCAATCTTGACCATTTTAGTGCATATACTCTAATTATATTTCTTGTAACAAGATAACCATTCTGCCTTTGTTCGACTACCCATTCTGCAACATGATTTTCCAGTTGCGGCCATCGGGTGATCCCCGTTCTCATTGCACATTTTTTCTTTAGCAATTTTTTAAAAATATCTTCTTTCTTCCTCCATTCTCTTACGATCTTCTCGATTATGTCAAACTTTCTTGCAGCAGCACAGTTATTAGTTTACTTTGCCATTTCAATTACCCTTATTTCAAATCGAGCTTCATACTTTCTTCGTTTTGTTGCTAGTTCCATGATTTTAAATGACAACAATTTTAATAATCCTGAAATTTAAAAAAACGCAAAATTAATAATTAATTAAAATTGGGGCTAATCACTTTTAATTAGGGTAATTCGCATAAATACTAAATCTATGCTATCCAAAAAAATAACGGATATGCATAGATATAAAATAACGAATATAACAACAATACCTAATTAAAATTAAAAGCCAAAAGGCTAGATTTCTGGCAATTTAATAGTTATTAAATGGATAAGAATCCTATTTTGTTATATAGCCAGTAAGTGAAACTCAAGATCGAGAACTACGATCTAAGAGTTTCAACGCCGAAAAACTATCGGCGAAGGCAATTCGAAGCAAAGGTGGAGCAAGCTCCCTCACTATTCTTGATATTCTCTCATAATGTAAAACACAGCTCCTAGGAGATGTATTATTGTTTTACATTATGAGGAGAGGTCACTACCCAGACCGGTTTCAACCTTTTTTGAGGTCTCATCAGTGAGTAGGTAGACCTAGGAAAATATCAATGCTTAGTGAAAAGAACTTACATACCTTCACTATACGAATGCCATAAAGGTGTACTTGTATTTTGTAATTAAAATTAAAAGCCAAAAGGCTAGATTTCTGGCAATTTATTACAAAATACAAGTACACCTTTATGGCATTCGTATAGTGAAGGTATGTAAGTTCTTTTCACTAAGCATTGATATTTTCCTAGGTCTACCTACTCACTGATGAGACCTCAAAAAAAGGTTGAAACCGGTCTGGGTAGTGACCTCTCCTCATAATGTAAAACAATAATACATCTCCTAGGAGCTGTGTTTTACATTATGAGAGAATATCAAGAATAGTGAGGGAGCTTGCTCCACCTTTGCTTCGAATTGCCTTCGCTGATAGTTTTTCGGCATTGAAACTCTTAGATCGTAGTTCTCGATCTTGAGTTTCACTTACTGGCTATATAACAAAATAGGATTCTTATCCATTTAATAACAATACCTAATGTTTCATTAATACAAGAAAGACGAAATTTGGGGTGGGTTGTCTTATACAACGACATAAGCTTAAAACCTAAAAATAGCCTAAAATTTAGGCCGCGTCTTACACCCCGACATATACAGTAAGTAAAATGATTTATTTCTGCCTTTCTTTGGTTCAATCTGGAAAAATAATAATTTCCCAAGTGATTACCTTTTCCGATTTCTGTGCATATTATATGGCTGTATTTAAAAATCATATCAATATTCACATTATTCATTTCTCACTCCTCTAGTATTTGCCAATGATAATCTAATCTCACCACAAAGTATAAACTCTTTGTGCTTCTCACCTAAATGGGGCACACGAAGCATAGCTATTGTTCATTTGACCTTTATGCTTTCCATATTTAAAATTATATTAAATGATAAATTAAACTGTTCAAAATTATTCTACAATTAACTGCATTGAACCAATGAAGATGAGTGCTCAACAGCACTCATCTTCATGCACTTCATACACATGAGCACTCTTGAAACTTCATCATCAAATTCCTGACATGTACCCTCAAGGGGGTGTACAGGATATGATAGTACTACATGAAAAATTTACATCATTACTAACTTCCTATCTACAATTTTCCTCCAAATAAGTCTGTTACTTGTCAAGACTCCAACATTATCAGATCTTATATTTCTATCATCTAAGTGTTAGATCTTGAATGGGGACTCTTTCAACAAAAAGTCATTCATTCAAGATTTAACAAGAAACACAATTCTGAGCTAGAAATGTTTGCACTATTAGTTAAGTAAGAAAAATATAAAAGAAAGCCTGTTACAATTACCTTAGAAAGAAGTAAAGTTGAGGAGAAAATTGTGTGTCTAAATAGAATTATACTGTGTAAGAATGTAAATCTAAGTGCAAACAAAGGTTCAAAGATTGCTAGCTAGCTGCTTACGATGACGTAACGGCACAACAGAAGCGCTCGTGGAAGGTGAGCTGAACTCGCGTTCGGTGAAATGAGCGCTCTTCAAGGAGCAGAAGTGTGATGCAATCGCATACTGGCGAATAGGAGAGCACAGTGAGAGATCCTCCATTACGAAAAGAGGGTGCTAAAAAGAAGAATAAAAAGCGAGTTAACTCGGGTTTGAAGCCTCTATTTTTTCTGTTCCTGTTTTCTCGTGTGGACAAGCAGAATGCAGACACCAACTAGGGCCATCAGTAAAAGTTTACCGATGCGAAACAGCGGAATAAGTTCCCCAAAAAGGACACCGAGATGATGATATCGATCCAGTAGATGAGCATTTATACGGCAAAGTGCAAGGAATGGCGAATTGCGTCGATCAGCGTAACCTCCACGTGGACACGACTTGATAAAGCAGAAAACATCTGACAACAAAGGACGGACGAAAAGAAACGCGATATCCTCTCAGGACACTGGTAACGTACAGTAAATTCCTTATTCTTGTAACGATTAGTATTGGGGCAAAGAGAGAGCAGATTTCTGATCGAGAAAAAAAAGAGAACTTTTAAGTGACTTTTGTGCTCAGTAACGTGTTAATCATGTTGGACTGGTAGTCTGAAATCCTGAGAGTATGCAACACTTAGTTGAATGTGAATTGCCTTTGTTAGCAAGTTTTACTTAGAATTCTGAATTACTGTTTCATGATAAATATGTGCTTACTTAATCTAGAGAGGTAAAATTAGAGTGTTTTGATAATTAATGTGTTTCTTATAGCTCAGCTAATGAATTAGAATTCTGATATGATATACCTTGATATGTAAAAGTTTATTGTATGAAATTTTCATAATTAATAAACATGTTTTTTCTATGTAAGTCTGAGTTTGTCTGAGCATGAGATTGAAATTACCACTCGCTAAAGTTCGAACCTGTGAATGAGGGAAAATTAAAGAAAGTTTAGATTGCAGGCCATGACTGCAATGTTGAAGTTTCTATAGGCACTTAATACTTTAATAAGATTAGGTAATACTTAAACTCTGGGAAGCTTTCATTGTACAAGAACTCTTCTGTACTAGGACTCTGGCTGGCGCAGCTAAAATAAATAAATTTTGTCAGAGATCCGAATAGAGAAGCAGCCCCAGAGAGATAGGTTAGAGATTTCAGGTTTAGTTGGTACGACAAGGATTTAAGATAAAAAATTAACAAGAAAGTGACGCCACACAAAGACAAAGAAGATATACCATAAGGCACTTCGTACCGTATCAATCCACCTATATCTTTGTCTTCCTCTGGGTTGTTTTTCTGCCAACCTGACAGAGAACACTAATCTTTCCTCGCCCATTCTGTTCATGTGACTATACCACCTGAGATTAGCTCTGCTAATGCATTCCTGGATGCTGACAATGTCAAGTTCTTTCCTAATATCCTCATTTTTAATATGATATTGCCATTGATGCCATCTGTTCATGCTTCTAATCTTTCTCAGGACTCTCATATCTGCGGTCTCTAGTCTTTAGTCAAGTGTTTTACTTCTGACCCAGCTTTCAGATCCATAAGTTAAAACTGGTTTGAACACTGTCTTGTATACAGCTAATTTAGTGTTCCGACTAATTTCTCTCTTATTCCATATGAATTTATTCAATTGACTTCCTACTATACCAGCTTTGTTGAATCTGTTGTCTATTTCCATATTTAATTTACCATCTTCACTAAAAATCATGCCTAAGTAGCTGAAATGTTTTACTTGTTCCACAGGTTCCCCATTCAAAACACGATTCTGTTTTCATTGTCTTTGTCTTTTTATTGCTGACCTTCATACCATATCTATTACAACAGTTATTCAATTTAGTCAGGGAATCGTGCAGACTTGTAGCAGATTTATTTAGAAGTATAACATCATCCACATAAAGCAAAGAGCTGACATTAACATCTCGAATTTTGATATCATGTTTAATACCACTTTCCTTCATAATGTAATCCATATAGATAATGAATAACAGAGGGGATAATGTACATCCTTGTCTCACACCAGATTTAACATTAAACTATCTTCCTGTGCTTCCTTCAATTCTAACTGCTGACTTACAACTCAAATAAAGACTAAGTATTGCTTGATATAATGCCCCATTGACACCATATAACTGTAGTGTATTGAATAGCTTCTCTCTTGGCACCTTGTCATATGCCTTTTCCAGATCAACAAAACTTAAATACAGATCTTTGTTATATTCCCTTGCTTTCTCAACTATTTGTTGTAAAGTGAAGATCCGATCCTGACAGCCTCTATTTGGCCTGAATCCAGCTTGTTCTTCACCAAGCTTTTCTTCCACAATTCTTCTCAACCGTTTCTCAAGTATGCTTGCATAGATCTTGCCAGGAACACTCAGTAGGGAAATACCTCTGTAATTCTCACATTTAGTTTTATTTCCCTTTTTATATATGGGTACTATTAGAGCTCTACTCCAATAATCAGGAATTCGTCCCTCTGTCCAGGCCTTCTGAATTATGCAGTGCGCCACTGCATAGTTCAGAAGGCCTGGATAAAACTTTTATACCACCATACTTCAGCATTTCTGGCCGAATATCATCTACTCCTGCCTTTTTGCATTTCAAGCCTTTCATGGCTTTTTCTACTTCAAGTATGGATATGTATTCCTGACTGTATGCCTGTTGAGTGTTTTTTACCGCTGTGCTATTACTGCTTGTTTCATTTAGCAATTTTTCGAAGTAATTACTCTATACTTCAAGGATATCTTTTTCTCCCGTTTTCATTGCACCTTTATCATCTCTGAACTCCTTTTACAGCACTCTTTCCTCCATTTCTAAGCTTCTTCAACAACCTCCAGAATATCTTACCTTCTTCTTGATATTTATTTTCTATGTTTTTGCCAAAGTCTTCCCATGAGTTTTGTTTAGCTAGTTTTACACGGTGTTTAGCTTTCTTACATTTGTCTCTATATTCTCTAAGAGCACAAGCTGACTTAATTTTTTTGCCAGGAACTTTTGATATGCTTTCTTCTTTTCCTTCACTGCCTCTTTAACTTCCTATGTCCATCATGGAGTTCTGATTTTTCTATCTTTGCAGACAACCTTACCACATGCCTCTCTGGCTGAATCAATCAGGGTTTTCTTCAAGGTTTGCCACTGAGTCTCCAAGGTTTGGTTGTTGTTCTCAAACTGTTTTATTTTTTTTTCAATAATTTTTGTGTATTTTAGTCTACATCTGAGAGCTGCTCAACTTTTATTCGCTTTAAAACTTTCTGACATATTATTCTTTTCAATATGAAATTCAATTTTATCCTGCTCAAGACTAAATAGTGATCGCTTCCAATTTCAAATCCTCTGTACACTCTGGTGTCCTGCACCAGGGAGAAACAATAACATAGTCAATGAGACTTTTCTTATTCCTTGCCTCTTCTCTCCTTGTGAATTTGTGCACATTTTTATGTTGGAACATGGTGTTAGTAATAACCAGTCCATGTCCTGAGCAGAAATCCAACAGGTATTTGCCATTATTATTAGCTTTACTCTTTTCTCCAAATTTTCCCAAAACATTTTGTATGTCTGACAATCATTTCCTACTCTGCTATTTAGATCCTCAATAAGCACCAACTTTTCCCTTTTCAATGTGTCAGTTGCTTTTTCTAAAGCATCAAAAAATTCCTGCACTTCTACTTTAGTAGAACCTTCTGTGGGGCCATAGGCACAAATAAGTCTCATTGTCCAGTTCCCCATTCTCATATTTGCCCACATCACTCTGCTTGAGCCTGCCTACCATTCAAGAAGATTAGCCTCGTATTTAGTTTTGAATACTATGACTACCCCCCCCCCCCCTTCTTTTCCTTGATTGTCATTGCCTGAATATAACATTTTGTATTTATTGCTCAGAAAGATCTTACCAGTTTTTGTCTTTTTTGTTTCAGTCACCCCTATTATGTCGGTCTGGTACTTACCTAATTTCTCAGCTAGCTTCATTTTTTTTTTTTTTTTGCCATTCAGGCTTTTTATGTTGATAGTACCGATCTTTAACTCTGGTGATGTTGAGTTGGGATGTGCTTTCAGATTTGTTCCAGTAGCTGACTTTTCGCTGTTCACCCTGGTTCCCTGCCGAAAACAATGGAGGGGGCCTTGTTCAACTGGGCGACGCCCCAGCCGGCATGAAATTTTGTCATGTTATACCATCATTCTGTATTTTGGTTTAAGCCAATAAAGAATACAATTTGGTCAGCTAAATCCCAAATTGTCAGGCCATCCTCGTTCGTTCAGTATCCAGGTAGATACCCAACAGGGTGCACCACGAGAAGGTGAGTATTGGACATTAGGTCAGAAGCCCTGATCGGGTCTCCACATTCCTTTAAATGCTATGTGGAGGTCTCCTTTCAGTTATAGAACTTTGACTAATAAAAATTCAAAATTGTGTAATGTGGGTTGCATAAGCCGCATAACAGCACACTCAACCTAAATGGGCAAGCGAAGCCACTGATATATATATATGTGAAAAGGCAGGGGAGTTGCTTATGAGCATCTAGAAAATTTGTAAGCACATATACACAGTGTTTCTTGAATTTTGGAGGTTTCTTAATTAAAAGTGCATATAGTGAGTTCAGTGCAGCCATGGACAACTTTGAGACTTTTAAACAGACATGCAAATGGTGCAGCATGTCAAATTCTTATTGTTCTAGTGGTTTCAAATGGTCCAGAAACGAAGCAGGGTGTATGCTGAGACAATAGCACCCAGAAGTCATTAGTGACTGTGATTGGTTATTGTGTTAATATTATGTAGTGGAGAAGAAGAAATGGATGGAGGAAGAAGTGAACTCTTAGCAGTAAAGTACTGGACGTATGCTCATTACCTCATGAAGCATCATCATCAGGATGAAGAACTAGGAAATAATTGTAAAAGATATCAGAGGAATCACAGAGCAATTAGTAGCAAGTTCTGTTACTCCAAGTATGGTTATGGCATGTATTTTATTTTGACTATAATGCTTTATAATTGTATAAGCATTTTTAAATTTCAGGAGTTGGATTTATCGCATTAATCATTTCCCTGTTATGCATATTTAACATAATTTGTAAATGTGGTTTACTTTTGGCAAAACAAAGTGCGGTATTTCAAAATTGTTAGAATTGAGACATTCCTTACATCTGATATAAAGTTAGTTATTTTATATTTTAGAGTAGTACTAATTGCTATTTGCTAAGAATAACAGTTTTATAACTTAACGTGCATCACTCTTTTCCTTTATACTGGTGTATTACTGATAAATTTCCTGTTTTCAATTTAGCATCGGAGATACAAGGACATACTGGATAGAGAGACAAAAAGGAAAAAACGTCTTTTAAATGAAGATTATGCTCCAAAAAGAAGAGGAAGAAAACCATCAGATAAACTTCATAGGTAAGGTAGAGAACAAAAGAGTTTTATTTTTAAAATATGCTTTAGGTGAATTATTTAGGATCAGTCTGACTGTTTAGGATCAAATAAGCCTATCAGGTGATATATTGGGTCTGATAATTGGATGTTTCCATTAGGTTGTTTTACAGGATCAAAACCTTTCTGTCTGTATGAGACTAGTTTTCACTTTCAGAAGTCCTGTTAAATGTCATTCTTGCCCCAGATAGAATTTTAATCCAGATGTCCTCTAGATGAATGTTGGCAATCATAACACTTATAATTCTATAATTCGGAATAACACTATAATTCGTATAATATCTAAGGTATTAGATATCCAGGTATCCAGTTTGATACTTAGTGAAGAAAGATAGTATGGCATAATATTATTTCTGTACTGTATCCAAACAGTACAGATATAATATTCTGTACTATTTGGGTTAACTAACCAAATTGTATTCTGAACTAGCTTCAACCATTACATAAATACAGAATAACAAAATACCCAAGCATGCAATGTAATGATACAATATAATAATAATAATAACAATAAATGCTGAAAAAGAATACTACTTATCTATTTAAAAGTAACCTAATAGTGAACTGTGAGTTCAGTTACTCAAATAATTTCAAGAAATCTGAAAGTGAATACCATCAGTTTATGAAGCACAACAGAAAAGAAATGGAGCTAATAGAATTGCAAAAATAATATGTTGATGTTATTGGTGTTTCTGAAACAAGACACAGGATACTTTTGAATATTAACTTAGATGATGTAATTATAAAATATAACACCAGATTCCAAGATACACTTCTTTGGAAATTTCAAGTTGAGTGATGAAGACAAATTATCAGAAGTGGAGGAGTGGAGGGAAATTGGTAGTTTATGGTTCTGTTCAATAGGTCAAGAATGAATTAGAAGAATTTTTTTGAGTCACAAATCTCGGGCACAAGTTAGAAATTCGTTTGTTCGGAAATTAGAACAGTAGGATATTAAATTAATCTCTAACTTAAATTTTTTTGGGGGCAGGGGAGAGAACAGTACAGAACTGTCAGCGTGAAAGAAGTCATGTTAGGTTTCTGTACTCATCACAGATCAGTTGTATTACTACCATTCCAACCTAAATTCACATAGAGGGCAAGTGTCAAACAGGAAAACTTTTATTAATCATATCACTGCTGATAGTGGTTTCTTCAGACTGATGCAGTATTCAAAAGAGTAGCAATAATTGTTTCTTGTTTCAAATCTTTGTCTGTAAGAAAGTAAGTGCCCGTGTGGGGACACTAACCCCCATCGGGCGCATCCCCTGGTGGCGGATCGGGGAATGTTCATCATAGTATACTATGAAGGGTAGGAGGGAAATAAAATACCTCCCGCAAACCAACAGGATAGTACTTCCCTCATAGGCCAGTCTGGGGGCCTCGAAGGTTGCAGCCCCACCACCAGATTCGGGTGCTGAAGGGTAATCCCCTGCACACCTTAAAATTTCACTCATTAAAAGAAATAACAAAGAGATAGCCGAACTGCCTAAATTGTTAACAATAAAGCGAGAAAAAAGGTACATGAGATACGGAACATGGAACGTTAAAAGTCTACATGGAAAAGAAAATGAATTATTAGATGAAATTAAAAAATCAAGATTGGATCTCCTAGTAGTCACAGAAACAAAAAAGAAAGGTCAAGGTTGTCAGAAAACAAAAGATGGGTATATACTTTTCTATTCAGGGGTAAACCCAAGAGAATGGGGAAAACAAGGGGTAGCTTGCATAATTAAACCAGATCTCAAAAAATATATTACTGAATGGCAACTAATAAACGAAAGGTTGTTGACAATCACTATAGATTTTAAATCAGACAACCAAGTATTCACTGTAATTGTTGCATATGACCCAAACGATAATGCTAATAAAGAAATTAAAGATGAATTCTTCGAACTCTTACAAAAAACAATTGAAGAAGTTTAAGGACATATCATACTACTAGGAGACCTTAATGGCCGGGTAGGGAATCAAGTAGATGAAGAAACGAAACAAGTGTTGGGATCACAAGGAGAAATAACCTGGAATAATAATGGAGAAGGATAATAAATCTTTGCCTTACAAATAATTTAGTAATAGCAAATACTATGTTCAAGCATAAAAAAATCCATAAGTTTACCAGGGAAGAGCCTGGTAAAGAACAAAATTTTAAAGGAAACCAAAAATTCTTCTATAATGTTTTAAGAAGAATGAGGTCAGAGAAAGAATGCCCGATAAAGTTTATCAAAAATAAGGATGGAAAGTTACTCACAAATTCCGAAGACATCATAGAAAGATGGAAACAGTACTTTCAAGAATTATTGGAAGATGCAGGACACGAAAAAAATAGAACCCTAAGAGCAAGACACACAAGCAAAATAGAAGATCGGAGTGAAGAAATTCATGCAAATGAACTGTTAGCAGCAATAAATAAAATAAAACTGGGCAAATCAGCAGGCCATGACCAAATAACACCAGAAATGGTAAAAAATTTAGGATCGAAAGCCATACAATTTCTTTTACACCTATTCAATGTTGTATGGAAAAAGAAAATTATTCCCAAAGACTGGGAAGTAGCTATAATCATCCCTATATTTAAGAAAGGAGACAACCGCAAATGTGAAAACCACAGAGGAATTTTGCTTTTAAGCATTCCTGGAAAATTATATACCCATATTTTAGAAGCGAGGCTTAGGAATCAAATAGAGGATACACTGGATGAAATGCAATATGGCTTTTGAAAAAATAGAAGCACACAGGATCTTATCTTCAGTCTTAGACAAATATCAGAGAAAACATTGAAATATGGAAAATAACTACATTCATGTTTTATAGATTTTGAAAAGGCCTTTGACCGAATTCCCAGACACTTAATATGGCAAACATTAAAGAAATACAAGATAACTTAATAGCAGCCATACAAAGTCTCTACAAAAGTAATAGAAATTATGTAAGAACCTGTAATAATAGATCAAAAGAATTTGAAACAAATGTAGGAGTGAGGCAAGGCTGTATCCTCAGCCCCCTTCTCTTCATCATAGTAATGGATGGAATTTTAAAGGCATGCCAAACAAAAACAAAAAAGTTCCACTTAGGATACAGGAAACTGAAAGAAACCAGGATTTCACACATGGCTTTTGCAGATGATGTAGTGATTCTAGCAAATACAGCTGAAGATCTGCAGTACAATATCAACATTTGGTATGAAGAAACAAAGAAAAGGAATATGACCATAAACATAAATAAAACTAAAACAATGATCATATCTAGAAACCAACAAAAACACATAATAAAAATAGAGAATCACCAACTGGAACAAGTCCACTCCTTTAAATACTTGGGATCATGTATACAAGAAGATGGTAGACTAGACACAGAAATTAACAACAGGATAAGAAGGGGAAACAAAGCTATTCTATGCAATGAAAGGCCCACTCCTAGATAAGAAAGAAGTCACCGAAAATACCAAAATGGCAGTGTACCGTTCAGTGTTTCTACCAACATTAACATACAGTTGTGAGTCTTGGTGTTTAACAACAAGAAACACAAATAAACTACAAACAATTGAAATGAAATATCTCAGGAAAGTGGCACAAAAAACAAGACTAGACCGAATAAGAAATCAAACCATAAGAGACAGCCTTCAAGTTGCACCTCTGAATCAATTCGTAACACAAGCCTAAATGAGATGGTTTGGACATCTTAAGCGAATGGAAGAAGGAAGAATAGCAAAAATTGTATACTAAAGCCAGAAAATAGGAAAAAGAAACATAGGCAGACCCAGGAAAGGTTGGCAAAAAGAAATTAAAGAAAAATTGGAAAAGAAGGGAATTAACTGGAAAGAAGCAAAACAACAAACCTTGGACAGGACGGT
Organism: Typopeltis vanoorti; assembly: GCF_054136105.1. Classification (NCBI taxonomy): domain Eukaryota; kingdom Metazoa; phylum Arthropoda; class Arachnida; order Uropygi; family Thelyphonidae; genus Typopeltis; species Typopeltis vanoorti. The sequence goes on along the minus strand of NC_143552.1, from coordinate 71,884,498 downwards.
GGAAATCTCTTTGGCAAAATATCGACGCTTAAAAGCATAAGAGATCATAGACGAAGAAGAAGAAGAAAGTAAGTGATAATACCGGTATACATGTCTGTAATCAGGTCAATATTGAATTATTGGCTTTCATCTTTACTCACTAAGTTTTTTATTGGATAATCATCTAAGTTTATATAGAAAGATTTTATCATGATTACATGAGAGTTGGTGGACTGTAATCTGATAAATTTATCTGACAAGAGATCTAACTGAAGTTGATAAGTTAGTTAGGAAAAGTTTGTTGTGCTTGGTTGACCCTGTAAAATCTCTCGCAAGAAATTAAACTTTGTAAAATTTTCGCTATAGCTTTTCCAGTTTTTTATTTGAAATTATGAAAGAAAAATGTACCAAATAAGATGTTATAAAATTTGCTGTAAGAATGCACATACATTTGACCTGTTAGTAAAGCTTAGTAGGGATTAAGCCAGATTAGCGGCGATAAGTACATCCAAAGATCGTATGGTCGAACGGCCAGCATTGACGTCATTTTTGCTACTGGCTAATCCCAGTAAGTCTATCATTGAGAACAAAGGGCTGAAAATCTGCATAAAAGGCAAATGCGGTGTTTGGCTCAGAACTTTTTAGGCTTTTTATTTTCGACTTCCTCGGAGTTCCTTCCTTTTATCCGGGAGGCTTGTTCTTCCCACCACCGACATCTCATGTTTTTCCACCGCCAGCCCTCTCTCCAGGCTCCGGGTAGCTACGGCAGAACTCCAGCAAGTTCGCTGGAGGAAAATTCTATGCGAAACCTCCAATGCAGTTCAAGCAGCACAAAGACTGACCAGACGGGAGACTCTCCAGTCTCGATGTAGTTTGCTGTGAGCTAATTAGACTTTCCAGTCATGGTAGTTGCAAGTAAGCAATAATTTAATTGTATTTTGCCAAGTGAATGTACCTTGGAATCATGTGTGATTGCGAGATATTATTTGTAAACAGGCGGTAACGTGGTTATAAGTTTAGGGAAGATCATGTGTTGTTAAGTATGTTTAATTTACGAGAGTATATGATAAAAATCGGGAATAATGTTAATAAATATTGTATGTGGCTGGAAGAATATTATGTTACAGATTCTTATAGGAAGAATTCTCATAGAAAGGCTTATACATTGGTTGCACATGATTACTAAATAACTGAAGGAATTCGCAACGTATACTGGAATATAAATTAAAATAAACATTAATATATGCTTCCTATATTTAATATATACTTCCTGCCATCTTCATGGGAACATAAAATTAAGACACGTGCACACAGGCACTAAAAACAACAAATGAGGTCGAAGCGAGGAAACTACTGTTAAAGTCCTGGTGGTACCCCCCCCCCCCCCCCCCGGCTATTATTATTATTATTGCAGGCAACTCCAGGGAGTCAACAGACTCATCGAGGGAGGCCCTAACATCATATCAAGAACAACTATTCGACATTCACACAGTATCTGTCATACCTCGCCTTGAACTCATTCACAGTCATGGCATCCACAACAGACTGGCAGCTTATTCCACTCATTCACCACTCTCCAAGTAAAAAACCTAGCTCTAACACCCTTGCTAACCACATTCTTGCCCAGCTTCCATGTATGGCCCCTAGTCCTCCCACCACCAGTCCTATTCTCAAAAATATCTTCTGAATTAATCTTATAGAAACCCTTCAGTAATTTGAATGTCTCAATCATATCACCCCTTTTCTGCCTATCAACCGATTTCTGCAACCCACAAATCTTCAACCTGTCCTCATAAGGTTCATTCCATAGACCTGCTGTCATATTAGGTATTCTTGGCCGTTGGGTTGAAGTTCTCAAGATGTACGTCTCCCAAATTTGGGGCAGTCTCATGCATCCAAATTCGTTGAGGTTTGGCATGTTTCTTAGGGCTGAGGCTGATTCTGTGAATAGTCTTTCAAATTTAAACTTGCTGCAGTGTATTACTGTGGCTTTCTTCCACTGTATTCTATGGCGTGTATCCAGAGCATGGTCTGCAGTTGCTGTACTGGTGAAACCAGATGTAGTCTTTGTGTTCAGAAATTCTGATATTTGCTGTCCTGCCTGTTTGGCCAAAGTAGGACAGCTTACAACTGCAAGGGACCTGGTTATACACCAGGTAGGTCTCTGGGGGGAAGTAGATGGTCTTTAGTGGAGCAGATAAGGGATGCCAATTTTCTATATGGTCTGTAACAAGAGGTCAGGTCATGTTTTTTTTGGATTTTGGTAATTTTTTCTGAGGTGCCCCGGATATAGGGAATGGCGATGGATTTAGAGTAATCTTTATTGTGAAGGGAGGAGGAGGAGGGGGGGGGGGTTGTGGTTTACTGGTTTTAGTATTTTTGGGGGGTTGTAGCTATTGGCTGAGAAAGTGTTAAGGATGTGATTTAGTTCAGTGGTTAGGGCATTGTCATTTGAACAGATTAGTTTAGCCCTGTTGTATAGAGTCTTAATAACTCCATATTGTTGTGAGGGGGGGGAATTGTTGGTGAATGTACTTGCCTGTATGGGTGGGTTTTCTATAAACTGAGAAAACCAAGGTTCCCTCAGGCTGACGGGTGACAATGTGTCTAGGAAAGGGAGGCTGTTGTTTTCCTCTTTTTCCAGTGTGAACTTGATTCTGGGGTGTTGGTTGTTTAAGTGTATTAAGAAGGAGAGGTGTGTATCAGGGCCGTGTGGCCAAATAGCGAACACATCATCGACGTAGCAAAGCCATACGGTAGGTTTTTTGTGGGGCAGAGTTTAAGGCTTTCTCTTCAAAAGTCTCCATAAAGAAGTTGGCCAAGGGTGGGGAGAGTGGTGAACCCATGGCTGTCCCCTCTATCTGTTTGTAGAATTTTCCCTGCAAAATGAAATAGTCTGAGTTCATTGTGAACTGAAATAGGGCTGGGATATCGGGAGGAAATTTGGCTTAGATGAGCTCTAAGGTTTCCTTGAAGCTATTTCTTCCACTGCTGGAAGAACGAGACTTACCTATTGTGCGAGCTGTTTTGAAGGCTTACTTTGTAAGATGCTTCAAGTGCACTTTCATTTTCTTCTACATCCATTCTAAGTGAGTGAATGTGCCTTCTCACTGCCATATGTATTTGTAGTGATTATTTCATTTGTTGTGCTTAAAAAGTTATTTTTAGTCTTCAGTTTATTATGAAGTTAAAGGAACATGAAAAAAATGCCACCAAAAAAATGATTTAATTACCTTCCAAAAACGTTCAAAATAGCTTAAGGGCTTATTTTTTAAAAGCTCATGTTTTGTTTCAAAGTGTTACCATAAAAGAGACGGTCTCATAGAATTTTGTGACAGGATTTCAGAGCAAGCAACCTACTGTGAATTTGGTTCTACTAAAAATTTCCTATGTATATAAAGCCAAATTGTAAATATGATTTCATGATATTTACATTTTTTTATCACTTGATTGTTTAACATTTAATGTTCTTTTAGTTACTGTTGAATCCATCTCTTTACTCACATAGTATGATGATGTAGTCATAGATGTAGAAGCAATTAGCTCTGACTCCATATTACTTTTCTTAATTATCCATTTATCAATGTTTCAAGGCACTTTAGAAACACGTTCATTTAACTTTACAGTAAACTGAAGATTAAAAATAACTTTAAGCACAGCAAATGAAATAATCACTACAAATACATATGGCAGTGAGAAGGCACATTCACTCACTTAGAATGGATGTTTTGACTGGGCGATTAGCTGTTTGGGTAGGTTCGGCTCTCGTGTAGGAAAGGGGGATGATGGATGATTGACAAACATGTATAGACATGAACTACAGCACCATGCTTCGTCACTAAGTTCTCGGAAATTAATCAGTATCAGTGTTGCCAACTTAGTGACTTTGTTACTAGATCTAGCGACTTTTGAGCTCTCATGGCATACCCCTCCCCCAAAAGGGGTACGCATACACCACGTTGAGAACCACTAACCTAGGCAATAACGATATTAAAGCAACCGATATAACCACTAGAAGGAACATACTAGTAGCAGAGTTATGAAGGTAACTTATCTTCTTATATCTTTGTATATTCTTTCTTGTGGTTATATCAATTGCTTTAATATCATTTTTGTTCTAGGAGTATCAGAACTTTCCAGATCCTCCCTTGTAGTCAGGGTAGGAATACATGTGAGTTGATGGAGCAGCATATCAAATCTTGTACAATTTGTTGTGTTCTTTATGTGTATTTATTTCCTTGTTTTATTTATTTTGCTTGGTTTTCTATGAATTTTCTTTTATTTCTGGATAATTTTTGATCATCATCATCGGAATTATCCACTCTTTCACAAATCCTGTGTTCATTGCAGTTTTTTTCTTTTTGTCAGTGGCTCTTCTCAATAATAGATATCTTGCATGTGCTAGTAATTTGCAGTAGATGAACAGTCACAGTCCACTTCTTATAATACATAGAAGGATTCACTTTAATTCAAGAACAGATGAATTTTTACTCACTGTCTGATCTTTCCGAAGACTGGAATCAAAATGTTCCATAGTGTGAAAAACATTCCATCCTTGAAAGACACTCTACTGCAGAAACAAGAAAAACAAAAAAATTTATTGTATCACTAAATACTCTCTCTCGGATCTCCTCATGTCTTAGGAGTCGTGACCTTCCTGATGATGCTTCGCCATTTCTTTCTCCCATGTGCTTCTCTTATTGCTTGCTCTAGTTTAAGTTCAGTGATTTGGTCAATCCACCTGTTGAGGGGGGGGGGAGTTTCCCTTTATCTTTTCCCACACGGTTTATTGAGTTGCCTTCAATAATAAGTTTAGTTTAATCCTTTATCCAAGTGTGAGCAAACAAAGTTTGTGCCTGAAAGTATCTTCAGAACTAGGGTAAGGTAGTGCAACCAGGCAACTCGTTGCAAAGGTGGAGAAAGCTCTCATCACTCCTATTTCAGTATCCCCCATAATGCAAAGCACATCTCCTTGCGGATATGTGTAATGCTATGCGTTAAGGCAAGGGCCACTACCCATACCGGTTTCGACCTTTATTGAGGTCTCGTCAGTGGGAGCCAGGCCCAGTAGTGGAGATACAAAGGCAGAAGCAATGAGAGATCATTGCAATGAGTTGCCTTCCCTTCTACATATGTATCCAAAATATTGCAGTATTCTCTTTTCAATTATGTTTATCAGTCTTGTGTGGATATTCAGTTCTTCTAGGATGCTTTTGTTTGTTTGCTTTTCTGTCCAATACACTCGTAACAGTCTTCTCCAGCACCAGAGTTCGAACGCTTCAATTCTTCTTCTGTTATCTTTTGTCATTGTCCAAGACTCAGAAACATAGAGAAAGATCGAAAAAAAAGTAAGGTTTTCTACAAGCTTAATTTTCATCTTTTTAGAGATGTGCCTATCTTTCCAGATCTTAGTTAAACTAGTCATCGCTTTCTTAGTAGTGCTATTCTTCTTCTTATCTCTTTTTTTACATCCATCTTTTTTTGTTATCACTCCAAGGTAGTTGAAATTGTCGACAATTTCAATCCCTTCTATATCTATCTCTTCTGTGTTGTTTAAAATCATTATTTTGGTTTTATCTTGATTTATTCGTAAACCGTGGCTTAAGCTTTCCCATTCTAATTGATTTAGGATGGATTTTAATTCCTGTTCGCTTGTTGCTATTATCACTGTGTCATCTATGTATCATAGGCTAGTGATTGTTCGGCCACCTAATTTAATGGTTCCATTCCACTTTTCTAGAGATCTTTTCATTATAGTTTCACTGTAAAGGTTGAATAGTAATGGTGAGAGTATGCATCCTTGTTTTGATCCTTTTTTCAAATTGAAATGCATTGGACAATGAGTTTTCAATTATTACTGTTGCTTGATTTCCTTGATATAAGTTCTTTATGAGGGTTATTAGATGGTTCGGTATTCCTGATTCTTGCATGATATCCCATAAGATATCCCACCTCATTCAGTCAAAGGCCTTGGAGTAATCGATAAAGCATAGATGAAGGCTTAAATTGAATTCCCTTGCTTTTTCGATTATTTGTCTAATGTTAGATATATGATCTCTAGTCCCTCAACCTTTTCTGAATCCTGCTTGTTCTTCTGAGATCTGATGGTCTATAAAACTTTGTAATCTCTCCTTAATAATGTGTAGTAAAATCTTGCTGGTATTGAGATAAGGGCAATGGTGCGGTAGTTTTCACAGTTGTTGCGATTGATTTAGAAAATCTGCTTATTTAGAAAATCTGCTTTACATAAATCATTTGCATTCTGTGCTCAAAGAATGCATTGTAACAACTGTTTATAATGCATTCTTTGGGCACAGAATGCAAATGATTTATGTAAAGCAAATTTTCTAAATCAAATATGTGTGTGTGTGTGTGTGACTTAAGATAATTTCAAACTGCATTTTAAGATATCATTAAGGCAAGACAGTTCACAAATGTTAAGTTTACAAATAAAATTTTGCTTAAAAAGTTGCAACTAACATGATGTATAAACTTTGTGAAAATGCATCTCTCCTACTGTATACTTGAAGCAACAAACACATACTGTAAAGTGAGTGCCTGTGGACACTGTTTTGTTCTGTGTTAATGTATATGGTGATATCCCATCTACTCCCACATCCTTATTAGCATCATGGTTACTTATTTCTAAACACTTCCCCTTCTGGTTCGTTGTCTTCTGTCCTCCTTTCTAATATTATTCAATACTACTCCTACCCCTCACACACACATGAATGCACTAACAAAATACTCATCATTGAACATTTTCACTACATATTCTGCAGATGTCACCTACATTCTTAGCAAGTCAGTCTTTAATATTCACCCTTCCTTATACAAGTGACAATAAATATAGAATTCTCTAGGTTTTTGCTTTTCTGCATCACCCATTCTCCTTTCACATGCTAATTTCTCCTTCCTCCCAGTAGTAGTCACTTTCTACGTCTTTCACTTTTGTAACCTGTGCCTTATATTTCCTATACTACTGAGGGATGCCATGTTCTTTATCTTCTCCAAAGCATCTTCTTTCTCAGCAGCTCCTGTATAATTCCACAATTCATCATTTCACCTGTACATTACTTATCCTCTCAAACCTTAGGGGAAAAAACTGATTGAGAGGTCCTAGGCACTACTGATTTCTCTTCCATTCAATTGATCAAGCCATGGCAGGTCACATTCAGTCTGTTTTCTTGTTTTGTCATACTTTTCTGCTCTGTAATTTCACAAGTTAGGACTTCCTCCTTTAAAACCACGATTGCTCTCCCTGTTGGTGGCATCTTGGTTGTTATCTTCTATTATCACTTTATAACACAATATTATTAAATCCAACATGCAGCATTGACTGGGAAAGTCAGTGCTTCGATAGTTAGTCATCCATTGTTGACGCCTTCCTGTTATTTACCAGTCTTATCTACATAAACATTTTAGAATAATCTCTCTATATTTCTTGTTATCAACACCCTCACTAAAGTATCTGAAATTTGTGCTTTTCTCAACCTAACCAAATGGCCTCAAAGCCTTTATCACTTACTGCTTTCTGAGATCATCAGTAATAAATACTCCACTTCGTCTTTTATTCTTTGTCTTTCTGAAAAATTCTATAACATCATATTCTGTTCCTGTGAGTACATCATTATCTGTTAAGAACTTCTCACTGACACCAATGATTTGTGGACTGATTAATTTTATCATGGCCACGAAATCTATATCCTTATTTCTGTTACTCCTTGCATTGGTGTATAAGCACAGTAGCTTTCCCATAGTCCCTCTTTCCTTCCCATCATTCAAGTTGTTTGACTTTGTTATTTTCATTTGAGGCCATCCCTGCATCTTTATCTTACATTGTCTCATTTATCTCAGCAATTCTGTTACCAGGATTGCTGAGATAAATGAGAAATGATTAATACAACATCAGCTGTATTTTATATCATTGGTGAGGAAATTCAATTTGTGTCATAAAGTTTTGCTCTTAAGTTTGTTTGAAGTTAAGTTTTTTCCTTAGTTTGTTAAAGTGCATTATTTTGTTATTATAGCATTCACTATAATGCATATCTACTTTTTTACATGAGTTAATCAAAAATTAATTTTAAAAATTAGGGAAATTCTGTGAATTGATCACTTGCCTTAGAGCTTAAATGGTAGGTGATCTTGAAAGTGGCAGTAATCAGAATGATATTCATAAATTTATGAATTTATTTGATTTGCATAATATGAAAAAATTATGCGATTAAAATTTCAAGCCATATTGCTCTTTGTTAATTAAAATTTGCCTTATTCTTTTTCTTTTTTTTTTACTTTGTTAATATTTGCATATATTTAGAGGTTTTTCAGTATATTGGACAGCAGAAGTAGAATTTCTCTTAAATTTTAAAGTCTAGACTCTCCTTTTTTATAAAATAAGGATATATTATATATATATATATACCCATACATTTATTTATTTTACTTTGCAGTGCCTTAAAGCAAAAACGTCGAAGTGAGCCAACAGTGGCTGTTTTATTACAGCAACATAAATCCCATCTGGAGCAGCAGCAACTACAACAACAGCAACAAGTGATAGCAAGTGAAAATTCTGCACCACAGGAAAATGGTGATCTCATTGGAGGGTATTTAGAAGAAAAAGCTGATGTTAATATTAATGAAATAATTGAATCTGTAGTTAAAGCAGCTGGAGACAATGCAGTTAATAATGGCAATCCTGCTCATGCAATAGAGAGTAGTGATAGTGATGAAAATGTTAGGCTTGCTATTGAATCTATTAATGCACCCAAATTGCCAGATAATTTGCCTGCAGATTTAGAAGAGATCCTAATAAAGCTAAAACAGGTAAAAATTTGGAATTATACAGTTTCTCTCATGTTGTCCTAAAGTGTTGTGATGAAAGAGCTATGCATACTGTCCACTGAATTAGAAACTTTTATTTAATACTGTGTTGGACCGCCTTTATCCTGAAATTACATCAAACGTGGTTTGGCATAGATTCCGCAAGGTGTTGGATTGCGTCTATGTCAACAGCATACCAGACATTCACTAGACACTCCTTTAACTAGCTCAGATTTGATGGAAGAGGACTTTGCTCCCAGATCTGTTTTTCTAACACATCCCATACATTCTGAATGGGGTACAGATTTTGGCTTTGTGGTGACCAGGGAAGATGGTGGAAGTCACTTTCATGTTCTCTCTCTCTCTCTCTCTCTCTCCCCTCTCTCTCTCAACCATGGCTGAACAATTTTTGCACGATAGACAGTCATCCATGAAACAACAGTCACTTGCTGCATAAAAAGTGAATATTGCAGGAGTTGATTGGCAACACTGTTCAGATAGTCCTTGGAGGAGCACACCAAACCTTCCAGTAATATCAAGGGATCAATTCCCTTGATCATGGCACATGATCAAGGGAATTGATCAGAACAGAACATGGCATCACCTCCAGAACCTTGAGTTCTTTTTACAAGGCAAGCTGAGTTCATTGCTTAATCGGGCTCCCCCCAAACTCCCTGCCTACTGTTGATACAGAATAAGGTGTACTGAGACTCGTTGGACCATGCAACTTTTTTTCCAGTGTCCTGTCACAGTGCTCCTGACACCACTATAGATGAACTTTCTGGTTCTTTGCAGAAATCAGTGGTTTTCGTATAGGCATGTGACTGCCAATACTGATCCTCTTCAATTCCCTGTGCATAGTTTGGTGAGATATGGGTCGAGAACAGCCTTATTAAATGCTTTGGTCAATTGCCCCACACAGGAAGTCCTGGTTGTCCATATAAGCCTTTTCAGTTGACTGTGATCTCATTCCTGATGGACTGTTTTAGAACCACAGTTGTGCCTCTCAGACAAGCAACGTGGGTTATTTTTCCACTGATTAAACATCTGGGATATCTCACCTTTTGAGAAACCAGTCAACTCTGCCATTTTCAAGATAGTGGCTCCAGCCAGATGAGCATCTACAATAAGCCCGTTATTGAACAATGAAGTATCTTTTGTTTTTCTCATTGTGATCAACCCTGTTGATGATTACCGACCAGCAGTATTCTTAAATAGTTGTCTAGAACACATGGTGATACATGTGACCAAGTATTTTACACATACACTGCATCTGTGACATTTACATACATCTGCATAAAGGTTTCTAATTCAGGGGCCAGTATATGTAGTATACAGTAAGGTGTTTATTATAAAATATCTGGTGTAGTGTAATAATTTTGTGTATATATTTGTGTCATACTATTCTCATTTTCAATCAGAGTGCTATGATCAGTTGATCAGTTGGAGATCACTTTCAGGTTGTATGCCACTCTAGAGTATGATGACACAAACTTTTTCATGGAGTAAAAAGTTTTTAGATTCCTTGTGAAAAAGACCAACTTAGAAAAGTTTAAAAAAAAAAATCAATAAAAACAGCCTTTCTATACATTATTGTATACTTTTGTTTTACCATTAGTTAATTTATCCAGAGTCATGAATCAAGTACTGAAACAATCTGTTCAGGTGATAGATGATTTTGTTGTCCAATATGAGATCATCACCATTCTTACCAAAGGCTTAAATGTAGCTTAGCAGAGTTCCATGCATTGCCTCTAGAACAGAGATCCTGGATTATCTAAATTTAGTCCAACCACAGTACTAAATGAATAATTCATGGGTTGCCAATCTTTTTGGATGGGGATGACACACACACACACTGTAAATCTCACAGTTATCACTATTTATATTTAGCCTTGCACTATTAAATATTGTGCGTTGGAGATGGAAAAATGTTTCTAAATTTTTATAACTATAAGTTAAAAATTATGAATAAGTCAGTTAATTCTTGGTATAGGAAAACTCGCAGAGGCAAAGTTTTGGATAGGATTGTTGTGTTAGTGAATTTCCTTTCCAATAGCACTGATTTGTTGGGACTTTTGTTGGTTTGTTAGTTAATTGCTGCTGTCACATTATTAAATAAACATGTACACACTTTTTTAATTCATTATTTAAAATAGAATACTTGCAGTACTGTTATTTTATGCATTTAAATATTTCTTCAACTGCTTTGCTACACTAGTGGCCAAAATTGTGGAAACCTTTTGGAAAAGTGTATTTTTGAGGTTTGATGGCTCATAACATCACTTTTTTTTTTTTTTTTTGGTGTAATACCATAAAATTATATATCAATGGAAAGATAATTTAATCAAGAATGTAATGCAATAAGTTTGTTCAATTATCTGTATTCTATGAAAAGTTATAGCCAAATAACCAGAAAAAAAGAAGCACAACTTGCTTAGGTTGATATGAAGTAGCATTCCTTCATTTGAATGTAGCCAATGAGCATGAGTGTGTAGAGAGCCAATCAGGTGTCATATTGTTTTGGCAATGAGCCAATAAGGTCACAGTAGGATTCAGCTATTGATGTCATGTATTGGAGCTGAGAGGAGGACATTTGTCAGTGTGTTATGTGATTGCTATCAAGTTGGTTGGTTTTTTTGTGTTCTTTCATTTAGTGAGCTCGTAACACATAATAAAATTAAAAAATGGCGCATTGAGTTGACTGGTCACCCAGAAAACGATGTAAAATAGTACTATTAAGTGAACAAGGCTACAGTTATGAAGAAATTAGAAGACAAATTGGTGGAAACTTAACCAAAGGTGGTATTTCTAAATTTTTGAAGAGGTATAAGGAGACTCAGTCACTACAAAACCAGACTGGTAAAGGCAGGAAAAGGTGCACAATAGCAAGTGATGATAGAAGAATTGAGAGACTGTGCCTATGTGACAGAAGAAAATCATCTGGGTGTATACAAGATGAAATGGTGCAATACAATGTTGAAGTTGAGCCCAAGGACTGTTCAGCGCAGACTGCAGGAATTTGGTCTAAATGCTAGAATTCCACGATAAAAGCCATTTTTATCTCTCAAACAAAGGTTGAAAAGATTAAACTGGGCTAAAACTCATGTTAACTGGACAGCGGAACAATGGGACAGTGTTATTTGGAGTGATGAGACCAAAATTTCCCTGTTTGGTAGTGATGACATAAAATACGTAAGGAGAAGATTTGCATCCTGATTGCATTACACCTACTGTGAAACACCCACTTAATGTTATGATCTGGGGTTGTGTGACATCAAAAGGTGTGGGCAGAATTTGCGTGATTAATGGGAATATAAATGCCCAAAAATACTAAATGAAATACTTGGACCCAAACAAGCTTTCCACAAGTGATCTTTTCCAAGATAACGAAGCATTTATATTTCAACATGATTCAGCTCCGTGTCATGTTACTGCTGTGTGCAAAAACTGGTTTCAAGATAATCATATTCCACTGCTGGAATGGCCTGGGAATAGCCCAGACCTTAACCCAATCGAAAATCTATGGAGCCGACCAAAGAAACTTGTTAGTCAGAAGCAACCCACCAATAAAACCCAATTAATAGAAGCAATAATTCAATCTTGGTTTCACATTATAACAGCTGTAGAACTAAAAAACTTGGTTCACTCCATGGGAAGGCTTTGTAAGGCTGCAATTAACGCTAAAGGTTACCCAACTAAGTATTAACTCACATTGTGAGAATTTTTGTATATCTCATTTTTTCTGTGTTTCACTTTTCTTCTTTATAACTGCCATTCTAATAAAAAAAAATCCTTCATAAAAGTTATTGCATTACATTCTTGATTAAATTATCTTTCCATTGATATATAATTTTATGGTATTATACCAAAAAAAAAAAGTGGTGTTATGAGCCATCAAACCTCATTCACTTTTTCCAAAAGGTTTCCGCAATTTTGGCCACTAGTGTAGTTAGAGTTTTTAAATACTATATTTTAAATCAGTACTCCAATAGTTTGAGACAAGATCTGGGAAATGAAGAACATCTATATACCATCCACCTATTTTCAGTACTGTAATACAATGGATGTGCAATTGCAGATATTTTCTCTCTCTCTCTCTCTCTCTCTCTCTCTCTCTCTCTCTCAGCTAATACTTTAGTTGATTACTGTCCCCAAGAAATTAATAATTTCTTTGAATAGGAGAGCCTAAAAGGATTCATTTGGCATCAGACTCTTAACAGAAAGGATATCCAATATTGCTTTACAAGAAAATGTTGTCTTTACATTATTTTGCTGCTTGGAGATGAAACAATACTGCATATTTATTATCCTTTCTTTTAAATAGTTTTCTAAATACCAAATGAAACCATTTAAGAACTTTTCTTTATATTTAAGTTTTACACACTGATCAAAGCCCATTTATAAGAAATCCAACTTTCATATGTGGGATCCTGTAGCATTGAGTAAAGGGTTTTCCCCTTATTTATTTCTATCTTGTTTCTGATGAGAACCAATGTTTGAAGCTGCTTATTCAGTGAAAACCTAATCACAGTCATTAATAAATGTAAATATACAGACTTGATGAAAATGCCTTGTTTTTCAAATGATATAATGCAAGGCACCTCATGCAAAGATTGTATTGGTGCATATTCTGAGTTTTTAAGTTTGGCAGATAAGAGTAGAAGAAACGATTGATACACATAGGTGCAAAACCTTTCTCTCCTTTCATTGTGAAATCCACCCTCAAAAGCTGCCAGTTTATAGTACATTTGTACTAGTACTGTGGTTAGGACAAGGATTAGCTAATCTGAAAATCCTACTTTAGAGACCAGACCTAATTCTATTATCAAGCCACTTCAGGCCTTCAACGAGCAAGGTTGATTGTCTCATGCGAGGTGATGTCTACAGTGGGATTTGAATCCACATGTAATTTTTCACTGACCTTAAGCTTTATGTGTGGTTTTGCTAAGGATAGTTAATTCCATTCCTCCTACCCATTTGACTCACACAGTGATGGCAGCCTAGTTGCTTTCAGTGCTGTCAGGACTGCTAGACTACTACTCTCCTCTCCCCCTCCAATCACATTTTCTTGCATTTAATTCAGTTCACCAGCCAGGATCAGATTGCTTCTTGGTGTGACATTTACCTGTAGTCTTGCTTGGAGCATTTCACATCTGTGGCTTCCTCAGCTTCCAAAGAACTTGCTGTTTTGCTATGTACAAAATCCAAAATCTACCCAGCCTCAGAGTGCTGCTGCATTTGGATTAATGCACCAGGGATCTTCCTGGAAATACTTGATGCTGTCCAGGAGCAGGCAATTTGGCTAATCAGTGATCTCCTTTTCTCAGACTCCATCCACCATCTTTTGAATTTTTCTGCTTTTTACCATTTCTGCAACTACATCCATGGACAAGTGTTCTGCAGAACTCGCATCGATCAAATGTTTGTTCTGAGCCTACAATAACACAGTCACTAGCTACCAAACATCTATTTACATTTCAGCTGCTAATGCACAAAACCTAGCTTTCCCATTTCACTTTCATCCAATCCAGTTTTGTTGTGTTCTGGAACAGCTTTTCTCATGTGGTATTCTCCAAAGATTATATTCTCCATCTGTTCAAGCAGAACATCAGCAGATTCCTTCTTTCTCAGCCCCTGTCCACAGATGGCACATTCACTTTGCTATGGATTCTAAAACTTATCTTGTATAGGAGTGATATTAAATATGTATTAGTGAAAGGAGACTTTCAGATTTAAACAAACATTGGTTTTATCAGTTCACAAATAAAATTGTTTCTTAACAAATGTTTTTATTATAAATATGGGATAAAAAAAATTTAAATTTGAAATATGGTAGGTTTACTAAATAATTGATACCTTAATTTTTAATGAGAACCTAAACTTTCTTTGATTGCTTATACGAAACCCATTTGTACAGATTTATCTACAAGAGTTCTGCTGGTAAAATACCCAATGACTGGAATCATGCAACTGTGATTCTCATTTCTTATAAAAGGAAATAAGAATAGCCTCCATGTCAATTCATCTTAATTATACCCTTTAGTTGGAAAGATCTGGATTCAAATCCTATCTAGGACATACCTACCACCTTTATGAGGACTTCTCAGAAACCCATTTGTACAGATTTATCTACAAGAGTTCTGCTGGTAAAATACCCAATGACTGGAATCATGCAACTGTGATTCTCATTTCTTATAAAAGGAAATAAGAATAGCCTCCATGTCAATTCATCTTAATTATACCCTTTAGTTGGAAAGATCTGGATTCAAATCCTATCTAGGACATACCTACCACCTTTATGAGGACTTCTCAGTTGAAGTGTAATATCTAGTCTCACATAGGAGTGGAATTATTCATCCCAAAAATGCTGGCTCTTCATCTTGCAAAACAAACTGGCCAGAAGCATGCAATTCACTATATAGATATAATTAACTGCCATAATTCACTATGCAGGTAAGGTTATCTGTCCTATCAGAACATTAATAATGTTTCAAAGCAGCAATGTTCCTTGTTTCTGACAGACCATTGAGCCTAACATGCAAAGGAAAATAGGAAATAAGAATAGCTGTGGAACTTAGAAGAATAAGTTTATTAAACACAGGTTATAAAATATGTGCCCAAATATTGAACTGAATCAGCCTTATTCTTGAAAAAATAAATGACAAAGAAAATGGCTTTAGAAAAGGAAGATCCTACATATATTCTATCTTTGGTATATTAAAATCCCACATACATAAATTTAATAAAATTATTCTACAGCCAATATGAGAAAAGTGTACTAAGCATAAAGGGAGAAACCAAAGGGATGAAGACAGAACTGATAAAACGTTGAGCTGAACCAAAACATGCTACCTAACCTAGTTTCGTGAAAGGAGAAAGAAGAGTTCCACATAATTCTTCTCAGAAGATAGGAATAATCAACTCTTAATATATTTAAAAAAAAAGGAATTTGTTTCTTTTCAAGGAGGGCAGGAAATTTGTAGCTTAATTAACAATAGAAGATACCTTAAAAGATAAGGTATTTTATCTTTTAACATAATAAACGATATGCCTATAATCATCATTATGAAGATGTGTTTGGTTTGGAGATCAAATATAGAAAAGGAAGGTCCTGCATAGATTCTATATTCACTCTAAAAATACTAATTTGAGAAAAAAAGATGAGAATTCAATTTAGAAATGCACTTGGCATTCATAGATTAAATCTTTGGTATATTAAAATCCTGCTTAAACTGAACCAAATTAATTACTTAATATGCAGATATTAACTTATTTGCATATTAAGTAATTAAACTGATTTCTTAATGGACAAGTCTAAACCTTATCTTTTAATATACAGTCATTTCCTGTAGTATACTGTCATAGTATCCTATTAAATACAAGAAAAACACAGATCATAATTATGCTTTACGATATAGATAACACCAAGAGAGGGAAACATATATTTATTAAACTCACTAATATTTTGCTGGTTTTCTACCCAGCATCATCAGAGCATAGTTGTCACAGCAACTGCGACAGACATACAGCACTAAATTAAGTAATTGTGGAAAACAGTTGTTTTTCACAATGGTTCCCCTCTTCTCCATATCTAGATAAGTTCTATATGGAACATTTTGGAAACCAATCGCCGAATACAGCCACATTTAAAACAATAATTTCGCTGTGCTATGTTGATGATGGGTTTGCAGTTTGTTCTCATGGTCCGGACACATTTAGATATTTTTTGGCACATCTTAACAGCCAGCATCCTAAAATAAACTTGATTATAGACAAAGTAACAATTATGTCCATTTTTTACGCTAGTGACATGGCTTCCTAATGACTCATTACTCTACTCCATTTATAGAAAACTTATTTATACAGGAAGGTATTTACACAAATAATCACCTCACCACTACCACCCTTCCACACAGTATCCATCCTCAAAACACTTAGTCACTGAGCCAGGGCTGTTTGTTCAAATGACACAGCCCCCTGAAATTGAGCTCAGGGATCTCTACAACACCATTTTAGCTAATGGCTTTGGCCCATATAAAATAGATGAAATATTGCATTCTTCTCCATCCCTCCTCTACCTAATACACACGATCACAGCAAAACCATTCCCATCTGTATGTTAAGGGTACATAAAAAAAAATAAATAAATAAATAAAAAAGCTAAAATTCCCTACAAATATGATCTCCATGCCACTTTCAAACTCTCATACTCTTCATGGATCTGATTGCCACCAACTCTCTTTTACTTCTCCATAGCATTTTCTTTTCCAGCACAGCTTGCTTGATTTCATTGTTCATCAATGTCCGTGCAGTTAGCCTAGTGGCTGTGTGCTTCGCAACCATATGACTGGGGAAGGAGTGTCCTGGGTTCGATTCCCGTCGAAGACGTGAGGAATTTGAGGATCTTCCTCAACCATAGCCAAGTTAGCCAGTCTTGGGCACGGGCAGTAGGGTTTTTTCCGCCATTTATCTGGCGTTTTTCATCCCGCAAGCAGGCAAACCAGCCCCGTGAACACACACGGATCTACAACATAAATACTTAACCCCACATGAAGGGGGCTCAACTCGCCCCAATAGGGATGGGGTAGAAAAAAGGAGGAAATTCCATACAAATAAATAAATAAATTGTTCATCAATTTCACTCATACTCTATTTACTTGCTTAACTTTTGGTATACAGTTATACATTACTTGTGGCATATATCTCATTAAAACCTATATCTTGTGAAATTATCACCAAATCCAAAACACTAATAAAGCCTCTAGTTGTTTCAATCACATGCTGCTTAAGATGTTTAACCCTTGCAAATTCAACTATCTTCTCCTTACGTTCTATATTCTTGCAGTTAGTCTCCCATCAGGATCACCTTCTTTTTACATACCAACCAATTTTCCTAAACACTTCGCAATCAGTATTCCTATATGCTAGCCTGTTAATTTCAACTTCACACCACACAAATGCAGAATCTTGCATGTACTGTTAACTTCCACACTTCATGGACACAATTCCACTGCAGTCATTAATAGCCCTCCTTCCTCTTTTTGCTTCCTGTTCTTCTGGAAAATTGTATATCCTTCCATTTCTATTCCTGGCATCACATCATTCTAAATTATCTTTGGACATATTGACTCAATCAATGCAATGAATTCAGCTCTCTTATTTGAATACACCTTACATTTGTATACAAACATAACAATCCCTGTGTCTTTGAGGCCATTCCACCAGCCTGAAAAAATGTAGCACAATTTACAATAAAAAGCCACACTATACACTTAAATTATGCAGTGCAGCCAATTTAAAATTCATTTCTCCACACCTTAACATTTTTTGTTGATTATCACTTTAGTTCTCTTTTCACATTTTAGGTTTCTAGTTTTTCTATCTCTCTTTCTGAAATGTAGCACATAATTCCTAGAAATTTTCAAGTATTATACTGTTGCTGTTTCTCTTTTTACAATTTTTAAGGTAATTAATCTGTAGTCCTTATTGTCACTTTTATGTTACCTTTATTGTTTCTGATTTCTTTTATGGTACTCATTGCCTATTTTTAAAGTTGTTTTTTTCAATAGTTTCCAACACAATTTGCCACCGTCATCATATGTATCTTCTATATTATCAAGAGTTTTTTCATGGCATTGCTTAGCCACTTTTACACATAAATTACCTATTTTTTTTTGTTCTCTGAAAGTCATATGCTGGCTGACTTTTTATGGCCTATCAGTGCAGTTTCTTGTTTCCTGGGACTTTCTCTTTTTTACTTCTCAAGTGCAGCATTTAATTTCTGATTTTATTATTATCATTCTTGCAGACATTTCGTGACATGTCTCTCTAGATGAATCAGCTAATATTTTCTTCATTATTTTGAGACTGTGTATCCCAGGTGCTCTTGTTTTCAATGATTTCTGTTTTTTTTTCTAATAGCATTGGGGAAAAAATAAACCTCTTAATGCAGTGCATTGAATTAACCAGAATAAAAGCATTGTGTTATAGTTTGTTTGTTTTTTTAAGTATGAAAGAACGATTAAGGAATCTGGTAAGACACTTATGAAGAGGCACCTTACAAGCAGCATAGATTTGGATTATCTCTAAAATTGGAAAATTCCTGAAATTGCTTGCAGTAAATAGAAAGGTTGGTTGTAGTTGCCATTTTCAATGCAAGAATATACTGTCTCAGTTCTTTGTAGATGTACTCTGAAGGAAACCGTAGCATTACTGCAAAGTATTAAGAGAATTATTGAAATTGTGTATGTATTGCTTCAGAGACATTGTGGGTGGGAACATGTTGAAAGTTTGTCTTATATAAATGCCACGTGGAGAATGAACAATTTTAATCTCTTAAGAACTTTTATTGCTAAAAGACCATAAGATATAATGATAAAATATACAAAGAGCCAACAAGTTTCACTAGCCACTGTCTAGCATTTTCAAGGCTGTACTGGTGTGAAAACAAATGCATCAAGTTACATGAAAAACATACACTTTAGTAACTGCTAGGCCTAATATAAATACCTGCTATGTTTTTCATGTAACTTGAAGCATTTGTTTTCACACCAGTACAGTCTTGAAAATGCTAGACAGTGGCTAGTGAAACTTGTTGGCTCTTTGTATATTTTATCATTATATCTTATGGTCTTTTAGCAATAAAAGTTCTTAATTTTAATACATTAGACCAAATATGTACAATTTAAATTTTAATCTCTGTCAATTACGTATACATTATAGTACATTTCTTTATTAGAGTAAAATAAACTAAACTGATATGACAGTGATTGGGTTTTGTAACAAGGTACCTAACAGTATCTGTAATATATGGTCACTTTTCACTCTTGTGGTGCACTGACAGATGCGACTAGAACTGGAAATAGAGGTTGATGAATTAAAGTACTTAAGATATTGTAGAATTCCTATGCATATTGGCAACTTAACTTGCATTTCAATTTGGATAAAATCCCAAAGAAGGAAGGTAAAATGGTTGGATTGCATAAAGCAGGCTCTTAGACAGAAGTAGGAAATTATAGACAGTAAGTATCTCTTGAGTCAAGGTAAAGATATTG